>NC_064573.1:8117000-9418500 GCF_937001465.1 Orcinus orca | reverse complement strand
GCACTGCAACTATTATACATGAAATATCTTTTTTTAAATAACAACCCAGGACTTCACTGGTGGTCCAGCGGTTAAGACTCCGCCCTCCCAATGCAGGGGCCCAGGTTCAGTTCCTGGTCAGGGAACTAGATCCTGCATGCCTCAACTAAAAGATCCCGCGTGCTGCAACCATGACCCAGTGCAGCCAAATAAATAAATAAATATTTAAAACAATAATAACACTGAACCCATGGAGTGTTTCCACAGCAATGACTGGGGAGAGGGTCACATTTCTTGTGCGTGGAATAGCAAGTGCAAATACCTCTAGTGGGAGTGGGGTGGGCACGTAAGGGAAACAAAAAAAATTGTTTACCTGGGAAGGAGAAAGCTTAGGGTAATGTGATGTGAAAGAAGAAGGAAATGTATGAAGTAGATAAGCCAAATACGATCTAATATATAGGGTAATACTCAATCCCATTTTGCCCAAGGCAGTCCTATTTACATTAGCTCTCCCAGCATCATGGTAAATAGTACGGCCCATCAATCTTGAGAGCCTCCTGGGGTTGGATGATGTATTTTATGATCACACTATTTGAGTTAAAGATTTTGGTCTTTATCTTAATAATGATGGGAAGCCATTAAGAGTTTTGACCATAGAATAAAAGGAATAACAGATTTTTGTTTTTCTGATATCTGTCTGGCTATAGTGAGTAGAATGAGTTAGCAACGCAGAGTGTACAGGGAGACCATCTACTACTGTAGTTCTGGCAAGACGTGGCAGCTTAGACTGTATTGGTAGCAGTGAAGATGGACGGAGTGGCCTGATTCAAGAAACGGGCCATCTCTCTGCATTGCAGTCCTTCTGTACACCTCTGGTCAACTGACTTTTTCTTTTTCCATGACATTGAGTATAAGCCTTTTTTTTTTTTTTGCGGTAAGCGGGCCTCTCACTGCTGTGGCCTCTCCCGTTGCAGAGCACAGGCTCCGGACGCGCAGGCTCAGCGGCCATGGCTCACAAGCCCAGCCGCTCCGCGGCATGTGGGATCTTCCCGGACCGGGGCACGAACCCATGTCCCCTGCATCGGCAGGCAGACTCTCAACCACTGCGCCACCAGGGAAGCCCTACAAGCCTTTTTAATTCGCTTACAAGCTAGGATTCCACCACCACTTCCGAACACCTTTCTCTTTACTCTCGGCTGAAGAAATTGTTCCCTTTTCATTGGAAACTAAAACCAATAAACAGAATCTCTCTCATCGTCCAGCTATAAGATCTGCAAATTTGCCTACAGACACACAAAAGCTCTCTTCTTCTCAGATTACACCATGGATGGTATCGCTCCTTGTACTGAAAGCCAATAAAGCCTCCTCTGATTTAGATCCTGGAAATTATCCTCTCTCCTCTGCACAGCACTCAATGTCTCGGTTTTCTCACCTCTCACTCACTTTTGTAACCCATTCTATTCTGCTTCCTTCCCTTGCTGTTTCCTGAAAGTGTTCTAAGGACAGCAGTGGCATCTGGAGATCTTTTCCAGGTCTCATCTTACTTGTCCTCTGGGCAGCAGATGATGTTGCCTCTCCTTGAAACCATCACTTACACTGGCAACTTTCCCAATTTTTTCCTCTACCTCTTTGCAGTCATTACATGTTGGAGGACCTCAAGGCTCCTGGACCATCTTCTTACCCACCTCTACAATCTTATACACGTCCATATCTCTAATAACTATTCATAGATTGTTAATTTCCCATAACTATATATCCAGGTCAAGGAAATCAAATAGTACCAACTGAAGGTCTTACAAGTGAAACAAACATTCACAAAGCCAAGCTCAAATTTGTGATTTGCTCCTATGCGAAACCTGACCATCTTCCTCACTGGTGTTTTAAGGAGTGTCATGTACATATAGTCACATAAGTCAGGATACCAGTCATCATTTACCCCTCCATCTCCCTTAATTTATCTTTTACCAAGTGATGTCAGTTTGATCCCCTGAATACCTAAAATAATGATGGTTTCTCTATTCTCTTATTTTCTACAGTAGCAATGAGTTGCGTGGGTACATTCACAGAGAAAGCAGATTATAAAATCAACCCAAGGTTAGGTTTTGCCTTGAACACAGTACAAGAAGACTGGTATTTATGGCAGTGCTGCTGAGATGATGCATGAGTCATTAATCTAGCTGCATCCAGAAGGAACGATGGACGTGGCAAGCTTCTATATTGAAGTTGAGATGTGACTGACAAATGGCCTTTAGAGAAGTAGCTGTACAAGTGAGCTGGAGGAAGAGGGGTTTTCAGGAAGGAAGAGTCTTTCCTTTTCTTCTTCTTCTTTTTTTTTTGGTTGTTATTGGGGCTTTTTGATTTTGTTTGCATTCACATTTTTTATTCATTCTAGCTAGGTTCAGTGCTAAAGGCTGACCAGTGAATCAAACAAATAAAACCCCTGCCCCTAGGGAGGCTTATGTACCTTGGAGGGGCACAATAAACACTTAAACAAATAAACCTATAATGTTATATAGTAATAAATGCTAAGAAGAAAATAAAGCAGATTGAGGAGTAACAGAAGCACTGGAGTGCTAATTTAGAGCTATCACCCCTCTCTGAGGAGTGATATTTGAGAAGAGACCAGAAGAAGGGATGTAAAAAGGATAGAGAATTACAGACCAATGGGTCAGCTGGTGTACAGGCCTGGGGACAGGTTGCTGAGGCAGACCAAGGATCAGCCAGGATGTGGGGTATGGGGATTTGAAGACACAACCGAGCACCGGACACAGTCTGTGGCCCCTGGTGTGGCCCGTGGATTGTGTTCTCTGTGTGATGGGAGTCCATGAGAGTATTTTGAGAAGAGACTGGAAAGATGTGAGCAATGTTTCAAAGGAGTTTCTCTGACAACCCTTGGGAGAATCGGCTTTGGTGGAATAAGAATGACATCAGCAGAACCATAGCAGGATGTAGAAATTCATAATTTAGTACGATGAGAAGGTCTGGAATGTGACCATAGGTGGAGATAAAAGGGTTCATTTATTGGAACAGCTGAGAGGCCACGGAAGGTTCATCACATGGATTTTTGCAGGAAACAGGCTAGAATATCCCACAGATGAGGAAGAATCACTGTGATGTTCTTAGTGACAATACAGAGGGGTGAAATGTCATAGAGGTGAGCAGCGTGATTTTAGATAATCCTAGAGCCAATTATAGCTCTTACATGAAGTTGTACCAAGAGATCAGGTGTATCTCAGTAATAGTATCTGAGAACTAAACAAAAAAGAGGAGACACTTAACATGATGAATAATGTTGAAATGTGATGAAGTCTGCCTATTTAGAACACCTGCCTCCCTGCTAGAAAGAGGAAGAGAGAGGATGTTAGGACCATTTATTTAGATGCTTAGAGCTGAGGCACAGGTTAAAAGTAATTCCAGTTGTGTTACTGTTTTGTCAAGTACATTTACTAAATTTTTAAATCATATAGTATATTTAAATTAGACTAGATTTTATGTTTCTCCTTTTACTTTAAAAGGGGGAAAAGAATCTTTATGTAGAAGGATCTTTGATAAAAGATGTTGCAAATACTAGAAAAATTTTAGACTCAACGTCAAAAAATTAATTCAACTCTTTTTTCTAAAAAAGAGATAAATATTTAGGTTTAATAACTGCTTTTGTTTTGTAATTCATGCTACTTTTAAAAAATGAAGTTCAGTCTCATGTAGATTAGCATTTTATTGTTTCCCTTAAAATTAATTTTAATGCTATCCTTAACATCATTTTAAGTCAGCATTTTTACTGTTCACTCACAGATTTTTTTTCCCTATTACGCACAGATTTAGTATTACTCTTCTGTCATTCATTAATAGTCTGTCTAAAGAGATAGGCATAAAAATTCGACAGAAAATATGACCACCAAAGTTTTCTGCCCTTGTGGAAAGGATGTCACCTTGGCCTGCAGTAAATTATCCTTAGAGGCTTTGCCAGAACCTGGTACCCAGAGTTAGGAGAGGTAGTCTGGCTCCTGCCTTAGAGCACATGCTGATGAGAATCTCCCCACGCTGAGGTCAACAGGGTGGAAAAAAAGGTCCTGCATGAATCCTAAATTTTGAAATTATTTTTCACATGTCTCTTGTTTATGTGCTCCTTTTGGCAACTTGAAAAACTTCTCTCATTCTTTCTGAAAGAGTAAAGAACAGTTATCACAGCAAGAACTTTACACTAACAGGGGATTATTTCTTTTGAACTTTGCTGTTACAGAGTTTCCAACATCTCATGAAAAACAATGCACTTCTTAGAATGAAGGTGTATTCTTACCCTGCTGCCTTTGAACTGTTCTTCTGTGTTACATAGTAATTTAGAATCAGAAATTAAAAACTTCTTATATACATAATTTAAAAAGTCATGGGGTATTTAAAAATGGATCCAAATGATCACTTTTTTCCCATTCATTTAGTTAATTTAATTTCTATTATTCTTTCCAGATGCCATTATCTTTGCATTTCATACTTGTGCTATGAATAGTATTGTTCAATGTGCATTTAATTTGGACTCATTTTTGCTTCTCGAGTACATATTATTTTTTAAAGCATGAAACCCAGTGTAGTTCAATAGCTTCAAATATTTCATTTTTTATAATTGCTGTTCAAGTTTTTAAAACCTTTTAAATTATAGAATCAAATGACTACAGCAAAGGAAAAAAACCATGATTTCCTCATTTTCTACACATATATTCTTCTTTTTCCATAAGTCTTTCCATAAAAGACTTGTTAATCTGTAATCGAACTGAATCACATGATCTTTATATTGTCAAATTAATTACATCACTTGCCCTTGTGAGGATCTAAGAGTTTTGGATATAGTGGAATTAAATAGATTGAAAAAAGTCAAGTGAATTAGAAACAAATCAAATAATTCATCAGAGACCTTAAAGAAAACTACATGCGCGCACACACACACACACACACACACACACACATATATTAAAAAAAACTCTTTACTTGTAAGACTATGAGCATATTCTACAACCATACAGATTATTTGGAAGCGAAAGGGAAGAGCTTGGTGTAAATAGATTTAATTTTTTAAAGTGCCTCTGTATAATTCCACTGTTTGGTTGGCATTATATGACTCTTGCTTTCAAAACCTTGCACATATAGTGAACTTAATGGTCTAAAATTAAAATAGTTTAAAATTAAATTTACAGTGAATCATACAAATGTTATATTTTACCTAATCAAACATAAAATTAAACTTCTATAAATATTTTGTATTCAATCTATTGTTAAATAATATGAGGATGTTTTAAAAATAAATAGTTTTATATCACTATTACTGAGCATCTTTTACTATACAGAAAAAGTTGGCTTATTCAAGTTACCTCAAATGCTAGGACCTTAGGGTATATATAAAAATACAGAAGTATAGAAAGTATTTTGTGAGCATCACAGGAAACTAGAATTTTGTTTAAGGTCCCATGAAGATCTGGAATTTAGATATATTGACAATTCTGATCTCCATTTACTGGCTTTCTGCCATTATTTTTCGATGATTCTGCTTCTATGGCACTTGACATTAGCAGCTCACTCAGTCCTCTATATTTGGCTCCTATTAAATGAACTCCCCAACCACTGTATTTCACTGAGTTATTCTGTATGGGGACCCCTATAGCCAGTGCTCTCATCCAAGTCCTATTTTAACTATGCTGGCCAGTCAGCTGTGACTGAGTGGACAGAGTTCTGTGGTCAAAATGGTGATGACTTGTTTGAGGACCCCTTGAAAGGGGTCTGTATATGCAAGCTTCTTGCATGACTGTGTTATAGAGTAGCCCTAGCGCTTTTGCTGATTCTTGATCCCCAGAATTTAGAACAGGAAGGGACTTTAGTGGTAATATAAGCTAACCTCTTATTTTGTACTGGGGAAATGATCACGGTTCCACTTGCTGATCTTACCATCTTTGCAGAATTCAGAAATTCTAAACTATCATTATTTCAGAGGCTGCCTTTGCAATGTAAAGAATGAAAAGGGATTATAAGAAATAGAGAACTTCAGGAGTAATAGCAACAGTAGACTTTTAACTAAGCAATTGTTAGCGATTAAGGAGAATCAGTACCTATGATATAAACACCACACCACAGTTAGACTTTGGGGTAAGGAGAGCAGCAAAGGAAGGAAGGACCCAGACCCCTGGATACTCTTGGATTCAGCTCAAGGAAAGTGTGCTTCTGGACAAAGCACTGGACTCGCTCAAAATGCCATCTACAGCCTTGCCCAGTTAATACTGTAGGGATAACAGAGGTCAATCTATTATAGAAAAGTGTTCCTTTGGAGCTATTTGAATTACAAAGGGAGGTCATGCTAATTATTAAGGTTTATGGTATTCTAGAATCCTTGTGAAGTTGGTAATATTTTTTATAGTAGAGCCATTTCTAAGCAAGGCAAATTCATTTGCTGAGTGAGATTGAAGAAGAAATGGGAAAGGAGACAAACTGCTATCTGATTTACATAGCAGCATTTCTTTCTTTTTTTATAATGCCAGAACATTTGAAAACAGAAAAAAGTGAAGAACACATAGGCAGTTTTGCAAGAACAGTGTCAAGTTGTGTTGTTTTTTTTTTTTTTTTCTCCACCAAACTGACCAGATGTTTTTGTATTCTGGAGAAACTACCTCTATAACAATATCTATTCCAGTCAGATTAGTTCAAACAAAACTATAGTCCATGCAGATGTCTAACGTGGTGGCAAAAGGGCATGGGACTGAGTTGATTTAACAAATATTTATTGCATGACGAAGATGTTCTAAACAATGCAGTATATTTGTTATCACTAGATTTAGAGAAGAGATTCCTAAGATGAGTAAGTCATGGTTACCATCCTTGAAAAAGTCACTGTTTATTCAAGGAAGAAAAATGTAAGCAAATAATTACATTTGTGGAAATAGTGCTATGTTACCAAGCTAGATCCAAAGTGCTGAGTTAACCATTGAGTTTTAGGATTGAATATAGTTATTTTAAATGGGGAAGAAGGATGCAAAGATAGTAAATTCAAACAGTGAAATTAACAGTAGCTTTTCAGAACTTATAAGCATTGTAATATAGTCTATCAAATGATAAATTCATTGATAGAATCTATAATTCCTGCCAGAGAAATTTAGGAAACCCAGCCCCAAACTGAAAATCATTCTTAAGGAAAGAATATGGATCAGCCAAAAATATATATAAATAAAAGAAAACGTAATTAAAAATTATTATTTGGGGACAGAAAGAAATTATATATGTATGACTTATTCATTCACTCACTCATATTTTATTTACTCATATTTCATTTATTCATTTATTTATGCATGACATTCATTCACTCATATTTCATTTTATTTCATTTCATTTATTTATTATTTCATTCATATATTTCAGTTATATATGACTTATTTATTCACTCACTCATATTTCACTTATTTAATGTTGACAAAATACTTTAGAGACTGACTTCATTTATTTTTAAGGGTCAAATAATTAAATGTTCTAAGTGATAAGAATACATACTCTATAAAATTGTATTATTTTGCAAATTCTCTGCTGGCCAGTCTGAACAGGCAATATTTGATCAGTGGGCTGACAATTTTTATCCTCAGATACAGAATCAAAAGGTTAAATAATATAAATGTTATAAAAATATAAATCTAACAAAAGTCCACATGCAAATATTCTACTTGGTTTTATCACTGACAATAAAGGCTAGGAAGGCATTGATGTAATGCCTTGATGGCTAGTACAAGGACTTTTAGAAAAAGTTGAAATCTAAAGTGTTTACATGTTAACAATGATGTCACATTGTGTTGAAAAATACCATGCGGAATAGTAGATAAAGGTATGAGATTAAATACCAATGCCTAATTTCCTCCCTCTTGATACTTTATGCAAGTTTAGAAATAAAAATGTTTTGCAACACAAGATCAGGGGAACTAGAGACAAGATAAGAACAACAAAATTTTGAAGTAAGAGTAAGGGTTTCAACACGAGGAGATTTGTTGTTTAAGATGCTGATTCACTGTGTAAGAAAGTTAGTTGAAACCTGGACACATACAGACTGAAAGTGAGGGGATGGAAAAAGATATTCCATGCAAATGGAAATCAAAAGAAAGCTGGAGTAGCAATATTCATATCAGATAAAATAGACTTTAAAATAAAGAATGTTACAAGAGACAAGGAAGGACACTACATAATGATCAAGGGATCAATCCAAGAAGAAGATATAACAATTATACATATATGTGCACCCAACATAGGAGCACCTCAACACATAAGGCAATGGCTAACAGCTATAAAAGAGGAAATCAACAGTAACACAATAATAGTGGGGGATTTTAACACCTCACTTAAACCAATGGACAGATAATCTGGACAAAAAATTAATAAGGAAACAAAAGCTTTAAATGACACAATAGACCAGATAGATTTAATCGATATTTATAGGACATTCCATCAAAAAACAGCAGATTACACTTTCTTCTCAAGTGCGCATGGAACATTCTCCAGGATAGATCACATCTTGGGTCACAAATCAAGCCTCGGTAAATTTAAGAAAAATTGAAATCATATCAAGCATCTTTTCCAACCACAATGCTAAGAGATTAGAAATCAATTACAGGGAAAAAAAAACGTAAAAAACACAAACACATGGAGGCTAAACAATACATTACTAAATAACCAAGAGATCACTGAAGAAATCAAAGAGGAAATCAAAAAATACCTAGAGACAAATTACAATGAAAACACGATAATCCAAAACCTATGGGATGCAGCAAAACCAGTTCTAAGAAGGAAGTTTATAGCAAAACAAGCCTACCTAAAGAAACTAGGAAAATCTCAAATAAACACTCTAAACTTACACCTAAAAGAACTAGACAAAGAAGAACAAACAAAACCCAAAGTTAGAAGAAGGAAAGAAATCATAAAGATCAGAGCAGAAATAAATGAAATAGAAATAAAGAAAACAATTGCAAAGATCAATAAAACTAAAAGCTGGTTCTTTGAGAAGATATACAAACTTGATAAACCTTTAGTAAGACTCATCAAGAGAAAAAGGGAGAGGACTCAAATCAAAAAATTAGAAATGAAAAAGGAGAAGTTACAACGGACAACGCAGAAATGCACAACATCATAAGAGACTACTACAAGCAACTCTATACCAATAAAATGGAAAATCTGGAAGAAATGGACAAATTCTTAGAAATGCACAACCTTCCAAGACTGAACCAGGAAGGAATAGAAAATATGAACAGACCAATCACAAGTAATGAAATTGAGGTTAAAAATCTTCCAACAAACAGAAGTACAGGACCAGGTGGCTTCACCTGTGAATTCTATCAAACATTTAGAGAAGACTTAACACCCATCCTTCGCAAACTCTTCCAAAAAATGACAGAGGAAGGAACACTCCCAGACTCCTTCTATTCAGGCCACCATCATGCTGATACCCAAACAGGGCAAAGGTACTACAAAAAAAAAAAATTACAGACCAATATCACTGATGAATATAGATGCAAAAATCCTCAACAAAACACTAGCAAACAGAATCCAACAACACATTTAAAGAATCATACACCATGATCAAGTGGGGTTTATTCCAGGAATGCAAGGATTCTTCAGTATACGCAAATCAATCAACATGATACACCATATTAACAAATTGAAGGAGAAAAACCATATGATCATCTCAACAGATGCAGAGAAAGCTTTCGACAAAATTGAACACCGATTTATGATAAAAACCCTGCAGAAAGTAGGCATAGAGGGAACTTTCCTCAACATAATAAAGGCCATATATGACAAACCCACAGCCAACATCGTCCTCAATAGTGAAAAACTGAAAGCATTTCCACTAAGATCAGGAACAAGACAAGGTTGCCCACTCTCACCACTCTTATTCAACATAGTTTTGGAAGTTTTAGCCACAGCAATCAGAGAAGAAAAGGAAATAAAAGGAATCCAAGTCGGAAAAGAATAAGTAAAGCTGTCACTGTTTGCAGATGACATGATACTATACATACAGAATCCTAAAGATGCTACCAGAAAACTACTAAAGCTAATCAATGAATTTGGTAAAGTTGCAGGATACAAAATTAATGCACAGAAATCTCTTGCATTCCTATACACTAATGATGAAAAATCTGAAAGTGAAATCAAGAAAACACTCCCATTTACCATTGCAACAAAAAGAATAAAATATCTAGGAATAAACCTACCTAAGGAGACAAAAGACCTGTATGCAGAAAATTATAAGACACTGATGAAAGAAATTAAAGATAATACAAATAGATGGAGAGATATACCATGTTCTTGGATTGGAAGAATCAACATTGTGAAAATGCAATCTACATATTCAATGCAATCTCTATCAAACTACCAGTGGCATTTTTCACAGAACTAGAACAAAATATTTCACAATTTCAGTGGAAACACAAAAGGCCCCGAATAGCCAAAGCAATCTTGAGAACGAAAAACGGATCTGGAGGAAACAGGCTCCCTGACTTCAGACTATACTACAAAGCTACAGTAATCAAGACAGTATGGTACTGGCACACGAACAGAAATATAAATCAATGGAGCAGGATAGAAAGCCCAGAGATAAACCCATGCACATATGGTCACCTTATCTTTGATAAAGGAGGCTAGAATATACAGTGGAAAAAAGATAGCCTCTTCAATAATTGGTGCTGGGAAAACTGGACAGCTACATGTAAAAGAATGAGATTAGAACACTCCCTAACACCATACACAAAAATAAGCTCAAAATGTATTAAAGACCTAAATGTACGGCCAGAGACTATCAAACTCTTAGAGGAAAACATAGGCAGAACACTATGACATAAATCACAGCAGAATCCTTTTTGACCCTCCTCCTAGAGAAATGGAAATAAAAACAAAAATAAACAAATGGGACCTAATGAAACTTAAAACTTTTTCACAGCAAAGGAAACCATAAATAAGATGAAAAGACAACCCTCAGAATGGGAGAAAATATTTGCAAATGAATCAATGGACAAAGGATTAATCTCCAAAATTTACAAACAGCACAGGCAGCTCAATATCAAAAAAACAAACAACGCATTCCAAAAATGGGCAGAAGACCTAAACAGACATTTCTCCAAAGAAGATATACAGATTGCTAACAAACACATGAAAGAATGGTCAACATCATTAATCATTAGGGAAATGCAAATCAAAACTACAATGAGATATCATCTCACACTGGTCAGAATGGCCATCATCAAAAAATCTACAAACAATAAATGCTGGAGAGGGTGTGGAGAAAAGGGAACTCTCTTGCACTGTTGGTGGGAATGTAAATTGATACAGCCACTGTGGAGAACAGTATGGAGGGTCCTTAAAAAACTACAAATAGAACTACCATATGACCCAGCAATCCCACTACTGGGCATATACCCTGAGAAAACCATAATTCAAAAAGAGTCATGTACCAAAATGTTCATTGCAGCTCTATTTACAATAGCCAGGACATGGAAGTAACCTAAGTGTCCATCATTGGATGAATGGATAAAGAAGATGTGGCACATACATACAATGGAATATTACTCTTCCATAAAAAGAAACAAAATTGAGTTATTTGTAGTGAGGTGGATGGACCTAGAGTCTGTCATACAGAGTGAAGTAAGTCAGAAAGAGAAAAACAAATGTGGTATGCTAACACATATATGTGGAATGTAAAAAAAAAAAAGGTCATGAAGAACCTTGGCGCAAGACAGGAATAAAGACGCAGACCTAGGAGAGAATGGACTTGAGTATATGGGGAGGGGGAAGGGTAAGGTGGGACAAAGTGAGAGAGTGGCATGGACATATATACACTTCCAAACATAAAATAGAGAGCTAGTGGGAAGCAGCCTCATAGCACAGGGAGATCAGCTAGGTGCTTTGTGACCGCCTGGAGGGGTGGGATAGGGAGGGTGGGAGGGAGGGAGACGCAAGAGGGAAGAGATATGGGGACATATGTATATGTATAACTGATTCACTTAGTTATAAAGCAGAAACTAACACACCATTGTAAAGCAATTATACTCCAATAAAGATATTAAAAAAAAAAAAGTAAGATGACCCACATTTGAAGTTATAGGACTTGAAGTACTGTATCACTTGATAAAAGCACCCAGATAATTTCATGGAAACTGAATATTCTAATTTTTTTTCCAAGATGATCCTCACTAACTTTGACTAAATTGATTCATTAATTTAAACTAACTATCTGACTGTTGAATGGAACAGGTTTTGGCTTAAGTAGTTCTAATTGTTCAGTCATGCAAACCAGACAGTATAATTTTGTTATACATAGTAGCTTGTATTGGCCATAGTATCTTGTATTGTATCTTGAATTGCCCATTATAACTATTACTCAGTCTGTTACACTAATGATTGTTTTCTTGTGTTTCAGTGTCGGAAAATGGCTTTTATATTGGTTTAGCACGTTTTCAATGAGTTAAATGAATCGAATAAGAAAACATGACCAGTTTTTAATTATATGACAAATTTAACTTGAAAACTCTTGTTTGGAAATCAGATTTTCCAGTTTTATACATAAAATACATACTTTTATTATATATAAAGTTATTCAATGAACTGTGGTTTATAGGGACAAAGTTCACTATTACAATCATAATTATTAAATTATAAATATCAAAATTAAGAGGAGTTGTACCACTTAAGCAAGATATACATTTTATATCATTTGAATAGAAAATGGAGATGGCAAGAAATTAATCTTATGTATCTCAATAAGAATGAAGGCATTGACCTAGTAGAAAATATTTTTTTTCACAACAATTTGATCTGCCATACTCTAATCTGAAAAAAATAAATCAGTTTTGAGAATTTAAAAACTTGATAGCTGAAACTGATTATCAGTTTCAACATGCTTGTTGATACACTAATGCCTTGAGTAAGGAAATGGCATGTTCCTTATGTCAATTTGGTAACTATTTTGCTCCTGTAGAAAGTGGCTATGCCATAGGGACTTCCCTGGTGGTCCAGTGGTTAATATTCCACCTTCCAAAGCAGGGGTTGCAGGTTCGATCCCTGCTCGTGGAACTAAGATCCCACATGCCTAGCGGCCAAAAAACCAAAATATAAAACAGAAGCAATATTGTAATAAATTCAATAAAGACTTTAAAAATGGTCTACACCAGAAAGAAAGAAAGAGAGAGAGAGAGAGAAAGAAAGAAAGAAAGAAAGAAAGAAAGAAAGAAAGAAAGAAAAAGAAAAACAAAATGGCTGTGGCATAAGTGAGTGTGCAGGGACTCTGGTTTTCTCAGCATCCTACAGAATCTCATACTGATCCACTGCATTATATTATCTTGATCTGGAGTGTGTGAAGCCTGAAATTTCAGGAACCTATCAGGATCTACCCTCCAAAGTTAAAGACCAAATACAAATCCTTATAATCCTTATCACGTATAATGATGTGTAAAAATAGGTGGGTCTGGGTCACATTGAATCTTGGAGAAACATATCACCCTTTGGGTGTACTACTCCAAGCCACCCATCAGGGTATTAGTAGTAAGCCTCATCTATGAAGGAGACCAAGAGAGAGAAGACCCTAGCTTATCCACCTGTAATGCAAGCATCTTGGATCCTTGGTCCACTCACACCAGCAGACCCAGTGCTGCTTGGAGTATCTGGAGCTGCTTGGGATGCTATATGGAACCTGTGGCAAAACAATAGGGTTGCTGCTACAAAGTGAGGGTAGGAAGGAGTGTGCCTTGAAGTCAGGGGATCCTAAGGATGCCTCTCAGTTTTGCCATGTTCAATGCTAACCGTTAATATAAGACTATAGTTAACCTTGGACAGGCAGGACAACCATGCATTTAGATAGACTAGGGGTCATAAGTCCAGGAAGTGGATACATGGAGTGGTTCGTGGAAGAATTAAATTATAAATAACAACCATGATATCCTGACCAACCCACCGGAGACATGAATAGTACATTCTCCTCATTTGTTCTCATTTCTTTACTGTGTCATATATATGCATTAAGTAATTTCTTCACTCTCTTCCCCTAATTATATGTAGGGCAT
Source organism: Orcinus orca (assembly GCF_937001465.1). NCBI lineage: Eukaryota > Metazoa > Chordata > Mammalia > Artiodactyla > Delphinidae > Orcinus > Orcinus orca. The sequence continues at coordinate 9,404,458 of NC_064573.1, read as the reverse complement.
TTGTGGAGTGGTTAAATTTTCATATTTTTCTCATGTTACTGAACCTCAAAGTACTAACATGATTGAACTAGATAAGGAAGAAATAATTATTAGACATTCTAATAATTATTGAAGCTGATCCAGAGGTTGATGAAATGTGGGACCTTTCATCAGAAAGTGAACTTGTTGGGCTTCCCTGGTCGTGCAGTGGTTGAGAGTCCACCTGCCGATGCAGGGGACACAGGTTCGTGCCCCGGTCCGGGAAGATCCCACATGCCGCAGAGCGGCTGGGCCCATGAGCCATGGCCGCTGAGCCTGCACGTCCGGAGCCTGTGCTCCGCAACGAGAGAGGCCACAACAGTGAGAGGCCCGCGTACCGCAAAAAAAAAAAAAAAGTGAACTTGTTTTCATTTTTATGGGAAATTATATTTTCCTGGGATGGGGAAGTGTAACCTATTACTCTCATTTTTTTGAGTATAGGAGAGTGTTTGTCTATATTGGGGAGTTTTAAGTTTGGGCTAGTTAAAGTCTGTTGGAATCCTTCTTTGTATTTTGAGGTTTCCATACATCTCCTGCAGAGAATCTAATATACTACGTTTCCCAGTTTCCCTTACCACCAGAGTTTATACATGTGACTTGGGTTTTGCCAAACTAACATTCCATTAGGTAACTCAGATTTGCTAATACGTTATTGAGGAAATAGGACTTGAAGGATCTTTCTGGTCTGAGTGGTCTCAGGGCAGCAAGCTCGCATCACGATGGTGGATGGCAACACTGCCTTCATGTGCTTCCTTCCATAGATTCTGCTTTCATTGTCTCTTCCAGATAGGATTCCTCAAGGATAAGAGAAGCTAAGCTTAATTTCTTTTCCACAGTTACCTTCTAACTACTCTGTGTAGTCCCTGCTACTCAAAGCAAACTTTCCAGAACCATGCTCAAAGTTATTTAAAAGTAAAAAATTTTAAAAACTCACAAGAAAAAAAAAAACTCAGATATTTAAAAGATACAAACATCATGGTATTTTGTAGTGCAAGGGGAAGAAACTGGCCACATATGACCTCGTGTGAGTTCTTTAACCTCCTTCAACAGTTCTCTCAACCGTGAAGATAAATGGAGCTGTTAATAAATACTTAAAGTCATTATGTATGGCAGAGCCCAAATAGAGGTGCTTAGCAATGATCTTGGCAAACAGCTCACCTTCTGTAAATGTTAGTTCCCTTATCTTACCTTTAGAATCAATTAAGAGATTATACATCCGTTCCAGAGCTTAATTGACATAAATAATAGGACAGCAGAAAAAGTACATGAGTAAGAAAGAGCATGAGATGCAACATTTCTTCTGACTACACAAAAAAAGGGGAAAAGACTACAGTATAACAGAGTCTTGATTTTCCTGTCAATGAACTGTACCATTTTGGGCAAGCCATATACTTCACAGGCCCCTAATTTCCTCTTCTGAGAAGTGAAGCATTTGGGTCATCTGATGCCCAAATCTCTTTCAGCTTTATGAAATTATATTGATTAATAGTAAAGATAAATTTCTCTATAGTAACTTGGATTTATTTCTTAGAATATGGAGGTATAATTTAATTCTTATATTTGCCTTGTATTCTTTAAAACTGGATTTTGTTTTTACAAGATTTTAAAAATCAAATTTATATAATGTAGCTTAGAAGTCGGTATCCATCTAGTCTGTGTTATTCTGAGCTGGCCTGAATTTTTTAAAAGATTCCTCATTTTTCCTGCTTTTTATGGAGAGTAATATCACCATATGGTCATTTTGTAATGATTTTTTCAGGTTTCTTGCACAGTGAAATCATTAGAAATATGCTGAAAATTACTATTCTTTCCTCACACACTCAAGTAACTATTCCTTTGGCAAGTGTTTTATGAATAACTCCCAAGTATTCACCCTGCTTTAGAATTGAGGGACAGCCTTGCTTTCTTCTTCATTAAGTAAAAGAAAGCTTGCCAGACGTTAAGTACCTCAACTTCTTGTCTCACCTTTTTAACAACGCTATGAGCATCTGCGCTACCTTTATGTAATTTCCTCTGGTCTTGGAGACTCTCCCTTTCAAGATAAACCTTCATCTGCCCTCCTGCTTAATCACATCTCCTCTGGGACTTCATTCATTATCTCCTCTCTCTCTAGTGGGACGTAGTTGTGAGTTTGTTAAGAGCCCAGATTCAAAGTCAGCCTCTCTCACTACTAGCTGTTTGGACTTGAGCATATTATTTAGAATTCTGTGCCTCTGTTTCCTCAGCTATAAAATATGATAAAAATATAACTTCCCTGTTACGACGTTTGGTGAGCTTTAAGTGAGATACTTGTAAAGTACTTAGAAGGAGGTTTCAATACTTGTTGGATCATTTTCTCTTTCACCTCTCCCTCTCATGTCAGCTGAACATATTATGCACAGTCTCTTCCACCAGAAGCTCTTTTTGCTTTTTTTTATTTGGATGCTGCCTTAAATTGCTCCGTTCATTCTCATCTAAGTAATGGAGAATTTACATTTGCTGGCTTCACCCAATCACAAAGTCCTAGTGATTTCACGAACTATTTCTCAAACAAATCTCCTCCTCTCTATATTACTGCCCTAGGTAATGTTTTTTATCATCTCTCACCTGTTCTAAGCCAAGAGCCTCATACCTGCTTTAAAATAGAAGTGCAATTTTTTCCGAAAAAAATATATAATTCAGTGAAAGAATAAAGTCACAAGAAAATGAAGATATGGCCTTACACATCTACAATGTTAGCATTAGTTAAATGAATTACAGGTTTGATGACCTTCTATTACTAGGTAATTCTGAAAAAAGAAAAGAAAAACCATGATGACAGATTCAATCAAGTGCTGGTAAATTGTTTCTTTATTGAGTCAGGAGGCAAACATGGATCGTCTGATATTACCCTTTATTGGAGGACACATCATTTCCAAACATTTTAATGCAATTTGCCCTTAGAATTAGCAACATTTATTTTGTTTTTATTTTCCTTTACTCCATAATGTTTTATTTATTTAAGAAACAGACCATTTATTTGGTAACAGGAGGTGCTTTCCTTTGTGACTATTCACCATAGCATATAACAGTGAAGACAAAAAAATGGCGATCATTCACCAGAGGAAGATTAATCAATGGATTAATAAACTATGATCCTATTAATAATTCTGTTGTAAAGAATAATTTTTATTGATTTTAAAGGTAAAACTCCACATCTTTAATAATATTAATGGCTGCTTCAGTGTGAGACATATTGTTAGTTTTTCAGGTCTTGCATTTTATTTAAGTGTCTTATTAGAATCATTTTATTTTTATTTATTGGTTCACAAAAAATTCCTAAAATTGATGATCTGTATCCATTGCCTCTATTTTCCTCCACCCATGCATTAAGCCTTTGAAATATGAATTTATCTCCAACACTTTAGTAAAATGGCTCTGTTGTATTAAGTCATTTAAATTCTTCTGTCTTTCTTGGGTAATATGAAGCCACCTTTTCTTGATCTTGTCCTATCTCTCCTCTTATTGCATTTTGATTTCTTGATGTTGGCTTATTTTCTCCCTCATGTTCTCAAAATCAGGGTCTAAGAGGAGACTAACGAATTCTTTTCTAACACAAAATTCAACATTTCTAAAATTTAGTACATCATGCATCCTAGCAAATGCCATATCTTTCCAATTTTTCAGTAAAGAAAGTTAAGACTTGGAACTGCAGATTACCGCAAAATGGATATAAGATGATTAAATAATAAATTCCAAGTAGTTTCAGGCCAAGATGGAAAGGGAATGAACCATTTGGATATGTAGGAGTGCAAGGACTTTGGCTGCATGCAGAGTCAAGGTCGGCCCCATTTTGTAAGCTGTTCCTGACAAAAAAATCAGGAACCATAAAATCATCCCACCAACAAAGTACCACAAAAGACAATTATAAGGGAACTGAAGCGAGGACAATAAACCATGTGCAGAAATAAATCGAGGCACTCAGGGATGTGACAGACTGCTGAGGGAGGTGCAGAGCAGAGGTCGGAAGCACACTGCAAGTACAGAGAAGCTATTCCTTGTCATAAGGAACTGGCAGCGGTCACCGACAGCATGAGGACTCCACTTAAATTGTGCTTTAGAGGAGAGAAGCACTTAGAACGGAAAAGTACAGCTAATGCCAACTGTGAAGCTCATATGCCAATTACAACCAAGGACATTGAGAATTTTCGGTAATTAATAACAAATATTCTTTTCATTCAGTATTCTCAGTTGGAAGCTACAGAATCTACTCTAGCAAGATTGAAAAGCAAACTTGTACTAAAGGAAATTAGAGAATAAACAGAATTATCCAAGAGGGGCAAAAAATCAGGCTTGGTGCTACTGGGTCTAGAATAATAGAGCCAGAGCTATGCTAAATCACGTAGTGAGACTGTTCTAGTAAAAACACCATCCCTACCGCTTGGCATCGACAAGGCTACTGATTGAACAGAAGTTCTGACACAGCCCCCAAAGAACCAGCCGTCACGCCACTGTGCTTGCCCAAAGATCAGTCTGCCTATTTGTGACCATTCACTTCATGCTTCCCCCTCCCACATCCAGTTCTCGTTTGAGTGCATCTATTTGGTATAACCTAGATAACAGACCCTCTCACCACCAGTTGGAAATTTAGGATTTAGATATCTACTTTGGGAGGGTTGGACACACACTACATGAAACTATCAAAGTATTGAGTGGAGTTTCAAAAAATGCTGGACATTCAAACACAACAGATGGCCACCTAATTCCTGACACATGGAAATGACCATTCTCCTGAAGGGTGTCCATAAAGGCACCCCAAGTGGACAGAAGGCAACCTACCTGTGGGTGATGAGAGAAGTTGAAATAAACTAGACTAGTGGTCCTTGACTTTAGTGTGCATGGAAATAATCCGGAGAGTTTGTTAAAACACAGATTGCTCAGCCCCAGCCATAGGTTTTGATTCAGGCCTGGGCTGGGACAGGAGATTCTCCAGTTTTAACAGACTCCCAGGCAATCTTGATAATGATAATCCCAGGACCACACCCTGTGAACCACTGGCCTATGAGGCCATAAACTTTTCCTTCAGTAGCAGCTGGTTAAAATTTTCACAAATTCAGTCTTGATGCTGAAATGAAAGTCAGTAGCAAAGGCACAATTTATGTTATTAATAATTTTGTATTTTCAAAATAAATATACTTAAATTAACTGTATTTTTTAAAGACAATTTTTTGGAGCAGTTTTAGTTTCACAGTTAAATTGAGAAGACAGTACAGAGCTTTCTCATGTACCCACTGCCCCCGACATGCATGGCCTCCCTCATTATATATATATCTCTCACCAGAGTGACACATTTGTTACAGTTGAAAAACTTACATTGACACGTCATTATCACCCAAAGTTTACCTTAGGGGTCACTCGTAATGTATGTTCTATGGGTTTGGACAAATGTATAATGTATACATTTCACTGCCTTAAAAATCTGTACTCCACCAATTCATCCTCCTTCCAACCCCACTCTAATAACCAATGATCTTTTACTGTCTCCATAGTTTTGGCTTTTCCCGAATGTCATATAGGAGTCATACAGTGTTTAGCATTTTTGGATTGCTTTCTTTCACTTAGTAATGTGCATTTAAGGTTCCTCCATGTCTTTTCATTTCTTGATAGCTCATTTCCTTTTAGTGTTGAATAATATTCTATTATCTGGATGTACCACAGTTTATTTTTCCATTCACAAACTGAAGAACGTCTTGGTTGCTTTTAAAATTTGGCAGTTATGAATAAAGCTACTATAAAGATCCCTGTGCAGGTTTTTGGGTGGACCTATGTTTTCAGTTTCTTTGAGTAAATAACAAGGATTGTGATTTCTGGATCATATACTAAGAGTGTGTTTGATTTTGTAAGGATCCACCAAGCTGTCTTCCAAAGTGGCTGCACCATTTTGCATTCCCACCAGCAACGAATGAGAGTTCCTGTTGCTCCACATCCTTGCCAGCGTTTGGTGTGGTCATTGTTCCAGATTTTGGCCTTTCTAATAGATATGTGGAGGCACCTGATGGTTGTTTTAATTGCATTTTATTGATGACATATGATGTGGAGCATATATTATTTTTTATTTAAACTTGTTATTATCTATTTAAATTCTGGGGTTAGAGGGTTCCTTCAAGGAATACTAAAGGTATATATCTAAACTGCATGTTTTCAATCTGACGGTAGCTCTCAGAATTCAAGAGCATAGCAAAAGCAGGCCAGCTGTGTATTCCTACTGGGTACATTACATGTCACAGTATGAAACTTTGAAATAATTTGTTATTTAGTGTAGATTTTAGTAAGTCATAAGAGGAAAAAATTGGAGCCAGCACGCCCAAGTGTTAATTTTAAAGATCTTATGAATTTTGGAAACCATGTTATTGAGGGAGCAGGAATATTTAAAGACAGTGTACCAGATGGAAATGAATATGCTCTATTTTCATTTGTATATTTTGTAAATAAAAGCTGATATATCTGAGGTTCCCTCATGAAAATGAAACATTTCTATTGACACACAATTTGCCTAATAGACACAGAAATTTGTATCTAGGGACTAAAATGAGGGTATGATATAATGAAAAATATCCTCAGTAGTTAACTACTATTTTTATTATTTTTTTCTTCCCTCTAGTTTATCAGTTCAGAAAGCAAAAAACAAAACAAACCATTATGGTGAGGATTGGTGCCTATGTTTTGGTTGATATTGTCACATATTATTATAATTACACTTTCGATGGTCCTAAACAGTAATAACGCTTCAAAATCACATATGACTATATGCCAATGAATATATTTCTTCTTTTTTCATAGACATTATTTTTCTGCCTTTAATTTCTCTGAGTCGAGTGCAATTATTTCAAAGCCAAGAAATCCCTCATTAAAAAAAAATTCCTCAGTAAATTTTGAGGTTTAAAAGTTTTTTTTTCACAAGTTTGAGAGAAAAATGCCATTTTTCAAAGCATAAAATTCTTGATCAAATGTTCTAACTGGATACATTCATGTTTTCTATTAGGTACATAGGCATAGTAAATTATGCATTCATATTACCTATAATGCTGAATTTCTGCACCTTGAGAGAATAGGTAGCCCCTGGTGATAATAATTACACAACAGATGGCTCTTCCTGAAGCAGAACAACACATATCATGTGATTTAACCATGAAGAAAATGAAGAGAGGAGTTATAAAAATAAATGGAGATAGGCATCTGATTAAGTGACAGTGCTTAGCAATATGTTGAATCAGACACAGGCAAACATTTATTTTTTCCCCCATAAATTTGGCTGATTTTCATAGCTCCATCCTAGGTAAGGATTTAAACAAACCTATCGGGCTTCCCTGGTGGCGCAGTGGTTAAGAGTCCGCCTGCCGATGCAGGGGACCACGGGTTCGTGCCCCGGTCCGGGAAGATCCCACATGCCGCGGAGCAGCTAGGCCCATGAGCCATGGCCACTGAGCCTGCGTGTCCGGACCCTGTGCTCCGCAACGGGAGAGGCCACAACAGGGAGAGGCCCACGTACCACAAAAAAAAAAAAAAAAAAAACCTATTCTGATTGTATCTATCATCATGTACAATCTGTCTTTGTGAACATTAAATATATTTTAATATGCTTTTGCCATAGTTTTTAAAATATGATCTTAGGTATTTTAGGTTACTGAAGCATGAACAATACCTTTTTTAATGGAGGGGACTCAAAAGATATTTGTTTTGTTTATCTGGAAAAGTCAAATGCCCTCTCTTTAACAGCGTCATTTGGATATAATTCATATACCATAAAATTCACTTTTTAAATGTGCAATTCATTGGTTTTTAGTGGATTTATATTTACCGTGTTTGTGCAACTGTCACTGCCATCTGTCGTTTCAACACCCCAAACCACGTAGCCATCCGTAGCCACTCCTCACGGCCGCACATACATTCAACACCCCTCCCCTCCCAGGCTGAGACAAGCAGTCATACACTTCCCGGCTCTACAAATCTGCCTATTTGGATACAGGGCAAAAATGGATTGACACAACGTGAGCTCTTTTTTGACTAACTTCTTTCGCTTAGCATAATAGTTTCAGGGCTCATCCATGTTATAGCGTGTCAACGCCTCATTTATTTTTATGGCCTAATAACACTCCATTGTATGGATAAACCAAATTTTGTCTCTCTGTTCCTTAGCTGAGGGATAGCTTTGGCTATTATGAATAGTACTACTGTGAACATTCGCGTACAAGCTTTTGTGCGGACATAGGTTTTCAGTTATCTTGGGTGTATAGCTAGGAGTAGAATTGCTGGATATTATGGTAACTCCAATTTAAAATTCTGAGGAAATGCCCCAAATTTTTTTTTTTCCAGAAGTTTCTGCACCATTTTATATTCTCACCAGCAATGCATGAGAGTTCCATTGTCTCCATATCTTCACCAACACTTGTTATAGACTATTTTTTTTTAACTTTAGTCATCCTAGTGGGTGTGAAGTGGTATCTCCTTGGGGTTTTAACTTGCTTTTTTTTTTTTTTTTTTTTTTTTTTTGCGGTACACAGGCCTCTCACTGTTGTGGCCTCTCCCATTGCGGAGCACAGGCTCTGGACGTGCAGGCTCAGCGGCCATAGCTCACGGGCCAAGCCGTTCCGCTGCATGTAGGATCTTCCCGGAACGGGGCATGAACCCGTATCCCCTGCATCGGCAGGCGGACTCTCAACCACTGCGCCACCAGGGAAGCCCTTAACTTGCATTTTTTTAATGAGTAATGATATTGAGCATCTTTTCACGTGCTTATTGTATATCGCACTTATACATTGTATATTGTGCTTATTTGTATAACTTCTTTGGACAACTGTCTCTTCAAATGCTTTGCCCAGTTTTTAATTGGGTTATTGGTCTTTCTAGTGATGAATTGTAAGAATTCTTTATGTATTCTATATACAAATCTCTTAGGTGTATGATTGCAATTACTTTCTCTCATTATGTGTGCTGTGTGCACTTTCTTGACCGTATTCTTTGAAGCAAAAGGTTTTAATTTTGATGAAGCCAAATTACTTTTTTCTTTTGTTGCTTTTGCCTTTTGCTTTTGTTGCTAAGAAAGTATTGTCTAACTCAAAGCCACAAAGATTTACTCCTCTGTTTTCTTCTAAGAATTGTATAATTTTAACTCTTCAGTTAGCTTAAGTCAGTGATTCATTTTGAGTTAATTTTTATATACATATGAGATAGCGATCAAACTTAATTCTTTTGCTTGAGGATATCTCATTATCTCAGCACCATTTGCTAAAAGGCTATTCACATTCCCTGTTGAATTGACAATTGCTTCATGATAGATGGATGCTATGAGGTTCTTATACAAAAGTTTATATGTAGAGAGTAGTGAGAACAGAAACTAAGTAGAAAATAATGCAGGTGTGCACAACCTTGGCCTTTTTGTTCCCAGATCCAATTGTTTCCTCTCGCCTATTTCTTTTGGGCTTCCCAGGCTTCCATGCCTTATTATAGTCAAAGACAACAACAGAGACCATAAGATGGGAGAAAGGGATGAACTCCATCCTGGGCAGCATCTCTGGCAGCAGTTAAATCTCCTTCATGTTCCAGGTCTTGATGTACACAAGTGCCCTGATTTCCACTTCTTCTTGGTTCTGGTAACACTGGAACCACTCCCTTACTTCCAGTAATAGTTTTGTCTTTCCATCTCAGGGACAGCAGCAGCTTCTTGCTTTAGTTAATATCTAGGTAAACTTCTTTTCCCTAATTTGGAGTTTTAGCTCTTCCATGACCTATGTAAGCAATACCTTGTATTGAAATCCTTCTGCTTGAAAATGTAGAGTAGTTATCTTTTCTTGTTTATACCCTAATCATGCTGCATCTGCCAGAATAGAAACCAAGGGGCTAAGCTCAGAAGACAAGTTTCCTTACATGTCTTATCTGATTCCTTATCCCACTTGTGTCCCTTATCAAGATGGAGCCAAAGAAATTTTATCTGAGGCTCAATCCAACCTACAGAATGTGGTACTGATTCCATCCAGAGTGTAGGCATTGGATGAAATCTACCTTAAGACCAAGGAAATGCACTTCTGTGTCAAGTCCTAGTTCAATTTCAGCTTCGCCTTTGCTTCTTTCATGTTCCTGATACAAGCCCTCCCCAACCCACAGAGCATCTCCCACACATTGTCCCAATTTGTACACCAGTTCCAATACCGAACTGCTTTTTATGCCTATTGCCTGTCCCTAGACCTACCTTCATGAATTTTTTATATTAACATAACATCTTAAAGTTACTGGTACTTCTAATTCAACTCAAATTAATTTAACTTAATTTAATTCAATTTAATTTAATACACATTTTAAGCCATTTAACATATGCCAGGCTTTGTCTTTAGCTCTGGGAGGTGAACATTTACTGCTCGTGAAGGACCCACAGAGTAATGGGAGAGGTAAACAAAGCAAAAATTACAAAAATATTATGTACTATGACAGACATAGATCTAAGGTCTTAATGATACAGCAACTTTCAACAAAGTGAAAGCTACTTGTCTCTCTTTTTTTTAACATCTTTATTGGAGTATAATTGCTTTACATTGTTGTGTTAATTTCTGCTGTATAACAAAGTGAATCAGCTATACATATACATATATCCCCATATCCCCTCCCTCTTGCGTCTCCCTGCTACCCTCCCTATACCACCCCTCTTTGCAGCATTACTTACAATAGCCGGGACATGGAAGCAACCTAAGTGTCCACTGACAGATTAATGGATAAAGAAGATGTGGCACATATATACAATGGAATATTACTCTTCCATAAAAAGGAACAAAATTGAGTTATTTGTAGTGAGGTGGATGGACCTAGAGTCTGTCATACAGAGTGAAGTAAGTCAGAAAGAGAAAAACAAATACCATATGCTAACACATATATATGGAATCTAAAAAAAAATGGTTCTGAAGAACCTAGCGGCAGGACAGGAAGCTACTTGTCTCTTAATAAATCATTATCAATATGGATTTTTATCTTCCAGTCTAGGAAAACTTCCATCCTTTGTAGTTGGGTAACACTTCAAACCCTGCAAACCTATTCTCTCTCCCTCTCTCTGTCTCTGTCTGTCTCTCTCTCTCTCAGAGAGATTGCTAAGGCCAGCCTTACTTAAGGATGAAATTTAGTACAATGGAACTAGGTTTGTGATTCTAAAAATCTAAAAGCAAGCCCACTTTTAGCACCTGCATTCATTTTATTCAGCACAGACCTTGCTGTTTAGTAATTATAAAAATACACAGTTGAAGATCACAGCCCTCCCAAGCCTGCTTCATTTGACAGTTTTACTGGAGTGTCTGTTTTTTGAAAACAAGTATTGTATTGAATGACTATCGCATGCATATGATGTATTCTTTTTAATCACTGTTGAATTTCAGCTTCCTCCTCTAGGGATGAATCGTCTCAGTCTAACAGAACTTTTTTTGACTTACCATGGTGTATATGTTATCAACTTTCATATGCACATTTTCACATCAAAATGTGCCAGTTTTAAAACTTAAGTTGCAAGTATGTTATTCAATATATATTGAATAATATATATATAATATAATGTATATATAATGCATATATAATATGTATGTGAGTTTGTACAAAAAATAGCCACTTCACATGTCAGCTATCCAACTTTCGTCACTTCATTACACATTTAATATTAGGTATGCAAAATGATTTTCTTCACTTTACCAATTTAATATTTTTACTTCTCCTCTAAATTGCTTTTAACTTTAATTTTAATTTTTGATTTCTATGTTATCTTAGAAACAAAAATAAAAAATACTAGAATTCATTCACTGTAAAATTATTTAGGTTAATATTTTTGTTTAAAAATTATGAAAGGGAATAATAGTGATTGTTATAATTATTATCATAAAAATCTGTGATTACAAGTTGAGATTAGAGTTCAAATTATAAAATTAAAGCTTTTATGTAAGGCTATAAATTTTAATAGAGGATCACCATTATTTTATTTTTTCTTTAGATACTTTAAATGCTTTATAATTTATGTTAATTACAGCTTTTAATACTATAGATATATCCTTCCTTCCTTTCTTCTTTCCTTCCTTTTTTTCTTTTCTTTTTTCCTTTTTCAGTGATTTTTTTATTGTAGATAACAGTAGGCAGCCTCAAAAACAATCATTAGGGCTTCCCTGGTGGCGCAGTGGTTGAGAGTCCGCCTGCCGATGCAGGGGATATGGGTTCGTGCCCCGGTCCGGGAAGATCCCACATGCCACGGAGCAGCTAGGCCCGTGAACCATGGCCGCTGAGCCTGTGCGTCCGGACCCTGTGCTCCGCAACGGGAGAGGCCACAACAGTGAGAGGCCCGCGTACCGGAAAAAAAAAAAAACAATCACTAACATTGACTTTTTTTATCATTCTTGGAAACATCTTTATTACAAGTTCTCTTCTGTACTTCTCTGCATGTATTACAGAAAGGGTATAACTCCATTGACTGATGTGACACTGTTCTCAATGCAGTAAGCAAGTAGCACTTTTAGAAACATCTTTATTGCAAGTGTCTTTAAACACTTCTCTACATGAATTGCAGAATGAGTATAACAACTGACTTACTATGCAATACTCATTCCAAACTGTGCCTCTGGAAATATATTAGAAAAAAAGTAATTAAGAAAAATAAAGTTTGTTATTTTCCCAACAATCTACCCTGCTAAGATTTAGGGAAGCTGTTATTTCTTCCAAAGGTAGAACTCTTTGAAACATTTAAACATATTTGATTTTATGCATTTAAATATAACCATTAAAAATATAAGCAAAGGACACAGCAGCAAGTCTTGCAAGTGTCTTCCTCCCTGGAATCTAAGTATAACAATAACAATACATTTGGAAAGTTCACTACTTTCTTTTTTTTTTTTAATGGACCAAATGATCATTTCACATTTGAATTTGTAGTTGACTAGAAATGCATTCAACTGTTCCTTTGGTGACTAATAAGCTCAGAAGAGATCAGGAAATAACTGTTTTAAATGTGCTAGTGGATGTTTCATTTAACTCAATAGGAGGTTTATAAACCATTAATTCTATAATTCATTCAGGTCTTACAAGTTGCTCAAAGATTTCAAAAAGGTGTTAACTCTGCATTTAAACTGTATCTGATCCCACCTCTGCCACATAATTGGCTACTTTCCTTCATCAAATTATGTCATTTTTTTGGTTCTCAATTCCCTCACCTTAAATGAAAGATTAGGCAACAAATTTCATTTTTTAAATTTTGCATCCTTTTGGATTCCACTAGAATCAGCTGTGCTAATAAATTATTGGCTAAGTAAAGAAATCCATGGAACAGAGCCTCTTTAAGCTAGAGGGTTCTAAGTCATGCCTTTGTACATTGACGTACTGAGAGAAATCTGTGCTCCCTGTCATTTCTCCTCCCACCATATTCTTCAGAACACACTTTCCTCATTGTGGGGTATCTCTGTCAATGAGCAGCATTTCTCCTTTTGTTACTTTTAACTGGAATTATTTGATTTTTCACACTTAAGTTTCAAATGACAATTCTGAGTAGAAACATTTACTTATGTATCTCTCTACTTAGAAAAGTTATAATTATCCTTTGAGCTATTCAGTCTTTCAGGAGTATTTACTAATCATCAAATATGTCTGAGGTCCTGGAGACAAAATTCCAAAATCCAATAGCAATAGTTTTTGCGGTTACGGAACTTAAAGCCTAATATTTGTGTGATTAATTAAACCATTAATTACACAATAGATTATTTAAGTGCAGTCATCAGTAACACTATGACTGAGCTGTATGGTACTTTGAGGCTATGTAACCTACTCCGTGGAGGTTAGGGGCTAGAGGAGAGATGTCCCCGAGGAACAATAAATGAACTAAATTCTAAAGGAAGAAAAATTAACCAGAGAAAGAGGAGGGAAAGTTATTTCAAAAGAGGAAGTGGAGGCCAGAAGGTCAAGGGCTTGGAAGTGCCTTTTTGTGGTTAGAGCAGAGAGAGTGAGGACAGTTTTGAATATCATGCAATCTGGGGCCAGGTCCTTGAAGGCCTGGTAGAACATGTTCAGTATTTGGGTCTTAAGAGCAAAGGAAGCAATTAAGTAGGGAGTTACTTGATAGGACTTGAATTTGCAGAAGCTCAGCCTCACTGAGCTAGAATGAATGTGTGAGTTTTCCACTGTCTAGTGGCAAGATAATGGTAACTTGACTAGAATAGTGGTAGTTTACTTGGATGAATGCAGATTAATTCTAGGAATAATTAGGAATTAAATTTTATAGGACTTGGTATTAGAGTAGGTATCAGAAGTGACTAAGGGAGGGATGTGACAGACAACCTCCCCAGTTCCCACCTTGATGAATGCTGTTAATTATGACAGGGCTTGGAGAGGGGGACCAGAGCAATACTAAATTAGTCCTCACCCTGTGCTTCTTCAGGGAATGAGTGCCTGTCCATTGGTGATTATTTAAATCTAATTTTGTTAAGGTTGTACCTTTGTGAACATTCAGATTAGGATCATATACTTGTGCACTACATGATGCCTTGCAGTTTGTCATAGTTAAACAAATACTTGTCAATTATATCAGAGAGGTGGTTGGAAGTAAGAGTAAAGAATTCTAGCTTTGGAATCTGATATCTATGCCAGTGACTTCCTACAGGTAACACAAACTAGTAAGTGGTCTAAATGGAATTTAAATATATTTTTCTACTTAATGGCAAGCAGAGCATGGACATTTTTCTGTATTTTCTTCTACAGGGTGGAAACTAACTTTTTCTAGATTTTGTGAGGCTACATGTTGTTTTCATCTGTATCAGCAAATATCTTTTGCTTGGCATTTTCTCTCTCTTTCCAGAGCTGCCTATTGGGCTCTGTGGTAGGCTGAATAATAACCCCACAGATGCTCACATCCTAATCCTTGGAACCTGTGAATGTGTTACCTTACATGGTAAAAGGGACTTTGCACATGTGGTTAAGTTAAAGATCTTGAGATCATGGGATTCATCTGGTTTATCAGGTACACTCAGTATAATCACAAGTCTCCTTATAAGAGCAAAGAAGTCAGTCAGTCAGTAGTTGAAGATGTGACATGATAACAGAAGTAAAAGTTCAGAGTGACGCAAGGAAGGGGCCACAAGCTTAAGGAATGGAGGTGGCCTCTAGAAACTGAGACTTGAATGCTTTCTCCCCTAGAGACCTCCAGGAGGAACCAGCCCTGCTGACTAGCTTCATAAGACTGACTTTAGCCCCATAGGATATTTAAGACTTCTGCTCTACAGATCTGTAAAAGAATACATTTGCATTGTTCTTTTTCATTTAAATTTTATTGGAGTATAGTTGATTTCATTTGTATTTTTTTTAATTTAAATTTTATTGGAGTATAGTTGATTTCATTTGCACTTTTTTTTCCTTTAAATTTTATTGGAGTATAGTTGATTTCATTTGCATTGTTTATTTTAATTTAAATTTTATTGGAGTAGGAGTATAGTTGATTTCATTTGTATTTTTTTAATTTAAATTTTATTAGAGATAGTTGATTTCATTTGCATTTTTTTAATTTAAATTTTATTGGAGTATAGTTGATTTCATTTGCATTTTTTAATTTAAATTTTATTCGAGTATAGTTGATTTCATTTGTATTTTTTTAATTTAAATTTTATTATAGTTGATTTCATTTGCATTTTTTTAATTTAAATTTTATTGGAGTATAGTTGATTTCATTTGCACTGTTTTAAGATGCTATGTTTGTGGTAATATTTTTACAGCAAACACAGGAAAATAAAATGGACTCTTTTACATCTCTAACTTGTTAGGACACGAACCTGACTGTGTAAAGCTAAATTTAGCACCTGCACCTTCCTACAGAAACACCATATTAATAACTTTCCCAACTTTCCCAGTGATAATCTTTAGCATTACCAATGGTGCTATTCTCTCAGAGTTATGTTTGTGTTTTCTCTTTCACCTGTATTTCTAATGACAAATTCCTGAGATTCCTTTTGTTCAAAGTTGTTAGTACTCATCACTTCATATTCTCTACTGCAAAATTTCGGAAACAGACAACACAAATATAAATACATTTGCTAAAATGCCCTTCTCATTTTTTTGCTTCTGATTCATACTCAAGGCCAATATCAAATTGTTTCACAAAGCTTCCCATAAGGAACTCTACTGTCATTGTGTTGGGCTTTTCCTTGCTCCCATTACCCATATTATTTGTTCCCTTTCCACTTTTTATTTCATGTTGATTCTTCCCTACCTCCTCTCCAGCTAAATTTAGCATGATATTACACACAGAGGACAAATAATAAATAATATGTAGGAAAAAATGAATAAATGAAATTTTTTCAATACAAAGTTGAAGATTCATTTCTCCCAAGATGCTTCCTCTGACTCAACATATTAACTATCTTACAAAATAATCATTAGCATTATTGTATATATTTTGCTATCTAATCTTCAGCATGTTTACATATTTCAGCTGTTTGAGGAAGTTACGGTATCCCAGAGAAGGAATATACAAAACGTATATTCTTTTCCCTAAATATTTTCATTAATTGCATACTGTGTGACAGGCATCAAGAATAGCAATAAACAAGAAGATACCATTCTTCTCCCCATGGAATCTGAAATGTTTATTTTTCTTTTGTCCTTTAACTTTAGAATTTATATCCTAGTCGATTAGTTTTCCGGGGTTGCCTTAACAAATTACCACAAACTGGGTGGCTTAAACCAAAAGAAATGTATTCTGTCAGTGCGGGAGGCTAGCAGCCAACATCAAGGCATCAGCGGGTTTGGTCCCTTCTTGGAGCTCTGACAGGAATCAGTTCCATGCCTCTCTTAGGGTGGCTCCTAATCCAGTATAACTTCATTTTCGCTTAAGTACATCTGCAAAGACCTTATTTTCAAATAAGATTACATTCACAGGTACCAGAGATTAGACTTGAACTTACCTTTTGGCGGGGGACAAAAATGCAACCCACAACACGTGGGTATAACCTCTGGGAAATAAGGCATATGGATGTTTACTGAGTAGATTCAGCCCAACTGGAACCAGGGTAGTGGGCCTGCAGGGGCCCCGTTGGCATAAACTTCTCTGAATCCCTGATTCAGTGACGTTCTTCAGCTTCCCTGATTTCTCAGGCACAAGGACAAGGTCATGTAAGGTTCTTAATTCCTTGTTCAAAAGCAGTGATTAATTTTTCAAAAAATATATAACATAATTCTTATATCAAGTTTCTCAGTGGCATAATGACACTTTTTTAGCTCTCAGGAACATCACACTTCTTTTGACGGAGTCTGTTGCTTCTAAAAAAAAAAACAACTTTTGGACAGAAGTTTAGTTGCTTATTAGTCATTCTTTTGACAGTTTTCTCTTTCAGCTCCACCTCTGTTCACTTGTAAGATATCATTTGTTCTCTATCCAAAATATCTCTCATTCATCTACTAACTACTCTCCCTCCTTCCTTCTAGAAGATCTGGGAAGCTACAGCACCCTCCCAACTGTTTTCTCTACCTTTCATCTCTCCCTGTTCCGTGTATTCTTCCCCAGAGCTGGCTGCTAGATCAATTTTCTGAAGACCACCACTTATTACACGCCTCTCATTTTCGCAAATATTTAATGTTTCCCCATTGCCTATAGAACGATGCCCATATATGTTAGTCATTCCTCCATGCTCTGAAGCCATCAGCCTATTTAAATGGTTTTCTCATCATTTGCCATCTGTAGCACACATGCTAGTCACGCTGAGCCTTAAGCCATTTTGAATTGAAAGTGAAATTTTTCTGTGTGCTTTTCCTCCTGGTATTCTTTTTGTCTGAAGTATCTTTTTTTCCTCAAACTGTAATGTAAACCCTTCCTTCTCTCTAACTCAAATTCCACATTTAACATGAACTTTATATTTCTAAACTGGAAGCCACAAAATCCTCTTTGGAAATCCCCTGTGCCTTAATGTGGACTCGTTACAGCATACAGGTCTAGTTAGTAATATAATTTGTTTCTCTTTCTGTATATATTATTCAGAAATGTATTATACTTTTTATGTTTGTAAATTATATCCCCAGAGCTTGAAGACAATACAGTTTCTATATTTGCTTCACTTACCTATCCCTTAGAGTCACCAGCAAAATTTCCTGTGCATGTAATCAGTCAATATTTGGTGAGAAACTGAATGAATCAAGCAGGTGAACTCACCTTGTAACTACACTGGTTGCAGTATATCAAACAGTTTAATTAAATGCAAAGAAAACCAGTTTGCACCAGCTTTTATACAACAGGCAAAACACAGAGGCCCACGGTTCCCTAATCACTCTTCCAGTGTTCTAATCATTCACCCGGGAGGAATAGTCACCTCAAACAAGGACCTTGGAGTTTTTGCTTCAGCCCTTTGCGGCTGTGGCTGCTGGATGAGGCGCAAGGCCATACTCCCAGGTTGACAGGAATCCCTCCTGTCAGATGGCAGCCTCATGCTGGCAGCTGTAATGACTGAATGTCTGGTGTTCCCGCGTCTAATCCACCGTTTCCCTGTAGTTTAGTCACACTTCTGTCCTACACACACACTGCAGACACTGACCCACATTGCCCCCTGGGTTTGGTGCCTGCAAGCCTATTTGTTTGTTGTTTGTTTTTAACAGGAAGATAAGTGATTTCTCTGAGCAAGGCGGGTATTAACACATTCAGAGAGGATGGTTTTTTCCCTCATAGGGAACTAGAAAACTTGGCTGAGGTTTGGTTTTGGAGTTTCTATTATATATTTACACCATTAATTCTCCAAACCTCAAGTCACAATGAGGGGGGAGATATAAATAAAAAGAGATGGGAATTTGGAAGATTAGTGTGTGGAATAGGAAGATGTAGATTATAGAGTAAGGATGCATCCTTACGGAAAGATTCCTTTTTCCCAAATAACTTAGATTCTCTTTTTAATCAATGAAGGAACTTATTGCTCCCGATATTATGTTTTTTTCCTCCCTTCCCTGTGTCATGAGAGACTGAACAAAACTCTGAAATTACTGGAAATACCGCAGAGTATTGTTTGATTGCTCTTCTTCAAGGTTTAATTGAATCCTGGTCCAGGGACCGGTAGAGATTTATATCTGGTGGGCCCTCAATGGTGGAGACAGATCACGTAAAGCCTCTGTCTGACTTCTGTCTTTCCTGTCTTCCCTCTCTCCCTCCTTTCTTCCTATCAATTAAAATTTGTGTTCTGTTCCTATGTACCTAGTCCTTTGCTGCTCATATAAAATGTATGATGAAAGAAACATTCTTTCATTTCAAGCAATTACTGCCTGGAAGGGAAAAATAACCTACCAGGTAATTACATGGTAAGAATAAGTTACAATTAGGCTGTTGACAACTCAGATGAAGGTGTTGTCTGAGAAACAATCCCTAGGGGCTGGAGCCCATTTACCAAGTGAGAACAGTGAGAGAATTTAAGAGGACACAGTTTCTTTTCAGCTCTTACATGAAGTTTATATATATGTATATATATATATATATGTGTGTGTGTGTGTGTATATATTCCGAATGTATATATAGTATTTGAAATATACATGCATATTATATATAATCATTTTGAATATATATGCATATGGAATCACATACTTCTATATGTACATGTAGTTTCATATATGTGTGTATAACGTGTGTGTGTGTCTGTTCAAGCTATATACAAGCTAAGCAGAAGATCTAGCTAAATAATACCGTCAGATAAGAGGTGGATTTTCAATCAGTATTCTCATGGTCAACTGTATTTTAAAATGTCACGTCTTTGCATATATTATTATAACAAATTTGCTGTGGTGATGTGTTTTCTAATTTAAAATGGTGAGTTGCCAATGATAATAGCAATTTCTTTACTCTATTTCAAATTACAGAGGATCCTGGGTAAAATTGTGCAGTTAAAAAAGTATGTTAGGAGGGGAATGAGAGGAAGATGGCGGAAGAGTAAGACGCGGAGATCACCTTCCTCCCCACAGATATACCAGAAGTACATCTACACGTGGAACAACTACAGAACACCTGCTGAAGGCTGGCAGAAGACCTCAGACCTCCCAAAAGGCAAGAAACCCCCCACGTACCTGGGTAGGGCAAAATAAAAAAGAATAAACAGAGACAAAAGAATAGGGACGGCATCTGCACCAGTGGGAGGGAGCTGTGAAGGAGGAAAAGTTTGCACACACTAGGAAGCCCCTTCGCGGGCGGAGACTGCGGGAGGCGGAGGGGGGAGCTTCGAAGCCTTGGAGGAGAGCACAGCAACGGGTGCGGAGGGCAAAGCGGGGAGATTCCCGCACAGAGGACCGGTGCCGACCGGCACTCACCAGCCCGAGAGGCTTGTCTGCTCACCCGCCGGGGCGGGCGGGGCTGCGAGCTGAGGATCTGAGGCTCGGGTTTCGGTTTCGGACGGAGCGCAGGGAGAGGCCTGGGGTTGGCGGCTTGAACATAGCCTGAAGGGGTTAGTGCACCACGGCTAGCCGGGAGGGAGTCCGGGGAAAAGTCTGCACCTGCGGAAGAGGCAAGAGACTATTTCTTCCCTCTTTGTTTCCTGGTGCGTGAGGAGAGGGGTTTAAGAACGCTGCTTAAAGGAGCTCCAGAGACGGGCGCGAGCCGCGGCTAAAAGCGCGAACCCCAGGGACGGGCGCGAGCCGCGGCTAAAAGCGGGGACCCCAGAGACGGGCGCGAGCCGCGGCTAAAAGCGCGGACCCCAGAGACGGGCGGGAGACGCTAAGGCTGCTGCCGCCGCCACCAAAGGGCCTGTGTGCGAGCACAGGTCACTCTCCACACCCCTTTTCCGCGGAGCCTGTGCAGCCCGCCACTGCCAGGTTCCCGGGATCCAGGGACAACTTCCCCGGGAGAACGCACGGCGGACCTCAGGCTGGTGCAAAGTCACGCCAGCCTTTGCCGCCGCAGGCCCGCCCCACACGCAGTGCCCCTCCCTCCCCGCCGGCCTGAGTGCGCCAGAGCCCCCGAATCAGCGGCTCCTTTAACCCCGTCCTGTCTGAGCAAAAAACAGACGCCCTCCAGCGACCTACACGCAGAGGCAGGGCCAAATCCAAAGCTGAGCCCCGGTGAGCTGTGAGAACAAAGAAGAGAAAGGGAAATCTCTCCCAGCAGCCGCAGAAGCAGCGGATTAAAGCTCCACAATCAACTTGATATACCCTGCATCTGTGGAATACCTGAATAGACAACCAATCATCCCAAATTAAGGAAGTGGACTTTAGGAGCAAGAGCTATGATTTTTTATCCCTATTCCTCTTTTTGTGAGTGTGTATGTGTATGCTTCTGTGTGAGATCTTGTCTGTATAGTCTTGCTTCCACCATTTGTCCTAGGGTTCTATCCGTCCATGGTTTTTTAAAAAAAAATTTTTCTTAATAATTAATTTTAATAACGTTATTATACTTTACCTTCGTTCTTTCTTTCTTTCTTTCCTTCCTTCCTTCCTTCCCTCCTTTAGACAACGAATCATCCCAAATTGAGGAGGTGGTCTCTGAGAGCAAGATTTATGATTTTTCCCTTTACCTCTTTTAGTGAGGGTGTATGTGTATGCTTCTGTGTAAGATTTTGTCGGTATAGCTTTGCTTCCAACATTTGTCCTAAGGTTCTATCCGTCCCTTTTTTTTTTTTTAATAAGAATTTTTTAATTCAATAACTTTATTATACTTTATTTTATTTTTACTGTATCTTTTCTTTCTTTTTTCCTTCTTTCCCTCCTTCCTTCCTTCCTCCCTCCCTCCCTCCTTTCTTTCCTTCTTGCCTTCTTTCCTTCTTTGCTTCTTTCTTTCTTTCTTCCTTCCTTCCCTCCTTTCCTTCTTTCTTTCCTCATACTTCTACTAATTCTCTCTACTTTTTCTCCCTTTTATTCTGAGTCGTGTGGATGAAAGGCTCTTGGTGCTTCAGCCAGGAGTCAGGGCTCTGCCTCTGAGGTAGGAGAGCCAACTTCAGGACACTGGTCAACAAGAGACCTCCCAGCTCCACATAATATCAAACGGCGAAAATCTCCCAGAGACCTCCATCTTAACACCAGCACCCAGCTTCACTCAACGACCAGCAAGCCACAGTGCTGGACAACCTATGCCAAACAACTAGCAAGACAGGAACACAACCCCACCCATTAGCAGAGAGGCTGCCTAAAATCATAATAAGGCCACAGACACCCCAAAACACACCACCAGACGTGAACCTGCCCACTAGAGAGACAAGATCCAGCCTCATCCACCACAACACAGGCACTAGTCGCCTCCACCAGGAAGCCTACACAACCCACTGAACCAACCTTAGCCACTGGAGACAGACATCAAAAACAGCGGGAACTACAAACCTGCAGTATGCAAAAAGGAGACCCCAAACACAGTAAGATAAGCAAAATGAGAAGACAGAAAAACACACAGCAGATAAAGGAGCAAGATAAAAATGCACCAGACCTAACAAATGTAGAGGAAATAGCCAGTCTACCTGAAAAAGAATTCAGAATAATGATAGTAAGGATGATCCAAAATCTTGGAAATAGAATGGACAAAATGCAAGAAACAGTTAACAAGGACCTAGAAGAAATAAAGATGAAACAAGCAATAATGAACAACACAATAAGTGAAATTAAAAATACTCTAGATGGGATCAATAGCAGAATAACTGAGGCAGAAGAACGGATAAGTGACCTGGAAGATAAAATAGTGGAAATAACTACTGCAGAGCAGAATAAAGAAAAAAGAATGAAAAGAACTGAGGACAGTCTCAGAGACCTCTGGGACAACATTAAACGCACCAACGTTCGAATTATAGGGGTTCCAGAAGAAGAAGAGAAAAAGAAAGGGACTGAGAAAATATTTGAAGAGATTATAGTTGAAAACTTCCCTAATATGGGAAAGGAAATAGTTAATCAGGTCCAGGAAGCACAGAGAGTCCCATACAGGATAAATACAAGGAGAAATACGCCAAGACACATATTAATCAAACTGCCAAAAATTAAATACAAAGAAAGCATATTAAAAGCAGCAAGGGAAAAACAACAAATAACACATAAGGGAATCCCCATAAGGTTAACAGCTGATCTCTCAGCAGAAACCCTACAAGCCAGAAGGGAGTGGCAGGACATACTGAGAGTGATGAAGGAGAAAAACCTGCAGCCAAGACTACTCTACCCAGCAAGGATCTCATTCAGATTTGATAGAGAAATTAAAACATTTACAGACAAGCAAAAGCTGAGAGAGTTCAGCACCACCAAACCAGCTTTACAACAAAATGCTAAAGGAACTTCTCTAGACAAGAAACACAAGAGAAGGAAAAGACCTACAAAAATGAACCCAAAACAATTTAGAAAATGGGAATAGGAACATACATATCGATAATTACCTTAAATGTAAATGGACTAAATGCTCCACCAAAAGACACAGATTGGCTGAATGGATACAAAAACAAGACCCTTGTATATGCTGTCTACAAGAGACCCACTTCAGACCTAGAGACACATACAGACTGAAAGTAAGGGGATGGAAAAAGATATTCCATGCAAATGGAAACCAAAAGAAAGCTTGAGTAGCAATTCTCATATCAGACAAAATAGACTTTAAAATAAGGACTATTAAAAGAGACAAAGAAGGACACTACATAATGATCAAGGGATCGATCCAAGAAGAAGATATAACAATTGTAAATATTTATGCACCCAACATAGGAGCACCTCAATACATAAGGCAAATACTAACAGCCATAAAAGGGGAAATCAACAGTAACACATTCATAGTAGGGAACTTAGAAACACCCCACTTTCACCCATGGACAGATCTTCCAAAATGAAAATAAATAAGGAAACACAAGCTTTAAATGATACATTAAACAAGATGGACTTAATTGATATTTATAGGACATTCCATCCAAAAACAACAGAATACACATTTTTCTCAGTGCTCATGGAACATTCTCCAGGATAGATCATATCTTGGGTCACAAATCAAGCCTTGATAAGTTTAAGAAAATTGAAATTGTATCAAGTATCTTTTCTGACTACAACGCCATGAGACTAGATATCAATTACAGGAAAGGATCTGTAAAAAATACAAACACATGGAGGCTAAACAATACACTACTTAATAATGAAGTGATCACTGAAGAAATCAAAGAGGAAATAAAAAAATACCTAGAAACAAATGACAATGGAGACACAACGACCGAAAACCTATGGAATGCAGCAAAAGCAGTTCTAAGGGGGAAGTTTATAGCAATACAAGCCCACCTTAAGAAGAAGGAAACATCTCGAATAAACAACCTAACCTTGCACCTCAAGCAATTAGAGAAAGAAGAACAAAAAAACCCCAAAGCTAGCAGAAGGAAAGAAATCATAAAAATCAGATCAGAAATAAATGAAAAAGAAATGAAGGAAACAATAGCAAAGATCAATAAAACTAAAAGCTGGTTCTTTGAGAAGATAAACAAAATAGATAAACCACTAGCCAGACTCATCAAGAAAAAAAGGGAGAAGACTCAAATCAATAGAATTAGAAATGAAAAAGGAGAGGTAATAACTGACACTGCAGAAATAAAAAAGATCATGAGAGATTACTACAAGCAACTCTATGCCAATAAAATGGACAATCTGGATGAAATGGACAAATTCTTAGAAATGCACAACCTGCCAAGACTGAATCAGGAAGAAATAGAAAATATGAATAGACCAATCATAAGCACTGAAATTGTAACTGTGATTAAAAATCTTCCAACAAACAAAAGCCCAGGACCAGATGGCTTCACAGGAGAATTCTATCAAACATTTAGAGAAGAGCTAACACCTATCCTTCTCAAACTCTTCCAAAATATAGCAGAGGGAGGAACACTCCCAAATTCCTTCTACGAGGCCACCATCACCTTGATACCAAAACCAGACAAGGATGTCACAAAGAAAGAAAACTACAGGCCAATATCACTGATGAACATAGATGCAAAAATCCTCAACAAAATGCTAGCAAACAGAATCCAACAGCACATTAAAAGGATCATACACCATGATCAAGTGAGGTTTATTCCAGGAATGCAAGGATTCTTCAATATACGCAAATCTATCAATGTGATAAACCATATTAACAAATTGAAGGAGAAAAACCATATGATCATCTCAATAGATGCAGAGAAAACTTTTGACAAAATTCAACACCCATTTATGATAAAAACTCTCCAGAAAGTAGGCATAGAGGGAACTTTCCTCAACATAATAAAGGCCATATATGACAAACCCACAGCCAACATCGTCCTCAATGGTGAAAAACTGAAAGCATTTCCACGAAGATCAGGAACAAGACAAGGTTGCCCACTCTCACCACTCTTATTCAACATAGTTTTGGAAGTTTTAGCCACAGCAATCAGAGAAGAAAAGGAAATAAAAGGAATCCAAATCGGAAAAGAAGAAGTAAAGCTGTCACTCTTTGCAGATGACATGATACTATACATAGAGAATCCTAAAGATGCTACCAGAAAACTACTAGAGCTAATCAATGAATTTGGTAAAGTGGCAGGATACAAAATTAATGCACAGAAATCTCTGGCATTCCTATATACTAATGATGAAAAATCTGAAAGTGAAATCAAGAAAACACTCCCATTTACCATTGCAACAAAAAGAATAAAATATCTAGGAATAAACCTACCTAAGGAGACAAAAGACCTGTATGCAGAAAATTATAGGACACTGATGAAAGAAATTAAAGATGATAGAAATAGATGGAGAGATATACTATGTTCTTGGATTGGAAGAATCAACATTGTGAAAATGACTCTACTACCCAAAGCAATCTACAGATTCAATGCAATCCCTATCAAACTACCACTGGCATTTTTCACAGAACTAGAACAAAAAATTTCACAATTTGTATGGAAACACAAAGGACTCTGAATAGCCAAAGCAATCTTGAGAACGAAAAAAGGAGCTGGAGGAATCAGGCTCCCTGACTTCAGACTATACTACAAAGGTACAGTAATCAAGACAGTATGGTACTGGCACAAAAACAGAAAGATAGATCAATGGAACAGGATAGAAAGCCCAGAGATAAACCCATGCACATATGGACACCTTATCTTTGATAAAGGTGGCAGGAAGGTACAGTGGAGAAAGGACAGCCTCTTCAATAAGTGGTGCTGGGAAAACTGGACAGGTACATGTAAAAGTATGAGATTAGATCACCCCCAAACACCATACACAAAAATAAGCTCAAAATGGATTAAAGACCTAAATGTAAGGCCAGAAACTATCAAACTCTTAGAGGAAAACATAGGCAGAACACTCTATGACATAAATCACAGCAAGATCCTTTTTGACCCACCTCCTAGAGTAAAATAAACAAATGGGACCTAATGAAACTTCAAAGCTTTTGCACAGTAAAGGAAACCATAAACAAGACCAAAAGACAACCCTCAGAATGGGAGAAAATATTTGCAAATGAAGCAACTGACAAAGGATTAATCTCCAAAATTTACAAGCAGCTCATGCAGCTCAATAACAAAAAAACAAACAACCCAATCCAAAAATGGGGAGAAGACCTAAATAGACATTTCTCCAAAGAAGATATACAGACTGCCAGGAAACACATGAAAGAATGCTCACCATCATTAATCATTAGAGAAATGCAAATCAAAACTACAATGAGATATCATCTCACACCAGTCAGAATGACCATCATCAAAAAATCTAGAAACAATAAATGCTGGAGAGGGTGTGGAGAAAAGGGAACCCTCTTGCACTGCTGGTGGGAATGTGAATTGGTTCAGCCAGTATGGAGAACAGTATGGAGGTTCCTTAAAAAACTACAAATAGAACTACCATATGACCCAGCAATCCCACTACTGGGCATATACCCTGAGAAAACCAAAATTTAGAAAGAGTCATGTACCAAAATGTTCTTTGCAGCTCTATTTACAATAGCCTGGAGATGGAAACAACCTAAGTGTCCATCATTGGATGAATGGATAAAGAAGATGTGGCACATATATACAATGGAATATTACTCAGCCATAAACAGAAACAAAATTGAGCTATTTGTAATGAGGTGGATAGACCTAGAGTCTGTCATACAGAGTGAAGTAAGTCAGAAAGAAAAAGACAAATACCGTATGCTAACACATATATATGGAATTTAAGAAAAAAATGTCATGAAGAACCTAGGAGTAAAGTAGGAATAAAGACGCAGACCTACTAGAGAACGGACTTGAGGTTATGGGGAGGGGGAAGGGTGAGCTGTGACAGGGCGAGAGAGAGTCATGGACATATACACACTAACAAACGTAGTAAGGTAGATAGCTAGTGGGAAGCAGCCGCATGGCACAGGGATATTGGCTTGGTGCTTTGTGACAGCCTGGAGGGGTGGGATAGGGAGGGTGGGAGGGAGGGAGACGCAAGAGGGAAGACATATGGGAACTCACGTATATGTATAACTGATTCACTTTGTTATAAAGCAGAAACTAACACACCATTGTAAAGCAATTATACCCCAATAAAGATGTTAAAAAAAAAAAAAAAAACAGACAAAACAACATTACCAGAGATAAAGAGGACCATTTCACAGTGATAAAAGGGTCATTCTATCGGGAACATATAACTACTTTAAACACATATGCAACTAGGAACAGACTCCAAAAATATGTGAAGTAAAACTGAGCAGAACTGAAGGGAGAAATGGAGAAATAGACAATTCAACAGCAAAAGTTGGAGACATCAATACCCCACTTTCAACATTGCGTAGAACGAATAGGCAGAATATCAATAAAGAAAAGAAGACTTAACAACACTATAAACTCAACAGACCTAGAAGACATCTGTACAACACTCTACCCAGAAACATTAGAACACACATTCTTCTCATTGCACATGAAACATTCTTCAGAATAGACCATGTGCTAGCCTATATAACAAACCTAAGTAAAGTTAAAAGGGTTTAAATGATACAAAGTATTTTCCCCAACCACACTGAAATTAGAAATCAATAAGGAAATTCGGAAATTCACAAATACATGGAAATTAATCAATACATTCTTAAATAACCAATCGATCAAAGAAGAAATCTCAAGGGAAATTAGAAAATACGTTTAGATGAATAAAAATGAAAACATAATATACCAAAACTTATGAGATGCAACTAAAGTAAGTAAAGATGCTCAGATGGAAATTTATAGCTGTAATCACCTATAAGAAAAAATATGATCTCAAATTAATAACTTACCCTTCCACCTTAAGAAATTAGAAAAAAAAAGTAAACCAAGTCCAAAGCAAGCAGAAGGAAGGAAATAATAAAGATTATAAATAGACGAAATGAGAATACAAAATAGTAGAAAAAGGGAATAAAGCCAAAAGTTCTGTTCTTTTGAAAACAAGTTTAGTTCTTTGAAAAGATAAGCAAAATTGACAAATCTTTATATATACTGACCAAGAAAAAAAGAGAGAATATTCAAACTAATAAAGTGAGGAATTAAAAGGGGGCATCATTACTGATCCGTAATAATAAAAGATTATGGGAATACTATCAACAACCATATGTTAACAAATTAGATAACTTAGATGAAATGGACAAAATTCTAGAAAGAGATAAACTTCCAAAACTAACTTAAGATGAAGCAGAAATCTTAACAGACTTATAACAACAGATTGAATTAGAAATCAAAAATTTCCCACAAAGAAAAGCCCAAGTCCAGTAGGTTTACTGGTGAATTCTACCAAAAGTTCAAAGAATATGAATCCTTTATAAACTCTTCCAAAAAATGGAAGAGGAGAAAACACTTCCCAACTCATTATATGAGGCCAGTTTTAACCTGATACCAAAACTTGACAAAGACATCACAAGAAAATTATAGATCAATATCCCTAGGGAATTCCCTTGTTAATATAGATGGTAAAATTCTCAACAAAATAACAGCACACCGAATCCAGCAACATATAAAAAGGATAAAAAAAAAAAAAAAGTATGTTAGGATCCAGTACCTTGATTTCCAAAAATGATCAGATGCTGACATTGGTAGCGAGTTAGAAAAAGTTTTGTGCTATAATGAATGACTTTTGAACAGTCTCTGCTTCTTTGTTAGAGTCTTTTTAAGAGATTGATTATATATGTGATAATTTTTTTTAACTTTATTTATTATATTTATTTTATCTTTGGCTGTGTTGGGTCTTTGTTACTGTGTGCAGCCTTTCTCTAGTTGCGGCGACTGGGGGCTACTCTTGGTTGTGGTGCGCGGGCTTCTCATTGTGGTGGCTTTTCTTGTTGCGGAGCACGGGCTCTAGGCGTGCGGGCTTCAGTAGTTTTGGCTCATGGGCTCTAGCGCGCAGGCTTGGTAGTTGTGGCTCATCGTGCATGTTGCTCCGTGGCACGTGGGATCTTCCCGGACCAAGGCTTGCATTGGCAGGCAGATTCTTAACCACTTTGCCACCAGGGAAGCCCTGTGATAAATTTTTAAATTGGTCTTTTTGTACAAAATTAAATGTATTTCCCTCTTCTAATTTGGTTTTCTTTGTCTTTTTTGTTTTTAGTGAAAAATACTCCCAGAATCCACATACCACATCAGAGGGACTTGGAACTACCCTGCCTGTGTGGTTTGTTACCCACTAACTGTTAACATTGATTAGAACACGGGAATTGGACTTTCTCCAATTGTCACCCCCAGGATTCTCACAAGCCGGATGTATACGAAGTAAAATGACCTTCTTAATTAGAGGAAAACTATCCAAGGTATACGACTGCATTTTCTATATTAAATTTGATTTTGTTTTACCTAATTCTTATTTACATGTAATTCATATATTTATCTACAATGGCTAATATTTTATCATCTTATTCATGTTAATATATTTTCTTATATTTTGGTTAAGTTTCTTGTTATTCTTATAAAATACCAGTTACACCAGATTTCCTAATTCAATTTGTTTCAATTCTGAATCCTTTTCTAGCTCTTGAAAACATAAACCAGGAGACTCTAAACCTAACATATGCAACCAAATGATGCTATGATTTGCCAGAATGAATACATCATACTGGAATCTGGCTGCTATGGCCAAGATCTTTACTCATTTTATATAACACGATTTCCTTTTATGGTTTCATATTCACTCTTCCTTTTTCTTTTTTTTGTTAATCATCCAAGCAATTTTTTTTAATTGTCAGAAAAAAAGAATCTAATTCTTCCTCTAATTGAGCTTAAGATTTTGCTATAAATCTGACATACTGCTTTCTAAATAGGAGTTTGCTTGGTTAGCTTAATTATATTTTGTGTGTTATAGGACACGTGATCCCATGATTACTTATACAGAGAAGAAAATCTCTATCAAATAGATAAACTATTTAATGTGTTCTCTTATTTTTTAGTGGAATCTTAGAAAAATTTTGTTTCATGGAGCCCAACATATATTTACTTAACTCTTATTCTATAAAGTTCCTAAAAATTTTGAATGAAAAAACATCACAGTTACATTAATTCTAAATTACAATAAAAGTTGCATTACTACTGTATATGTATTTTTCAAATTTATATACATTTTACAATAAATTTTGTATTTGGACAAAAGTTTCTCTTGGTCTAACAATGATTTTTTAGTGATTATTACATTTGAAAATGCCTTCAAAACCAGAATAATTTTGCCCACAAAATTATTAAGCAAATCAATTTAATCCTCCTGAGGATAAAACCTCTTGTTACAAAAAAGCCTAACTCCTGTGGCCCCTGCTGGTTCCCTCTGCTCCTAAGTGCAGCCCCCAGGTGGCCCTGATGGCAGGTGGTGTCCTCCTTGCCTGGGCTGTGACTATAAGTGATTAATAAGCCGTCACCAATCCCATCTGTCCAGTGTAGCCTGTTATACGTTCAGCTACCTCGTATAATTTGGGGTTGGGGAATCCCTCCTTCGCCAATAAATAGAAGGTCATCAAAATGGACTGAGACTGGACTACATAATTTTTGACAATTTAAGTCTCACTAGATGGCTGCTGTGCCTTCACAAGGAAGCGAGACAAATGCTCACAGATAATCCTAAGATTATTCTCCCCCTTTGGCACTGTTGCGGGACTCTCCCAATTCACGTACTGTCCCAGTGCAGACTGGATGCTGAAGTCCTAGATCTCTATACTCTGAAACATAAGCACAGAAAATTTTCATCTGGAACAATAAAACATAGGTTGACATTAATTATCTATTACAAGTGTAAAAATCATCTCATTGAAGTACTCATTGACTATGCAAATCGAGGCTAATCAAATATTCTGAGAACCCTCTCAAGGTATCTAGGTGCACCAGTCAGCCGGGCATGATTAAATGTGATTGCTTGATTTATGGGTTGCTGGGTACGACAGTTAAAAGTCGGAGGATATACAAAACAATGATCAGTTCATTTTAGAATAATTGATCAGGAGCCATTTTTTCCCTATAGCGATTTATGTTATAAGTGTTGGGGAAAATAAATAGAAGAAAATCTCCTGCCAGCCCAGTATATCTTCTCCACAAAGGTAAAAAAGGATCAAACAGTTCTATTATTGAATAACCATTAAACCAGACTGTGACACACATGACAAGAAATCCAATAAAGGGATTGCAAAGACAGAAAGAAATTTCATCCTTTTTGATAGCCAGACAGCTATAACCCATTCCATACATGTTCTTAAGATAAATTGTATCATCATCAAGTGTGGTGAATTGACAGCACTGTTTGGTACATATAGCTCATCCAAGATTCACCTGGCAATCGAGTGGCCACTTGTGTTACTTAATTGCCTTTATGCAGAGGAAAAATAAAACATCTCCTGTCTCTATGGAAGGCTGGCTGTTCCAACTTGGAGCACTGGTGTCTAGGTTAAACTCCTGTGGAGACAGGCAGAAGGAGATGCTGTTTTCCTCGTCGTTTATATTTTAAATAGACAGCTCCAAGGACCTTAAGAAAAAAAAAAAAAAATTCTTAGACTATAGAACAGGCAAGAGGCTTATTTAACTTTTTGAAGAGAGTTACATGCATCTCCAAGGGACAGAGAAATAATTTTCAACTACAAATTTTCTGAAGAAAATTCTCTAAGAAAATGGAGGGTTGGGAAGTCTCCTTCCCCTTTGGCACCAGGGAAAATTCTATTTCTTTTTTTTATTGTATTCACTCTTATATAGAACAACACAATGACATGATTTCTCTTTATCATGTTTTGAGTATACTAAAGGGGGATGCTTTATCTTTTTTATAGTAGGTGGCAGAGGGAAGCACACAACCAAAGTGGCATCCAATCTGATACAGCAGATGAAAATTCCCCTTTGTCATCTGAGAATTGTTATCTGCTTTCCAAAGACATTATTTCTACAAACTCTGAACCTGGTAAGAGCCTTAAGATGTACTTTCAGTCTAATCATAAATATCACTAGATAATTCCGATCCAATGCAATTTACTGTATGACTGCAACCTGACCATTGTTTTAGTAAGGTTAGCCCGGATAATGCTGTGGTAGAAAACTAATGCTGAAATCCAGGTAGCTTGAAATCACTTAGTTTTTTCTAGTTCATGTCACACTTTCATTGCAGGTTGGCTCAGGGGATCAGTTCTACGTTAGCCCTCAGGAACCCAGGGTCATGGAGACCCAACAATATTGTAGCTACACTCTCTGGAGTATGTGGGTCAGAAGAGATAGCTAAGGGATCACATCCCTGCTCTTAAAGAGTTCAGCTTAGAAGTGAAGGTATCACTTCTGACCACAGTCTATTGGCAAGTACTTGCCATGTGACCCCATCTGACTCCTGGCTGGGCAATGTCGTGGCACAGCCTGGATGCCGGTTTCTGTCCAGCCCCCTCTCAGCTGCCATGCTCTTAGGAAAAGAGTCACCTGGCCTCATCCAGTACTGGGTCTCCTTCCCCATGGCAGCCTGTATACAGTGACTGCTTGGTGGAGGTGAGGGAAAAAGGTCCCAGTCTCTATTCCATTTCCAACATCTCTGAAGACCCATCAGAGCACCAGAGTTTCATAGGATAGCCAATGCTATTGTGCATCTTCTCTCTCTGCCCACTTGCCCTTTCACCACAGGACCTGATCCCAAGAGCATTTCCCAACAAATTTTCTGCAAGCAAATCTTTGTTGCAGAGTCTGCTTCCCAGGGACCATGACCTGTGGGCCACAGCCTATATTACAGACATCAGAGTGTTTGTTAAAAATGCAAATGACTGGTCTTTATCCCACGCCTATCGAATTTAGAATATCTAGGACAGAGTCTGGGAATCTGCATTATTTAAAAGCACCCCAGAAAATTACTTTCCTCATTAACCTGACTCTAACAATGACAGTTGTAATTACTTTGATTATGTACAAAATTGAAGAGGTGAAGTGGTGGTGGTGAGAGGAGATGTTCAGAGAATTAGGAAACCTTATGCAATCTCTTCTGTCAAAATCATTTATGTTAAAATAGAAAAGTGTCTACAAGTAAACTCTATCAGGAATAAACAAACCACTTGCAGAAACAAAGATTTTAAATGTACAGACCATGAAATGTTGGACTGCTATCAATTACATGAGCCAAATTAACATATTTAAAATAATTTTATATCTCACATTCCTGATGCCAGAAATGTCCCACCTTGGCCACTCCTTTTCTTCAGTTTTTCTTTCTTCACAATTCTTCGGGAATTGTGACCCTGAATGGCCAAATTGTCATAGCCAAGCTGAGAAGTCAAATCAGTTTCCAAAGCCATTATTCTTCCTGGAAACTGACATTATTGAAGTGGGTACTAACTAAAGTCTTTCACATTAGAGATAAATTCTTTTTTCCATCTTCCTTCTCTTTGTTGTTCAGATCTAAATAGAAACTCCAAAAATCTCCATATATCAAGAATTAACCCATTAAGCACTGGCTTGTAGAGAAGCACATGGTAGCAGGAAGTGAAACAAAAACTGTGTGCTCCATATACAATTATCAAAGCATCCCTCCGTATTTTAAATTCAATAGAAAATGATCATATAAGCCCTACAATCAACAGACAGCACTATATATAAAGACTCACGTTGTCCAGTCTGTTCATACACCGTTGTTGACATTCTCAACCCTTCCTGGCTGGATCCAGGGACCATGGGCTGATTGGAAATGTTCCCATTACACAACAACACAAGAGCAAATGGTATTTCCATTGCATCAAAATTCCGATTGTAAGACAAACAAATGACTCGTTTTTATGATGATTTTACTTATCATTAATTTTTGCATTAAATTTGACTTTAAAAATATTACATTCAGGGCTTCCCTGGTGGCGCATAAAAATATTACATTCAGGGCTTCCCTGGTGGCGCAGTGGTTGAGAGTCCGCCTGCTGATGCAGGGGACATGGGTTCATGCCCTTCTCCGGGAAGATCCCACATGCCGCGGAGCGGCTGGGCCCGTGAGCCATAGCCGCTGGGCCTGCGTGTCCGGAGCCTGTGCTCCGCAACGGGAGAGGCCACAGCAGTGAGAGGCCCGCGTACCGCAAAAAAAAAAAAAATTACGTTCAATCATTACTTTCTTGATTACTTTGTTTTCTGGAGTCCCCAGAGATTTTGTGTATGAGATGAGTGTCTCATTTCCCTCACCCTCATCTCAGCCCTGCTGCCAGGGCTCATTACTTTTATATACAGGGACTCACTGAGCAGCCCCTGATATCTGATACTTGTCTTATTTAAAAGCCATAGTGATGTAGTAAAAAGAGCACTAAATTAGCAGTAAGAAAACTTAGGTAATGGTTCCATCTCTGGAACTCTGAACTTGGAAAACCATAGATGGATTTATCTTTAATTTAGTCTTTTTTTTTTTAATTTGCAAAATGAGAATAATTATAACTTGTTTCTTAACCTCACAGTGTTCTTGGAGAATGAGATGGGTTGAGGAGTATGAAAGCACTCTGAAAAAAACGGGGTTTTTGGCCCATAAGGACACCCAAACCATTCTTGTTGCTAGTTTTGTAGCACAGTGTTTGAAGCGTATTTTATGAGTGTGTGAATAGAAAGAAAGCATTCCAGCTAGATGGCCCAGTGGCTGCTAACTGAAATTCCTTTCTCCTTATCACTTCCTCCTCTAAAGCCATATGTTCCTAATTCTCATGCCCTTGGACCAATAAAAACTAGGATTTGGGTGGTAGTATTAGAGACACATTTCTGAGACTGTGCACCCCTAACCAACACATACGTATCATCTGGAAGCTTCTTAGAAATGCAGATTCTCAGACAACATCCAATAAATTGGGGGTTTCGGCCAGCAGTGTGAGTTTTCACAAGGCATACATGTGATTCAGATGCAGGTTAATGTTGAGAACACTGGCCCAGAGGACGGGAAGGCAGGAGATGGATGTCAGTTTTGCCAAGCTGTTTCTCCAGACCTGGACCTTTGACTGTCCTTAAGAATTCTCATGAAATTCCTCTTTTGCCTTTGCCATTTCATCATGAATTCTCAGGCCACATCTTGTTTCTTATACTTTTTTTCACCTTTATTGAGTTATTACTGATAAATAAAATTATAAACTATTTAAAGGGTACAATGTAATGATTTTGATACATGTATACATTATGGAAAGATTCCCTCCTGTTTTTTTTTATTATCCTGTTATTTCAGGGTCTCTTTTTTTTTTTTTTTCTATAAACACAGGTGTTACATACACAAAGATCACCTAGCACTGTTGAGTAAAAGTCATTATCCCTGGCTCTCAACTAGAAAAAAAGAATTTTTAACGGGAACATCTAGACTGATTACAGTGAAACCATTTCTGCAGCACAATTTGAGTCATGCAGTTAATAGAGTAAGGCTTTTAGAAGTACAAGTAGTATACAGACACAGCTCAGGCAGCTGTTATTCAGTGCTATGAGTATTCAGTTCCATGAGTATTTAAATTCTGTGACAAGATTAGCAGGTTAAACATTGAAGAATTAACCCAGGGTATTGTCTTTCCTTCCTCCAGAAAATCCACTGAAACAAAAGGAAGTGAATAACAGAGACTTAATCTCGTAAGAGAAGGGAAATGAAAAACTCGGCTGTGTGGATGTTAAGGTATCAATTATATCTCTTTCTTGCCAACTGCAGTTCAGAGTCACTGAGAGAGAGTTCCAGGATGGGGATCAGCTTTTCATGTTTAAAATTTAAAAAGCCACATTGAAAGAGAGGGCTTTGGAAAGCAACTAAAAGAGCTTGTTCAGTCTCCTTTGAGTCTAATGGGGCACCCAGACTGGAGGCTGGTCCAGAGGGCAGACCCAGCTCCAAGACACTCACCAGGTCACCTAAGAGCAAACAAGAGCTGAGTGCACCCTTTGTGCAACCAGAGAGAAGAGGTTGAGCTGAGCACACCCATCCAGTAAATCACAGACTCTTCTGAGGCGGGGAAGTGAGGTCGCCCTCAAGAGAACAGAGTTGTGACTCGAATGGGTAGTACTGTTCCCTTAGTGGTGGTGCCTCAACTTGAAGACCTGAAACCAGGGGGATGGAGCCCACTGAGAAAACATTCCCCAGCAGCATTGTGTCTTAGCCTTAAACCATTTGAGTGGAGCTATTGATCCAGTATCTTCCAGAAGGTGACTTTGTCCCTCATGGGAGGATGGTTGGTGGTGGGTTAAAACAGTCCTGCTTCTATCTTTTCTGAGGCAGATCCATCAAAACCAATCTTCCTAAGGTGATGGGAGGTTGATTAGATTTTGCTCATGGAGGCTCAGAAATGGGTCGGGAGAGTACATTAAGGACACAAAAGGCATATTAATTCTAAGGCGGAACTACCTTCAGGCTGAAATTTCACTCACGATTCTTTTTCCAAACCATATCCAACC
Source organism: Orcinus orca (assembly GCF_937001465.1). NCBI lineage: Eukaryota > Metazoa > Chordata > Mammalia > Artiodactyla > Delphinidae > Orcinus > Orcinus orca. The sequence goes on along the minus strand of NC_064573.1, from coordinate 9,367,724 downwards.
ATATTGCCAACATTATCAAAGTATTAAATACATTTCTATAATAAAAAACCAACAACATAAAAGTATCTCATATCTTGAACAGAGAGATTTTACCTCTCTGTTATCAAATTCTAAGGGAGTGATTAAAGTCCAAAGATTAAAATCCCATGTGCTAACCACTTTTTTTCTTGAAGAAATACGGTACTGAATTGTATGGGAAAAGACAAATACACGTGGATTTCTGTCTTTTTCATATCACTAACCGGTGGAGTGTTAGTTTGGGCTTGTAGCACACACCTTCCCAGTTCTGCATTCAGTGACATCACATTGATAACATTATCCAGAGTGGGAATATTTACAGCATGGAGGTCATCAAATGGTATAAATCAGAGGGTTTTTTTTTTTTCCTCCTCTACAGTGAGTTTACCAGCATACAATTAATTTATAAAAACTTTATTATTATCTCCTTGTAAATTATGTAAATTATCTCCTCGCTGAAAACTGTTTCTCCTTTCTGGGAAGGGGATGGTCTTCATCACAGTCTTTACATTTTAGAGCAGTATACAAATGCAAAGTTTTAGGTAACAACTAGTTACAAGTAAGGTAAAGACATGAACTTGTTCTCTTCCATAATGGGGTGGTGGAGGAAGTATGTCTGTTTTAAAGCAGTAGTTGTGGGCCAGGAAAAGTGCACGAGGCAGACATCCTCACAGGCTGTGACAGAGAGTGAAGAAGGGGGCCAAGGTCAAGCTCTCACTCCCAGGGGCACTGCCTCTTTACAGATTCCTGCAGTTCAGCTCATCTCCCTACGGCGAATTGGTCCTTCTTCTGTAACTTAATCTGTTTCACTTCCCACAAGCGGAAGTGCTTGCCTCAGACCACGAAAGAGTCACAATAATTGGATTTTTTTCACTTCCCTAGGAAATGTGTCCTGAGTACAACAAGCTCAAATATGGGCATTGGTGGCCTGCTCTAGAGCTTTGACCAACTATAAGCTTGTTTCTTATGAGAAAATATTTCTGAATCAATTCTGACAATTAGGTGATTAAAAAATTAGGAACTTACAGAACCTTATGAAAAAATACCTAGTGCACTCATCACAGTGTATGTTCCACAGAATGGTAGTTTTGAGAAACGTTGAAAGGAAGAGGACATGCTGAGATAAACTAAGCTAATTATTTTAGAGAGTTACTATACATTACAGAAAAGCCACAACAAATAAAACTTTGGAATATAAATGAATTAAATTTTAAGACTTCATGAATTGTACCACCTTTCTTCATATTTTATATTCAGAGTTTTAGTTTATCTGACTCTGGCAAGACCGTGTTTTTATATCACTCATCAGCTGCGTCCACTAGGCAGAATGTTATGTTGCATTTAATGTATTGAAAAAACTGCATTTAAAATACCATGTGGACAGAAGGCATTTCCTGTGGATCTGTACCTTATTTTTAGATTAATAGTCGGCATACCCTAGTGTATATGGGCATGTGCATTTGTGTGTGTAGGGTCAGGGGGACTGGGTAGGTATTATGTAATTAGTGCTTTCATATTACATATATGATTGGAAATGGGTCATGACTTCATGGGCTGTTTGTGACCACAGTACCCATGTATACACACAGGGCATTTTCCATAAAGGAGAAAGAAATGCTAATTGTTCTTATTAGTCCTTTGATATCTTTTTGATCACTGGATGTTCTGAAATCTGTGATCTAGAGAAGCATAGTGGGTTACACCTATAAGGCATATGAAATATTATCTTGTCTAGTGTTATCACACTTTATCTCGGAAGAAAATCCCCCTCCTTGTTTTTATTTCTCAAATGAAGCCTTAAGGCAGAAGTCCATTTTGTAAAACTGATGAACAGATCCGGCCTCCTTGGAGCGAAATGAGGGCCCTGTAAACTTCACCACCCTGTCATCCAACTTTCCCACTAACCTTTGGCTTCTCCTGGTTCCTGAAAACCCCAGCCCAGGGTCTCAGGAAGTGTGATTTGCAATCTACAGATCTAGAGAAATCTCATTTTAGATGGGGGAAAATGAGACTCAATGAAGCAAAGAATAAATGTGGAGTTTAAAAACACTTTTCTTTGTTGGTTGCTCTTTTCCCTGCTATGATTCTCAAATATGCATGGGGTGGGCGTGCAGAGGAGGAAGATATTTGCCTCAGATCACTGACTAAGAGAGCCTTAACGTTCCTCTCAGCTGACTAAACTTCAGACCATTTTCCTCCTCACTCTACACATCGGACCTCCTTTTTCTTGGAACATTTGCTTTAGAAAACTTATAATTGTAAATCCCTCCTCTGCTCCTTTGAGATGTAAATCTTTTTCAAAAGCCTCTTGCCAGTTTTACAGCCCAGGGATGTCTTTCTCAAGGACCTCAGAGCCAAGCGTTTGAAAGGAGATTGTGCCCATCTCCCAGTCTGGAGGCTGGGGAAGGAGCCTAACTGCAGAGGGCTCCAAATTGTAAAACCACCTCTTGTCACAAAGACATGAAAAAGTTCACTTTCCCTTTGGGTAAAGCCAATTAGCAAACACACTGGCCAAGATATTTTCCTCAGCCCAACCTCTTAAAAACCCTGCAACCCTTTGTTTTAGGGAATTGAGTGTAGACTCAGTTTTTAATTCTCTCCCCTATTGCAGTAGCCTTGAATAAAGTCTTCTTTACCTGTTAAACTTTGGTGCAAATTGAAAGCTTGATTCTGCTACTTAATTTGAAATTCTTATAACTCTGTAAAATTAGATCTATAAACTGGGGATTATAATAGTACCTAACGTTAGATTTGTTCTGATAATCAAATGAGCTAACATAAGAAATGTCTTTAGCACAGTGCCTGCCTCCTAGCAAGTATGGGCAATAATAATTAATAATAAGTGCTGTTGTTACACCACTTAATTATCAGTGAGGACACTGAATTGGCATTTTTCTCTGTCTTGAAATGGCCATATAGTCTACTATAATAATGCTATTATCATAATTCTTTCTCTTTTCATTGCAATGCTAACATCTGAGATTCATTATGCAATTAAGTAAATTCCTAACTACTCAGGGACATTTAGCTACCTTGTGAATTAATCTTTTCACCTTTCATGTTAGACCTGGCCCACGCATGGCTTTTTCACTGGCAATTAGCACTTCCTCTGTTTGGTCTACCACTGCCAGCTTAACGCCTCTCCAGAGGAGATCAAGGAAAGGGAAAGAGAGAAAACCCCAAAGCTCGGTTGACAGCACTGCTTTGGAACGTTGAAGTAAAGTGATTCTGAGGAATGTGATGGCTGAGTCTTCTGTCTTTTGATCCATTTCTGGCTTTTTGCCCTGATTGCTCCTCACAAGTCTAGAGGCCCCACTGGCTCTGGATCACAGATAAGGACATTTTTATTTTATTTTTGGGAGAGGGGAGAGGTGAGTTCTTTTGACTCTTGTTCAGTTGAAATTCAGTTCATTTCTGAAAATAGGTGCTTTGGGAATTGCATAGTTAATCTGTAAAGTAAAGCAAACACCAGAGTTTGAATAAATATGTCTATTTAATAAGTTACTTTCAACTGTGCCCAATGGAACACAAATAAAGAGATGTTTTCTAACTTTGCCACAGTTCAGACTCTTTGCTTCCAGTTTTGAGAAGCCATAGGAACAAATAGATCAGCTTTATAAGGCTTGATTAAAACTGCATTTTAATGATAAGATTTCATATTTGTTGAAATTTTTTAAAAATAGTTGCTTAAAAATCCATTTACACTTTGATGTTTTTTATTGTTTCCAGGCCTGTTAGCAAATACTGCTAACCAGCACCTGCTGAGAGTAGGTTAATTAGGTCTTCCGGCATCAGTGGGGATGATTAAAATCCTGCACACTATTAAAACTCTCTCTGTATCCCATCTTTGTTTTAACTTCATATTTGAGTTTTATTGAAAAAGACTGTCTATCAGATAGTAGGACTGAAGAGGAAGTAATCTACTTCAGCTTCACTATTTTTTTTTTTTGCATTCAGAAATATAAAAAATACATCAAAGAAGTATTTTTTTGTCACTGTTTTGCCTTTTGATCCTTTATAGTCAAAGACTTACATTAAAGTACATTCACTTGGTTGTGCTGGTAAGATACAAAAAATATCACACAACATACAGGATACGGGGGTAGGGAATGATGTTGAAAAACAATCCACTTCCCAGCATACTGAACATAGTTGTGACGAAGCAGCTGATCTTACCATCTACCAGATGGGTCCTCGGATGATATTTCAGGGATGAGGTTTAGATCCTCAAGGGAACTAGGATAGGAGGGTAGAAGTGTCTTCCTTTTTCTTCTGGGAGTTCTTAAAGCTAATCCTCCAGTTCTTAAAGCCAAAAATGACTTCATAAATGTTTTCAGGCCATGTCTTTTTCTGGAGAATCTTAATGTTCTTACGGAGACTTAGGAAAAAGTTGTAGTGAGTAAATTTCAGTTATTTGTTAGCATGGGAAAAACACAGTGGGGAAAAGTGCAGCGCAGTGAACCAAAGAATCTTTTGCTTAAAAATAAAACAAAATTTGCCTATTGAAACTCCTTACACAAAAGCCTCATCGGCCCCTGTGAGGTCTTAAGCAAGTCTTTGTGGGATGAAAGAATATATGCTGCCTAAGTTGTGGTTGTAGAACCTCTCAGGCTTAGAGGGGTATGATTAAAGCCTTTATAATCATTTGTGTCAGTCAGAGCTTGGCTTCTAGTGGAATGTGAAAATGAATTCTTTGTGGAGGGATGATAGTAACTGGCCAAAATTTGTGAAGTGTTAAACCTGTTTTAAAGAATTGTTAGGCATTACCATAATGAAAAATCATGATTGGTCATTTCTGATCTAAAAATTAGCTCTTGTTTATAAGTCACGTATATATTTTGAACATATATATTTTGAATATACTTATAAATAGTGTAGCCTGTAATATATAGTAGTGTCAGAATATCCCATTTATGTATATATTTAAGTATAAATAACAATGTCTAGTATTTATAATAGAAAGTGAATGATGCTATAAAGTAATATTTAAAATTACATAGCACCATCAGAGCTACAGATGTTCAGGAGAGTAAGTGTGAGCTGGGATCCCCTTTTTTACAGCTATAGTCTGTGGTAGGTAACCAGCTACCTTAGCCATCTTACTTCTATCTGACCATAGTATTAACTGCTGAGCTTGGGTTAACTTGCTGAGAAGAGCACCAAATGTTTTATTTTGTATTTCCAAATGACACAATTCTTAGTACAAGGCATAAAAATGTATGAAGATCAGGGACTTCCCTGGCGATCCAGTGGTTAAGACTCTGCGCTTCCACTGTAGTGGGTGTGGGTTCGATCCCAGATCCCCGCATGCCATGCTATGTGGCCCAAAAAAAAAAAAAAAAAATGTATGACGATCAGTAGTAAGCATACAGCGTGTAAATGGTTTTGACTGTGGGTTTTTACACATTTGGAATAAAAAGCATGGATGCCTTTAGCCACCAAGCCAACTGTGGCTACAGTGGGAAAGTTGATTGCAATAGTTTGACTTTTGAAAAACCTTAGAACAGAGTGGTGCTTTTGGGATGGTAAGAAGTCAGAAGGTTATCAGGACCTCAGACAGCACTGGGGGGAATAGGAGCCCTTGAGAGAGGAGGAAGTGTATTGTGACAGGAGCCAGACAACACTTTACCTTCCTCTCCCCACTCTGTAACCCAGGCGTCCTATCTCCTCATTCAAGAGCCAGATGTGGGGAGGCATGAGTGGTCATATGACGTATGTGTGTTGTAATGTACTTGGTGGATAAGGGATTTACTTCTACGCTCTTCTTCCTAAAAGTTATTAATAATTAATTGAATGTTAGTGTCTTTTAGGCCAAATTCAAAGAGCAGTTTCGAGGACTTAAAACATCATGCAGCTGAGCTTGTGGCAATCTCAAAATAGCTTATATGTAAGCTTCTTTTTATTTTGACACTGTTTTCCACTAAAATTTGTGTGAGGAAAAAGACATAAAAATGTTTGTGGACACTGTTTTCCACTAAAATTCATGTGAGAAAAAAGACATAAAAATGTTTGTGGTTTTTCTGAATGGAAATACCACCACGGAATGATCTCAGTTATGGAAGAAACTACTCTAACATTCTGGAAAAGTCATAAAAATCCTTTTTCCTTGTTTTTTTTTCCCCCCTCTAGTAAAGAAAGGAAGGGCAGCCAAAATTTTCAAAAATGTTTAGTGATGAAAGCCTGCATTCTTGGTAAATTTTAAAATTGTCCTGTTTTTCTGTAAAACTTTTTTATAAAGATGGCTAAGCCATATACCTCTGAGGTTTAAAAAATAATACAGGATAATTTTTTAAAAGCCTCCGGTAAATTCCTCAGTATTGAACTATGCTCACACACCCTTCAAAGCTCCTCTATACACAGTTCTTGATGGGTAACAATTCCCCAGAAAAGTGAATTTATCTCTTAGTATCCCTTAGCCTAAATATCATTCACTTTGAGGGCTTTGAAGAGTGAGAGAGGAGAAACTGTGTTCGTGCATTCGTGTGTGTGAGAAAGGGAAGGAAAACTGAACTTTTCATGTAGATTGAAGAAATGGGTTTCTCTTGCCTCATTCCAATACTAGCCATTCCATCACAGTAAGATGACGCAGGGCTTGGTCAGCCTGAGAAGCCTGGTTCTAACACGTACCTCCCATGGCTCCCCCTGGTCAGGCAGCTGATGCTTCTCTGGGACTATGACGTGCTGCGGCAGTTATGACGGTTAGATGTAACCTTTATCCCCTTAACTTCCAAAGGTTATACAGCCTCCCCACCAAACAAGGGGTAATTGCTCAAGTGATGTTAACCATGAATGAGATATCATGCATACACACTATATCATCACTTTTCTAGGTACTTTAGATGACCTCAGAGGGCATATAATTAAAACACAATGAGTTAAGAGAAACTGCTTTTCTCCCAGTAGCCTACACAGAGAGCATTATAAATGGCCTACAGTCTTCATCAGAGAGGCAAGGTAGAAGAGATTGAATTATCACTTAAAACATCTAGAATGGACTTTATTTTTTATAATTCCCAGTGGCCGCATTCTTAGAGCCTTAAACGTTTGACTTATGTTTTACATAGTCAAGGGAGCAAAGCTTTTACTTAAGAGGACCCATAGATTTATATTTATATATTTTAATATCCCATGACCAAATTTCCTCTTGTTATCTGACAGTTTGCAGAGCTATGGTGTATGTTCCATTGTTGATGTCGGTCTCTCCTTGCCTCCATGCACAGGGGCCAGTTTCAGATTTCCCCCAGGAAAATGCAGGCCCTGAGAGTATGTAGACCCTCCAAGTCCCCCACCCCTATCCCTGTGGCGGCCCCTGCAGCCTGTAGAGAGGGAGTGGGGGAAATTCCCTCTGATGTCTGGTATACAGATGGGTCTAGTCCAGGCCATTTGTGCACATGGAGTTCAATCACTATTCAACCCCAAACTGACACCATCTGCATGGAAACAAGAATGAACTGCAGCTGCCAGTGGGCTGAACTCAGAGGGTTTGGCTAGTGATCACTCTTGAGCCCTGGCCATTAGCCCTTTACACTGACTGATGGGCTGTTCTAAAGGGTTTAACTCTATGGCTTGGACAATGGAAGCCGAAAGGTAAACGATGGGCGGAAAGACATTTAGGTTTACCTGCAAGAGCCTGAGACAGTTCTCACTCGTTTCCAAGTCCCGGCTCATTGACACCCCTGGCCATCAGGAAGCTGATGCCCTAGCCCAGGTACGAGCCCCAGCAAATGAGCCTTCAGGAGATACAGCAGATGGGCTTCAAAGGAAGAGTGGCCACCTCAGTGCCCAGGTGCAATGCTGTATTGTCAAGGATGCCCGATTGCCCTTGAACTGCTGTGACTCGGTTAATTCAGTAACAGCATGACCTGTGTGTTCTAAACAACCCAAGGCAGCTGCTAAAGGAGTCCAGGGCCATTCATCGGAGTTCCCAACCAGTGAGGGATCGGCAAATCCATTATATTGACCCTGTCCCTCTGAGTGAAGATTCTAAATATGCTTGATTTGTGTGGACACAGTGTCAGACCTAACCCAAGTTTTCTCCTGTCACCATGCAAACCAGGCTGCTCCCAATAGGGGATTAAAGAGGCTGAGTACCACGTGCAGATACCCTCCTCCAATAGCCAGTGATGAGGGGTCACATTTCAAAGGTCATGATGTGCAAGCCTGGACAAAAGAGCGTGATGTGGTGTGCCTGCATTGCTGCTGTGGTATCTGTCTCCAGTGCAGCCCAACGAGCCACCTTCATGCAACTGAAACCCACTGGTGACCATTCAGGACCCACGGCGGGGAAGAGGGGGCGTGTGAGACGGTGAGAGCCGCTCACTAGGGGTGGAGTGTTGGAGGAGGTCATGGAGTGGCAGTGACCACAGGTTGACTCTCCAGTGGGACCCCGGCAACCGAAGAGTCCTCCCCACTCCTGCCCTCGGGATGTACCGGGATGTGTCTTTCACCCTCCAATCCCCAAAGTGGAGCCGTTTCAAGGACTCAGCCTTGAGAGGGCAACGTGGTGCTGAGACCCTCTGACTGATACGGGACTGAACACCGTTGAGGCCTCTAAGTAAACTCAAGATTCTGGCCGTGGGTACAGAGATCCACTCACCTGGCGGCACTCCAGACAAGCCCTGTCAGTTCCCGCGCTTGTGAAGCCTGCCACCTACCCATCTGGAGTGATCCAACTCTTCCTTTGGGCTCTCCTTGGCCTCCAAGTCCGGGGGCCAGTTTCAAATTTCAGCTAGGACATTCCTGAGGTTTCCAACCAACACTATCCTGACTTTCAGCAGCAAACATGTTAACATGACTAAGGACAACCTATAGATCCAGATGCAGCACAGGTAGGCGGATGACAGAAAGACAGACAGAGAGGACCGTGCCTGCTTTACAGTAGTCACCCACCCACCGACTGTATAGCTTCATCCATTTCTACTGAAATTCGGGAACTTTACTGTCTGAAAAATTCCAGAAAAATAGTTATCAAATGATGCTCTCAGCATATGCGATTCTTCTGATTGACTAGAGCCATTCTGCAAAAATTGACTAATGGCGATTCTGACTCTCCAATTAATAGAAGTAAAACAGCTTTTGTGCCGAAGCATTGAGGGTTAACATTCTGACTCTACTGAGCATTAAGAGTGACCTAGGGTGGGTTGTGTATTTTTCCGTTATGAGCGCATTTCTTCATCTGGCAAATGATCAAATGAATACATCTCCTGCAGTGTCATGCTGAGGATTGAAAGAATTATGTACAACGTCTTTAGTACTGTATCTAGGATAGAGTTGATATTCAAAAATTAATAATTTTCTTTTTCTGTCCTGTATTTCACATTTCTCTAGACTACAGTATTCTTTTGTGTTTAGAATCATTCAGTTCAACAGCAATTAATTAATATTCTGCTCTGCACTAAGACCACTGTGGTAACAGCTCAAATAAATTAGAAGTGAAATACTAGTATATGCTATTATTCAATTAGAAAGGCAGGTACAATCTCATAAAATTCATAGCTTTTCACTTATGTATCACAGACATGTAATTTTGTGTTTATATGTGTGTGAGAGGGAGACACCAAAGAAAACTGGAGAGATGAGAGACACAGACAGAGACAAAGAGATATTGAGGGAAGATAATTTATCACAAAAGGGAGTGGCCTGAAATGTATACTGTTTTAGCATCTCATTTCACCCAGTGTCTCTGACTGTTGTAAAATGATAGACCATCTGTGTGGTTTGTGTGTGTGTTTGTGTGTGTGTGTGTGTGTGTGTGTGTGTTCCCGAATATTTAGAGATGACAGTAAAAAGAATTTTAGATAAATCAGTGGCTGGGGGCCAGGTGGAATGTAATGATGGATTGCTAAAGGAACCACCCCAGAGGAGACGGGCAGAGGAGTGATGAAAGAGAAATACACATTAATGCATTGTTCAAAGTAGCTTACTGAGGGTGCATTCACAAAATTGTTTCCTCTCTGTGGGTTTTATGGTGTGTTGACTTGTAGCTAACTATCTCAGTCATTTAGTGCCTAGGACAGCTGTCCTTTCTTTGTGAAAATGTTTGGATTCCCAGGAGAAGTTGAAGTTGAAAATCTTATTTACATTACAGTGATAACGTTTTTTTATCAAATAAACAGAGAGGAGAATCCACAATCTACAGCATTATCATATTTTACCACCCATTCTTACTTATTTAATATAGGGATCAACATATAGACTCCCTTGTAATTATATTGTTTGCCATTCTGAAGTAATGTCCATTTCTCTTTAATTAGGGAGCACATTTCCTATTGATTTTTTGGAGAGAAAACTCTGCCTGGAATCTTAAAGTACCTTATGTTTCTAGTAGAAAACTGAGCTTCTACATGTCTATCTGCTATCATAAGAAACTTGGAAAAGTAGTAAGAAAAAGTCTAATAAGTCAAAAATGAATATTTTGTGGACTGGCAGCAAATTTAGGGGTAGTGGAAAATGAGATAATTTTGCTATTTTTTTCTTTCTTCTTTAAAAATCATTGAAGAGCTCAAAATGTACTGGCACTAAGACTCCTGCATCTAATTTTATTTCAGCTTTTAATCACATTATCTTACCTTGTATTTCACTTTAATAAATTCATATCAGAATGCAATATTTTGGATAGATGGGTAACCTTACATTTTAAGAATTCCAGACAAAATAGAGAAGGGAAAATGCCTCTAAGCTACACAGTCTTTGCTTGTGTTGGATGTAGAACAATCTGCAAGCAATCCAAATGACTCATATATTTGGACTGCCGAAGCACTAAAAACCTCTCTCTCTCTCTCTCTCTGTCTGTCTCTCGTGTTCCGTCATTATCTTCCCATCTTTCTTTTTCTGTCCTTTCCTTCTAGGTCCTTCCATACTCATAATTTATGTACACCAAAAGATACATCCCAATGTGTGAGTAAATACACAGATGTATGACATCAGAGTTTGAAGAAGTCACTCTGAGAGTATAATAATGTAAATCTTAGAAGAGTTATACTTGTAAAATTATTATATTGTCCTTTAAAGGTTTTGTCAGATTGGTTTTTTTTTTAGCTTTTCTTTTAATTAATTAATTAATTTTGGCTGCGTAGGGTCTTTGTTGCTGTGCACGGGGGCTTTCTCTAGTTGCAGCAAGCGGGGGCTACACTTCGTTGTGTTGCGTGGGCTTCTCAATGCAGTGGCTTCCCTTGTTGGAGCATGGGCTCTAGGTGCATGGGCTTCAGTAGTTGTGGCACGTGGGCTCAGTAGTTGTGGCTCACGGGCTCTAGAGCACAGGCTCAGTAGTTGTGGCACACAGGCTTAGTTGCTCCGCAGCATGTGGGATCTTCCCAGACCAGGGCTTGAACCCGTGTCCCCAGCATTGGCAGGCAGACTCCCAACCACTGCGCCACCAGGGAAGTCCCTGTCAGATTGTTTTTATGAAGAGTTTTAAACTTCTTATTCTATTTTTGACTCTTGGAAATAATTCTTCAATCTCTATAGATGAACTATATATATAGTTATATATATAGTGTGTATATATATATTTATATATATACTAAATACAATGCTGAGGTCAGTATTTTAAATCTCAAATATGTTTTGATGAAATATTATGTTCAAACTTTTATTCTTTGTTTCTGGACCACACAGCTCTGTCCTTAACTGACCTGCTATTTTCCTGCATTTAATTACCACCATATCACTTCCTATGGCCACGCCAGGCCTCAGATGACCAGCTCATGCCAAACCTACTTATAGTGAGTTCAGCTACAGTCAATCTTATTGTTTTTTAACTGCATATAAATCCAAGATTGGTTCTTTGTAACAAAATGCTAATTACAACTGTGGTTACAGAAAATCTTTCACAGACCATTTTGACTCTGGTGAAATTTATTTTGGAGCCTGCCAATGAAACCAATTAGATATTTATTTCCTCCCATTAGTATTATAATGTACTGAAGTCTAGAAGTTTGAAACTAAAATGTCAAGCATTTGTTTCTATATTCGTAGCACTGGTTGAATTTTTTCTTAGGTGAGGGGCAAAGTCAAAAGAGCATGAGATGCTTTCGAATTATGCTTAAGAATTTTATAAAATAGGTAACTCCTAAACCTGTTCAATAGTAGCAGTGCTAGACTCAGATTTATAAAATCTGGGACCAACCAAAATACATGGTGGCTCTGTTTTCCATTAAATTTAATTCAACAAACATTTATTGAGCTTTATCAATTTAAGCCATTTAAATTTAAGATAATAAACATGAATGCAATAGATTAAACTGTCATTGAGAATGCCAACTTTTGGGGAAATGAAATCAAATTTTTCTAGGAACTTCGCTTCTTAAAGCTAGTTTTAGGTTGTATTTTTCTTGTAGTGGCTATAAATGTGCACCCCTGCTGTGCAAAGAGTAGAGGGAAGCAAGGCTCAAATACTTTGAACTTTGTGGAATTGGAGACCTTATCTAGGGGCAGCCTTACTAAGTTTGTTATTTTGATTTTATGAAAATGGAAGGATTAACGGTTTTATCTAATGTTAAATATTTCCCCCACTGGCCTCTAATAGATTCAGAAATGCCTATAAATAGAGCTTCACCACTGCAATAGCATTACCAAGAAAATCCAAGCTAAAGTGTGTTCCTGGAGAGGGAAAGAAGTCTTCATTAGTAATAGAAATATATGGGATCTCATGGTAAGGGAGTATGAATGAAGTATGAATCAATGGAATACATTTTTAGAAAGATGTGGTGGAAAGGAAGTCTTGGTAGGCAGAAGAAAACTGATACAAATTCATACAGAGAGTTATGCTTTTTTTTTGGGTTTTTTTTTTTTGGCTGCTTTGGGTCTTAGTTGTGGCATGCAGGCTCTTAGTTGCAGCGTGCGGGGCTTCTCTGTAGTTGTGCATGCAGGTTTTCTCTTCTCTAGAAGTGGTGCGTGGGCTCCAGGGCGCGTGGGCTCAGTAGTTGTGGTCTGCGGGCTTAGTTTGCCCCACAGCATGTGAGATCTCAATTCCCCAACCAGGAATCGAACCCGCATCCTCTGCATTGGAAGGCGGATTCTTTACCACTGGACCACCGGGGAAGTCCCAAAGAGCTATGCTTTTAATGTGATTTTCTGTTGTTTTCTTTTTTAGTATCTACATCTACATGGAACTTTTAACAGTAGGTCTCTCTGATGATGAGATAATTATAATAGTATCAATACTTTTAATGTTTAAAAACTTCATAATTATAACTAGAAAAAAACATGATCTATCTATCTATCATCTATCTATATTCCAACAGGCTTTAAATCACATTTTAAAAAATTTAATTGGTAAGATCTAAGTGAAATTGGGAGCTTTTCTAAGCTAATTTATAGTTAAAATAACATTCACGTCTGGGGAAGTGTTCATGGGAACTGAATAAGAAACTATGTCCATGTTGCCTTACACACAGACCTGTAGTTCTCTCTTCCTGGAAAAATACTGGACTGTAACCCTTAAACTCAAGGTGTCACTTGACCTTCATTCTCTTCATTTGTAAAACAAACAGTATGAGGAAAGCCATTGTACAATTCTGAGAACCTGCTTCTGCTCTAAAATTCTCTGATTCTAACTTCTAGACAATCTTGATGATGAAACTGGTCAGGCAAAAATGGCCTTCTCTATTTTGTCACGGGAAACGTTGCATATTTCTGCCTTCCCCTGTTCTGGCATAATTATAACATTTCTAAACAAAGCTATTGGAATCTTCTAGTCTTAGAAACTTTGACAAACTCTAATACTTACTTTGGATTCATACAGTCTTTTTTACTTTGAAAAATTTAGTGCAGTCACATCCATTTCTCATATTTCATTAAATATGATAGTGTTGTTAATAGCTCATTTATTCTAGAGCGAGCATGAACCAGGTAGAATTATAGAAGTATTGAAATTGGATGTTATCTCAAAAACTATTCAGTTAACCTTAAGAGAATTGCCAAATATCAAATTGAAAAACTGTCTAAATGGTTTTAAACACAGCTCTCTCATTCAATATTTTCATTTAAGTATGCAAATTCAATTGTATGTATTCAGCATAACCTTGCATTAAAGGAGGAAAAAATAGAAAATCAAATATCATATTTCCCCAATTATAAGGTAAACAATCACTATTGATATTGAATACATTTTGTTTTAAAACATTCAGAAATTTCAAATGTTTAATATATTTATTTGTGTATATTTTTAATATCTTTCATTTTTACTGGCTTGTAATTTTATTTATTTATTTACTATATATTTTTAATTTATTTTATTTTTTTGGTTGCACAGTGCAGCTTGTGAGATCTTAGTTCCCTGACCAGGGATCGATCCCAGACCACGGCTGTGAAAGCACAGAGTCCTAACCACTGGACCGCCAGGGAATTCCCTGGCTTATAATTTTTTTTTTCATTTATTTATTTATTTATGGCTGCATTGGGCTTTTTCTAATTGCGTTGAGCGGGGGCTACTCTTTATTGCAGTGCACGGGCTTCTCATTGTGGTGGCTTCTCGTTGCGGACCAGGGCTCTAGGCTCACAGGCTTCAGTAGTTGCGGCTCATGGGCTCAGTAGTTGTGGCACACAGACTCAGTAGTTGTGGCGCACGGGCTTAGTTGCTCCGTGGCATGTGGGATCTTCCCGGACCAGGGCTCGAACCCGCATCCTCTGCATTGGCAGGCGGATTCTCAACCACTGTGCCACCAGGGAAGTCCTCCCTGGCTTATAATTTTAACAAGGAGACTGTGTCTGCTTTACTTAGAGTCACAAATACTGTGTTTTGTACATGATATGTGCCCTATGGATTTATTGAATTGAGAGGTGTATACATAGAATTCTAAACACTCACAAATGTACAAATATACAAGTTTACACACTTTGGGTTAATGCATTTTTTTCCCTGAAAATCATTAATCAACAGGATGTTTAAACTTATAGGGATAGAAAATATGTGCCATTAAATTTCAATTTTTTACTAATCTAGAATTATTCAGGCCAAAGAAACTCTATAGAATTTGGTGGTTGGCAAAAGAATGGCTCCCCAAAGATGTCCACTTTGTAACCTTCAGAATATATGAATATGGTGTGTTACATGGCAAAAGGGAATTAAGGTTGTAGATAAAATTAAGACTGCTAATCATCTGACACTGAGATGTAAACATTATCCTGGAATATCTGTACAGGCCCAGTTTAATCATGAGTACTTAAAACAAGAAGAGGCAAAAGCATAGATGAGAGAGGGTAGTATGAGCTGGAGAGACGTTGAACAAGGGGGTGTGTCAAGTACATTGAGTTATTCCTGAGTTTGCAAATGTGTTTGCTTGTGATTAGACTATCTGTGTTTGCTAATTGGTACCCATCACTTTAAGCTCCCACCTTCCTATGGAGACTGGGAGATGGCCTGGGAGACTGGGAGAGCATCTTCCTTGATGATGACATTTAGTAAGATAATTCCCAGGTCCTTGAGGAAGACATTCCTAGTTTGTAAAACTGTTAGCCATTAAAAAATATTTACATCTCAAAGAGGCAAAGAAAGAATTTTTACTCTTTGTAAAGGCTCTGAGAAAAGGGAGGTCAGGGCCTAGAGCTAGGATTACCTATAGTTTAGCCAACCTGAGGGAAACATTTGGTCTTCTTAGTTGTCAATAGGGTCTCCAGATTCTGTGCAGCAGATAAAATTCAAGCAATGCACATTGGTATATAGTCAGGTAGAATTCAATGTCTCTACCAACAAAATGCCCTCTTGACTTCCTAAATATGAAAGTAAAATGAAAAACAAATAGAGTTTTGTGTTTCTAAATTGTTCAAGATATCATTTCAAAATTGTGAAGGGCTGGTAATCTCACGGAGAAAAGCTGTGCACAAAATTTGTGCGTCATATGAAATAAAGTTTTAATCCATCTATAAAACAATGTGGTGAGGTAAGAAGAATAGATGAGACAAAATGCAGAGCAATCACAAAGCTCTTACTTCCCACATCCTCACAAACCTGATGAGGTTATTGGTCTTTTTGAATCTGAAATATGTCATTATATCTCATACACAAGATAAGGCATTACTTAAAAAGATGCCCTGGTTGGTGGAATTCTATAATATGTCATTTGGCATGTGGAATGAGAATAAAGAATCCAATTCTCAACTTATGTGGAAATAGTAGAGCAAAGTTATAAAGAAATTGAGTTTCAGTGTTGGAATTCCAAGGGCAGAGTCCCACCTCAATCTGTTACTATTCTGTGAAATTGGACGAATTAATTAAATCCACTGAATTTCTGATTCCTCATCTATAAAATGGAGACAATTTTGACTAGCTCAGGGGTCATTCAATAAATATTTATTGAGCATCTATTTTGGGAGAGGCAGGATGGAAATAAAATGAGATAAGCTTAGTACAATAATACATGGCAAGCGCTACAAAACTGCAAATGCACGTGCATGCACACACACAAACACACTCATATGCATACATACATGTGCACCCTGGGCCACATATTCTAAAATACATCTAGAATACGATTCATAAAATTGGCTGACTTGCTGTATAAGCAAGTACATTCTCTTCTTCAGTTTTACAGATGAGACTGTAAATGAAATGTAATTATGAAAGAAAAAGAATATTCATTTATTTTTAATGACTTATTAGAACAAATACCTATAGATATCATTATATATATGATATATAAATTAATTATACAATATATCATGTATTAATTATTAAAACATACTCTGGTAAATATTATATATTCAATATGAAACAGGAGGAAAGGGGGCAGGGCACAACCTTTAAAAGAATTACATAGCCCGAGGACACAACATAAACTGATTAGAACAAAATAGGTCCAAGATGGCGGACGAGTCTACTTCCACTAGACCTTGAGCCTCAGTATACACTCATTGTAACACATCAGCAAGCTAAGCGACACACCCACAGGTGCCACGACAGTTCCAAGGATGACCATAAAGGTCAAAAAGTGGGCGGTGGCTCAATTCCTAGAAATCCCCACCCCTTCCCCAAAATAGCTGGAATACTCCTCCCACTCATCAGCGTATGAAATTACTCACCCCTATAAAACTAACAACCCCATACCCTGGTGCTGCCCTCGCCTTCTGAAATGGCCCACCCTCTGTCTGTGGAGTGTGTTTCTCTCCAAATAAATCCAATTCTTACCTATTACTTTCTCTCTCACTGAATTTTTTTCTGCGATGAGCTATTGAGAACCTGAGCTTCATTAAATCCTGAGACCAGCGGTGTGATCTCAGTTAAAAGGCCATGGGTTCAAGTCCCAATCTGAGTTATATGGTTTCAAATATGCTCTGGTAAATATTTGATAATACTTAAACACATTTTCAAAGGCTATCTCAAAATAGGGAAGAATTCTTATCACTTCCAGATAGCCAACAATTGGACAATTTGATTTCACAGTAATCTCTTCTTCTAGGTCTGAGTCCCTGACGCTATGGCTCCCTTGCTTCCTCCCCAAACTGTTCAGGTCTCTACTTTCACTTGGTTCTCACAGTTAGCTCACTAACCTCCCACCTCTACACTCATGATATCCCTTCTTCCAAGATGAGTCTGACTTTGAGGCAGGAACAGGTGTAATAGGATTAGTAATAAGTCTCCTTCCCCACAGATCGAGGATGTGGTGCTTCCTTCTCATCCTTTAATTCTGATAAAAGGGTTTTGGTACTGGGTCAGGGACAGATGACTTGTTTTTTCCTTGAATCAACTATCTATCTAGATTGATAACCAGACTTCATATATCAGTATAAAGAGTCCCTGTTTGTTGGAGAACTAAATTTCTAGAAACTCTTATCAGTGGAGAAGACCAAGGCTTATTCTATCTGCATAACAACCACACCTTCCTTTACTGTGCTTTGCCCCCCTCCCCCAATAAAAGACAGATTAACAGGGGAAAAACAGTCAGAAGTTTAATAACATGTATGCCTCCTGTGTACCTGAGAGATACCCAGAAAACTAACTCCCCCAGATGGCCCAAGCCACCACCTTAGATTCCATCTCCAGGTAAAGACGAAAGAAGATGTAGGCGGGAGTGCAGCTATGGAAGGTAATCCAGCAAAGCACAGTAAACAAGGGTAAGGTTATTACGCAGATTTAAGTCCTTGCCTCCTTCATTGATAAGTTTCCAGAAATTTAGTCATCCTCTTCTTCCCAGTACAGAGAGGGAGATACCTCACAAATGACGATTTCCCTTATAAATGTAAAATGCCTCTTACAAAAGCATAACTTCTACTCTTCTCCTGTGTCTGTTTCTTAAAAATAACCAACTCAAGATAATCCTTATGTCAAAGAGGCACACTTTGGGGTGGCAAATTCTGTTCCCTGTCAACCGTCTATTATACAATGTATTTATTTTAATTGTCTGTTTAGTCCCACTAGCATATAAATTCCCCATTAAAAGGAGCTTTTGTCACTTTTGTTCTCTGCAGTATCCCCAGTATTTGGAACAGTGCCTGATAATGATAGGTGTTCATCACATAATTGCTAAATGAATACATCCTTCAAGGGTTACGCTTATCATCAATTATTCTCTCAGAAACCGGACCCCTGGACCTTGTGAAAGGTTTCCTGAGTATTTTATTTTTCTGTTTCAAGCTCAGTTAAGATAACTTATTAGTTTATCTTGAAAGATGATTTGTCTGAACCTTAAGAGAAAATTGCCTTGTTCTTGAGAAACGTGCCTTGGCCACTTGTCAAAACCTCCATTATTATTATTACACCCATCACCCTATACTTCTTACACTGTTCTTACTACCTGTCCTTCCCTAAGAGGCATCTGTTAACCATGTCTCTTTAAACTTCCTGACATCTTTCCATATCACACCGATTGTAACCCACTAACATACTCATAGATGGTGGGGCTTTACCAAGTACAGCCAAGACCTGCAGCAGGACAAACACAATCAGATGAAGTATTTACTGAACATAATACAATATTCACTGTTCAACTGCTCAAGAAACACTAATTCCTTGTTCTCGTCCCATGATATACACGGGTATTCTTATCCCGAGGTCTTCTCATTCTACTCTCTTCATTTCTGCTCCATTTTGAATTTCACCAGTGTGGACAGGAGAGATGGTGAGAAGTAATTCTCTTTCCGTTTACTCGATTTCACCTCTTGGCTATTTTTTTCTCTTGTTCTCTTCTTTGATCCATTTGCATAATCTGGCTCAGGATAGGAATTTGCATATTTTTCAGGCACTGCTCCAACTTAATTTTATTTTCACTCCAACCAGGATTTTTTTGTAAAATGTGTGTAGCAGAGTAGAGATTTAATTCTCTGGCAAAAGACAAGGTATAGGAATGCTAAGGTGTTGATCATGGGAACATTAAGGGAGCCAGCCAGGTAGGGGAGAAAGCTGGTGTCCTCTTGTGGAAGGAAGTGAAACAAACTGCTTGCCAGAAAGGAAGTGAAATAAACCTCTTGCCAGAATCTAAGGCTGCATTACCTCTGAGTGAAGATTAGATGAGAATATGCCTGCAGCTAGGATCCATACTTTTTTCAGAAAATAATACTAGATTTACACCAACACATTAAAAAAATGAATGATTATGTTCTTAAATTTCTTCAGCATAAAGTATGGCAATGTAGGGGAGGCAAATTCTTACCTCTATCTTCTTAGGGATTTTTTGGTTGTGGCTGAGAATTAAACTGACATAAGACTGATCAACAAGAGAAAAGCATATACATTTATATATGTTTTACATGAAATGGGAGCCCAAGTAATGACACGATATCCCAAAGACATGGCAAAACCTAAATATTTTTATACTGGGTTGAACAAAGAGACGTGATTGTAAAAAATAACTAAAATATACCATGATGCTAAAGAAAGATGAGCATTATTCTAAGAAGGTTTCTTTGCATAAAATATTTTTGGCTTTGAATCCCTATAGAAGAGTGTTTCTTTCCCTCTGGTACAGGCAGGGTATTTTTCACACGGGACTTTTTATCTCCTGTTATCAGGAAGAGAAGGGGAAATTAGAATGCCCTTTCTGCTTCTGCTGTTTTTTAAGTGCCTTAACTCAAAATAATCCTTATGCCAAAGTGGCATATTTTGGGGTGGCATATTCCACTGCCCCTCAGCAGCAATAATATTAATATATAAAACTTTCAAATTTGGAGTTATCAACTACATCCCCAGCCACATAAAAATCATCTTGATGCATATTCTCGAAATGTTTTATTTGAAAAGTAGATTCCATATGTCCTAAAGGAAAAAAGATTTTAAAATACCTTGAGTGAATTTTACTGTCCGTTAAACCTCAATTAATTGAATTTTAAAGCAATGTTAATGAAATAAAACACTCTTAGAAAGTGGAATAAAACAAAAGCAAAATATACCTCTATTCAAGTGCATCCTAATGTTAGATCAAAGCCAGACTAAATTTTTAGAAAAATCTTTTAAAAAGTTGTTTCTAAAGCAGTAGTTTTCAAATGTAGAAAAGCTAGCTTCCCTCCGTGATTAAATCCTGTATTGATACCTAGTGTAAGAAACATATGAAAGCAGAGCTACTCTAAGTCAGGCATCTCCCCTAGTAAACACAGGTACTCATCTGAAACAGTTAAATGTAAATTTGAAATCTTAAGGCTTGACAGAACACAGTTTGAAAGCCACTGTTCTAAGCCATTCTTTTTTACTTGATGAAAGAACCAATATTCTTTTGAAGCCACCATAAGGTTGTGAGAATATCAGATAGTCTGCAGGAATATGTGGGCAGGGAGGGTTTTTTTTTCAGAGTCCATAGCCTTTGCCATTTGCTTTCAGTATGGAGAGTCTTACACCTGCTATGGGGAACCTTCTCATATGTCAGGCATCATTTAAAAGAGCAAAGTCCTCTATGTAAACATTCCGAAGCAACTAATCGAATGCCTGCCTGGTCCTTGCCCGTACTTTCTATAGTTTGTACTTTGGAAGTTTGTCCTCATTTTCGTTGTTATAGCCCTATATCTCGTCCCTTAAAATTCTGACATTTTAAGTCAAATTGTTTACTAGTCACCTAAAGCTAGATATGCCAGGAAAAACCAGGCACCTCTTGAAGCTAACTATAAATCACAGACAGAAAATAGTGAAGGGGAACAAAATATACCATCCCAAAATATGCTTCTTTGGCATAAAGATTATTTTGAGCTGGTTACTTTTAAGAAAAAGTAGACCCAGGAAAAGCCCTGAAAACCAAATAGAAGTTGCCCTCTTTTAAGAGATATTTATGTTTATAAGGGAAATCTCCGTTTGTAAGGGTGTCTTGCTGCTCTCTGTACCAGCAAGAGAAAGAGGACTAAACTTCTAGAAACTCATCAGTGGAGAAGACCAAGGCTTACATCTGCATAACAACCACACCCTTGTTTACTGCGCTTTGCCTGATAACCTCCCCAAGCTCGCTTCTTCTCACTCCCATCCCCTGCAACATCTTCTTTTGTTTTTAGCTGGAGATGGTATTTAAGGTGGTGGCTTGGACCATGTCAAGGAGTTATTCAGTTTTCCTAAGTATCTCTCATGTTTACAAGAGGGACATATGTCATTAAAATTCTGATTGTTTTTCTCCTGTTAACCTTTCTTTTATTAAAGGAGGGTCTCGACCAAAAGCTAGAAGGGTAGAAGGAAACTTACTTCTTCTCTTCATCAATAGCATACAGGGAAGGAGTCCAAGGGGAAACAGAGTACAGCTGTTCAAAAATCCTAGGGAAAACACACACAGCTTTATCTTCATAAAACAATTCTTAATTAGGATGTAGGATGTTATGCAGATGATCATAAACATGTCAAATGAGGATCTGAGATAATTAGATAATGATGATTGTAGTCTGTGATTAATGGTGATGGCAATTGTCCTTATAATGACAGTATGCCAAAGAACAAACTTATAGAAATGGATTGAATGGACTCAGGAAAAAAAAATTAGTGTGAAAAATAATTACTGCAACAAATGAGAAAAAATTCATATGAATTTTAAATTTTGCCATGATTCATTTTGGACAGAATAATTTGGCAGATAGACTTAATTTTAAAGGTTTGTGTAGATTCTTGAAGACAAAAAGACCAGAATTAACATCTGTTCAGATTCATACCAGCAGATTAGCTAGTGGGTCCATCCACTAATATGTGATATGTCAGAGTGGGAAGTTCTCCACAATCCCAATTGTAGTCCATTATAAAAACCTATGGAGGTAATGGAACTTTATAGCTGTTGATAAACATTTACGATGAACTACACCAAAGCTTATGTTCCTCCAGCTGGAGCAGCTCACTTTTGAAAATCAGGAACAGAGATCTCAGGAGAACTGAGCATATAAGACAGTAAAGATGACATGTTGTGATTAAAAGTTTTTTAAACTTGGAAATTTCTCGTTCATCCCAGATTTGTCTTAAACTTGACCTCTGTTGTTTTCAGTTGTGTACAAACACACATTTACAGAAACACACACACATAATTTAATTTGTGAAAAGTAGAAATTCACTGATATATCTATTAATACTCCATTGAGAGATTAATAATCAGCCAATCAGGTATTTCAGACCCAGATGCATCTTGGAAATTTTGTCAAGAAATCTAGGTACTCCAACAATAATTTCCAGACATTGACAGACACTAATGATGGAGCATATGGAATCAATTGGCTTAATTCAAAATAGTATTCCTATAATAGTAAAATTTCCAGAAGGTTCTTCAAGCAGAACTGGTACAGATGCCTTTTTTTTTTAAATGACAAATTTGAAATGACATTAATTCAAATATAGTACAAGGGATGGAGCTCAGATACCTCATCTCTGCAACCTAATTTTAACACTGATTTTTTTTTTTAAATACAAATTTGCTTTATTCCTAGTAGTTTATGGCAGGGAGAGGGGAGCAAATTATTTACACTTACAATGATTTAACATGCTGTTAAGTCCTTTATCATGATCTTAGGCATTGTAAGAATTACTGACATTTCTCATGTCAAATTAAAATAACTGTCAGAAATAAACAAACACACCCTCAGAGCTCATCTTTTCCAGAACCGTGTCCATCCTTAATTTTTGACCCAAGCTCAGCCATCCAACCTGTGCTTTCAGGTTTCTTACAACAGGAACTCAATACCCCAGAAGGTAATAAACAATTTTGATTGTTTATTTTTTAATATCTTTTCTTTTTTGAACAAAATTTTATCCCTATTTTTTCATCTGTAGTTATAACGAATAAATTTAAATCCCTTTATCATTATAGCTCTTCAGAGATTCAGGTAGCTATTCAGATATCGACTGAAATGCTTCCACCTATTACTCTTTGACATGTATCATCACTCTCTGCTTTTCTTCAGTAGTTTAATGTTTTCTTTAATTCTGAGACTCAGAATTGAACACTGAAACGGAACAGAATAGGTCACCTCAAAATGTGCCAGTATGGTGTGTGGCTTGTTTTGAGCTGAAGGAAATTAAGGTCCAGCAGACTCAGGGAGAAAAGCTTTTTACCTCTCCCTTACTTGCTTAAAGGAATTTAGATAGGGGGCCTGTACCAGGAAGAGAGCTATTATCAGAGATAACGTCTCATACCAGAAAGACTTATCTGCATGGTCTGCCAGAGAGTTGATAACCAAATGCTTGCTCTTCTCAGCTTCCTGTGAACTGTCTTCTTCGCCTTTGGAGCTCCAGACCCCCACCCCTTCTCCTTAGCTCAGGATGGCAGATATAAGCCTCTATTTCTTGACTGCTTCATATTCTGTGGGGCTCCCAAAAGTACGAAACTAAATTTGTTTTTCTCTTGTTAATCTCTTATGTCAATTTAATTATAAGACCAGCCAAAGAACCTAGGAGAAAAGAAGGGAACCTTTTTCCTCCCCTACAACATGCTATAGAGATATAAGATCTATTCACAGTTGGAATAGGACTAGTATCTTAGCTCAGTTGTCGTTGGCACAGTACACTGCTCCAAGTGTGCAGTGAGTTCTAGCTTTCTCAAACCTTAGGTCAGCTTAACAGTTTTTGCTGTGAAAATAGTATCCCTTATCCTGTGATAGGATAGTTGATTTTTATTTGAGATGCACCCTCATTACCTACAATTTTGTTACTTTCTGTTCTTTGTTCCACCATTTCATTCATTCATTTGACCAGCCATTTATCCATTGCCCTCGCGGAATGAAGTTGTATAATAGGAGCCAGGATCCACCAGTGAGCAAGAAAAACACAGTCCTTACCCTTGTAGCAATACATTCTTGTGGGTGAGCATGGCATTTAACAAAAACGTTACATGATACATTATCAACCCAAATTCAATTCACATATTACTGCCGCAGGAAATTCAGGATGGCGGTAAGGACCTCCGGTTCAGGAAATTCTTCAAGGTCTTGGGGAGATATGTTTTGAAGGATGATTAGGAATTAACTAGGTGAGGATGGGAGGAAATGCATTCCAGTAACCGGCTGAGGCCCTAAGACCTAAGGGGCACAGTGGTTTGGAGTAATTTAAAGGAGGCTGGCGTGACTCGTATTCAGAAAGCTGGTGAAGATGGCAGGGCTCAGCTCACGTTGAGTTTTGTGGCCATATTAAGGGCAAAGGAAGAACAACCCTAAGAACAGCAAGAGGCCACTGAATGAATTGAAACGGGAGTCTGAAAAGATCTGATTTTCACTTCTTATACACACACCCTTCATCTCTACCTTGGTCCAGTCTACAGATCCTTTATTGAAATCTGATTCATTTTCATCTCTCATTCCCAGTTGTGTTCCCACCAACAATAAATCAACATTAACTGTGTTTAATAGACCAGGGTTGAAAAAAAAACCCAGGCTTACCAAGAACTTTCTTTTCTCTAATACAAATGGCCTAAAATTAAAGATGAAAATAAGATATCCAGCAGCATTTCCTCTGGGGTAGGTGTGCTTTGTCAAACTTGCATCAAAACACTTTTTCAAAGCCAGTCCGAGCTAAAGTCCTATCTTATGCTTTAAAAAAAAAAAAAAAAAAGGCAGTTTTTTCCTAATACTGTTGGATGGAGAATGAAAGCAGTCAGCGGGCTATGGGGCGACGGGCTGGAGTGAATTTATTTGTCCAGGCAGGCTTATGCCTCTTGTGAAATTTTTCACATTATTTCCTTACATGCTTGTTGTATTTCTATCCTGGAGAAAGTTTTATATGTCTGTTTAGAGCTGCAATGAACTTGTGAGCCTAAACAGATGCTCAGAAATTTTAGTTCTCCACTACTTTGTCCATTTAAAGAGCTTAGGACATCTCAGGTTAGGGCTAAATTATCATCTGTGTTTTCATTGAAGCTAATGAAAAAGTTCTGCCACTTCTATTGCTTTGTCTTTCTGACTTATTAATAAATATTTCAGGGCTAGGATATTGCCTTAATCCAGAACCTCAGAATCAGAAATGAAATTAAGGAGGCTAATGAGACAGCAGAGAATAGGTATGCGTATACACACACACACACACACACACACATCACACACACATATCATATATGCTAAACAAGCTCTATAAAATAGATAGCAACATGCAAAAAGGGATAAAGAAGAGGTAAAATTATAATCTTATGTTGGGGGGAAAGATTTCTAGACCTAGATCAAATTTTAAAATTAGTGAAGCTTTAACACGAGTTTCCTTTCCTTTTGCACCTTCTCTCACCTTTTACTGTACAAGGTCCAAACCACAGACTCTTGGTTTTCCCTCCATAGTTGGCCTGACTCCAACCCCATCCTGGTCTGTTCTCCACAGTCAAGCTTCGTTTTTAAATAGTTGCTCACTCTTCTTCTCATTCTTTCCACCCAAACAACATAAGTCCTTTCCCCCAGGTTAACAAATAGCGATTTGGCAACTTGAGAATTGAGGAAAACAGTATTTTTCAATTAAAGAGTAGGTGCAATTTCAGACAATGTGGGAGAGGTGTATTTTTTTAGGCAATAAAAATGCCTTTCCTAGGTTTTTTTTTTTTTTTAATTTAGTACTTAGCATGTCTAGCTGTGATCCCAGATAAATCATTTAACATTGGTGTCATTTTTTCAGATAACAGAATGAAAAGGTGATTGTTAAAATGTCTTCTAGCTCCTGTATTTTTTCATTCTCTGCTGAGAATTTCTGTTCTTCTGTGCTTTTTTAGTGAACTTTGTTGTCTTAGGTCTCTCCTTGTACACTGTTTTCCCCCAAATTGTGTGAGTGTGTGTGTGTGTCTCTGTGAGTGTGTGGTTTATGTGTGTGTGTCCATGTGAGTGTATGTGTGTGTATATGTGTGAGTGTATGTGTGTGTATATGTGTGTGTCTGTGTATCTGTGTGTGTGTGTGTGTGTGTGTGTGTGTGTGTGTGTGGTAAAGCGAGGTCCTGCATGTGTGGTGGCGAGTTAGGATGACATAGCTCAGCTATTGTATTTTTTGTTGATAAGAATATTGGGGCCTATAGAAGTTAAATAATTAAGCTAAAATTGTAAAACTAGTAACTAGAAAAGCCAGTTTTGAACCCAGACAGTTAAATAACAGCAGTTGTTTTTAGTAAAGACCTTAAAAAAATACCGAGTAAAAAAAGCAAGTTGTGGAAAAATATGTACAGCGTGATCACACTTCTGCTAAACATACACAAGTATATATACACACGTGTGTTTATATATTACGTGTGAGTGTGTGTGTGTGTTTTCACTCATGTCCCATAGTCTCATATACACATGGAGGCAACTAATTAACTGTGCTTCCCTCTGGATTTGAGGAGGTCGGATGAGAGGAAGTGACCTGAAGGATCACTTTCATTGTGTTCATACGCTTGTAGGGTTTTGAAGGTTTACTTCTTAGTACAAAAGTACTAACGTGGAGCTCGAACACAGCGCCATTCCTCTTTGCCCACCTCTACCGCTGCTACTCCAGCCTAAGCCCCTGTCAGTTCTTGCCTCCCTCTGGCTTGTCGCCTGAGGTTAGTAACCAGCTTTGCCTGCACCCTGCTCTCCGACCCCCGCGAGTGCTGTCCTTGCTCTGGAAGAAGTCACATTATGATGAGTCTCTGCTACAAGCCCTCCAGTGAGCTCCTGGCTCACGCAGGATAAGAACCAGTCTCTTCAGAACTGTCTAGAAGGCGTACAGCACTGGCCAATGCACCCTCTCTGACCCAGACGCTTCCTCTTGCTCAGCCCCTCCACCACCTGCCCTCTTTCTGCCCCCGGGCTCCGCTCTGCTGCTTCCAATCGAAATATACAAATATGAACCCATGAGGTCTGGTATTTCTGTCCATTTTCTTCACTGCTCTATTTCCAGTGTTTAGAAGATATCCATAAGATCTATTTGATGAATGAAAACTGATTTGCAGGTTTATAACTATATTCAGTCTCATGAGTTCCGAGTGGGTAAGGGACCCACACTTCTCTGGATTATATCACTATGCCATCTCTTCCTTGACAATTTGAATTTTGCCTGCTGGAATATTTAGAACCTACATCTAAGACTTTGCAGAATTTTTCTTTTTTTCCTTCCCATTCTTAAAGTACTAAATACTAAACAAGACTCTCTCCTGAGCGTGGTTCTTTCTTCCAGAAACATTTAGAAATGTGTGAGGAAGTTTGGGGACCCCAGGGAGTGGGTGTGCGAGAGATTGCAGTACTGGCCCCACTGCTTCAGCCCTCTCTATGCCCAAGTCTCCAGTAGCTGAATAATGGCCCCCAGAGATGTCCAGGTGTTCATCCCTGAAACCTGTGAATGTTACTCTGGGTGATTACCCGGCATTATTCTAGTGGGCCTTTGACATAATCACGGATGTCTTTATAAGAGAGAGGCAAAGGGAGATTTGACACAGGAGAAGACATGTGATCACCAACGCGAGATGCTCTGATCAATGCTCCCGATGAAGAGGAAGGACGGAAGGAGCCATGACCCACAAAATGCAATGAACACAGCTCTAGGATCTGGAAAAGAGAGGAAAACAGATTCTGCTCTACCTTCAGAGAAGAACGGCCCAGCCCATACTTTGGTTTTGGCCTGTTGAAATCGATTTTGGACTTCTGACTCTCCAGTATTGAAAAAAGAATGAATGTGTGTTGTTTTAAGCCTAAGTTTGTGGCACTTTGTCACAACAGCCAAAGGAAACTCATATAAAGGCTCTGAGAGTTAACTCTGCATTTCCTCTTCCATCCCTGGAATTTGGGCTCAATGATGTAATTGCTTTGGACCGTAAGAGTGAAGCAGACATTTTGATGTGCCAGCTCCTAACAGCCTGGGCCTGAAGAACTTGTGTGTTTTAGATTACTTCAGTACTTCTGCCATTTTCAAGTGAAGGACGTGCCTAGCCTAACCCTCTGGTTCCTGGAAGAGGATGAGATGCGCATGGAACAGAGCTGCCCCAGGCAAGATCACCTGGAGTAGAGACTCGGAGACCATCAGACAGATAAGCAAGCCCACCAGAGATGAGCAGAGCTACGCCCACCAGCCTTCAAAGGCCTGAGAAATGAGTATTTATTATTTTACTTTACTGCATTTTATAGCTGTTTATTTTATAGCAATAGCTACCTGTTATAAGGGCAAATGGGACTTAGTGGGTGGAGACAAGATATTCTAAATGATGAAGAATTACCCCATCCATGTACCAATAATAACCCTTGAGAAATGTCAAACAACTCCAATCTATTCAAAGAGCAGTAAGACATAGTGTAGGGCCTCCCTGATAATTAGTAAATCACACTCACATTCTATGAGATACATCATTTGCAGCTTGCACATAATGATCTTTGTTTAGGAACTAGTAACTGAGATTTTTCAAACCAAAGGGCCCTTAAGTAACTCAAGTATCCCAAAGCTCAGGCCAGTCTCAAAAAAATTAACACACATGTGTCTCTGTTGTTCCCAGTGACTAACTCACTTTGCCAGTAGTAATTTGAGCTTAAGTAGACACATAGGTTTAGTATTGTACAACTGTGATGCAGTAAAGAAATAGCTATGAGTTTGATCAGGGCAAAGTGCCCGGCCGCTAAGCATTCCGTGGGGTATTCTGCAGCTGTATAGAAAGTTAATGACCCAGGAATGGAGTGTAGATTGCCCAGCTGAGGGTCAGTGAGAGAACCAGATTCAGAATCACAGAGCTGGCCCTCCAACCTGCTTATGGTGGGTCCTTGGGCTTAAAGAGCTTTTCAAAGAGGGTGTTTCCCAAGACCTAATAAGTGTTTTTAATAATAAGGTAATAAAAAGAATATGAGATTCTCAGAGCGGAAAAAGAGAGGAGCAATATGCACGTTATTATCATTGCCATTTACGGGGCCCACCTTACAGGTTGTTTTCACCCCACTAAAAAAAGTCTTATTTTTCAGCTCTGCAAGTTCAGAAATTTTATGTGGCACAGATTTATTTGGTTTTCTTAAAGGCACTGTTACCCTATTCACACAAAACAGATATATGCCAGAAGAACAAATGGATTCAAGTACAATGGAGACACAGCTGCCATGCCAACAGGAATTAATCTCATCAATGGTCCATTCACTCCTGTTCAGTAGGGAAATATATGTGGGAAACCAAAGCAGGACAAAATGATTGCTTGATTAATATAAAATACAGCTAATACAGTAAATGCCTACAGTGCCATTTGGTGTCTTAATGCTCAATCTATAGCCACCTAACCAAGCCTCGTATCAGTGCCATGAGATAAGAACTCTTATTATCTCTAAAAGTGAGGAAGTTAAGGTGTAGTCTGATTAAATACCTTGTCCTAAGTCACAGAGATAGCAAGTGGCAGAGCTAGGGTTTGAACCCATGAGTCAGATTCCAGAATCTCCACTTCTAACCATTCTTTATCAAGAGTTAGTTGATACAGAGAGTTGTTTAATCAGGTTAGACCAACTGTTTTGGATAGGTCCTTATCTCCACAAAGGTGATGTATGATGTGACAGAGATTGCTAGATGCTTAGTCAGTATCCGTTTTGCCTTAGTGAGAAAACGGTGTATGCCCTGGGGTAGTGATGTGCCCGCTGAAACACTGTTTCCCCAGCTTCCTTTGCAGGATGGTAGCTTGGTGACACCTTTTGACCAATGAGAATTAAATCTATATGTTGGGCATTTTTTCAGAAAGTTTTTCTTTCTCAGTTTAACTTCCTTGCTTTATTATTCCCTTTCTTCTTCTTATCTGAAATGTGCAAATGAAACTGAAAATGGAAAAGCTATCTTAAGGCAATTAGGATAAAAATTACATGGTAAAGATGACATGGATGGGGACAGAGGGCTCTGTGACATTAATGACAGGACAGAGCTGATGTAGAGGACTATTCTGCTTTCCTCTTGACTGCTATGTAAGAAAATTAAGCAATACTTACGTCTCTATAGGCAGATGATGTCGGTCTTCCTCACTTGACTTGGAGGAATTAGAACTCTGTTTGCTTGTTTTTATTACCATTGTTGCCTCAGAGGCTAATACAGCCCCAGGCTAACCATAATTACTCAACAAAATTTTGAATAAGTGAATGAATGCATGAGTATGAATGGAGACTGCCAGGTACTCCCACTGATATTATGGTCACTTTGTACCCTTCAGGAGCCACTGTCATTGAGAGAACAATAAGGAAGGCCTGTTAGCAACAAGATGTACCAAACAGAGGCGCTGTCGATGGGTTTTATATTGGGAGCATCTTTTAGAGTCAAGCCGGACAGAGTTACTGTTTGGGATTTTCTAGGCTGCTCTCCAGTTTCAGAAGCAGTCACATTCGTCTTTTGGAGGGAGAACACATATATTTAATCCTTCAATGTATTTTATACTGACATAGAGTAAGGAGTATCACACTTGATTTTGTGTCTAATGTGCTCCAGGCACTTTTCTTGTGTCCTTTCATTATACACTTCTCAGTTTATTGCTTGGGAGCTTGAGGCTGCAAGTGTCAAGGTCATATAGCCAGTACGTGTATCTCGATGTTAAACCCATGCTTCATGGGAATGCCCACAGCCTAAACCAGTTTGCCTCGGTCCTCACAGTTTCTCTCGAGGTAATCTGTTAGGGCTGGAGGACCACACACCCTGGGCATGAACTTGGGGGAGCCCAGGGATCCACTTGTGAGAAGTCTGTCATTATTCTGTTTGACGTAAGGGGAGGGGCCCTCAGGCAAAGATGACCGTAGGGGAGATTGCTCACCCCAGCACTGACCGCAGTGCTCCACATATGACAAGCTACTTTTGAAGCACTGCTGGATGGGAAGGAATGATATGTTTTAACCAACAAAATATAGTCTTTGCAACATAGAGCCTAATGGCAAATGGTGGTAATTTTTCACCAGAGAAACTCTAGAATGGTTCCCTCATATTTAATGTTTTCCATATTTTAATTTGACTATGGGGGCTGCTTATAGTCTGATTTTATTTCGTGTTTATCCTTCTCTGTTTTTTGTCTGTAACTTTGTATTTACATTGAATACTTTTCTCAAGCTATTCCCTAGTGGTCACTTCTCCACCCTTTTCTGACTACATTTGGGACCTTTCAACCCATCTGAAGACTTAGACTGGCCCCAGACCCTAGGTCAGTCCTGACCTCAGGAAAAGAGAAAATGATGAAGAGTTTCACACTGAGGATTTCTTTGTCACATTCTCATGGTTGTGAATCATCAAAAATATTGGACCCAAATTCCACACCTACGAATGGTGAGCTTCAGATTCTGAAGACACATCCTAACTAATATTCTACTTCTGGTGCCTGTATTCTTGTCCAGCTTTGTTTGTTCTTATCTGTGATTAGCTACTGTGTGAGTGCCTAAATGTCTGTTATCAGTAGCCTATTCTGCAGGACTACAGATCTTGCCTCCTAGTTTCAATTCTCCAGACATCTGCCCAGGGCCCTGTTATCTGCTGACAGATTACCCAGTAACCATTATTCGTTTGCTGGCTTGTCTCTTTAATTCCACCTGCTCTGAGATTCTCCATCGCTCTGTTCTCTCTACCTGTCAAGTCATCTCTTTGCTTGTATTGAACTTTTCGAGATAATTAAGTGCCAAACCCACAAATGTGGCAAAAATAATAAAGGTTAAGACATAAAACCGTAGCAGGGTTCAATAATACCAGCAGTGTTTCCATGTGCTGCCCTAATAGGAATCTCTGCTTTTGTTTATTTCATACTCCCTGCTTCCCGATCACAAAAAAGACAGAAGCATAAAGTAAATTGAAAACTCCATTAAAGAAACACAGCACCTGGGGGAAAAACATGGCTTTAAAAGAACAGAGGAAAGGCCTTTGAAGTTCATCTTGCTGACCCCCTTTTTTTTAGATGGTCGGTGTTGCACTTTATGTGGGGATTATCTTCAGGATACAAAGGAAATATCCAGTTTGCATGGGTGATTTTGGAAATTTGGGGGTAAAAATCAGTCACAAAAGCTAACAGTATTACCAGATGAAAGTAGAAACATAAACAGAGATCTAATCCAACAGGGAACCCTGGGAAAAGATCTTGGAAATAACTGAGGTTAAACGGAAGGGAAATGAAAAATAGCACCTCAAGAAGGACGTTATCTTACGCAAACAAAACCTCATCAAAATAAAATCCTGGGCTTCCGTGGTGGCGCAGTGGTTGGGAGTCCGCCTGTCGATGCAGGGGACACGGATTCGTGCCCCGATCCGGGAAGATCCCACATGCCGCGGAGCGGCTGGGCCCGTGAGCCATGGCCGCTGAGCCTGCGCGTCCGGAGCCTGTGCTCTGCAACGGGAGAGGCCACAGCAGTGAGAGGCCCGCGTACCAAAAACAAATAAATAAATAAAATCCTTACCAAATTGCTAAAAGGAATAAAATGGCTTGGTGTTGTCAAACAGCAGGTTAAAGATAACTCAGGGAAGAAAACAGACTCATTTGAGCTTCATTAAAAGGTCTTTGCTGACTCAGCACTAAGCTAAATGAACAGAGAAGCACAGAGAGAAAGAAAAGAAAATGTAATTGTTACTAGTAATAAAAGGTTGGAAATGGTGTGGAGACAGTCCCTTTTTTGTTCTTTTTAATTATATATATTCCTCTTCTAAATTTTTTAAGTGAAAATTTATTGCTGGCTCAGTGGAAACCTAAGTTTCCTTAGACATTAAATTGAAATTATATATATGAAAACCACATTTTTTGTGAGTAATGCACATCTCCTTTCATGATATTCATGCCAAAATCCATTACAACACGAAGATAATTGGCTGACTTCTGTGTATTTTACAACAGGCTATATTTGCAAATCACATTTACACGGCCTCATTCTTAGAAGAACGGCATTTCTCCTCAACAGATATTTATCTGGCAGAAATGTTCTTAGGATCTTAATTTAAGAGGTGTAGGGGAAAGGCACAGTCAGGTTAATTGACAATAAGAGAACCATTCTGGGTAGATGGGGAAGTGAAATCTCTAATTCTTGGCTTCTAGCCCAGTTTCGGAAGGCTAATGCTTTTTAGAAAAAAATTAAAGAAACATAATTTAAATAGTTATTATAATAGAAAATATCCTTGGACTGAGAACCAGGACTTTGGTTTCAGCATTAATTAGGGGTGTGACCTTGGACAAGTTACCTGCCTTCCCTTCCCTAAGGGGCCTTATCACGAAACAAATGGGGTCACCTCTGAACACCCCATGGGTTGAAAAGGGTTCCTTCCCTTCCCACTGGAGATGTTAAGTCTGGATTCTTATTAATATCTTTATTAATGGTTTTTTCTTTGACATTCTTTTTTCTCTATACTTCATCCCAATTAAATTTCTCTCTATCCCAAATAGTGATGCCACATTCAACTCTTCCAGTACCATTTTTGTTGTATAATTTCCCTACAAAACAAACATTTAATAACTTCTTATTCCCAAGTGTTGAAATACAAAAGACAAAAAATCTTCCCCAAAAGATAAATATAATCTTCCTCTTATATTTCATCATTCCCACATATGAATACTCTTCGCATCAGCTTCTTCTCTTTACTCCTTGCCTCTTGATATGCAACACATTTATTAAAATTCTTGATAAGGCATCAGCAATTTCAATCTCCTATTCAGTTTTCCCTTTTTTGTTTGCCTATCCAAATCTCTTCTATCCTTCAATACCTAGTTGAAAACTCTCAGAAGTGTCAACTTCCCATCACACTGAGTCTTTTCTGAGCTCCAAGAGCAATTTCCTGTATATTTCATTCAAAGGTTTAATCATATTTTACCTTGTGGCATATTACTACTTTATTGTTATTCAGATTTCTTTCTATTGAATTAAAGCTCTGCTTTTCAAAACCTTTGGGAAATAATTTATTCTGTTAAGCTAAGCTTTCTGGCTAACTGGAGATTTACTCCTTTTTGTCTTAAACTTATTTTAACCATTGTAGATTAAAAAAAATTCTAAAATAGACAATATATTTCTGTGACTTTTGAAATTTAAAAAAATGGTAATTTATTAGTTTTCTTGGTGGCTTCTATCACTAGTGATATATATCACTAGTGTTATACTACAAAGTTGCTCTGAGAAGTTACTAATGGGAAAACTACAGTGAGTACTGAGAAATATTTGTCTGCTTCGTAATTTTATTTGTTGTTTCCATTACAGATTTTTCTTGGTGGTTTGGCCTCTTATAGCAGCGTCTGTAATCACCACTAATTTGCTAAGAACTTGATTGTATAACTGTGATTATGAAATGTTTACCTAAAATATGTATAAGTCGGCTCAGAATATATACAGCGTAAAAGTCCTTGAGATTTAGTTCTTAACAGTTGGAACATATCATTTGCTCTCCTGTGAAAGATCTCTATAGATAGTTACCTCCCAACTTTTAGCTGAATTCAAGGTTGATACAGTTGCAGGAGAGCCAAATTTCAGTTAGATTTTTATTATTATTTATAACCTGTTTTGACTTATGTCTTATCTTTCCAACTCTACCAGAAGCAGAAATGTACAGTTCTACAGTTTTTAACTCTTTAAAGGATTTTGTCCAACGTTTTGTACTTTTAAGAGA
This sequence comes from Orcinus orca, assembly GCF_937001465.1. Lineage (NCBI taxonomy): Eukaryota > Metazoa > Chordata > Mammalia > Artiodactyla > Delphinidae > Orcinus > Orcinus orca. Next base: position 9,332,866 of record NC_064573.1, on the reverse strand, counting down.
TACTCAAATAGGAATTGAATTCAAGAAATCTCAGATTTATATAAAGATACTTTACTGCTTAATCACTAACTTTTTAACAGGTTACATGTGGAAAGTAGTTCTTAGAAAGACTCAGGGGTAGAGAGGAGAATATGAGAGATATAAATAATTTTCAGTGACTTTCTCCATATTTTTTTCTGCATTGCTTTTCCCTCCCTCTCTCCCTCCCTTCCTCTCTTTCTGCTAATTAAGGACCCAAATTGTTTATGAAATGCATGATTTTTGATCTCCAACACTTTCCAGTTCTGTAACTACAGAGAGATGTTTCCTCAACTACAAAATTGCCCTGGTTGGTTGTTAGGTTTTATTTTAGTGTATTCAAGGCATTGTACACTTTGTATACAGTTTTATCCTAGTATCCGTCTCAAATTTCTACATCAGATTTCTCTATATCTTTGGAAAAACCTCACATTTTCCAACCTCCATGGCATTTTATCTTTATGAAGATATTTTAAATGTTATGGAAGAGAAATAAACATTTTAACATGTGAATTTCTCATTCTCTTTTGCTCCCTACTGTTTAAAAAGAATCTTACATTTGTCATCACATTTCCTGGGCCTTGACTGTGCCTGGAGAGAAATGAGACACATCCAGAGTAGATACTGAAGGTGAGATGGGAGTGACTGTAAAGCCAATAGTCAATACAAGTAGGGTTTTGGGGGAATTTAGAATAAAGGAAGAAAGTCACTATAGACAAAGAGAAAGAGATGAAAGAAACAAACTTTATGAATATTTTCAATGTTTTAAGAACAAATCAACACTTTCAAATTATATTTGATAGAAATTTAAAATTAGTTTAATTTTTTTTTTTTTTAATTGGCTGCGCCGTGTGGCTTGCAGGATCTCAGTTCCCTGACCAGGGACTGAACCTGGGCCATGGCAGTGAAAGTCCAGAATCCTAACCACTAGACCAGCAGGGAACTCCCTAAATTTTAAAAATATTGAGAATTGTGTTTTACGCATGAATGTATCTTTTCAGAGGAAAGACTCTTACTACTGCTATTACTACAAAAATGTGTCCACCACTTAGGTAAAAAATATAACTTTACATTGAGAATACTGGTACAGGAGGAAGTAGGTCTTTCTTGCCTGTTGTGGAATGTAACCATAGGAAAGAATAGATTACAATGATATATAAGGAACAATTTAATTGAAAGAAGTTTTTTGACAAGTAGAGAATATTATATATGAAAATGAAAAGCAGTATTCATTATAAAAACAAAAATTGGAGACAACTTATATGCCTAGTATTATGAAATTGATAAATAGTACAAGATTAATAAAATATAACCAATGTAATCAGTAATAATATGATTAATAATAACAGTAAGTCTATATTTATTAATTAAAAACAGCTTCAATGTAAGTAATGTGAAGAATATGAAGTTAGCTTATTTGTGTAAAATTTTGTTCTTTGTGTTTTTTCACAAAAAATCTCCCCTTCCCCCTCAGAGGTAACCACAAGTTTCGTTCTCTGCATCTGTGAGGCTGCTGCTTTTTTGCTGTATATACTGGTTTGTTGTATTTTTTAGATTCCACATATAAGTGTTGCATTTTTTAGATTCCACATATATATCACTTATATATACTATCATACAGTATTTGTCTTTGACATATTTCACTTAGCATAATGCCCTCCAAGTCCATCCATATTGCTGCAAATGGCAAAATTTTGTACTTTTTTATGGATCCTTTTGGCTTTTTGTTGGCGAACTGTGACTTTGTCACTTATAACGTCTCTGAGGCAGAACTTTAACATTTATAAAGCATTATTCCAACACCATCTGCCTATCTGCTTAACTCGAGGGGTGTTGTGATGAACAAATAAAATAATGCAGGTGAATGTCCTTTTGAAAAGATAACTATTATATAAATGTAAGATGTTTAGGAAGGGAGTTTGTAGATTTGAAATATCAAAATACTGAACAACTCATTGTATAGTCATAGACTACAAGGTTTGATAACATAAACAGCATTGTATTATCAAATATTTTATATGAAAAATCAGCAATGCTATGCGTACAATTTTTTTAAAGTAGGATACTTTAACAACTATACTCCAATAAAAATTAATTTAAAAAAAAAGAAAGAAAGAAAAAAATAAAGTAGGATACTTTGAGTAAACGAACTAAACAAAATAGAACAGCTGATGAAATATAAAATTATTGTTCTGGATGATATATAATCCCACTGTTGACAGAAAAGGACACACTGACTAGAAGGCTGATGGGGATCAGATATGAAGTGTAAGTTGCAATCAGGTAAAACAGAAAAGAGATTTATGCAAAAAATAAAATAAAATCTCATTCTTCTGACAAGAAGGATAAGAAGAAAGGAAAACCTGAACAAATAGATAAGGACTATAGTTTGGAATTACCCAGCTAAGCCATAGTGACAGTCAGAATGGGAAGGGCATTGTCAAAACGCTGATTTCAGCTGAATGATGATGTATTTTGCAGAGACTCAGCATTAACAGGAGCAAATGCAATATTCTGAGTCATTTTTGAAGAGAATGGTATCAATGTGAAAATCGAATGCAGCTCATTTAAAATAAATCAAAACACGTGGAAAGAAAGGTGCCTGTGTAATCAACTACTTTTCAGTGACGACACTTGCAGCCTTAAAATTCAGGTTTCTAAGAAGGATCTGGTCCCATCGTCACCTGGCTTCAGATTGCTCTGTGTAGTTAGTTGTCCTGTAGTTTCTTCATCTGTAAAATGAAAGAACTTTCTTGGATTACATGTATGATCTTGTTGTCAACAGTCAAAGAGTTAAGATGTTTAGAGAGAGAGCACTTTAATATGCAGTGAGATTTAACATATTAATTATGTGGATCTGGAACAGCCTAAGGGAGCGAGTGGAACAGAGTCAGATGGTCTCAGTCTAGGAGACAAGTGTACTCAGGAAAGAGTTGGAGTGAGGAGGGATGTTTGGCACAAAATGAACTCGAAATGGTTTGTAAATGTCCCTGGAAGTTTCTTGCAATGAGGGGAAAGAATGTGGGGAATAGTTGTTTACTGGCCATGAAAGATGGGGTGAAGTGCATAGTGTGTGTAGGCGCCCTACTATCAAAAACATGATGTAAATGAGCAGAAGTGCAGAGCTGTATTTTTCCATCTCACAGGCAGAGGAAGGAGGAGGGCTATAACTATCTTTTCTTTTCCTTGGTTGCTTGAGCTAATCTTTGCTAACTATGCTCCCAGGAAGGAGTGTCAGTAAAACCCAACATGCAGAAAGAAAACATGGAACAAATTTTTCTCTACCAAGCCTGGCATGGCAGCATGTGTGGCTTTGTGTGTAATCTAGTAGGAGCCCCTTGCTTCTGATGTCAACCAAGCTGACATTTATGGAAACAGCAACCTGGAATTGATGAAGAAAACATACAAACAAACCAAAACAAAACCCCACTTTCTGGGACTTCCCTGGTGGTCCATTGGCTAAGACTCTGCGCTCCCAATGAAGGGGGCCTGGGTTTGATCCCTGGTCAGGGAACTAGATCCCACATCCCACAACTAAAGATCCTGTGTGCCACAACTAACACACAGTGCAGACAAATAAATAAACATTAAAAATAAAAAAAAAACCACTTTCTGAAAGTATGAAAAAAACAGGTAAACCTAACAATGTGATTGAAATCTTTACTTTGGCTATTTAAAATCCATGCCACAGCCTAGGACAGATGCAGCAATAAGAGGAGAACACCAAAATCATGAAGTAATCAAGAGATTGGTGGGGTTTTTGTTATTTTGCTTTGTTTTGCTTTTTCATATGAAACCATTGCTTGGCTCAGCCAGGAGAGTTTTTCTCACTAAAGATTTTCAGGGAGAAAAGTAAGAATTGCTTTCCAGTGAGTTTTGACCTCCTCCCTCTCAAATCTTCTCCATGCCATTCACAATTTTATCAAGGTGAAGAAAGAAAGAAAAAGAAAGAGAGAGAAAATAAAACATGCACAGATTGAGGAAGAGAGAGAGAGAGGTCGTCTATGAGAAACTCACCTGAGAGAAAAGCTTTGTCATAGAAATGATGACACAATTTGTATGCATTATGAAGAAATAGCTGAGAGTAACACTAAGGGTCCCAGAGAATGCCAAGATGATTAAGATAATGACAGACTAGAAGCAACTCTTTTATAACCTCATAGAGTTATTTTTACGCTAGATGTGGTTAATTCAGTGTGGGGTGTAAGGTGTACATCACCAAATTACTGTTTATGCATCTCTCCCAGAAACAACATATTTTATATGTGTTATATGTATAGATGAGCTATGTCTATATATCTGTATATTTTAGTTATACCTATAATTATCTAGCTATATTATGAAAGAAAAGGTAGGAGAAAGATTCAGTTACATTCATGCAAACAAAAATGAAACCAGTTATAAATGATTCAATCACTTTTGTTTCCTGAATGTTTGCTAAGATAGAAATGTAGTCTCTACCAAAATTATAGAAGCTTAGTGCATGGGTCATATTACCAGAGAACTGGGTTCAAGATTCACATTTCTATTTGAATGTCTGAAATACCTTGTAAAAATAGTTCAACACCTTAAGCATCTGTTAATACCTCTGTAAAAATAACTGCAAGGATAGCACCTATCTTATTACGTTGTCGAGATGATTTAAAGAGAAAATGAATTTTCAACACTGAGAGGTAAGGGTTGGTTTGATTGAGGCTAAACTCCCACAGCCTTGTTCCCAGAGCACAAGATGGCATTCTGCAGATCCTTAGAGGAAGCAACTCCAGCCAGTGCCTAAGGCAATCAGTTACCCTAGTCCACTGAGTGACTGGATGGTCCATGAGTTTCTGCCAATGAACATAGCTCTAGCTGCTCTGGTGTGCGTGCTGTTTGTCTTTGTTGGTGTTGGTGTGGTGTCTTAGTCTGTTCTGGCTGCTATAACAAGATAGCATAGCCTGGGTGGCTTGTAAACAACATAAGTTAATTTCTTACACCTCTGGAGGCTGGAAGTTCAAGGTCCAAGGTGCTGGCAGATTCTCTAGTGAGAGCCTGCTTCCCGGTTATCTGTTATCTAAATGTTGTTTGTATTACAAGACCCATGTAACTGAACCATTTAGACCATCTATCTATCTATCTATATCTATACATATATATACAATTTTCTTAACTTGTATATAATTTTATAATTATAATTTTATAAGTTAATTGATTAATAGAATATACATAGTTTAGATATAGTCATATGTATTAATGTACAGCATGATTTCAGTTCTCTTTTGTGCTTTCTTTATAAAATCCCAACTTAAAGGATCTTTCAGATATGCCAAAGTGAATAAAGTGGGCAGCAACTGACAATTGTCACAGACTTTCATTCCTCGAATGGGAAGATGAATACATAAACAACTGTTTTTGCCTAATTTTATACTTTACTAAGTATGCTGCATTATTACACAAGCCCAAAGAATCACTGTTTTACCACATTGAACAGCTGAATTACAAGTATTAATTTGATCAATAGCCACAAGAGTCAAACTAATTATGTGTTTTATTTTTTATTCACAGAGGGTGTCATTCTGACATAATAGTCTTGAAGGCTACATCATAAATTCTTAAAACTAGTCAACTAGCAATGTCTTATTCAGCCTTTATTAGTCTATATAGTATACTGTAGTGTTATGTATAGATTACTTATAATCAAGCAAAATACCCTGGTAAACACTTGTTTTTTCCTTAGATTTGAGAATAAAAAATTTAAAATTATTTATCTGTAGCATGCAGCTACTCTGAACAAAAAACACATTTATATGGTTCTGAAGAACCTAGGGGCAGGACAGGAATAAAGACGCAGACGTAGAGAATGCAGACATGGGGAGGGGGAAGGGTAAGCTGGGACGAAGTGAGAGAGTAGCATGGACATATATACACTACCAAATGTAAAATAGATAGCTAGTGGGAAGCAGCCACATAGCACAGGGAGATCAGCTCAGAGCTTTGTGTCCACCTAGAGGGGTGGGATAGGGAGGGTGGGAGGGAGACGCAAGAGGGAGGAGATATGGGGATATATGTATATGTAGAGCTGATTCACTTTGTTATACAGCAGAAACTAACACACCATTGTAAAGCAATTATACTCCAATAAAGATGTTAAAAAAAAACAACACACATTTGTAATAGAACTTTTCCTTTATGTTCCAGTAGACTAGCAAAACAAATGAAAAATGCTAGTTAACCTCAAAGACAGTGATAACATTATCTGTGTTTTAAAGGACAGTGTACTTTGACCAGTAAAGTAACCACAAGTTTATTTTACTCTATTTATATCTGTCCAGTCAGTAAACAAGGTTATTTTGCAGAACTAATGCTCCAGATAAAACCCCAATTTCTTGAATACCATTAAAGGTACACAGTAGGTTGATATTTGGCATTCTGCATTAATTCTCTGGGAAGCAAATTAGCGCTCTGAAGCAAGGGTACAATCAGCTGGAATGCAATAAAGATGATGGGATGTTGCCTGTTCAAAACACAATGAAATAGGGGTGAAGGGAAGTTTTCAATAAAATGGGTCTCAGGAAATCTTGAGTCAAATCCCCATGGTCATATAGTCATAAGACACAGTCAATATTAGGATTACCAAGGCTTGTGAAAGCCTATTTTGGAGATGGATTGGGGGACCTTTTGTAGGAATCATGGGTGGTGGACCAATTCATTAAAGCAAGAACGTCTCTGCTCTAGGTCACTCAGATACAAGCTGCCTTCATGGTTCTTATAAGTAATGTTGAATAGAGTGTCTCTGTTATTTCTTTTAGCACCCATCTGGAGTTAGAATAACTAAAAGCAAGCTGAGATCACACTGAAAAAGTTCCTGGTGGATCAACAGAGTCAGCTGTGAAGGAAGATACAACAGTAGATCAAGGTCAGAAATTCAGTACAGGAGGACAAACCAAATGTGAGTAAGAAGCCAGGAAATAGAGGTTGAAGCTAATATTTACAGATTTTAACAAATAAACAAGTAAAAAAAATCAAAGTAGTCAACATATCCTTAAATTCAGTCAAAGATTTATGAATAATGTCTTGCTGATGTGTAAACTCCATCAGAGACCAATAATCCCACGACCAGAGATATTTACCATCTGTATCTTAAAAGTACAATATTCTAAACCTATGGTCTGACACTGATCATAAAGCTGAACAAGTAAACTGAATACCTGCAGAATAAGTATCCTGAGAGTATATTTAACAAATTTCTTAGAGTATTTTCAGTGACTATGAAATAAGTCTTGGGCAATATTTCCAATTCTCCACGTGTGAAATTTTTACCCCACTTATAGTTTAACTCCCTGAGGAAATGTAAGAAATAGCTCAGAGACATTACAACTTTACCACCTGGTCACATTATAACACTTTGGACTAGAAATGTTTCTTCTGGGGAAAGAAAGTTAGCATTTTTGAGAACCTAATTGTTGGCTTTTCTACAAGTGCCTTATTGGCCTATAGTTGGGGTTAATTAAAATGTCTAACTAGGGTGCTTCTTAAAACAGAATCAGCATGACTTATTCCAAAAAATTCTGGCGATTTCTTAATTGCTTTGGGACACAAAGATTGATTTCAAACCCAAGGATGTTGTACTAGTACTAAATTTGGTAGGGGGCTCCAAATAAATGTGCTAAGATTTATTTCCATAATTATGTCAGTTGAATTTGACCCAAGATAGTGCATGAAACTGAGTCTGCTGACTGATGGAGTGTAGTAGATTTGTTTCCCATAAAGAAACTCTTTTAATCATTCTAGGAATTAGTAAAATTGGGAATCTGGCCAAATTTGATTAGTTAGCCTAATTCTGATGTCAGTATATTATAGCCATTCCATAAACCAATGAAAGGCAGTGTGTTATGTTGGAGGGAACAAGGGGGCAAATGATCAAAGCTACAAATTTTCTCTCTTCCTCACATGAGCTGTTTGACCTTCGACAAGTTACTCAACCTCTGTAAGCCTCAGTTTCCTCTTGTGTGCAATGCAGGTAGCACTAGTTGTCCAGAAAGTGTGTACAAAGTGGCAGAAAATGGGCATGTAATAAGCCCTCAATAAGCTGAAGCTAAAATCTAGGAAAATCCATTGAAGGATTGGGTCTCCTCCTTGACTATGCATTAGAGTCACTTGGGGGAGCATTTAAAGCATACTCTTTACCCAGACTCTACCCCAGACCAATTATAACACAATGTCTAGGAGTGGTTCCTAACATCAGTAACCTTTCAAATGTGTGGTAGGTATTTCTAATCTGCAGTCTATCTTACAAAAGAATTTCATCTAGAACTTAAAGGGATCGTGGGGATTATCACTCCAGTAGTTCTCAGATGCCCATCTACAGACTCGCTTCATCAGAATCACTTTGGAAGCACACTAAATATATACATTCTCTCACCTTACTTCCTAGTTACAATGTTAGACTCCCCATGGGTTTTCCTTGGAGCCTGTACTGTTAACAAGATCGCCAAGAAATTCTGCTGAGTCATAGTTAAAACCACCCATGCAAAATGAGTTTCCTTGCCCATTCTCATTTTAAAAATAAGAAAACAAAGCTCCCAAGAGCCTAAATGACTTGTTTAAGGTCACCTAACAGTTAATGGCAGTGTCATAAAATCCCAATTCTCTCCAAGCCCTCAGTCTAGTTCTGTTGTTAATACACTGCTTTTAGTGCTTTGTTGATTTGGATTGAAAAATAAGATCTGTGAAACCAACTCCTGATTTCATTAATATGGTGACTGCAAGCAAGCTCAGTTGTTGAAAACGAAAGAGAGTCCTCAATTGTCAACAAAGCTGAAGGTTCAGCAAAAAAATAGTACTGCTTTGGAATGGCATGTGGAACATTAACACATTCCTCTAAATCACAACCTTCAACTTTACTGGTGCTCTGAAGAAAAATATAAAAAGACAAAAATCACATTACTTGTTCTTCCTCTGCTTTGCTGAACAATAATTCTCTGTAATGTCTGGATTTGCCAGTTGCAGGGGTAAGATTACAATAAAGCCAGTTGCAGATCTCCTTCTTCCAGTGATCAAAACAAAGTCTTTTGCTTCTTTGAGATCAGCTCATCATACCCTCTAGCCAGTTCTGCTAGGAAGATTGACAGGTCACATCATTGAGACACGCTGTTCAGGAGCCAGTCTGATAGCAGTGTGTATCAAATCATCTTCAGACAGCAGAAGAGAAGAGAGTGTGATCATCAGTCCTAGTGCAATTTGCATTCATCTCACATACCAAGGTGCTTAGGAGACAGACTCTGGTAAATGAAGATCAGGATATTTAAGATCTGAAGTAATTGCTGGCTGATGTAGTTTGGTAGGAAAGACTAGAAAATTTAACGTTTATCTGCTATTTATATCGTCTGCTGGATAAATGATAATATACTGGACATTTTTAGGATGCATCAGAGTTATTTGCATTAGATTGTTCTTACAAAGAAATATGAGAAACATGATTTTCGATATAGGAAGACAAACAAAGAAAGCCATAATTATCTAGCTAGATAAAGGAGAAATCAGCATTTCAGCTAAAGTTTAATTTATTGTTCTGTTTAAATTAATGCTAGGGAGATTGTATTTGGAGACAAAAAGACTGAACTATAGCTCTGGTGTAACAAAGACTAACTCAACATTTTCTGTTTTACACTAGTTTTCTCACAAAAAAAGATTGCAGAGTTGGGCTATAATTATTTCCACCTCAAATGCAGTATTTTTTTGTGAATGATTGGTTCACCTTTTATATTAATTATGAGATGTACAATTAGTTTACTTAGAAATATCTCAAATGTAATAGAACAGGATATTTATGATCTCGGGTGGCCTCGGCCTGCAGCGGCTTGAAGCAGTTTCTGTTCCCGGCCAGTGACTGAGGTCGGGTCGCAGCAGTGAGAACACTGCATCCTGGCCACTAGTCCAGTGGTCAGTGACAAGGCCCTGGCTCTCCGGTTTTGCAGAAGAAGAATTTCCACAAAGACAGAAAGTAGTGAAACAGGTAATGTATTTATTAAGAGAAAAAAGGAGTACGGTACGTGTGGATAGACACACGGGCAGGCTCAGAGAGAGAGTCGTGCCCTCGCAGCAGTTTAAATCACTTATATGGGGCAGTTCTTCCGTGTTTCCTTTGTCCAATCATTTTGCTTTGCCTGGTTCAGAGCCCACATTTGGTGTATCTCAGGATCTTCCCATGTGTTCGTGCTCCTCTGTTAGCCAAGATGGATTCCACCGAAGAGGCCTCTGGGTAAGTGAGCGTTTGTTGGCATCACTCCCCTTTTGACCTCCAACAAGCCTTTCTGTGCATGTGTAGTCAGGGAGGTCTCCTGACTTCAAGAATGAGGAATATGTGGCCTCTTATCTTCTATCTGGGCAGGGCCCACCTCCTCTCTCAATTGTCCTGTTATTTATTCCTGTCTCGGAGTATCGGTCCACAAGGAACGAACTCAAACGGTTTGCCCTGAGGGCCCATCTGTCTCCTGCCTCATTTATACTTTTATGATAGAATTTCTGAAACATGAAGGAGTGTAATGAGTTAGTGTGTAACTTAAAGGTTTGATTTATAAAATAAAAATAAAGAAACCATATTAGAAATACATATCAGTAGGCAGAAGAAATAAAGATGGCTAACTAAAAATATCTACATTACTATTATAAAACTGAGTTGGATTGTTGAGGTAATTAATTAAAGAATAGGAAAAAAACTTAAAACCTGCCTCTTTGTTAAGCATGTCTAACGGGCTTCCATCTAAAAAACTAAGATATTTTCCCCTGGGAATTCAGTGTCACTATTACTAGATATGTTCTGGGGGAAAAAAGAGATAAATGAATTCAAGGCTATAGGGATACAGAAACTTATATTACCCTTGTCTTTAATTTTTTTCTTGAAGCAGTAAAAGTTATGAATCTGTAATGAGTTGTGAAAAAAAAATTCTGCTTTTGATCCACTATATTTTAGAATTTGAACTTTGTACACAAAAAAGAAAACAGAAGATTTCAATATTTGACTTATTTTTTAAGATAGTTTGTCAATCTATGTTTTGCTCAAAAACTGCGAATCACTATAAAACCTGTACAGTTTCATGAAAACAAGGAAGTAATGGGTGTTAATGAGATCATACGTGTATTTCAACCGTTATTGAATAACCAAGATTTATATTCTGAGATGGGACGGGTCTGGCCAATCCTATCTCACCACCTGCACATCATCCTCCAAGTGAATTAGAAGCTCATTTGGGGAAGATTTTTCAAAGTACACTGTTATTCTCAACTCAAAGATCAGATCTGCATTCCTCTGCTTTTTCCCTCTCTCCTTTAAATATTGCACAAGGAGAGATGTTTTGGATGGTAGGGGTATGGATGTGAATGGAGTGGGGCAGGAAATAATGTTGAATCTAACTGAGGGTCCTTGGGATTAGGATTTGAGAGCTGCATTAAATCCTAGTTGGGCCATAAGTGTTTGAATAGCGCATTTCTGTTGACTTTTTAAGTGACAGTTTATTTTATGTCCTTTAAGAAGAGACCTGATGGTAGAGCCCAACATGAGGAAAGTAGCCTGGACAAGTGTGCTCTGTCCCAGTGACACAATGTCATATTGCTTTCTGCCCTAGTAAGATGCGCTCAGAGTCAAAGAGGTTTGCAGTATTTATGACTTTATGCAGTCGCTAGAGGAGGTATTTGTTTACTTCTCCTTGATCATCATCATCAATATCATCCTAACCGTAATTGAAAACAGCTTTGAGTTTATAGTACTCATAGGCCTTGAGATTCGGAACTTTAATAAATGACAAACCACAGAACGCGTGAAGGTCGGGTCAGTATCTTTCCTAGTTTCCAAGGAAAGGGAGTCAAAAGACCTCTAAAGCATTTCAATTTTATTAGTCCCTTGTATTAAAATTCTATGTGGAAGATCAAAGTTTATCAGGCAAAAATGCAATCAGTCTTAGTATAAAGCAGCTGTGGAAGATGATGATCAGGTTCTCTTTAAATCAGCACTTTTCGGGCTTCCGGGAAGATGGCGGAAGAGTAAGACGCGGGGATCACCTTCCCCCCACAGATACACCAGAAATACATCTACACGTGGAACAACTCCTACAGAACACCTACTGAACGCTGGCAGAAGACCTCAGACCTCCCAAAAGGCAAGAAACCCCCCACGTACCTGGGTAGGGCGAAAGAAAAAAGAAAAAACAGAGACAAAAGGATAGGGACGGGACCTGCACCAGTGGGAGGGAGCTGTGAAGGAGGAAAGGTCTCCACACACTAGAAGCCCCTTCGCGGGCGGAGACTGCGGGTGGCGGAGGGGGGAGCTTTGGAGCCGCGGAGGAGAACACAGCAACAGGGGTGCGGGGGACAAAGCGGAGAGATTCTCGCACAGAGGGTCGGTGCCGACCGGCACTCACCAGCCCGAGAGGCTTGTCTGCTCACCCGCCGGGGCGGGCGGGGCGGGGAGCTGAGGCTCGGGCTTCAGTCGGACCGCAGGGAGAGGACTGGGCGTGAACACAGCCTGCAGGGGGTTAGTGCGCCACGGCTAGCCGGGAGGGAGTCTGGGGAAAAGTCTGGAGCTGCCAAAGAGGCAAGAGGCTTTTTCTTCCCTCTTTGTTTCCTGGTGCGCGAGGAGAGGGGATTAAGAGCGCTGCTTAAAGGAGCTCCAGAAACGGACGCGAGCCGCGGCTAAAAGCGCGAACCCCAGAGACGGGCATGAGACGCTAAGGCTGCTGCTGCCGCCACCAAGAAGCCTGTGTGCGAGCACAGGTTACTATCCACACCCCCCTTCCGGGGAGCCTGTGCAGCCCGCCACTGCCAGGATCCCGGGATCCAGGGACAACTCCCTCGGGTGAACGCACGGCACGCCTCAGGCTGGTGCAACGTCATGCTGGCCTGCGCCTCACGCTGTTGCAACGTCACGCCGGCCTCTGCCGCCGCAGGCCCGCCCCGCCTCCGTGCCCCCCCCCCCCCCCCCCCCCCCGCCTGAGTGAGCCAGAGCCTCCGAATCAGCGGCTCATTTAACCCCGTCCTGTCTGAGCGAAGAACAGACGCCCTCCGGCGACCTACACGCAGAGGCGGGTCCAAATCCAAAGCTGAGCCCCTGAGAGCTGTGAGAACACAGAAGAGAAAGGGAAATCTCTCCCAGCAGCCTCAGAAGCAGCGGATTAAATCTCCACAATCAACTTGATGTACCTGTATCTGTGGAATACATGACTAGACAACGAATCATCCCAAATTGAGGAGGCGGATTTGAGAGCAAGATTTATGATTTTTTCCCCTTTTCCTCTTTTTGTGAGTGTGTATGTGTATGCATCTGTGTGAGATTTTGTCTGTATAGCCTTGCTTCCAGCATATGTCCTAGGGTTCTATCCGTCTTTTTTTTTCCTTAATTTTTTTTAATAATTATTTTTTTATTTTAATAACTTTATTATGTTTTATCTTTATTTTATCTTACTTTATCTTCTTTCTTCCTTTCTTTCTACTTCTACTAATTCTTTCTTTCTACTTTTTCTCCCTTTTATTCTGAGCCGTGTGGATGAAAGGTTTTTGGTGTTGCAGCCAGGAGTCAGGGCTGTGCCTCAGAGGTGGGAGAGCCAACTTCAGGACACGGGTCCACCTCCCAGCTCCACATAATATCAAATGGTGAAAATCTCCCAGAGATCTCCATCTCAACACCAGCACCCAGCTTCACTCAATGACCAGCAAGCTACAGTGCTGAACATGCTATGCCAAACAACTAGCAAGACAGGAACACAACCCCACCCATTAGCAGAGAGGCTGCCTAAAATCATAGTAAGTCCACAGACACCCCAAAACACACCACCAGACGTGGACATGCCCAACAGAAAGACAAGATCCAGCCTCATCCACCAGAATACAGGCACTAGTCCCCTCCACCAGGAAGCCTACACAACCCACTGAACCAACCTTAGCCACTGGGGACAGACACCAAACACAACGGGAACTATGAACCTGCAGCCTGCAAAAAGGAGACCCCAAACACAGTAAGATAAGCAAAATGAGAAGACAGAAAAACACACAGCAGATGAAGGAGCAAGATAAAAACCCACCAGACCTAACAAATGTAGAGGAAATAGGCAGTCTACCTGAAAAAGAATTCAGAATAATGATAGTAAAGATGATCCAAAATCTTGGAAGTAGAATGGACAAAATGCAAGAAACATTTAACAAGGACCTAGAAGAACTAAAGATGAAACAAACAATGATGAACAACACAATAAATGAAATGAAAAAGACTCTAGATGGGATCAATAGCAGAATAACTGAGGCAGAAGAACGGATAAGTGACCTGGAAGATAAAATAATGGAAATAACTACTGCACAGCAGAATAAAGAAAAAAGAATGAAAAGAACTGAGGACAGTCTCAGAGACCTCTGGGACAACAATAAACGCACCAACATTCGAATTATAGGGGTTCCAGAAGAAGAAGAGAAAAAGAAAGGGACTGAGAAAATATTTGAAGAGCTTATAGTTGAAAACTTCCCTAATATGGGAAAGGAAATAGTTAATCAAGTCCAGGTAGCACAGAGAGTCCCATACAGGATAAATCCAAGGAGAAACATGCCAGGACACATATTAATCAAACTGTCAAAAATTAAATACAAAGAAAACATATTAAAAGCACCAAGGGAAAAACAACAAATAACACACAAGGGAATTCCCATAAGGTTAATAGCTGATCTTTCAGCAGAAACTCTGCAAGGCAGAAGGGACTGGCAGGACATATTTAAAGTGATGAAGGAGAAAAACCTACAACCAAGATTACCCAGCAAGGATCTCATTCAGATTTGATGGAGAAGTTAAAACCTTTAAAGATGCTACCAGAAAACTACTAGAGCTAATCAATGAATTTGGTAAAGTAGCAGGATACAAAATTAATGCACAGAAATCTCTTGCATTCCTATACACTGATGATGAAAAATCTGAAAGTGAAATCAAGAAAACACTCCCATTTACCATTGCAACAAAAATAATAAAATACCTAGGAATAAACCTACCTAAGGAGACAAAAGACCTGTATGCAGAAAATTATAAGACACTGATGAAAAAAATTAAAGATGATACAAATAGATGGAGAGATATACCATGTTCTTGGATTGGAAGAATCAACATTGTGAAAATGACTCTACTACCCAAAGCAATCTACAGATTCAATGCAATCCCTATCAAACTACCACTGGTATTTTTCACAGAACTAGAACAAAAAATTTCACAATTTGTATGGAATCACAAAAGACCCCGAATAGCCAAAGCATCTTGAGAATGAAAAACGGAGCCGGAGGAATCAGGCTCCCTGACTTCACACTATACTACAAAGCTACAGTAATCAAGACAGTATGGTACTCACACAAAAACAGAAAGATAGATCAATGGAACAGGATAGAAAGCCCAGAGATAAACCCACGCACATATGGTCACCTTATCTTTGATAAAGGAATCAGGAATGTACAGTGGAGAAAGGACAGCCTCTTCAATAAGTGGTGCTGGGAAAACTGGACAGCTACATGTAAAAGTATGAGATTAGATCACTCCCTAACACCACAGACAAAAATAAGCTCAAAATGGAGTAAAGACCTAAATGTAAGGCCAGAAACTCTCAAACTCTTAGAGGAAAACATAGGCAGGACACTCTATGACATAAATCACAGCAAGATCCTTTTTGACCCACCTCCTAGAGAAATGGAAATAAAAACAAAAATAAACAAATGGGACCTAATGCAACTTCAAAGCTTTTGCACAGCAAAGGAAACCATAAACAAGACCAAAAGACAACCCTCAGAATGGCAGAAAATATTTGCAAATGAAGCAACTGACAAAGGATTAATCTCCAAAATTTATAAGCAGCTCATGCAGCTCAATAACAAAAAACAACCCAATCCAAAAATGGGCAGAAGACCTAAATAGACATTTCTCCAAAGAAGATATACAGACTGCCAGCAAACACATGAAAGAATGCTCAACATCGTTAATCATTAGAGAAATGCAAGTCAAAATTACAACGAGATATTATCTCACACCAGTCAGAATGGCCATCATCAAAAAATCTAGAAACAATAAATGCTGGAGAGGGTGTGGAGAAAAGGGAACCCTCTTGCACTGCTGGTGGGAATGTAACTTGATACAGCCACTGTGGAGAACAGTATGGAGGGTCCTTAAAAAACTACAAATAGAACTACCATATGAGCCAGCAATCCCACTACTGGGCATATACCCTGAGAAAACCATAATTCAAAGAATCATGTACCAAAATGTTCACTGCAGCTCTGTTTACAATAGCCCGGAGATGGAAACAACCTAAGTGTCTGTCATCGGATGAATGGATAAAGAAGATGTGGCACATATATACAATGGAATATTACTCAGCCATAAAAAGAAACTGAATTGAGCTATTTCTAATGAGGTGGATAGACCTAGAGTCTGTCATACAGAGTGAAGTAAGTCAGAAAGAGAGAGACAAATACCGTATGCTAACACATATATATAGAATTTAAGGAAAGAAAAATGTCATGAAGAACCTAGGGGTAAGACAGGAATAAAGACACAGACCTACTAGAGAATGAACTTGAGGATATGGGGAGGGGGAAGGGTAAGCTGTGACAAAGCGAGAGAGAGGCATGGACATATATACACTACCAAACGTAAGGTAGATAGCTAGTGGGAAGCAGCCGCATAGCACAGGGAGATCAGCTCGGTGCTTTGTGACCGCCTGGAGGGGTGGGATAGGGAGGATGGGAGGGAGGGAGACTCAAGAGGGAAGAGTTATGGGAACATATGTATATGTATAACTTTTTCACTTTGTTATAAAGCAGAAACTAACACACCATTGTAAAGCAATTATATAAATAATTATATAATTATTATAATCCAATATTATAATCCAATAAAACAAAAAATCACCACTTTTTTATGACCATTTTTGAAATGTAAATGCAGACTATTATAATTGGTTGAGACCTGTTTAAACAAAGAGGAAAATAGATAAATTAGAAAATAGATAAACAGGCTTGAAATTAATTCCATATATATTTTGTCACTGTGGTCTGGTAAAGAAATTACTATTGCAAAGGGTAAAAATATGGAGTTTTTGCAGTATTTGTTTCTGGATGTAAAAATGCAGGAATTACCTTGGAAAAGCAGCAGGGTAGTGAATATAGTACCTACAAGTTACAAAGTCCATAAAGCATATTTTAATATATGGCAAGAGTATTTTAATATATGTTTAACACACTTTGTCTCATTCTTTCTTTATTCTGTATTGATTTGACTATTATTACACTTTACTTATCAAATGGAAACCAAACTGTATATTCCAAAATGTTCCTGTTGGATGTTCACATCCAATCCAACATCAAATTAACTCTTGTAATCTCCTGTCCTTTCCATTATTACCAATAAACAGCATATGCCTAACCTTGGATATTAGAGTCTGAATGCATCAGATGCTAATATTCTTCTAAATTATCTCTTTCCAGAACTTTAGGTCAGAGGGTACTTCTGTGTTCATAAACTAACCATGCAGCTACGCCAAGGGAAGCTGTGTTGTTGAAGACAACATGAGATTGAAATGAAAACAATTTTGCTTGGAATCCTAGTTCCGCCCCTCATTGAAGGTAGGACTTCTCATGCTCACTTTTTGCCTTGCGCTTTAGTTTCTTTCAGTGTAAATGGGAATCCTACCACTGACACACAAAATATTCTTAGTGGGCCGTACTATGCACGAGGCAGCATAATAAACCCTGTGGTACGTGAATAAGCAGAAGAGTTAACATCTGTGGCTTTGTAGAATTAGGCTTGGAGGAAGATTCAGATTCCAAGTAAGCAATATGAGGGAAATGTAGAAAGTAATGTGCAAGCTTAGCGCAGTGGCAAGTGAACTAGTTTATTGAGGAAAAGGAATATTTTCATAGAAAAATGTATATCAAAGCTGAGACTTCAAAGGATGAAAAAAGATAATCAGGAGATTAGAATTTGAGTAGGAGATAATATCTCAATCTGAGAAATGAATACAAGTGTGGGAGCTTGAAGGTATAAGAAGAGCTAAAAATATTTCAGTTGAGTTTGTGCACAGAATTTTTTTAAAAGATGAGAATATATTGGGATGAAAAATACCTTCCTTTTATAGTTCTTATTAGGATTAAATATAATATAAAAATCTACATATAATAAAAACTCATTATAAATTAATGAATATGGCCGTTATACAATCCATTGCCATGAAATCAGAATATAAACTAGAATTTCTAATATAATTTTAGAAAATCTATATAACTAATGACCATTTAAACCTACTTTAGTTCCATGACTATGAATCAACATATAAATCTACTTAATATCCTTCATCTATATTTAATTAAAATAACTACGAACTTATTTCCAACTTGGATTCATAGTTCTCAGAAACAAACAAGCAAACGAATGAATTAAAAGCCTATGTAAAAACTGAAGAATTTGGGCTTCCCTGGTGGTGCAGTGGTTGAGAGTCTGCCTGCCGATGCAGGGGACATGGGTTCGTGCCCCAGTCTGGGAGGATCCCGCGTGCCGCGGAGTGGCTGGGCCCGTGGGCCATGGCCGCTGGGCCTGCGCGTCCGGGGCCTGTGCTCCGCGACGGAAAAAAAAAAGCTAAAGAATTCAAATCACTCATTTTACTAATATGTGACTAAATAATTTGTTTTCATGAACTTCTGAGAACAAATTTACATGAAAAAGTATGATTATAACTGTCAATCGATACTATTTAAGCAATCAAGCAAATAAACGAATATGTACTTGCCACTGGAACTAAATTATATAACAGAGTTAATGTGACATTTTAAGTGCATATTTTTAAAAAATTCTATATAAAGGAACAAAACTACAAATTTCTGTAGACAATTGATTCTAGCTTCTGATCGATCTCCATTTTTGTGGCATAGCGTACGGCGCACATCTGTAGATTGATTTGCTTATTTTCAAGGAGTACTTGCACTGACAGCCATGGAAAGAAATTTAACAATTCCCTTTTGCATTGTAACATCCCCTCTGTTTTTCTTTCCCAGCCCAGCTATTAAACTCTCTTTGCAGTTCTTCTAACATTTTGGAGGTTTTTATAAAGCTATTAACAATCCTTTCAAATTTCTCCCTTCAAAGTGATTTGCTTTTACACTTCTTTTGGAAAAAATATTTTACATTCAACTTTATTGCTAACAAAGCATCAACACTAGCTTGGGCTTTTGTAATAAGTAGAACCAAGATTACTTTAAACGTTGTTGAATTGAGGAATTTTAGAAAAACTGGAATATTAAGCCAGAATCTATTTTTAATTCCAAACCCAAAAGAATATGAAGAAATTTAAGATGGCATTTAAGTTAAAATTACTGTCAAGGGATGATTTGACATTTAAAATTTTTAGTTGGCTTATTTTTACATTGAAAGTAGCAAAAGAAAAAGTGTAACAAGGATTGAAAAGATCAATAATAGGCAAAATACATATTTTATAAAAACTGTATCTTATAAACATGAGTAAAGCATAACTTTAAGAAATTAACCTACTTCCAAAAACATCAACACTAGTAACTGTCAACATGTCCCAGGGAAGAAGGAAGTAAGGGCAAAACTACTTTTATAGGAGAAATACTAATTAAAATCTTAAGTAAATCACTTGCTCCCCACAGGAAATATTGCCAACGGTAAATAGAACAATCAGTTTGATATGTAAAACTGATTTTACTCTCCAAAAGTAAATCTAAGCATATATACATATATAAAAGCATATATAAATATATAAAAAGTAAACATAAGCATATAGACATATGTATATACACATATGTATTTTAAAATGCAAAGTGAGATGAATAATTTGAGTCATCAAAAATGGTTTTGGGGGCTTCCCTGGTGGTGCAGTGGTTGAGAGTCCGCCTGCCGATGCAGGGGACACGGGTTCGTGCCCCGGTCCGGGAAGATCCCACGTGCCGCGGAGCGGCTGGGCCCGTGAGCCATGGCCGCTGAGCCTGCGCGTCCAGAGCCTGTGCTCCACAACGGGAGAGGCCACAACAGTGAGAGGCCCGCGTAGCGCAAAAAAAAAAAAAAAAAAAAAAATGGTTTTGGGCTGTGATTATATAAATTTGTTCTTTTCAATCTTTTTGCATGAGACCTTTTTTTAAGCTGTTTGTTTGGAAATAATTTCAAACTTACTGAAAAATTGCAAAAATAAACTAAGCTCTTGGAATTTGTGGGACCCAGAGTGGGTAAATGAAGGAACTTCAAAGTAAGGAAATGTAGAGAAAGTAGGGGGAGGGGAAGGGAGAGACAGAGGGGACAAGGGAATGAGAACCCTAAGAGAGGGATCCTTGCAAGGCATTTTCAAATGTGAGAGGTTGCTATTTTTTCTTGAAAATTACGAAGTTAATGAAAAATTTTACCTTATTTTCATCTTACGCTATACTTCACTTTGAGGATCTGGTTGCCTCTTCAGTAAAGAATTTTATCTGGATGTGGATACACTTGGAATGGAGACAGGTTGTCCCCTCACTGTTTCTCTTGCAAAGGCTCCAGCTACAGGGGCGTGGAGCCAATTTTTTTATTTACAAACCTACCCTTCCTACCTGAGACAGAAATTTCCCAGAGCCTCAAACTTTCCTACAGACAACTGGCCTCAGCATCTCCCAGGATTTTGCTGGAATGAAGTTATCTGACTTTTCCCTAGACAAAGGTGAATAAGAATCTGCATCATAAGATCCTCAGGTGATCACATTCCAGTTGTAGGGGCACTGCTCAGGGAAAGCCAAACACTGCCTAGGAAGAAACATGTGTCTGTTCTCAGGGCCTGTAAGGTACCACTTTATTCTCCTTTGGTTCAGGATGGGAAGGTTGACTGCAATCTGATTCTCAGGTCCCCTGTGAGGCCCTGCACCGTTGACCACAGCAAGATGAGGGCTGTTATTTAACCTTAAGAACAGTTATAATTTACCACATGATTCCAGTTAGTGATCAGTTTTCTTTTATAGCCTCTTAGCTGAAGTATAATTACAATCTTTTATATCACAAACACAAGAGATTATGGAGGTTTCTTTTCTTCCCTCTTTGTGGAATCTTTCAGGGTTTCTACTGTTTGTTTTGCTTCATCTATCTATCATCTAGCTAGCTAGCTAGCTATCTACCTACCTACTTTCTATCTATCTATCTAATGGTTTGTTGGTATTAATCAACTAGGAGTAGGAATAATCTGGTAAGAACTGATAGGCTGATTGAATACAGCCATGAATACACACATATGTGTGTGTGTGTATATATATGTGTGTGTGTATATATATATATATATATATATATATATACACACACACACACATATTTCTAATATAAATTTCATATATTGGTTCTTAAATCACTTTTATGAGTCAATTACTTTTTAAACCTCCCTTCAGGAGTACAGGCTTGTCACCTTTACTCTGGTCATGTGGCTCTGCAAAGGTCACATGCACAACGAGCAAAGCAGAACTAGGTAATATTCCCTTAGAATTAATTCTTGATTCTTTTTCTGCTTCCTCCATCTAATATAGCTTTTAACCATGTTGTGCTGTGTGGTCAGTAATTATAACTAGACAGTGGATTTCCTGAGAACAGAGACTGTGCACTGTACGTGTGTGTGTGTATTTCTTTGGCAAGAGGCTTCTCTATAGTGTACAGAACCTGGGAAAATTCATGCCATATGCTTTCTGACTTCACTACTCCTGATATTTTTGTAAAGATTATACTGAACTAAAACAGGTGTATAAGACAGCTTTGAAGACAGACAAAACCAGTTAAACAATTGGGGTAGGGTGATTATGAAAAGACCATCTGTTGAGAGCACAAGCCCCTTGTCTTTGTCAGTTGGGAGCGTGGTGTTTGTGATGGAGAGCAGATACAAGCTTAATGGGAAGCAAGATGCAGATACAACTATTTCCTCTCCTTTCTCAAATGTCAACAAGTCAAGATCCTACAAAACTCAGGGAACAGAACAGGAGACCTGATTTATCATATCCCAGTATTTTTAATACCTGCTGTCTTGAAGTGAATAATTGTGGTTTGAAGAGCTATATTGAGTGTGTGTGTGTCTGTGTGTGTGTGAGTGTGTTTGAACACCTTCAGTTGTTTATGTAACATAATTTTTCTTAAGACAAAAATATGGGCAAAAAGAATGGACATAAATGTTCAGAATTCATTGTGGATTTATGAAATAATTCTTAAATCTCTAAAGAGCAATTCAGTATACTCATTTATACTAAAAAACAGGTCATTTTTCATTTAACATGTTTTGTTGGTATGTTGCATACTTGTGCTCAGGGGGGTGCATTTATCATCGAAGACAATACGAATGGTAATCCCCGGATTAGTGTAGCCTGGCAGCCCTGAGGTTTTTCAATGGAGCCAACAAATAGCACATTTCTCTGAGGTATGAATTAATTGCTGAATAAGAAACAAACACACTAAATAGTCAGTAAATAGAGAATGAAAATAATCACTCTACTGATACTTGAAATACTTAACAACTGCACGGCGAAGGCTTAGAACATTTAGAATAGTAGCATCCAAGCTTAACAACTGCAAGGCCACATGGGTCATATGTGCTGAACATGAGCCCTATGTGTGTTGGTCAGAGTGACCTTGCTCTCTCCTACCCACCAGAAGAGTCAGGTAAGACAAACCACGGGGAAGAAAGTTTACAAAGCTGATACATCTCACCCACTTACATCTTGGTCCTTGTGGGATGAGATGCAGAAACAGATCAAACAATCCCCCTGGGAGCTCAGGACTATGGAGGAATTAACTCCACTCACCCAAGAAGGGGACTATTGACTTTGAAGAAACAACCAGGTAACATATGTTACATCCAGGGGAGGAATAAAGGCTGAGATGAGCTTAGGAAGGCTTAAGAAAGAACCATCCTCCAGAAAGAAGTAACAGGAGAGGATAAAAGTGTTCCTTCCTACAATATCTCATCTTCTCTTTTTCTTTTTTTTTTTAAGATGTTGGGGGTAGGAGTTTATTAATTTATTTATTTTTACTGTTTTCGGTCTTCGTTTCTGTGCGAGGGCTTTCTCTAGTTGTGGCAAGCGGGGGCCACTCCTCATCGCGGTGTGCGGGCCTCTCACTATCACGGCCTCTCTTGTTGCGGAGCGCAGGCTCCAGACACGCAGGCTCAGTAGTTGTGGCTCACGGGCCTAGTTGCTCTGCGGCTTGTGGGATCTTCCCAGACCAGGGCTTGAACCCATGTCCCCTGCATTAGCAGGCAGATTCTCAACCACTGTGCCACCAGGGAAGCCCCCAATATCTCATCTTTAATGTTATATCTATAGCATGAATAAAATAAATAGGAAAGCTAGAGGAAAACTAGGTCAAAGGAAAGGAATATTGACTCAACCATACCTGGCATGTTTAGTTGACTGGACATTGATTTTATTTAAAGGAATACAACTGTTCTAAAAAATAGGGCTGAATTATCCCCCAAATATAGCAATTTTATCAATTACTAAAATATCTTAAAATGTATAGGTATGGACACACAACTTTATAATTGACCTATAGAATATACAATTTTCCTATGTAAGTAAGCTCTTGCTTTCTTTGACATCAACTTTGAAAGGCCATTGTATATTGTCCACATTTTTAACAATAAAGATACCTGTATTTTTTTAAATTAATTTATATATATATATATATTTTTTTTTTTACTGTGTTGGGTCTTTGTTGCTGTGTGCAGGCTTTCTCTAGTTGTGGCAAGCAGTGGCTACCATTGCGGTGCGTGGGCTTCTCATTGCGGTGGCTTCTCTTGTTGCAAAGCAGGACTCTAGGCGTACAGGCTTCAGTAGTTGTGGCACGTGGGCTCAGTAGTTGTGGCACACGGGCTTAGTTGCTCCATGGCATGTGAGATCTTCCTGGGCCAGGGCTCGAACCCGTGTCCCCTGCATTGGCAGGCAGATTCTTAACCACTGTGCCACCAGGGAAGTCCAAGATACCTGTATCTTAAAAAAGTTTTAATATGGTAAAATGCAGCAGAGTCAGAGCTAGAAGACACACGTGCTATTAATACTTAATAGTAACAAAACAACAAATGCCAATAACTACAGGACACTTGATATGTGACAGGCACCAAACTGAGTACTTTATATATATATTTACCTTTTAATACTTGTAATTATCCTATGAGATAGATACGGTTGTTATTCCATTTTATAGAGGAGGAAACTGAGTCATAGAGGCATTTTGGAGATTACATAATAATTCCACTTGGCAAAGTTATTTCCCACTGGAGCATGGATAGAATTCTTAAACTGCTGTACATGTATTCTGAAATTGAACAATTATGTAAACAGATGAAGGATGGTAGAAACCAGAGTTCTCAGTGTTGGAGTGGGAGATAACAGGTAAGCCAGGGAGGAGGCCACAATGACCCGTATGGTTGTGGATTAGAGCTGGATACAGCAGTGTGATGTCATGTTTTGCTTAATACACACACAGATGGTTACATATAGACACATTTATAGATAATAATATGTACACAGGTTAGTACACACATATTTCCTTGCTCTGTCAGCTGGGATCACCCAGATCTTGGTGTATGGTAGCTCTCTCCCTGAAAAGGAAATAGGACTCCTTCGAGATATGGCTGGTTCTAGGACTAGGGTAGGAATATCCAAGATAAACCTGGAGCATCTTATAGTGCCAAAAAGGAAGAAAGTGCTAAAAAAAACTATCATAATGTGAACAGGGCACAGGAGAAAATGAAAGAGCACAGGTCACAGGGCCACATGACCGATGGCCAAACCTGGAAAATTTGAACAACAAAATAGAAAAGACGTAATTGGAGGATAATCCAAAGTATATAATAAATACCGGTGAAGCAATACGGATAGTGTGAAGGAAGAAATGATTGTCGGAAATTGTGGGGATGACAGGTGTTCTACTTCCATTAAGTATAACTAGAAAGAAAAAAAAACTCTGTCTCTTATCCATGCTCCCCTCCCACCCTGTTGATTTTAGCAACTCAAAACAGCTTCCTGACAGGCAGAGCCTCAGGCTGCCAGGCTGTGTTCACTTTTAATGACTGTTTTCTTTTTGAAGTACAAGCCAAGATCACCTACTGAGAGTGAGGTGACTTAGAAAATAGGAGTGAATTAACAGGACTAGTGTTAAGAATAGCTGCTCTGGGGAAAAGAATGGAGATGTGACCAGGGTCCTAAGATATAATTTTGAATGTCATTGAGGGCTTAGCTGAGATTAGAGGCAGTTATTTAAAAGAAGAACCATTTGTATTATAATGTGAATATTTTCGATCAAGTTCCTAAATTGTTCAAAAATAATCTCTAAAGTCTACACTTGAGACATAATAATTATTATATTTCCTCCTATTCTGAAGTGCTCTTAACTGTAAAATGCACCATCATTCTAACAACTGCTTTTTATTCTTTCATGCAATAAATGTTCCATGACCTCATGAAGCTCACTGTCTATTGAGGTGAGAGAGTGGCTCATAAGTAAATACGTAATTATGGTA
The DNA here is from genome assembly GCF_937001465.1 of Orcinus orca. Lineage (NCBI taxonomy): Eukaryota > Metazoa > Chordata > Mammalia > Artiodactyla > Delphinidae > Orcinus > Orcinus orca. The sequence continues at coordinate 9,307,337 of NC_064573.1, read as the reverse complement.
CATTTCAAGTGATGATCATTTCTACTGAGAACTGTAAAGCAGGAATACAGGAAGGGCAGATGTTCAGTTTTTCTGCTATAACGAGGTTGGTATATTAGACTTCATCACAATGGTCGCTTGTGGGCAAAGACCTAAAGAAAATGAGGGAACAGGTGTGCAGATTATCTGGGAGGCATGTATCCAGGTTCAAAGGAGCAAAGAATTCTGTGCAGCTGGAGAGTGAGCAAGGGGTAAATAGTAGCTGGTGAGTCAAGGGATTAGAAGGTTCAGGTACTCAGGGCTTTATGTGCCATATGAAGACTTGGCTTTTACTCTTAATGAGATGAAAAACCATGGAGGGTTTTAAGCAGAGAAGTGACAGTCTGACATGTTATAAAAAGGTCACTCTAGTTTCTGTATTAAGAGTAGACTGTAAGAAGGGAAGAAAGGAAGCAGGGATATTAGCTAGAAAACTATTAAAATAGACAAGATGTTCATAACCTTGTCTAGTGTGGTAGTAAAGGAGAGGATAAAAAGATGAATTATTGTTATAGTTTGATGATATAGACAAGAGAATACAATTACCATTTTGGTCTAAGCATCTGGTATAGAAATGCTATTAACTGGGGAGACAGAGGAATGGGGTGATTAATTCAGTGGTTAAAATTTTGAGATGATTATTAAACATCCTAGTAAAGATGCTGAGTGCACTCCTGCATATGTCAGCCAGGGAGAGACCCAGGCACTACATATAAATTTGGGAGTTGTTGGCATATGAATTAAAGCCATGAGAATAAGATAACCAATAGAATAAGGCTATATGGGAAAGTAGGTCTGGGACATTCCAATGTTTGAGGGATAGGAATAAAGGGGGAATAAGCCAAAAAGACTTAGAAGGATCAATGGAGATGCGGTAACAAAAACATCAGAGTATTGGTACTTTGGAATGCAAGTTATAAAAGGGTATCTGAGGGGACTGAGGGACCATGCCTTCAAATGCTACTTGTAAGTCAACTAAGATGAAGACGCCAAATATACCGTTTGATTTAGCAACGTGAACGTCACTGGAGATTTTTTCATAAGTGTTGGTGGAATGGTGGGGGCAAAATGTGGTTAAAATGGATTAAAGAGAAAGTAGGGGGAGAGAAATTAGAGTGAGTCTAGTTCACGCTCTTTGGAAGTTTTGCAGTGCCTGGGAGGAAATTAGAGAAGTTTCTGAAGGGAGATGTGGAGATAAAAGGACTTTTGTGAGAGAGATCAGAGGTATTATTACATGTTTGTTGCTAAAGATGATCATTCAGTTGGCTGAGAAAATTTGACAATGCATGAGAATCCAGAATTATATGCTTGGAAAAGTGGGAGGGAATATGGTATCTAGAGTTCAAGCTTAATTTTAGACAGTGGCGGAAAATGCATCTGGATTAATATGTTTGATGGCAGGATTCATGGACGGCGAGCCTGGGAGGTGGGTATTGTGATGTTAAGAGCCTATGGATGTTCTCTTCTGATTGCTCTTATTTGCTTAGTGAAGCGAGACCCAGTTATATGTGAGAATAAGCTTAGATGAGAAGGTATTAGGTATTTAAATAGAGAAGGTAAGATACAAAGTCATCATCTAAGAGATTGAAGTATGAGTGGATTAGGAAAATACAGAATGAAAGATGGAAACTTTAGTAACTTTTGGGAAAAAAAAACCTCTCCCATATTAAATGGACTCATCAAACATGAAGTTTTAGAATTCTGTGGAGAAAATTCTAAGAATCAGATGAATATGGCAATGAGTATTCTTAAATACTCAGAATTCTCTATTTTTGCATTCCTGTAGTCTCATAGAGGCTATACTCTTCTCTTCAATCAGAAGATTGTTGGAAGCCCATAAATCAAGCTCTGAAAACTTTGGCTCTGACTCTGGTCCTGCGCTTCAGAGGACTCTGTCACATTCTTTTACCTTGATAGTGTTGTCTTATTGATTAGATGATACATGTGATTTAAACGTGGATTCAAGCGCTTATAAGAACCCTGGGTTCCAAAGTGGTGAGTTGTGATTGATCCAAGTTTGTGCCGAAGGGATCTTAGGTACACACAGGCGAGCAGGGACATTTTAGTGAGGGTCACAGTGAAAACCATTGAGCTCAGGATCATTTGGGAAATAGACAGTGACCAGATTAAGGCAGAATTGATGCAAGTTAATACTTGTGTTGCAAACAAATCATTATAATTCCAAGAAAAAATATATAAAAAGATGGGATTGGACTTGATGCTTATTTTTGCATTCCTTCTCTTAATGCTGAGATTTTAGAAAGATATTTTAGGGTCTATATGTAATTCTATTATTTTAAAGTGATTGCAAAGTGTTCTAAAAAAGAATATGTTCTTGAAGTCACTTTAAAATATCTTTTCAAAAATGTATGCAAATTTATTATAGGATTTGTTTTCCTGGACATTTTTAGTGTTATTTTAGCAATTTCATATATTTTCTGCTTAAATATGGACACATTTCTATGACTCATCTATGTTTTCTGATTGTGCAATATAATTATCACTATTTTTCATTTGTGTTAATAGTCCCTTGGAAATTAAAATAAATTGATCTCACATTTTTTAACATTTAATTTTTGAATACATAATTAAAAATGAAAATTATATGGAATATATATGTCTTAGTTCATTCGGGTTGCTATTACAAAAATTCCATAGCCTGGGTGGCTTAAGCAATAAATACTTATTTCTCACAGTTCCGGAGGTTGGGAAGTTTAAGATCCAGGAGTTGGCATATGGTGCATAGATGCCGTCTTCTCCTTGTCTCCACACGTGGTGGAAAAATCAAGAGACTCAGAGGTCTCTTTTAGAAAGGCACTAATCCCACTCACAAAGACTCCATCCTTAGGACCTAGTCACCTCCCCAAATCATCACATTGTGGGGGGGGATGCGAACATTCAGGCTATAAAAATGTATAGACATATTTATATACCTATGTATACACACATATACATAATATATCTTCACTCAAATACATATATGTATTCTGTGTATATGTGTGTATATGTATACACACATAATACATATTTAGTATATGTGTGATATGGTATATGTATGTATATGAATACATATACATATTCAGTAGTCATGTCATAAATACAAATAAAACTAGTTTCCCTAAACATATTAATTTATACACTGAATCCCTTTTTCCGGATAAGCAGTAATGTTATCTTAGTTTCAGTTTTCTTAGGGTTTCAGTTAAGTCCTGTGGCTGCTCCAGCACCTCTGCTGTACAGCAGGCACAGAGGGTGTAGATGTCTGGTGTAGAGGTCATCCAGCCTCTGTTCACCCAACACCTGGTCAGGACTGCTCCGTGACTGCTTCCCACAGACCCCGCAAACTCCTTTGGAGCCCCGTCGGCACGCCCGCTTCCAGGCGGTAGCTCCTTCTGTGCTTCCCTGCTCCTTTTGTGCACACATAGATCATCGGCTGCTCCTGCGCCATGGAGATTGGGGGAGTTCGGTGACCCTTTAAGGTCCTGTCTACTTGGATCCAATATGAAATTGTGGAAGATGCTGTCTTCCTGGGTACAATACTCAGGGGGCTTTTTCTCTGAAATTTTTCCATCTTCACTGAACTTTACTAGGAAGCAAAACGCAGGTCCCTTCTGCTTGTCCTCTTTCCTTTCTTTTCCTTTCTTTCTTTCTTTTTCTTTCTTCCTTCCTTCCTTCCTTCCTTCTTTCCTTTCTTTCTTCTTTCTTTCTTTCTTCTTTCTTTCTTTCTTTCTTTCTTTCTTTCTTTCTTTCTTTTTTTCTTATTTCAGAATCTCATGGGCAACATGATGTGTGTAACTATTTAGCTATTTCTTTTAAAGTAGCAAGTATTAATAAAAATATTGGCATCAAATATGCAACCCTCCAATGTAAAGTGAATGTCATCCTATAGTATGGAATTTCGTATCAGTTTAATCCCTTGCTTCCTTTTATATACCTATCAGATCTGTGTGTGTGCGCGTGTATATGGATGTGTATGTGTGTGTGAAAAAGAGACGGGAAAGAACAAGTATACAAATGAGCAAACATTGGTAACTGTGGTTGTGGCTTTTTTGTTTTTTATTGCTTATTTGATTTCGTCCTTACATCTTGAGGGTTTGTTTTAAAGGGAAGTCTCCAAACCAAATTATTCTCTATTTTAAAATTTGAGATCTAATCCAACACATAGTAATATTGCAGTCTAATAATATGGACATTCAAGACATGAAACCTTTAGAGTTTATCTTAATATAAAAATTATATAAGCATGTGTTTTAAAGAGTTAAAAAAAACTTGAGTTTTTACTATAAACTTTTTTTTAATGTCAAAAATAACAGTTTCCCTGTGTCTCCTTTCTCATATGTTTTTCCATTTTTCTGGACATATTTTTAAAATAGTATGCTTATATTCAAGTACCTCAACTTCCCACTTGCAGACAATGCTTACTAACTAATTTGAAAGATGAGGATTAGCTCTCCTTCATTACGACCCCCCTCCCATGCCTGTCCATTCCCAGGTCTGTGCCATATCTTCCTGTGCTGCATATTCAGAGCTGATGGTCAAAATACTTAATCACAGGTACAGCCCTTGTTCTGGCCAATCTGAGTGGACACAGCCCTGAATAACTGGATTGGCAGTACCAATGCTTAGTGGTAAATAACATCTCTCACTGGATCTTAAATGTTGTTATATGAGGATTCAGTGTTTGTATTAATATAATTATGTAAATGTTCTTTTTTTGAGCCATGTAGTAATCACTGCTGCTTTTCCTTTCCTGCACAACCATGTGTTTTGACTGGAACTAATTATTGTCTTGTTTTGCTATGGTTGTAGTATGTTTGCATGTTTAGTTTTCTATTTATTTATTGCTAATTCAAGATATATTTTCACGTATGAAAATTTGTTCACATGTATTAAATACTCTATTTCTTTTTTTTGTAAGAAACATCTCACAGATCCTCTGTGTTAACTCTGACCTTAATGACGTGTTGAAAAACTTTGGCTGGAAATAATTTGCTCTTGGATTTCTGTCTTCCAGTGTTACTATTTAGAAGACTGAGTCCATTCTGATTCTTTAAACTTTTCATTAATCTTTTTTTTTCTTCTCTGGGGGAGATTGCAAATTCTTTTCATTGCTCACAGTGTTCTAAAATTGTATAATGTGATTTGGTTCTATTTTCAATCATTGTGCTGAATGCTTAGAAGGTCCTTCTAGTGCAGACACATAGGGCAGCAAGTCTTGATCCCAGCAGACCTAGCTTCAGGCTCAGTATATTCTAATGTGAGAGGAAATATTTCGTCACTTCTCATCATGGACCACTGTTCTGATAAACTGAATGTCATGATAACATGGTAATTATGATCTTCAGCAGAACAGTCAGAAAAATCTCCATATTTGTATAGAACAGAGCAGAGGGAGACAGGAGATAGTTCTGATAAGGTTTGGAAGAAGCCATCAACAGGCAGGCTGACTCCAGAAGGATTACTTACTGGACATGCAGAGATGTCCTCGTGTCCTTCAGTCTTTTAAGTGTCCTCGGTTTGATTCATTCTGGGGGGACTGATTCACACAATCTCCACAGGAGGTCGGAGACTATGAAAAAGAATAACCTGAATATATGTATCCAGAGCATTTCTTTCTTATATAAGAATGACCAGAAAGCTTAATTAATAATAATAAGGTTCCTAGCAGAATGAGGTCCGAGACAAGGTTGGTGGATAGCTTTCATAGATACTAAAATATAGAAAAGTGTACCAACTGTTGAAACAAGTGAGAATGCAGTGAGTGCCATGAATCACCTGCCCAGGTGAGAACAGCTACATTCAGGAGGCACATGCTCAGCTAGTGGATTAGTATGTGTCCTTGATGAGAGGCACCCCAAGCCACGTCTCACTAATTTAGGGGAGAAATGGAATTTGTTATTAGGATTTTGCATAGTTCACAGTATCTGGGAGGGTAGGAGAGCTAAGGCTCAGGGGAACCGAATGAGAAGCAAGGTCCAATGTCACATCCCAGAGCAGGGCCCTTGATGCTGCTGTAACCAAATGGTCCAGTCTCAGCGACTGACTGGCAGCTCTGAGGGCTCAGGCAGCTTGGGGACTGGGTGCCCCTCAGAGAACTGCTCCAGCAGGAGCCACCACTGCTGCCACCTTGAGTGCAGAGCAGGTCCTGCCCTATCCCCCCTCCTCACCAGAAGGCTGTTTGGCTGAGTCAGGCGGGGGTTTCTGAACCCACATCTCAGGCTGGCAATGTCATGATAAAGAAGGCTGTGGAAGCAAAACTTTGACATCTTCATATTCTCTTTATACCCTTCAAGGAAGGAGTGTCTAAAAGGTGGGGATCTCCAACACTGGAGAGTATACAGAAGTGAGGTGACCAAAAAAACCTTTGATCACTCAGGTGCAAGAATTTTGAATGTGATCATTAATTTTTTTTAACATCTTTATTGGAGTATAATTGCTTTACAATGGTGTGTTAGTTTCTGCTTTACAACAAAATGAATCACATATATATACATATGTTCCCATATCTCTTCCCTCTTGTGTCTCCCTCCCTCCCATCCTCCCTATCCCACCCCTCCAGGCGATCACGAAGCACCGAGCTAATCTCTCTGTGCTATGCGGCTGCTTCCCACTAGCTATCTACCTTACGGTTGGTAGTGTATATATGTCCATGCCACTCTCTCGCTTTGTCACAACTTACCCTTCCCCCTCCCCATATCCTCAAGTCCATTCTCTAGTAGGTCTGTGTCTTTATTCCTGTCTTACCCCTAGGTTCTTCATGACACGTTTTTTTCTTAAATTCCATATATATGTGTTAGCATACGGTATTTGTCTTTCTCTTTCTGACTTACTTCACTCTGTATGACAGACTCTAGGTCTATCCACCTCATTACAAATAGCTCAATTCAGTTTCTTCTTATGGCTGAGTAATATACCATTGTATATATGTGCCAATTTTCTTTATCCATTCATCTGATGATGGACACTTAGGTTGCTTCCATCTCCTGGCTATTGTAAATAGAGGTGCCATGAACATTGTGGTACATGACTCTTTTTGAATTATGGTTTTCTCAGGGTATATGCCCAGTAGTGGGATTGCTGGGTCATATGGTAGTTCTATTTGTAGTTTTTTAAGGTACCTCCATACTGTTCTCCACAGTGGCTGTATCAATTTACATTCCCACCAGCAGTGCAAGAGGGTTCCCTTTTCTCCACACCCTCTCCAGCATTTAATGTTTCTAGATTTTTTGATGATGGCCATTCAGACTGGTGTGAGATGATATCTCATTTTAGTTTTGATTTGCATTTCTCTAATCATTAGTGATGTTGAGCATTCTTTCATATGTTTGTTGGCAGTCTGTATATCTTCTTTGGAGAAATGTCTATTTAGGTCTTCTGCCCATTATTGGATTGGGTTGTTTTTTGTTATTGACCTGCATGAGCTTATAAGTTTTGGAGATTAATCCTTTGTCAGTTGCTTCATTTGCAAATATTTTCTGCCATTCTGAGGGCTGTCTTTTGGTTTGTTTATGGTTTCCTTTGCTGTGCAAAAGCTTTGAAGTTGCATTAGGTCCCATTTGTTTATTTTTGTTTTTATTTCCATTTGTCTAGGAGGTGGGTCAAAAAGGATCTTGCTGTGATTTATGTCATAGAGTGTTCTGCCTATATTTTCCTCTAAGAGTTTGATGGTGTCTGGCCTTACATTTAGGTCTTTAATCCATTTTGAGCTTATTTTTGTGTATGGTGTTAGGGAATGAAATGAAAAATACTCTAGATGGGATCAATAGCAGAATAACTGAGGCAGAAGAATGGCTAAGTGACCTGGAAGATAAAATTGTGATCATTAATTGAGGTCCTATCAGATGTCCTATATATATATATGTAGCAATACATGAAGGCTTCATTAACTAAGGAATCTTTAAGAACTACAAAATGTTTGTTGAGAATGACAAAACCCGTACTGTGCGATGAACTATTTATGTTTTATTCAGTAGTTAACATAAATAGGAATGTAAACAACTAGCATGCAACATAGAGAATAGATTTAATATTATTTTCCAATTCATCCTCATGGAATTCATTCCATGATGTGACCCAGTAGCACAAAGCCTGCTTGTCTATAGAAGTCCCAGGCTTAGAGGTTTTAAATGCACAGCAGTACGTAAATAGAAGAATAGGGTTTCTTAAGATAGAATTTTTGCGTAAGCTAGTATTTTTGTCTCTAATTATAGGAAAAGAAGGATGTCAGTATTTCCAGATATTGTAGAAATAAAACTGATATTATTTTCTCCCAATTTTTAAAGATTTCTTATCAGAGGAAGTTAGCTCAACTGGTTCACAAGACTTAATTTTTTAAAAATCTGAAAGATATGAAATGTAGCTTGTTTATAAGTCATTATTCAGCAAACAAAAACATGATAATTTTCAAAATTTTGCCAGTGAAATTGACTACAGGAAAAAGATGAACCAAACTACTTAATTCTAATTGTCCAGGTATTACTATATTATTTCTGCTAATAATTTACACTAATTTCTCAGACCCTAAATCATCACTGTTTGTGTAGTTTATGTTTGCTGTGTGCCAAACACTGTAATTAGTGTTTTACACATATTAGTTTATTGACGCAGCATTGACTAAGGTAGGTGCTATTATTCCTATTGTTAACTAGTTTGTAAATCAAGACAGAGTCTTTAAGTAACTTGCTAGTAAGTTGTCAGGCTGAAGCTTGAACCGAGACAGTCTGACTGTTTTACTGCTGAATTTGTGCTACAAGGTCATGATTAGCTATGCTGGTTTATGCATCAGTGCTTTATAAGTCTGAAAAGTTTGTGTTAACAATCTGAGTCAGAGTACATCAATATGGAGTATCCACTGGGTTTCTGAGATTTCTAGTGACTTACCTTCTTCTGGGAATCAAGAGAATTCACTGAAAGGCAGAAACCAAAGAGAAATTTACAGTATAATTCCAGAATCCTGCACCTGCACTGTTAGTGTCCAGTGACTCGACTCTCATTTGACATGTGAGTCAACCCCCTGGGGACAGGACATGGACAGAAGCCCGGTAAGATGTTTTTCATTCAGGTAACCCCACCTTCATAACTGCAGTCATTTTCTCTGCTACACTCTGGTGTTGTGATCTTGAGTCTGTCTGATCTGTTAAACAGAGAAGACACGGAATAACATTTCAACATAGCTTATAGTTTAAACAGAGTACAATTCATACTTTCAGGATCTCATTAAATCTAGCCCATATCCTTGTTCTTTCCTGCCTTACCATTTAATAAATGTTTAGTTCCGAGGTAGATTTTTCCTATAACCTTGGTTAGTACAGGATTCTTTACAATACTGTGATGACTCTAGTAAGTATTTGAACTATTGAAGCTTCTCAGTGTTTCATTATTAAACTGTAGCCCCCATGTTTTCAGGAAAGCTGGTCGACCTCTAGCTATCATAGGACTTTTCATGTAACAACCTCCTTGATTCTTCTGGTATAGGTACGTTTTCCTTTCTCTTTCTGTAAATACCACACGGTGTTGTTTTTTTGTATTTAAATTTATACTACAAAATGATAAGCTTTTATTGCATAGATTTATTTGAGAATGCGGTGAACAATAAGAAAGAATAATGATCTATAAAATTTAGAGAAAAAAAGGGCTTTTAGATACTGAATAATACAATTATTGATATGATTTATAGATACAGTTACAAGTCTGCACTACATTTTGCCAGAGTAGGCAAAACCAGAGCTTATCTACATAAATTTAATAGGAGATTTGTTTCAAAATGGTTATTATTTAACTTCACTTACTTTCCATTTATATTTTTATCATAGCCATCTTTTCCAATATAAGGTACACTTTTCTAAAGAAATCACTCAATGAACCTGCAAAATATTATAGCTTATTCGAACATGATTTTTAAATTGTTTTGTGGAGGTGCTATATTTACTGGTTAAGTATAGCACTGGGAAGGACCTTCAAGATGGCAGAGGAGTAAGACGTGGAGATCACCTTCCTCCCCACAAATACATCTGAAATACATCTACATGTGGAACAACGCCTACAGAACACCGACTGAATGCTGGCAGAAGACCTCAGACTTCCCCCAAACCATGTGGCTGACAGGGTCTTGGTGCTCCAGCCGGGTGTCAGGCCTGAGCCTCTGAGGTGAGAGAGCTGAGTTCAGGACATTGAACCACCATAGACCTTCCAGCCCCACATAATATCAATGGCGAGAGCTCTCCCAGAGAACTCTGTCTCAATGCTAAGACCCAGCTCCACTAAACGAACAGAAAGCTCCAGTACTGGACACTCCATGCCAAACAACTAGAAAGACAGGAACACAACCTGACCCATTAGCAGAGAGGCTGCCTAAAATCATAAGAAGTTCACAGATACCCCAAAACACACCACCGGACGTGGTCCTGCCCACCAGAAAGACAAGATCCAGCCTCATCCACCAGAACACAGGCACCAGTCCCCTCCACCAGGAAGCCTACACAACTCACTGAACCAACCTTAGCCACTGGGGGACAGACACCAGAAACAATGGGAATTACAAATTTGCAGCCTGTGAAAAGGAGACCCCAAACACAGTAAATTAAGCAAAATGAGAAGACAGAGAAACACACAACAGATGAAGGAGCAGGTGAAAACCCACCAGACCAAACAAATGAAGAGGAAATAGGCAGTCTACCTGAAAAAGAATTCAGAGTAGTGATAATAAACGTGATCTAAAAACTTGGAAATAGAATGGAGAAAATAAACGTTTAACAAGGACCTAGAAGAACTAAAGAGCAAACAAACAATGATGAACAGCACAATAAATGAAATTAAAAATTCTCTAGAAGGAATCAATAGCATAATAACTGAGGCAGAAGAATGGATAAGTGACCTGGAAGATAAAATAGTGGAAATAACTACCACAGACCAGTATAAAGAAAAAAGAAGAAAAAAATTGAGGACAGTCTCAGAGACCTCTGGGACAACAGTAAATGCACCAACATTCGAATTATAGGGGTTCCAGAAGAAGAAGAGAAAAAGGACTGAGAAAATATTTGAAGAGATTATAGTTGAAAACTTCCCTAATATGGGAAAGCAAATAATCAAGTCCAGGAAGCACAGAGAGTCCCATACAGGATAAATCCAAAGAGAAACATGCCAGGACACATATTGATCAAATAATCAAAAATTAAATACCAAGGGCTTCCCTGGTGGCACAGTGGTTGAGAGTCCACGTGCTGATGCAGGGGACGCGGGTTTGTGCCCTGGTCTAGGAAGATCCTGCATGCTGCAGAGCGGCTAGGCCTGTGAGCCATGGCCGCTGAGCCTGCATGTCTGGAGACTGTGCTCGAAAGTGGGAGAGACCACAACAGTGAAAGGCCTGCGTACCGCAAAAAAAAAAAAAAAAAATTAAAAGCAGCAAGGGAAAAGCAACAAATAACATACCAGGGAATCCCCATAAGGTTAACAGCTGACCTTTCAGCAGAAACTCTGCAAGCCAGAAGGGTGTGGAAGGACAGATTTAAAGGGATGAAAGGGAAAACCCTACAACCAAGAATACTCTACCCAGCAAGGATCTCAGTCAGATTTGATGGAGAAATTAAAACCTTTACAGACAAGCAAAAGCTAAGAGAATTCAGCACCACCAAACAGCTTTACTACAAATGCTAAAGGAGCTTCTCTAGGCAGGAAACACAAGAGAAGGTAAAGACCTACAATAACAAACCCAAAACAATTAAGAAAATGGTAATAGGAACATACATATCGATAATTATCTTAAATGTAAATGGTTAAATGCTCCAAGTTAGGGACATAGAGAGGCTGAATGGATACAAAAACAAGACCAATATATATGCTGTCTACAAGAGACCCACTTCAGACCTAGGGACAGATACAGACTGTAAGTGATTGAAAAAGATATTCCATGCAAATGGAAATCAAAAGAAAGCTGCAGTAGCAATTCTCATAACAGAAAAAATAGACTTTAAAATAAAGACTGTTTCAAGAGACAAAGAAGGACGCTACCTAATGATTAAGGGGTCAATCCAAGAAGAAGATATAACAATTGTAATTATTTATGAACCCAACAATGGAGCACCTCAGTACATAGGGCAAATGGTAACAGCCATAAAATGGGAAATCGACAGTAACACAATAATAGCAGGGGACTTTAACACCCCACTTTCAATAATGAACACTCATCCAAAATGAAAATAAATTAGGAAACACAAGCTTTAACTGATATAAAACAAGATGGACTTGACTGATATTATAGGACATTCCATCCCAAAACAACAGAATACACTTCTCAAGAACTCATGGAACATTCTCCAGGATAGATCATATGTTGCGTCACAAATCAAACCTTGGTAAATTTAAGAAAATTGAAATTGTATCAAGTATCTTTTCTGACCACAATGCTATGAGACTAGATATCAATTACAGGAAAAAAAAAAAAAGTGTGAAATATATAAACACATGGAGGCTAAACAACATGCCACAAAATAACCAAGAGATCACTGAAGAAATCAAAGAGGAAATCAAAAAATATATAGAAACAAATAAAAATGAAAACACAATGGCCCAAAACCTGTGGGATGCAGCAAAAGCAATATTAAGAGGGAATTTTCGAGCAATACAATCCTACCTCAAGAAACAAGAAACATTTCAAACAAACAACGTAACCTTACACTTAAAGCAATTAGAGAAAGAAGAACAAAAGAAACCCAAAGTTAGCAGAAGGAAAAAAATCATAAAGATCAGATCAGAAATAAATGAAAAAGAAATAAAGGAAACAATAGCAAAGATTATTAAAACTAAAAGCTAGTTCTTTGAGAAGATAAACAAAATTGATAAACCATTATCCAGACTCATCAAGAAAAAAGGGGAGAACACTCAAATCAACAGAATTAGAAATGAAAAAGGAGAAGTAACAACTGACACTGCAGAAATACAAAGGATCATGAGAGATTACTACAAGCAACTCTATGCCAATAAAATGGACAACCAGGAAGAAATAGACAAATTCTTAGAAAAGTACAACCTTCTGAAACTGAACCAAGAAGAAATAGAAAATATAAACAGACCAATCACAAGCACTGAAATTGAAACTGTGATTTAAAAATTCTTCCAACAAACAAAAACCCAGGACCAGATGGCTTCACAGGCGAATTCTATCAAACATTTAGAGAAGAGCTAACACCTATCCTTCTCAAACTCTTCCAAAATATGACAGAGGCAGGAACACTCCCAAACTCATTCTAAAAGGCCACCATCACCCTGATATCAAAACCAGACAAAGATGTCACAAAGAAAACTACAGGCCAGTATCACTGATGAACATAGATGCAAAAATCCTCAACAAAATACCAGCAGTCAGAATCCAACAGCACATTAAAAGGATCATACACCATGATCAAGTGGGGTTTCTCCAAAGAATTCAAGGCATATTCAATATATGCAAATCAATCGATGTGATACACCATATTAACAAACTGAAGGATAAAACCCATATGATAATCTCAATAGATGAAGAAAAAGCTTTCAACAGAATTGAACACCCATTTATGATAATAACTCTCCAGAAAGTAGGCATAGAGGGAACTTACCTCAACATAATAAAGGCCATATATGATAAACCCACAGACAACATCATTTTCAATGGTGAAAAACTGAAACCATTTCCTCTAAGATCAGGAACAAGACAAGGTTGCCCACTCTCACCACTATTATTCAACATAGTTTTGGAAGTTTTAGCCATAACAGTCAGAGAAGAAAAAGAAATAAAAGGAATACAAATCAGAAAAGAAGAATACAACTGTCACTGTTTGCCACTGACATGATACTATACATAGAGAATCCTAAAGATGCTACCAGAAAACTACTAGAGCAAATCAATGAATTTGGTAAACTAGAGGATACAAAATTAATGCATTAAAATCTGTTGCATTCCTATACACTAATGATGAAATATCTGAAAGAGAAATTTAGGAAAGATTCCCATTTACCATTGCAACAAAATGAATAAAATACCTAGGAATAAATGTACCTAAGGAGACAAAAGACCTGTATGCAGAAAACTGTAAGACACTGATGAAAGAAGTTAAAGATGACACCAACAGATGGAGAGATATACCATGTTCTTGGGTTGGAAGAATCAACATTGTGAAAATGACTCTACTACCCAAAGCAATCTACAGATTCAATGCAATCCCTATCAAACTACCAATGACATTTTCCACAGAACTAGAAGAAAAAATTTCACAATTTGTATGGAAACACAAAAGACTACGAATAGCCAAAGCAATGTTGAGAAAGAAAAACGGAGCTGAAGGAATCCGGCTCCCAGACTTCAGACTATAATACAAAGCTACAGTAATCAAGACAGTATGGCACTGGTACAAACACAGAAATATAGATCAATGGAACAGGATAGAAAGCCCAGAGATGAACCCACACACATATGGTCACCTTTTCATTGATAAAGGAGGCAAGAGAATACAATGGAGAAAAGACCGCCTCTTCAATAGGTGGTGCTGGGAAAACTGGACAGCTACATGTAAAAGAATGAAATTAGAACACTCCCTAGCACCATACACAAAAATAAACTCAAAATAGATTAAAGACCTAAATGTAAGGCCAGACACTATCAAAAGCTTAGAGGAAAACCTAGGCAGAACACTCTATTACATAAATCACAGCAAGATTATTTTTGACCCACCTCCTAGAGAAATGGAAATAAAAACAAAAATAAACTAATGGGACCTAATACAACTTAAAAGCTTTTGCACAGCAAAGGAAGCCATAAAGAAGATGGAAAGACAACCCTCATAATAGGAGAATATATTTGCAAACGAAGCAACTGACAAAGGATTAATATCCAAAATATACAAGCAGCTCATGCAGCTCAGTTCAAAGAAACAAACCCAATCCGAAAATGGGCAGAAGTCCTAAATAGATATTTCTCCAAAGAAGATATACAGATTGCCAACAAACACATGAAAGGATACTCAGCATCACTAATCATTAGAGAAATGCATATCAAAATTACAATAAGGTATCACCTCACACCAGTCAGAATGGCCATCATCAAAAAGTCTACAGACAATAAATGCTGGAGAGGGTGTGGAGACAAGGGAAACCTCCTACCCTGTTGGTGGGAATGTAAACTGATACAGCCACTATGGAGAACAATATGGAGTTTCCTTAAAAAACTAAAAGTAGAACTACCATATGACCCAGGAGTCCCACTACTGGGTATATATCCTGAGAAAATAATAATTCAAAAAGTGTCATGTACCACAGTGTTCATTGCAGCACTATTTACAATAGCCAGGACATGGAAGCAACCTAAGTGTCCATTGACAGATGAATGAATAAAGAAGATGTGGCACATATATACAATGGAATATTACTCAGCCATAAAAGGAAACGAAATTGAGTTATTTGTAGTAAGGTGGATGGACCTAGAATCTGTCATACAGAGTGAAGTAAGTCAAAGAGAAAAACAAATACCGTATGCTAACACATATATATGGAATCTTAAAAAAAAAAAAGGTTCTGAAGAACGTAGGGGCAGGACAGGAATAAAGACACAAAAGTAGAGAAGGGACCTGAGGACATGGGGAGGGGGAAGGGTAAGCTGGGACGAAGTGAGAGAGTGGCATGGACATATATACATTACCACATGTAGAATATAGATAGCTAGCGGGAAGCAGCCACATAGCACAGGGAGTTCATCTTGGTGCTTTGTGACCACCTAGAGGGGTGGGATAGGGAGGGTGGGAGGGAGATGCAAGAGGGAGGAGATATGGGGATATATTATATGTATAACTGATTCACTTTGTTATTAAACAGAAACTAACACAGCATTGTAAAGCAATTATACTCCAAGAAAGATGTTAAAAAGAAGGAGTAATGAACTATTGATACACACAGCAACTTGAAGAACTGTAGGTATTTTTCCTGAGTGCAAAAGAGATAATCCCAAAGGTTACACTCTACATGATGCCGTTCATGCAACATCCTTGAATTGACAAACTTACAGAATGTAGAACAAATTAGTGGTGGCTATGAGTTAAGAAGAGGATGGCGTAGGTTGGAAGTGGATATCACAATTAAAAGGCAACTGTTCTTTGACTATATTAATGTCATTTTCCTCTCTGTGATATCATACTATAGATTTGCAAGGTATTGTCTTTGAGAAAACTGGATAAATGGTACAAAGAATCTCTGTGTTATTTGTTATAACTGTGTGTGAATTTACTATGATCTCAAAATAATAATGTTAGTTTAGAAAAAAAGGTAAAGAGCAAGACAACTTTTTCCAACATATGATATCCAGGCAAATCCTGGTCAAGAAAACATTTCTCATGTTGTCAACTCTAACATAGCTAGAACGCTGAGCTGAAATGTGGGATTGGTGAAAAGAATCAATTAATCGTTAAATGCACTTTTGCTTTCTGAGATGTTCCTCTCCTGCTTTTCACTTCCCTTTTGTGTGAGCAATCACTTTCCTGGCATGTAACGTCTCCATTTTGTTGTTGTCGTTTGTTTATTTTTAATTTCAAGCTTTGACTTGGAAGGAAGCTTGAACTTTGAGTATGCAAAATTCACAGGGCTCAGATCACACCCATACCATTCAACTTTTCCAAGATTCTCTTTACTCCCAGCAAAAGGTGTAGTGAAATCCTCTCCCAGTTTTACCTGCTGTTTCCAGAATGTCCAGCTGTGCTTTCAGGCTGTTAGGATCACTTCAATTTGGGGTATTGATTTGCTTATTTTATTCTTGGTTTTCTAGTTCATGAATCCATTTCTCTGCTATTCAGTTCCTCTAACATAGTTGCCAGAATGATGTGCCCTTTCTTCTATTAGTGGTTTGACAGTACCTACCTCTCCCTCAAAACACACACACCTCACAGTTTGGAGTCTGGGAAGATAGCTGATGATGTCATTTTGTGGTATACAATGGGTGTGGGTTAGGTACTATATAGTTTTGTTGTTCAAATTGCTCTTTCTACATTTGTGCAAGGACTTATTTGTGAAGATTCAAAACGATGCCACTGCTACCCCTGCCATCTTATCTGAGTTATGATTTGTGGTTTCTCTGTGATGCTTACGCACTTGTTTCTAATCTTAGGTGATCAAAGAATGAGATCAACATTATTTTTCATCCTTCTTAAACACTTAGCTGGAGTTCAATTTTTTTTTTTTTTTTTTTTTTTTTTTTTGCGGTACGCGGGCCTCTCACTGTTGTGGCCTCTTCCGTTGCGGAGCACAGGCTCCAGACGCGCAGGCTCAGCGGCCATGGCTCACAGGCCCAGCCGCTACGTGGCATGTGGGATCCTCCCGGACCAGGGCACAAACCCGTGTCCCCTGCATCGGCAGGCGGACTCTCAACCACTGCGCCACCAGGGAAGCCCTGGAGTTCAATTTTAAGATAAAAGCTGAACATCATATATAGGAGATCACCCACCAGAAAAAAGACTATGCAGAGACTAACACTATAAAATGCATCTTATTACTTACTTGTATCCAGTTTTAGCTCTAAACTATCTCTGGAGTTCAAGAATCTTGGGCCACACCATGGGAAATGGCTTTGAAGTTTTTTATCTAATAATACTTTATGAAAATAATAGATTTTTAATAGCCCCCTCCCAATTTAATTAGTTGACAATAATGGAGCACAGTACTTTGGAGTAAACCTGTGCTTTAAACGTGCTAATTTATTATCCTGAGTGTCTTTTATTCGAGATTTCAACAGTTGTGTGGGGGGTGGTAACTGAGTCAGCAGGCACACACACTGCAGTCAATGTGAAGAAGTGCTTACACTTTCAGATCTGTCTCCATGAAATGCAGAAAATTACTTAAAGTTAGCTAAGAAGAATGAATGAATCCTTGACTAAAGGAGCATTTTTAAGGAAACCGAAATCCCAGAACAAATTACAGTGCAGAGAGCATGGCAGGCTGTTTCTCATTTTTCATTTCACTTACTCTTTTACCACATTTTTTTAAACCAAAGTAAAATGATTTAGGAAAAAGAAGAAACTCAAGGAAAATCTTAAAAATCACAACCAAAAGAGTAGACCTCAAAATCAGTAGAAGCATCGCATGGAAAATATATCCCAGGCTGGCCCTAATTATATTTTGGCTGCTACCTGATCTCTGTTTCTTTCTTTTCTGTGTGTTTCAGACTCAGATTCCTCTAACTATGTCTGAGAATGGTTCTGCTGAAGTGTAGGCTTTCCTTTTTCTTAACTTCCAAATGCAACAACATACTGTTGTCAAATTTAATTCAGAGACTTTCCAAAAATTTGATAAATCTGCACCTCATTTTTCCTCTACATTGTGATAGCTCATTGGCTTATTATGTAGTACATGTACCTAAGATTGAATAAGTAAATTCTGCAAATAACATTGTGAGATGTGATAATAATGCTTTCATGTAAAAATATATAATGTTTTCAGCCAACCTTCTAATCCACTCATAGTCCAGCTGTTCTGCACTTATAGGGCTTAAAGTGTGAGTGAGGACAGGACAGATGTGACCTGTATCCCTCAATGACACACAGGGAGAAACTAGACTCCTTTATTGTCATCCTTGTGCACCAAGGAATGAACGCTTACCTGATTGCCTGCTGTGGTATCACCATAATGTTCCTCTGAACCAGACAATCTCTAACCTAACTAAACATATACAAGAAAACGAGTGTCGTCGTCGTCTTTTTTTTTTTTTTTAAGGTAAGAGAGATTTTATTTCTTTTTCAGATTTTTTCAAGTTACATTTATACAGGTTTAATTTACATACAAGAAATTTCACTCTTTTAATGCTACAGATTGAGGAATTTTGACAAACTTGTACAGGGCTCCTTGTATTTTTTATTTGAATTTCATTTTATTTTTTTTACAGTAGGTTCTTATTAGGCATCCATTTTATACACATCAGTGTATATATGTCAATCCCAATCTCCCAATTCATCCCACCACCACCCCGCTGCCACTGCTTTCCCACTTTGGTGTCCATACGTTTGTTCTCTACATCCGTGTCTCAATTTCTTCACTGAAAACCAGTTCATCTGTACCATTCTTAGGTTCCACATATATGAGTTAATAAACGATATTTGTTTTTCTCTTTCTGACTTACTTCACGCTGTATGACAGTCTCTAAATTCATCCACGTCTATACAAATAAACCAATTTTGTGCCGTTTTATGGCTGAGTAATATTCCATTGTATATATGTACCACGTCTTATTTATCCATTCGTCTGTCGATGGGCATTTAGGTTGCTTCCATGACCTGGCTATTGTAAATAGTGCTGCAGTGAACACTGGAGGGCATGTGTCTTTTTGAATTATGGTTTTGTCTGGGTATATGCCCAGTAGTGGGATTGCTGGGTCATATGGTAGTTCTATTTTTAGTTTTCAAAGGAACCTCCATACTGTTCTCCATAGGGGCTGTATCAATTTACATTCCCACCAACACTGCAAGAGGGTTCCCATTTCTACACACCCTCTCTAGCATTTCTTCTTTGTAGATTTTCTGATGATGCCCATTCTAACTGGTGTGAGGTGATACCGTATTGTAGGTTCGATTTGCATTTCTCTAATAATTTGTGATGTTGAGCAGCTTTTCATGTGCTTCTTGGCCATCTGTATGTCTTCTTTGGAGAAATGTCTAGGTCTTCTGCCGATTTTTTGAGTGGGTTTTTTGTTTTTTTTAATATTGAGCTGCATGAGCTGTTTATATACTTTGGAGATTAATCCATTGTCTGCTGATTCGTTTGCAAATATTTTCTCCCATTCTGAGGGTTGTCTTTTCATCTTCTTTGTAGTTTCCTTTGCTGTGCAAAAGAGTTTAAGTTTCATTAGGTCCCGTTTGTTTATTTTTGTTTTTATTTCCATTACTCTAGGAGGTGAATCAAAAAAGATCTTGCTGTGATTTATGTCAAAGAGTGTTCTTCCTATGTTTCCCTCTAAGGTTTTATAGTGTCCAGTCTTACATTTAGGTCTTTAATCCATTTTGAGGTTATTTTTTGTATGCTGTTAGGGAGTGTTCTAATTTCACTCTTTTACATGTAGCTGCCCAGTTTTCCCAGCACCATTTATTGAAGAGGCTGTCTTTTCTCCATTGTATATCCTTGCCTCCTTTGTCATAGATTAGTTGACCATAGATGCGTGGGTTTATCTCTGGGCTTTCTATCCTTTTCCATTGATCTATATTTCTGTTTCTGTGCCAGTAACATATTGTTTTGATTACTGTAGCTTTGTAGTATAGTCTGAAGTCAGGGGCCCTGATTCCTCCAGATCCATTTTTTTCCCTCAAGATTGCTTTGGTTATTCAGGGTCTTTTGTGTCTCCATACAAATTTTAAGATTTTTTGTTCTAGTTCTATAAAAAATGCCATTGGTAATTTCATAGAAATTGCAATGAATCTGGAGATTGCTTTGGGTAGTACAGTCACTTTAACAATGTTGATTCTTCCAATCTAAGAACATGGTATATCTCTCTATCTGTTGGTATCTTTAATTCCTTTCAACAGTGTCTTGCAGTTTTCGGCATACAGGTCTTTTTTCTCTTTAGGTAGTTATATTCCTGGGTATTTTATTCTTTTTGTTGCAATGGTAAATGGGAGTGTTTCCTTAATTTCTCTTTCCTATTTTTCATCATTACTATATAGGAATGCAAGAGATTTCTGTGCATTAATTTTGTATCCTGCAACTTTACCAAATTCACTGATTAGCTCTAGTAGTGGCATCTTTAGGGTTCTCTAAGTATAGTATCTTGTCATCTGCAAACAGTGACAATTTTACTTCTCTTCTAATTTGGATTCCTTTTATTTGTTTTTCTTCTCTGATTGCCATGTCTAGGACTCCCAAAACTATGTTGAATAATAGTGGAGAGAGTGGACATCCTTGTCTTGCTCCTGATCTTAGAGGGAATGCTTTCAGTTTTTAACCAATGAGAATGATGTTTGATGTGGGTTTGTCATATATGGCCTTTATTATGTTGAGGTAGGTTCCCTCTGTGCCCCGTTTCTGGAGAGTTTTTATTGTAAATGGGTATTGAATTTTGTCAAAAGCTTTTTCTGCATCTATTGAGATGATCATATGGTTTTTCTTCTTTAATTTGTTAATGTGGTGTATCACGTTGATTGATTTGTGTGTATTGAAGAATCCTTGCATCTCTGGGATAAACCCCACTTGATCATGGTGTATGATCCTTTTAATGTGTTGTTAGATTCTGTTTGCTACTATTTTGTTGAGGATCTTTGCATCTATATTCATCAGTGATATTGGTCTGTAATTTTCTTTTTTTGTAGTATCTTTGTCTGATTTTGGTATCAGGGTGATGGTGGCCTCATAGAATGAATTTGGGAGTGTTCCTTCCTCCGCAGTTTTTTGGAAGAGTTTGAGAAGGATAGGTGTTAGCTCTTCTCTAAAGTTTTGATAGAATTCACCTGTGAAGCCATCTGGTCCTGGACTTTTGTTTGTTGGAAGATTTTTAATCACAGTTTCAATTTCATGACTTGTGATTGGTCTGTTCATATTTTCTATTTCTTCCTGGTTCAGTCTTGTAAGTTTATACCTTTCTAAGAATTTGTCCATTTCTTCCAGGTTGTCCATTTTATTGGTATAGAGTTGTATGTAGTAGTCTCTTAGGACGCTTTGTATTTCTGTGGTGTCTGTTGTAACTTCTCCTTTTTCATTTCTAATTTTATTGATTTGAGTCCTCTCCCTCTTTTTCTTGATGAGTCTGGTTAATGGTTTTTCAATTTTGTTTATCTTCTCAAAGAACCAGCTTTTAGTTTTATTGATTTTTGCTATTGTTTTCTTTGTTTCTATTTCATTTATTTCTGCTCTGATATTTATGATTTCTTTCCTTCTGCTAACTTTGAGTTTGTTTGTTCTTCTTTTTTTAGTTCCTTTAGGTTTAAGGTTAGATTGTTTATTTGAGCTTTTTCTTGTTTCTTGAGGTAGGCTTGTATACCTCTAAACTTCCCTGTTAGAACTGCTTTTGCTGCATCCCATAGGTTTTGTATTGTCGTGTTTTCATTGTCATTTGCCTCTAGGTATTTTTTGATTTCGCATTTGATTTCTTCAGTGATCTCTTGGTTATTTAGTAACGTATTGTTTAGCGTCTATGTGTTTGTGTTTTTTACGTTTTTTTCCCTGTCATTGATTTCTAATCTCATAGCGTTATGGTCAGAAAAGATGTTTGATATGATTTCAGTTTTCTTAAATTTACTGAGGCTTGATTTGTGATCCAGGATGTGATCTATCCTGGAGAATGTTCCATGTGCACTTGAGAAGAAAGTGTAATCTGCTCTTTTGGGATGTAATGTCTTATAAATATCAGTTAAATCTATCTGGTCTGTTGTGTCATTTAAAGATTGTGTGCCCTAATTAATTTTCTGGTTGGATGATCTGTCGATTGGTTTAAGTGAGGTGTTAAAGCCCCTACTATTATTGTGTTACTGTCAATTTCCTCTTTTATAGCTGTTAGCAATTGCCTTATGTATTGATGTGCATCTATGTTGGGTGCATATATATTTATAATTGTTATATCTTCTTCTTGGTTTGATCCCTTGATCATTATGTAGTGTTTTTCCTTTTCTCTTGTAACATTCTTTATATTGAAGTCTATTTTATCTGATATGAGTATTGCTACTCTAGCTTTCTTTTGATTTCCATTTGCATGGAATATCTTTTTCCATCCTCACTTTCAGTCTGAATGTGTCCCTAGGTCTGAAATGGGTCTCTTGTAGACAGCATATATATGGGTCTTGTGTTTTTATCTATTCAACAAGTCTGTGTCTTTTGGTTGGAGCATTTAATCCGTTCATGTTTAAGGTAATTATCGATATGTATGTTCCTATTACCATTTTCTTAATTGTTTTGGGTTTGTTTTTGTAGGCCCTTTAATTCTCTTGTGTTTCTCACTTAGAGAAGTTCCTTTAGCATTTGTTGTAGAGCTGGTTTGGTGGTTCTGAATTTCCTTAGCTTTTGCTTGTCTGTAAAGCTTTTGATTTCTCCATCGAATCTGAATGGGATCCTTGCTGGGTAGAGTAATCTTGGTTGTAGTTTCTTCCCTTTCATCACTTTAAGTATATCATGCCACTCGCTTCTGGCTTGTAGAGTTTCTGCTGAGAAATCAGCTATTAACCTTATGGGAGTTCCCTTGCATGTTATTTGTCATTCTTCCCTTGCTGCTTTCAATAATTTTTCTTTGTCTTTAATTTTTGCCAATTTGATTACTGTGTGTCTCAGTGTGTTTCTCCTTGGGTTTATCCTGTATGGGATTCTCTGCACTTCCTGGACTTGGGTGGCTATTTCCTTTCCCATGTTAGGGAAGTTTTCGACTACAATCTCTTCAAATGTTTTCTCGGGTTCTTTCTCTCTCTCTTCTCCTTCTGGGACCCCTATAATGCTAATGTTGTTGCGTTTAATGTTGTCCCAGAGGTCTCATGCTGTCTTCATTTCTTTTCATTCTTTTTTTCTTTATTCTGTTCTGCAGCAATGAATTCCACCATTCTGTCTTCAGGTCACTTATCCATTCTTCCTCAGTTATTCTGCTATTTATTTCTTCTAGTGTATTTTTCTTTTTAGTTATGGTGTTGTTCATCTCTGTTTGTACTTTAGTTCTTCTAGATCTTTGTTAATAATTTCTTGCATCTTCTCGACCTTTGCCTCCATTCTTTTTCCGAGGTCCTGGATCATCTTCACTATCATTATTCTGAATTCTTTTTCTGGAAGGTTGCCTATCTCCAATTCATTTTGGGTTTTTTTTCTGTTTTTTTTTTTTTTTCCTGTGGTTTTATCTTGTTCCTTCATCTGGTACATAGCCCTCTGCCTTTTCATCTTGTCTATCATTCTGTGAATGTTGTTTTTGTTCCACAGGCTGCAGGATTGTAGTTCTTCTTGCTTCTTCTGTCTGCTCTCTGCTAGTGTCAGAGGGTCTCCTGCAGAGGCAGGAGGTGACTGTGGCTCACTGCAGGGACAAGGACACTGGCAGAAGAAGGTCTTGGAAGTACCCCTTGGCATGAGCCCTCCCAGTCTGCCATTAGCTACACCAAACAATCTGAATCCTACAAGATCTTTTTTGATACACCTCCTGCTAGTGTTGGAGCGTCTCCTGCAGAGATGGGAGGTGGCTGTGGCTCACTGTGAGGACAAGGACACTAGCAGCAGAAGTTCTGGCAAGTACTCCTTGGCGTTAGCCCTCCCAGAGTCCGCCATTAGCCCCACCAAAGAGCTGGGTTGGCTCCAATGTTGGGTCACCTCAGGACAAACAACCAAGTGTCTTCTTTTAAACTTGATAATTTATGAGGGCTAAGGGTGTTGCTTTGTAAACTTATTCCAAAAGTCTTGCAATTCTTCAAGATATTTCATCAAATAGTTTCCTTAATAATCTCCTTATGTTCACTTAGTGATGGAGTACTCTTTTATTTAAATGTGGGTTTCATTGTTGGAAGGGAATAAGGAAAACTCATTTTTATGACATGCTTATTATGTGCCAAGTACATTCCTTTTACATTAATGTCTAAATCTGTTCCTCATGGAAAACCTTTAATGTACATATTATTTACTTTTTCACATATGATGAAACTAAGGTTCAGAGATTTTTAAAAGCATACTCTAATTCATCCAGCAGAACAGGAATTCAAATTCTAGGCTGTCCCTAAAGTTCATGCTCTTAAGTAATCTGAAGTCGGGCAAGTGAAAATTATATTTTTCAAAGGCAGCGTTTGAATGTGGTACAGTGCAACATGTGCACATTACATGGTTCTTAAACATGGAACAAGTTCTGAAGTCAACAACTTTTCACACGTCTTGAATAGCACCATCATGGATTCTCAAATCTTCCTGAACCATAAATCTCCATTAATAAATGGTGGCCATGTGCGCACACACACACATTCTTGCATATACTATTAGGAGGTATACTGATTCTGGATTAGGGATGCTTGAAATAAATGAACAGTATCCAAAGGCATTTAATTTCAAAAGACATCACTGATTTATCTTGTCTGTCTTGAAAGATCATGTTCATTCCTAGTCACAGTTTAAATAGACTCTATACTTGATACAATCTGTAGAAAAATGTTTACTACTCAAAATTCATTGTCTTCATGATTCATCAACAGTCTTTAGCATTGTTTGTTCACCTTCAGTTTCTGCTACTGTTTACTAATAGTTTGGGAAAGGAAGTGGGGTGCTCTACCGCCAATAGTATTATTATCTGTATTTTCTTATGGTTTCTTGTGAAGTTCAGGTATAGGAGGTGGTTGAAACTAATAGCTAAATGAGCTATGATGGTTTTGCTGTGGATTTCATCAATCCAATACTTTAATGCCATTAATATAGATAGTTGAGAGCTATATAAACATCCACCTTGCAAATGGATTTAAGTTTTAGAGATTTTAGAGCCATCAGAAATTACATACATCTTCCAACCCACTAATATGGACTGGTGTCATAGAGTGGGGCTAGTCCATCATTGAAATATATTAAATAAGAGAAAGAAGACACGTTCTTCAGGCTTAAGAAGATACACTCTTGATTTTTGTTTTTAATATTTATTTATTTATTTTTGGTTGCATTGGGTCTTAGTTGAGGTACATGGGATCTTTCATTGTGGTGCATGGGCTTTTCTCTAGTTGTGGCACTCGGTCTCCAGAGCATGTGGGCTCAGTAGTTGCTGCATGCAGGCTTAGTTGCCCCGTGGCATGTGGGATCTTAGTTCCCCGAACAGGGATTGAACCTGCATCCCCTGCATTGGAAGGTGGATTCTCAACCACTGGGCCACCAGGGAAGTCCCCTGGGATATACACTATTGTTGATTATCAGCAAACTAAATTAAATGTCAGCTCATCTCAATGTATAAAAATACCATCATCATTATCACAACTTACATACCTCTTCTGTTGTTCTGGTTTAGTATTAAAAAAAAAAAAAAGTTCAGCTCTACCAGTGTTATCTTGGGAGACAAATGAGCCATGGGTAAGACAGAGATAGATTCTAAGTACTAGCAACATTGCTATCATGCTGTTAACATACTCTGTCTCTCTCTGTAGGGTAGAAATATGTCAGTGCTGTTACTTTTTGCCAACATCCTACTCATATCACCAATCTTTGATGTTACAGCTAAAAAAAACAATGCTCATGAAGTATTTTCAGCCTCATTCCTTAATCAGTAGCTGAAAATGTTGAACCTTTTCACAATGATCTTAAAATTGAGCTTATTAGAATAGGTTTTAATAACTTACCTTTTTTTTTTTTTTTTTGGTGGTATGCAGGCCTCTCACTGTTGTGGCCTCTCCCATTGCGGAGCACAGGCTCCAGGCGCGCAGGCCATGGCTCATGGGTCCAGCTGCTCCGTGGCATGTGGGATCTTCCCGGACCGGGGCATGAACCCGTGTCCCCTGCATCAGCAGGCAGACTCTCAACAACTGCGCCACCAGGGAAGCCCCATAACTTACCATTTTTAAGTAATTTGTGTGTGTGGTGGTGTGGGCAGCCCTATGAGTTTTATGACTGATGGTAAGAACTTAACTTGTCTTAAATGCATTCTTACTCTACTGTGAAATTTCTCTTCTATTTCACTTGATGGAAATATACTTATTGAGATTATAAAACCTAAGTAGCACAGAAAGGAATTTCTAATCTTTTTTTTCTTGCCTCCCTTTCACTTATTTTTTACACACTTAAAATATTTTAAGAAAAATAAGTATAAAGAAAATATGATCCTACTGTATTTTTAATGCATTTCTGAGAGGTACTGCTATTTTTCTCTTCTATCATAACACACTCTGGGATCACGGTATTTAATTTCTCTGATCTCTCTGCTGTTTCAGTTTAGCATCACAGCTCCACATTGTGTTGGCTGAAGATCATTTGATCTTTTATTTTTTTCCATATTCACCCCTTCCACATTGTCCCATTTCTAAGTCTGCTGGCTGAAGATCATTCGATCTTTTATTTTTTTTCCATATTCACCGCTTCCACATTGTCCCATTTCTAAGCCATAAGTATTGAATTATTATTAACACTTTCAAGCTGTTTTTTAAAACAATAGGCGTGGTGATTTGAGGGCTTTCTATCTTTGGAGAGAAAAGAAAAAAGCTAACTAGAAAATACAATTCTGTATATCCAGGACCATATATAGAGAGTTAATGTAAGCAGTGAGTTAGTGAGAACTTGTGAATAAAGGAATAAGAGAAAAAAAAATGTAAAGATATCATGATTTTGTTTTTATTATTAGAACTATTTCAGTGTCCATAAATTGTATAGTACTTAATGGGAATGAAATAATTCACTTGGGACCATGTACATTTACCTGAAGAAAACAAAATATCCTTTACTGCAAGATATCTGTGTGTCCAGCTGGAAAGCTCAAAGGAAAGAGGAGGTTACTTCTTGCTAATATACCAGTCTGGATTGGGTGCTGCTGGTTGAGAGAGGGTCTTCTCCATCTGGTCATTCAGGGACCCAGGCCCGTGGTGTGCAGTTGCCTTCAACTGGTTATTTCTAAGGCTTCTAGGGTCCTCAGAGTTCCAGCCTGCACAAGGCAGGAAAAGAGCTTGGCGGAAGGTGTTTGAGAAGTTGTGCGGGTTTTGTCTGGAAGTAATGATGTTCCCATCGTTGAAAACATAGTTACAAGGATGTTGATGCTTACATGCAAGGAAACCTGGGTGATGTGGTCTAGCCACGCACTTGGAAAGGGGAGAAAATTCTTACGTAGAGAGCTGGCCGTCTCCAGAGATGTTTCTGAGAGTACCTTATTAGCCTCTTTTATCATCTTCTTGCATAACTAAAAGAATAAACCTGTTTAAAGAAAAAAAGGATGCCAAATCACAATCAATACATTTTGTCTATATAGTTTTGCTATGTCTCTCTTTAGAGATTCACTGAATGAGTGAATATTGTGTTTTCAATATGTACTTTTTTGTTTATTTTGCCCAGAGACAAAGTAGTATAATTATGTTTCTTGAGTTTATGTCTTTTCTTCTTAATTCAATTATCAAGCCTTTGGAGGCAAGAGGATTTTTTCCTCTTTATATGCGTAATGGCAAAGATTGAGGCATGCAGTAATAATCTCTAAATGTAACTGAATTATTCAGAGCTTCTTATTTTATTTTTCAAAGAGAAAATCAAACTTAAGGGCTATTTATAATCCTTCAATGTGCTTATGAACTTAAGTGACATCTGCTGATATTAGAAGTTACCTTTAATCAGGGTGGGGTTCCATGATTAAAACACTAATTTTTGCTGATACGCTGCTAATCAAGGATTAAATTACAATTCAGCAGAACAAATTTAGTCATCAAAAGAAACAAATGCCTGCAACATAAAAAGGAGACTATACCATTCAGCTGAACAGTTTATTTTGTAGCTTCATAATGGGTCCTTTGATCAGGTCTAGGGCAGAGATTCCTGTTCACTCTGCATCATGGCACACAGAGATAACGATAATGTAAAAGGCAAGGTTTTTCATGTCCACTTAAGTCTGGCCTAGCTGCTCTGTCATGTGCATACCTAGTATTTTAGGAGTCTAGATGGGAATTTCTTGTGTTGACAACAATTCCAATTTCTTACCATTGAGATGCTAAATAGATACCATCACAAAAATGTTTGGGTGCTATGTCATAATTTTAGGAAAGAAAAGAAAAAATCTTATACTGACGTCTTGTTTTTGTTGAATAGGTGATAGTAATGGAGAAACATACTCAAAATTCTCCATCCGTTGCTATACAGTAAACAATAAAATTAAATAGTAAGTTTAAAATTTAACCTAAACTTGTTGAGACTCATTGTCGCAGGATGGCATGATTACCTTGTAAAGTTGTTTTCCTGTCTTAGCATGACTTATTTGATAGAGACCCAGGCATAATAAAGATTAGAAAAAGTTTTCTGTGCTGTTGGCTCAGCAGAAATGGAGAGGTGATTTGTCATTATAAACCATATTGTTGATATTCAGAAATTTTTTTTTCCTTACTGAGAATATGAGTTGCCTAATGGTAGCATCTGTTGTTGGCCCAGTAGGTAGGCAATGGGCTGGAAGTGATGCCAGCTTGGATGCATGAACCCCTGGCAGCTCTTGAGTGGAGAGCTGGCCCAGGCACCCTCAGGGGGTTAATAGTTCAGGCTCTCCAGGACCAGAACATGAAAACAGTGGATTTCTTGTGTGTGTGTGTGTGTGTATGTAGCTTGTGGGATGCATGGACAGCAGGCGCAGCTGTTCAGAAGCTACAAAGTACCTGCTGCCATGAACTTCATGATGGTTTATAAGGAGGGAGTTACTGAAAGATTTGAGCATTGCTCTATGTCACTTCAGGTCTCAGAAAGGGACTCCATTTATTTACTGACAGTAATGATACCAACAATTCCTGAAATTCAGTAAATTATATAACAAATATTAGAATGAATTATTTACATTAAAATGTATGCCTAACAAGCAATTTTGTAATGTATCTTTTTGTTTATATTGAGACTAAAAGAGAGCATATTTACTCATATGTTACTCTATTTTAGCATGCAAGGTGATAAATATAACATTGTCCCTTTGTAGAAGCATGTGTAGATGAAATAGGATTATTCTATTCACATAAATATGACCATCGTTTTGTAAATTAAAATACCGCCTGTTTACCTCATGAATCAAAAAGTACAGGCTTAATTAATTTTTGTTAGTCCTGTGTGATGTTCCATTGTATAGCGTTGTGTATTTAGTCATTTCTCTATTGAAAAATATTTTTCAATTTTTAAACAATTGTTGCTTGCTTTTTGTCACCTTCAATATAATCAGTTTTCAATATACACTCTTGAGCTTATATTTTATATTCTAGCATTTTTATTTCTTTTGGAAAGTTTTCCCAAATAGAATTTCCTGATTATTTTCTGTTTTTGCACATCCTTGTCAAGACTAGTTATCAATTTGTGTTTTGTTTTCTTTTTTAATTTTGGCAAGCTGGTAAGTAAAATTATAATATCACTGTTACTTTAATTAACGTTTCTGTATTATCTAATGGAGTTAAACCTATATTCGTCTAAGTATTATCTATATAAATCAACTCTTCTGAGAGTTTCCTCGTCATGGGCTTTTTAAAAAAATTTCATTTTTGCCCTTTTTAAAAAAAATAAATTTATTTTTTAATTTATTTTTGACTGTGTTGGGTCTTCATTGCTGCCCACGGGCTTTCTCTAGTTGTGGAGAGCAGGGGCTACTCTTCGTTGCTTCATTTTATACAAACTATTTCTAAAGAATAACGTATACCATTTACTAATTTAATGTATTACATATCTATTTTTTCTTTTGCTTTGTTTATGGTATATTTCTCCATGCAAATATATTATGTGTAATTTGTAGTTAAACTACTATTCCCCTTTATGACAACTCTATTCTCTGAATAGCTTAGAAACCCCCAGCCCCCTAATGTTATAGAAATATTCTCCTAAACATTTTTTGTTACTTATTTTAAAGATGTTTATATCTAATCTACAATTGACATGAAACTTATTTTTCTATATTTTTACAAGGTGAAGGGCTAATTTTCTTATTTCTCTTTGAGCAGCTACTCTTAACCACATCCTATATTTAATAACTTTTTATGTACTGAACTGAAATGATACCTTATCTTACACAATGCTATATACTATATTTGGATCATTTCCTAGACTCTCTATCCTGTTCAACTAATCCATCCATTTTTTTCTTAATACCATATCACTTAATACAGTCACTCATATTATAATTTAGTATCCTTTAAAGTAAGCACTTTCCATTTTTATTTTAATTTAAATTATCTTATAATATTCTGATTAGAATTATAATAAGTTTACATGAACATTTAAATAATTAAATCATGACTGATTTCTCTGTTAAGGACCTCTTACTTTATATTCATTCAATAAGATTTGATAACTATCTTTGTCTTCATATATATCCTATACTTTTCCGATTTAATTTATTCAGGGATATTTTACACATATTTTTCCATTTTTATTAAAATGTAATTTCCATTTGAAATTCAAAAAGATTCTTGCTAATGTATTAAAACTGTTGATTTCTGTATATGCAGCTAGTCTTCAGCCACATTAAAAATATCTAGTTCATCATGTTTGCAGAGAAGTCTTTTCTAAATTTATAATCATAGGGTCTTCCCTGGTGGCACAGTGGTTGAGAGTCCACCTGCCGATGCAGGGGACACGAGTTTGTGCCCCGGTCCGGGAAGATCCCACATGCCATGGAGCTGCTAGGCCCATGAGCCATCGCCGCTGAGCCTACACATCTAGAGCCTGTGCTCTGCAATGGGAGAGGCCACAATAGTGAGAGGCCTGCGTACCGCAAAAAAAAAAAAAAAAAATTTATAATCATAAAATGCAGTTAAATTTATTTTGCTAAACATTAATTTTCTTACCTTATTGCACTGGCTAGAACCCCCAAAATAATACCAAAAATCTCTGGTGAGTTTTATTCTTGGTTTTACTGAACCTGGATTTAGCAATTTATTATTTGGTATGCTATCTTTTGGAGAACTTTAGCTAATATTCTTTATAATATTTCATTGTTTTATCTATATTCTGATGCTACTGAGTTTTAAGCTGGGAATAACTTGTATTTTTTCTCTTCTATTGGTGTAAATATATTGAATAAACATTAGTATGTTTATAGATAATATTGTTACATGTGAAGTTTAGAAGTTACATGGATACTGCATGTATAGAATACTAATGTAAAGAAAGCACTAAGATGAGCAGGAATTTATATACAATTTAAAACAAAGATGTTTTGATTTTATCTCAGAATGATAAATCTCAAACAATTTAAGTTCTGTAAAGCTTTTAGCCTTGTCAGATGGTCTATGCGTTGAGGAACAAAAATACTTAGTTTGGAGTTATTTAAAACATTAAAAGCCACTATACGATTTAAAATAAATAAAGGTTTATAACCTCATCCCACAAAATAACTTTTAGGTTTTAAGTAATTTTACGAATTATTCTAGCTTCAACAAGTATTAGAAGATTCTCCATTATATTAAAGAATGTTGGAGAATTTTGTTAAGATTCTTAAACTTTGTTTCAGATTTGCTTCAAATTCTGAAAAGGTATTTTTGCATCAAATCTTCTTAAAAGGAATTCAATATTGCTCTCTCACTCTCTGTGACAAAATATTCATATATATATGTACATTAATATATATATATGTTTTTTTTAAGTTTTAATTACCAATTCCACATTCTTTTAAAACTTTTAGTTTAAAACTTATGTACTATGGAAGAATTTTCTCAGCAGAATGGAGATTTTCTCCATTAGTTATTTGACACCCAGTGTTCTGTCCTGTTTCAAAAATCCTTTCTTGAATTTTATATAACTCTTTTAAAAAATGAAGCTTCTAAAAGGCTACATTTTAAGTCATTCTTCAATACAGCAGACATATATTAAAGTGTGAGCAATTTCTTTGAAAAAAAATCAGACTCATTCAAACCATTGTGGTGATTCAAATGGATTGATACTCAGAGAATATAACTGTGTGGAGGATGTAGAATAGTTTTTGAACCAGTTATAAATATTTATAAATGAATTGTGAGGGAGATCTTTACGAAGAAAATGAAATGTGTTGCCATTGGCTAAATACCATTTTCTTTGTTAATTATAAATATTGAGGGTTCTGTAGGTTCATTCATGTTTAACCTAATCCCTGGATAAGCAAAATATATGACAAATCGTAGTTCTGAAATATTGAAAACACTGTGACATTTTTATTTTCCCTTAAGCATGAATTGTACATTAATAGGTAATTTTAAGAAAGAAATAATACAATTAAGCATTTAAATCATTTTTTCCTAAATCACATGTTTGGAATTTGGAATTAAAAAAACAAAAACAAGAGCAAAAACAAAATCATGGTTAGTCATGTTGTTGAAGTTTGCAATTACCCAAAGCAAAGAATTGTTTACTTTAAATCTTAACCTCCACATCCTGGTAGGCAGAGCAAAGTCAGTGTCTCACAGTCTCTCTTCACATCATTTTGTCTTTGCTCCCAAAAATCTTAACTCTGATTATGTGCTGTAGAAATAAAACAGATATAAAATCAGTTCAAAAACAACGCCCCAAGCCAGTGAAAACAAGTGGAACATTTTTTTTCAGAGGGAACATTTAAAATGTTGCACTAAATCAACTAAATAATGTAAAGATAATAGCATATTGCTACTCTCATTTGCTACTCTAATTGTTCCACATTTATGGAGTTCTGCCCTGGGTAGTTTTAATAGCAGTTGTTAACCACTGTCATTAATCAGCAACCTTATTACAGTTCAAAATGGAATTGTAATTGAAACACTTGAACAAGTTAAAATTGACAATAAACTTACAGTCGGATAGGATTTGCTTAATGAACTTGATGTAATAAAATTTTAATTGTTGTTGAGCATTTACAGGATATATTGCCTAAAAGTTTTAAAATTTGTAATTAACCCATAACAATTCAAGGGAGTAAGTTCATACCAGAAAGCAAAAGGCAAGTTACAATTAAACATAACGTTATTCCTAATTTTATGGAAATAGTAATGATTTTCCTCTTCCTGCAGTCTTCTACTCTTCTATTTTTTTTCTTCTTTTCTTGATAGGTGAAGTTTTTTTGTTTTTTGTTTTTTTTTTGCTGCCTGTGAGATGTAATTTGTGTGGCAAGAAGAAATCTTGCTTAACTCCACATATCTTATTCACTGGCCACAATGTCTGAATATTTATGAGAATACATTATATCCAAATTATTAGATCTTAGAGTCAAATGTATGGGATCTGTTTCTCCACACACCACATTCACGTTTAATACCTGTGGGCACCAGTATCTGTATCTATAAAATAGCAATAGCTATCTGTTTGTTGTGAGAATCAGAGTAGATGGTAAACATATAATAAATGTTACTTTATTATTATTTAAAGTTTGGAATTTCCACTTAAGTGATCTCATTTAATCTTTAAAATAAATTAAATCCGAGTAGGTATTTTCAGGTGATTGTCAAGGAACTAGCTGATTAACTGAATAGGACCCATATTAGGTACCTGGTGACCTAGCAGGATTGAGATGTAAGTTGTGAATAAAAAACCCCAATCTTTAGAGTATGAAACACAAGGTCTGACCATGCAGAGCACTGCAGAATTATTCTTGGTTAGCAGGGTGGAAAGTGAGGTTTGTAGTCCACAAAAGAATATAGAGTTGGGGGTTTCCCTGGTGGCGCAGTGTTTGAGAGTCCGCCTGCCGATGCAGGGGACGCGGGTTCGTGCCCTGGTCTGGGAAGATCCCACATGCCGCGGAGCGGCTGGGGCCGTGAGCCATGGCCGCTGAGCCTGCGCGTCCGGAGCCTGTGCTCCGCAACGGGAGAGGCCACAACAGTGAGAGGCCCGCGTACCGCAAAAAAAAAAAAATATATAGAGTTGCTGAAAGTGAATCCAAAATGTCTGAAAAGAAGGTAGATATTGAAAGCTGTTCATTCATTCATTCATTCATTCCTTATTTAGCAATGTCCCCCACCCCCTTCCTAGAAACTCAGCTGACTTTAAAAATGTGGGAAACATGCCTTGTTTGCCTGAGGGAAGAAAGGTTAAACAGATAAGCTTTTGATCAAATATTTATGATTATGTTTCTTAGATACCTTTCTGAAACTCTCCATAGTCTAGAAAAGAAAATAGACTTCACTAGAAGACTGTACTTAATATGTCATTTTTCTTTTTAATTTACAAAAGTATTACATGAACCATTTTCTTTAAAGTTGTTTCAAGCAATGTTTAGTCACCTACATGCAGTAAATGCAATTGATTCTCTTTACAGAGATATACACTCCTCCTACTTCTGTGCCCCTTTCCAGATAAAACTCCTAACAGTTTGTTCAAGAGAGAACTTCCTTGTCTCTTGGGAAGCTCTCTCTACCTCTGATTTTGCTTACATCGTTATAAATAAATAATATGTAAACAAATACTTGGTAATACATTTTGTAAACAAATTTGCTGAGTTTGGTGATTTGACTCCTTTAAATATATATCTTGCGAAGCTTTCATGTCAATACAGTATTTTTTTAATGTGATATATATGTGTGTGTATTTATATATAATACTGTGTAACATTATTTAAGCACTCCCATAAAGATGGCACTAAGTTTGCTTCCATTTTTCAGATGCTGCTCATCCACATCCTTACCTTTGAGCATAAGCATAAGCCTTTCTGTAGTGTATACTTCAGAAGCAAAATTACTCATCTTAATGGTGTTTATATCATAATTCTGACAGATGTAGCCATATTCTCTAAAAAAGTAATTAACAGTCCACAACCCCATGAAAGTATATCATTATGTATTTCACTAACAATGGATATTATTCATGTATTTTAATATTTGCCAATCCAATAGAAAGTTATTTTAATTGATGCTTCAATTTGTGTTTTCTCAATTATTTGTGATCTGAAGCATATTTTTACACTTGATTATTTGTATTTTTATATTTTGTGCAATACTATTAAAACCTGAATTATATTGTTTTGTCTTTTTATTGATATTTAGCCTTTTTTATGTATCTACATATATTCTGAAAATCTTTTTCTTTATATGCTATGATTTTTATGTCTTTAACAGGAAAAGTTCTTCAATTTGATGATTATGAAAACACTGTCCAATAATTTTTATTTTCATAAACTTAAACCTTTTTATTTCTTTTTTTTTTTTTTTTTTTTGCGGTACGCGGGCCTCTCACTGTTGTGGCCTCTCCCGTTGCGGAGCTCTAGCTCCGGATGCGCAGGCTCAGCGGCCATGGCTCACGGGCCCAGCCGCTCCGCGACATGTGGGATCTTCCCGGACCGGGTCACGAGCCCGTGTCCCCTGCATCGGCAGGTGGACTCTCAACCACTGCACCACCAGGGAAGCCCCCTTTTAAATATAGGCATTTAATCCATCTAGAAATATCTTTGGTTGCTGAAGATAGAGAGTACATTATTAGCCAGTTGTCTGAGATACAATTATTGAATATATCATTTTATCAGTAAAATGAAAGGACATTTCATCACATACTAAGAATCCTATGGACCCTATGTTGTGTCATATTGATTTACTTAAATATTTATGAACAAAACAATGTTTTAATTAGGAACGATTTGTGGTTACCTCATAGGTAACAACTCATTCATTTTGTTTTACAAAGTTTTCATAGTTATTCATGCTCATTATATCTTCCCAGTGAATTTTAGTATAAGCTGACTGAGTTATTCATAAAATATTTTTGGTTTGTTTATTTTGGTTAGCTTATTTCGAGAAAACTGACTTCTTTACATTAAGAATCTTCCCATCCAGAAACATACATGTCTCTCCATTTGGTTACATTGTCTCTCATGCATTTCGATAGCATTTAATATATAATTCCCATGGGTATGACAGCTCTTATGAGGTATCTTCCAAAGTACTTGAGTGATCTGTGTGCTCTAGTAAGTCTTTCCTTGTTTGTTGGTTCTTTCAGTTGTCTATATTTGCACCTCACTTTATGGTGTTTGATTTTTCTCAAAAAATGTGACAGATTTTGGATGTTTGCTCATCTTTTCATTTTACTCTGCATGAAAATCATGATGTTCTATTAAATGAAGTGTCCATAATTTGGTTACTTGGTATCAGATATCTCTTTTATTACTGAAAATATTTATTTGGACATAGATTTTAAATCTTCTTAAAGTGTGTCTTAATGGATAGCTTCATTTTACTTTCATCTGTTTTCTATTCATCTCAATTTTGAATCACATATGATCAAGCACTTTTCATTTACTTTGGAGCTCCTAAAAATACTATCGAAAATTTATTATTTTCTCAGGAATAAGTATATTTTTAGAAAGAAGCTCTTTATATTTAATGCTATTTTTGTCTCTTTTGTACTTTGCAGATTCTTTTAGGCTTCATATTCCTGTTGATTATTTTGAAGTGCTGCAAATACATTTCAGCTTACACTTTCTCATAAATATTGTGGGTGGCTTTTATTTAGATTACTTCAGTTTTTACAGCTGGTATAAGAATCTTATTCCTTTGAGCTGAGATATGAGGATTACATTAAATGAATTTTTATTGTCAGTTTAAACAATTAGTATCAAGAAGAGGACTAACCTGGATTCATGAGATATTTTGTAAAGCAATTTTCTCTACATTGAAACTTCATGAGCAGAGGCAAATGTTTCCATATTTGATTATTTTAATGTCTCTTCTATATTCAAAGTATAGGCTAAGATTTTGAGATTCCATTTCTGCTTCTTTTATTGCAGATTCAGGAAAGTGACTAGTTCTCTTAAGATGTACCCCTCTCACAGCAAATGTACGTCTGTGTAAGGGTGGATGTGAGACAGCAGTTGGAAGCTGCATAGATGGGAATTTGCCAAAAAGTTTTATCTTTGGTGGACTTAGCAACACCCCTACAGAGCACATCTGCTGCTGTTTTACAAAGTTAACATGATCACAAATGTGCTTTGTTTATCCTAAAGTCTTGTCTTCATCTGTCACATCTAAAAGTAAGTCAGAATGCTCAGCTTTTCAGGAAAGTAGTGTCCTTGATTGGAGTAAAGTCATGTGCCAGGACTACATTGTTTAGCGCTTAGCCCTGCTATTCATTGGCTTAATATTTGTTGTGTTTATGGTTAATTTTTCATTCTTGGTAAGTAACTTGGAAGTTTTCTGATCTTCATAAAATTGTCTTCAAATGGATTCAGGCTATATTTCCTAAGATTCACCTTTTCCTCTACCCCAGCTCTCCAAATAGCAGTTGTTTAAGTTATTTTGCATCAGTTTACTTATTTCCATAGCACACACTTAGGTGTACACACATTCTTTCTTGATTAACACTACGTGATCCCATCTATAATATATTTAGAATATATCAATGTGTGTGTGTGTGTGTGTGTGTGTGTGTGTGTGTGTATTCACATATAGAACAAGATTAAATACAGGGAGATCATGTTAAAAGGACAATAAGTCAACAATGAGATATTGAGTACCTTT
This sequence comes from Orcinus orca, assembly GCF_937001465.1. Lineage (NCBI taxonomy): Eukaryota > Metazoa > Chordata > Mammalia > Artiodactyla > Delphinidae > Orcinus > Orcinus orca. The sequence continues at coordinate 9,269,325 of NC_064573.1, read as the reverse complement.
TACATACTACGTGCACAGTAAAATAAAGAAGGAAAGGAGGGAGGGAGGGAGGGAGGAGAAAGAAAGAAAGAGAGAAAGAAAAAGAAGAAAGAAAGAAAGGGAGAAAAAACGAGAGAGAGGGAGGGCGGGAGGGAGAGAGTAAGAAAGCATGTAAAGACATAGATATATAGGTATATAGGCAGATAGATAAATAGTTGATATCAGGCTGACTGCAAATGGGTATGAAGGATCTTTTAAAGTGATAGAAATGAATAGAATAATTCATTTTGGTGGTATTTGCACAGCTCTGTAAAGTAGCAAAATAAGCTTAGTGTATAATTTAAATGGGTGACTTTTATGGTATGCAAATTATTTCTTAATCTGTTATTAAAAGAACACTTGAAATCTTGCAATAAATATATTAAAAATTAATAAATCTATTCAGTAAACAGAACTTTATTGAGTACACACCTCACACCAAGCATTGTGATAACGATTTTAGACTTGATCAGGAATAAAAGTGGTTATTAAAAGTTTTCAGTCCAGGGCTTCTCTGGTGGCACAGTGGTTGAGAGTCCGCCTGCCGATGCAGGGGACACGGGTTCTTGCCCCGGTCCGGGAAGATCCCACGTGCCGTGGAGCGGCTAGGCCCGTGAGCCATGGTCGCTGAGCCTGCGCTCCGCAACGGGAGAGGCCACAACAGTGAGAGGCCCACATACCGCAAAAAAAAAAAAATCTTTCAGTCCAATAGAAGCCTACTATTGAGCCTGTCAAAGGTTCTCCTCATTTCTTTTAGCAATTTGTCTTAATCTAGTACTTCCATTTATCTTTTTCCATCTCACTGGTGAAATCCTTCATATGGTCAGAAAGTTTTGCACCTTTTCCACTAGTGCCTTAACCTATTAGTCACAGTTATTTTAAATTCCCTGGCTGACAGTTCCAGCATCTGGGTCATATCTGAGTCAGGTCCTATCGAATTTTTGTCTATTGATACTAGATATTTTTCTCCTTGATTTTTTGTCTTTCTGAAAAAGTTTGGCTGAAACACAGATAGTGTGTCTATTTATTCCTTGAAATGAACCTGTATTTTCTTTGCTATGCTTTTGAAGGGTATGAGAGTGGGGATTTGAGTCCATCTCATCAGGAGTTGAGCTGGGTTTGAGTTCTGTTGTTATAATGGCTTCCTACAATGAATCACTGGCTTCAAATTCTTCTAGCATTACCTTGCCCATAGGGTGGGGTCTAATTATCACAGGATTTTTCTTACTGTCCCCTTCACTCTCAGGGTTAGGCTAGTCCTTTGTGTCGGCAGCTTTAACCTCTGACCCCTCTCCTGCAGTAGGGTGCTGTTGCCTGTTTCTGCTTCTAGTCTGGTGGAGGTGGGCAAAGAGGCAGTCTGTTGTCATGGTTCAGCCTCGGGCTTAGGAGGGTCCTGAGTCTCGAAAGAGGGACTTTTTCAGTAATCCTGACCTTCCCTGGTGCTTGGGTATCTCTATGTGCTCAATACGTTGTCCTTTTCTCCACTCAGGGGTAGAGATTATTTTCTTCCTATTCTCTGCTGTATTCCTGGGAGTGATGTTTCTCTTCCCCATGAAAATTAAAGACTTTTGACCCATATGCAAGAAGAATACAAATGAGATGTATTACTTTTTTCACTACGGTGTCTCTTCTTTTCTTCTAGACTTTCCCATTTGAGAAGCTTTCTCCAATCTTTTATTGTGAATATTCTGTCAGCGTCCGTGAATAGGTGCCAATACCACTTTTGCCCGCAGTTTGCTGAGGTTCTATACTCTCATGGTCACCTACACTCAGCTTTTTGGAATTTGTTTTTAAAAATTAGCTGAATTATTACTTGTTGCTTAAATAACAGTCCCTCTCCCTCCCAAGTTCATCTCCATGTGAATCAGTGTTGATGTCTCCAGAGAGATGGAAAAAAAATAATAAATGTAAAGGAATAAAAAGATAGTAAACAATGTCAGTAAACTGAAGTCTATTCAGCAAAGAATGATGAGGATAAAAAGATAACTAAAAATCAAGGTATAAAAGCAACAACAAATTAACTGGGGATGTGTGATATGTGAGAAAATAATTTCAAGAGATGATAGAGAACTCATGTGAATGTAAGGGTACATTTTGCCCTTGTAGTTCAATGGAACAGAACAAAATATATAAATTTGAAATTGTGAGAATATATATTTTAATTAAATATAAAGAACATTTTTCTAAAAGTGAATTGCACAGTAATTCAAAGGAATGTTTTAGAATTTCATCACAGCATATTAATCAAGATTGGAAAAGTGCTTGTTACTGTTAACCTATGGAAAGGAAAGCAGGACTTGAATTTGCTGAGACAATTTTCAAACAAAATAAAAAGTGTTAAAGTCTTTATGACTACATGACCAATTAATAGTCTGTGTGTCTCTAATAAAACACTATTTCTTAATAGACCTTATTATATTGTGCAAGTATATTAAAGATAGAGCCTTATCTCCTAAGACAAATCATCTGTGAGTAGTGTTTTTCCTGTCATTTTAATATACTAGAAGCACAGTGGAATTTCCTGCTGTGGTTTCTTGCAATGCAATTTTAGGATAACCTTTGGTCACTGGAACATCCATCAAAAATAGGACAGACAGTAATTTCTCTCAACTCCAACTCATTAAGTCATCAGTTCTGACTAATCGGATTCTTAAAAAATAGTTTTCTAATGAACATTATATTGACCATGATAGAATATTTATGTAATTACTATTTAATCTAACATGTCGCTCATAATTTTGTGTAGCATAATCTATTCTTCTCTTGAATAATGCAACACTTTGAAAACTAAACTAAATGATTCAACTAAATACTATGATTCAGGACGTTATTTACCCTTGAATCTTTTTAGTCAGTGACTGACAGACTCTAGCCCTATGCAATTCAGCATGTACTCTCACAGTGACTTCTGTATTATAAAATCAATATTTTCTATTCAGAATAAGAGTGGTTAACAAAGTTTAGCTTGAACAAATTCTCAAATCATACTAGGTAAATTTACTGATAATTTATGGAAGCGCGAATAGCAAACCTAAGTATTCTAGAGCAATGTAAACAATGTGTTAAATTTCCCTTGTAAAATGGACATAGTGCAGATAAAGGACAGAAATCCAGGACATTTGGGTTTAACAAACATAGGCTCATTAAGTTTTACTATCAGAAGTTTATTGACATCCAGGATAATTTTGCCAAAATAAATAACACACTCAATTGCCGAAATAAGGGTGAAATGACAAATAGTGCCTACATCGCTTCTGGAAATTTTCTTGTGTCAATGCGTAATTAGAATTTTTTAAATGGTTACTTATACTAAAAGAGGAGTATCTGAAGTAGCAATCACATACTATAGCCAGACATAGAAATCATAAAACAGTTTAAGTCTAAACAATTAACTGCATACAGATACTTTATGATTTTGTGGGGGGAGAGTTGGGTAGATTGTTTTTACATTCTAAGTTTTTGTATGTGATAAAAAAAAAAAGAAACTTACTAGAATGATGCTAAGATGGTTCACGGAATCCAAGCAAGAGCTGACAAACCTGAATAGGGCAAAGGTGAAACCCAAGGTCACATCTTTCATTTTACTAATGGGAGTCAATGCACCTCCCCTATTGGACAGGTATCTGGTGTTAACAGGATGTTAACATCTTACGACTCATGACTCAATGTGGATCAGCTTGAAACAATAACCCAGAGCTGAAGACCACCCTGTGTAGAAGGAGAGCAGTCACAAGAGTCAAGGAACTCGGCATAGATACAGATAATATCAATAGATCCTGAGATGGATCAATTGATTGAAAGATTTTTATTAATGTAAATTTTAATACATAGAAAGAAGTGCCTAAATACAAGTAATGTGTACATAATTTTATACATATTATCATTAATTAAATATTATTAAAGTGAATACCAGTAATCCACCATGCAGGTAAGAGATTTGATTGTGGCTAGATTCTTTTATTATTGGGGTGTTAAACAGAATCCAAAATAAAGGCCATGCTTTGAATAGACCTCTAGACTATACACTCACAACCAGGTAACTGAAACATAAACTCTCTTGGTTTCCCTGAAATGCTGACTCTGACTTTAACCAAAACTTAAGCTTTCTTCATGTCAGCGTGACCTTCCAGCTTCCTAGTCAATCCAATACAGACAAGTAAGCTGAGTGCTGCCACCCTAAAAGGAACATAAGTTTCTAGTAACCAAACACAAAACTATGTACTCCCTCATTCATGTCTGTAAACTGAGCAGTAACTGCTAAGAGCCAAGCTTCTTAACCACTTTTGGTTTTGAAATCCCCCTGTTCGGGAACAATCTGTTTCTCGCTCAACAGAATATTCATGTCAAGTGAAGCTCTCTGGATTTTCCTTAGAGAGAGGCAACCCTATCCTAAACTGCTTACATAGAGGTTTGCTTGATTTTCCTTTTTTAATTTGCTTCACCGACTACACATATAACACTAAACAATATACATGTCTGCAGTTTTCATTTTTCTTTTTCTCATTATTATGTTCCTCGGTTCATCAGTATTGGTGTAATAGCTATAGTTCTTTATAATTACTTTTTCCTGTGGCTTTACTAATTTTCACTCCAGCAGAGATATTCTTGTTGCTCTATATCCTGACCAACACTAGATATTATTGGACTTTTTCCTTTTCAACTATTTTCCCTTCTTTTTGCAGAAAAGTTAAAATCTAACCCAGGTTTGTTTGAATTAACTATTTCCCTCAGGGCAAAGCAGTTTCAGAATCCCGGTCCCTCACTTAGCCCTTTTGATTCTCATTCTCCATTATATTTTTGTTTTCTTTCTTAGTTTAATAGTTTCTTCGTATTTTGTCAATTCTTCAATGATTTTAAGTACCTGATATTTCGGAACACCCACTGTCAGATTTTTAAAATTGTATTCATTTGAGCGTTCAGCCAAATTAGTTACCTTGCCGTTGCTAGGAATAGAAGTCCGGGCCTTTATTTTTCACCTTTGAACTTGATATAATTGTCAAGTCATATAAGTAACTGTATACTTTTTTTGAATCTTCTATTTCATATGTATGGCAAGTGTCTTATAAATCCCTCCTACATTATTTTTTATAAGAGCCTTGTTGGGATACAATTCACACACCATAAAATTCACCAATTTAAAGCATGTAATTCAATTGTTTTTATATATTCATAGAATTGTGCCATTTTTACCACTATTTCAAATATTTGAGAATATTTTCATCAAACCCCTCCCCCCATATTTTTAAATCTTCATGGCCATTTACAATCCTAATTCCCCTCTGCCCTTAGCCCCTGGCAACCACTAATTTAACTGCTATTTCTACAGATTTGCCTATACTGGATATTTAATATAAAAGGAATAATACATTATGTGATCTTTTGTTACTGGTTTCTTTCATTTTGCAAAATGACTTCAAGATTTATCCGTGTTGTAGCATGTGTCAGTACTTCTTTTTACTGCTGAGTAATACTTCAGTGTATGGCTGTAACATGTTGCATTTAAACATTCATCAGTTGATGGCCATTGTCTTTCCCCCACTGTTTGGGTATTTTAAATAATGGTGCTATAAATATCATGTGCTAGTTTCTTAACACAGGCTGACATTGTTTCTTAAACTCTGATACCATAGAAGTCTATAGACGTTTACAATTTAATATTCGATAATTTCCCTTTCTTAGGCACTCTTTGAACCAAAAATACTCTTTCACATCTTTACATTTCCAAACACATTATTTTCCAGGCAAATGATGTGATTTTAGTAACTGTTTAAAAATGCTCTATTAAGATGAGTTGCCCTCTCTTACTGTCTGCTACACTCTTTTTCTTTCTTCGTGTTTTTTAATTTTATTTTATTTAGTTGTTATACTGCAGGTTCTTATTACTCATCAATTTTATACCCATCAGTTTATACATGTCAATCCCAATCGCTCAATTCATCACACCACCACCCCCCACCCTCCCACAGCTTTCCCCCCTTGGTGTCCATACATTTGTTCCCTACATCTGTGTCTCTATTTATGCCCTGAAAACCAGTTCATCTGTACCATTTTTCTAGGTTCCACATATATGCGTTAATATACGATATTTGTTTTTCTCTTTCTGACTTACTTCACTCAGTATGACAGTCTCTAGGTCCATCCACGTCTCTACAAATGACCCGATTTCCTTCCCTTTTATGGCTGAGTAATATTCCATTGTATATACGTACCCCAACTTCTTTATCCTTTCGTCTGTCTATGGGCATTTAGGTTGCTTCCATGACCTGGCTGTTGTAAACAGTGCTGCAATGAACATTGGGGTGCATGTGTATTTTTGAATTATGGTATTCTCTGGGTATATGCCCAGTAGTGGGAATGCTAGGTCATATGGCAATTCTATTTGTAGTTTTTTAAGGAACCTCCATACTGTTCTCCATAGTGGCTGTATCAATTTACATTCCCACCAACAGTGCAAGAGGGTTCCCTTTTCTCCACACCCTCTCCAGCATTTGTTGTTTGTAGATTTTCTGATGATGTCCATTCTAACTGGTGTGAGGTGATACCGCATTGTAGGTTTGATTTGCATTTCTCTAATAATTAGTGATGTTGAGCAGCTTTTCATGTGCTTCGTGGCCATCTGTATGTCTTCTTTGGAGAAATGGCTATTTAGGTCTTCTGCCCATTTTTGGATTGGGTTGTTTGTTTTTTTTAATATTGAGCTGCATGAGCTGTTTATGTATTTTGGAGATAAATCCTTTGTACGTTGATCATTTGCAAATATTTTCTGCCATTCCAAAGGTTATCTTTTCGTCTTGTTTGTAGTTTCCTTTCCTTTGCAAAAGCTTTTAAGTTTCATTAGGTCCCATTTATTTTTCTTTTTATTTCCATTTCTCTAGGAGGTGGGTCAAAAACAATCTTGCTGTGATTTATGTCAGAGTGTCCTTCCTATGTTTCCCTCTAAGAGTTTTATAGTTTTATAGTGTCCGGTCTTACATTTAGGTCTCTAATACATTTTGAGTTTATTTTTGGTTAGGGAGGGTTCTAATTTCATTCTTTTACATGTAGCTGCCCAGTTTTCCCAGCACCATTTATTGAAGAGACTCTTTTCTCCATTGCATATCCTTGCCTCCTTTGTCATAGATTAGTTGACCAGAGGTGCTTGGGTTTATCTCTGGGCTTTCTATCCTGTTCCATTGATCTGTATTTCTGTGTTTGTACTAGGGGCATACTGTATTGATTACTGTAGCTTTGTGGTATAGTCTGAAGTCAGGAAACCTGACTCCTCCAGCTCTGTTTTTTTCCCTCAAGACTCCTATGGCTATTCCAGGTCTTTTGTGGCTCCATACAAATTTTATGATTTTTTGTTCTAGTTCTGTAAAAAGTGCTACTGGTAATTTGACAGGGATTGCATTGAATCTGTAGATTGCTTTGGGCAGTACAGTCATTTTCACAATATTGATTTTCCAAACTAAGAACATGGTATATCTCTCCATCTGTTGGTATCATCTTTAATTTGTTTCAACAGTGTCTTGCAGTTTTCGGCATACAGGTCTTTTTTCTCCCTAAGTAGGTTAATTCCTAGGTATTTTATTCTTTTTGTTGCAATGGTAAATGGGAGTGTTTTCATAATTTCTCTTTCAGATTTTTCATCATTACTGTATAGGAATGCAAGAGATTTCTGTGCACTAACTTTGTATCCTGCAACTTTACCAAGTTTATTGATTAGCTATAGTAGTTTTCTGGTGGCATCTTTAGGATTCTCTATGTATAGTATCATGTCATCTGCAAACAGTGACAGTTTTATTTCTTCTTTTCCAATTTGTATTTCTTTTATTTCTTTTTCTTCTGATTGTCATGGCTAGGACTTCGAAAACTATGTTGAATAATAGCGGTGAGAGTGGACATCCTTGTCTTCTTCCTGATCTTAGAGGAAATGCTTTCAGTTTTTCACCATTGAGAATGATGTTTGTTGTGGGTTTGTCATATATGGCCTTTATTATGTTGAGGTAGGTTCCCTCTGTGCCCCGTTTCTGGAGAGCTTTTATCGTAAACGGGTGTTGAATTTTGTCAAAAGCTTTTTCTGCATCTATTGAGATCATCTGGTTTTTCTTCTTCAATTTGTTAATGTGGTGTATCACATTGATTGATTTGCGTGAATGGAAGAATCCTCGCATCCCTGGGATAAATCCCACTTGATCATGGTGTATGATACTTTTAAAGTGTTTTTGGATTCTGTTTGCTACTATTTTGTTGAGGATTTTTTGCATCTATATTCATCAGTGATACTGATCTGTGATTTTCTTTTTTTGTAGTATCTTTGTCTCATTTTGATATCGGGGTGATGGTGGCCTCATAGAATGAGTTTGGGAGTGTTCCTTCCTCTGCCATTCTTTGGAAGAGTTTGAGAAGGATGGGTGTTAGCTCATCTCTAAATGTTTGACAGAATTTACCTGTGAAGCCATCTGGTCCTGGACTTTAGCTTGTGGGAAGATTTTTAATCACAATTTCCATTTCATGACTTGTGATTGTTCTGTTCATATTTTCTATTTCTTCCTGGTTCAGTCTTGAAATGTTATACCTTTCTAAGAATTTGTCCATTTCTTCCAGGTTGTCCATTTTATTGCCATAGAGTTGTCTGTAGTAGTCTCTTAGGATGCTTTGTATTTCTGCGGTGTCTTTTGTATCTTCTCTTTTTCATTTCTAATTTTAGTGATGAGTCCTCTTCCTCTTTTTCTTGATGAGCCTGGCTAATGGTTTATCAATTTTGTTTATCTTCTCAAAGAACCAGCTTTTAGTTTATTGATCTCTCTGCCATTGTTTTGTTTCTATTTCATTTATTTCTGCTCTGATCTTTATGATTTCTTTCCTTCTGCTAACTTTGGGTTTTGTTTGTTCTTCTTTCTGTAGTTCCTTTAGGTGTAAGGTTAGATTGTTTGTTTCAGATTTCTCTTTCTTAGGTAGGCTTGTTTTGCTATAAACTTACCCCCGAAAACTGCTTTTGCTGCATCCCATTGGTTTTGAATTGTCGTGTTTTCATTGTAATTTTTCTCTAGGTATTTTTTGATTTCCTCTTTGATTTCTTCAGCAGTCTCTTTGTTATTTAGTAACATATTGTTTAGCCTCCATGTGTTTGTGGGTTTTTCTTTTTTTTAACATCTTTATTGGAGTATAATTGCTTTACAATGCTGTATTAGTTTCTGCTTAAAAACAAACTGAATCAGTTATATATATAGATATGTTCCCATCTCTCTTCCATCTTGCATCTCCCTCCCTCCCACCCTCCCTATCCCACCCCTCCAGGCGATCACAAAGCACCGAGCTGATCTCCCTGTGCTATGCGGCTGCTTCCCACTAGCTATCTACCTTACATATGGTAGTGTATATATGTCCATGCTTCTCTCTCGCTTTGTCACAACTTACCCTTCCCCCTCCCCATATCCTAAAGTCCATTTTCTAGTAGGTCTGTGTCTTTATTCCTGTCTTAACCCTAGGTTCTTCATGACATTTTTTTTTCTTAAATTCCGTATATATGTGTTAGCATACAATATTTGTCTCTCTCTTTCTGACTTACTTCACTCTGTATGACAGACTCTAGGTCCATCCACCTCATTACAAAGAGCTCAATTTCATTTATTTTTATGGCTGAGTAATATTCCATTGTATATATGTGCCACATCTTCTTTATCCATTCATCCGATGATGGACACTTAGGTTGTTTCCATCTCCGGGCTATTGTAAATAGAGCTGCAATGAACATTTTGGTACATGACCCTGTGAATTATGGTTTTCTCAGGGTATATGCCCAGTAGTGGAATTGCTGGGTCATATGGTAGTTCTATTTGTAGTTTTTTAAGGAACCTCCATACGGTTCTCCACAGTGGCTGTATCAATTTACATTCCCACCAATACTGCAAGAGGGTTCCCTTTTCTCCACACCCTCTCCAGCATTTATTGTTTCTAGATTTTTTGATGATGGCCATTCTGACTGCTGTGAGATGATATCTCATTGTAATTTTGATTTCAATTTCTCTAATGATTAGTGATGTTGAGCATTCTTTCATGTGTTTGTTGGCAGTCTGTATATCTTCTTTGGAGAAATGTCTATTTAGGTCTTCTGCCCATTTTTGGATTGGATTATTTGTTTTTTTGTTATTAAGCTACATGAGCTGCTTATAAATTTTGGAGATTAATCCTTTGTCAGTTGCTTCATTTGCAAATGTTTTCTCCCATTCTGAGGGTTGTCTTTTGGTCTTGTTTATGGTTTCCTTTGCTGTGCAAAAGCTTTGAAGTTTCATTAGGTCCCATTTGTTTATTTTTGTTTTTATTTCCATTTCTCTAGGAGGTGGGTCAAAAAGGATCTTGCTGTGATTTATGTCATAGAGTATCCTGCCTATGTTTTCCACTAACAGTTTGATAGTTTCTGGCCTTACATTTAGGTCTTTACTCCATTTTGAGCTTATTTTTGTGTATGGGGTTAGGGAGTGATCTAATTTCATACTTTCACATGTAGCTGTCCAGTTTTCCCAGCACCACTTATTGAAGAGGCTGTCCTTTCTCCACTGTACATTCCTGCCTCCTTTATCAAAGATGAGGTGACCATATGTGCGTGGGTTTATCTCTGGGTTTTCTATCCTGTACCATTGATCTATCTTTCTGATTTTGTGTGAGTACCATACTGTCTTGATTACTGTAGCTTTGTAGTATAGTGTGAAGTCAGGGAGCCTGATTCCTCCAGCTCTGTTTTTCGTTCTCAAGATTGCTTTGGCTATTCGGGGTCTTTTGTGTTTCCACACAAATTGTGAAATTTTTTGTTCTAGTTCTGTGAAAAATGCCAGTGGTAGTTTGATAGGGATTGCATTGAATCTGTAGATTGCTTTGGGTAGTAGCGTCATTTTCACAATGTTGATTCTTCCAATCCAAGAACATGGTATATCTCTCCATCTATCTGTATCATCTTTAATTTCTTTCATCAGTGTCTTATAATTTTTTGCATACAGGTCTTTTGTCTCCTTAGGTAGGTTTATGCCTAGATATTTTATTCTTTTTGTTGCAATGGTAAATGGGAGTGTTTTCTTGATTTCACTTTCAGATTTTTCATCATTAGTGTATAGGAATGCCAGAGATTTCTGTGCATTAATTTTGTATCCTGCTACTTTACCAAATTCATTGATTAGCTCTAGTAGTTTTCTGGTAGCATCTTTAGGATTCTCTATGTATAGTATCATGTCATCTGCAAAGAGTGACAGCTTTACTACTTCTCTTCCGATTTGAATTCCTTTTATTTCCTTTTCTTCTCTGATTGCTGTGGCTAAAACTTCCAAAACTATGTTGAATAAGAGTGGTGAGAGTGGGCAACCTTGTCTTGTTCCTGATCTTAGTGGAAATGCTTTCAGTTTTTCACCATTGAGGATGATGTTGGCTATGGGCTTGTCATATATGGCCTTTATTATGTTGAGGAAAGTTCCCTCTATGCCTACTTTCTGCAGGGTTTTTATCATAAATCGATGTTGAAATTTGTCAAAAGCTTTCTCTGCATCTATTGAGATGATCATATGGTTTTTCTCCTTCAGTTTATTAATATGGTGTATGACGTTGCTTGCTTTGTGTATATTGTAGAATCCTTGCATTCCTGGAATAAACCCCACTTGGTCATGGTGTATGATCCGTTTAATGTGCTGTTGCATTCTGTTTGCTAGTATTTTGTTGAGAATTTTTACATCTATGTTCATCAGTGATATTGGCCTATAGTTTTCTTTCTTTGTGACATCCTTGTCTGGTTTTGGTATCAGGGTGATGGTGGCCTCGTAGAATGAGTTTGGGAGTGTTCCTCTCTCTGCTATATTTTGGAAGACTTTGAGAAGAATAGGTGTTAACTCTTCTCTAAATGTTTGATAGAATTCGCCTGTGAAACCATCTGGTCCTGGGCTTTTGTTTGTTGGAAGATTTTTGATCACAGTTTCAATTTCAGTGCTTGTGATTGGTCTGTTCATATTTTCTATTTCTTCCTGATTCAGTGTTGGCTGGTTGTGCATTTCTAAGAATTTGTCCATTTCTTCCAGGTTGTCCATTTTATTGGCATAGAGTTGCTTGTAGTAATCTCTCATGATCTTTTTTATTTCTGCAGTGACAGTTGTTACTTCTCCTTTTTCATTTCTAATTCTATTGAGTCTTCTCCCTTTTTTTCTTGATGAGTCTGGTTAATGGTTTATCAATTTTGTTTATCTTCTCCAAGAACCGGCTTTTAGTTTTATTGATCTTTGCTACCGTTTCTTTCATTTCTTTTTCATTTATTTCTGATCTGATTTTTATGATTTCTTTCCTTCTAAATTTCGGGTTTTTTTGTTCTATTTTCTCTAATTGCTTTAGGTGCAAGGTTAGGTTGTTTATTCGAGATGGTTCCTGTTTCTTAAGGTAGGATTGTATTGCTATAAACTTCCCTCTTAGAACTGCTTTTGCTGCATCCCATAGGTTTTGGGTCATCGTGTCTCCATTTCCATTTGTTTCTAGGTATTTTTTTAATTTCCTCTTTGATTTCTTCAGTGATCACTTCGTTATTAAGGAGTGTATTGTTTAGCCTCCATGTGTTTGTAATTTTTACAGATCTTTTCCTGTAATTGATATCTAGTCACATAGCGTTGTAGTCGGAAAAGATACTTGATACAATTTCGATTTTCTTAAATTTTCCAAGGCTTGATTTGTGACTCAAGATGTGATCTATCCTGTAGAATGTTCCATGAGCACTAGAGAAATATGTGTATTCTGTTGTTTTTGGATGGAATGTCCTATAAATATCAATTAAGTACATCTTGTTTAATGTATCATTTAAGCTTGGGTTTCCTTATTTATTTTCATTTTGGATGAGGTGTCCATTGGTGAAAGTGGGGTTTTAAAGTCCCCTACTATGAATGTTTTACTGTCAATTTCCCCTTTTATGGCTGTTAGTATTTGCCTTATGTATTGAGGTGCTCCTATGTTGGGTGCATAAATATTTACAATTGTTAATATGTTCTTCTTGGATCTATCCCTTGATTATTATGTAGTGTAACTATCGATAAGGTAATTATTAATATGTATGTTCCTATTCCCATTTTCTTAATTGTTTTGGGTTCGTTATTGTAGGTCTTTTCCTTCTCTTGTGTTTCTTGCCTAGACAAGTTCCTTTAGCATTTGTTGTAAAGCTGGTTTGGTAGTGCTGAACTCTCTCAGCTTTTGCTTGTCTGTATTGCTGGGTAGAGTAATCCTGGTTGCAGGTTCTTCTTCATCACTTTAAATATGTCCTGCCAGTCCCTTCTGGCTTGCAGAGTTTCTGCTGAAAGATCAGCTGTTAACCTTATGGGGATTCCCTTGTGTGTTATTTTTCCCTTGCTGCTTTTAATATGTTTTCTTTGTAATTAATTTTTGACAGTTTGATTAGTATGTGTCTTGGTGTATTTCTCCTTGGATTTATCCTGTATGGGATTCTCTGTGCTTCCTGGACTTGATTGAGTATTTGCTTTCTCATATTAGGGAAGTTTTCAACTATAATCTCTTCAAATATTTTCTCAGTCCCTTTCTTTTTCTCTTCTTCTTCTGGAACTCCTATAATTCGAATGTTGGTGAGTTTAATGTTTTCCCAGAGGTCTCTGAGACTGTCCTCAGTTCTTTTCATTCTGTTTTTCTTTATTCTGCTCTGCAGTAGTTATTTCCACTATTATATTTCCCAGGTCACTTATCCATTCTTCTGCCTCAGTTATTCTGCTATTGATACCATCTAGAGTCTTTTTCATTTCATTTACTGTGTTGTTCATCATTGTTTGTTTCATCTTTAGTTCTTCTAGGTCCTTGTTAAATGTTTCTTGCATTTTGTCTATTCTATTTCCAAGATTTTGGATCATCTTTACTATCATTATTCTGAATTCTTTTTCAGGTAGACTGCCTATTTCCTCTTCATTTGTTAGGTCTGGTGCATTTTTATCTTGCTCCTTCATCTGCTGTGTGTTTTTCTGTCTTCTCATTTTGCTTATCTTACTGTGTTTGGGGTCTCCTTTTTGCAGGCTGCAGGTTCATAGTTCCTGTTGTTTTTGGTGTCTGTCCCCAGTGGCTAAGGTTGGTTCAGTGGGTTGTGTAGGCTTCCTGGTGGAGGCGACTAGTGCCTGTGTTGTGGTGGATGAGGCTGGATCTTGTCTCTCTAGTGGGCAGGTTCACGTCTGGTGGTGTGTTTTGGGGTGTCTGTGGACTTACTATGATTTTAGGCAGCCTCTCTGCTAATGGGTGGGGTTGTGTTCCTGTCTTGCTAGTTGTTTGGCATAGCATGTTCAGCACTGTAGCTTGCTGGTCATTGAGTGAAGCTTGTTGCCGGTGTTGAGATGGAGATCTCTGGGAGATTTTCGCTGTTTGATATTATGTGGAGCTGGGAGGTCTCTTGTTGACCAGTGTCCTGAAGTTGGCTCTCCCACCTCAGAGGCACAGCACTGACTCCTGGCTGCAGCACCAAGAGCCTTTCCTCCACACGGCTCAGAAAATGCAGAATCTCCGGGGGAAGAGTGGAGATGGTTCCTGCTCTCTGGAACGCCACCTGCTGGAATCTGTTTGTGTTTTTTATGGATTTTTTCCCTGTAATTGTTTTCTAATCTCATAGCGTTTTGGTCAGAAAATATGCTTGATATGATTTCAGTTTTCTTAAATTTACCAAGGCTTGATTTGTGACCTGGAGGGTGTTCCTTGTGCACTTGAGAAGAGAGTGTAATCTGTTGTTTTTGGATGGAATGTCCTATAAATATCAATGAAATCTATCTAGTGTAATTTTTCATTTAAAGCTTGTATTTCCTTATTTTATGTCTAGATGATCTGTCCATTGGTATAAGTGAGGTGTTAAAGTCCCCCCACTATTATTGGGTTACTATCGATTTCCTCTTTTATAGCTGTTAGTATTTGCCTTATGTATTGTGGTGCTCTTATGTTGGGTGCATATATATTTATAATTGTTATATTTTCTTCTTGGACTGATCCCTTGATCATTATATAGTGTCCTTCCTTGTCTCTTACAACATTCTTTATTTTAAAGTCTACTTTATCTTACGAGGATTGCTACTCCAGCTTTCTTTTGATTTCCATTTGCATGGAATATCTTTTTCCATCCCCTCACTTTCAGTCTGTATGTGTCCCTAGGTGTGAAGTAGGTCTCTTGTAGACAGTATATATATGGGTCTTGCTTTTGTACCCATTCAGTGAGCCTGTGTCTTTTGGTTAGAGCATTTAATCCATTCACATTTAAGATAACTATCAATATGTACATTCCTATTACCATTTTTCAATTGCTATGGGTTTGTTTTTCTAGGTACTTTTTTACTGTTGTGTTTCCCACTTAGAGAAGTTCCATTAGCATTTGTTGTAGAGCTGGTTTGGTGGTGATGAATTCTCTTAGCTTTTGCTTGTCTGTAATGCTTTTGATTTCTTTTTTGAATCTGAATGAGATCCTTGCTGGGTAGAGTACTCTTGGTTGTAGGTTCTTCCATCACTTTAAGTATATTGTGCCACTCCCTTCTGGGTTGTAGAGTTTCTGCTGAGAAATCAGCTGATAACCTTATGGGAGTTCCCTTGTATATTATTTGTCATTTTTCCCTTGTTGTTTTCAATAACTTTTTTTGTCTTTAATTTTTGACAGTGTGATTACTATGTGTCTCAGTGTGTTTCTCCTTGCTTTATCCTGTATGGGATTCTCTGCACTTCCTGGACTTGGGTAGCTATTTCCTTTCCCATATTAGGGAAGTTTTCGACTACAATCTCTTCAAGTATTTTTTCGGATCCTTTCTCTCTCTCTTTTCCTTCTGGGACCCCTATAATGTGAAAGTTTTTGCGTTTAATGTTGTCTCAGAGGTCTCTTAGGTTGTCTTCATTTCTTTTCATTCTTTTGTCTTTATTCTGGTCCATGGCAGTGAATTCCACCATTCTGTCTTTCAGCTCACTTATTTTTGTTGTTTCATTGTTTTTGTTTAGGAAGACATTGATTAATATTCAAATGAAATCCAACCATGAATATTAATTTTTGCATTTTATCAACATTTAACAAAAGCATATATATCCTTTCAATAAGTGTACATCTATGTATTTTCCCAAATTGATGTCACCTGTGTAACCAGCTTCTAGGTTAAGAAATAGAATATTATTGGTACCACAAAGGCTTCTTTCATGCTTCCTTGTAGTCTTCCTTTCCCCCCCCAAAAAACACCATTTAGATTTCTAACAGCTTAAGTTAGATTTTCCTATTTTTATCCCGTATTTGGATACAATATACTGTATACCTTTTTTTTTTTTTTTTGTGGTACACGGGCCTCTCACTGTTGTGGCCTCTCCTGCTGCGGAGCACAGACTCCGGACGCACAGTCTCAGTGGCCATGGCTCATGGGCCCAGCTGCTCAGCGGCATGTGGCATCTTCCCGGACTGGGGCATGAACCCACGTTCCCTGCATCGGCAGGTGGACTCTCAACCACTGCGCCACCAGGGAAGCCCCACTGTATACCTTTTTTGATTTACCTTATTCAAAATTATATTTTGTGACATTCATTCATGTTGTTGTGAAGCATTTTAGATTATTTACATCATTGCTGTTCAATGTTATTTTGTGTCATTGCATGACAGCTTATCCATTCTTCTGTTGATGGACATGTGTATAGTGTCTAGTTTGGGACCGTTACAAATCATGCTGCTATGAACAGTGTAGTATATTTTTTGTAAGCATATGGACATATTTCTTTCAGATTTGTATCTAGAAATAACATTGCTTGGTAACAGTGTATTTTTAACTTGAGTTGATGCTGACAAGCAGTTTTAAAAATATCAATTTATACTCCCACCAGCAATTTGTGAGTGTGGTTGCTCAACAACATCCTCCCTGATACTTGGTATGTTCTGATGCTTTATTTCAGTAAATCTGATACATGTATATTGCATTGTGGTTTTCGTATTTATTTTATTTTGTTTTATTTTATTTTTTCCTAAATGTCCATCGACAGATGAATGGATAAAGAAGATGTGGCACATATATACAATGGAATATTACTCGGCCATAAAAAGAAATGAAATTGAGTTATTGGTAGTGAGGTGGATGGACCTAGAGTCTGTCATATAGAGTGAAGTAAGTCAGAAAGAGAAAAAAAAATACCGTATGCTAACACATATATATGGAATCTAAAAAAAATGGTACTGATGAACCTAGTGGGAAGACAGGAATAAAGACGGAGACATAAAGAATGGACTTGAGGACATGGGCCAGGTGGGGAATGGGAATGTATTTTTAACTTGCATTTCCCTGATTGCCAATGAAGGTGAGGACTTTTTAATATAGTTATTAGACATTTGGGTATTTTTTGTGAAAACGTTCAAATCTATGAACGTTTTGCGGGGCGATATTTTAAATTTTGTTTAAAGAAGGTCCTTTATGTGTAGTGAAGTCTGGGACAATTTGGTGGATACATGTATTGCAAATATCTTCTTCACTGTTGACAATGTCTCTTTTAGTGCCTAGCGAATGACATCAAAACTTACAGTTAAAAAATAAAAAATCATCAGTTTAGCCAGGTGGTCCCATCTGGTCTGCGGCAGGCTCCGGTGAACTTGGTTGGTCCCACGTGTCAGTTGTAGGCGCCGCGCTTACTGATTCTGGTCTGTGACCTTGGTTCTTCTTTACACGGCCTCTCATTTTCCAGATGACTAACTTCAGCCCCTTCACATGGCAGCCAGAAGGTTCCAAGTGCAGTAAGAAAGGGCGAGCCCTGATGCACAAGAATGGCTCTTCAGTTCTCTCTTGCTTCATGTTTCCCAGCGCCCTATTTGGCCAGATAAAGTCATGTGGCCAAGGCAAATTCAACGGGAGGGAAAACAATTGATGAGAGAATCTGCAGTGTCAGGATAAGGATGCAGAGAGAGAAAGAATATATCCCATTTTTACAAGCTACCACTGTCTCTGGTTGCAGATATTTACATTCTAGGCTCATGCAAAATATACTCGCTTTTATGCATGATCCCAAAGTTATCAAATTCTGGCATAAAGCTCAATGTCTAGAATTTCACAATTTGTATTAAATTTGACCGTATCTCCTCAGAGATGGCTGCTGTTGATCTAAGGAATATGAACTATTAAACAAGCTATCTGACCCCATCACACCCACCATGCAGTGGTAATAAAGCAACACGATGACTGTAATAGACTCTTCCATTCCTAAACGGGAGGAACAAGAAGCACATAACAGTCTATAGCTCCACAGGAGTGCTGAAATTCCACAAGGTAAAAAGGTGACAAGACCCCCATCTCTAGGGGCAAGAAACATTCCTGATTAGACCCTGCTTCTAAGTTCGGGAAGTAGAAGCAGGATATAATAGTAAAAATAAAAGCAAAAGTGAAAAAAAGATAAACTAATTTCAACAGAGAAAATAAGCAGGCACATACTTGCAGATGACTTGGAGTTTTCTGCTTGCTTTCAGCCTCCACCAATTTGGGGGCTTGGAGTCTTCTTGAAATTTGATAAATCTTGTTCCTTTTTGGTCCAAATTGGTGGTCCAGTTGCTTTACAAGTCTTTTAAAATTATCTATCAAGACTTCAGCTTTTGTGAAGAAGGAGTAGATATAATTTTTTGCTTTTTCGCTTTCTAAGTACAATTAAAAACCCTGGACATTATATATAAGACAAACATTAGACTCTGAAAAGTGGAGAAAAAGCAAACTGTCTACGGACATTGGGACTCCAAAATGGTGGGGCAGGGATTTCACTGGATTTTCTTTTAGTCTTGTATAATTTGAACAAGGAGCTAAAGAAGGCAGGAATTTTGAAATATCAGAAGGGTCAGACTCAAAAATCTCCCCAAAGGCCTTCTCTTTCTCACCATAGAACCAGGAAATAGGCAGCCTAGCAAGATGGTAAACTTTTAAAAAATAAGCACTGTAGTTAAACAGTCCTCCAAAGACAAGACTGTGACCCTGTCCAATTGAGCAAAGGCCAAGGGACCACCAGACCTCTACCTTCCCCAGACAGTAACAAGCTGTGGGAAAACTCCTGCCAAGGTGGTGTCAGAAAAGGCCAAATAGGGAGGCAAAGCTGCTTTAGCTTATGGTCATTATTATTCAACCTAAATCTTAACAATATTCACCGCTTAATAAGGAAACAGTCTTCATCAACATTTATCATGAATATTATTACGCTAGGGCTTTCTTGTGACCTTCTTATAAGTTTTATCAGTAGTATAGTTTCTGTTTTTAAAATTTATCAAATGTATTTTTCTTTCATTTTGTGGAATTGTTTTCATGTCATTATTTTTATCTTGAAGGTTGCATGTAACAGATTATTATTTTTTTTACTTTCTGTAACGGTTTACCGAGAATAATTAACCTTTTCTCTCAATTTTAAGGATCACATGGAACTCTATTTATAAATACACATATGCACACATACACGCAACTACAAACAAAAGTAGAGGGTGTATATGTGTTTGTGCATCTTTGTGTGTCTGTATCATACATAAGAGTAGGAGATGAGAGGAAGTCATAAGACTGGGAAATAGAAGTTCAGATTGGTCATATTTGCTGATTATAAATATGGTTGATACGACTTGCCCATACAATGTTTCTCTAATGGAGAGATGGTATCAATTGTTAGTACCTTTAAACACCAATAACAATATATCCTAATAAATATGCATAAGACATGCATGACTAATATCAGTAGTTCACAAATACAGAAGATTATCTATATGCAGATTTGGGAGATAATATGAAACTCTGATATTTTACCTTCCAAAAAAAATTATTGATAAACATTGGAAATTTGTAAAAGCATTTTTATGTTATTTTATTTTTAGAGTGTGCATAACCTAATCCAGTCCTTTTTTTTCATAGTAATTATATTTAAACTTCTTAATTAGCAGGAGATTATAACTCTTGTAAATAACATTATGCTAGTGTTTTAAATAAAATTAAGAAAATATGATTTTACAACGTATATTTATGCACTTTAAATAAATAATTTATATTAATATGCTCAGAGAAAATAGTGCTTTAAATTGGTTATGGAAAGTATATGCTTTAGGGCTTCCCTGGTGGCGCAGTGGTTGACAGTCCACCTGCCGATGCAGGGGACATGGGTTCGTGCCCGGTCCGGGAAGATCCCACATGCCGCGGAGCGGCTGGGCCTGTGAGCCATGGCCGCTGAGCCTGCGTGTCCGGAGCCTGTGTTCCGCAACAGGAGAGGCCACAACAGTGAGAGGCCCACGTAAAGTATATGCTTTATTACACAGTAAAATTATAACCATGTAAACATAACTAAACCCCCCCAAAATGCAACCTTGAAGAAAATATAGCACAATAAGATTTCCTAAAGTATATAGGCAATAATAATCTGCTGGTTTCTCCTTGCTATTTCTAAATATTTTTAAAAGATCAATTTTTCAGGGTCTCCAAGAGATTTCATGGAATTTGATGTTTCACAGATTTGATAGCATTTTTTCTTATTGAGTATAGCTGTGTGAAATCTAAATTGTCCTCAGGTATTCTGTCTTCGAATGAAGTTATTGCAAGTACTTTTCTCATTTTTGACATTTCTCTGACAGAAAAATCCTCTCTACAGAAGTAATGGAGAAAAATCCTCTCTACAGAAGTAATCCTCTCTACAGAAGTAATCCTCTCTACAGAAAAGCATTGCTTCAAGAAAAATAATTATAAGCTGTGGTTTAAACATTAAACACCAGGTTTGAGTTTAAAAAGAAATCTGAAGTTGACCTTTAAGATAAGGTTTAATGTCTTTTATTAAAACTAAAACACAGAGGCTGAGGGAAAGATGGCGGAAGAGTAAGACGCGGAGATCACCTTGCTCCCCACAGATACACCAGAAATACATCTACACGTGGAACAACTCCTACAGAACACCTACTGAATGCTGGCAGAAGACCTCAGACCTCCCAAAAGGCAAGAAACTCCCCACGTACCTGGGTAGGGCAAAAGAAGAAAAGAAAAAACAGAGACAAAAGAGTAGGGATGGGACCTGCACCAGTGGGAGGGACCTGTGAAGGAGGAAAGGTTTCCATATACTAGGAAGCCCCTTCGTGGGCGGAGACTGTGGGAGGCGGAGGGGGGAGCTTCGGAGCCATGGAAGCGATCACAGCAACAGGGGTGCGGAGGGCAAAGCGGGGAGATTCCCGCACAGAGGATCGGGGCCAACCAGCACTCACCAGCCCGAGAGGCTTGTCTGCTCACTCGCCGGGGCGGGCGGGGCTGCGAGCTGAGGCTTGGGGTTTGGTCGGAGGGCAGGGAGAGGACTGGGGTTGGCTGCGTAAACACAGCCTGAAGGGGTTAGTGCACCACGGCTAGCCGGGAGGGAGTCCGGGGAAAAGTCTGGACCTGCTGAAGAGGCAAGATATTTTTTCTTCCCTCTTTGTTTCCTGGTGCGTGAGGAGAGGGATTTAAGAGTGCTGCTTAAAGGAACTCCAGAGACGGGCGCGAGCTGCGGCTAAAAGCACGGACCTCAGAGACGGGCGCAAGCTGCGGCTAAAAACGCGGACCCCAGAGACAGGCATGAGATGCTAAGGCTGCTGCTGCCGCCACCAAGAAGCCTGTGTGCGAGCACAGGTCACCCTCCACACCCCTCTTCCAGGGAGCCTGTGCAGCCCGCCACTGCCAGGTTCCCGGGATCCAGGGACAACTTCCCCGGGAGAACGCACGGCGGGCCTCAGGCTGGTGCAACATCACGCCGGCCTCTGCTGCTGCAGGCTCGCCCCGCACTCCGCGCCCCTCCCTCCCCCCGGCCTGAGCCAGAGTCCCCAAATCTGCGGCTCCTTTAAACCCGTCCTGTCTGAGCAAAAAAGACGCCCTCCAGTAACCTACACGCAGAGGCGGGGCCAAATCCAAAGCTGAGCCCTTGGGAGCTGTGCGAACAAAGAAGAGAAAGGGAAATCTCTCCCAGCAGCCTCAGAAGCAGCAGATTAAAGCTCCACAATCAACTTAATGTACCCTGCATCTGTGGAATACATGAATAGACAACGAATCATCCCAAATTGAGGTGTGAGAATTTGTATAGCTTTGCTTCCACCATTTATCCTAGAGTTCTGTCTTTTTTTGTTTTTAATTTTTTCTTATTAATTTTAATTTTAATAACTTTATTATATCTTACCTTCTTTCCTTCTTTCCTTCCTTCCTTCCTTCCCTCCTTTAGACAACGAATCATCCCAAATTGAGGAGGTGGATTTTGAGAGCAAGATTTATGATTTTTTCCCCTTTACCTCTTTTTGTGAGGGTGTATGTGTATGCTTCTATGTAACATTTTGTCTGTATAGCTTTGCTTCCACCATTTGTCCTAAGGTTCTATCCATTCCTTTTTTCCTAAATAATTATTTTTTAATTTAATAACTTTATTATACTTTATTTTACTGTATCTTCTTTCTTTCTTTTTTCCTTCCTTCCCTCTTTCCTTCCTTCCTTCCTCCCTCCCTTTCTCTCCTTTTCTTCTTTCTTTCTTCCTTCCTTCCTACTTCTACTAATTTTCTCTCTCTACTTTTTCTCCCTTTTATTGTCAGCCATGTGGTTGAAAGGCTCTTGGTGCTGCAGCTAAGAGTCAGTGCTGTGCCTCTGAGGTGGGAGAGCCAACTTCAGGACACTGGTCTACAAGAGACCTCCCAGCTCCACAAAATATCAAATGGCGAAAATCTCCCAGAGATCTCCATCTCAACACCAGCACCCAGCTTCACTCAACGACCAGCAAGCTACAGTGCTGGACAACCTATGCCAAACAACTAGCAAGACAGGAACACAACCCCACCCATTATCAAAGAGGCTGCCTAAAATCATAGTAAGTCCACAGACACCCCAAAACACACCACCACACGTGGACCTGCCCACTAGAGAGACAAGATCCAGCCTCATCCACCAGAACACAGGCACTAGTCCCCTCCACCAGGAAGCCTACACAACCCACTGAACCAACCTTAGCCACTGGGGACAGACATCAAAAACAACAGGAACTATGAACCTGCAGCCTGCAAAAAGGAGACCCCAAACACAGTAAGATAAGCAAAATCCACAGCAGATGAAGGAACAAGATAAACACGCACTAGACGTAACAAATGAAGAGGAAATAGGCAGTCTACCTGAAAAAGAATTCAGAATAATGATAGTGAAGATGATCCAAAATCTTGGAAATAGAATGGACAAAATGCAAGAAACATTTAACAAGGACCTAGAAGAACTAAAGATGAAACAAACAATGATGAACAACACAATAAATGAAATGAAAAAGACTCTAGATGGGATCAATAGCAGAATTACTGAGGGAGAAGAACGGATAAGTGACCTGGAAGATAAAATAGTGGAAATAACTACTGCAGAGCAGAATAAAGAAAAAAGAATGAAAAGAATTGAGGACAGTCTCAGAGACCTCTGGGACAACATTAAACACACCAACGTTCGAATTATAGGGGTTCCAGAAGAAGATGAGAAAAAGAAAGGGACTGAGAAAATATTTGAAGAGATTATAGTTGAAAACATCCCTAATATGGGCAAGGAAATAGTTAATCAAGTCCAAGAAGCACAGAGACTCCCATACAGGATAAACCCAAGGAGAAATACGCCAAGACACATATTACTCAAACTGTCGAAAATTAAATACAAAGAAAGCATATTAAAAGCAGCAAGGGAAAAACAACAAATAACACACAGGGAATCCCCATAAGGTTAACTGCTGATCTCTCAGCAGAAACTCTGCAAGCCAGAAGGGAGTGGCAGGACATACTGAGAGTGATGAAGGAGAAAAACCTGCAACCAAGATTACTCAACCCAGCAAGGATCTCATTCAGATTTGATGGAGAAATTAAAACCTTTACAGACAAGCAAAAGCTGAGAGAGTTCAGCACCAGCAAAACAGCTTTACAACAAATGCTAAAGGAACTTCTCTAGGCAAGAAACACAAGGAAGGAAAAGACCTATAATAACGAACCCAAAACAATTTAGAAAATGGGAATAGGAACATACATATTGATATTTACCTTAAATGTAAATGGACTAAATGCTCCCACCAAAAGACACAGATTGGCTGAATGGATACAAAAACAAGATCCATATATATGCTGTGTACAAGAGACCCACTTCAGACCTAGAGATACATACAGACTGAAAGTAAGGGGATGGAAAAAGATATTCCATGCAAATGGAAACCAAAAGAAAGCTGGAGTAGCAATTCTCATATCAGACAAAATAGACTTTAAAATAAAGACTATTAGAAGAGACAAAGAAGGACACTACATAATGATCAAGGGATCGATCCAAGAAGATGATGTAACAATTGTAAATATTTACGCACCCAAAATAGGAGCAACTCAATACATAAGGCAAATACTAACAGCCATAAAAGGGGAAATCAACAGTAACACATTCGTAGTAGGGGACTTTAACAGCCCACTTTCACCCATGGACAGATCATCCAAAATGAAAATAAATAAGGAAACACAAGCTTTAAATGATACATTAAACAAGATGGACTTAATTGATATTTATAGGACATTCCATCCAAAAACAACGGAATACACATTTTTCTCAAGTGTCCATGGAACATTCTCCAGGATAGATCATATCTTGGGTCACAAATGAAGCCTTGGTAAATTTAAGAAAATTGAAATTGTATCAAGTATCTTTTCCGACGACAAAGCCATGAGACTAGATATCAATTACAGGAAAAGATCCGTGAAAAATACAAACACATGGAGGCTAAACAATACACTACTTAATAACGAAGTGATCACTGAAGAAATCAAAGAGGCAATTTAAAAATACCTAGAAACAAATGACAATGGAGACACGACGACCCAAAACCTATGGGATGCAGCAAAAGCAGTTCTAAGAGGGAAGTTTATAGCAATACAAGCCCATCTTAAGAAGCAGGAAACATCTCGAATAAACAACCTAAACTTGCACCTAAAGCAATTAGAGAAAGAAGAACAAAAAACCCCAAAGTTAGCAGAAAGAAAGAAATCATAAAAATCAGATAAGAAATAAATGAAAAAGAAATGAAGGAAACAATAGCAAAGATCAATAAAACTAAAAGCCGGTTCTTTGAGAAGATAAACAAAATAGATAAACCATTAGCCAGACTCATCAAGAAAAAAAGGGAGAAGACTCAAGTCAATAAAATTAGAAATGAAAAAGGAGAAGTAACAATTGTCACTGCAGAAATAAAAAAGATCATGAGAGATTACTACAAGCAACTCTATGCCAATAAAATGGACAACCTGGAAGAAATGGACAAATTCTTAGAAATGCACAACATGCCAAGACTGAATCAGGAAGAAATAGAAAATATGAACAGACCAATCACAAGCACTGAAATTGTAACTGTGATTAAATATCTTCCAACAAACAAAAGCCCAGGACCAGATAGCTTCACAGGTGAATTCTATCAAACATTTAGAGAAGAGCTAACACCTATCCTTCTCAAAATCTTCCAAAATATAGCAGAGGGAGGGACACTCCCAAATTCCTTCTATGAGGACACGATCACTTTCATACCAAAACCAGACAAGGATGTCACAAAGAAAGAAAACTACAGGCCAATATCACTGATGAATATAGATCCAAAAATCCTCAACAAAATGCTAGCAAACAATGCAACAGCACATTAAAAGGATCATACACCATGATCAAGTGGGGTTTATTCCAGGAATGCAAGGATTCTTCAATATACGCAAATCTATCAATGTGATAAACCATATTAACAAATTGAAGGAGAAAAACCATATGATCATCTCAATAGATGCAGAGAAAGCTTTTGACAAAATTCAGCACCCATTTATGATAAAAACTCTCCAGAAAGTAGGCATAGAGGGAACTTTCCTCAACATAATAAAGGCCATATATGACAAGCCCATAGCCAACATCATCCTCAATGGTGAAAAACTGAAACCATTTCCACTAAGATCAAGAACAAGACAAGGTTGCCCACTCTCACCACTCTTATTCAACATAGTTTTGGAAGTTTTAGCCACAGCAATCAGAGAAGAAAAGGAAATAAAAGGAATCCAAATCGGAAAAGAAGTAAAGCTGTCACTGTTTGCAGATGACATGACACTATACATAGAGAATCCTAAAGATGCTACCAGAAAACTACTAGAGCTAATCAATGAATTTGGTAAAGTAGCAGGATACAAAATTAATGCACAGAAATCTCTGGCATTCCTATACACTAATGATGAAAAATCTGAAAGTGAAATCAAGAAAACACTCCCATTTACCATTGCAACAAAAAGAATAAAATATCTAGGCATAAACCTACCTAAGGAGACAAAACACCTGTATGCAGAAAACTGTAAGACACTGATGAAAGAAATTAAAGATGATACAAATAGATGGAGAGATATACCATGTTCTTGGATTAGAAGAATCAACATTGTGAAAATGACTCTACTACCCAAAGCAATCTACAGATTCAATGCAATCCCTATCAAACTACCACTGGCATTTTTCACAGAACTAGAACAAAAAGTTTCAAAATTTGTATGGAAACACAAAAGACCCCGAATAGCCAAAGCAATCTTGAGAACGAAAAACGGAGCTGGAGGAATCAGGCTCCCTGCCTTCAGACTATACTACAAAGCTACAGTAATCAAGACAGTATGGTACTGGCACAAAAACAGAAAGATAGATCAATGGAACAGGATAGAAAGCCCAGAGATAAACCCATGCACATATGGTCACCTTATCTTTGATAAAGGAATCAGGAATGTACAGTGGAGAAAGGACAGCCTCTTCAATAAGTGGTGCTGGGAAAACTGGACAGGTACATGTAAAAGTATGAGATTAGATCACTCCCTAACCCCATACACAAAAATAAGCTCAAAATGGATTAAAGACCTAAATGTAAGGCCAGAAACTATCAAACTCTTAGAAGAAAACATACGCAGAACACTCTATGACATAAATCACAGCAAGATCCTTTTTGACCCACCTCCTAGAGAAATGGAAATAAAAACACAAATAAACAAATGGGACCTAATGAAACTTCAAAGCTTTTGCACAGCAAAGGAAACCATAAACAAGACCAAAAGACAACCCTCAGAATGGGAGAAAATATTTGCACATGAAGCAACTGATAAAGGATTAATCTCCAAAATTTACAAGCAGCTTATGCAGCTCAATAACAAAAAAACAACCCAATCCAAAAATGGGCAGAAGACCTAAATAGACATTTCACCAAAGAAGATATATAGACTGCCAACAAACACATGAAAGAATGCTCGACATCATTAATCATTAGAGAAATTCAAATCAAAACTACAATGAGATATCATCTCACAGCAGTCAGAATGGCCATCATCAAAAAATCTAGAAACAATAAATGCTGGAGAGGGTGTGGAGAAAAGGGAACCCTCTTGCACTGTTGGTGGGAATGTAAATTGATACAGCCACTGTGGAGAACAGTATGGAGGTACCTTAAAAAACTACAAATAGAACTACCAAATGACCCAGCAATCCCACTACTGGGCATATACCCTGAGGAAACCAAAATTCAAAAAGACTCATGTACCAAAATGTTCATTGCAGCTCTAGTTACAATAGCCCGGAGATGGAAACAACCTAAGTGCCCATCATCGGATGAATGGATAGAGAAGATGTGGCACATATATACAATGGAATATTACTCAGCCATAAAAAGAAACGAAATTGAGCTATTTGTAATGAAGTGGATAGATCTAGAGTCTGTCATACAGAGTGAAGTAAGTCTGAAAGAGAAAGACAAATACCATATGTTAACACATATAAATGGAATTTAAGAAAAAAAAATGTCATGAAGAACCTAGGGGTAAACAGGAATAAAGACACAGACCTACTGGAGAACGGACTTGAGGATATGGGGAGGGGGACGGGTGACCTGTGACAAAGCGAGAAAGAGGCATGGACATATACACACTACCAAACGTAAGGTAGATAGCTAGTGGGAAGCAGCCGCATAGCACAGGGAGATAGCTCGGTGCTTTGTGACCGCCTGGAGGGGTGGGATAGGGAGGGTGGGAGGGAGGGAGATGCAAGAGGGAAGAGATATGAGAACATATGTATATGTATAACTGATTCACTTTGTTATAAAGCAGAAACTAACACAGCATTGTAAAGCAATTATACCCCAATAAAGATGTTAATTAAAAAAAACACCAAAAACTAAAACACAGACAAAATACTTTTCTCGCTAATTTAAATAAAATTTCAACGTGCTGACACTTTAATAAAAGGAGATTATTTAATAAATGCAGACTTTTCATTTACTCAAAGGACATAAAAAGGGAGTTAGAGATCTTTAAAGGATATAAAAAGGTTCCTGAATATTTAGTTTTGGGATTTTTTGGTCAGATCTATAAAGGGAAAGTGAGAAGTAAACTTACAGAGAATAGCTCTGAAATCTACATTTATGCATAATATTCATCTCATAAAATAAAAACCTCTAATTTATCCCAGTTCCTGTTGGAGTTGAAGAAATTATATATTGGTTTTAGAGTGAAAATGTTAGTAAGAGGCAAAGCAAAACTTTAATGATTGCATATAAATTTGGATAATTTACATAACTAATATTTTCAATTAAACCAAAAAATGTTTAAAAAATCACTATAGCTATAGCTTTATACCATGTTCCTTCAGAGAATGCCAAAGCATGACTTTTCATCAAAGTCACATTTAGATTCATATAAGTTCTGGCATTAGGCGTTTAGTCACTCTTTAGAAACTGATGGAAAAAATATAGCATTTTTTTGTTTTCTGGAGCATCTCTGCCCTTCATGCTGAGGAGTGCTGCATGAAAACCAGCTCTCTCTTTTTACCAGATCATTTGCCCAATTCTGTGGTTTAGAGCAAGAGTCCAGTTATTATATTACCTGAATGTGGTTTATCTCTTGTTTTATCGTCTTTACTTCCTCTTGAAATTAGAGCTGCAGAAACTGCAGGCTGAGCCCTGGGGAGAAAGGGACAGTGCAACTTATTTAGTAAAATGCCCTTTTGTCCTTCAAAAGGGTAGGCTTTAAAGTGCTGTGGGCAATGTTAACAAGTATATTTTAACTTCTTTTCAACAGAGGACAAGGACAGTGATCAGCCTTTTTCTTCCCTTTGCTACTGTGTTTTCACACACTAGTGGAGAGGGTTTTTGGGGGTCACTGCCCCCCACGCCCCAATGGACCCGTCCTCCAGCCTCACGCCTGACTGGACATGTCCTCTCTCAGAACTGGCCCATGCAGGTGTGACCTCCACTGCTGCCCTTACCTCTCCAAAGTGTCCTACAGAAGCCCCAGATTCTCCATATTAATCACAATGCTTCTTTCACAGAACAGCTTATGAAGCTTCCATTATCCTTTACAACAAAACGTACCTCACTGTGTTTTGAGGGGGTAGATGAAGTTCATGACCCAGAGATTAAGAAATGAATATTTAACTAAATCTACAGCTCAGGGTGACTCACAACACTCTCCTGTAACATGTAGCTGCTAGAAACATGTATTATACTCGCTGACATGGCATCCAGAAAAACAGGCACAGGGAATGATTTTTTAAAAATTCTCTACATTACACAACGCTATTTTTTTCTGAACCTTCTGCTTTTTCATTCTCCAACTTCTATTATGTGAACCATCAATGCCTTCTCTAATCACCGTGTCCCCTCTGCACTCATCCCTTAATCCTTTGTTCTCTGTCACCCACCTCCAGCACCCTTGGATGTTCTGGCCACCAAGACACTAAAGGCTTTCCTGACTTGTCACTTCATTTTTGCAGGGAGCAGTTAACTGCAGTGCACTCAGCCTCCCTTGAAAAGCTGTTTCCTTGCCAGTTTCTTCCATGATTCTTCAGTTCCAGCTTCCTTCCTATCAGACTCCTCTAAGATTCTTTTGGTGGGTTGAATTACCATTGCCAGTTCCTAATTACAAAATTACTTTAAAACTTTATACTTAGTTGTATATTTTTCCTCACTTTTATTCCCTCTTCCACAGAACATCCAAACTATGATTTTTTTAAATTTTTCAGCTCTTCATAAACAAATATCTAAAACACTTTTCTAAAGCTTAATTCTCTCACAGTGTTTAGCCGTGTCTAAGTGGCGTCTCCATAAAGAATAGAGTTGTTATTTATTTATTTATATTTAATTTTTTTATTTTTTGCGGTACGTGGGCCTCTCACTGTTGTGGCCTCTCCCGTTGCGGAGCACAGGCTCTGGACGTGCAGGCTCAGCGGCCACGGCTCACGGGCGCAGCCGCTCCGCGGCATGTGGGATCTTCCCGGACCGGGACACAAACCCGTGTCCCCTGCATCGGCAGGCGGACTCTCAACCACTGCGCCACCAGGGAAGCCCAGAGTTGTTATTTTTAAATGGAGGTAGTAGCTTGATAAGGAATGTGGTCGAAAATATGTTAAAATCACCTGTGGAACTTTTGAAATCAAATTTGAAACTAGTGAAAATGAGCTGCAGGCATTTTTGTGAGATTCAGCATGAACCCATCACCTCAGGTTACCCCAAATACTCAAAGAAGTAAAAATGCCTTTATTACAAGAACAGAGAGATTTCAGGGATCCCCAGAGCAAATCTCACTAAATGCATTAAAACACCACCTGCTAAAAGTACTATTTCTCTTTTGAGAACAGTCCTCAAAACGGAATTCTTCTATTATAGTTTCTCCTTTTATCTAAAAAAATGCACTTTCTATATACCTTCAGAGTATGATCCACGTTGCTAATCAAGAGTATGACCATTCTAGGGCTTCCCTGGTGGCGCAGTGGTTGAGAGTCCGCCTGCCGATGCAGGGGACGTGGGTTCGTGCCCCGGTCCGGGAAGATCCCACATGCCGCGGAGCGGCTGGGCCCTTGAGCCATGGCCGCTATGCCTGCGCGTCCAGAGCCTGTGCTCCGCAATGGGAGAGGCCACAACAGTGAGAGGCCTGCGTACCACCAAAAAAAAAAAAAAAAAAAAAAGAGTATGACCATTCTAAATGATTCACACATTTCCATGAACGTCTCATGTCATTGCCTATATAACCAACCATTTATTTTTACTGAATGAAGATTTCCCATTACCACAGGCATTTGACTTCACTATCTTTAAACTCAAGAATTTTCATGCACATGTCAGAACCTTGGAAATCATGTCTACATGTAAAATATTTTTTCATTTGTTTCCTTATGCCTGTTGCTTTTCATTAAGTATGATTATAATTAGATAACTCATAGAATATACCTCACAGGGAGGCTGTCTCCTTTACCTTTTTTATGTTTCAATACGTTTTCATTCTTACTTTTATAATTCCATGCCTTTAAATCTCCCAACATCAGGGTTCCAGAAAGCTTTGGACTGATTACTCTTACTTGAAAAAGTGAAATCGTTTTCTATCTCCTTAGGTGAATATAAATCAAACGGTGCTCTGGTTTTAAAGCTTTCTTGACTTCTTTTCTTTCTCCCTTTTTTATGGCTCCCTTGTTGGATGTCACCTCCTGTAATCAGATGTTTCATTTTTTGGAAATTCATTCTTTATTATTCAAATACTGACACATTTTCACTCTTTTAATCTTTCTATCTGAATTCTTTCTTATCAATTATTTTTCTGAGTCGCAATGTGATTCTTTACAGTAGCTTTCAAACCTGGATATATACCAGAATCACCTAGGAATCTTTAAAAATATAGATTTCTGGATAATACCCTAAGATTGGATTGAAACATAACAATCTGTGTGTTTAAAAAGCTCTGCTGGTGACAACAAAGGAGATAGTCTGTCACAGTTCCAGGAACTTGAATTTAGGAATTAAAACTGAAGAAGAAACCTGGTTTTCAGAGTATTATTGATTTGGAAACAGACAAACATATAATAAATAACATGCAATATTCAGTAATCTCCACAAATGAAAACTAGCTTATTTAGAAAAATGCCCTTGCTCAATTAACCAATGACAATGGAGGCAAGACTTAAAGTGGAGGAAAGACAGCCTCTTCAGTAAGTGGTGCTAAAAAAACTGGACAGCTACATGTAAAAGAATGAAATTAGAACACTCCCTAACACCATACACAAAAATAAACTCAAAATGGATTAAAGACCTAAATGTGAGACCGGACACTATAAAACTCCTAGAGCAAAACATAGGTAGAACACTCTCTGACATAAATCTCAGCAATATCTTTTTTGATCCGCCTCCCAGAGTAATGGAAAATAAAACCAAAAATAAACAAATGGGACCTAACTAAACTCAAAAGCTTTTGCACAGCAAAGGAGACCATAAACAAGATGAAAAGACAACCCACGGAATAGAAGAAAATATTTGCAAATGATGTAACTGACAAGGGATTAATCTCCAAAATTTACAACCAGCTCATGCAGCTTAATATCAAAAAAAAAAAACAATCAAAAAATGGGCAGAAGACCTAAATAGACATTTCTCCAAAGAAGACATACAGATGGGCAAGAAGCACATGCAAAGCTCCTCAACCTCACTAATTATCAGAGAAATGCAAATCAAACTAAAATGAGGTATCACCTCACACCAGTCAAAATGGCCATCATCAAAAAATCCACAAACAATAAATGCTGAAGAGGGTGTGGAGAGAAGGGAATCCTCGTACGCTGTCGATGGGAATGTAAATTGATACAGCCACTATGGGGAACAGTATGGAGGTTCCTTAAAAAACAAAAAATAGAGCTACCGTATGATCCTTCAATCCCACACCTGGGCATATATCTAGAGAAAAACATGGTCCGAAAAGAAATATGCATCCCAATGCTCATTGCAGTGCTACTTACAATAGCCAGGACATGGAAGCAACCTAAATGTCCATCAACAGAGGAATGGATAGAGAAGATGTGGTACATATATACAATGGAATATTACTCAGTCATTAAAAATAATGAAATAATGCCAGTTGCATCCGACATGGATGGACCTAGAGATTGTCATACTGAGTGAAGTAAGTAAGACAGAGAAAAAGAATTATCATATGATATCGCTTATATGCAGAATCTCAAAAAAGTGATACAAATGAACTTATTTACAAAACAGAAACAGACTCTCAGACTTAGAGGATGAAGTTATGGTTACCAGAGGGGAAGGGTGGCAGGGAGGGATAGTTAGGGAGCGTGGGGTTGACATGTACACACTGCTGTGTACATTTAAAATGATAACCGACAAGGACCTACCGTACAGCACAGGGAACTCTGCTCAATATTATATAACAACCTAAATGTGAAAAGAATTTGAAAAAGAATAGATACATGTATATGTATAACTGAATCACTGCTGCACACCTGAAACTAACACAACATTGTTAATCGACTATACTGCAATATAAAAGAAAAAGTTAAAAAAAATTAATCACCACAGATGAAACTAACATATTTAGAACGATGCCTTTGCTCATTCCCCAGCCTTTGCTTTTGCAACAATGTTGCCAGGCCCATAACTGACATCCCTGACACTCAGTTCTGCCCTCCGTACATGACCCATGCAGGTTCCAGGACGGTGATAACTTTGGGAGTTTCTTCACTCACTCTGCCCTTGACTTGGAGGGCTCTGCAGATACTTGGTAATCCTCTCTGTTGAACTGCTGTAAGATTCTGCCTTCTAGTGCCAACACTGAGATTTTATGTTAGTTTCCCAATTTTCAGTTCATTCTCCTGGAAACTTACATGCCAATAATAAAAACCTCACTGCCTGAATTGAATTTGCAAAGCCTTATTTCAAACCCATGTGCTCCAGTTTGAAAAATTTTGGTTTCAACTTTAGTCTGCATTCTGCGTTTCTTGTCTAATATATAGCTTTGATTTAGTCCTGCCATTTTCCATCCTTAGTCCTTATTTCTAATAATAACTGTTACCAGTTACTACATTTTTGTCTATAAATAGCCTGTCTACCTAGGCTTATAAAACTATTCCTTAACTTTAGTTCCCATCATCATTTGCAATGTTTATTTGAGACACTGAGTATTTTGGACTGGACTGCAATAAACACTGCCTAAATTGCTCTTAGTTTAGGTGAACTCTTGGGCATTCTTCCTTGACTACTCAGGATAACTTCTATTGTGAGTTAGTCTTAGTCAGGAAATCCTGCCCTTGGCCAGAAGGTGAGGGTACTACTATCTCTCACTATCTTTCCATGAGAGTAAACTATGATGCATCACAGAAATCTATGAATATATTAAGAAAAGTTTAAGGCAATATATAGTATTTGCCTTCATATTGTCATGGCCTTGTGAATATCACGTCCCTATGTACTCCAAGTTAAGTGGTTCTTTATACTATGAAATCAATTAGGGGATGCAAATTGAGTCATTAGATCAATGGCAATACAGAGGAATCAGTTATATACAAAACACACATCCATGAGACAGAAAGGTACAATCCAAAAATAATTTAGTTACAGAGGTAAATGGCAACAATTTGTTGCCTCGTGAAATTACTAACAAAGGTTTTGCTTAGCTATCACATACACATCCTCATTTTTAATGAGCAAAGTTTGCAACAGTTACACACTGTGATAATGTAGGGTTTAAACTGTGAACAGCCTTTTAAGGGGTTGTGTGACTGCATAGCTAATGACTTCAGTATCTGATTGCTGTGTACTTCACATGCACATGTTCAATTTTTATCTGGAATTTAAAAGAACACTGAGTTGAAGCAATTACATCCCGCATAAAGGAATTTTAAATGCTTTTTTTTGGTAAAGTCGTGAAGGCAAATTGGCTTGCTGCTCAGCAACAAAGATTTAATACGTGAAATAACAGATGGCGGGCAATCATTTCAAAGGAGAAAGTCATGACTAACAGCATAAAGATACTTGATTGCATGGATCTGAGCCTTTGAAACTGTCATGGCGAGCACCGATCACCCTGGAATCTTCATAAAATATATTTTTTGTTCAGGTTCTATGTTGTGTTATAAAGCTAATGGGAACTGAACAAGTAAACAGAACTTATACGGGAGTAAAACACTTTTAAAACCATGGCTCAGAGATACAGTAAAATGTAGAGCAAGGATGTATGTAACATTAGCTGAGCAATGATTTTCTTATATAAATATAGGTCAGCCTTTGAGTGCTAGTGTCACTATTCCCAGGTAAGGATTTCCTGACCCCAATATGGCAGGTGATAGTCCCTGTTATAAGATAAAGAAGAATATGAGTGAAGGATGACATTTTTGTTCACCGTCTCCAAGACTCCATACTACCTGCTAAGATAGCCCCTGGGGAGCTGAAAAGAAGCCTGAGGATTGTGAGCTGTGCTGTCATTTGTTGCTGTCTTGAATACAGTGCTACAGGGAGCTCTGTTCCTGTCCCAGCCAGCGCACCTGAACACGTATAAGACACGTGCAGCAAGTATATAACTTCGCTAGAAAAAGTCTTTTCTGTATCCAAGTAACTGGAAAAAGTATAGATCAGACAATCATGTATCCTGCTGAACTGCAGATGCTAAATCTCATCCTAAAGGCAGTAAACTAACTATCAAAATGTTGGACCCTAGATGTTAGAATCAGATACTAAAATACAGAACACCAGGGGTTCAAGGGAAATCTGGGAATCCTACCCAACCTCCAAAGCAACAAATGTAATGAAAGGGCTGTAGTATACTGAAGATAGAAATTACTCTTAAATCACCATGGCTGATTTTATCAATTATTTTCTTGAAGTGGTGGAATGAAAAGTTGGTGCAGTTCTGATTTAAGAGCAAAGCTGGATATAATTTCTTGCATTACTACATGTCCAAAAAGTTCCTCAAAGTGAAACTGGCAGCCAGTTGGCTCAGTTTGAAGAGGCACATATTGCCAAGGAAGCTCAAGACCAGGGACATATGAAACAAGGTATTTCAACCACTGTGGCCTTGTTTGAGTCAGTATTTGGCCTAATACAAAGTAGGGTGCTAAGAAGGTGAAGGACAAAATCTAAATATTGCCATTCAAGTCTCTGTCAAAGGCAACTAATTAGAAACATTTTCTTGAAAAAGGGCCTTTCAGGTTACTCAGCTCATGCAATGCCCTAGGACTTATTCTTCATGTTAGTATTTTCAGACACTAGTGACCTTCCTTTCAATCTTCCTCTTTTCTCATCTATTGCTCTGTACCCACTATTATGTTCCAGAGTGGGTCTTCTGTTCCTTTCATCAAGCAGGTTGATTTTAAAAAATTTCTTATAAAGACTTCCACTAAGATCTTATAAAGACTTCCACTAAGATCAAGACAAGGTTGCCCACTCTCACCACTCTTATTCAACATAGTTTTGGAAGTTTTAGCCACAGCAATCAGAGAAGAAAGGAAATAAAAGGAATCCAGATTGGAAAACAAGAAGTAAAGCTGTCACTGTTTGCAGATGACATGACACTATACATAGAGAATCCTAAAGATGCTACCAGAAAACTACTAGAGCTAATCAATGAATTTGGTAAAGTAGCAGGATACAAAATTAATGCACAGAAATCTCTGGCATTCCTATACACTAATGATGAAAAATCTGAAAGTGAAATCAAGAAAACACTCCCATTTTCCACTGCAACAAAAAGAATAAAATATCTAGGAATAAACCTACCTAGGGAGACAAAAGACCTGTATGCAGAAAACTATAAGACACCGATGAAGGAAATTAAAGATGATACAAATAGATGGAGAGATATACCATGTCCTTGGATTGGAAGAATCAACATTGTGAAAATGACTCTACTACCCAAAGCAATCTACAGATTCAATGCAATCCCTATCAAACTACCACTGGCATTTTTCACAGAACTAGAACAAAAAATTCCACAATTTGTATGGAAACACAGAACACCCCGAATAGCCAAAGCAATCTTGAGAATGAAAAACAGAGCTGGAGAAATCAGGCTCCCTGCCTTCAGACTATACTACAAAGCTACAGTAATCAAGACAGTATGGTACTGGCACAAAAACAGAAAGATCAATGGAAGAGGATAGAAAACCCAGAGATAAACCCACGCACATATGGTCACCTTATCTTTGATAAAGGAGGTAGGAATGTACAGTGGAGAAAGGACAGCCTCTTCAATAAGTGGTGCTGGGAAAACTGGACAGCTACATGTAAAAGTATGAGATTAGATCACTCCCTAACCCCATACACAAAAATAAGCTCAAAATGGAGTAAAGACCTAAATGTAAGGCCAGAAACTATCAAACTCTTAGAGGAAAACATACGCAGAACACTCTATGACATAAATCACAGCAAGATCCTTTTTGACCCACCTCCTAGAGAAATGGAAATAAAAACACAAATAAACAAATGGGACCCAATGAAACTTCAAAGCTTTTGCACAGCAAAGGAAACCATAAACAAGACCAAAAGACAACCCTCAGAATGGGAGAAAATATTTGCAAATGAAGCAACTGACAAAGGATTAATCTCCAAAATTTATAAGCAGCTCATGAAGCTCAATAACAAAAAAACAAACAACCCAATTCAAAAATGGGCAGAAGACCTAAATAGACATTTCTCCCAAGAAGATATACAGACTGCCAACAAACACATGAAAGAATGCTCAACATCACTAATCATTAGAGACATGCAAATCAAAACTGCAATGAGATATCATCTCACACCAGTCAGAATGGCCATCATCAAAAAATCTAGAAACAATAAATCCTGGAGAGAGTGTGGAGAAAAGGGAACCCTCTTGCACTGTTGGTGGGAATGTAAATCGATACAGCCACTATGGAGAACAGTATGGAGGTTGCTTAAAAAACTACAAATAGAACTACCATATGACCCAGCAATCCCACTACTGGGCATATACCCTGAGAAAACCATAATTCAAAAAGAGTCATGTACCAAAATATTCATTGCAGCTCTACTTACAATAGTCTAGAGATGGAAACAACCTAAGTGCCCATCATCGGATGAATGGGTAAAGAAGATGTGGCACATATATACAATGGAATATTATTCAGCCATAAAAAGAAACGAAATTGAGCTATTTGTAATGAGATGGATAGACCTAGAGTCTGTCATACAGAGTGAAGTCAGTCAGAAAGAGAGAGACAAATACCGTATGGTAACACATATATATGGAATTTAAGGAAAAAAAAATGTCATGAAGAACCTAGGGGTAAGACAGGAATAAAGACACAGACCTACTAGAGAATGGACTTGAGGATATGGGGAGAGGGAATGGTAAGCTGTGACAAAGCGAAAGAGAGGCATGAACTCTACCAATCTCTATACACTACCAAACGTAAGGTAGATAGCTAGTGGGAAGGGGCCGCATAGCACAGGGAGATCAGCTTGGTGGTTTGTGACCACCTAGAGGGGTGGGATAGGGAGGGTAGGAGGGAGGGAGACGCAAGAGGGAAGAGATATGGGAACATATGTATATATATAACATTCATTTTTTTGCAAAGCAGAAACTAACACACCATTGTAAAGGAATTATACTCCAATAAAAATGTTAAAAAAAAAAGACTTAGGCTAAAAAGATAATTATTTCTTGAAAAATACAAAAGTTTTAAACCTTACAGAAGACCTTTCATTTCATTAACAGTGACTAAAATTGAGGAAAGTCTTGCCTACCAGGCATTGTTGAAACGATTTCCAGTTTGTCAATTCATAATCTCATCTTGTGCTTATTCATAGAGCTGTTTGCTCAGTTTCGATGATTACATTTTAATTGTTCCCTTGTAACTGAAAAAGTAAATATTTATTTTTTCTTTTTTTAAAATCAATGAATGAGCCTAAATATAGTGACACTATTCGCAAAGAATGTTCAGAGAAGTCTCCTACCGTGTGATTCTGTCTGGGCATTTAAAAGTTAATAACTCTGGGTCAGTTTGGATCTTCTCAAGGTTCATTGCTTTTAGAATTCAATGAGTTCCTTTTCTAAATCTAATTGAGTGGCAAATGGGTGAGTGTTCTGTGTATTCTTTCAGCATCTTGTTGGCTCTCTTTATGCAGGATACAATATTTAATGAAAGATCAATATTTCCTGGCCACATTTCCTTTTACTTCTGTCACGTAGGAGTTGGTGGCTAGCAAGTCACTAATATCATCATTACCATGATCTCCATCATCACTCAACCAAAGAATTAAATTATATAATGCATTTAGTATGTAAAGTGGTGCCTGATATATTGTATGTACATGCTATGGTCAGACAATAATCAATATTGATGCAAATATATAATGTAAAGATCATTGAATGGGGAGAGAAAAACATGGTTCCTATGTTTGAACCTACCACTTATAAGCTTTCTTATTGTGATCATGGGCCAGAGTCACCTGGCTTCTTGGATTCCCAATATCATCATCTCTAAAATCAGAAGAGTGAATAATTAGTTGACTACTGATGTTCCTTCCAGTTCTGTTAGTCCATGATTCTATGCATGTTCCATGCTGCTAAAGAATATCTATGGGCATTAAAAACTTTCAGGTATGTGTGTGTCTGATAATCTCTTTTGCGTTTCTATTCTGAACTGTGGATTTATCTCCAGAATGCACAAATGAACATCTGCACAGGTTTTGCATTCAATTTCAGATAGTCCATCTCTCTAGAAAAGACTTTTTGGTCCATCTGCAACCATGGGTCCCCAGGGGGATCCCCTGTTCTCTGTGCTTTAAGTGCCCAGAGGTGAAGGACATCGCTGATGGCTGTTTAGAAATCTGCACATGTCTTTTCAAATTAAGTGCCAAGGCAGCTGCTCAGTCCAAGGGAGGTCCTGGCCCCCCTTGCTCTACTTCCTTTTTTCAGAACAGGGACACAAAGTGCTCTATCTTTTTTCTCCTTAATAATGCTCTGATGCATTCCAACACATATCTGTCCACCACTGCATCTCACAGCTGAAATAGGAGAAATAATCCCTCCAGTTCACCCCTCCTGATGCCCTAGAAGACCTTATCTCTTTCTTTCTTTCTTCTTTTTCTTTCTTTCTCTTTCTTCTTTCTCTTTCTTTTCTTTCTTTTTTTGTTTCTTTCTTTCTTTCTTTTTTGTGGTACGCAGGCCTCTCACTATTGTGGCCTCTCCCATTGCGGAGCACAGGCTCCGGACACGCAGGCTCAGCGGCCATGGCTCACGGGCCCAGCCACTCCGCGGCATGTGGGATCTTCCCGGACCGGGGCATGAACCCGTGTCCCCTGCATCGGCAGGAGGACTCTCAACCACTGCGCCACCAGGGAAGCCCTATCTGTTTCTTTATTTTGATGTGATTAATAATAGTTGAGAAAGCAGGAGATGAAAATGACCACAGAGTGAAATTGTAAAGCCTGAGTTGCTAACTTCTGGAAGTTGACTTATGTTGCTCCCAAGAAGAGGGTCATTGGAAGTCTTTGGATTCAGCGTGTTTCCACTGAGGATGGGGCTCACTAAGCATTCAATATTCACTTCCTTCCCTTACTTTCTCTGAATTACACTAACCTTTTCTATCATTTACTTACAAAGTACCGAAGGGAAGGTCTTTGATTAGAAAGATTTAGTGTGTGAAAGAGTGTTTTTTTAAAAATTCATAATTACTTTTTTTGGCTATGGAAACAACTTTTTATTATTCACTTTTCAAAATGTTTCTAGGATATATATTCTGGACTCATATAACATTAATATCCTTTTTATTACTTGTTTAATTAGTTGCTTATTTACTACTACTAAAACCATTATTAATAATGAGCATTTATTAATGCATACAAAGCTCTAGGGTAAGTATTTTGTGTTCTCTCATTTAATTTTCAAAACATC
Organism: Orcinus orca; assembly: GCF_937001465.1. Classification (NCBI taxonomy): domain Eukaryota; kingdom Metazoa; phylum Chordata; class Mammalia; order Artiodactyla; family Delphinidae; genus Orcinus; species Orcinus orca. The sequence goes on along the minus strand of NC_064573.1, from coordinate 9,228,656 downwards.
CCTGTAGGTCATGTACTATTATTATTTCACTTTGTTGTCTTGTAAAAGGAGATAGAGAAAGGTTAGACAACGCAAAAAGATCATAAAGTAGCAAAGGATGAATTGGAAACTGAATCCATCTCTGTCTCCCCAAATGCCCTGCTCTTAATTGCCACAGACAGTCACATGCAACCAAGAGACTGGGGTAGAGCAGGAATTGTTTGCATAAACCTGTATTCCATGTGCTCTTTTCTTTCTTTCTTTTATTTTTTTGAGCTGTAAATTGACTTCATTCAGAAAATAAAGTTTTTAAACTGACATTTTGACAGCCCCCCCCACCAATTTTAGGGTTTTTATGATAATTTTCTCCTCTCTAAATAAAGTAAAAATCAAATACTTTGTGGGGAAAACAAAACATGGATCATAATGAAATAAGCATTAAAATAACATAGGTCCAATGAAAATAGATGAGTATTACTCAAGGTATCCAGTCTTCATTTGTGTTTATTTTCACCATGCCCCCTTTGGTTTATGTTCAAGTTTAGATTTCTTTGTTTTCATGATCAAATTTGAATTAAACATTTTGCTTAGACTGCCCAGTTATTGAGTATAGGGATGTTTGCAGATCAAACAATTATTAGTAGGCTATAGGCTATATGGGAGGAAATCAAAAATGCTCTGTAGAGATTCATCTGATGTGATGTTTCTGGTGATTTTTCCACCAGCTTATCTAAGAGTCAGTGTATCCTGTAAATAGAAACAATTTGTTATAAACAAATATATAAACTGAATAGATTCAAAAGAGAAAATATAATAAATCTACATGAAATAAATTGATTCAGCAGACTAATAAGCATATCATCAGAGATGCTTCTAAGAATCCTTAACATTCTTCTTTCCTTTAGAACGCCAGCTTTATTAGAAATTAATATGAAAACATGAGGCGAACACTGCTGCCAACAATAGTAAAGCTGGTATGGCTTTCAGTTAAACATCCATGATTTGCTTCATTAAACATATTTCATTGTACTCTCAGGTTTTTAAATATGTCTCCAAGAACATCTCATAATTTTTAAAAGATATTATAAGCTAATTTGCTTCATAGAAAGCATAATTTCTACGCATATTAAGAATGATGCTGCATTTTCAGTAACCGTATGTATCGATCAAGAGCTTCCTTAAGACAAGAATCTCCCTGTTCCCAATTCAGCTTCTCATATGCTATGAGGATGATGATTTGAAGTCAGCTTTTGAATTCACTTTAAATGAAAGTCTCTTAACTGCATAAATAGATTAGCAATCCTTGGGTATCTTATAAGAAGAACTAATTATATGAAACGTGGTAATAAAATGTTAAATGTTTAAAAAGTCCTTTAAACGTTAAAAAGGAAAAATCACACGTGTTCTGGGAAGATGAGAGAGAAAACATTCCAGATATCATACTGTAGGTTATATTTGGATACAATCACACCATTCAGATAAGACTTCCTGAGTGAATTTGCATATTTGTGGAGATTCTACCTAAAAATCAGAACATATATTTTTAAAAATTTTATAACAACTTAATTATTTTGTGTGCATGTATTTTTTTTAAACTTTTTATTCTATATTGGAGTATAGCCAATTAACAATGTTGTGATAGTTTCAGGTGCACAGCAAAGGGACTCAGACATACATATGTATGTATCCATTCTCCCCCAAACTCCCCTACCATCCAGGCTGCCACATAACATTGAGCAGAGGTCCCTGTGCTATACACTAGGTCCTTGTTCATTATCCATTTTAAATATAGCAGTGTGTACATGTCGATCCCCAAATCCCTGACTATCCCTTCCCCCCAACCTTCCCCCCGGTAACCGTAAGTTCCTTCTCTAAGTCTGTGAGCCTGTGTCTGTTTTGTAAATAGGTTCATATGTGTCATTTCTTTTTAGATTCCGCATATAAGGGATATCATACAGTATTTCTCTTTCTCTGTCTGACTTCACTCAGTGTGACAATCTAGAATGGATAAAGAAAATGTGGTACATATATGCAATGGAATATTACTCAGAATGAAATATTGCCATTTGCAGCAACATGGATGGACCCAGAGATTGTCATACTGAGTGAAGTACGTCAGAACATATATTTTTAATTACACATTATACTTTCTGATCCATTTTACCTACAGTCGTTAAAACCGTATACATTTATAGGAGGGAGGTGCACAAATGTTAAAGCCTTGTTCAGGAGAAGTGTGTGAGCCGGTCAGAACTGTTACTAACTTATCCCTTCCTCCTTACTGTGAGCTAGGAGCTTTGAGAACAATCGTGTTGTTTATCTTCTCTTCCTAAATCCACAGGAGGTTTGAGAAAACAAAGCAACTAAAGTCTTTAGAGTCACAAAGGTTTTGAAAATCAAATACAGTCAATTTCAATTGTGATTTAAGCAATTTCAAATGTATCCCCTTCTCCTGCACCTGGTATTGTTTGTTTACCCAACGAATATGATTATCATCTGTCTCATAGTCAGTAACACCAAGTTCACTGAGGCCGGAGCCTCAGAGCCATAAGTGAGCAAGTGTGTGAAAAATAATCAAAGGAAAGAATAAGATTATACGATTTTAGCTCCAGGACCATAGTAAGTAAACAGAATTAGATGCTTTCATTTATCTAGCATCTACGTTTTACACCAAAATATCTCTCTGAGTTTTGTAATACAGTATAAATAAATGAGACATTCTCACACCATTCCAAAGCAAAACAGAGGCAAACAAAGAAACAAAAACCTAAGTCACTCTGAAATGTAGGAAGCATTTTTATACCATTTTTAGGACAAGATGGAGACTATTTTGTGAGTTTAGGCTATTGAATGAGGCTATTCTTATTGAAATGGAGGAATAATTTTCTAAGAAAATTATTCCTCCATTTCAATAAGAATAATTTTTTATTCCTATTTTTAAATCAATGATTTCTTTTTTTTTTTTGCATTTAGACAAAGGCAATTGCTGTAAAACAAACTCTTTTTAAAAACAACACAACAGCATTATAATTAGTTCTTTTCACTCAAAAAATTCAGTCAATTTAACTGTTTACAGAACAGTTTATATGTTTAACTTCAGTCATTTAAATATAATTTAAAAAGTGACGTAAGAAAGAACACTGAAATAGTCCTGCTTGGGAAGAAATGAATGGCAACTTTAGCTCTAGCAACAAATCCCCAAGAAATCAGTATTCACACGGTGTTATTTTCTGAGCTATATAATAGTTATTAGATTTTTGTTTTCCTATTGTTTACACGTACAGGTTTCCAAAGTAGTTTTCCACATTGCAAATATCTAGGTAATATAATTCATTATTTACCATGGGTTTTTAGAGAGCAATAGAGTTTATTCCTAGATGTCCCTAAGGACGATTCTGATATGCTCTGAGCTCATTTGTTAAAAATATGGCAGGGAACTGGCAGGTAAAATCTTAAAATCGTTATGGCAATGCCTGTCCTCCATCTTTCAAAGTCCCTATTTCCCAAATGAAGCAAATACCAAGAGTGACATGAACCATGAACGTGGCTTTCCAATTGCTGGACTTAGTATTTGTGAAGAAGACTGATTTACATTGTTTGAGCAGTCCTTTCTTATTTTCACCATGATAAACTCTTGAAAAGTGGGGTAGGTATTTTGTAGCACCATCCAACCAAGTTTGAGTGAATGGCTTCCTTCAGCATATTTACTGCGGGAAGCAGACACATCCACTTTGCAGAGTGCTTTCAGAACACCTCCTGCTCTGCTCTGTATAAGGATTAGGAAGCCCAGGTTCTAGTTACGGTGCTGTGTGATTGTGGTCAGAACAGTCTCCATGTGCTTTAGCTTCTCATTAGTAAAAGCAGCGGAAAGGAAGATAGCTCTAAGCCACTAGTTCATTTTGAGACTTTTAACTGGAAGGGTTTGAAAATCAGAAACTTCTTTTTTATCTTATTCACAACTTTGTGTTGACTTGAATAGAATAAAGAAAACCATGAAGCACTGATGTCAAAGAGGTATGCGGTAGGCTTCTCCTTTGCTTTGATGTTGTTGGTTGCTGGTAAGGGAAGCAAAAGCATCTCAGGGTTTGTAACCACCAATGGATCGATATCAGCTGCTTGATTCCTCTCTCACTGTCTCTGTGAGTTGCTGCCCAGATTAGAATCTGATGCAAAAATTAGTCATGGTGTGACATTCAGAGGCAAATATAGATGTTAGAAGATATAAATACACTGAGCACTGACAGAGGAATATATACATAACATTGTATTTCCTTTATACATTCAAATTAATTAATTGATAGGAGTTGGAATACATGAAAAAAGAAGGATTTAGGCCTGGGGTGTCAATGTATATCATTTTACAATAAGTCCCTGAATTCAAGATGAACCCTTTATGTAATTATTTACATATATTAGCAATCAAACTGAACAGAAGTCTTGGTAATTTCCAAATTGCCTTTTTCAAGTCTAAGCTCTACCTACGACTATTATGTCTAAATCTTAAAGTTGCAGTATGGGGAGGGAGAAGATGCAAGACTATTTTACTTGCAGACAGAATTGAGGATAGAAAGTCCAAGGTGACTCTAAAGGCAGGAGTGAGAGGAAGATGAATGTGTTTGAACACATTCATTGTAAGAGAGGGAAAAAAATGGGAAGGAGAAAAAACGCAGGAGAGACAAGAGGGTGAGAAGTAATGCATCTTAGTAAATTATCAAAAGTGCTAAAGGCAAAGTAATCTTGAGCCGTGACCTACTCGCAAGAACCTATTATTTAAGTTTTTCCTTCTACTCTAAAGTGAATTTTCCTGCAGGGTCAATTTATTATGTATTTTATCTTCTCAGTTTTTAATCTAGTTATTCTAATTGTGATGATGCTTTATGTCTCTCCCTACCTCTCCAATAAATATTCAGAGATAAGGGTACTACATTCTTAACCAAATGTTGTTCAGTTATTTCCTTGATTAATCGAAGTACAAATTTAGAACATATATTATGGTTGTCAATTTTACATTATGTAAAAATAAAAATGTGTCAAATTCATTAGGCACAGCAATAAATGTTTGAGTGATTTGATGAATAAAAAAACATCTGCCTGACGTCAGTAAATATAGAAAAATTAACAGTGAGAATCTTCATATTAACTGTTCACATTTTACTGTGACTTTGTGTAAACATCTTACTAAGAAATGATGAAACACAGTATCAGCATTTATCAACTGTCCATAATTCATTAGTCTAACTCAGAGTTTGGCAAACAGCCTGTTGGCTAAATCTATCCTACTGTCTGTTTTTATAAAGTTTTATTGGAATACAGCCATGCTTATTCATGGGGCCTTTCGCGCTACTACAGCAGAATAAGGTGGCTGAGACCACTTTTATGGCCAGCAAAGCCTAAAAGATTTAGAGACGTACCTCTAAGATGCTATGAGTTTGGTTCCAGACCATGGCAATAAAGTGAATATTGCAATAAAGCGAGTCACACAATTTTTTTGGTTCCAAAGAGCATATAAAAGTTATGTTTATACTATATTGTACTCTATAAAATGTGCAGTACATTATGTCTAAAAAGACCGATGTTCATACCTTATGTCTAAAAAATACTTTTTTTGCTAAAAAAGTGTTAACCATCATCAGAGCCTTCAGTGAATCATAGTAGTGACATCAAAGATCACTGATCACAGGTCACCATAACAAATATGACAATAAAAAACTTGGACATATTGTAAGAATTACCAAAATGTGACACAGAGCATGAAGTGAGCAAATACTGTTGGAAAAATGGAGCCCATAGACTTTCTTGATGCAGGGGTGCCACGAACCTACAATTTGAAAACATGGAAAATCTGGGAAGCACAATAAAATGAAGCACAATAGGGGCTTCCCTGGTGGTGCAGTGGTTGAGAGTCCGCCTGCTGATGCAGGGGACATGGGTTCGTGCCCCGGTCCGGGAAGATCCCACATGCCGCGGAGCGGCTGGATCCGTGAGCCATGGCCGCTGAGCCTGCGCGTCCGGAGCCTGTGCTCCGCAACGGGAGAGGCCACAACAGTGAGAGGCCCGTGTACCGCAAAAAAAAAAAAAAAAAAAAAAAAAAAAGCAGCACAATAAAATAAGGTACGCCTGTACTGTCTGATCCTTTACAGAAAAGGTTTGTTGACCTCTGACAGCTACTATGCACAGGAGGGTTCTCTTTGTCCTGACTGTGGCTCTAACTGATTCAGGCCAGAAACTATGCCAAGGGGTTTGGCAGTGGCATTTTTACCACATAACAGCTACATTATTGATAGCTTACTGTGAGCCGGAATGGTCTAAGCAGTGTACATAAATAATAACACTTAATCCTTGTAATAATGAGATAAATATTATCACTATGGCCATTTTAGAGGTGAGGCAACCAGAGAGATTTTGTGACTCACCGTCAGTGTGTTGAAGCCAGGAATGGACCCTGAGTAATTTGATGCTGAACTTAAAAAAAAAAATAACAGAGAGATTTGAGTAAAAAAGTTATTTTGGGGACTTCCCTGGTGGTGCAGTGGATAAGACTCCGCCCTCCCAAGGCAGGAGGCCCGGGTTCGATCCTTGGTCAGGGAACTAGATCCCACATGCATGCCACAACTAAGAGTTCATATGCCACAACTAAGGAGCCTTCCTGCCACAACTAAGACCTGGTGCAACCAAATAATTTTAAAAAAGTTATTTTGTATCCTCACGTTTTTCCTATTTTGCTGTCTTTCAACACTTGCAGCTGGGACTAGACAACACAGAAAACACAGTCAAGAGTCTTTCTGAGAAAGGATTATGGGAGGGCGAAGACTAGGCTGCTGTGACAGAGATGACCCAGAGAAAAGTGAAGTTCATTCCCTCACTTCTAACAGTCCCAAGATGAGTGGTGCGGGTGGATCGATGGCTCTTTTCCACACTGCCCTTCAGAGAATCAGAACTACTCCCATCCATGGCTCTGCCATGCTCTAGGGGGCTGATGTGTCTGCATGGCAGAAGCTGAGTGACAGTCATGCCCCTTCTGTCTGCAGATGTTGAAGAGTGTGTAAGAGCACACATCTGCTGTCCCAGAACCCATACCTAGTTGTGGTACATGTGACTTCAGCTCACAGACACTCAGGAGAATTTAGTCATCTGGTATCCTCCAGCCTGCAAAGAAGACTGGAATATTTAGGCTCCAGCTGAGCAGCCATGTGACCAGCCATGACCCTATTTCTGTGGGAGAGAGATGGATTTGGGGTTGACAAATGGCAATTTTCTTAAGAGCAAAAGAGTAAAAATTTTATCTTTTTAAGGTTTTTCAGTGGCATAACTGGTCCATCTGACTTTTGGTTCAGTTGTTCTTGAGCAGGAAAACTTTCATGATAGTTTATGAGGGGAAGAACAAGCAAATGGACTGTTGAGTTTTAACTGAAAGAGGATCAGAGTGTGGGCCTTTCCTTGGGTCATCTCCAGAGAACATCCTTGGGTTATCCATCCGCTGTTCTACTTTGATTTTCAAAGCTCTATTATTATTACCTTTTTCCATCTCTCTGTGATCTCGATTTTTTTCAAAATACTTAATCTTATTAGACTACAGTAATGTGAAGTATACAAATATGTATTTTTAGCAAGTGTATATCAATATATTTATAGTCTTCATATCTAACTTGTTTACTAAAATTATATTAAGTGATATTTATAGTTTATATTTCTTATGTGTCAGGAAGTTTTAAGATACTGATGGTGACTTTTCTTCTTATTTTCAATCTAATTCTTATTGTTCTACTGTATTTTAATTCTTACTGTGCATTAGCAAAACAAATTATTAGAACTGAGTATTTGGGAGCTGGAGAAGTGTGAAAAAGCTTCATAGAGATCAAAACAGAAATGAGTTGAGTCTTGAAGGGAAAATAAAACTAACAACTAAATATTTGTGCAATATACACACATATGCACACATTTTCTAAGGGAAATTAAAAAGCTCTATAGTAATGAATATTACAGAGTACCAGTGACTTTGTATCTGAATTTCATTTTCCTCTGATTAAAGGGACATTTTCCTTTGCCTAAGTAAGCTTAACCTGAAACTGTCTACATGAAATCATATAACTATAGATCTCTCCTCCAAAACAGTGGAAGCTGCTTGATTATCTTGCTTTTCCAGGCATTGCATCTCTCCCATTTACCTCTGCAGGCTCTTGGAGAAGTCAATGAAAATAAATGTGTGAGTTGATACTTTCTTTTCTTCCTTTGATGTATACAGTGAGATACTCACAATGTAGCAACCCTTATACTTTTAAAAGAGAGAATCCTGGTGGGAAAAAAACCCTGAGGTATGCATCCCTGTAAAGCAAACTGTGCTTTAATTTGTTTCTTTGTTTTCTTTTTTAACATCTTTATTGGGGTATAATTGCTTTACAATGGTGTGTTAGTTTCTGCTTTATAACAAAGTGAATCAGCTATACATACGTTCCCAAATCTCTTCCCTCTTGCGTCTCCTGTTTTCTAACTGTTGAGAGGCATTTGAAAATACGTGGAGTGCTTTAGATTTCTATGCCTGGTAATTATTTCCCAGGTCAGGGTCAGATATGACAAAGTCCTGCAACAGAGAAAGAGGCTCGCAGGTACACATCAAAAGACTGGCTTGCCCAGGATGCCGGAAGCACTGGTGTGGACGCTTGACTAGAGTTAAGCTCTCCGGCCCAGGATGCCTCATTGGTCGGGTGGGAAAGAGCCGGGTATGGAAGTCAAGGAACTACCTTAAGGATTCAGTGAAATGATCCATGCAGAGTGCTTCGTGTTTGGCTCAGAATAAGCAGTGCATACTCTTAACCCTTGGAGTAAATTTCTAACATATTTTTGTAAAGCAGCAACGATCATACTTACTTCACAGGTTCCTTCTAAGGCTTTAAAGATTATTATTGCTATAAAGTATCTCACCCTTGGTAGGTTGCAGATATTCTTATTCTCACCAGTCTCCACAGTTTTAATATTTTAGTTCTATATTTTTTAAAGTGCCTTCGATTTCTGAAAACAAAGTACACGTTTATGGTTTTGCATTTCTGACTTCTGGTTAATACTACATTAGTGTGTTCTCCTCATCACCTGCTGGAATTTCTTCAACCCATCAGAATCTTCTTTGTAGTTCTCCTCCTGCCACCTAGTAATGCTCAGTCCCTATATTCTGGGTTGGGAGCTGTGATATTACTTACTAAATCATCCTCTCTGTTCCCCAGTTATTCTCCTAAAAAATATCCTTTAGGGTTTTTTTTTTTCTTTTTCCCCTTTTAATCTGTCCTCTTACCTTCTCTCTTTAGATAACATGTCATATATGTCTTGGGAAAGCTTCCTTTTACTGACTCAAAATTTGTGATTTTACTTTTTTAAAGACTTTGTATTTCACCCTCTCTCAAAAATCCATTTTAACTCAGATTTCTAACTCCCAAATTCACAATTGCTTAATTTTCAAAGGTTTTCTTGTGACATCTTAATAGAAAGAAGATAAGATGGAAGAGGTATAACATTCAAAATGTGTTATTTGGATTCTCAAGATTAGACCCATTATTCTAGAATTTCCTGAAATATGCACAGAAGTTCTTTGGAGAACCCATTCCTTTATGATTTTGTGAAACAGTTTTCATTGCTTTTTGGTATCTGTTGATCTAGAAATTACTCAAATATAGTGTGGACTTTTATATTTATGATAATATACAATTCAACTGAATATCTGAATAAATACATCACAATTTACTCAGAATTTTAAAAATTTACTATGCCTCAATGGCAATTACAGCCAAGGTCCTTCCTCAATTACAATTGACTGTGATATTTTTCAAGAAAATAATTTTGCAGTTTTACATACAATGATGTATAGTATCTTTATGCAGTACTGGTTTTAAGTGTGATTATTTAAACTGTTTTTAATATCATTACTTTCTAAGTACTCCAAGTGTTTTACTACATATATCAAAATATTTGAATTATTTTTTGATATTTAAGTATTTTTCTTTCTCATTCTGCTTGATTAAATATTCTTACATTCCAACCAATGCCAAAACTTAGCCCAGTTTTTCTTCCCTTTATCTTAACTACTTTTCTGTAAATGGGAATAATAATAATATAAACCTCAAATGTTGAATTCAGTATTAAAACTAATGCATATAAGTTGCATAGCATAGTGACTTGTATAAACCAGGCAATCTGTAACGATTTTGATGTAGAAAGTATAATCAATTCTATCAGTTATATTCATGAGGGTTACAGAGTCATGACCCAAGCACCTCCCAAAGGCCTCACTTCCTAAATACCATCATGTGGGGCATTAGGATTTCAACATATGAGTTTGGGGAGGATGCAAACACTCAGACCATAGCAGATTCCTTACTCTGTTGTTGGAAATATAAAGTCTAAGTTGCACTAATCTACTAAAAAACACCTAAATCGATGATTTTCTAAATTTTTACACTTCATAGGTTTTGAAATCTGCTTCCTTCATATTTGTAGTTTCATCATTTTTAAAGTGTACAGTTAGTATCTGAACTCTTTATTTTGCTTTATATTTTTTTCTTAGAAAATAGCAGAGAACCATCTGAATGAAACATAAAATTAATAATAAACTGTTCCAAAAATTCAAATGGAGAAAAATGTCAGCTACGTAGGCCTCAAGAATAGTCGGAACTTTAAAAAATATCTATTTATTCTTTTTGGCCAGGAGAAGCAGTAATGGTAACAGAACATCTATATGGTTAATGATAAAACACATAAATAGAAACTAGAATCACCTTGTAGTATTCAAATCCCTGCTATACCCACCACTTATATTGTTTTTGGCTTTTGTTTCTTCAACTATAAAATAGTGGCTACAATATTATTTCCCTCATAAATTCTTGTGCAAATTAAATAAATTAATATAAACAAGGTGCTTAAAATAGTATCTAGCACATAATAAGCACTCAGCAATGTTACATATTATCCATGATATTGAAAATAAAATATAAAATTTGATAATGATATTTGGACATTTTTTGAAAAATGAAAATCAACCATGATCTGCCATCAATGTTTAAAGGGACAGAAGTAAAATAATGATATTATTGGAATTATTTTGCTTTTCTAACACTTAACAGTGATTTTCTGTCTTTCATTCCTTGCTTGGACAAGAAAATCAGTTAATTTTTCAGCTTAGCCGTTTCCTTCTCTCCTTAAATAAATATATTCGATGAAATTAAGTTATGAAAAAGGAAGTAAAATTCCAACTGAGACTGGTATTGAACTTAATTCTCTAAACAAACAAACAACAAAAAAACAAAGAGATACATAAGGGTAATAACTTTCTAAGTAAATACTGAAACTTTCTGCTCTGGTTAAAATATAATTGTATTCAGGAAGTAAAAATTATACTGCCTTTCAATACACAGTATTTTCTCCTTGAACATCTTTATTGGAGTATAATTGCTTTAAAATGGTGTGTTAGTTTCTGCTCTCTAACACAGTGAATCAGCAATACATATACATATATCCCCATATCTCCTCCCTCTTGTGTCTCCCTCTCACTCTCCCTATCCCACCCCTCTAGGTGGTCACAGAGCACGAAGCTGATCTCCCTGTGCTATGTGGCTGCTTCCCACTAGCTATCGATTTTACATTTCAATACACAGTATTTTGATAGTATTATTTTATCTCCAAAACACGTAAGTGCACTGTCCAACTCTCCAGAACGAAAAAGAGAAATACATACTGAGAGCAGAAATATTGGTATAAAAGTTCAAACTGGTAGGCCATTTATTCAGTACCGAAAGCAAGTGAGTTGTAATAGCCTCCAGTCTTGGCAGTGTGAGCACTAAAGGAAAACGCAGCGGAACCAGAGGAAATGAGGTCATGCAAGAGGGCAAAGGACAAAGATTAACAGTCACCGTTGCTGGGTAACAACAGGAGGGATTCGCAAAGACACTTACAATTCCATCAGTCTGGTCTTGTTTTCTTTCATCATGTACTCATTCTGGATAAACACAGTGCTCATTCTGGGAGAACATGAAAAACAAAAGAATACAAATGAATATATTGTGTCCATTATATAAAACATTTTATAATTCACCAAAGCAACAGTTGTTCCTTCTTTGTGAAAGTACTGAAAATATACTAAACTATTAATAAAAATCATTTTTCTTTAGCTTAAGTTCTGTTTTTTATCTAGAATATACAGAATCAAGAGTGAAAGATTTAACATGATAAACCATGTCATTTGAATGCAACTCCAGTTTATTACTGCACACTGTGAAAAAATAACAAAGCTTAATGCTAAAATATAGATACTCCAGTGAAATAAAAGAAAAATGCATTTTATATGTATGAAAAACAATATTTACCTAATAAAATCCTGGAATGGAATAGGTGCAAAAACAGTAAAATAGGCACTGAAGAGAATGAGTTTTGAATACAGAAAGTATACTGAATATAGAAATATTCAGCATATATATAGATTTTCTTGAACGATTAGCATATAAAGCTGTATGCTTATATGTATGTGAACTGTATCACTGATTTACAGTTTTTGATAATGACCAGGAAAAAAAATCACATTTCCCCACATTTCCTAAATTCTTCTCACGTCTTTCTACTCCATCGTTTACATGTTTTAGATAATACAAGCCACATGGCATTGTTTTTAAATGAGAGAAATAAAAAGGGAATAGTAAAAACTTAATCTCACGAAGTATCTCTAAAACACACTTTAGCAGTTTTCTGACAATGTGAAGAGAATTTCTGCCTCATACGAAGCGTGTATCACGATTACCCACTAATTTAATGCTAAGCTAATTTAGTAGCTATGTTTTCAGATCAGAGCAACTTTGCACAGTATCATGTAGGTATTACATTTTCCTTCTAAGCGTCACTCAATGAGTTCTTTTAATAATGAAATATTATTTTAAAGGTAAACAATGGGTACAAATATCATTTGTAAAAACAAATAAGGCAATTAAAAATAATGGTTCCTAACAGACTGAAGTATTAGTAGAGTGCAGTTGGTCACAAGAGAAGAGGGAAGAAGCTGTTGGTGCTCAAAGGAACGTAAATGTGAGCAACAGTGAGCTAGTACAGGAAGGAGTGCAAGTAAAGTCTTGCCATGTGTCCTCGTCTGAGCACAGAGGGATGTGAACTTTGGTCTCTCCTGGGCACTAGAGGCTCAGAGAGTGGATGGCTGTGAATTTTCATCTGAAGCCAGACACGAAGCCACAGAACGATGACAAAAGAAAGTCAAAGTGACTATTGCCTCGAATTCATTGTGCTTGCAATTACGCAACTCTTGAAAACATGACACTGCTTGATATTTTTTAAAACTCTGTATTTTACAATGCTTTTTCCCCCCAATTTTTATCATGGCTATTTTAAACACACAGAAAAATAGAATGATAAAATGAATGTCCCTGTTAACTCTATTTGATAATTGTTAACATTTTACCATATTTGCTTCATCCTTTCTGGCTTGATTTCATCTAGAATCAGAACAGCCTTATTTGTCAGTTTTTCCTTCTCTGTGTATTTAATAAATGGTAATTGCTCACTTATCACACAATTATTGACTAATATCTTTATCATGCAAGTTTTATGATTCAAGGAGCTGTAAGTATTACTTTAAAAGCTTCGGGATTTTTAGAGAGATTTTCCAACAAAAGTGTTAGTATAACATAAGTGCAATCTCCATCTAAAGTAGTATTGGCCTCTCTTTGAATGTTTTATGAACTGGAGCTTTTTATTTTCTTCTCTGAAAATGTTCATTCATAGAAACAATTAAGCATGCCTTCCATGATCGGATCTTTCATGGATTGCTATATCTCAACACACTATCATTTGCTCATTTATCTCAACTGTATGCCCTTAGCTAGGCCTGTTAGACTCCTTTAATTTTTTCACAAGCTTTTCCTCTTTCTTAGAAAGATATTATTCAAATAGTCTCCTATCAATAGACATTTGTGTTGTTTTCATTATTTTTCTATTACAGATAGGGCTACAATTATTAATCTTGCTCATATGTAATTTTATTCTCATGAAGGTATATCCTTGGAATTGATTTCCAGAAATGCACTGACTGGGTCCAAAGCTAAATGTACTATAATTTGTAAGATATTGACAAAATTCCCTCCCTGCAGTTGTACCGTTTGCCTGTTTCCTCAACACTTGCCAACAGAAAGAGAAATGTTATCTAAAATTAATGCTAGTTTTAATTTGCATTTACCTTTTCATGAGGGGAGGGTGGCAAGAGCCTTGGTCCAAAGATGTCAATAATACCATGGTACTGGGAGGTGAAATGACTACTCACAAATTCTCTACACAATAGACCAACAACAGAATGCTCTCCAAGAGCATCCTCTGGCATCAGAAGAGCTGTGTGTTTTACTATCATTATATTTAGAATTTATACTTATTGTTTATTAAGTGATTTATGAATTTTGTTAGATGTTATTTAATATTATATAAATAAGATAGATTTTCAAAGCATTTAGCAGCTTTTTCGTTAAGGTGGTTTTGAGTTGACAGCCATATAACAGGTACTCTTCAGTATTCCCTCATGGATCTTTTCACTTTCAGAGTGATTCACCAAATAAAGTTTTATATAACCTCACCTTCCATCTGGAAGCACTGTTAGCCCATCTTTGGATGGTTTATTGCCAAAGACTTCTTGCTTCTCATCCTAAAGTTTCTCATGCATGAAAAAATCAAGCATGTTCTTTATGCTCAAGTCACTCATCTTTCACATATTTCAATTCACTATCATTTGCCCCAATTTTTATTTATAATATAAGCACTTTTCTAGGCTGTGAGACTCACATTTTCTTCACAAGTTTTTTCTCTTTCATAGATGATATTTTCGCTGCATATTGTGGGAAAATGATGGTGATTATGCATAATATTTTAAAGAATGCAATCCAATTCGGAGTACAGCCGATTATCTATTTGGATGATGAATTTTTAGGAAAACTGGTGTTGTCATTATAACAAATAATAACTTCATGTAAATTCAACTAGCAAAGGATATCTTTATTATCTCAATAATATCGACTAAAATTTCATTATTTTAAATTAAGTTTTTAACATCTTATTTGATTTTAAAATTGTCTAGAATATATTCGCTGCATGACAAATTACCCCACAATTTAGCAGCTTAAAAATTCATTTTATTTTACTCATGCTTTTTTGTGTACTAGGTATTTGAAGGTTCTAGCTGAGCACACTTCAGGTGTCTCATATAGCTGTAATCAGATGTCGTCTCGGACAGCAGTGATCTGAAGGTTTGGCTCAGCTAGATATTCCAGAATGGGTCATTGCAATGCTGGCAATCGACGCTGGCTGTCTGCTGGAAGCTCAGCTGGGCTATTGACCGGATCACCTGCACATGGCTTATTAACCATGGCAGTAGGGGGAGATACTGTTTCAACCATCTTTGGAAAGGACCATCTGCCACGTTAAGCTCCTATCGGTATGTATTTAATATTATCACATTAAACCAACACATTAGAAAGACAAAGACATGTGTATGTATATATATATATACATACACATATCTTGATTTACACCTTCCTTAGGGCTGAGGAACATGGGTACACTGCTTTGCTGTATCTCCTGACTGCTGCAGTGATTAGTCAGTTCATTTCTAACTTGATCATGATTTTTTCCCATGTAACTGATGACTTGAACTACTGTTGTATCTTTCTATCCCTTCCTGAAATTTGAACCTAACAGGCAAATACATGTAACTGTCAACATAAATGCAAATGATTAGTTTTCCTATAAAATAATGGCATAGTTACCAATATTGCAAAGCATAGAAAGGATTTATACTTAATTCAGATGAGTCATTGCATCTAGAGGAGTTTTGGGATAAGAGTGGATGGGGCAAAATGTTATCCAGTCTCTTCTGTAATGTATATTGTTTTTGGAAATTCTGGGTTATGAGAACACATTTTAGTTTAGCTACTCTCTTTGTATGTACTTTCAAAAATTTTCAATATAACATGGAACGTTTACAGTTATAATAGTAATAACTGTGTATAATATTTTTTTCTTTAACACATACAATTTCACTTTTTAAATACAAGGTATAATTTAAATTATATATTACCTTATTTTCATTTTGCTTGCTTTTTAAATAAATATGTATTTTGTTTTAAATTACTATTTCCATGTATTAGAAATATAATTACCAAATATTTCAATAAAATAATTGGTATTATATTTTAAATTTAATCCTGTAAAAATATTATACATATATTTTACAGACGATTTCTATCAAAATAACTGCAAGTAGAATGATATTATTTTTCCACTTTTATCATTTCAACCTTAGCAGTCATGGCTCCTTGAGTTTGAGTACATTTCTTCCCTCTAATCTGCAAAACTTCCAGAATCAGAAGAGTCAGACTAATGACAATAATGAGACTCCTGTCTGGAAAGCACTGATAATGCTCCATGTGCATTAATGACATCCATGTAACTGAACACTGTGAGACTTAAATGGATCTTGGAACCATAAAACTGTAGCAAGCAATTTCCCATTTTTCTGCCGTGTGGAATGGTGCTTCTTAGCAGTATTTACCTCCTATGAGCTTCTGAATTCAATATGCATGGAAAAGCAGATCATATTTAATAGGGTCACTTTATTAGTTTAAGAGCTAAAATGTTATCCTAACTGAATATTGATCTGTTCTCAAATATATAAATATAAATAACTTCCTCTAGAGGGGTCGTTCTGATCAATATTGAGTCTGACATGGGCTCTTTTCATAGAGGTAATGGAATAATGGTGAAAGGTGCTATAAGCCCAGAATTTTAACTGAGTTAATGGTAGCTAGTTCTCCAGAACCCAGAGGAAAACAGAAAATGACCGAGAAAGGCAGGGCAAAGTAAAGTTTAATTCCACAAATGGTAGTAATTTAGTAAATAGTTTGTAGCATTATTTAGGATGTGTCCAAATACATTTTAGCTTTTAAACATGAATGTCCAACAGATTTTTTACATTCTTTGTATACCTTTCCAAATGAGTTATTTTGGTAATACCATCTCCTCATCTATAACCCACTGCATATTTTAGACCAAGTATTAAGAGTAATTCTTAATTAGAGAAAAGGGCTGGTGTTGACACTGCACTGTCCAGGTCCTCCATCATCTAATAATAACAGTGGACATTTATAGAGTGCTTATTAGGTGCCATATTTGATCCACAGTTCAATGCATTTTATATACATTCTTATCCACTCAAATTTTAAAACAGATTAGGCAACTGTAATATTTGGCAAGGTACACAGCTGCGATTTTTGCCATGCAAATTCAAACTGAAATCCAAGTCTGAACTATTGCTTCACACTATCCCTCTAGTTTCTTTATTAATTCCCAAGTCCCAGAATTATATTTCCCACAACTAGACAATTAACCGTCTGCCCTTCTCTTTCTACTTGAATTTCTGAAGAGTCTACCCCTGCCATTATCTTCAAATTTCACCCAAAGTCTTTGGACCCCTTATCTTCAGTTCTAGTGCAGGTCTTTCACCCTTGGTCTGCTCTTATAGTCATGCATCCAAATTGCACCATCACTTGGCTAACTGGCCATTGTCTCAAAGTGAACACACTTCAGATCAAATACATTTTCTAATTTCTGCAGTACTATTTTTTCTATTCATTAACATTTTTTAATCAACACCACACAGTTTCAAAAATCTCTGTATTATTTCTAAATAGCTTAAGGTGGAATGAGACTTGGAGAATAATCCTGGGTTTAATGCATGACTCTAGCCATGATTGGGTTTATAATATCTACCAGGCAAAGTTCATGCTCTCATGGAGCTTAGTATACTATAATTGGAGAAACAGATTTGAAACATGTATATATACAAATATCTGTAAAATTAAAACATAATACTTGCTATATATGAAAATTTCACAATTCTGTTATATAGCACAACAAGCGGACTTTAAAATGAAAATAGTGCAACAAGGGAAGATATTAAGAGGATTTAATATTTAGTATGGGGAGGTATCATATAACATATCTCAAGGCAGTAACATCTAAACTGCGACTTGAGTGATGACTACAAATTCAGTGAATTCAGTAGGTGGTCAGTGTGTTTGTGTGTGTGTGTCTTTAGTTGGATAAGTTGAAAAGAGAGCTGAAGAATGACTCCCTGGTATTTTCCTTGCACAATTCATTTCATGAATGATGGTGCCTTTCACTCAGCACTGGAGAGGATACAATTTTAGAGTAAAATTGTGATATGAGGCAACAATAATTTTTTCCTAAAATGATATTTTTTTCACATATATTCTACTGTTAAAATTCTTCTCCAGGCTATCATCTTGTGTCTAGATGACTTAACATAGCCAACTCACTTTTAATTGTGAGTTTTCCTCATCTGCCACTTCCATATCCCTAAACATACAATTTGATATGATTTGACCTACAGAACCTATACAGATTTCTATTATTTTAGGGAAAGAATATATGTTTTCTTTCAGTGTCCTTGAACAATTAATCTTGAATGAACTGTGTCCTCAGGATCTTAGATCTTCTCTAAGCCACATGGCTGAAATAACACTGATATTTTTACTTCTTAATATATACTAAACTTATCCCTTTGCACCAGGAACTGACCCAGGCTTTTAATGTTGTGGAACGGCTCTCTTTCTTCTTTCTGTTCACTTGCCTCTTCTTTCCTTAGGGAAGACATATTCATCCCTCAGGTTTCAGGTTATATATCTTTGAGGCATTTTGATTCATTCTGCCCAATCTCAATTATACTCCCTTATCATACCTTGAGTTTTCTTTGATAGCAATCATTACTATAGTTTATAATTATGCATTTATTTGTATATTTATGTTTAAAGTCTATTTTCTCCAACTAGAATATAACTGAGCACCATGAGAAAAGAATCTCTGTCTAACTGTTGTGTTAGTGTCCAGCACATACCAGGGACTCAATAATAGTGGAAGAAGCTTGAGATAGGCATATTTTATGTTCCCTTCATACATAACATGTGCTTCTTCATATTTCTGTGGGTTTGATTATATGAATTTTTTTGTCAGAAATATCCTCTCTTGTCCTTTTGCCCATTCTCCTATCCATGCTTTAAAATTCAAAGCAAGATTAGAGGCTTCATAATATCTAACACAGATGTCTCAAGCATAGTTTCTTTCTACCAATTTCTATGGCACTTGCAGTCCCTGTCATATAATTAAATAATTATCCATATGTTGTCCTCCAATTGTTTCCTTGCCAAAACTATGAACATGTGGTTGATGTCCTATGTATTCTACATACTTTTGCACGTCTCTCAATACCTGCAGAACTACTTTGGATAAATGGTGCTTTATAATAATCTTTATTTTAATTAAAAAATAAATTACTTTACTTGCCTTGATGTGTAAGTTATGAATAAGAACTGAGCAAGCCCAATGATTGTATCAACTCAACACTCTATGAGAAAATTTACATACTCAACAGAGTGAGGGGAGTGTAATGAGGGACAAATTACAAATGAAATCAACAAGGGTGATGAAATATACCCACGACCAGCTTGAGGGGTAAAGAGAAGAAACAGTTGCCAACATCTGGAGTGAGAGCTTTAGCTCTTGCTTCAGCAGTGGGAGAGGGCCCCCTCACGGGAGCTATCGTCTCCAGGAGAGTAATGGAGCCATTGTCAACCCTTAGCCCAGCAAGCAATACACCAACAGAGTGAAGACACCATTCTCACTCCCCTTTCCCCCCAGTTTCCAGATAGTCTTTCTCATTGGCTGAACTCAACTGAGTAAAATGTCCATCATGGTCAACCACCTAGGGAATGGAGCAAAGTGGAGATGATCTGAAGGCACAGGGAAGATATCCAGGACATGGACAGCTAAGTTTGGTACCAGTCTACTTGCTATAACACAGAGCCCCCAATATACATTGTCTCAAGCAAGACATGACTTTGTTTCTCTCCTGTATAACTCTCCGAAAGTAAATGGGCCAGCACTGGTAGTGCCCCTCTACCTTTCTAATCACAAAACTTCTACCTCTGGGTCCAAAGTGGTTGCTCCAGGTCCTGCCACCACTCTTTATCTCAAGCAGTGGGAATGAGAAAAGGGCAAGGAAGCACATTGCCTTGAAGAGCTCGATGTGAAGGAGGCACCTATCACTTCTTACATTCCATTGTCCCATACAAAGTCATCTGCTGCAAGTACAGCCCAGCTAAGTCCTGGGGATTTTACTATTTACAGAAGAAGAAAACACTAATGCTGGTGGGAAACTATCTGGGGTGATCCAGGCAGAAGAAATGTCGTGTACAAAGGCACTAAGACAGAAAGAAGCTTGTTGGAACACATTTATGTGTGAAGAGAGTAATGATTCACAGCATCTGTAAACAGGCACACACACAATCCTTTACTGAAGTTTACACATCCTATCGTATATTGTGCACAATAATTTTCCTAAAGTGCCTTGTTTTGAACAATTTTGGTACATGGCTGATAAAATGTGTGTGCTAAACATATATATTGAGTTTATTGCTGCAATCAAATAAAACCCAGAGCAAATTTAATGGATATTTTTCTAATGACATGCATAATTGTCTTTGTGCTACATGCTAATAATGTAGATATAAGTGAAATGCCACTTCCAAATAATACTAATTACAGTCATTTAGGTGGAAAATCAAATCACATATTAAATTCTCTGATGTCTCTAAGAGCCATTTTCACTAAGAGTCTTTAATTCTCCTCAACATCCTTGTGAGGCAAAGCAGACACTGACACCAACAGTGGGATTTTACTTTTGAGAGGTAGGTTTATTTAACATTTTACTGAGTTTCTGCATGTTCATTTCATATTAGTGTTCTCCAGAACCTGTCATATGTCTAAAGGATCATTATATCGTCCTGCCCTCTTATCAGAGTGAAGAGTAAATTTATAGTGGAGAAAGGGTGCAGATTTAGAAAGAGGCAATAAATGGGTAGAACTTCGGTCCTCAAATCCTGCTCTCTTACATTTCACCCTCCTTCATTCTTCATACTTAGCGGATGTCTGCCTCAGGCACAGGATAATCGCAGGACCCTTTCTTAAAACTGTCTGCACTGCTTGTGATTGGCTGGAAATGTCAAATGATTGACTAAATCACTCCCTAATTAGAGATAAAATCCACACTATGCAAATTTCTCAAAGTTAATAAATTATAAAATAGCTTCATTTACTACGTAATTGACAAAACCAGATGCCTCTTGCCAAGGGAAGAGCATTAGGAAGCGGTAAATCATGGTGCTTGAAGGGAGGGGGATTTTGCCTTTGAGGAATAAAGGGCACAAGAGGAGACCTAAATAAAAATCATCTATTTTATAATGAGTTCCTAAACTCATTATTTTTTTAAAAAAGGTTCTGTCTGTCCTTATATGGATACAGGTGCCTGGTTGTGCACACACAAAATCTTTTTTTTTTTTTTTTTGGCGGTACGCAGGCCTCTCACTGTTGTGGCCTCTCCCGTTGCGGAGCACAGGCTCCGGACACACAGGCTCAGCGGCCATGGCTCACGGGCCCAGCCGCTCCGCGGCATGTGGGATCCTCCCGGACCAGCGCATGAACCTGCGTCCCCTGCATCGGCAGGCGGACTCTCAACCACTGCGCCACCAGGAAAGCCCCAAAATCATTTTAAAAATATTTCTTGGCCATATAAAATGTTAAATACTGTGTTTGAAATATTCTTTTCCAAATCTTTGAAATTCTGATTATATTCTGTCAAGTTGATTTAATTAACAAGTAAGTGCCAGGCACTATGCATTTATGTGTTTTATCACGTATCTCCTGTATGTGGTCACTGATTTTGCTCAAGACTGCAATTGCTATATTTCAGTTTTCTAGGTAATCATAACTGGTTATTCTATGTTAGTATTTATGTAAACATGTTAGGAAAATATGGTTGACTGCTGAGCCACACTGTATACTGTGTTTGCATTTTGCCATCTTGAACAACTTTTGTATTGTCCCTGGGAACAATAACTACCTCATTTTTCTTTTCATTTCCTGTGTTCCTTTCAGTATTTCATTCACCCAAACACCTGACAGAGTTACAAGAATCTAATTTGAGAAAATCAAATTCTCCATCACTTCTGGTTTTGAAATCACTTTCTTCCTCGTGCTTTGCTCTAGACTTATTGCACCTTCTGTCATCCTGGAGTTTCCTCTATCAAAGAGGGATGCCCTTTGTAGGTGGTATCTCTTTTGCCTGAATCTTGTCTTTCTTTTTCTGAGATAACAATCTTTTGAATAAAAACATCCTCTTCTGTTAGAATGAGAAAGGCTATGTGTCAAGTAATTATTTTTAAAATTTATATTTGAAGCTGCCATTATTCTACCCTTCCTCCAACAAATGAAAACATACTTCATTTCATAAATGGGCTGGAGATTTTACAGTGTTAAGGATAATTTCCCGATATGCCCAACTGTTCCCCAAGCTTCAAAAAAACATGTCAATATGTTCTATGGGATGTAAACACCTGTATAACTTATTAAGACTAGAAGTTCCAACTCTATGACATAAATCACAGCAAGATCGTTTTTGACCCACCTCCTAGAGAAATGGAAATAAAAACAAAAATAAACAAATGGGACCAATGAAACTTCAAAGCTTTTGCACAGCAAAGGAAACCATAAACAAGACCAAAAGACAACCCTCAGAATGGGAGAAAATATTTGCAAATGAAGCAACTGACAAAGGATTAATTTCCCAAATTTACAAGCAGCTCATGCAGCTCAATAACAAAAAAACAAACAACCCAATCCAAAAATGGGCAGAAGACCTAAATAGACATTTCTCTAAAGAAGATATACAGACTGCCAACAAACACATGAAAGAATGCTCAACATCATTAATATTTAGAGAAATGCAAATCAAAACTACAATGAGATATCATCTCACACCAGTCAGAACGGCCATCACCAAAAAATCTAGAAACAATAAATGCTGGGGAGGGTGTGGAGAAAAGGGAACACTCTTGCACTGCTGGTGGGAATGTGAATTGGTACAGCCACTGTGGAAAACAGTATGGAGGTTCCTTAAAAAACTACAAATAGAACTACCATACGACCCAGCAATCCCACTACTGGGCATATACCCTGAGAAAAACATAATTCAAAAAGAGTCATGTACCAAAATGTTCACTGCAGCTCTATTTACAATAGCCTGGAGATGGAAACAACCTAAGTGCCCATCATCGGATGAATGGATAAAGAAAATGTGGCACATATATACAATGGAATATTACTCAGCCATAAAAAGAAACAAAGTTATCTGTAGTGAAGTGGATGGGCGTAGAGTCTGTCATACAGAGTGAAGTAAGTCAGAAAGAGAAAGACAAATACCGTATGCTAACACATATATATAGAATTTAAGAAAAAAAAATGTCATGAAGAACCTAGGGGTAAGACAGGAATAAAGACACAGACCTACTAGAGAATGGACTTGAGGATATGGGTAGGGGGAAGGGTGAGCTGTGACAAAGCGAGAGAGAGGCATGGATGTATATACACTACTAAACGTAGGGTGGATAGCTAGTGGGAAGCAGCCGCATAGCACAGGGAGATCAGCTCGGTGCTTTGTGACCACCTGGAGGGGTGGGATAGGGAGGGTGGGAGGGAGGGAGATGCAAGAGGGAAGAGATATGGGAACATATGTATATGTATAACTGATTCACTTTGTTATAAAGCAGAAACTAACACAGCATTGTAAAGCAATTATACCCCAATAAAGATGTAAAAAAAAAAAAGACTAGAAGTTCCAAATAACTTATATGTATTATGTGTAGTTAGGTTGTATTAGAAATATAAGTTGCTAAATCACAGCAGAAAATCCTATGGAATCTCAATTATATGTCCCAACTCTTTATTGTTGAAGAAAAGAAGCATCATAATGTAATAGAGTAAAAACAATATATATATTGATGTAGAACATAGTTCTAATAGCCAATATTTAATAGACAACTCTTAGGATAAGAACTTCTTTATTAGTTTAATAGGTAAGATATATATTTTAAGCCAACTTGGACTGAACTGCACTCAGCTTTTGAGGAATATTTACCATAGAAGTTGGAAATTTTTTGAAAAATGGAAGTACCAAATTTATGTAGAATTTTAAACTTGCTGGAACTGACATCTCCAAATTCTACCAAGATCTTCAGATTTCCAAATCCAAAGGAAGTTAAATATATGCAGTTGTATCTTATGAATGCAAGTGAAAAATGCCATTTGCTAATAAATAACTATCCATTAATGTGATAGATATAGCTAGCATGTATTCATAATTCAAATTTGAGAAAACAGCCTCAGGCAGCTTTCTTTCTCTTTTCCTGATAGAACTCAGTATTTTTACTCAGTATTTCTATCCTGATTTTAGAATATCTCATACAATTTGTTTATGTATCTATACCTATCCTATATATCCACATAAGATAGAGGAAATACTTTCTATTTCTGTATGAGGCACTGGTGTCTGGCACAATATCTAGACCAGAGTAGTTACTTAGGAAAATTCAGTTGAGAGACTATGTCCGTGAGATTCTATGTTTCCGGAACACAAAGCAATAGAATCATCAGCTCACTGAAATTTCCTTTCATTTATCTGTAAGGGGATCTGTGTGATGTCTCCTGCTTAGATGTGTATATCACCAGTATTTCTTTATGCTTTCCTAGACACTGTCTGATCCTCCCAGAATCAGATTTTTTAAATTTCTGGTCACAATGGGGATCTCATGGAATACAGTCCCCTCACATGTAAATCCTCAACCTCTGAGGGGTATAAAGGACCACCTCTCAGATATCTGAGACTGGAGTTTCCCTGAGACTAATATATTTCATGCATATATTGAAGGTTCACAAACAGAGATGAATCAAGTTCTCTGAGTCAGAGAGGTTATTGTAAGTCTTGCTTGGATATCTCTGACTGCCCTCCTGTTTGCCAGTGCTTTCATTCTTCTGCTTTGTTGAATCCTTCACCTTTATTAGAGCCTGTGTGAGTACACAGGAATAATTGTTGCAACTAGTGTAGTTGGCAGGGTTATTGAAACATCTCAAGATAAATGGCAAAGGCTTTCAGAGGAAGTAAAAAATGAAAAAGAAGGATGAATCATCTCTAATGCCAAGTTGGCCCTTGAATCATCCCTGATTTGAGGTTGCCCAAGCATTATGATCAATTACGGAAATGGAATGTAGAATTATACATTCAGTGTCGGGGGAAATAGCAAAATGTATAAAGAACGAGCTACAAACCAAGGGCAAATCACCAATTAATTTGGTTCCTTGGCTGCTTTTAGCTATATTAGTGAAAGTCACAGTGCAGCCAGTTATCCAAAGTGCTAGATATGTCTATCTGAAGCTAAATTATGACCCTGGTTAAGAATTGAAATATTATTGTGAAGGGTTTGCAGAAGTATCAGGGCGTGATAGATGTGACTGATTCCACCTCTCATTATACAAAATACTATGAAGATTAGAGATTCTGAACAGGTGACTCCTGAGACTAGGGGTTATTTTGTCAAGGAACTGACTCATTTTGTGGACAGATATAAACAGCTACCAGAAGACTCCTGTTAAAATGGATTTTACATATTATTAAGTAGGGCAAAGTTCACTAGCTCTGCTCACAGCTGAAAGGAGGGGGACGTTTGAGTTAACACAGGATTCTCAGTAGGCAACTATTCACCACTGTGTGTGCGACGGATGAGTCCTTCAATCTCTCCCCTAATTTATTAGTCTGTATTGAAGGAGTTAGAATAAAGTATAAGGAGAAGGAAAGCTGCTTTACTCTTCCTAAATAGATCAGTATGCTGAGAATATAAAGACTGATAAAAACATGTTTTGAGTTGTTAAAAAGAAATCTTTGTTAAAAAGAGTAAATGCATCAGGAAGATTAAACCCAGGGGAAATATTTAGGTGGCTGATTAAAAATGGAATGAAAATGGACCATCACTGACCTGACTTTTATTTAATGTGCTGGTGGTCCGCTCTAAGAGACTAGGTGTCCAGACAGTAAGTCTCCTCTACCAGTTCTTCAGAGTCTGCAAGAAACTCAGTTGATCTGTTCTATATACAAGAGCCTCGATAAGGTTTAAAAATCTGAGAAAAATACAAATCAAAAATCTAGATTCTTTTAGATTTTCTGAGAAAAATCAAAACTCTAAATCAAAATTCTAGATTCCAGTGAAAATGGTATGGGGTGATAAAGAGGGCTACCATTTTCTGTAATGGGGTGGCCAAGGTTCCTTGGTACACCACCGAGATATGGACCCAAGGCCATTCACATTAGCGTGAAAAAGTGGGAAAGAATCCTTATTGGCATTACTGGACATCAGAGCACAATGTACATTCCCTAAATTTGTGATGGAGTTTAAAGAGTAATGTGATGAAATTTGAGGGTTATGATGATTTGACTGCAGAAGTCTTGAAAGGGAAAATATGCCACAGAGTCGAACTTGGTAAAAGAAAATTATGCATGATTTTTTGGATACCTTGCCCTGAACTCCTCATTGAAAGCATGTTATGTCTGACTGGGAGTCTTTTCCCTTATACTAGGCATTGGGAAAAGCATTGTCCTGCAGGTCTACTGGTCATATGCTTTTAGCTGAATATTTCTGATGGGAAACTTTACAATTACCAAGGAGCACTCAGGTAATTTGAAGCAATATAGTTACCTGCGGTGGGATGGGGAGGTCAAGGGGGATTTTGCTCTTACTTAAGGTGTGTTAGAGCAAGTATATTTGATTCTTTTACAGAGCAGGTATACTTGAGTCTTTTACTTACTAGTTCAATACAGCCTATAAAAACAGCTGACAGTTCTTGGAGAGTAACAGTGGACTGCAGATGACCAAACAAAAGTGATGCTTCCAAAGATGTCACCTATACCAGAATGGTGTTAACAGGGCTTCCCTGGTGGCGCAGTGGTTAAGAATCCGTCTGCCAATGTAGGGGACATGGGTTTGCGCCCTGGTTCGGGAAGATCCCACATGCCGCGGAGCAACTAAGCCCGTGCGCCACAACTACTGAGCCTGTGCTCTACAGACCGTGAGCCACAACTACTGAGCCCATGAGCCACAACTACTGAAGCTCGCATGCCTAGAGCCCGTGCTCCACAACAAGAGAAGCCACCGCAACGAGAAGCCCGTGCACCACAACCAAGAGCAGCCCCCGCTCGCCGCAACTAGAGAAAGCCCGTGCACAGCGACGAAGACCCAATGCAGCCAAAAATAAATAAATTTATATATAAAAAAGAAATGGTGTTAACAAATCAAGCTTTGTCACAAACTGCAGAATATTGGTCTTCTGTGCAGATCCATTTGGCTAATGCTGTCTTTTGACTCCTACTTCCGAAGAAAGTCAAAGAAAGTTTGCATTCATGTGATATGGCCAAGAATACATGTTTTACTGTGTGCCCACAGAGATATTTGTCTCCTCTTGATTATTGTCATGACTAGGTAAAAGGAAGGCATGGTATAATAATGATATCTCAACTTAAAATCAAGTTGAGCTACAAATGTGGAATAATAGTATGACCACCTGGGGATGGTTGCATCACCTTGCTAAAATACATCACCTTGCTAAAATACACCTTGTGTCATAGATGGTGGAATTCACAGGAAGAACGTGGGCATGAGCCACTATTGGGAACATTCCTCAAACAAAAATAAATTGTTATTTCTGCCAGCAAGAAAATATTAAAAAGAGGTACAGACATGATTGGGTTCTTTTCTTTTATTTTTTTAAACATTTTTATTGGAGTATAATTGCTTTACAATGGTGTGTTAGTTTCTGCTGTATAACATAGTGAATCAGAGTCATGTACCACAATGTTCATTGCAGCTCTGTTTACAATAGGCAGGACATGGAAGCAACCTAAGTGTCCATCGACAGATGAATGGATAAAGAAGATGTGGCACATATGTACAATGGAATATTACTCAGCCATAAAAAGAAACGACATAATTATTTGTAGAGAGTCAGATGGACCTACAGTCTGTCATACAGAGTGAGGTTCCTTTATTTTTGAAGCATGATGTAGCAAATTCGGGCTTCTACTAGCTTCACTCTAACAATTACATGAAAGAATGTTGAATCTGAATGGGGCTAATGGGGTTCTGTTATGGGTTGAATTGTGCCCCCTCATTCCTCAAAAAAAGATCTCTTGTACTGACGTGCTCACCCCCAGCACCTCAGAGCGTGACCTTACTTGGAAACAGAGTCATTGCAGATGAAATTAGTTAAGATGTGGCCATACTGAAGTTAGACGGGCCCCTAATCCAATACGACTGGTGACCTTATAAAAAGATGTCATGTGAAGGCAGAGACATATAAAACAGCATGTGACGACAGAGGCAGAGACTGATTTTGCAACTGCAAGCCAGGGGATGCCAACAATTGCTGGCAAAGTGCTAGAAGCTAGGAAGAGGAAAGCAAGGTTCCAGAGAGAGGACGGTCCTGATGGCAACTTGGTTTCAGAGTTCTAGCCTCCAAAACTGTGAGACCATATACGTTTATGTTGTTTTAAGCCATTAGTTTGTGGTATTTTATTACAGAAGCTATGCAACTAGTACAAGTTCTGAACAACAGGGCATATTGGAGCTTCACTGCTCAGTTGACCTCTTTGGCTTCTCACAATGACAGTGTGTAGATGGTATTATTAGAAATGCTGTAATCCTCGCCTCACCTTTTCAATTAGAAAAAGAAAAGATAAATTCCCTCGATGGGCAGAATTATTAATAGTGGTCTTGTAGTATCTAAGGAAATAAATTACAGTAATAATAGAAATACTAAAGTATTGACCTATACCAATTATTTTTCAGTAGGCACTGGACTGACCATATGGTCTTGAAAATGGACTTTGAATGGTTAAAGGAGAAAAGGCACATTTGTAGAAGATGCTATGGTGTGGAAACTGTTATGAACATAGAGGAAAAATTTAAGTGGGGCATATAGGGAGGGAATTCTCCTGAATATGGAAGTGTCTGGTAGCAGCAAGTGGTGTCCTCATCTGCTCTTTGAAAGTAGCATCCTTGGTACAAAAAATGAGCACTCACGGAAAAATGTAAGCAATGTACATGGACAGAAAAAGATCATTTCCTACTGCATCCCTCCAAAACTAGAAAATTGACTAAAATTGTTATGCTCCTTGACAGGAATATCAGACACTAAAATCCATCATGACACAGACCATGAAAATCTGACTAGTCCACAGTGTGGGCAAGTGGATTGCATAGGTCTGTTACAGACAGCTCTCTGTGGATACTTATGGGTCTTAACTAGAATCAAGACTCATTCTGGGTTTGATCTCTATCCCCAGAGACAGAAGCAGATGTTTCTAACCCTACTATATGATTAACTCAGAAAATATCTTATTTCGGAATCCCTGCTTAAATATCATCAGCTAAAGAAACCGGTTTTACTGCAGGGGCAGGAAAACATTGGCTAAAAAACATGTACAAGGTATCACATACCTTATCATATACAAAGTAGCAGATTGTTTGAAGGTTGGAAAGAGTTACTAAGATATGTATTTACAAAACTGAGGGACAAGAAGTGTCTAAAGGGATGACTTAATGACTGCATGGATGCATGCTGAAACTTAATAAGCATAGAAGTAAAGAAATATCATGGTTGCATGTACTGTTGAAGTAATGTGGCGAAAATAGGGAAGAGAGGGTGGCAGTTATATGGAACTTGCATACGCTTCCTCGC
Organism: Orcinus orca; assembly: GCF_937001465.1. Lineage (NCBI taxonomy): Eukaryota > Metazoa > Chordata > Mammalia > Artiodactyla > Delphinidae > Orcinus > Orcinus orca. The sequence goes on along the minus strand of NC_064573.1, from coordinate 9,198,965 downwards.
CACTTCTACAAATATATTTTTTTTCTCTGACCGATCCTATAGTAGGTCAGGGACCTGGTCGCATTAATGAGTTCCAGAGCAGGGACTGATTTTTAATATGACACAATGACAATACCTTTAAAAATGATTGCCCAAATTCTTCATACAAGTTTGAAATGATTGTTTTTACTCCTCAACTCTATATTGATATCACAGTTACAGCTTCTTTCCTACCCAGTTGAGGAGATCATGCTATAAACTTTTAATAATTTAAACCTACTCCATATGACTGGGAAGAGGTAGAAGAGGGAAGCATTTGCAAGAATCATATTGATGACAATTAATACCGGTTGGGCCCCTTGGCTGAAACAGAGGCTTCAGGTAAAAATTAGTGATAGGTGGAACAATGGGAAGTGACCACAGAAAAAAAGGGTAAGACATAGTTGATGCAAAAAGACAAAATAAAAATTAGTTTGGTATCCCCCTGAAAAGTTGAGAGCTATATTCTCAGGTGCCTAGGGGCTAAAACTGTGTATCAACGGAAATTTCCTATAATTGAAGCAGAAGATTCAGGACATGGGTTCCAGTGAAATTAAGATTGTTCAATTTGGATTTATCTGTGGGATGCACTTTGATGAAGCTAACGATGTCTGTGGAAGAAAGCAGTACAGAGAATCCCTTTGCAGAGGAAACACGAAGAAACTATTGCCTCCAGAATGAATAAAAAAGCACTTGATTCAACAATAGAACCACTAACAAATGTGTACCAATTAATTCAATGGATAATTTGTAAGGAATATGGCAGGAGGATGAGAAACAGTAGCTTCTGATACAAAATACTGGCTCAAATTACTGAAATAAGTAATGACAAAGAACATGGTCCGGTTTTTCTTGCAAAGAACATGGACCGGTTGTTGTTGATGAACAGCAATATTACTTAAATTATACTATATGCAATCTTCTCAACAATCTGGAAAAATATTTAATCCCATTTTAGAAGGAAGAGACTTGATATGTCCATAGGTTTAATAGCTTGTCAAAAATCACATAGCTAGCCAGTGAAGAAAGCATAATCAAAACTCAGCTTTACCAAAATGAAACGTGTGTGCATGACCACATGTGTGTTTTATCTCTGTGCCATTCAAATGTTTAAATAGGTAAGATAACCCTGAAACAAAGAATCATACTTTTCTTTAATTTATTGATTACATTTACTATTTTCTCCTGTTTTTAACATTTATTTATCCAGATTAATATTGTTTCTTGACCTCCACATCTGCTTAATAGTCACTTTTGAGCAAAACATAAAATTAAACACTAAAGTTGATTTTATTTTTTCCTTCCCCAATGGTTACAGTTTTACTATTCCTTCAGAATCTCCTGGAAACATAGAAACATCTGCTATGCTTTTGGATTAACTTCAGTGTCCTTGTAAAAAGCACTTCATTAATAAGCGTTTATGGGCAAATACTGACACCAACCTGGAGGAACAAGATAGAGAATGAATAGAAATTCTGTTGCTCAAAATAGTGGTAGTGTGGCTCGGACAGCTATAGCTTTCATTCAAACTTGAAGAAAATATTTATCAGCACATAATAGGAGATGGGAAATATTTTAGGTTCTTGGGGTACAACAAAAGCAGACAACGAAGATCTCTGGCCATCACCAACTTTACATTCTCCTGAGTATGGCAATCAATTTAAGTGGCATTTTGTGGATCTGACTGATTGTAAGAATCCAGGGGAGAGGACTGAACCTTGTCCATCAACTGGTCCATCAGTGGTAAGTTGAATGGTTGTTAAAGGAGGTGTATCATGATCTTAAATTTGAAAGTAGGATATACAAAAGTGTGAAGAAGAAAAGAAAAAGGAAAGGAACTTTGCCAAGCACTCTTGTTTCAGCAGAGCAGCCTCATCTGTTGCTTTCTGAACCCCAGATATTTTCCAATTTTTCACAATTTCCTGGAGTTCTATGAGGTTAAATACATTTCCTAATATCCCACAACTTTTAAACCAATGTCTTAATGTGGGGAGAATGTGGATAGTGACCACTTGGATATTCTGAATGGAAAAATACATATGTTCACACACACAGATGCAGTTTTTATAGTTTCAGAGGATTCATGAATTGCCTAAAAATCAATATTAATAATCAGCTTAGGAATTTGTGTGTTATGTAGAAGGGCTAGTAGATCAAACTTTTAAAGCATCCTACAGGGCAGTAGAGAACAGCCTTTCTCTGAGGAGGTGTATCTCTGATACCACATGTTTAATTAATTAAGATGAATTTGCACACTGGGTGTCTGGTAAGTAAGAATGGTTGCCTATCTGTGACTACTTTAACCACTAAGAATAATGTGTTTGTATATGTGATATGTGACTGTAGACAGCTTATATACAGTATACAGCTTAAGACAATTTTATGAATGAGACTTTATTTTCAAAATCTCAATCTTTTAAAAAATTAATAGCCCATAAAGTTTTAAACAGTTTCCTGTTATTCATATTCAATTCATAAAAGGTCACTTATTTAGATTATGAATCAACTCAAATTCATCATTTAGCCTATGCTGAATGCAGGATATTGGGAAATGCATCTGGTCCTTGCCATGATTTTTTTGGTAACTAAACAGCTACAGCTGTGTAGTGGCTCATGCTTCAGCAATTTTTTAGATTGATATGGTTGTCTGGGACCAAATCACTGTGCTATAAATAACTAGGCCAGAAGGCAATATACCATAGAGTTCTGAGTGCAAAAAGTGGATGTGATTTAGTCTATCGGTGGGAAAGGGAGCCCGTGTTCCACCTCTACTAAGAAATGGAGAAGAAATACTGAACAAGTGCCCCAAGAGGAACAAAATGCATCACAGATGCTGCTGGTTACAACACAACATCTGCTCGACTTCTGCATCGCTAGTAATAGGACTCCAGTCTTATTGGGGAGTCAATGAACCAGCTAAATACAGAATTACTGTATGACTCAGCAGCTCCACTCTTGGATATATAGCCATAAGAACTGAAAACATGTTCAGACAAATACTTGTACATGAGTGCTAATAGCTGCACTATTTGCAGTAGCCAAATGGTAGAAACGATCCATATATACATCACCAGATGAATGGATAAACAAAAGGTAGTACACACATACAATTTAATATTATTCATCCATGAACAAGAGTGAACTACAGATACATAGGTGAACCTCCAAAACATTATGCTAAGTAAGAGAAGCCATAAATAAAAGGCCACACACTCTATGATTTTACTTACATGAAATAGCCAGGAGAGCTAAATCTGTAAACACAGAGAGCAGATTAGTGGTTTATGGGTACCAGTTGGGGAAGGAAGGTAAGAAGGAAACTAGGTAATAGGTATGGTGATGAATATGTTCTGGAACTACATAGGGATCCAGAGTTCCATCACCTCATTGAGAATGTACTAAATGCCACTGAATTGTACACTTTTAAATGTTTATCTTATGCTTTGTGAACTTAACCTCAATTAAAAAAAAAAAAACTCTTGAAAATAAAGTTTGTCCCAAGGGTCACAGTGAGAAAAAGGAGAATGATCCAACCAAAATATCACATTTTCAGTTTTCCTGCAACTATGTGTGGCCACATGATTAAGTTCTAGATATTAAAATGTCAGTAGAAATGTTATGAGGGATTTCCGAGAAATACCTGGTTACACAGGCATTTTTCAAGTATCATAGTATATAAAATTATATAACACTTTAGAAATACGTGGGTTTTTTTCTCTCATATCTTACATAAAAAAATGTATTTAAACCTTTCAAAGGCATCTTCGAGGTAAGAGTAGTTGTCATTGCCAGAGGCATTTTTTATGCCAGCTCAGTTTCTCAGAGTACAATGTCCCTTCTTTCTAAATTTAAAATCGTGAATACTTTAAATCCATATGTGATGCTGCCATCAGATAATTTGTCAGCCTTCCAGCACCCACTCGTAAGATAACTCACCTTGTGATGTATCTTTATGATCTCTCTACCACAGACTTTTATTACATTGTTGTGTGTGCAGGTGTGATCTACAAAAGATGGATACAATGATTTACCTGGGAATAGATTCTAAATATAAATTTGGTTAATGTCTTTTTCTCTTTGTTTATCTTTTCTACCATGTAACTTCCATAAGCACGCTAATTGTTGTTTTTTTAAAATTTCTTCATTTTTCTGTGTTTTTGTATTCTATTGTAAATTGTAACAATATACACAGAGCATAAAAATTAACATTTTAAGCATTTTTAAGTGTACATTTCTGTGGCTTTAAGTACATTCACATTCTTGTGCAATCATCACCACCATCTCCAGAACCTTTTCATCTTCCCCAGCTGAGACTGTACACCCATTAAACACTAACTCCCCATTCTCCCCTCCTTCCAGTCTTCGGTAAGCATGATTTTCTTTTCTTCTCTATGACTTCAGCTGTTCTAAGAACCTCACAGAAGACGACTCATATAATATTTATCCTTTTGTGACTGGCTTATTTCACTAACAATGTCAGGGTTCATCTACACTGTAGCATGTGTCACAATTTCCTCCTTTATTAAGGCTGAGTAATATTCCATTGTGTGGATGTATCACATTTTGTGTATCTACTCATCTGTTGATGTATACAGTTGGGTTGCTTCCATCTTTTGGCTATTGTAAATAATGCTGCTGTGAATGTGGATTTACAAGTATCTGTTTTAGTCCTTACTTTCAGTTATTTTGGGTATACACCAGGGAGTGAAACTGCTGGGTCATATGGTAATTCTATATTTAGGTTTCTGAGAAATTGCATAGCATTTCAACCTGGTTTCGATTGAAGTCTAATGAATGACTTCATGTTATGACCCAAATCTGCTTTATTATTAAAAATAATGCAGGTGAAAGCGTGATATAAAACTTGTAATGACCGATTGATAAAATTAGACTTATAGGTGGATACTTTTGTGAAAATGGAAAAATGTATTTTATATACAGTTCTACATAGTATTAAACCTTGTTTGAAGTTGGGGACACAAGAATCTGCACTTGGAATTGATATATGTTTGGCATTTTTTAAAGTATATCATCCTACGTTATATACTTTCCTCTCTTTTGTTGTTCTTTGTAATACACAGCTTTTATTACAGCAGGTTTTAAAAATGCTTTCAGGAACTGGCAAATAACTAGCCAACAGAAGCATAATCACTGTTTGTGCCCTTGAATATGTGGATCTCATTAAATAAGTATGAAATATATATTATTTCAAGGACACTAAATTGCTTTGCTTATCGAGATATATCAACACAAATTGGCTTTGCCATTTGATTGCTTTGAAAAAGTACCTATTTAGCATCATATAGCTTTGTAATATACACTGCTTGAGGTAGTGTGCAGTCTTCTATTTCATTATAAAGGACAAAATTGCTTCTTTATAGCAGCTTTTGGATTAACTTTATTTTTCTGTGCAAAATTTTTTTTATTGAAAGTTAAATTAGTTTTATTCTGAAAAGGTCATAGGCTGAGCTACACAAGAAATGTAACAGGGAAAACAATCATTCTTTGATGATTTTCAATTGCTTCTATGATTATTGAATTCACATTTCAAATTCTTCACATTTTGAATTCTCCACCCATAAATTTGTCAGTTTTGCCTATCAACAAATTTCAGTATTACTGAGATTTTCTCATTTATTCATTTAGAAAGTTTCAAGGTATTGTCTCTTTAAGTCTCTACATTTGTTGGTATATCTACTTTTTCTGTTTTTAATTATTGATGTGTATTTCTTCTTGCTTAAATATATTTGTTCTAGATCTGTTGAGTATTTTTCCTTTACTCTAACTCAATTTATTATAATTTTTATTACTTTTCACTCTTTTACAAAACAGTTTTGATTTTATGCCAATTATGTCCTTTATGCTTTCAATGAAGTTGCATTTATTACTTTTTATAGAATTACATATCTTTCTTCCACTTAAATTATAAAAACAAAATACCCATGTGGCAGTTTTTATTACTGTTCACAATATCCATTTTTTCTTCCTACTGATGATTATATTGTTCTGCCACCTATAGTCAGTCTAGGCTGTGTGGTTCCGTTGGCCAAAGAAATGTGAGATGTGACACATGTCACTTCTAGGCAGTAGATTTAAGAGACCGATCATGATTTTCCCTGCACTTGTTTTCCTCTGCTGTGGATACCAGAACTATGACTGCATCAGTGTAATCCCAGTGTGGAGACAAACCTTACATAGGGGAAAAGACCTAGCCAACCAATGACACATTGTATGCTGACAAGTGAATTGTTGCTGCTTAACTTACTAAGGTATGGTGTTGTTTGTTACTGCAAAATCAAATAGTGTCTCCTGACTGAAGAGTCTCTTACATCATTAATGGGCTAAGGAAAAGAGACATTCATGTTATTTTAAAAATACATCAATAAAGATAAGAATATTCCATTTCAAAACTCGTGGCTCTCAGTCTGTAACCCCAGACTATACCCCCAGTCCAATGATGAGAAAAACATCACACAAATTCCAATACACAGGCATCTTACAATACAGTGAACTAGTACTGCTCAAAACTGTCAAAGTCATCAAAAACAAAAAAAGTTTGAGAAAATGTTACAGTCAACAGGAACATAAGGAGACATAAAAACTAAAGGTAGTATGATAACCTGTATGGGATCCTGGAAAAGATAAAAAAGCATTAAATAAAAACTAAGGGTTTAGGAAACAAGATGGCAGAGTAGAAGAACATGCTCTCACTCCCTCTTGCGAGAACACCAGAATCACAACTAGCTCCTGGACAATCATCGACAGGAAGACACTGGAAGTCACCAAAAAAGATACCCCACATCCAAAGACAAAAGAGAAGTCACAATGAGATGGTAGGAGGGGCGCAATCACAGTAAAATCAACTCCCATAACTGCTGGGTGGGTGACTCACAGATTGTAGAACACTTATACCACAGAAGTCCACCAACTGGAGTGAAGGATCTGAGCCCCACGACAGGCTGCCCAACCTGGGGGTCTGGCAAAGGGAGGAGGAATTCGTAGAGAATCAGACTTTGAAGGCTAGTGGGACTTCATGACAGGACTTTGAGAGGACTGGGCGAAACAGAGACTCCACTCTTAGAGAGCACAGACAAAGTAGTGAGCACATCAGGACCCAGGGTAAGGAGCAGTGACCCCAGAGGAGATTGAAACAGACATGCCTGTTAGTGTTGGAGGGTCTCCTGCAGAGGCGGGGGAGGGGGGGGGGCTGTGGCTCACCGTGGGGACAAGGACACTGGCAGCAGAAGTTCTGGGAAGTACTCCTTGGCATGAGCCCTCCCAGAGTCGGCCATTAGCCCCACCAAAGAGCCCAGGTAGGCTCCAGTGTTGGGTTGCCTCAGGCCAAACAACCGACAGGGAGGGAACACAGCCCCACCCATAAGCAGACAAGTGGATTAAAGTTTTACTGAGCTCTGCCCACCAGAGCAACAGTCAGCTCTACCCATCACCAGTCCCTCCCATCAGGAAACTTGCACAAGCCTCTTAGATAGCCTCATCCACCAGAGGGCAGACAGCAGAAGCAAGAAGAACTACAATCCTGCAGCCTGTGAAACAAAAACAACATTCACAGAAAGACAGACAAGATGAAAAGGCAGAAGACTATGTACCAGATGAAGGAACAAGGTAAAACCCCAGAAAAGCAACTAAATCAAGTGGAGATAGGCAACTTTCCAGAAAAAGAATTCAGAATAATGATAGTGAAGATGATCCAGGACCTCGGAAAAAGAATGGAGACAAATATCAAGAAGATGCAAGAAATGTTTAACAAAGACCTAGAAGAATAAAAGAACAAACAAACAGAGATGAACAATACAATAACTGAAATGAAAACTACACTAGAAGGAATCAATAGCATAATAACTGAGGCAGAAAAACGGATAAGTGACCTGGAATACAGAATGGTGTAATTCACTGCTGTGGAACAGAATAAAGAAAAAATAATGAAAATAAATGAAAACAGCCTAAGAGATCTCTGGGACAACATTAAACCCAACAACATTCGCATTATAGGGGTCCCAGAAGGAGAAGAGAGAGAGAAAAGACCCGAGAAAATATTTGAAGAGATTATAGTTGAAAACTTCCCTAACATGGGAAAGGAAATAGCCACCAAAGTCCAGGAAGTGCAGAGAGTCCCATACAGGATAAAGCAAGGAGAAACATGCTGAGACACATAGTAATCAAATTGGCAAAAATTAAACACAAAGAAAAATTATTGAGAACAGCAAGGGAAAAATGACAAATAACATACAAGGGAAATCCCATAATATTAACAGCTGATTTCTCAGCAGAAACTCTACAAGCCAGAAGGAAGTGGCATGATATACTTAAAGTGATGAAAGGGAAGAACCTACAGCCAACATTACTCTACCTGGCAAGGATCTCATTCAGATTCGATGGAGAAATCAAAAGCATTACAGACAAGCAAAAGCTAAGAGAATTCAGCACCACCAAACCAGCTCTACAACGAATGTTAAAGGAATTTCTCTAAGTGGGAAACACAAGAGAAGAAAAGGACCTACAAAAACAAACCCAAAACAATTAAGAAAATGGTCATAGGCACATACATATCGATAATTACCTTAAATATGAATGGATTAAATGCTCCAACCAAAGACACAGGCTTGCTGAATGGATACAAAAACAAGACTCCTCAATATGCTGTCCACAAGAGACCCGCTTCAGATCTAGGGACACATACAGACTGAAAGTGAGAGGATGGAAAAAGATGTTCCATGCAAATGGAAATCAAAAGAAAGCTGGAGTAGCAATACTCATATCAGATAAAATAGACTTTAAAATAAATAATGTTACAAGAGACAAGGAAGGACACTACATAATGATCAAGGGATCAATCGAAGAAGAAGATACAACAATTATAAATATATATGCACCCAACATAGGAGCACCACAATACATAAGGCAACTGCTAACAGCTGTACAAGAGCAAATTGACAGTAACACAATAATAGTGGGGGACTTTAACACCTCACTTACACCAACAGACAGATCATCCAAAATGAAAATAAATAAGGAAACACAAGCTTTAAATGACACAACAGACCGGATAGATTTAATTGATAATTATAGGACATTCCATCCAAAAACAGAAGATTACACTTTCTTCTCAAGTGCACACAGAACATTTTCCAGGATAGATCACATCTTGGCTTGCAAAACAAGCCACAGTAAATTTAAGAAAATTGAAATCATATCAAGCATCTTTTCCGACCACAACGTTATGAGATTAGAAATGAATTACAGGGAAAAAAAAGTAAAAAACAAAAACACATGGAGGCTAAACAATAAGTACTAAATAACCAAGAGATCACTGAAGAAATCAAAGAGGAAATCAAAAAATACCTGGAGACAACTGACAATGAAAACATGATGATCCAAAACATACGGGATGCAGCAAAAGCAGTTCTAAGAGGGATGTTTATAGCTACACAAAGCTACCTCAAGAAACAAGAAAAATCTCAAATAAACAATCTAACCTTACACCTAAAGGAGGCAGAGAAAGAACAACAAACAAAACCCAAAGTTAGCAGAAGGAAGGAAATCATAAAGGTCAGAGCAGAAATAAATGAAATAGAAACAAGGAAAACAATAGGAAAGATCAATAAAACTAAAAGCTGGTTCTTTGAGAAGATAAAATTTTTAAACCATTAGTCAGACTCATCAAAAAAAAGAGGGAGAGGACTCAAATCAATAAAATTCGAAATGAAAAAGGAGAAGTTACAACAGACACCGCAGAAATACAAAACATCCTAAGAGAGTACTACCAGCAACTCTATGCCAATAAAATGGACAACCTGGAAAAAATGGACAAATTTTTAGAAAGGTATAAACTTCCAAGACTGAACCAGGAAGAGACAGAAAATATGAACAGACCAATCACAAGTAATGAAATTGAAACTGTGATTAAAAACCTTCCCACAAACAAAAGTCCAGGACCAGATGGCTTCACAGGTGAATTCTATCAAACATTTAGAGAAGAGCTAGCACCTATCCTTTTCAAAGTCTTCCAAAATATTGTGGAGGAAGGAACACTCCCAAACTCAATCCATGAGGCCAAAATCACCCTGATACCAAAACCAGACAAAGATACTACAAAAAAAGAAAATTAGAGACCAATATCACTGATGATTATAGATGCAAAAATCCTCAACAAAATACTAGCAAACAGAATACAACAACACATTAAAAGGATCATACACCATGATTAAGTGGGATTTATCCCAGGGATGCAAGGATTCTTCAATATACATAAATCAATCAATGTGATACACCATATTAACAAATTGAAGAATAAAAACCATATGTTCATCTCAATAGATGCCGAAAAAGCTTTTAACAAAATTCAACACCCATTAATGATAAAAAGCTCTCCAGAAAGTGGGCATAGAGGGAACCTACTTCAACATAACAAAGGCCATATATGACAAACCCACAGCAAACATCATTCTCAATGGTGAAAAACTGAAAGCATTTCCTCTAAGATCAGGAACAAGACAAGGATGCCCACTCTCACCACTATTATTCAACATAGTTTTCGAAGTTCTAGCCATGGCAATCAGAGAAGAAAAATAAAAGTAATACAAATTGGAAAAGAAGAAGTAAAACTGTCACTGCTTACAGATGACGTGATACTATACAGAATCCTAAAGATGCCACCAGAAAACTACTAGAGCTAATCAATGAATTTGGTAAAGTTACAAGATAGAAGATTAATGCACAGAAATCTCTTGCATTCCTATACACTAATGATGAAAAATCTGAAAGAGCAATTAAGGAAACACTCCCATTTACCATTGGAACAAAAAGAATAAAATATCTAGGAATAAACCTACCTAGGGAGACAAAAGAACTGTATGCAGAAAACTATAAGACACTGATGAAAGAAATTAAAGATGATACCAACAGATGGAGAGATATACCATGTTCTTGGATTGGAAGAATCAATATTATGAAAATGACTACACTACCCAAAGCAATCTACAGATTCAATACAATCCCTATCAAATTACCAAGGGCATTTTTTATGGAGCTACAACAAAAAATCTTAAAAGTTGTATAAAGACACAAAAGACCCCGAATAACCAAAGCAGTCTTGAGGGAAAAAAACGGAGCTGGAGGAATCAGATTCCCTGAGTTCAGACTATACTACAAAGCTACAGTAATGAAGACAATATGGTACTGGCACAAAAACAGAAACATAGATCAATGGAACAAGATAGAAAGCCCAGAGATAAACCCACTCACCTATGGTCAACTAATCTATGACAAGGGAGACAAGGATATACAATGGAGAGAAGACAGTCTCTTCAACAAGTGGTGCTGGGAAAACTGGACAGATACATGTAAAAGAATGAAACTAGGGCGCAGTGGTTGAGAATCCACCTGCTGATGCAGGGGCCCCGGTCCGGGAAGATCCCACATGCCGTGGAGTGGCTGGGCCTGTGAGCCATGGTCGCTGAGGCTGCACATCCGGAGTCTGTGCTCCGCAACGGGAGAGGCCACAACAGTGAGAGGCCCGCGTATCGCAAAAAAAAAAAAAGAATGAAATTAGAACACTCCCTAACACCATACACAAAAATAAATTCAAATTGGATTAGAGACCTAAATGTAAGACCGGACACTATAAAACTCTTAGAAGAAAACATAGGAAGAACACTCTTTGACATAAATCACAGCAAGATCTTTTTTGATCCACCTTCTAGAGTAATGGAAATAAAAACAAAAATAAACAAATGGGACCTAATGAAACTTAAAAGCTTTTGCATACCAAAGGAAACCATAAACAAGACGAAAAGACAACTGTCAGAATGGGAGAAAATATTTGCATATGAATCAACAAAGGATTAATCTCCAAAATATATAAACATCTCATGCAGCTCAATATTAAAAAACAAACAACCCAATCCAAAAATGGGCAGAAGAACTAAGTAGACATTCCTCCAAAGAAGACATACAGATGGCCAAGAAGCACATGAAAAGCTGCTCAACATCACTAATTATTAGAGAAATGCAAATCAAAACTACAATGAGGTATCACCTCACACCAGTTAGAATGGGCATCATCAGAAAATCTACAAACAACTAATGCTGGAGAGGGTGTGGAGAAAAGGGAACCTTCTTACACTGTTGGTGGGAATGTAAATTGATACAGCCACTATGGAGAACAGTACGGATGTTCCTTAAAAAACTAAAAATAGAATTGCCACGTGATCTAGCTATCCCACTACTGGGCATATACCCAGAGAAAACCATAATTCAAAAAGACACATGCACCCCAATGTTCATTGCAGCACTACTTCCAATAGCCAGTTCATGGAAGCAACCTAAATGCCCATCGACAGACGAATGTATAAAGAAGATGTGGTACATATATACAATGGAATATTACTCAGCCATAAAAAGGAACGAAATTAGGTCATTTGTTGAGACGTGGATGGATCTAGAGACTGTCATACAGAGTGAAGTAAGTCAGAACGAGAAAAACAAATATCGTATATTAACGCATATATGTGGAACCTAGAAAAATGGTACAGACGAACCAGTTTGCAAGGCAGAAATATAGGCACAGATGTAGAGAACAAACGTATGGACACCAGCTGGGGGGAAAGCGGCGGGTGGTGGTGGTGGTGGTGTGATGAATCGGGAGATTGGGATTGACATGTATACACTGATGTGTATAAAATTGATGACTAATAAGGATCTGCTGTACAAAAAAATAAATAAAATTCAAAAATTAAGGAAAAAAAGGAAGCTTTTGCTCACACACACAAGTTATCTTTTTGCTTAAAATTTGAATCTCTAAAACATTATTGTGATGATTATTATATAACAACCCCAAATAGTTAAAAGCCTTCCTAAAGTGGCTTATCATAATTCTTTCACATATTTTAGTGAGGGAATTTATTTTAAAAATATCTTAATAATAAAATCAAGTATGCAGCTGTTATAAATGAGATCAAGATAGGTTGATAAGTTACAACAAATTTTTTTTTCTGTGTAATGCATTTGCATTTATAGATATGAATTAAAGTAGCCATTCCCTTATTAGAACTTAAGAGAGAAATATGAAATGAGGTTTATTTTCTTAACGTTCAGAATTTACTTTCTTATTATTTCTACATGAGCATGATTGCAACATTATCCCAAATGAATTGTTCAGTACTTCCACTGATGTAGTAGCTATGTGCTTGAAATATTTTGCAAAATTTCTTGTTATCAACTCTGTTATTTTTTCTCCTTTTACTTATTTTCAGCCAATAAAGCCATGTGAACCAATAAAACAAACAAACAAAAATACTAAGGAACTATGAATAAATTATGAACAATAATTAATAACATTTTCTTTAAATAACAAAAAATATCTGGAGTGAAATCAAAGAAATATTCAAATGCTGATCCAATAATTGCTTTATCTTTCTATCAACTGGGCACCTTCAGTAATATTTCCTAAGAAAGGAACTTTTACCCCCATGTCTTGAGTAACACCTGGTACATAGTAAACACTTAATAGATGCATGTGAAATTAAGGAATGAAGTAAACCAGACATTATAGAAAGGTGACATAAAGCCCTCCTGGATTTGGACTTTTCCCTTTAAAAATAACAAGATTCAACAACAAAGTTAGAGTAAGAATGGGAATTATTACTGCAATTTATTTGTTCATGATCAACTCAACTCAAGGCTTATTCCATAGTAATACCTCAATGGATAAACTAGAGTTGTTTCTTTTATACTCCTACCTACTATACACAATGATCATATTGCTTGTCCTTGACAAGAATTTCTCTATTTTCCATTTTATTTTCACTCCGTGTATTTTCAAAGCAACAACTATGCTTCATATTAATCTTAACAATCCACCCAATTGAGGATGATGCTGGTGACGTTTATCCGGAATATAATATATGATTCTAGAGTGAGCTATTTTTGAAACATCTGTAAACAACTGGACTATTGAAATCTAGATGTATTTCTATGCTATACTGTATTTAAAAATGAGGAAATGAAATATGCTATCTACACTAAATGGCATTCCTAAAATAACTGACATTGAAAATGTTGTGTTATAAACATGAGCTAAACATGAGATAAAATGCAAAATAGCCTAATGTTTAATTCACTGTTACTCTAATTTCCTGTAAACAGAAGCTCAAGTATAGAACCACCCTTATGTCTTTTATAGTTGGGAGAAACAATACTGGTACCATCTGGATTTCCATAGGCATTTTAGCATGTGGAAGCTGTACCTTAGGAATCCATTATTGAATATTTCAGGAAGTGGGTTTCATATTCCAATATGTTTTCACTGCATATTTCTTATGCTGTATTTGGGAGTAACAGAATTCGTAATTGTCACATATAGAAACTTTATTTTTCTCTTTATTCTTTTCCCTAATTTTGCACGGCAGATGTTGGTAATCAAGTGATATGTATTATACAAAACTACATTCAGTCAATTTTTAAAGAATATTTATTATTGTAAGTAACTGCCACTAAATACTTAAATATATACTGATCTGTAGATTTGCAGCTCAACACAGCTACAATTGGAGCTACTGTTCGTTTCTGGCTTTCTACACAGTTGTTAGTATCACAAAAGGAAACCATGTAAACATCCAGAGCAGCAGAGTATGCTATCCTCAAGTTAGACTATTAAACTTTCCTTACAGGCAAGGATTGCTTTTCTTAGGATGGCATACAGCTAAAGAGTTTACATTTTGGAGTCAGACAGGTCTGGTTCCAAATTCTCTCCCTGCTGTTTAGCCTTAGACTTGTTACTTAATCTCTGTAGAGGAGGCCCATCCTTGTGACTTCAAATAATGATTGTTAAGACTTTGTTCCAAAATGTCTTTTTTTATGGAGTAGTGATAAAGACGGTAACACAGGCAAAGCATTTAGCAGAGTGATTGCCTCTTTCTAAACCCTTGCAAGTCCTAGCTTCATAGTCATTAGTATCAATGTCTTTGAATAAAAATACCCAAGTGATTCAAGAATTAGCATGTGAAAGTGCCCACAAGCACATGTTCTCTTGCAAAGGAGACTCCTGAATTCATTTTGCAGACAGCTAGGTTGGCTGTGGGTGCATTCCAAGGCAGTGGGAAGGATTGGGCTGTGCAGACCTTCTTAGCAAGTCTGGTCCAAACATTAGGGGGTCATCATGGGCTTACAGTTGTGCTGAGACAGGGGTCCTCAAAGCCCTGCCAGCTTAGCCAAACTCCACAGCAGGATGCTTTCCAGCTGTGAGTAGCATCCATTATTCTCAGTAGCTAATCACTTTTTATGAGTGCTAAAGCCTGAAAAAGATGTATGCAGTACAAACACAGGTTGTTTTTTTTTAATTAAATTTTGCGTTGTGGATCAATAAAAACATCAAAAATAAAATCTAACTTTTATTCACAAAATACAAAAGACTGACAAAAATATCAATAGTGTGTATATACCAAAATATTTTTAAAAATATATTATCTTTTTTGTTTTTATACAAAGGGTGGATAATAATCCAACTTCAAATTATTCCCTTGGTCAACTTCAGATTAAACATTAGGAAAATGAAAAAAAGATAAATAGAAGATTGGGATTTCTAAAACCAGTCGGAAAGTTCATCTGTTTGCAGCTGGATCAAAGTGTCTAATTATACGACATTCATTAAGCATTTTTTTCTTAGGCTCTTAAACTGCACTGGTTCTTCCTGCAGTTTTTTTTTCTTTTTTTCACATTCAAAGGGAATAATTTTCTTTTTTTTTCATTTTTTGAAATAGAATTTATTTCTTAGAGAAATCTTAGATTTACAGAAAAATTAAGCACAAACTGCAGTTTCTGAAAACACCCCCTCTCCCTTCATAGATTCTCCTACTATTAACAACTTGCACTAGTGTAGGGCATGTGTAACAATTGGTGAACCAACACCCATACATTATTTTTAATTAAACTCCATAGTTTACGTTAGGGTTCACTCTTTGTGTAGTATAATCTATGGGTTGTGACAACTGTGTAATGACACATAATCACCCTTACAGTATCATATGGAATGGTTTCATTGCCTTAAAAATCCCTTGTGCTACACTTATACATCTCTCCCCCCACCAAACACCTGACAATCACTGATCTTTTACTGTCTCTATAATTTTGCCTTTTCCAGAATTCCATATAGTTGGAATTATACAGTATATAGCCTTTTTACATTGGCTTCTTTCATTAGCAATATACATTTAAGTTTCCTCCTTTTCTTTTTGTGGCTTAATGTATCATTTGCAAAGACTGTATTTGTAAACCCAATTGAAAAATTTTTAGCAAGACTAACAAAAAAAAAGAGAAGAGGCAAATAACTAAAATCAGAAATAAAAATGGAAACATTACTTCCAACCTTTCAGAAATAAAAGAGTATAAGAGAATATTATGAAGAATTGTATTCTAACAAATTAGATAAAGTGAAATGGACAAACTCTTGGAAATAGCCTAAATTGACTCAAGAAGATATTAAAAAACTCTAAATAGACTTAAACAAATTAAAGAAATTGAGTCAGCAATACAAAAGCTTCCACGGAAGAAAAGTCCCTAACCAAATGGCTTCACTGGTGAATTCTATTAAACATTTAAGAATTAACACAATCCTTCTCAAAATCTTCCAAAAAAAAATAAGAGGAGAGAATGCTTCCTGACTCTTTCTGTGAGGCCAGCATTATCCTGTAAACAAAACCAGATAAAGATATCACAAGAAAATTACAGACCAATATCCTTTATGAATATTAATGCAAAAATCCTCAACAAAATACTACCAAACTGAATCCAACAGCACATTAAAAGGATCATACACCATGATCAAGTGGGGTTTATCCCAAGAATGCAAGGATTCTTCAATATGAGCAAATCATTCAATGTGATACACCATATTAACAAATTGAAGGAGAAAAACCATATGATCATCTCAATAGATGCAGAAAAAGCTTTCAAGAAAATTCAACACCAATTTATGATAAAAACCCTCCAGAAAGTAGGCATAGAGGGAACTAACCTCAACATAATAAAGGCTGTATATGACAAACCCACAGGCAACATCATTCTCAATGGTGAAAGACTGAAAGCATTTCCACTAAGATCAGGAACAAGACAAGGTTACCCCCTCTCACCCCTATTATTCAACATAGTTTTGGAAGTTTTAGGCACAGCAATCAGAGAAGAAAAAGGAGTAAAAAGAACCCAAATCGGAAAAGAAGTAAAATTGTCACTGTTTGCAGGTGACATGATACTATACATAGAGAATCCTAAAGACGCTACCAGAAAACTACTAGAGCTAATCAATGAATTTGGTAAAGTACCAGGACACAAAATTAATAAACAGAAATCTCTTGCATTCCTATATAGTAATGATGAAAAATCTGAAAGAGAAATTAAGAAAACACTCCCATTTACCACTGCAACAAAAAGAATAAAATACCTAGGAATAAACCTACCTAAGGAGACAAAAGACCTGTATGCAGAAAATTATAAGACACTGATGAAAGAAATTAAGGGTGATACAAACAGATGGAGTGATATACCATGTTCTTGGATTGGAAGAATCAACATTGTGAAAATGAATATACTATCCAAAGCAATCTACAGATTCAGTGCAATCCCTATCAAACTACCAATAGCATCTTTCACAGAACTAGAACAAAGAATTTCACAATTTGTACGGAAACACAAAAGACCCCGAATAGCCAAAGCAATCTTGAGAAACAAAAACGGAGCTGGAGGAATCAGGCTTCGTGACTTCAGACTATACTACAAAGTTGCAGTAATCCAGACAGTATGGTACTGGCACAAAAACAGAAATATAGATCAGTGGAACAGGATAGAAAGCCCAGAGATAAACCTATGCACAAATGGTCACCTTATTTTTGATAAAGGAGGCAAGAATATACAATGGAGAAAAGGCAGCCTCTTCAATAAGTGGTGCTGGGAAAACTGGACAGCTACATGTAAAAGAATGAAATTAGAACACTCCCTAACACCATACACAAAAATAAACTCTAAATGGATTAAAACCTAAATGTAAGGCCAGACACTGTAAAACTCTTAGAGGAAAACATAGGCAGAACACTCTATGACATAAATCACAGCAAGATCCTTTCTGACCCACCTCCTAGAGAAATGGAAATAAAAACAAAAATAAACAAACGGGACCTAATGAAACTTAAAAGCTTATGCACAACAAAGGAAACCATAAACAAGACCAAAAGACAACCCTCAGAATGGGAGAAAATATTTGCAAATGAAGCAACTGACAAAGGATTAATCTCCAAAATATACAAGCAGCTCATGCAGCTCAATATCAAAAAACAAAGGACTCAGTCCAAAAATGGGCAGAAGACCTAAACAGACATTTCTCCAACGAAGATATACAGATTGCCAACAAATATATGAAAGGATGCTCAACATCACTAATCATTAGAGAAATGCAAATCAAAACTACAATGAGGTATCACCTCACACCAGTCAGTATGGCCATCATCAAAAAATCTACAAACAATAAATTCTGTATCGGGTGTGGAGAAAAGGGAACCCTCCTACACTGTCGGTGGGAATGTATATTGATACAACCACTATGGAGAACAGTATGGTGGTTCCTTGAAAAACTAAAAATAGAACTACCACATGACCCAGCAATCCCACTCCTGGGCATATACCCTGAGAAAACCATAAGTCAAAGAGTCATGTACCACAATGTTCATTGCTGCACTATTTACAATAGCCAGGACATGGAAGCAACCTAAGTGTCCATCATCGGATGAATGGATAAAGAAGATGTGGCACATATATACAATGGAATATTACTTAGCCATAAAAAGAAACGAAATTGAGTTATTTTTAGTGAGGTGGATGGACCTAGAGTCTGTCATACAGAGTGAAGTAAGTCAGAAAGAAAAAGACAAATACCGTATGCTAACACATATATCCGGAATCTAAAAAAAAAAAAGTGGTTCTGAAGAACCTAGGGGCAGGACAGGAATAAAGACACAGACCTAGAGAGTGGCCTTAAGGACATGGGGAGGGGGAAGTGTAAGCTGAGACGAAGTGAGAGAGTGGCATAGACATATATACACTACCAAGTGTAAAATAGATAGCTAGTGGGAAGCAGCCGCATAGCACAGGGAGATCAGCTCGGTGCTTTGTGATCATCTAGAGGGTTGGGATAGGGAGGGTGGGAGGGAGATGCAAGAGGGAGGAGATATGGGTATATATTTATACGTATAGCTGAGTCACTTTGTTATACAGCAGAAACTAACACAACAATGTAAAGCAATTATACTCCAATAAAGATGTCAAAAAAAATAATAAATCTGTGACCTAATAAGTGCTAAAACCTTAAAACTCTTAGAAGAAAATATAGGCATACATCTTCATTACCCTGGATTTGGCAATAGATTCTTAGTTGACACCAAAAGAAAAAAGTGATAAATATAAAAATTAAAAGCTTTTGTTCATAAAAGGACATTAGCAAGACTGTGAAAGCACAGTCTACGGAATAGGATAAAATATTTTCAAATCACATATGATAAGGGTTTAATATCAAGAATATATAAAGAATTCCTAAAACTCAACAAAATATAAAAAAAATTCAATTTAAAAATGGGCAAAGAAATTGAATAAATATTTCTCCAAGGAAGAAATACAAATGGCCAATAAGTGCATGAAAAGATGCTCAACTTCATTAATCATTCCGGTAATGCAGTTCATATGCACAACTGTCTATGACTTTACATCTTCTAGTATAGCTATAATTTAAAAAAGCAGAAAATAGCAAGTATTGGTAATGATGTGGAGCAATCGGAATGCTCATACATTGCTGGTGAAAATGTAAAATGAAGGAGCTCTCTGAAAAAGTTAGACAGTTCCTCAATAAGCTAAACAGAATTACCATATGGTCCATATGTTCTATTCCTAGGTATATATACCCAAAAGAATTGGAAATAGAGACGAAATAGATAACTTGTGTGCCAAAGTTCTCTGCAATATTATTAACAATAGCCCCAAAGTGGAAACAACCCAAGTGTCTATCAACAGATGGATGGATAAAATAAAAAGTGGTTGTTTTGGGTTTAATTTTGTCCCTCTAAAATTCCTAACCTCTAGTATCTCAAAATGTGATCTTATTTAAAAATAGCATTGTTGGAAAAGTAATTAGTTAAGATGAGATCGTACTGGAGTAGGTTGAGCCCTTAATCCAGCATGAATGGTGTCGTTATACAAGTGGAAAATTTGGAGATAGACATGCAGAGAGGGAAGACAATATAAAGAGGCAAAAGGAGAAAATGACCATCTACGAGCCAAGGAGAAAAGCCTGGATTACATCCTTCCTCACAGCTCTCAGAAGGAACCAACCCTGCTGGCTGCTTATTATGGACTCCCAGCCCCCAGAACTGTAAGACAATAAATTTCTGTTGTTTAAGCCACCCAGTTTGTGGCCTTTTGTTATAGCAGCCTAGAAAACTAATACAATGGTATGTACATACAGTGAAATATTATTCAACCATAAGAAAGTGATGAAGTTCTCATACAGGCTACAACATACATGAACCACAAAAGCATTATGCTAAGTGAAATAAGCCAGACACAAAAGGACAAATATTGTATGATTTCATTTGCATAGAATATTTAGAATAGGGAAACTCATATAGAGAGAAAATAGAATAAACTTTACCAGGGGCTAGGGTGAGGGGAAATGAGCAAATGGCCTTAAAGTCTCTGGGGTGATGAAACTATTTGGAAATAATGATGATGCTTGAAACTAATTCCACTGAATTATACACTTAATAACGGTTCAAATGCAAGTTTTATGTTATGTATATTTTACCACAAAAATTCAAATATATGAAAAAAAGAAGTACAATGGGTTAGAAAGCTTCAGAGTCCATATTCCAAATGGGAGAGTTTAAAACAATCTTGGAGTCTTTGGATTTATGTACAAAAGGAGTCTTTCTTGTTGACTAAAGTGCTGCTTTGGATTGTTATGACTCAAGTACTGGGCACAGATTGGTGAAAGCAGAGGGTGGAGGTTAAGAGTTAGTGAGGGACCCAGGTCAGCAAGGACAAATAGTCAATCCTGAGTAGCCATAAACCTTTGCTAAAATCTTTTTTTCCAATTAATTAATTTATTTATTTTTGGCTGCGTTGGGTCTTCATTGCTGCATGCGGGCTTTCTCTAGTTGCAGCCAGCCGGGACTACTCTTTGTTGTGGTACGCGGGGCTTTTCATTACGGTGGCTACACATTGCAGAGCACAGGATTCAATAGTTGTGGCGCACGGGCTCAGTAGTTGGGGCTCGTGGGCTCTAGAGCGCAGGCTCAGTACTTGTGGTGCATGGGTTTAGTTGCTTCACAGCCTGTGGGATCTTCCCAGACCAGGGCTCCAACCTGTGTCTCCTGCATTGGCAGGCAGATTATTAACCACTGCGCCACCAGGGAAGTACTTGCTAAAATCTTAATGTAGCAGTTTATGTGAATGGAAAATTCACTCATATCTACTTATAATCTCTTGAGTTTCCTTTTTCAGTTCCCTTCATTATCCCCATATTTCATGCCCCTGCTTTAAAAAAAAAACTAAATTAAAAAAATATGTAGTTGGGAAAGACTGAAATAATCATAATAAATTATAATCAAAAGATAGACATCAAGCACTGTTCTTTTTTTAATGTGATGTCAACTCATTTAAAGTTCATATTAGCAATTTAATTTTTCTATCAACCCTGAGAAGCAGGCATTATTCTGTCAATTATGAGAGAGAAATTTGAGGCTGAGAGTATGTAAAGTCTGCAGGCCAAGATGAGGTGGAAATGGGATTAAGACCAAGTCTGTCAGACTCTGACATCCGTGGTTATTTCACTGTATTCTGCTGTGGCTTCCTGTTCAAGGAAATGCACAGTAATGAGAGGGAAGGGATAGACCTGTATTCAGAGCTTGTGGTAGGTTAGAAAAATGGTTATCCTCCCTGCTCCCTGGGGAGACCCTTGATTACTAAAATTTTAAAATTGCTGTCTTTGGGGGAAAAAAATCACCTTATAATCATCAATTATCAAGAATATCATAAGCCCTAAAGGGTATAAATCAGTTCCTTTTGGGTAAGCAAAAGCAACACCTGTTTGCAGGGCCTCTCACCACTGTGGCCTCTCCTGCCACGGAGCACAGGCTCCGGACGCGCAGGCCCAGCTGCCATGGCTCACGGGCCCAGCCGCTCCGCGGCATGTGGGATCCTCCCGGACTGGGGCACGAACCCGTGTCCCCTGCAATGGCAGGCGGACTCTCAACCACTGCGCCACCAGGGAAGCCCACCTGTTTTTTTAAGACAGAAGGCAAGTTACTTAATTAATATTAAAATAAAGTAGAATAAAGACAGTTATACTTAAATTTTAGCAACTTAAAATAATTTCAATCAATAGTGCCATGGAAAGACTGGAAAATCAGAAATTTCCATATCAAAGTGTCAAGTGGGGTCACAAAAAGAGACAAGTTAAGGCAGTGAGAGAAAAGGTGAGAGAGGCATGAATGTGTGTGTTCATATAACAGTTTTGGGGGAAAGAATGTAAAAGTGTCTGACATATGATTGACTCGACATCTGAGTGACTTCCCTCCCTACCTCCCTCCCCCCTGCCCCCTCCCCTTCCTTCCTTCCTTCCTTCGTTTTTCTCTCTCTAGTGCCATGAAAATACGAAACTAAATCAATCTTTCATAAATCACAAAATAAAACAAGTAACGTTCTGTAAGGAGCATCTGGTGTTCTGGTGTAGAGTTGCCAAGTGTCTTTTGAATATTCACTCAGCAGGGTATCTGCAATTTAAATACCTTGTTATAGTTGATAAGGGTTGTCAAAGAAGCACATTAACATGCCTTAGGGATTAATTTTGGGCTTTACAGATTTCATGTGTGTGAATAAGATAAGCCTGTAACATGAGTGGCATAATCTCAAAAGGCTACACTTACATCTTTCATGCAGTTAGTTTGAACAATCAAATATATCTCAGGTTGTATTTTAGTAAAAATAATTATTCAAATATATACTACTGAAGATGTTATTAAAGTTAATTCTACACTTACATATTTGAATTAATTGTAATGTGTTCATATACCCATTATAGACATTTCTCTTTAAAGGTAAAAACTAGTTTAGCATACAGTTAACAATGCATTACAATAAGTCACTAATAGGTTAATTTAGAAAAAAAGTAAGAATTGCTTGAATTAAAGCAAGTTTTGCATCTCATTGCTACTTTAGAGAAAACCTTTAGTTTAACTTTTATGTCTTACAAAACTCTGCCTATGCTAACAAAAAAATGGTGATTTCTACGTAGGAACATCTGAAATCAACCCCCCAAAGAGAGAGAAGAGTAGATAGAAGTAATATACACATTGGAGACTATATTTTTTCCTCAGCATTTTCAGTAAGTCTGAAAATAAGACAAATTGCCTTTTATATTACCCGTTTTGATATTTCTTTTCCTACATTGTTGTCACTGAATGTGGGATTTCTTCTATAGTTAAGAGATATATTTGTTTCAATGAGGTCACGACCATCCCTGGTTTACCAGATGACTAGTTCACCACACTCACCAACTGCCTGGAGGTATGCATACCCATATTCTCTGCCTTGAGGAAAAATCAACATATCTTGAAAATCAAAACTATTGATATTATTGTAAGTTTCTTTCAGCTTTTATTTTATTGCAGTGCTTTCTGTTTTGTATTCCATAGTTGTAATATTATTGCATATAAGATTTGCTTCCATGAGGGCAAATAATTTTGATAAGTAAGCATAATTTTCACAGAATGCATCATTCTGTTTGCATGAAAACTTATTAGCACTCCAGGATGATTTTTTACACCTTTATATAGTTTAGCATTGATTTTATATTATCAAAATTGTACAAATAAAAAATATTGTCTCACTCTTCAACTAATAATTTCCCCTGTGGGTTCTTTATACTTGAGAATGAATTAGTATAAATGATTAGGTATTCTATTAAAGGTAGTTTTTTTTTTTTTTTTTGCGGTACGTGGGCCCCTCACTGTCGTGGCCTCTACCGCTGCGGAGCACAGGCTCTGGACACGCAGGCTTCGCGGCCATGGCTCACAGGCCCAGCCGCTCCACGGCATGTGGGATCTTCCCACACTGGGGCACGAACCCACGTCCCCTGCATCAGCAGGCGGACTCTCAACCACTGCGCCACCAGGGAAGCCCAAAGGTCGTTTTTAAACTGTGTGTTTAGAGTAAATCTTAATTTAATCGAACTAATGTTTCTCATCAAAATGCCAGTCTATATTCTTTTGAAAATGACACAGGATATACAGAATTATATGTAGCATTCTTAGCACACAACTTATCAATAAATGTTAGCTTATTGATCTGGTTTTAAATCTCTAATATATTATATTTTACACACACGCATTCCTATACAGGATTTAAAAGAATGCTAATAAAAGAGCATATCCATTTAATTTTGGTATTCACCTATATCTGCCTATGATGGCCATGGGCTGCTCACCGACACTCTAGTTTATGAACTTTGACTTAAAGTCAAATATATATATATATATATATATATATATATACACACACACACATACAACAACATAGATGGTTGTTGACAGAGGTCAGGTGTTAGTCTGTGGCCACTGGTCAAGTTGTCTCACTGAGCAGAGACAGCAGTCTGTGTGCATTACAACTATAATGCACAAAAGGGAATATCATTGTTAAAATTGCTACTGTAGTTGACTGAATATTGATGTAGAGGTCCTTAAACACATATGGCCGTTGTACAGTGTTCTGGTGGTTTTGAAGGTAAAATGTCCTCTCTTACCTAAAGAACCAAAATGATATATATGATAGACGTCTTTGTTCTCTGCTTTTATATATATATATATATATATATATATATATATATAAATAATTGTTTTTGAATATCATTTTATGTAATAATTGAAGGATATATCTACAGAAGACCAAAGTACATCTGTTGCTTTGCATTTTGGACCTCTTATTCTGGTAACAAAGGTAGTTTATTTTCATTTGGTAATGACCCCTTCCCCTTTCTCAGTCTATGTAATTTGCTTCCAACCCTACTCACCCATGTGTTGATGAATAATAATAATTGTGTGTATATAATATATATACATACCTATTTTTTGACTGATACAAATTTTATTTTTCATGCTAAAACTTTTAAAAATTTGATTTTGTCATGCACAATTACAAGAGGAACAGTTACAAGTGAATTTGAAAAATAGTATTTGTGGGCACTTCTATTTGTTTTACTCTCATAAGCATGTTTTGTTACAGGCACAGCAACAATAGTTACAATTACAGAACTGCTCAACTTGGAAATTTAATAAGTATGTCATGATGGAGGCTAATATCTAATATAAACAAAGAGTAAGTGCCCAAACATAGTCTCACACTCCATATTATTCTAACGTATACACTGTGAAAGGACTCCCCCACGTTGTTAGCACATCCATCCCCTCACTTTTCTTTTTTGGTGAAAACATTTAACTTCCTCTCTCTTAGCAAATTTCAAATATACAGTACAGTATTATCAACTATAGTCACCATGTTGTACATTAGATCCTCAGACCTTATTCATCTTATAATTGGAAGTTTATACTAACCACACCCTATTTCCCCTAGCTCCCAGTTAGCCCTTGGCAAACACTTTTCTATTCTGTTTCTATGACTCTATGATGTTGATTTTTTTGTTTGTTTGGTTTTGTTTTTGTTTAGATTCCACATATTACCGACACCACGCAGTAATTGTCTGTGTCTGACTTATCTCATTTAGTGTAATACCCTGAAGTTCCCACCCATGTTGTCACAAATGGCAGGATTTCCTTCTTTCTCATGGCTGAATATATATATATATACAGTTGACCCTTGAACAACATGGATTTGAACTGCAAAAGTCCACTTATATGCAGATTTTTTCAATAAATATACCATTGGCTCCCCTTATCTGCAAGTTCCATATCTGGATCCTGTACTATTCAACTGGTTGGCTCCACAGATAAGGAACCTGTGGATTCAGAGGGCCAATGATAGGATTTGAGCATCTGTGGATTTTTGTATCCAAGGTGGGTCCTGAAACCAATCCCCCTTGGATTCTGAGGGACGACTGTATAGATATATACCACATCTTTCTTTTTAGTTAATTCATCACTTGATAGACACAAGTTGTTTACATATTTGCTGAGTGTGAATAGTGCTGTAATGAACATGTGTATGCAGATATGTCTTTGAAAACCTGTCTTCTTTTCCTTTGGCTATATACTGAAGAGTGGGATTGCTGGATCAAATGGAGTTCTATTTTTTTTTCTTGAGGAAAAATATTTTATTTTTTCTATCATTTGGGGGGAACCTCCATATTGTTTTCCATAGTGCTGTGCCAATTTACCAATAATATTTAAAACTAAAATGCCATGTGCTAGGCACATGCTAAGCCAGTTATTCCATTCCATTTCAATGCTTTTGATATTGTCACATCATCTATGCTAGTTCATTTAGAATCAATTCCAGCAAGTTCTCTGGAGTTACTCAGAAAAAGGCTTGCTTTGTAGTCTAGGGTTCTTAACCATAAAATTACGTAAGACTACAGTTGCTGGTAACAACTATGAGGGGAGAACTGTCAACGAGCAAAGCCAATCCAGGAAAATCAGAAGCAAATAATGAAAGAGACTGTCTTCATGCTAAGGCTTCAAGTCCCTGACCTGATACCAACCAGTTACATGAACCAAAAATATTTTTTCTTAAAACTAAATTTGAATTAATTTTGTATCAACTAATATCTGAGAAAACTCTTGATTAAGATTGTTTTGTATTTTTCCAATTAATCTGATTTAAAAATTCAAAAGAAATTTTTGCATAATAGACCAAATCATCCAAAGATTGACTGATGTTTAGTTTATAACAGTTGTCTTAGTTTTGTATGAAAACTGTGGAGAAAACACAGTATGTATTTGGAATTAACTCTGTGAAGAAATAATATTAATTCAACTCTTCCTCTTCTTGCCTTTTTGTTTGTTATTTTTTCAGAATCAAATAGTCATTATTTATTCCTACACAGTCACTTTAGGTAGTTTATCTAAATAGGTATCAAGAAGTAAAGTACAATTTTATCTTAAAATAGAAGAAAACATATTTTTAACAATTGCTATGAATTAAAATGAAAATTTTATTCACTTGAAAATAGCACATCATGGAATTAGCAATGACTACTGAAATGTAAGTATTTCGTTTTGTTAAAATTTCCCATCAGAATCAGATTCAAAGAAAAAATTAAACCAGAGAGTTTCATAAAATCAAACAATCTCCATTGGAATGAAGTTTCAAAATAATGGGAGAAAACACAACCATTATATCCTGGAATAATAATGATACGGTATTCATGTAAAAAAAAAATCAGAATAGCCTTTCATTTCTTTGAGCGTGAAACAGAGGAAAACCAAAAGGAAGCATGATAAATATAAAAAGTTAGGAAATGATGTGTTAGAATTTCTCTTGTGAGGGCATAAGCTGAAATGCAATTTTCATTGTTCAGATTAATGTATTTAATTTACAGTAGAATTAGGAAGAAACCATTCCCTTTCAATGGAAATAAGATTGTAGGACCACAGAAATAGTGTTAGAATCAAACATTACGTATTTTAACTATGCAAAGCTAGACACTTATTCCTTACAGTATTTGAGGGAACTTTACAAAAATAATCATGTGCTTAAAATAGGAAATATCTGTCAGAGGGAGATGAAAGCACATTTTGCCCAAGAGCCTTCGTTTCCAGCTCCACTATACTACAACAGGCCCCTGAGTGCAAATGGCATCTGCCATTGAGCTGTATCTCTGAACTCTGGTTATTTGGCCATTTGTGTACATGTTTTCCTTTCTGAGGGTTAATTCATATATATGAAGACCCACAAAATGGCCGCCCCAGTGGCCCAGCCCACGTCGCAAATCTACACCTAGATCAGCCTGTCAAAGAAACAACATGCACCAATCACCATCCTCCAACTCAGCCTTACTAGCTCCCCTTACCCTGGAAAATAGAACCTGCTACTCTACAAGAAAATCTCGGACCTCCTAGCCAATCACGCCCCGTTTTGCTTGTATCTTCTAATGCTCCGTAAAACTTGGTCTTGCCCCAAATCCCTCAGGAAGGGCTCTCCACTGCTTGCCAGGCACTGTACTCCCCCAGTCCATGGTTGTTTTCCTTTAATAAAGGACATCAAACTCATCACTAAATTGTTTTAGTTTTGTCATTTGACATTTCATACTATCTTATACGTCCCTTACGGTAAGCATCCAGTATTCCTGACTCACTGCACTGAACCTAGTTATTTAATTTTTTAAATGAATATATTCAAATAATTGAGTGTTTCTTTCACTATAAAACGCATCCTTGATTTAAATGTTAACTCTCTGTTCAATACCTTATAATTTTCCTAGTGTTATCTGGAAATGGATCATGTCCCTAGACTCATATCACTGCTAATTTGGTGAATTGGAGCTAAGTGGCTGAGGTTCTTCAGGACATGAAATATCTGCAGAAATGTCACTGGGCACCCGGAGCAACAGAAATGACTCATCACATTTTTTCAGGGGAGGTGGGTGATTTGCATACCCTTCTCCTCTATCAATTAAGTAACAGTTAACTGACATAACTTAGAGGTGCTGTATCCTAATATATTTTTTCTCTAACTGCTGTGGTTGGGAAGTTTTGCAAATCAATCTATTTTGCTATTTTAATAGGAACCAATCAGAAGCAGCTTATATCTCACTATCTCGGATCAACAATGAATTCCTGTTACCAGAACTAACTTTCTAAAACACAGACATAAGTCTGAACAGAATGTACACATTTTAGCGTGGGATAAATGACACCTCACAATTTGGACTAAGTTTACTTTTTAACACTCAACCCAAGCCTCAAACCATTCCCAGCTTCAGTCTGAGATAGTCCTTGTCTGTCAAGAGCACTGCATTATATAGCAAAGACCTTAGACTTCCCTTGAGTCTACACGCACTCATTTTCTTACTGCCATGCCTGATATCTTTGTGCCTCTTTCCTAGGGTTTAACTGCAGACTGAATACCATTACTCTTATTCCACTACTTTCCATTAACCTTTAAGCCAACATACTTTGCTTCTTTAACACACTAAGGAGGATTTACAAACTTGGAGGTTCCCCCAAATGATCTGCAATGCGATATAGGATTCATGAAGCTTATGGGAAGAATTGTGCAGTTAGTACCTATTCAGTTTCTCCCATATCCCTCCCTAGAAAGCAGCATCACATATTTCAATCTGACTTTATTTATTCAATTCATTAATAGATATCCAAAGTTCCAACAAATTCCATATGGTAGATATAGTTAATTATACCTTTTTTACTTCGTAGGGAAAGTTTCTATGATGAATAAAAATGTATTTGAAGTCTTTCATGTCATGGGACTTCCCCAGAGGTCCAGTGGTTAAGGCTCTGAGCTTCCAATGCAAGGGGCGCAAGTTCAATCCCTGGTCGGGGAACTAAGGTCCCACGTGCCATGCGGCCAAAAAGAAAACAAGAAACAACAACAACAAAAACCCTTAAAAAATAAAGTCTTTCATTTCCATTCTATGGTTATATCCACCTAATGACATAACACTTTTTCCATCCCCTTTCAATTTTGCTTTAATTGAAGAATTATGCAGAATATAAATATATATGTCATTGAATTTTCTCAACAGAAATGTATCTAACAGCCCACAAAGTCAAGGACTGAGACATTACTAACACCCCAAGCCTTTCTTGTGTTTGTTTGTCCCATTCACTCTCCTACTGCATTCTTCTAAATGAGACTATTATTCTGCCTTCTAACACATGGGTTAGCTCTGCCTGTTTTGAATTTTATCTATATGAGTGCCTTGGCAGGCATTTTTAGTGTATGGCTTCTTTCAATTAGCACCATGATTAGGATGTTTAGCTATACTTTTTGCAAGGAGGTTTTTCTTTGTATAGTGTCCCATTGTATGAATGAACTACACTTTCAAGTATGTATTTCACTATTGATAAAACTTGGGTTGGGATTAATTTTGACACTTTTGAATTAATGCTGCTATACATATTCTTATCTAAGTCTTTAGGTGAAGATATCATTCATTTATTTTGAGTATTTACAACAGTAGTAGAATTGCAGGCTCATAGGACTAAATTCCTTTTTGTTTTTCTTAAAACATTTTTACAAACTTTTCTTGAGATTAGAGCACAGTTTGTGCAAAGTTAAGATCCTCCCCCCATTTGTCTTGAGAATTTATTCAATTTTAATATTTACTTTAGTACTATATGAAGCTATGGCCAATATGGCCGATGATGGGTTTGACAAGTGTGGAAATAGAGGTACTTCCTTGGAGTCAACCATCTGGGGTAGAGAGTTTCATCTGTTACATTTTCATGCCAAGTAGGTGTTACTTCATCATAAAATGACAACAGCCCAGAAGAGGATAAAATTACTGGATTTTATCCTTCTTGCCCCAACTGAAAATAAACCACAATCTCTCCATGTCTGCTGCTTTTTTTAAAAAAATAAATTTTAAATTTACAACGTTTTAATTTATAGAAAGATAGCATAGAGATTTCCCATATGTTCCACACTCCTTTTCCCCTATTATCAATATCTTTACATTATGCGGTCATTCTTTACAATTAATGAACTGACTTTGACACATTATTATCTGACAAAATATTATAGCATTTAATTAAATTGATTGTGTGTGTGTGATGTTATCTCCATATAGCAGTGGGCGGTGCAGAAATGTAGACTCTCATTACAATAAGTAACTAGAGGGTTTGATTCAAAGAAGAGAAAAACTAAAGATAAATGTAAATGAAGGAAGATAGTGAATGAATACATAGACCATAGGAAAAATTAAAGAATCACAAAAATAAACAAACTGAACTATAAATAATACAACAGTATTCACAAGAATGTCCAAAATGTTTCACTGATGGAATGTTTTTTTCATATGTTTTGAAGTTTTAGGTGCATGTTTGAATAGATTGTCTAGATCAGAGCCAGACACGCAATAGAACATTCTGAGATGATTATCTGGATACTTGAAATGTGTCCAATGCAGCTGAGGAACTGAATTTCTAACTAATTTTAAATTTAAATAACTGCATGTGGGTAATCACTACCGTACTGAACAACACAGGAAGAAATATCGCAAGTAATACTTTTATTTACTTTTCTTTGCTGTATGTCTTAAGAACACATTGCTATTCATAAGTATGAGAAATAGACATATGTATCTCTGTTTTGGTTTTTCTTTTAGAATATTTTTACTTGTTTTATTTTAGGCCGCACCGTGTGGCTTGCAGATGTTAGTTCCCAGACCAGGGATTGAACCTGTGCCCCCTGCAGTGGAAGCTCAGAGTCTTAACCAATGGACCACCAGGGAAATCCCTGTATCACTGTTTTTATTGAAAATAATTTTTAGTATCACTTTTGCCTCCTTATGAATGTTAGCCATGCTTAGCATAATAATACTGATGTATTTTTACTTCACAGAAATTTTCAAATTGATTAGATTATTCATCTACTTCTTGATGTCTATGAAACACCTATTGTCTAGTAAACATGTAGAATTCATATTATTCATTTAAAGATTTTATATTTACTCTCAAACTCATCTAAATTACCTAATTGATTTTGCTTTTTCTTATCTTTCATGTTGTGTTTTATTTTGTTTTGCTCTATTGTTTACATAACTGACTTACATCAAGGGCATGTATATTTTGTTTACCATTGGATCCTGAGTACAGGCATGGTGCCTACCTATGCAGTTTACGTGGTAAATATTTATTGGTTGAAAGAATTAAATATTGAATAATAAAGCTGCTTTAAAATTTTTCTTTAGAGTAGAATATAATTAAATCAATAAATATTGAATAAGTCTGAGGAAATATGTAAACACTTTGCAAATGTTGATATGCAACAATGGGTCATTTTTTAAGTGAGCTTTATTTTTCTCTTATCTTTTAAAAGATTATTTAAAATATAAGTACAATTATCTAAAGACTTAAAAGGTGATCAAATTTATGTCTCTTATGTTTGCTCATTTTCTAAGGAGTTTCTATATAGTTTCTGTATATGCTAATTGGGTGGGTAGAATTTGAACCACCTGCTGTAAAATGAATACATTTAGCAACATTCTCCATGTAATAGGACTAATCTTACTTGCAATTTCTCTTCTATTAAAGTGGTAATGAATGCAAGTGGTGTTCTAAACAGTTTATTTTCATATAGTTGGTGAAGTTTAGCTGGCTGCAGAGTATGAGGGGAGGGAATGATTAAGGCGTCATTATTGTCATGGGAAAGGTGTTGCCTCATAACTAAGCAGAGATCAGAATCATAACACAGTCGGTTTCTGTAGGTGGCCTGTCTAAGAAACACTCCTGTAATGCCCTGTAAGATTTTGTGGACTATATCATGGAGAAAGAAAACAAAACTCTGCTTGAGTGAAAAAAAAGGTAAACTAAGCTAGCAATAAACAGCATATTAGGTTTTGTTTGAGTTTCCTATGTGGTAGCTCTGTGAGCCTGTAAAGTAATTTTATATCTTATTGTCTTAAAATATGCAGAAACTCAAAATGACTATACCTCAAATAATTTGAAAAAAGACCTAATTTGACTTTCAGATTGTTAGAGGGTTAAAGTTTCATGCTCCATATATATATATACATATACACCATTTATCACTAATTTACTGAATGTAATATATCATTTTCTAAATTTTCTGTAAATTGTTCTGTTCTTGAATCAATCTCTCTCTCTTTCCATATATAATATATTATATAATATTATAATATATTGAAATGTATCAAAAGAAATATATATATCTTCCATTTTTATAACTTACCATAAAAAATCCTGTAGTTAAATCTCTTTGTTTGCTTTGTACTGCATCTATTCTTGCACAGCTGAACATAGTTAAAAACAAACAAAATCTGCAACCATGCTGACCTATCAGAGTTTGGGGGAGGGAGTTAATAAGGAGAGTACAGTCTCTTTGAGTAAGGAGCAGAGCCTTGTATATACATAATTCATGAAAACTTGTCCCAGTAAATTGGGTTTCCCTATCACCAGATAGATAAATTGGAATGCCCTAGTTAAGGAAACTAAAAAATAACAGCTTTCAGACTCTGTAAATGTCATGACATTCTGATTACTGAATGCTTCAGAGTGAGCAAAAGTAAACATACTGTTGCTAGTACATAATCAAAATCCACAGTGGGAAGTAATTGCTAAAAATCCATTTGGAGGTGCTCAGTGGTTCCCTATACCTCACCTTTATAAGGTTACCAGGATTACATTGCTTAAAAAGAAGGTATGTGAAGGCAACTGCTAGATCAGAAAAGTTTCTCCACCAATGTTTCCTCAATATTACAGCCAACTTGTCCTGGTGTAACGTGTTGTCACATGAAGGATTTTGGCAATTACCCATCTAAGGTTATCTGGTGCTACCAAGGAAACCATTTGGTTTTACTAGGTTTTATAAACCTCAAGATTCTTAAAATGTTTAAAACGAAAAACATAGCACTGTCTTATGATGATAAAGTATGTACATCTAATACCTATATAAATTATCATATAAATAATGGGGGATGGATAATCCCCTATGTTTGTTAAGTTTTCTACATTTCCCACTAAGTGACACAACTCTAAGTAGATTGCACAAAGTTAAGGATGTAAGTTTTTAACTGTAGAGCAACCACCATGGTATAATGCAAAGAGGTATAGTTAAACCTCTCAATAGATAGATTAAATAGAAGAAGACACAAAAAGAGACACAGAAAACAGATGAAACAAAAGGAAAATAAATTGTAAAACTGTGAATGTAAATCTAACTATATTGATAATTACCTTAAATATCAAACACTCCAATTAAATGTTATAATGAATAAAAAAACTAACATCAATTATGTGCTGGCCATAAGAGACATGCTGTAAATATAAAGACACAATAAAGAAGTAAATAGCTGGCATGAGAGAGCAGCATTTTAGAGATATGAAAGTGGATATTATAAACAACTTTATGCCATCAGTAGTCATTAGATAAAATGGACATCTTGGATTGAATGGACACATTTTTTGAAAGAGATATCATTTTTTGTTTTTTTGTTTTTTTAAATTCTCATGTGTATACACCCAGCAGTGGAATTGCTGGGTATTATGGTAATCCTATGTTTAACTTATTGAGTAACTGTCAAACTGTTTTACACACAGACTGCATCATTTTACATTCCCACCACCAATATATGAAAATTACTATTTCTCTATATCTTCACCAATATTTTTTTCCATTAAAAAATAAGTTGGCTAATCTAGTGGATTTGTAGTGACATCTCATTGTGCATTTGATTTTTATTTCTCTACTAAAAAACCAGTGAGAAGTTGGACTCATTGTCCTAAAAACCAGTGCCTGGAACAAGAAAAATAACATCCAAGAAGACGGCTTAACTATCCAGAGCTCCATCCAATATTAATAGGACTTTCTAATTCTAATGCCCATCTGCATCTCTTCATTCCTTGAATACCCATGTCTAATTATATATTTTTTCCAAAACTATAAATCCTCAAATTTCCAATTATGAAAACAATACACAGGCATAGAAAAAGGAATTACAGCACAAAGAAGAAAACGAAAGTCAGCAGTAATCACACTATAGTTGGTTGACAAATGTCCCCCCCACACATTCATATCCACCAGGACCTTCCGAATGTGACCTTATTAAGAAATAGGGTCTTTGCAAATATAATTAAGTTAAGGCTCTCTAGTTTAAATCAACTTGGATTAGGATGGGACTCAAATCACATGACTAGTGTCCTTGGAAGAAGAGAAGACACAAAGACATAGGGAGAAGGCCATGTGAAAACGGAGGTAGAGATTGGGGTTATGCTCCCATAAGCTAGGGATGCCCGGAGCCACCACAAACCGAAAGAGGCAAGAAAAGATACTCCTCTAGAGCCTTGGGAGGGTGTGTGACCCTGCTTGACACCTTTGAACATCTGGCCTCCAGAACTGTGAGAGAATACATTTCTGTTGTTTTAAGCCACCCGGTTTGTGGAAATTTGTTGCAGCAGGTCTAGAAAACTAACACACCT
The DNA here is from genome assembly GCF_937001465.1 of Orcinus orca. Classification (NCBI taxonomy): domain Eukaryota; kingdom Metazoa; phylum Chordata; class Mammalia; order Artiodactyla; family Delphinidae; genus Orcinus; species Orcinus orca. Next base: position 9,163,767 of record NC_064573.1, on the reverse strand, counting down.
ATTATCCCCAGATAGCTAGGTCAACTGTCTGAAGTACTTTTCAACATTTTTTTGTATGAATATATTTATGCATATATGTATGGTATATATTTATATATATGATATATATTTATATATATGATAGAGAAAAAGAGAGGGTAACAGATAGAGAAATGGAGTCAGTAATTGCAAATCTAATTTTAAAAAATAACTTCTTCCTGGATGTGGTTTAGATACAGTGGAATATTACTCAGCCATAAAAAATGAAATCTTGCCATTTGCAGCAACATGAATCGATCTAGAGGGTATTATGCTAAGTGAAATAAGTCAGCGAAAGACAAATTACTTCATGATCTCACTTATATGTGGAATCTACAAAACAAAACAAACAAGCAAAACATAACGAAAACAGACTCACCAATACAGGGAACAAACGAGTAGTTGCTAGAAGGGAAGAAGATGGGGAGGTAGGCAAAATAGGTGAAGAGGATTAAAGGTACAGACCTCCAGTTACAAAATAAATAAGCCATGGGGATGTAATATACAGCATAAGAAATTTGGTCAATAATATTTTAATAATTTTGTATGGGGATAGATGGTTACTAGACTTACTGTGGTGGTCATTTCATAATGTATGCAAATGTCAAATAACTAGGTAGTACACCTGAAACTAAAATAATATTGTATGTCAACTATATTTCAATTAAAAACTTTTAAAATAAATTTACAGTATTTACAATAATTTAATTAAGCTGACCTAGAAAAGGTCAGTGAAATTAAGGTGTAACCTTGGTGCAAACAAATGTTACACAGGTATTAGAGACTAGAAAGAAATGATCAGAGAGGAAATACATAATAGCACAAAGGGGTTCTAGCAAGGAAGAAAACAAAGCAATGGGTTTAAATCCTTCTCAGGGAGTGAAGTGGAAAGATTAAGCTCTGAAATGGATACCTAATACATTTTATATAATGTTGACATGCTTGTAAATTGACCCTTGTTACTGCCAAAATGTTTAGACATTTTGAAAGCTATTGTGGAAAATTTTCCCTTTTTATTTGTATGTAATCTGTTATCTTTTTTTTTTTTTGAATTGTTTTGGTTTACCTGATGCTTTTTTTTTCAAAAGCATTCAGAGTGGAACTGTTGTTACCTTTGAAAATGAAGAAAACTGCTTTTGTCTAAGTGTGGAGTTGTGAGGCTGTGAATTATACCTTACCACAAAATGTTTTCTCAAAATCCCCTGGGCATAGAATCATATCTACTGCTCAGGTATATGGGGGAGGGTGAGGACCTGGGGTGGGGAGAGAATTTGCATTTGTTAATATAAGGGAGAAATTAGAACAGGGGAGGGAACACCTATGATTGATTTAATTTTTTTACAATTTTGAGAGCATTTACTCTTTGAATTAAATTGTACTGCTGTAGAATTCACCTGGCACATTCCAACCTGTCTAAGAGTGAATATACCAGGAATAAATCTCTCTAAAATACATTCTGTGAAACTCTGCCGTTCATTTCTTCTAGAATGTGAAATGTCTTCCTTCTCTGCTTATATATGTGTATATATATATTAGTTTCTCAAATAGATATATGAGTATTTAAATAGCCCTGTAATGTTGGAAGCCACCTTGAAAATATAGCTCTTTTTGATTCCTATAGAAAGTTACAGGAATTTTTCAATTTGATAAGAAAATAATTAAAGCTTATTTTGTTAAATGAAATAATTATAGCAGCTTCAAAGCCTAATATTATTTAAGAAACATATTTTCAACTGTATTCACTTGAAATAATTTTTGATAAAGTTTTATTGGAAACACCAGTGATTAATATTTCATGATAAGTAGATGTGTTTAGTTTTATTTGTGAGATTAAAAAAGAGAAAAGAAGGAAAAAGTAAAGAGTAGAGCCTCTGAGATATGATAAAATAACACCAGAGAGCTACAAGTCACCTAAAATCCCATAAGCCAGTGACTGGGAAGTGTGTGTATTACATGGCTGAATAGGAACGAATTTAAACTCTGTCACATGGTATTAATCAGGGGTAGCAGCCATTGTTCAGTTTAATAACGTATTCTACCAGTGTTGATGACAACACAAAGAAATTCATGAGCCATACAATTTCAGGAGTCGCTTCCCTTTTCTGATAATAATTACATGGGCTTGGGTTCTACAGCTCTAGGAGGTTACAAAGAAGTTCAATATCTATGAGCAAAAAGGAATCTCTTCCCAATCTACACAAGAAAAAGAGATATAAATTGTCATATACAATTTTGGGAAGCTATAAAGTTGGTTGTGTACTTTAAAAAATACAAACAGAAAAAATACATTCATGTAGTTTTACATTATGTAATGTATAACTGTATATAATTAAAGTCTTATTAATATCCGAATAGGACATTTTTGTTTGCATTATATTCACGGTTTAGTGTCTTACTGTAACATAGCAGTGACATAAATCTTATATATATAAGACTACTGAATTATAAAATTAGTAAAGCATTTTGAAGTGTTCTTTTAAAAATGTACCATGGTTTTACACTAGTGTTAGATTAAGATTAAAAGTCTTAGTGGGTAATTTTGATCTCTAAATGAGATCTGACAAGCACATCCGAAGATGGTATCTTGGTCCACGAGGGCTACTATAACAAAACATCACAGACTGTGGAGCTTATAAACAGCAGAAATGGACTTCAATGCCTTGCTTTCTCCTCACAAGGTGGAAAGAGCAAGGGGTCTCTTGAGAGTGTCTTTTATAAAAGCAGTAATCCCACCATGAGGGCTCTGCCCTTAGGACCTAATCTCCCAAAGGCCCCACCTCCTAACACCATCACCTGGAACAGTAGGTTTGCAACACATGAATCTGAGGGACACAAACATTCAGAACATAGCAGATGGTGTCTGTATCCAGCACTTCCTGCACATATTTTATTTGAGCTGAAGTGAAACCACAAGCAGCAATTTTGTGTTTTGCAGAGAAATTAAACCTATGTGAACTTTGATAATTAGTTATTCAGTTATTAAGTTCATGGGCCAATTAAATAATGATGAACCTCATCCCATACTTATCCCCACCAAGTGAAATGTTCTCTTTTAAAAATAATTTAGCATCTTCTGAAATATTTCATATTTAAAACATCCTTACAACAGTGACATATAATGTCTTTTTCTGTAAGAAAAGCAAATGTTCATTCAGCTTTTTCTCACTTGTCAATATTGCATATCATACCACAGATGTCTTAAAAACCATCTAAAGAGAGAACATTTGCTGTATATTGATTTCATTTATGTCTTTAAAGAGCTGTTTATGCTAATATATGAGGCATGTAAATGTTTACAAATGCAAGTTTATAACATATCTCAATTTCAAAAGAAAATTTTTTAAAAAGATTTTTATCCAACTAATATTAAAAGTGATTTAAATTTTCTTTGGGGTGAAAACATTAGTTTTACCCTTAAAGCTGACATATTTTTCCTGGAACCCAAGAGAGAATCATGAATTATAAATAAGCAACAAGACTATTAACTATGAAAATAAGTTAAACTGCATAGGTTAAATATATTATTTTCAGTGAACATTGGTGCATATATTACAAGGAAAAAGCAAACAACTAAGTAAAAACTTTAATGAAGTTCCACAGCATACGTGAAGTATGTGTAGTACTTAAAAAATACATGTATAGCTGATTCACTTTGTTATAAAGCAGAAACTAACACACCACTGTAAAGCAGTTATACTCCAATAAAGATGTTAAAAAATAAATAAGTAAAATGAAATGGAAAAAGAAGTACATGTATATACTATGTTTGGTCTTACTGGTAAATAAAAAGCAAGCCAAAGTATGAAATATATTTGAATCAGTAGCATGAAGATAATGTATATATCGGTAAAATATGTGTAAAAAAATGAACATGGATGGATTCCATCATTATATACATTTTTGAGATTAATATTATTAATGGGATACTTTGTGTTGTTGTATTCAAATATTAGGTAGTAACGTCATAGCACTAGTTCACCAATAGTAAATGCATACTTATTCTGTTGAATTTTTTTTTATATTCCTTGACATTTGGTATGAAATTTGATATGATTATTTAAGAAAATTTGTTAATTTTTTCTTAAATAATACCCTAATATTTCTTTGTGTAGGCATAATCTAAGAAATAAATTGGGGCTTGGATATTCATGATGTAGATGTGATGGATAGGGACAATTTTCTTTCTGGTCTTAAACAACTTCTATTTAACATGTTTAATCATTTTCTTAAAGGTTAGGAGGTTTTGATTTTTTTGTCTTACTTTTTTTTTCAGTACTACTAAAAATGAAACTTTTTTTTTTCAATTTAAGGAACACCAGACACCACAGAACTATCAGCAAAGTAACCTCACTTTCCCTGCTTGCTACAAATGGAATGAATGTAGCCCAGGGAAGGAAAATGTGGGGATATATTTAATTTTGTATAAATAAATGATCTTATCTATAGAAAACATTGGAACTGTGTGCACTGGTAGATTTGAAAGGAAAACTGGAATGATCAAGAAGGATACAATGGATATTTTAATACTAATAAAGTATAGACAGGTACAATTTTGCAATTCAAATCCAATTAATTATTGCCTAAGTAGTTCCAGAAAATGAATACGGTAGATTTTCCCTCGACCTAATTCCCTTCCTTATTTGTGCACCCAGAAACTAATTAGTTATTTTCAGTAAATATGGTTAGATTTTAAATCCAAGTACCTCTGCCTTACTGACACTTGTTTCAGAAATACTTCTCCTAAGTGGAGTCATTTATTATCATTTATTTATTCTGATTCTTATAGTGTTGGCATAATTATAAGGGGGATTTATGCTACTCTTATTCAAAATTGTGTTCTCTCAAAAGCTGAGAATAATAAAAGAAATAGCATTATTAAGTAAATTAGCATGTCCAAGTATGAAAGAACAAAATATCAAAATATTGATGATTCAATGCAAACCACTTTATCTGCATCAAAATAAAACCCTAGCTTTACGAAGATCATACATTTTTCCTAAATGACAAAGTATTTTAAATTTTTATTCACATATTCCAGAAAATTCCCTCTTGCACAGCATGGGAAGCATTATAAAGAGAAAATGTTATCAGATAGACCTGTGGGTAATATCATAAGAAAGTTGAGCCCACAAATAGCAAATATACCTTCAAAATAAATGAACATCATAAACAAATCTGATATTCACTTATTTGCATAGTAATAAGCTAGTTTGTTTCTTTGTAACTTCCACTCTCTTGAAAAAGAAAAACAAAACCCTCATTGTATCACAATTCTGTGCCTATTCTGCACCTGTACCTATAGTTGGCTGGAGAAAAATAAAACCCAGAAATGTGAATATCAAGTTGGTCCTATTTGCTGAACTGGCATTATACTGTATTACAATTCCCAATTGCATTTGCTTTCCTATTTTCCTAAATGGCTGCCTCCCGTATTCTCTTCTCTCCTCAGTTTTCCCACATCTCTTCATCCTTTCACACACTCAGGTGATAACCTTGCTTCTTATTTCACTAAGAAAATTCCAGTTATCATATGAAAACTTCCACAACCTTCCAAACCCACAGTTCCCCTGCATCAGTGCTCATATAATGTCTTCCTGTTAGTGTGAGAAAGTACCTCCTTCTTAAAAAAAAAAAAAATACAAGAATGAAGCATAATAAACTATCAATATTATTTCATGTAAAAGACTTCAGCTATTAAGAAAATCAGAACATGTTTATAAAGTCCACACAGCTAAGCAGTTCTTTTCAATTCATTTGTGTGTTCAGGACCTTCCTCTACAAGAAGCATGTGTGCCACTTATGCACTAAGTATTGTCCCAGCCTGTCCTCTTAAAGGCTTCACTCCACTTATTTTACCCCTGTCACTTGCATCCTCACTTCTCTCTCATCTGGATCACCCTCATCGTCATTTAAATATATGCCCTTGTCTCTTCCATGTAAAAAGGAACTTTCTCTTGACCTCAGCATTCACTCCAGGTCCATCTTCTTTCTAAGCTTCCCTTTATTCTATCTAATATGTGTCTCCTAGTCTCTATTAAACCACACATACAGCCTACGTACTATTCTTGTGAAGGCCCTTGATGACCAATGCATGACTAAATCTGAGAACAAGCTCATTTTTCCTGTTACATAACCCTCAGCATTATTGAGCAGTTAATCATTCCCTTCTCCTAACAGCGTCTTTCCCTGACCATGCCTTCTTGGCTACCCTCTTATTTCACCACTGCCCATCCTCATTCTCCTTTGCTGCTTCCTCTACTTTCTCCTAATTTACTAATTTTGGAGATTTCCAGGCTTAGACTTTGATACCTTCTCTTCTATACCTACATGTATATCCTTGAGGATCCCATCTAGAAATGTCTTCAAAGATATCCCAAGTTGGTATGTTGGCCCTGTTAACTCCAACCTCCTACATCAGCTGATATGTGACCTCTCCGCCAGTCCATCTAATAAGCTTCCTAGCCTTACCATATCCAAAGCTGAATTCCTGGTCTCTTTGCTATAACCTGATATAGTTGTATACTTTCCATTCCTCATAAGGAAAAGCAAAATGAAGTCATTCCATTCTTAGCTTTTCTCACTTGCAGCCAAAACCAAAATGAAGTCATGCTTAGCTTTTCTCTTCTGATCTATAAATCCTCGTCTCAACCTTCAACATATTTAGAATCTGACCACTTGGAAACCACTGGTCCAGCAGGTCCAAGCCTGCAGTATCTTCTTAGACCAGCTGTCAGCATGATCTTATTAACATGAAAGATAGATGACATCATTCCTTACCTCTAACCCTTCAATGGCTTCCTATCCCTCTCCGAGTAAGCGTTAAATCACCTCTCCCGCTTGTACTCCTATCACTCCTTCCTCCCCACTCTACTCTGCCTTGGGCACAACAGACATGCTCTTTCCTCCAGGCTTTACACATGCCAGACTATCTATCTGGAAAAGTCTGTCCCCAGATCTCCAAATGGTTTGCTCACTCACCTTACTCCAGTCCTTGTTCAAATACCACCTGCCCACTGAACCAACTCCAATTGCTCTCTTTAAAATGTATTAACAACTCCACCATCCCAGGAGTCCCCATTACCTTTTTTCCTCCTTAAATCTTATCACTTTTTAGGATACTACAAGATTGCTTGTTATGTTTATTTTCTCTCTTTCTAAGCAGAATGCAAACTTCACGAGAGGAGGATTTTTGACTGTTCTGGTTCCTTCTATAGTCCCAGAACTTAGAATAATTTTTGGCACAAGATAGGTGATCAACAAATCCTTCTTGACTTATAAATGATTTAATGAATTAAAGCAAATGACATTTAGCCTAATATGATATTTTTTCCATTATACAAAAAAAGTATTAAATTCTTTTTTTGGGTAAAATATAGTCACCATAAGAATTTGGTGAGTGAATTAAAGTTTTATAACTTCATCAAGGAAAATATAATTATTTTTAATTTTGGAAAATATAACAAAAGTAAATATATGCTTAAAGAAGTTTAATTATGTTTACACAAATAATGCAATTCTACTAGCTGTAACTCTGAAGTTTTGATATTCATGAAACATACATTCATAACACTACGTATGAGGACTTTTCTGGTGGTGCAGTGGATAAGACTCTCTGCTCCCAATGCAGGGGGCCCGGGTTCAATCCCTGGTCAGTGACCTAGATCCCACGTGCATGCCGCAACTAAGTGTTTGCATGCCACAACTAAGGAGCCCACGTGCTGCAACTAAGACCTCGTGTAACCAAATAAATAAATTAATAAATATTTAAAAAAATAACACTATGTATGGAAAATTATTAATCCCCTTTTCATTGATTTCTATGACATTTTCAAATTTTCGCATTGCATCCTATATATTTAGAGAAATATTCAAAAATATTATATTTGGAAGTCAAGTGCTTATAATGGCTATTTTATTAGTGCACATATTAAAAATAAGTACATAAAGCTATCCCAAGAAATATGTTTATTTTTTGTTTTTTTCCAAAAAAGCATGTGCGTGCATTATTTTCTATTCTGTATGACTGGGCAGAAGTGGGGAGGGAAGGGGGAGAAATGAATGAGAAGTAGTAGAGCAGAGAGGGGGAGGTGATGTGAAGAAACTCAGTGGATACATTTCTAAATAACACATCCACCTATCTCATTTTTTTTTCTTGGTTTATGACTTGGCCTTAAGACGTTCCATAATTTTAATTCTAATTTTCAGTAGCTTGAAATAATTATATTTACAGCTAAATTAATGTAATGTGGAAATATGGGCAATGAGAGCTCCCAAAGGAATAATAATTTTGCTATAATGTTTTAGATTTATCTTTCTATTAGCATGAAATTTAAATCATATTCTCCCTTGTGAGTACAAAATAGCTTACCTGCAATTCTAGCTCACTTGAATCAATGATTACAACTGATAAAACTGTATTTCATGTTTCAGAGCAAATCTACTGATAAGTTTGTAAAACTAAAGCCAGTGGCACAGCTGACTTTACGAGAGATGTTATGTCTCTGTTAGACTCCTTCTATAATCAATGGATTTAAAATTTCAGTTTATCTTAAGTTGAGCTACTATTAAGAAACTGTAATTATGCTAGTATACTAAGAAATCACTGGGTTGCATATGAGATAGAACATATTCTCTTCTTTACATGGCTTGGATATCATCTGTAAAGACACAGTTAAACAACATGTACCAAAACACATTTTATTCTCCAAAAAAAATTAACAGCTATAGACTAATCTGCAAAAGACAAAACATAGGAATAAGAGAAGAGACATTGAATGTGTATTTCTGGTCATATTTTGGATGTAAAAATAATTTAAACATATTGTTCTATTGTCGATTTTTAAAGAAAATTATCATACCCAGAATGTAAAGCAGTAAAAAAGCAGCAGTTGTAGGTCAAGGGGGCTTCCGGGAAGATGGCGGAAGAGTAAGACGCAGAGATCACCTTCCTCCCCACAGATATACCACAAATACATCTACACGTGGAACAACTCCTACAGAACACCCACTGGACGCTGGCAGAAGACCTCAGACCTCCCAAAAGGCAAGAAACGCCGCCCGCCGCCCCCCCCCCCCCACGTACCTGGGTAGGGCAAAAGAAAAAAGAAACAACAGAGACAAAAGATAGGGACGGAACCTGCACCAGTGGGAAGGAGCTGTGAAGGAGGAAAGGTTTCCAAACACTAGTAGCCCCTTCGCGGGCGGAGACTGCGGGTGGCAGAAGGGGGAGCTTCGGGACCGCGGAGGAGAGCACAGCAACAGGGGTGCGGAGGGAAAAGCGGAGAGATTCCCGCACAGAGGATCAAGGCCGACCGGCACTCACCAGCCCGAGAGGCTTGTCTGCTCACCCGCCGGGGCGGGCGGGGCGAACACAGCCTGCAGGGGGTTAGTGTGCCACGGCTAGCCGGGAGGGAGTCCGGGGAAAAGTCTGGACCTGCCGAAGAGGCAAGAGACTTTTTCTTACCTTTGTTTCCTGGTGCGCGAGGAGAGGGGATTAAGAATGCTGCTTAAAGGAGCTCCAGAGACGGGCGCGAGCCGCGGCTAAAAGCGCAGACCTCAGAGACGGGCATGAGACGCTAAGGCTGCTGCTGCCGCCACCAAGAAGCCTGTGTGCGAGCACAGGTCACTACCCACACCCCCTTCCGGGGAGCCTGTGCAGCCCGCCACTACCAGGGTCCCGGGATCCAGGGACAACTCTCTCGGGAGAACGCACAGGCACGCCTCAGGCTGGTGCAACGTCACGCCGGCCGGCACCTCACGCTGGTGCAACGTCACGCCGGCCTCTGCCGTCGCAGGCCCGCCCCGCCTCCGTGCCCCTCCCTCCCCGCCCCCCACCCCGGCCTGAGTGAGCCAGAGCCTCCGAATCAGCTGCTCCTTTAACCCCGTCCTGTCTGAGCAGAGAACAGACGCCCTCAGGCGACCTACACGCAGAGGCGGGGCCAAATCCAAAGCTGAGCACCTGGGAGCTGTGAGAACAAAGAAGAGAAAGGGAAATCTCTCCCAGCAGCTTCAGAAGCAGCGGATTAAAGCTCCACAATCAACTTGATATACCCTGCATCTGTGGAATACAGGAATAGACAACGAATCATCCCAAATTAAGGAGGTGGACTTTGAGAGCAAGGTTTATTATTTTTTCCCCTTTTCCTTTTTTTGTGAGTGTGTATGTGTATGCTTCTGTATGAGATTTTGTCTGTATAGCTTTGCTTCTACCATTTGTCCGAGGGTTCTATCCATCCGTTTTTTTCTTAATAATTACTTTTTATTTTAATAATTTTATTTTACTTTATCTTCCTTCTTTCCTTCCTTCCCTCCTTTAGACAACGAATCATCCCAAATTGAGGAGGTGGACTTTGAGAGCAAGATTTATGATTTTTTCCCCTTTTCCTCTTTTTGTGAGTATGTATGTGTATGCTTCTGTATGAGATTTTGTCTGTATAGTTTTGCTTCCACCATTTGTCCTAGGGATCATCTCAATAGATGCAGAGAAAGCTTTTGACAAAATTCAACACCCATTTATGCTAAAAACCCTGCAGAAAGTAGGCATAGAGGGAACTTTCCTCAACATAATAAAGGCCATATATGACAAACCCACAGCCAACATTGTCCGCAATGGTGAAAAACTGAAAGCATTTCCACTAAGATCAGGAGCAAGACAAGGTTGCCCACTCTCACCACTCTTATTGAACATAGTTTTGGAAGTTTTAGCCACAGCAATCAGAGAAGAAAAGGAAATAAAAGGAATCCAAATAGGAAAAGAAGTAAAGCTGTCACTGTTTGCAGATGACATGATACTATACATAGAGAATCCTAAAGATGCTACCAGAAAACTGCTAGAGCTAATCAATGAATTTGGTAAAGTAGCAGGATACAAAATTAATGCACAGAAATCTCTGGCATTCCTATACACTAATGATGAAAAATCTGAAAGTGAAATCAAGAAAACACTCCCATTTACCACTGCAACAAAATGAATAAAATACCTAGGAATAAGCCTACCTAAGGAGACAAAAGACCTGTATGCAGAAAATTATAAGACACTGAAGAAAGAAATTAAAGATGATACAAATAGATGGAGAGATATACCATGTTCTTGGATTGGAAGAATCAACATTGTGAAAATGACGCTACTACCCAAAGCAATCTACAGATTCAATGCAATCCCTATCAAACTACCACTGGCATTTTTCACAGAACTAGAACAAAAAATTTCACAATTTGTATAGAAACACAAAAGACCCCGAATAGCCAAAGCAATCTTGAGAACGAAAAATGGAGCTGGAGGAATCAGGCTCCCTGCCTTCAGACTATACTACAAAGCTACAGTAATCAAGACAGTATGGTACTGGCACAAAAACAGAAAGATCAATGGAACAGGATAGAAACCCCAGAGATAAACCCACGCACATATGGTCAACTTATCTTTGATAAAGGAGGCAGGAATGTACAGTGGAGAAAGGACAGCCTCTTCAATAAGTGGTGCTGGGAAAACTGGACAGGTACATGTAAAAGTATGAGAGTAGATCACTCCCTAACCCCATACACAAAAATAAGCTCAAAATGGATTAAAGACCTAAATGTAAGGCCAGAAACTATCAAACTCTTAGAGGAAAACATAGGCAGAACACTCTATGACATAAATCACAGCAAGATCCTTTTTGACCCACCTCCTAGAGAAATGGAAATAAAAACAAAAATAAACAAATGGGACCTAATGAAACTTCAAAACTTTTGCACAGCAAAGGAAACCATAAACAAGACCAAAAGACAACCCTCAGAATGGGAGAAAATATTTGCAAATGAAGCAACTGACAAAGGATTAATCTCCAAAATTTATAAGCAGCTCATGCAGCTTAATAACAAAAAAACAAAAACCCAATCCAAAAATGGGCAGAAGACCTAAATAGACATTTCTCCCAAGAAGATATACAGATTGCCAACAAACACATGAAAGAATGCTCAACATCACTAATCATTAGAGAAATGCAAATCAGAACTACAATGAGATATCATCTCACACCAGTCAGAAATAGCCCGGATATGGAAACAACCGAAGTGTCCATCATCAGATGAATGGATAAAGAAGATGTGGCACATACATACAATGGAATATTACTCAGCCATAAAAAGAAACGAAATTGAGATCTTTGGAATGAGGTGGATGGACCTAGAGTCTGTCATACAGAGTGAAGTAAGTCAGAAAGAGAGAGACAAATACTGTATGCTAACACATATATATGGAATTTAAGAAAAAAAAAATGTCATGAAGAACCTAGGGGTAAGACAGGAATAAAGACACAGACCTACTAGAGAATTGACTTGAGGATATGGGGAGGGGGAAGGGTAAGCTGTGACAAAGCGAGAGAGAGGCATGGACATATATACACTACCAAACTTAAGGTAGATAGCTAGTGGGAAGCAGCCGCATAGCACAGGGAGATCAGCTTGGTGCTTTGTGACCACCTGGAGGGGTGGGATAGGGAGGGTGGGAGGGAGGGATACGCAAGAAGGAAGAGATATGGGAACATATGTATATATATAACTGATTCATTTTGTTGTAAAGCAGAAACTAACACACCATTGTAAAGCAATTATACTCCAATAAAGATGTTAAAAAAAAAGTTGTAGGTCAAATAGAAAAATAAATGCTATTATATAATTAAATATAATGCTCTTTTAAGTTTTAATGTAAAATATTGTGTTAAGTTCTATGGTGTACATATTTTCTAGTTTGTTTTAGAAGGCAGAATTTCCATAATTAACACTGCAGTAAATCTTATATCTTCAATGAACTTTGCTAGAATATTTGATAGAATTTTGGGGTGGATAGAAGAGAGAAACACAAGGTTTGCTTCTATATTTGCCAGAAATGGGTACATATTATCAAAGCAAGTTGCCAACATGCTTTCCACATTCTTATGGAAATCAATGGTTTAAAGTAACTGTTTATGTCTTTATGTGTGCAAGTGTGTTACTGTTTTCAAAAATATTCATGCTCACATTCTCTATTTTCCTAAGAAAAGGAAGCAACATATGAGCAGCCAGTTAGCAGTGTTGTATCTTTTCAGTATAGCTGTTGCTAGAACAAAAGCTTAATTTATGTGTAACGACAAATATCTCACATCTCTATTTTATAAATAAGGAAATTATTAATTCAACATTGATAATGTTGGATATTGCCTAAGACTAAAACATATTGTGTGTTGCAAAATATTCTGATAATCGAAGATAGAATACATACGACTTTGATGTGTCTATATTTGTAGATAATTGTCCCTCTCTTCTCCCCCTCCCTCCCCTTTCTCATTTTCTCTTTCTCATCCCTCTATCATGTATTTCCCTATGTATCTATCTATTCATCCATCTATCTCCATTTGTCTATGCATCCTTTGGTAAGTCAAAGTAACTTTTTTCCTTGTTGGTAAATCAATGTTATTAAACAAACAAACAAAAAAGGCTCCTGTACCATGACAGGTACTTATTGAAGAGAGGAAAACACTATTAAGGGTTCAACCCAAGGACACAGAAGGAATTTTGTCATTTTATACAAATCAGGGACATTTTCTCCACTTTTAAGAAATGAAAAAGTGTTGACCTATGACAAACAGTGTAATATATATATTTACCAACTGCCAATACACAAAATAGATGAAATGAGTCCTTGAATGATACCTTAGATGTTTTCCTTCCTTTTGCAATCTTTCAGAAAAGAGTTATGGACAACTTTTCCTACTGGGATTCTTCAGGACCATTGTCTGGTAAGTATAGCTTTCAACAAGTTAGGATAATTTTTGCTTCACCTTTGACTTTGTTAGAGAATATAGTTTTATTTAGAAAATTGTGGTGGAAACTTCTTCCAGCAATAACATAAATCGTTTTCAAAGTGATCACTAAGTCTAGAGAAGCATAATTTTTTTTAAATTATTATTTTATTTCCATTAAGAAAGGTTAAAAGAGTAAATGTTCTTCTATAATCCACTTTTAGATGGTTTTCACAAAAGTAAATGCACATTTGTTTACTTAATATTACATCAAACAGTTATTGAAATGAATTGTGTCATGAGATACAAGGACTATAATCTGTAATCAGTCATTGATCTTATTCCTAATTCAGTGCCTAATAGATACTAGATGCTCATAAGTCACTTGCATGAACAGGTGAGTGAATGAATGATTGCAAATATTAAGTAAGATAGAAAGTTACTCAAATAATGACCAATTTAAATCTGGATTTACTGAAAATATGAACTAGGCAATAGGTGTTCACTTTCAAAACTAATCATTGCACATTTCCATTAAATAGAGAACTGTTTGAGTGCATTTAAAATGCTATTTAAGTTCTCAAAATTTGGTGTGTATTAAGCGTTTGTCAGAAACACATTTATTATAAAAATTGTGAGATAGCCAAAGCTGAAAAATCATTATGACTTTAGCAATTAAAACAAAATACGTGGAAATCTAGACTATTACTAGATTCTGGTACTTCAAATCACTTTCTCCCCTATTTAGTCAGTGAGAGGTACCCGAAACCATCATCAGCCTAACCTTTGAGGTGACCCCCCCTGCAGTACATTCCTCTATTTATTGCTACATGATTCTGAATTTAGGAGAGGATTCAAATTGAAGTGTGGACCCTCAAAATTTCTTGAATTAAAAGAACACTAACGTAAGTCTACTACTTCCTTACCTTTTGAAATAATTCAGATTATACTTAAGACTAGGCTATAACCTGAGAGATTCATGTCATTACTGGCTTCCTATCTCCACTAGACATTGTGCTGTTATTTGAATTAAACTTAATTTATAAAGACTGAGTCATGCTTTGTGATCAAGATTGAAAATGAATCACTCCAGGCTAATTCTTGACCTTGCACAGGAAATACTGTTAAATGAGTATCAGTGCCACCTGGAGAAGGAAAAATTTTTGTGATGAATTCCTGGAGTGAGAATATTTTCATTTCCTGACTTGTAAATAAATGCAAAAGAAGACCATGAATTTGAAAGGCTGTGGGTGATGAAAAAGTAAGGGGAAAAGGGGAAGAAATCTAATCGCTTCTGACAAATACAGACCAAAATATAATTCATAGTCGGCCTCCCTGTGCACCAGAGACAGGGAAAAGTGTTAGCTGTAGCATTTTGTGCACCCTGCTACTAAGCTGTCAATCACAGCCCCCAGATACTAATTAGAGGAGGCCAGGTGAGACCGACCCACCTGAGTCTCCTTGAAAACCCTAGGTGGGAAGCATTTCTAGTGTAAATGCAGAGTACCATGAATGTGTTTTCAAGTAACTCATAAAAAGAAACCTAGTGTTCTTTCTACTTAGTTTAGAGCATCACTTTACGTACTCCTTCTAGCTTTGCAGAGAATTAGAAACCGGAAATCATTTTCAAACAAACATTCTACCTGCTGGCATAGAACTATTAAATTCATTGGGCCAATACATTTCAAATGAAAAGTTTATAGTATAAAAATAAAGTAAAATGATTTTTACAGTTCTTTTCGGGCACTGGAATTGCAATCTATATAGGGAGATAAAAAGGAAATGGAAAACAGTAAACTAATGATACACTAATTTAAACTGAAATGAAAATGCACGTTCTCATATCTACCTCCTGGCATTGAAATTATCAGTAACAGACTTAGAAAAGGGAAGAGTGTGTATTAAAAACAAAAAAGGCAATTTATTAATGCTTACATACAGTGAATAGAAGTAGATATCATCCTTATTCATTGAAAGTAAATTTAACAGGCTTTTGTGTAATAGTAAACTTACGATTAGTATGATAGTTAAGGGAATGTAATTCAGAGCCATGGCATAAAACTCTTCTTGTTAAAGGTTTTAAATGTAAAATTCCAGTTATTAGCAAATGTATCTTTCCCATCGTAGAGTTGATAACATTTGACTTCATAGTTGTGATAAATTTATATATAACAGTTTTGAGTGCCAATTATGTCTCTGATGTTTACTGGGGAAGTAAACTATTATTCCTTTGCCCTTCTTTGATTTATTTTGAAGACTAGGATCATGGGCAAGGAAATATTCATGAGCGTAGACCAGTTCCTCTAATGCAGCTAATTCTGAATTTTTGACACTGCACATTGTAACTTACTGTCATATGAACTTGCCAGAATGCTCATGCTTCAGCACCTCTCCTCAGACTTGCTTTGATAATTATCTTCAGTAACATTTGCCAAGAGAAAGCGAGGACATCCTCCCTCTGGCTATGTTCCATGTAGCTAATTTTACAGAACCATAGATTGGCATATTTCTGTGCCACAGTTTTCTCTACAAATAGGCATCATACTGACAGTGAAAATTAGAGCTATCCATACTCCTGCAGTATCCTTTCAGTTTTATGCTTCAAAAATTTTAATTTGTGAAGTAGATTGCTTATAAGCACAATATGGGGTCTCTTTTTTCTTATTAAGTTTCACTGATGAGATAAATACATGAATACGATGACTCGTATTACCCTTAGCTTTGTTAGAATAGCTACAAGTTTCATTTGTTTTTGTGTATTGATCACGGTTTGCATTAGCTTTCCACCTAGGAAATAATGCCACTTTAGCCTGTTTACTGAATAAGAGCTGACATGGAAATATTGGTAAGATTGATTATTGATCTTGTTGCTCGTTTTCATGGATTCTAGTCTCTTTAATTGAAAAAAATGCACTTAAGGAGTCCTTTGAAATGTTTTACATTAATATCTAAGTTCTTGATGTGTTAAGAGGGCAAGAAAATATACCTGAAATATGAAGCTTATTTCCTATAACAGCACTAACAAGACTTCATAAATATCTGGTCCTGATATATATTATCTTTACGGTTTTTGAGACAAAAATAGCTGTTAATATTGAGGCTTTCAATCATACACAATTCTGATTAGGAGAATATAATAAAAATCGGAGGTGTTCCCAGAAGCATCTCTCTGGTCTGTTCTCCTTTAGTGAAAAGCACTAATTATGAAAGGTTTTACATTGAATAACTAAGTCAACTCCAGGGAAATCTGAGGATATGTTAGATCTGCCACCTTCTTATTCTTTTTTAGCTTTATTTTGGTATAATTGATATACAAAAAAATTGCACACATTTAAATATATACATCTTGATGAATTTGGACATATGCATACACCATCCATGATACCATCACCACAACTAAGGTACTAAATATGTCTACGTCTAAAAATTTTCTTGCATCCTTTTGTGTTTGTTTATTTTGTTAAGGACACTCAACATGAGATCTACCCTCTTAATATATCTTAAATTGCACAATACTTTTTAAAATAGCACAAATTTTAAGAGTATTGTTACCTATAGGTACTATGCTATACAGTACACTTTTTGAAGTGATAGGTATGTTTTCTATTTTAATTCTATTGTTATATATACATAGATATTGCCAAACTTAATAAATTATATACTTAAAATGGATTAATAAGTTGTATGTAAGTTAAAACAATAACTTTTAAAAAGTAGATGTGTATCATTTTTACACAAAGATTACACATTTTAAAACCTACATATGATTCTGAAATAAAACGTATATATTCATTAAAAAAGCATTTTTGTCAATTTCAAAGCCTGTCAAGATTCTTACCTATGTTGACATAGGAAATAACTGTCACAAAAAATGACACATATATATGCTGCCCATAAAAGTAGGGGAATTTGACCTAATGAAGATTGGAGTCACATACAATTTACAGATTAGCAAAAATTAGGGAATATGTGTTTATCACTTTAGGGCTAGGTCCATAAATTAAGTGAAAGTTAAGTTGCTTTGTTCATGTATGTATTATGTGGCATCTCAAGATGAGTAGCTGAGACCTTGGGAAATTTTAAAAAGTGCAGTAAATAGGTCGACATTTCTGGCCTGACCAGTCTGAAACCCAAACTTCCACTAAGAGAATCATACAGGATTCACCTAATACAGATATAAATTGTAATAGCAGCTTTCAAGTTATTCTTCTAATTTGAAAGTTTTTGAAAAAGCAAGTTCTTCCTCAAATTTCACCTACCAGTTAAATGCATGCTACTCTAGCTGAATTGCAGTGGAGGCTTGAACACCTGACGTTTTTGTCTTTTTCTCCATCCTTTAAGGAGTTGGCCCCTTGGACTCTGGTTCACAGTTTGAGTGCTGCTTCCCTAAACCAGTCTCTGTAGGAAATCTTATTTCCACATTTGGATTTATGAAATCAACAAAAGGATTAGTTGAGGATGATTTAACTCAAACTATAAAAGGCAAAATATATACAGTTTTTTCATTTAGGTAATTTTGCATGTGACAGTCCATTACTGGCATTCTATGGTATTTAGAGGATTTCCAATTCTTATTTCATAGGAATTAAGAAGAAAAAAGCCTCCAGTTAGCTGTGATTAAGGACACTGCCACTGGTCTGCCTTTTTCTGGACTCATTATTCTTTTATTATCCATGATTTGTGAAATTTTGAGGAGGGCTTGCTACCTTGTTTCCTTATGGATTGAATTAGTCACTATGATTTAACCCAGGACATTCTCAGTTCTTTTTAGTAGGGTCATTATTTTTCCAAGGTTCTTAGCTAAATGCTTGTTGTCCGTCACTGAAGATTAGGAAATCTCTACTGCTTGGTTTGCCTAGTCCTGTGACTTTCTGACTTGGAGCGCTCTCCCGGTAAGAAGCCCAGCTGTCCCTGCATTCTGTTTGCACTGCAGGACTGAGAGTTTTCTGACTCCTTTTCTTAAGAAGAGAATTATTCACATTGAGCCTGTCCTTCAGGACATCCCTCACTCAGCAGAGTCGGGGTATCATGACACTGTCTACACAGCAGTAAACGCCCCCTGAAATACTGTTTACTTCACACTTGTCATATTTTAAAGTTCTGTTATATGCCTATTTTTTAAATTAATTTTTATTGGAGTATAGTTGATTTATAATGTGTTAGTTTCTGCTGTATAGCAAAGTGAATCAGTTATACATATACATATATCCACTCTTTTTAAAATTCTTTTCCCATATAGGTCATCACAAAGTATTGAGTAGAGTTTCCAGTGCTATACAGTAGGTTCTTATTAGTTATCTCTTTTATATATAGTAGTGTGTATATGTCAGTCCCAATCTCCCAGTTTATCCCCCTCTCTTTCCCCCTTGGTAACCATAAGTTTTCTATGTCTGTTACTCTATTTCTGTTTTATAAATAAGTTCATTTATAGCATTTTTTTAAGATTCCATATATAAGTGATATCATATGATATTTGTCTTTCTCTGACTTACTTCATTCAGGATGACAATCTGTATATGCCTATTTAAATTATGATGATATTAAGATTTTCTCAGTTTACTTACCTTCAAATAAGTGTGTGCTTGTATATTATACTTCGCATTTAATTTTGACTATATCTTCTTAAAACTTGTGCTCCGCATATCAAGTGTCACAGGTTTTATAAATTTCACCATTCTTTACCTTTGTTTTATAACTGCATCATGCTGCATAAATTTTACAGCATTTTACAATATTAAGATGATCAAAGTCACTTTTACCTTTATGAAATTTTTAATAATTGTACTATACAATGGACAATAAATTTATTCTGTTCAACATAGTTTATTAATAATGAATAATTTCTTGCTCTTTCAACACAATTTATTATCTCAAAAATAATAATTTAGAATTCCTTACTAAATATGTAGACATATATCTCTCAGAATCATTTATTTATGGTTTAATCTAAAGCCTTTTTATAGTGAGCTATCTATTGGATCTAAACATGCAATCAAATATGTGCTTAACTAGTGAGGAGTATAGGGGAATATCAGATATAGTATGAGGTAAACTCTCGTAAATTAATGATAGTATAATATAGATGGATACAGAAACTTTCAAATTAATATAAGTAGTGATAACTTTAGGTAAACAAAATAGGCTCTTTTTAATTATCTCATTAATTATTAAGATCTAGAATCATGGCCACTACTGGGCATATACCCTGAGAAAACCATAATTCAAAAAGAGTCATGTAGGGCTTCCCTGGTGGCGCAGTGGTTGAGAGTCCGCCTGCCGATGCAGGGGACACGGGTTCGTGCCCCGGTCCGGGAAGATCCCACATGCCAGGGAGCGGCTGGGCCCGTAAGCCATGGCCGCTGAGCCTGCGTGTCCGGAGCCTGTGCTCCGCAATGGGAGAGGCCACAACAGTGAGAGGCCCGCGTACCGCAAAAATAATAATAATAATAATAATACATCAGGAAGTGAAAATCCCATACTGTCTGCTGCCTTATTTGTATGGTCCCAAACAAGTCAGTGTTGGGCAAAGTACACCTAAGTAAACCCCAAAAGAAGAGACTCTATTCCCTTTATTGCTAGTGTGGGTCGTGTCAGTGTTTGATAAATGACTGGCCAACACAAAACATATGTTCTCACATGTTTAAGATCTGAGCTGATAGAATGGAGAGTTGACATGTCTGACACTGGCTTGTGCGCCTCTAAATGACGAAGAAGAGATACTATCAAAAAATGTTATTTTGCTGGAACCTAAGTCTTCAGATATACAGAGCATTTTTAAACTAAAGTTGAATAGTACATCCTGAAGTACATAAAGTATTTTTATAACTATCTATAAATAATATTGGCAGAAAATATGAGTATTGACTATTTCCAATTCAAAAATATTTTTAATGTCTGCTTAGATTATTTTCTTAGCTGTTCTCTGTTGAAATATGCTTGCATATGAATTAAACACAAACTTGCTATTTTCTACAAAAGAGGGGCAAATCTGCTCTCCACAGGTGAGTAGAAAAGAAAATGAAAAAGTGAATCCAAATTCATAGACTTTTTCTTCTGGAATATATCACTGAGTTTTAGGATCTAATTTCACTTCCTTTCATTCTACAATTATTTACATACCTATATTGAACTTGAATATTAAAAATATTAGATGAAATATATAATATGAAAATGTGTAAAATGCCAATATCAAAGTAATTGCAGTTAAAGTAATTACAATCTGAAATATAATATTCAATATATAAATTTTATACTATGTTACATGAAAACATAATATATAATACATGAACATATAACACCGTAAGTTACATGACAGCATATTACATAATTCTCTGCTAAAATACTTCAATAGGTTCAAATAATATTTAGTATGTAATTATGTTAATCAACTACTTTATTGACTACTAAGTATAATACACTATTTTAAATCTGGTAGCAAGAGGAAATAAAATTTTAGTGATTATCATATTTTAATGTCAATTACACTTTTGGCTTTATATTCTCAAGGATATATTGTTTATCTTGAATATTAGAAAAAAGAGTAAAGGCTATAAAATGTGTTAGAAGGAACTACTAAATTTTATTTTTAATAAAAATAATATGTAATATTTCTGTTGAAAAAAGAATGAGTTACTAGTTCTGTTTTTAATCTCATAGATTTAGAATCTCAAAATTTTAATGTGCATTGAGGCACAAGAGTGAATTGTGATTAACATTCTCTCGGTCTCAGCACTGTAAATGCCACTGCTATCTGTAAGAGTAGCTTCTAGTCCTTTGAAACAGCAGAATCATATCTAGTAGAAGGTAAAAATGTTCCTTTTCTTTGCTCTAGGGAAACTGTGTGTGTTTATAAGAGCATATCCATGTGCACAATGACGTGAATTAAAATTGACTGAATCAATAAACCTCAAACTTTTTTCTTTTCAGTGTAAACTTCTGAGTAAAAGAAAAAAAAAAAAAGGTTGAATAGCTTCTACTGTCCTGAGGAAGAGCAAGGGTCACTGGTAAACTTGAATGAGGATGCTGGTACCCTAAAATAACTAAGGTTACCAGACAAGCTTGGGACATGAGATTAATAAAACAAACTAGAGCACACAATGAAAATATTCTTGCTGCTTGTTTTACTGTTCTTTTATGAAGCCAAATTACATACATACCATATAAGATTAAGTGTGTGTGTGTGTGTGTGTATGTGTCCTCATGGATGAAGTTGGTTACCTTGGGAAGACAATGTAAAAGCATAATAGAAAGGCCATGGCATCAGATTGAGAGAACTTTTAAAACCTGTGTCACCAAAGAAGAATGTACAAGTGAACCATTATGTAAGTAAAATGCTTAAAGTAGGATTGAAAGGCTGGCTCTTCAGGAAATTGTTGATAGTGTCTTTTCCTTTCCATGTTGTGAGAGATGCACCCTCCACAAACCCAGGCTCCTGCATTCATAGGTCTCTTTCTAGTCTTCCAGGTTTCCCATACCACATAGTCACTCTTGCTACATTATGCTAGGTTATTTTTAAAGGGATTCACATTTGTTCACCTACTATATCTGGAAAAAGTCTTCCTTCTCTTGACTTTTACATTTACATTTGAAATGTGAAAGTTCTTTTTTGCCCCAAGCTGGCACATATGTTCTGTTTTGGAATAAATAACAATAATTCAGGGGAAAACCATATATGATTTTGCATTCTTTGAAGAATCAGTAGGAGATTGTTGATAAATAGTTGAAAGTATGGACATAAAGGACCACTCTAGAAAGATATATTTGGGGGTCATTATCTTAATTGAAATCATTAACATGATTAACATAAGATGAAACCCTGAAGTGCATCATGAGAGAGAGGGCAAGAGAAGAAACAGAAGCCTGTGAAGAAAATACAAAGAAATTACAGTGACAGGAAGATCAAGAGAGTAGCATTATCAGAATGGTAGAGAAGAGAATATTTAAAGGTAAGTAACATTATTGCCTCAGGAAAGTGAAGTAACATAATCATTGTTGCACCGCAGAAGAACTCATTGGATTTTGTATTAGTTGGAGACACTAATAATGTCAACAGACATGATTTCAGTAAATCGGCAGAGGATAGATTATAGTCAGTGAAAAGGCAAGAGTTCTAGACCAGTTCAGCTTAGATCTGAAGTGTTCTATTTTTGTTTGTTCAAAGAACAGCATTTTAAGAGGTACTTAAGACAGTCAAGACCATATCCAGAGAAGAATCATCATGATTTGAATGATTCAAACTTTTTATAGCAAAAATTATAAACATAGGAGAAGAAGAACATAGGAGAAGAACGTAAGAGAGAACAAAGAACATAGGAGAAGAAATTAAGGATATTTGGTGAAGGAAAAAAAAAAACACTAGAGATGATGAATAGTTATGTAAAAATATTTGCAAGACTTTTATACCTAAGAATTGTATATGTTTCCAATATCTCCACAAGAAACCAACAGAACCGTTTTTTTGAAATTAAAAGACGTATTTTATATTTCTTATAAAAATGTTACAAGGAACATAAAGTAGAACATATCCATTAGTTTCTCATTTCAATGGGCAGGGCTGGTGTATTCCCAAAATAAAGCATAAGAAAAATAGTACATTTAGTTACCATGAAAAGGTTAACACCTCTGTCACCTCACATAATTACCATTTTTTGTGTGTGCTGATAACAGGTAAGATCTACTTTCTTAGCAGCTTTCAAGTATAGAATACATATTGCTAACAACAGTCACTATGCTATATACTAGATCTTTTTGCAATATAACCATGTTTCAAATCATCACTTACGTGTGCTTTCTTTTAATTATATCTCAATAAAACTGGGAAAAAAAGAAAATGGTATATTTGGAAATTTACACAGGAAAACTCAAAAACAGTCGAAGTCTTTTATATATCCTTCACTCTCTTATGCATTTCCAGTAGTGAAAAATGTTGCCATCATATACTGAGGAAATTATTTCTCGTGTTCAAGCATCTATGGTATAAAAACTGCATATTACCCCTGAAAATATTGCAATGAAATAGATGCAGCTTTGGTTTATAAAAGGTTGTCTGTTTACTGAATTCCTGAGAATAATTTAATATTACTGAGGGAATACTACATTGATATACCTTAGATATATACATATATATGTGCATGTCCACATGCATATTGATGAGACAATTTCTCTATTTTTATTATATGTGGTATACCTCTATTACATTATTATATGTAACACTGTCTCTTCTCTTCAAGAAAGTTAGTTAGACAGGCTTATAATTAAAATAATGTATGCAGTGTGATAGGTGTTTCATTATCTGTATGGTTACAGAGCATTTATCTAAACAATGGAAGTTCAGTTAATTTTCCTAGAAAAAGAGGAACGGAAGCATTGATCTGGAAAGGATCAGAAAGAAAGTGGTATTTAAACTGCAATTTGAGATGATGGAGGAAATTTTTAATTATTAGGAAGGAAATATGAGTATGAACAAAGACGATATTATAAAAAATATAGCATGCTTAAAGAACCAAAAAATTATTTGGAATGTCACAAGCAAAGGATGTGACAAGGAAAGTAAGTGTGATGAGGCTGAAAGTATGGGGTTGTCTTGTGAAACCACACAAGTGCTGTAGCCTGACCTTTAGAGTGTAAATCTTAAAGAAATATGAATTTTAAGGACAAATGGTTAATTATAATAAAAGGTAACAATATATAGATTCTCAATAAGAGATATTGGGAAGTAATGTCTATACATTAAAAATATACCTAAACAAAAATAAATTTCTTATTTGTCCCCAATTTATTATGAACTGTGCAATTAAAATTCAGCAAAGTAACCTGTGTCTTTTAAAATTTGTTTCAGTGGTTGGACTTACACTGCAATAGCTTTATAAGGTCTGGTTTCTTTCTTAAGAAAACATGGATGGGAAGAAAATGTAGGACAACATGGTCTGAAACTGACATTTGTCCTTAAGCTTAAACACAAATGACTCACCAAAATAAATATAATGCATAATTCATCAGTGGTACAATAATCATATTAATGAGCCATATCTGAAGTCAAAAGATTATAAGTGTATTACACAGGTATTAACTTGTAAATTGCTGCTAGATTTATGGAGTTAGCAGATTGAATGCAATCTTATTAAATGTGTTAATGATGTTTAAGTGGATATGGAAAGGAGAAAAATTCATTATGAAACACTAAGCTTTGCTAACACAGATTTCCTTCAGGATAAGGAAATAAGCTCATGCTATTTTCAGTAGACAGCAATATATTCTTCCAAAAGCAAAAGCAAAGAAAATATGTTTCCTGAATTACAATCTTCTAATATTGTTCTGACACTTAGATATAAAAAAAACATTAGCCCATCATGTGATGTACATATAAGACAAAATAATAACAAATATAATTTGAAAAATCCATGAACATTTTAATGTGTAGAATAATGTACACACATTCTATTTAACTATAGAAATATGTGTATATTGCAAATGAAAGCAAATTTCAAATTTAAAACAAGTCATTCAATGATGTAGTTGGTAAAAAAAGGAAAGGCAATTACTTTCAGGTAATTTATGTAGAAAAAAAGGTCATATTTTATTCAAATTATGATTTCTAAATAAGTAATTTTATATACTGTGAATGAATTATTTTCTAAATAATCAAGGAAAGCTTACAGATATAAATATTCAAATAAGGAAAAGAGAGTGTATATAAAAAAGAGGAAGGTGCATGAGAAATATTAAATATTAACACCCATGTACATACACACATTGAGGACCATACCTGAAATAAAAACTGCAGAGAGACTTCTAAATACACCTCTGACTCTTAGGAAGCTAATCTTGTTTGTTCCCTGCTTAAAAATATGTTCACTTCCCAGGTATATTCATTTCATTTATGGATAATAGTCTAAACCCTCTTTCTCAAGGCACTGATTGAAATAGTTGGATTTTCCATAAATCTCCAATATAGAGATTTAAGGATAGAATATTTTTCCAAAAAATTCTGTTCTTAAATCTCTATATTGCTGATGTCTGTATACATAGACTCTATGCCTATATACATAGTGCAGATTCTTGAAGTAGTCTGCCTTACCCATTATAAAAATAAATGATTGGTCCATGGGCTTAAGGGATAGGTCCAAGGAATTTTGTGAATGTTTAAGGAAGAGTAAAGATAATAAGACAGATTTGTTAGTTTTATTTATTGGAGTATAGTTGCTTTACTATGTTGTGTTAGTTCCTGCTGTACAGCAAAGTGAATCAGCCACATGTATACATATAGCCCCTCTTCCTTGGATTTCCTTCCCATTTGGGTCACCACAGAGCACTGAGTAGAGTTCCCTATGCTATACAGTCTGTTCTCATTAGTCTCATATTTTATACATAGTGGTGTATGTATGTCAATCCCAATCTCCCAATCCATCACCCCCCCACCTTGGTATCCATACATTTGTTCTCTACATCTGTGTCTCTATTTCTGCTTTGCAAATAAGTTCGTCTATACCATTTTCTAGATTCCACCTATATGCGTAAATATACGATATTTGTTTTTCTCGTTCTAACTTACTTCACTCTGTATGACAGTCTCTAGGTCTACATGTCTACAAATGACCCAATTTCATTCCTTTTTATGGCTGAGTAATAGTCCATTGTATATATGTACCACATCTTCTTTATCCATTCCTTTGTTGATGGACATTTAGGTTGCTTCCATGTCGTGGCTATTGTAAATAGTGCTGCAACGAACATTGGGGTACATGTATCTCTTTGAATTATGGTTTTTTCCAGGTATATGCCCGGGAGTGGGATTGTTATGTCATGTGGTAGTTCTATTTTTAGATTTTTAAGGAACCTCCATACTGTTCCCCATAGTGGCTGTATCAATTTACATTCCCACCAACAGTGTAAGAGGGTTCCCTTTTCTCCACACCCTCTCCAGCACTTACAGTTTGTAGATTTTTTGATGATGGCCATTCTGACCGGTGTGAGGTGATACCTCACTGTAGGTTTGATTTGCATTTCTCTATTAATTAGTGATGTTGAGCATCTTTTCATGTACTTCTTGGCCATCTGTATGTCTTCTTCGGACAAATGTCTATTAAACTATTATAGATGTTGAATCTATACATTCCCTACTATTTTTAACCGAATGTTGTACTGTTTCCATAAATGGCAATGACATGCTGACACATGCTTGGCACTCAAATTATGTGCAGAATAAATGAATGCATAAAAAAGCAAATGCTTTTAACAAAGTTGGCCATGTATTTTTCTTACAAAAATCCAGAGAAAATCACACTCATTATTCAAGTCTGAGTTCCATAAAAAATATAAAATGGCAACTTTAAATCAGGAAGTAGGAACTTCTCTGGTGGTTAAGAATCTGTCTGCCAGTTCAGTGAACATGGGTTCGAGCCCTGATCCAGGAAGATCCCACATGCCGTGGAGCAACTAAGCCCGTGTGCCGCAACTACTGAGCCTGTGCTCTAGAGCTCACAAGCCACAACTACTGAGCCCACATGCCACAACTACTGAAGTCCCTGTGCCTAGAGCCTGTGCTCTGCAACAAGAGAAGCCACCGCAATGAGAATCCCATGCCCCACAACGAAGAGTAACCCCCGCTTGCCACAAATAGAGAAAAGCCCACGCGCAGCAACGAACGCCCAACACAGCCAAAAATAATTAATTTAAAAACAGGTAGTAAGAAATAATATTTCAAAACATCTGCATTTTTAATACGTTGCTTTAATTTTGTCATGAACATTCATTTTGTTTATCCTGACATATGAAAGCCCAGTGGGTGCCCATGCCTCATTGCTTTAACATATGCTGTTTCAGTTGCTGAAAAGAATATGAGGCAACAGACTTTGGGGGGAAATAGAGTTTCTGTCCAGCTGTAATAAAAGCATTAACATGAAAGATCATGTCCAGATAAGGTATTCTGGACCTCTGTTACCAGGATGAGAAGAGCTCATTTTTAAAATGATCTCAACTCTTGTTGATTGAATGTCTCTGTTATAGCAACTCTTTACAAATGCTTTTAGAAACTCTTAGATTTTATGGTAAAGAAAAACATGAAGCAGACTGCTGTAATGTAGTAAATTTTTACTTTTCCCTGGCTGAATATTTTAATAATGCAGGCAAATAACCAGAAAAAAAAAAAAAAAACCTCTTACATAGCAAAGGTCAAAATTATTGTTAAATAATACAGAAGAAACCTTGGGCTTTTAAAAATAATAATTTTATATTAGATTATTTTTCCAGACCTTAGAAAAGATAACTTTTTACTTCAATCTCTGATGCAATCTTAAAATTAAACTCTGACAAAAGTATACTTATCATGAGAAGACCATACTGTCATTCAGATCAACTCTCCTGATTAAGAAAACAAAAACTAGACACGCTGAAAAAATTATTATGGAGAAAAAAATTGTGATGCAACACTGAGGTAGGCAGTCAGTGATGATATGAGGGGTGAAGATCCAGACTAGAAGGAAGGACCAGATATATGAGTGCAATGTTCGATGCTGCTTTTCCCACTGAAGGATCTTGTTTATCTGGAAACTGTAGAGGGAAGGCTGAAAAAAGCTGAATAGAGTATTTGGCAATCTCCAATGTCTGTACTGACAAAAGTGGGAATTCAAGCCCCACTAAAGAAGAGAGAAACCTATGAAATATGCTAGAATTAAAGTTGGGATCCTTGAAGGACTGCACATTCGTAGTAGGGATGAACTAGAAATAGAGAAGCCTCACAAAGAATTTAGTTCAGAAGAAAAGTATATTCTACATGTGTATGCAGCTAATGGTACAGCCTTAAAATACAGTAAGCTGAAATCGGATAGAACTAACAGCAGAAACAGGCAAAACCATAATCACACTGGAACACTTTACACATATATCTCACAAACAATAAAAGAAGCAGCCAAAATATATTATTCATGGATACTAGAAATTTGTCATTCTCAACAAATTTCAATGAATCAAATTTGTACAGGTTGCATTATCAGATAACAACTTAAAATGTGTGGATGCAGCCTTAGCCACGCTAGGAAAATATATAACCTTCAATATATATGGTAGAGAGGAATAAAGTTTACAAATCAATGACCAAACAATAGTCTTGAGAAGACAGAAAAGGAAGACCAACTTAAACTCAATGATAAATTAATGTTATAAAAAGCAATATCTGACAAGTTCAACAAAGCCAAATTATGACACTTGGACAAGATTAATAAAATTAAGAGCACAATACTAAGACTGAGCAATAAATGAATGAAGAAAAGTAGAATCACGCATCATGTAGAATCACACGCATCATGAATGAAAAGTAGAATCACACGCATCATGAATGAAAAAACATCCATTAGTAGTAATCCTAGAGACAGTAAAAAAGATAAAAGAGGACAATCTGACAAATTGAAAAGTCTGATGAAGTGGAAAATTTTCTTGAAAACTATAATACCCAGTTTGACTCAAGAATATGACAATTATGACTTACCCTAAAGAAACTGAATCCATATTTAATAAACTTTCCTACAGTGAAAATCCAAGGTTCAAAGAATTTCTCAATGAATTTTTCCAAACACTGAAAGAAGAAATACTATGAGTACCTTACAAACACTTCCAGAGAATAAAAAATAAAGGTCCAATGTCCAGCTAGATTTATCAGGCCAATGCAACATTGATACCAAAACCATACAAAAACATTACTAGAAGGGAAAATTGAAGTCAATATTTACTATAAATATATATTTAAAACTCATGAACAAAATACTCACAAACATTCCAGTAATGCAAATTCGTTTAACATATGAAAATAAAACAAAGTTATTCACTACACTAGCTGAATGAAAGTTGTAAGAGCCTCTTGATAGATGCCCAAAGCATTTGATAAAGTTCAAAGTACATAAGCATAGAGAAAAGGCTTAGCAAACTATGAATGGAAGGGACTTGTATCATCTGATAAAGCATAAATCAAAAGAAGCTACAGAAAACTTCATATTTATTTATAAAACTTTTCCCCCTGGGATTTAGAATGAGAAAACAATGTTTTTTGTCACCACTTCTATTAAAAATTGAAGGTTCTAGCTAGCTCCATTAGAAAAAAAAAAAAATGAGGATTGGAAAGTAAGAAATTAAAATATCATTTTTTAATAGAATATGTAACTATAAATTTAAAACCCAAATTAATTAGAATTTATAAGGGAGATTAGCCAAATTACTGGATACAAGGACAATAGGGAAAAACTGTGTTTTTTTCAAAACTCCATTCATACCCATTAATTCAATTATGAAATGTTATAAATTCTACTTACTAACTATCAGACCCAGTATTAATCATACCTCTCTATTTGACCTTTCAAGGCACCACTACAGTCTGGTACTTTTAATCTTCTGAACTCATTCTATTCTTTTAAGACTTCATTTTTTTTTTAGAGCAGTTATAGTTTCACAGAAAAATGGAGAGGAATATACAAAGGTTTTCCGTATTCCTCCTGCCTCCGCCATTATCAGCATTCCCCACCAGCGTGGTGGATTTGTTAAAATTGATGAACCTACACTGACACATCATAATCATCCAAAGCCCACAGTTTACCTTAGGGTTTACTCCTGGCGTTGTTTAATCTATGTGTTTAGGCAAATGCATAATGACATGTATCCAACACTATAGTGTCATACGGAGTAGTTTCATTGCACTAAAAAATCCTCTATGCTCCCTCTGGCAACCACTGAACTTTTTTTTACTGGGTCCATAGTTTAGCCTTTTCTATAATGCATATTGCTGGAATTATACCATACGCAGCCTTTTCAGATTGGCTTCTTTCACTGGACTCCATATCTTTTTAAAAATCCTTCCTTCAATTTATTTTCTGTTGTATTCAGAGTAAACTTTCCTAAGAAAAAATGTTTTATGGAATTATACTCCCAGGTTGTTATGGTAGGTTGTGACAGAAAAATGTTCCACTAACAATAAATAGAAAAAGTCAAGTTACCAAAATCTGGCATTTAAAAGACATCAAATGGTTGTAAAAGCAACAAAGGGCAGATGGACTAGAATTACAGAGTAACAGCCATCAAAACTAAGATAACCGGGCTTCCCTGGTGGTGCAGTGGTTGAGAGTCCGCCTGCCGATGCAGGGGACACGGGTTCGTGCCCCGGCCCGGGAAGATCCCACATGCCGCGGAACGGCTGGGCCCGTGAGCCATGGCTGCTGAGCCTGCGCGTCCGGAGCCTGTGCTCCGCAACGGGAGAGGCCACAACAGTTAGGCCCCCGTATCGAAAAAAAAAAAAACTAAGATAACCATCACCAGAGTTGTTGTTGCTGTTTCTTTCTCTTCTTTTTTTTTTTTTTCAGTTTCTAACTCTGGATAGAGGAGAGGAGTTTGCCGGACGAAAAAGAAGTAGCCCTTAGAAGTTTCAGATGTCTGAAGTAAGTATCAAAAACTTGAAGGGACTCAAACACATGGATCATTTTCCTGATGAGATGTTTGCTGAAAGCTAACACTGTGAGGAGGGTAAAGAGCTAGGACAAAGATAACCAAATCTACTAGCAAAAACTCGAGCTCACCATCCAGAGTTTAAAAATACATAAGGGACAAGAGACCATGAACAAAAGTCAGCCGTGGAGGGGTGGAGGGGTGCATGTGAATTAGATGCCCAGAAGCTTTAGAATATGGAACTTTTACCAAGAGATTAAAAAATCGATAAATATGTTCCAAAAAGCTACAGAAGAATCTAAATTGTTAATTTATAAAAGTAATTTTAAAAACAAATGATAGGAAATGTAGGTAAACATGTGAGGTCTCTTCTTTTGGAAAGCCTCTCTAAGGGATTCTGTTGTATTAACCTGAAAGATTATGTCTCCAAACTCAAAAACCAAATTATTAGCAAAAGAAGTTATTTCTTGGAAGGTGGTGAGGGATGAGAGAAGAATATGTGAAGCACATTTGACAAAGTTTCACTTTTATACAGTGAGTTCTTAAAATGTATATGATAATGATAAACGAGTTCCCCCCAAAAAGGCAAAGTGTTAAGAGTAGGAAAAATACAACAAATGCTTAGTATTGCTAATAAAAAATGTGAAAATTTCTTTACCCACATTAATTAACAAACACTGGAATTTTTAAAAAGTGAAATGCAGTTGTTTAACCTATACACTGTGAAAGATTTAAGACAACTTTGTGTTTTTTAATAGATGTGCAGAAATAGGAATTCACTTACAAATCTGGAAATTAATACTGTTGCACATTTTCTTGAGGGATATGTGGACATACACCACAGCATTCTTAAAACATAAATATAAATTGAAGCAAATTTTCTAACTCTAGTAATTTATTTGAAGACATCTATCAGCTAAGAATATTTAATCGAATGGGTGAGGCTCTTTTTTTCCCTCACATAACCAGCACACTGGGGGTTGTCAGCGGGTGGTGGTGATGTACCAGATGTGATATCAGGGTGGTATATTTCTCATTCTCTTGGCATTTTCCATGTGTTCCAAGTTGGCTGACACAGCATTCCACATCAAGAGAGGAAGGAGAGAAAGCATCCTTTTTTATTTATAATCATTTCTGTTGCCCTGCTTTCTCCCTTTCTTCTTGCTTAAACCTCTCACTGTATGTGATCATATTAATAATCCTTTAATATATTTCTCCATGCTAATTTAAAAAGATATGTAAAAACATATGGATGACAGTTTTCATTGTTTTACAAAAATAGATCACATTATTACAATCTATAACTCCATGATACTCATGGGAATTCCTACAAGACAACTTTGTAGATTAAATTTATTTTTAATAGCTTAATGTACATTTACAATAATTAAACCTCCTCAGTGCATGGATATTAAATTTATTTCAAATTTTTGCCCCTGCCAATAAATTCCAACATATTGGCATTTTTATTTCATGGTGAAAAGTGAAATTACTGATTCAAATTGTAAGTGTATATTTACTATTAATGTAACTTACAGATTGTTTTTGATAAAAACTCTATTTCACATTTTCACAAGAAATGAATAATTGAACTTTCCCTGAAACACTGCCAAACCTTATTGCACTTATTTTTATCAATCTAATGGGCAAAAAGGGATGGTATTTATGTTTTTTTTTTCATTTGCATTCATTGGATATTAATTATGATGATCATTTTCTACATATTTAGTTGTAATTTCTTTGACATTCTGGAATCTGTTAATAGTTTTCACACATTTTTATTGTGTTTTCTGGAGCTTTTTGTATATTAAAAATATTAACCATCAAATATTTTCTCCCAAGTTAGCTATTTTCTATTGATTTTTTATGGTCACTTTTGCTATATGATATAATTTAATGTAACTTTAGTTAAGGAGATCTTCCCAACCCCTAATTTTAGTTTCAGTCCTTAAATTAACATCTAAGACTTTTTTTGTTTTTTATGGTATAGAATTGTTATTGAACACATTGGAATATAAATTTATATGGTATAAGTATGTGTATACAGTTGACCCTTGAACAACACAGGTTTGGACTATGCAGGTCCACTTACACGTCGAGCCTTTTTCAATAAATACACACTACAGTACTACACCACCTGCAGTAGATGGAATCCGTGTATATGGATCTGTGGATATGGAAGGCCAACTGTAAGGTTGTATGTGGATTTTCAACTGTAGGGGCTCAGTGCCCCTAACCTCTGTGTTGCTCAAGGGTCAGCTGTGCATGTGTATTTTCTCCACCAGATGTGACCTACTTGAGAGCAGGAACAATTTCAAACTGAGGACTAAAGAGACAATTTTTTTTTTTTTTCGGTAGGCGGGCCTCTCGCTGTTGTGGCCTCTCTCGTTGTGGAGCACAGGCTCCAGACGCGCAGGCTCAGTGGCCATGGCTCACGGGCCCAGCCGCTCCGAGGCATGTGGGATCTTCCCGGACCGGAGCACGAACCCGTGTCCCCTGCATCGGCAGGCGAACTCTCAACCACTGCGCCACCAGGGAAGCCCTAAAGAAACAATTTTTAATGAATGACTGAGGACTTTATATCTGTCCAGGTCATGGAGCAAAATACGTATAATGCCACAGTGTATGATCAGACTGAAGAATCGCTCTCTGCAATCAAAATGCCAGTGAATTTTGCATATTTTTGGTGTACCAGTAGCTTGGAAAGTACAATGTGCAGTTTTCACCTGACGCTGTTTACCTTGACAACTCTCACAGCAAAAACATCCTATTTTTGCAGCTCAATTTTTATGAGTCTGTTCTTTACCACCCTGCTTACGTCTCGGGGCCAAAGCACTGGTCTTCTATATTTGGCACGGGGAAGGTTGTAGAAGGCCAAGAGAAAGTCTGTCTTCCCTCCCCATCACTGAGGACTTTTAGCTTGGACGATTCTTTCATACAAAGGAGATCAAGACTAACAAACCAGTCAGATCTGAGGGTCAGTGATTAATAAAGCAGCAGAAAACTATGAACAAGAATTTGGTCTCTTAGCTCTGCTGGATTCAGTCAGTTGATTACCAAGAGCTGAAACATCCTATCGAGAAAGTCGGTGCTTTTGTTTGTGAACCAGCAGGCCTGGGTGTACCGTGGTGAAGCCGCACCAGCGCTATTCAAACCTGTCAAGGCTGGGTCCTGGCAAATGTATAAAGTAATGATCTGGATCTATTTTCATTTCAGAATGTGAAAAGTATGCCATGGAATGTTCTTTTTTGTTGTTAAGAAAAAGAGGAAGAAACACTGTTTTCCAAGAAGCAAGAGTAACTTAATTTCATCACACCAGAGACCTTTGACGCCTCATTACAGGCAGTCTCCCCTTTCACTTTCTCGTCTTCTCTTGGGCACTGAAAGATGAAGATAATGTTAAAATTCTTCACTAGATTCTCTCACAGTTTATAAATAAGATCTTCATTTAAAGATGTTTTCCAATGTAAATTTATGCAGCCACTATGGAAAACAGTATGGAGATTCCTCAAAAAATTAAAAATA
Organism: Orcinus orca; assembly: GCF_937001465.1. NCBI lineage: Eukaryota > Metazoa > Chordata > Mammalia > Artiodactyla > Delphinidae > Orcinus > Orcinus orca. The sequence continues at coordinate 9,129,046 of NC_064573.1, read as the reverse complement.
GAACTATCATATGATCCAGCAAGTCCATTTCTGATATTTATCTGAAGAAAACAAAAGCACTAACTTGAAAAAAATGTATGCATCCTCATGTTCATTGCAGCATTATTTATAATAGCCAAGATATGGAAACAATCTATGCATCCATTGACAGAAGAATGAATAAAGATTTTGTGATATATTATTTGTGGAATATTATTGAGCCCTAAAAAAGGAATGCAATTTTGTCATTTGCAACAACACGGGTGGACCTTGAGGGCATTATGCTAAGTGAAATAAGTCAAAGAAAGACAAACACCATATGATCTCTTTCATATATGGACTCAAAAAAAGAAGTCAAGCTTATAGATACAGAGAACAGATTGCTAGTGGCAAAGGCAGGGGGTGGGAAGAAATGGGTGAACTGCTGCTGTTTTTTTGTTTTTAGTTTGAATGAATTGTTTAAAAGTTAAAGACATTTTCTTCCTTTAAAGTCTATCAAAGTGTGGAATCTTTAGATCAAGTTTATACTTTAAAAATACATATTTTCTCCTGGAAGTGGTGTAAATATTGCACCATCGTTTTTAAAATGCATTAGCATCTCTTCATTTTCTACACCTTGTTCTCTCTAACATCTCATTTTGACCTTAGGTTATCCAACTTTGTGCAAATATGCAAAAGTTACATATTGATATTTTCCATCTTTTTGGGTGTAAGAATCCATAGAAATGAATGGTATTTTCTTCCATGCAGTACCACACTAACAGCTCTTTTCTGTAGTAAAAATTAAAAAACAATCTTGCTATGTATGTAACATGGTTGTATGGTCTCACATTCATCGATGGTGTTCTTTATGCTCATTCTTTTCTCGTACAGTGAATTGAAATAATTTCTATTCTATTCACATTTCTAACCACAGTCTCTTTAAAGGTGTAAATGTCTTTAGTTTCTGGGAAGAATCTTTGTGTAACCTAATATCCTGCTAGATAACAATACATACGTGTGTGTGTGTGTGTCTGTTCCATCCTGGTGCTGAGTGCTGAGCCTTCACTATTCTGTTTTTATGGCATCACTAGGAATTAAATTTAAAAGTTTATAAGAGAAAAAAAAAATAAGAAAAAAAAAGTTTATAAGATAATTGGGAAGTATGCTGTAAGTCTATCTTTGATTATTTTGGACTAAACCCTGCATAGGTGGCAAATGCGTTGCCATATTTCCCCATTTGAGCACATATCCTGCCACTGTATAAAAACAAAGACAAACCAAAAATAGAGATCATGGAGTAAGGTGCTAAATGTTCCCAGAAGCCTCTTTGTTGTGAATATATGCACATTTACTGTGTAATACTGATGTACTTCTAATGAATTGAATCTCACCTAAACACTTTCATTGTATTGTACTTACTCTGCTAAACCATGGTTATGATATTTCCAGAGCTTCTATCGGATCAAGTTGGCCCAGTAAATGTAAATGCTGAAGCATTTGGCAAAATGGCAAATACTGTGTTTATGGGAATAGTGCAGGCTGTTGCTTTTTAAAAACAAAAATTTTAAGTTAATTCTTGGGGAACCAAGGCAGAAAAAGTATAGTCTTAATAATTTCTCTTGGCGATTTTGTTCATTTAGCATTCAACATTTTCCACTTCCAAAATGTGCCTAATACCTAGATAATTCAGGAAGTTAATATGTATACAAAAGTATTTCTATTAATAACGTTAGAGAGTGATAAGCATTCATTTTATAGCTGCCTACTAATGTACATATTACATCATTTTAAACTTCAGGACCTTATGGACGAACCAGAAAACCAAAATGAGAAAAGACTGAAAACTGCAAGAAATTAAAAGGCAATCATTCTATTACCTATAATGCAGATAGATTACTACTATTGAACATCATATATAAATTATGATATCAATTGCTAGGGTTGCCATAACAAAATATGACCGAATAGGAGGCTTAAACAACAAAAAATTATTTCTCATAGTTGTAATGTCTGGAAGTTCAAGATCAGGGTGCTGGCAGGGTTGGCTTCCTCTGAGGCTTCTGTCCTTGCCTTACACATGTTTATCTTCTTGCTGTGCCCTCACGTGGCCTTTTCTCTGTGTGCTCACATCCCTGGTGTTTCTTCCTCTTCTTAAAAGGATACCAGTCCTACTGGATTACGGTCCCACCCTTATGACCCCATTTAACTATAATTACCTCCTTAAAGGTCCATCTCGTAATATAGTCAAATGGAGGGGAGGTGGTTAGGACTTCAACATATGAATTCTGGGGGACACAATTCAGTCCACACAGTTACTAAAGCTAATTGAGACATTCTTCAAGTGTATAATAGAAAACAAGAAAGCAATTTTATTTGATTTGTATTTGATTTACTCTATTTAGCAAAAAGAAATCTACTTTTTATTAACCGATTAATAAAGCCCACTATGATTCAGGCATTGGTGTTTTAGTGATGTTTTGGCCTTGAAATTGTTTCATTCTCTACATCGACACATTTAGTTTGAAAAGATATGTCACTGTTCTCTAAGTAAAAGAGACTATGTATTTTTAAAATATGAATTAAAAAGTAATAATTACTTTTTAGATGGTCTCTTATAATAGAATATAAGTAGGAAACTTACACTGTATGTATATAAATGAATGTTTTACTTTCTTCAAGGTTTTTTCCCCCGATTCTTGAGGGCATAAAATATTAATTCACAGTAGCACTGGCTTATTGTTTTCACATAAACCTCAGGGGGAGAAAACAAAGACAAATCAACAGCAGTTTAAAATAGAATAAGCAACTGGATCTTTTAAATGAAAGATCCAATTTAATATTCTGATTTTCAGTGGAAAAACATTTTCTGGAGTACAGTAACTCTATAGAAACACTGCAAGTATTCCTATCAAATACATCATCAAATGTCCTATTTCTCTCTTTGATTCCTAGTAGGACAAATCTTTTCCTAAGATCAGAGAGCTCTAGAATTGGACTAGACATTTGAACACCTTTCATATAAAAAGCATCCAATTTTGGTGATGAGTTAATGTAAAAATATAACTTGAGATCAAGAAACATATAGGCATATTCAGTATCCTATATACCTCTTGAATCTACTTTTTGAATATGCTGCTGCATCTTACTAACATAACTTTATCTTCCTATAATTTTATTATGTTTCTGCTGTAAAGGAAGGACATGGAGAGAAAACTAAATTTTGAGGCTCCGTTGGACCCCTTTAAATAATCAGGAGTATATTTGGTTATTGTTGTTTATATTCAGGATGGGTAAGGCTTTGCTTTTCTGGAGAGCTATCACAGTCATGGTGGGAAAATACCTGCTTGAGTTTGAATTACTGAGTTAGGGAATCTCTCTCACAAGGACCCAAATCTTACTGGTACCATTTTTGAATAGCTCTCTAAAAATGGATTTTATATTTAGAAAGTCTACCAACCTTATCATCTATAAATGTTACAAAAATGAAAGATGATCAAATAATAAAACAATAATTAAATGGAAAACATTCAGAAACCGTTAGCCTCCTTGTCCCAAACCACTGTCATTATATTCAATTATGTTAAGATCAATCCCATTTAAGATCCACAAATTATCATCTAATAAGTTATTAAGAGTGCCCCATGAACTTGGAATTTTACTCTTTGATTCCTAGGTTCTATTTTATTTGAGCTAAATGACTAAATACCATGAGATAAATACCACAATATAATTAAAAAATTCAAGTTGCATTTATTAAAGATGTACATAAACTGACACGGGGTGTTGGATTTCCAAAAATGACAGAGAGAAACTCTCCTTCACGGAACATCATTGAAAAAGACCTTATCAAATACAGTAAAACTCCAAAGAGTTGATTCGTAGAATCATATATCTCAAATAAAAAGCAATATATATATAACTTTCTCCTGACTGCTGAACATCCATTTCATCAAGAGATTTAAAGCTAAGAATTCTTAGAAATATTCCAGAAGCTATGGCTTCAGATGTCATTAAAACACTGACAGCAAAATTTTCCCCTTAGGGAAAGAGAACTGTATTAGGCTTTTCTTGCTGTAGTAAACAGTTTGTTCTATTCAAAGACACTCCAGCCTGCTTTGTAGGAAATGTTTATTTCCACTCAAACATTTTTCTCTCCATAAGGGACTTACTTCAGTTGAGATAAATTATGCTTGCATTTCCAATGGATTTTGTGCCCCTTTGAGTCTCTACTTCACATGAAAACACAACTTGTTCCAAAGACCAACGGATCAGCTGGTCTTGAACATTCATAAAAGCCTTCAATTCCTCTGAGCTAGCCAAAGGGGAATTTGAGCTATAGCAATATTTCTTGTTTGAACTATATGAATACTGTAAGTCAAGTGGAACAGCTCATGAACAGGATAAACAAAACTAAGAAAAACAAACCAACAAAACCTTTTTCTCTTGAAAAGTCCAAGCTGAAATCTGGAGAATTTTCAGTGCATGAATTAGATAATCTAAGCTCCTAGCTTTGGGGTCTATTGCAAAATGAATAAATATTTTTTTCTGGTAATCACTATGTTAGAATTGGCTGATTTATCTTCTCCAAGATCTTAAATGGTCTTGCAAAAACGTCATCCTGTAGATGATCCAATAACTCATTTTGCAAAAACAAACAAACAAATAAAGGAGAATGAAGGACTTGCTCTCATCCAACTATAAGAAGCATTCTTTGGAAAATCTCCTGATCAGCAAAATTTTTTAAAATGTGATAATTGATTGATGCTGTCCAGCTTAACTTTGCCTGTCCTTGGCCTGAAAGGGTAACAGAGAATATGAAAGGAAGGCCTTTCATCCAGGAGCTGCCTCACACTTGGAACTAGACCTTGGCATTTGTTCTGCTGTTGAACATAAACAATTTCATAGACTATTAGCATCAGACAAGGCAACTACAAGAACATGATGGAATAAAATAAAGACAAGGCCACTTCTGTATCGATGTTTGAACACAGGCAATAATAAGAAGTTTCCCAAATGGCAAAAATGACTAAACATCCCCAGTTCCTTGCTAATATGAGTAACAAAATTCTTTTCATTATCACAGTTTTCATCTCTTTTTCTTCCTCCAATCCATTAAGATAAAATTATTAAGACATCCAATCATAGGATTAATGGCAATTCCTGACAGCACAACATCCACGCCCTTGAACATTTCCTAGGATCACCTATGACACCTATGGATACACCTATGATACACCTATGGATACACCAAACGTTAGTATGTTTAGCTAACACTTTCTGGCCAAGACACCCCACAGTTCCTCTAGAGAGGGGTCCCCTTCACTGAAAGGAGACAATAAATGCAAATGTGTTTGTCTGTTCCTGGTAGTCACTGGCTGCAGGATATCAACAGCAGTTTATATTTGAACACTTATATAGACATTGCTCTTCAGAAAGTTCGTAAGAGTGAGTCCCTCAAGCTTTAAAATACTCTCAGAAAACAATAAAGGTGAGATCACAGGATCATCCTGCCAACTGCGACGGTGAGGTCTCATCCAAAGCTTTGCCAACAGAGAAGTATTATGTAAAATATTATGTTTAGATATGATGTGTGAACTATTCAAAAAAACCATATTAACAATGTGAAATGTTTTCTGTATAAAATTATTTCAAAGCGATTCAGGAGAAAATCAGAGAAGCTCTGGCTGGTGTGAGGTCACACTTCAAGTAAGTAATAGAAAACCATTTGAATCAGATCTTCTGACTGCAGATCTGCTCATTTCACAATCTGTGCTGCCTGGCAGCATGTGAGAGGAAATTCATATCCTTTTTGGATAAGACATCATATTTTAAGATCAAGGAACAATCTCCAACCAAACACTGTTCACTTCTTTGCACCATGCTGACTTACTCCGCAGAAAGTACTGAAAAAAGTGATCACGGTGGTAAGGTGATATAAAACAGTATAAGACGAATAAAGTTAAAGAAATTAAATATGTTACAATTGGAAAAATAGTTTTTCAGGTACTTAAAATACTCCTATGGTGAAAGAAATAAAAAATGTGTTACAATGTTCCAAGTATAGAACAAGGGCACCGGATTAGGATGTTCATAGGGAAATATTTCAATTTAACATAATCACAGTCACTGTAACAACTCTTCAAGGCAGAAAGTGCTGTCTCAGAAGATCACTTACTGTCCCTGCTTGAGATGAGCTGGGCAGCTGTTGGCAGGAAGGTGGTAGAAATAGGTTCACTAACTGAAAGGGTATTTAGAGTAATTCATGTTTTTCAAAACTATGTGTCTATAATTTTAGGGTTTGGATAAGAGGATGGAGGACACACATCACTAAGTTATGTGATATTACTACTAAAGATGGGATGTAAAGTGGTCCTAAAGTTTTTGAGATATAGAAACAAGGTAGAATAAAAGTGTAGTTTGAGGTAACCATAGTAGGTAACTAGACTATATAGCTCTATTTTTAATATTTAAAGAGTTAAGGATTCAAATGTTGAATACTCTATCTAGCTGTGTAACCCTGGACAAGTATCATAAATACTAAAAGTTATTTGTGCAATTAGACATAGAAAATTGTGCATACTTTTTTAGGTTTCATGTGAATATAAAAGGAAATAATATAAAGTACTATGTAGCATGGCTGACATTTAGCAATGCATTACTATTTATTATTTTTTATTATTAAAATTTGGGTCTGTATGGCTGAGCTCACACTATAGACTTTAATGTGTATAGATTTATTATTAATTATACATTTTTTTCTGGAAAGAGTAGACAGGCTTAGTCTTGTTTCAAACTTTCAATTCTCCTGAAATCATTAAAGATTGATAACAAAACACTTTGCCACTGTAGGCAAGAGAATGTCTTTCTTCTGAGCTAGTCTAATTGTAATTGCCACATGTACTTCTGGCCGTTTTCATTCTTTCTTTTTTTTTGTCTTTTTTTGGCCATGCTTGCGGGATCTTAGCTCCCCGACCAAGGATTGAACCCCGGGCCACCGCAGTGAAAGCACCAAGTCCTAACCAATGGACCACCAGGGAACTTCCCAGTTTCTTTCTCCTCATTACTGTTTCACAGTCAGTATCTTCTAATGTATTTAATAAGTGTTCATTTAAGCACCTAGTGTTTATCAATTTATTTTCACAGAAGTAAGCTTATTTTGTAAAATGCTGGATGTCTGCCATGTTTATTATCTAAACATGTAAAGATTTTTCTATATATCTATTGAAGAGAGAGTATGATGGTTTGGCATTCTCATTTAGCTGCTGGGTTCTGCAAGCTTTTTTTTTTTTTTTTTTTTTTTAAATAACCTATGAACTCAGCGTGTTGCTGTGATGAGAAGACCTCTATTCTACTCCCATGATATTAACAGTCACTTTTGATGATGTCTAAGCTGGGATCATCAATGTGCAAAAGATGAACCACATATCTTTGATAATGCATTCTGAAACATTTTGACTGGGTACGGTTGTTGATGAAAGACCTTAACACTTGAGGGCTCCACATCTATCATGTTGCAGGCTACGTCAAGCACCAACATTAGGTATTTCTCTCAACATTCACATTCATGCAGTCATTGTCTATGGAGGGATTTAAACCACACATTTCTACTTGATTGCTAATATCTGGGGACAAATGTGCTTGGTTTTCAGACATTAATATATTGTATTGTACTATAGTCCTTTGTTCTATCAACTTTATCAGGAAGTAGTTAAAATTGGTCAGAAATAAATTGCCGCCCCTGAAAGAAATGTTGGGTGTAACGAAAAATCAAATCTTCAGTAAGTATATAAATAGATGAACAGATTATTTTGAGTAGAATGTCTTTCCACTTAATAAATATAGTGGACAGGGGAAAGAATTTCTTGTTCCAACAGATTATGATGAAGTTAAAACAAAATGCTTTTTGTGAAGGTGCTTTGCAAAATAAATGATTTATGAATGTTTTTGTTATAGCCAACAGTAACACCACCATCTCAGCATCACCTTTGATTAATCTTTTAGATGTTACATAATACGTTTCAGATTTCAGGATATAATTGTCTCCATTCTTTAAATTCTTAAAATAATGCTGAGAGCTCACTAGTAGAATTTGCCAATTTGAACTCTCTCTACAAACTATTCACCTGAATCTCCTGATTTTAATACTGTAAGAATATTAAAGTGATAACCTAGAATTTTCTCATCTATTTTAGACCTTTCCAGCTTCAAGAGCAATGAAAACAATATTTCATAGAGCTGTCTTTTTCTAGACAATTATAAACCTGGCTTCTCATAATGACTTAGTGGACAGCAAAATATAGCCTTACATTTGTCACCTAATTAGTTTACAGTTGCTAAAAAAATAACTGACATTGGACTGACTATACAAATAATTGTTTTCCCACATACTTTAGCCTTTCTTCTGATAATAATATGTATTTCTATTGTTTTTTTAACCATGTCATTATATATTTTGTTCATTTCTTCTCCCCACTACTCCTATTCAAGCTATATTGTACAACTTTCACTTACAAATGTATTGAGTATCCTTCAAAAAGTGCTTTGTGACCATCTTTAAAATCTTTACCATAGATGCAAGTCAACAAATTGACACTAGAAATTTTAGATTCCATGAGAAATGGATCCACACCTACTGAAATGTATCATACTCATCTAATTTACTTCTAATAAAAGTAGTTTTATTATGAATTTTTGTCACTTCTGCTTCCTCCTTTGTTAATTAAATACCAAATAAAAGTTTTTTCTAACATCATATCAAGGCATTACCTTTTACTTGTTAGGATTGCTTACTCAGTTTGTTTCACTAAAACTTGAAAAGGGAATCAAACTGTAAATGTGTAACTGTACTGGTATGAAATCAAAGCATTAGACCTTCTCTATAAAGTGCACAAGAATAATTTGGGGTCATTTCTCCAGAAAATGTTAATAACAATTTTCTTTATTGGCTGGAAAATAATGGCTTCCCCAGTTCATCATCACAACACTCTCTATAAAGATCGATGTGGACACCGGTATTTAATTGTAATAACAAAATTTCAATGATTGTCATGACTGGAAAGTTCTCCATCACTTTTTATGAATTTATCAAATTCACTGATTTGGGTGTCATGGGAACAGTGTCCAGGTACTGGATTTGGTCATGGGATAAAAGAAACACCATAGGCTTTGATCTTGTCTAAACTTGGTTGGTGACGTTAGATAGTCATCTACTGTTCTTGAACCTCAGATACCTTCACTACAAAAACATGGGAATAATCCTATCTGCTCTATCTATTTTGTGAGTATTATGAACAAGCAGTAAACCACAGAGAGTTTTCAATATTAGATAGCAATGAGAAGCTTGTATCTCTACACATACAAATATGGTTTGGAAGCAAACAAAGAAAATATTTTTTTATAATTTAATTGTTTGAAGCACTTTTAGATCACTTGTTTAAAAAGGCTATGAAGGCGATACTAAAATTATAAAATGAAATATCAATGTAAGGCATTTTGGAAAATATAAACCTCTACAGGAATGTGAACTGTTATTGTCATTTGTATTTTATACCCATTTATTACTTTTTACATATGCACAATTCAGACATAGAATACAAGAAATTTGACTTTTTTTTCCAGTAAAAACATAAGAGAATTTCAGTGTTATAGCATAAACTACTACTCTTTAATGCTCAAGTAATATATCAGAGTAGTTGTGTTGCTATAATTCACCACTTGTGTGTATTTCAAAGGAACCCTATTACTGTTCAACTCCTAGTAGTTTTACTGTGCTTTGTTAAAAAATTCAAGGGCTAAAGAATAAAGAGACAGAGTATAGATGAGGTATCTTGACCAAGCAGTGTAAGGAAACACACTGTTTATTTGGTTCAGTTGACACAGTCCATCATTGTTATAACCACTAAATCCAATCATGTTTTAAAGTATTTTATGCTCCAGTATCAAGCAGCACTTACTACACACCATGCACTGTTTTCATCTATGACTGATGACAATAGCTAGGGAAAAAGCCTTTTTCAGGAGTATAAAAAATGGCTTCACATGAAACTGATGTATTATATTGGAAACAGATCTAATAGGCCAAGGAGACATGACAAATAATGCCCAGGGATCTAGCTGATCCCATTTGTTTTCAGTGAATTCTTGATTCTCATGTGCATATTTTGGACTTCCTGAAACAATGACATTTTAAAAGGAAATAGAACAGAGTCATAATCAAATCTTACAATGTTCTTGGTGTCAGCAGAGCTCAGCTTGCTTACAGGGGGAGTTAGCTCAGCAATTTGGACTTCTGGTGGGATATTCATATCTTTGTCATCCCTTGGCTGTGACTGGTTGTTGCTTATTTGATTTTACCTCCTTAAGAGAAAATGAGAATGTGGTTGGAGCAGTGCCTGGCTATGTTTAAAGTCTTAATGAACTATAATACACCAGTCCATGTATGAAATTTGATGAAAATTAATTCTCCCACCATATCCTCACAATATTGACATCAACAGAAATAGAGCAATTATTCCAAAGACAGTGATTTTCTTATTAATATTGCACTGCTCAACTAAAGTGGGAATATATAAGTGAAGACTGGATTTGAATTCCTAAACATTTAGAAGCCATGAACCTTGAATATAGTCAGAAATGTTTTTACTAGGTGAACTAAAATCAATCTCTCAATTTGATGCACAGTAGGGATGAAAGTCAACACTGAACAACCCAGAGTTGAGGTTTTGAAATATATGCTTTTAAGAAACTAATTGGTTTCTTGCATGTCCCTTTCTAAGTATGCACTCACAGTAGCTTATGGATTGATTTGAGGACATTCCCACTGTGCTGGGACCCTACGGGTCCTCCCTGACCCTCAAAGCAGGTCTATAACTTGGAGTAACTGTGTTTGAGCCATACTTTCAGAAGTTCCTAATCTCTTGCTTTCGTTACCATTGAGCACTTTAGAAGTGAGAGTCATCTCTCAAACAATAAGTAAATTTAAATAGTTGAGGCTGAAAATATGCTATTTATTGCATCAAGTGAAGTTTGTTCAGGCATTCATGTCCTTTACATGACTTTATAGAGATTCTTTATTCCATCCACCCCCACTAGACACCCTTGAAGGAACATCTTACCTACCTTTTTTTCACAGTGGCATCACCTGTCCCTATATTACTGTGTGGCACAGGGTGAGAGCTAGATAAACTTTGTTGAATAAGAGAATAAATGAATAAACTCCATTCTCACTCATGCTTTATATCTTGTACTCCTCTTGTCTTCTTTTATTTCCTCAAAATCTGACTTCAAAAATTTTTATAAACAAATGTTTTCAATTTAGTGTAAAGATGTTTTAACTGTTAAGATTGTGTCAACTTGATGTTAACACTGCATCAGCTCTCCCAAGGATATTTGCTCTTTCACATTTTTCTATCAATGAAAGAACTTAAGAAACTGCCACCCACATGCAAGAGAATAATATTTGTTAGCTGGTAGGTGGGTGCCTTTTGTGTAGTTGTTGCATTTAACTACGTGTTTTAATGCTTACAGAATGCATTAGAAAGTGGATTATTAGAAATCAAAAATAATTAAGGAAAGAGGAAAATTAAAATTCTCCAAAGATATGATATACAAGAATATTTGCAAGTGTATCTTCTGAGCAATTTTACGTATGATAAATGACTTCTTTAAATTATAATTACTATGGCAAAAAATTGACAAGCCATGAATTTTTATAAACCAAAATTTCAAATGGCTCTGAAAATACTTTTCATTTTTTAGGAATAAAAATCACATTTAATTTCAATTTTGGGAGAAAGTCTGATGCTTAATTAAACAATATACTTATTGCTCATAGTATATTTTTTATAATTTATTATTCTTGGTGCTACTCCAGTGTGACAACAGATCTATGAAGGATAATTTTATCTGTATTTTTCTTAGGAATCAGAGCATTTAAGAATTTTAGTTTCTTTAGTTTAGTTTCTTTATCAAGGAAGTGTTATCTAGTTTAGATTACTTCCATTAAATAAAATTTAAAGACTGATTTATTGCCTTTGTAAGACATCAGAACTGAATTTAAAGATGAAATTTAATAACACTGCCTAGTTCCTTCTTTTACAGGAAGTTGAATCTGATATTAGTCCTTTGAGTAAATTTGTTTTAAAACTCACATCCTCTTGACAGGTAATTTTTTTTTTTCTCATTGGTCTTTTGGGAATATATAAAGGTCAAAGCAACACTGGTATATTTAAACAGACAACCAGCCACAGAAAATATAAAATTAATCATCAATATAGAACATGAATATTTTTATTATGGATTAATGTTTACTTCAAGCTGGAATTCAGGAGACAAACCAATTGCTTTCAAGTAATGAACAGCACTGCTCCCACCTCTTATCAGGGATAACTCAGTGCTTTCTAGGTAACATGAGACTGCCTATTTTCTAACGTTTAATCTCTCTTAGTCCATTGGATTAAATTATTGAGCTCTCATTTTTGGTTAAATCAGTGGCTATCAGAAGCGATAAATTACTGGGGAGACAGGAAAACAAAAAAGCAAGAAGAGAGACATTAAAAGATAATAGATAAAAGTACTTAGAAAAAATCTTGATTGTCAGTCATTCTTGGGTATTTTAACATATTGCCTGGAGAGCCAGCCACTTAGAGGTGGAAATTTGTTATTTTCGCCCTTTCTATCCTCTGTAAAAATATTAGTTTTTCAGATAACATCATTAACTTTTTTTCCTCTTTTCAACTTTTGTTCCAGGGTCTTATTTTATGTCACGTTTCTTGCTGCAAATACATTTACTCTTATGCCTCCTGACAGCCTGAATTGCAGCATGCAGCTGGCACGGTGACCTCTGCAGCTGGAATGGGAATTGATTGGCAGGCGGCCTGTGTGTCTAACCCAGGAGAAGTGTCTTCACACACACACACATACACACTCCACACACACTGCCTCCTCCCCATGACCACACACACACACACACATACACAATCCACACACACTGCCTCCTCCCCATGACCACACACACACACACACACACACACACACACACACACACACATCCATACACACTGAGTGACTTCAGTTGGCACCAACTTTGGGGAGTCTCATGGAGGCTTTCACCACCATGGTCTTCCAGCTGTCCAGCTGTTGAGTCACTTTGGAGCATCACACAAAGCAGGAGTTCACCAGCAGTTGTGTAGTCTGGCAGCCTAGGCAATGTACCTAGGAGGCCCAGGGGAGGTGATGCGGGTAGTTGACGCATGAGGATTACTTACTCTAACTTTCTAGTGGACCCGTAACCACAGCTCTTGTTGGTTTTTCTGGTCATACTTTTGCTTTGAATTCATTTCTTCCTTTTTGCTATTGATCGCAGCTCCTCTTTAAATATAAAGTTTCTAAATCACTTAATGTGACAGATCCCTTCTGGTGCTATATCTCAAGGCCTTTTGAATTTGCAGTTAAAGTAGCAACCAAAAATAAATAAATAAAATAAAATAAAATAAAAAGCTAGTTAAAATTCCGAACCAGTGATGCATTCATTGCTCAGATATGTTCCATAAGCTTTCAACCTCTTCTCATCATACAGACACATTTTAAGGCATTCAGAGTAGTGTTTTCTTTCCCTTGTATTAGAATTTCTTCATCCCTGTTCATATACACCTGGTTTCTGCAAGGGAATTTGGATTTCCAGAGATAAGCAGATTCAAAGCACATATGCATTTGTGCTTATTTTCCTGAATCTCTTCTCTCATATTTAGAATTTTTGGAGATTATCCCTTTATGTTGGCCCCTTCAAGTGGAATATTTTCCCTGTGAATAATGAACTGAAAAGTTCTACATATGCTCCTATTGTTTTCAAGATTGGAACAATTTTCAATTGATTTAATAAATATGGATACCATCCCTTTATACTCTGAGTCATAATTATGTACATGAATGATAGCTGCAAACTTCTATTTATACGCTATTCTTGAATGATTTAAAGGTGTATATCTATACTTATTTTCTTTTTAAAATGTACAGGCACAATAAATTTACATAGTTAAGTAAAAATGGATAAATATAGTGAACTTTTAAAATCCTGTGTTTAAAAATGTCATCACAATTTTATTGATCTGAGTTACTTTGAGAGTGAACATCTCGAGGAGGGACAGGTGGGAAGAGACGGGACATTAGAGTTTGGGGCTTGAAGAATTTTTCTCTAACAACAACAACAAAAAGCTTTTAATTATTGATTTTGAGAGCCAAAAAAATGTGAATAAAAATGCAACTGAGCAGCTACAAACAGACAGATGGGGTCTGGGAAAAGGCAAAGCTGCCAACCATTTGAGGAGAAAACGATGACAGAATCTAGTGCATGTTTTTAGCACAAAGGTGAGAGACAAGCTCTGTGACATATGTTATGCAATGTCTCATAGACACTAAAAATGACATGGACGACACAGAAGATGAATTGAGATCTTTTTGTTTCCTCTACTGTCAGAATCACTGTAGAAATAAGAAAATGGTGTAAGGAGAAATAGCAAAAAAAAGAAAGATCTTGAAATGTTTAAGATATTTTCAAGATTACATTGGAAAGCTAAATAAGTTCTTGCTCGTACATAAGAAAGTAATTCTGAAAGTAATCTGCAGAGGAGAGCTTTGAGCTTCCAGGTGAATCCTGAGTTGTGCACTTAATCTTTACTACCGTAAAATATGGCTTATCCATGTCACTGTGTAAGTTAATGGGGAATGAATGTAATAGGAGAGCAATTTGTACAAACAAAGATAGAATGTCAAACTCCCTTGATTGAGAGGCTTATATCACTGTACAGTAGCTGTAAAAAAGCCTGATCAAATAGTAACCAGATAAGATGTTGCCATGGTAATACCCTGCTAATGAAGGCGTATTGGAAATGAAGACATATACAATGAATTCTTTAAAATCTTGAAAAATGAAAACACACTGAAAATGGTAAATACACTCATGTGTATACATGTACATATACAAATATGTGTACATATATACACATGTATATATGTGTGTGCATATATACATATATGTATTGTAATATTTATATAATGCATATAATATATACATTAGTGAAAAAGTCAAACTAATTTGCTCCTTGGTTTTATAAAAAATTTACATTTGTATGAGAAGGACTTAAGGAATTGTTCAGATGCTATAATGTGGGTCTCTGGCCCTAGAAGGAGAAACTGAAGAATATAAATCAGGCAATTATTGAGATCTGGAACAAAGAAATTTACATAAAAGCCTAACAAACCAGCCAGCCCTCATAATGGAGAGGATGGAGAAAAGAGGTATTGAAGATGAGATTTCTTTCTGGTCCCCCTTAGCACAGTCACAATTTATCACACGGTAATAGTGAGTTAAAAAACAGATCCTCTAGTCAGGGGAAAAGGTTATTTTCACATTATTATCCATGTTTGGGCAGGAAGACGATAGGAATAGGGGTGCATGTTACCCATAGGAAAGAAATACTTAGAGGATTAAGCTAAAATGAGCTAAGAAATGCAAAGACAGAAACAGTCAGGGGGTGAATGACATATTCACTACAGCAAGTTATATCAGATTTGTTTATGAGATCACATATGATTTTCCCTAAAAGCATGGGTAGGACTATTTCAGAGTCCTGTGAATGGTTTCCTAACTCTGAACACTGATATTAATTCTGCCTTCTGTATGATACATATATGATTTCAAAGTTTCCAATAACATTAGGTAATGATTGATAATCATCCAATGTTTCAGGATACTAAATCTAAACTATGTATACCATGTGGGACCAATATCAGAAGAAGGTCATCATGGAAGCCCGATCAATCGTCATTTTGGACTGAGAGAGGAAGAAAAAGAGTGAAGGGCTAAAATCTTTCCATCATGTATTTGAATGGGACAAAAATACCCAGAGGAGCCCACTAGCTGGGCAATGCACTGTATCCCCATGAGTTTCTTCTGTATCTGTGAGAAGTGTACTACTCTTTGCAGTGCCATGAATAAGCCTTCAACAGTTATTAAAATATGCACATTGCTTTGCAGTTAAGTGAATTTTCAAAATAATTAATTACACTTAGTCATTCCTCCATATGCATTTTCCAAAATGTAAAGATTTATTATCAGTGTTACAAACATCATAAATTATAAAATAATGGGAACGTGTTATATTTGATTTTCGGAAGTACCTCTATTGTTTATTTTTAGGAAAACACTCTTTTATTTCTATTTTTAAGTCTCTTTAAAGATCATCCATTATAAATTCCCATAGAATACAGAAATATTCCCAAGCCAAAGCAGGAGGGATACTCTCATATCAAAATCTGTGGTTCCCTAGGCTTAATATTTCCAGCAAAAAACAAAACAAAAAACCTTACTTTTCAAAAACTACATATTTTTAGTCCCGAAAGTATTTATTAAAGTGAATTTAATTGTGTCAAGATAAAATTTACCTCTCTGAGAAGTACAAACCCTAATCAAAGTTCAGTTTTTTGCAGATATTCCAACTGAATCTGTTGCTTCTTCCAAAATAGAGCTTTTTTTATAGTAGTTGGTTAATTCTAAGGCAATTCATACCCTGCAAAGTTCAGGAGGACTTTGATCACATACCACCCCTTAGCTTTCCACCTCTCTCTCAGTCTTCTTAGTCTGAATTCATATTAAAGCCATGTCATTCCTTGCTTATTTCATTGTTACTCTTGCGCTTCTCCTACCTTATTACCAAGTTTTGAGGTGCACAGCTGAACTTGCTTGGTTTATTTGAGTGATATTGTCTCATTGAAAGTTAAATTATGTTAAGCTAACATATGTAAGATAAATAGTGAAAGAGATTATCATTTGGGAAAAGCAATTTTTAAGCAGGTGATTTTCTATTGACTTGAGACTATAGATTTCTAATTCAGAAAAAAATAAGTTATGAAACAAATTTTAAGACTGAGACAAAATAGCTGCCTCACTTTTCTGTGAGAAGATTGTTAACATTATTAGGAGAAATTCAGTGTAATTTTTCCAGTGTAATCTGGAAATATGCTGAAGGTGCCCAGAAATGCATTTTCTACTATGGTTTATTGCTTTATTAGTGTTTGCTTTAAATTTTAAATTATGCTTTAGACTGCTGCAACTGTTATAAATTTCTCAATACAAAAATGTTACTTTTGAGGAATTTTGCACAAAGATTGTGGTAAACATCATGAGCGTTACTTGGCAAAGCCTGGAAATAAGTCCAAATGCCAGCAGGTATATGAATCCCTATTCTCCCAGGGTTCTGTACTAAGGTGGGCTTGGGTTAGTGCTTAGATGGATAAAGCATAGGGCTGTGTTTCAAGAGGGTAACTCCTGCCTCTAAGTAATGAAAACCCTACAGCCCAATACCTGGAGAACAGGAATCTATGTTGCCATGGGAATTGAGTTAACGCATATTCCTCTCACTGCAGGGAAGAGAATGCCAAGCCCCTGAGAAGGCACATTTGGGAAAGATGGACATAGTGACCACAATTAGCTTGTCCTCTGGCTCACAGAGAGCTCCCAGAATCCACCCTGGGGTGTTTCTCTTGGTCTCCACATAGAACTCACATTCCCACTAGAAATGGGCTGGTGACATTCTCGATACTCCCCACATCTCACAACACCATTCTAAGCAAAAAGAAGAATGCTAACAACAACAACAAAAATCTACAACTTATATTTCAGCTAAACTAGAAGAGAGAAAACACTTCAAATTTGCATCTTTTAAATTGCTAAATCAACTGAGAGCAGCTCATGCAGCATCGCAGGGGATTGCAAAGTATGGAGGGGACCTAGCAGTCTAGGTGTCAGGAATCAGCAGATAACTTTAATGGCAGAAGGAGCTCTTCTCTGACTAGGAACTGCCATGAAAAGGACTGACTGAAACAGGACAAACTCCGCTACCAACGCAGAGAAAAAGCATACAAAGTTCCTGAGGGTTCCAGAGACAATAAATCTCAGAAGAAAGGGAAAGGAAGTGGAATATCTTTCAACTTGAGTTTTTCCTGGTGGCAACATTCACTGAAGGAACTAGGTTTGTGGTTTTCTTTTACTATGTTAAATATTTTCACTCCACCCTCTTCTTGCTTGTGTGGTTTGTGAAGAGAAGTCCTATGTAGTTCTTAACCTTGTTTCTTATGGACTAGGTGTTTTTGGTTTTGTTTGCTTCCTTTCAAGATGTTCTTTTTCTCTAAGGTTTTGGCAGTTTGAATATAATATGCCCAGGGGTAGACTGTTTAGTATTAAGCCTGCTTGGTATTCTCCAACATTCCTGGAAATGAAGCTTTATGTGTGTCATTATTTTGTAAACCACTAGCCATTATTACTGCAAATATTTCTTCTACTCCAATCTCTCTTACTTCTCCTTAGGATGCTCTAATTACATGTATAGTAAACGTTTTCAAATTCTTACATGGTTCTTGGATATTATGTTTTTTTTTAATGAGTTTTTTGTTTGCATTTTAGTTTAGGAAGTTTCTATCGAGATATATTCAAGCTCACTGGTTCATTTTTTAAATTGTGGTAAAATGTACAAAACTTAATCTTTATCACTGTAACCATTTGCAAGTATATTTCGGAGGCAGGAAATATATTCACAAGGTTGTGTAAATTTTCCCATTACCCCCAATATAAACTCTGCACCTATTAAATAATAACTCTCCATTTCCCCTTCCCTCCAGCCCCTGTAAACCTCCAGTCTACTCTCTGTCCTTACCAATTTACCCATTCTTTGTGTCTCATATAAATGGAATCATATGATATTTGTTCTTCAGGGTCTGGTTTATTTCATTTAGCATGATGTTTTTAATGCTCATCCATGTTATAACATATACTGAAATTTTATTCTTTTTATGGCTGAATAATATTTCATTGCATGCATATACCATATTTTGCTTACACATTGATTTATTGATGCACACTTGGGTTGTTTCCATCTTGTGGCGACAGGGAATAATGCTGTTAGCAACATTGGTGTACAAGCTCACTGATTCCTTTCTACACTGTGTCCAATCTACTGCTGAGCTCACGGGAGGCAATTTTTGTTTCCGTTACAGTGTATTTTTTTTTTTTTTTTTTTTGCGGTATGTGGGCCTCTCACTGCTGTGGCCTCTCCCGTTGCGGAGCACAGGCTCCGGACACGCAAGCTCAGCGGCCATGGCTCACGGGCCCAGCCACTCCACGGCATGTGGGATCCTCCCGGACCGGGGCACGAACCCGTGTCCCCTGCATCGGCAGGCGGACTCTCAACCACTGCGCCACCAGGGAAGGCCCGTTACAGTGTATTTTACTTCTAGTATTTCATTTTGATTCTTAGAGTTTCCACCTCCTACTTACATTACACATCTGTTCTTGTGTATTGTCTACATTTTTCATTAAAGACCTTAACATACTAATAATTTTATTTTTTTGTTTCTGAAAACAAATTTTATTTAAATAAGTGTTTAAATACATTACATAACATTAAAACTGAAGGGGAAAAAAAAACAAAAAACCAGCTTGTTACTTCACATGGCATCGGGCAGCTGTTGCTAGTAAGTTGCGAGCTCTACAGCTACATGACTGATACATCGGTTTGAAATTTGTTCCCTTGTCAAAAGGTTAACTCTGATAGAAGGTTGGCCTCACATTCTAATTTGGACATCGATCAGCTAGGATATGTCTGGTCAAAAAGACCTTGGTGGCAAGACAGATGTCCTATCACCTCACTAGAAGGAAGGTGGCTGCTCTAAGCTCTGTCCACCTGGTCACGTTGGAGATACCAGGGGATCTTTCCCCTGATGACCAAAGACTCCCTCTAGCAGTACAGCTGCCATTGCTGCCTCACCCCATCCTCCACTCTCATGGCTCAGTGACTGAATAATTCTATTTTTAATCAATTACTTATTTGTCAGTTACTTAATTTAATTTTAATTTAATTTTACTTTAAATTCTTTGGTGATTCTACAATCTGTGTCTGGCTCTGATGCTTGCTTTGTCTCTTCACACCGTGTTTTCTCTACCCTTTTAATATGCCTTGTAATTTTTGGCTGAAATCTGGTTATGAGGTATCAGATAATATAAACCAAAGTGAAAGACCTTTCTTGTGGGTTTTATGTTTATCTGACTAGGAGTTCAGCTGTATTTCATATTTATTGTAGCTACAGATCCCAGAGGATTCAAATTCCTCTGATGTTCTTGTTTTTAACTCCTCTGCTATCTCTGGGCTTAAGAGAACCTAAGAGCTCCTGCCTAATTAGAATCTGGGCCCTGCAGCTTTCTAAAATGTAATCCACTTTTATAATTCCAGATTCTCATTAATGTGGTGGTAAAGCATCAGGGAAGGGATTCTACAACCTTATGATTAAATCTTAGTTTTCAGTGGGGCTGTGCCCTTGGACTGTGGCCTTTACACGTGTTTTTTAGCTCCCTTTCACCTCTTGGGTGAGACAGACAGGTAGGCTAGAGGGGAGGAAACTGGGTAAATGTCCTCTCCCCTCTCTGGGTAGGAAAAGACAGCTGGTATAATGCCCTTTCTCCTGGAGAGGAGGCCTTTGTGATGGAGACTGTTCAGAGCATTTTTCAAAATGGTTATTTTCCCTTCCTCCTGCCAGGAAGTGTGCCTTTTAAAACAATTTCAAAATTATCAGCATCACTCCTCATTTCACAAAAGAATTTTACAAAGACATGAAATAGTCACAGAAGCTTAGTATTTCTAAAATTTTTGCTGGCGATCCACAGACCATTCTTAGGCAATTGATCTTTTAGAATTGGCCCTATAGAAAATGGAGCTGGTTATAGTTTGAAGAGGTGTGTTTATTGACTATTTATTTGAATTTTTAATAGTGGATTTTTCAAAATTGTCATCGACCACAAGGATTAGAGTTAAATATTCTTTACTTAGTTCTGTATTTGAATTAAGCAGGTTAAAAAGCCTGAAAGGAATCCTTTGCATTGTTTGCCATATTTTGGCCTCTCATAGTGTGTTTCTACAGCAAGAAGAAGATAACGTAATTCATTATTTAATTTTTTTTTAGCATAGATCTTTCTCTGCTATGGCTGATTTTTAATGATGTTGAAAAGGTATCTAAATGAGGACAATCCTCTGTCCACAAAACGTCAATGTTTTAGTCATGAATTTGTCTATCGTTTCTTAATAGGTGTGCATCTTAAAGGAATCAGGATACTTTACATTGATTATGGTAAATATTTTTTCTGAAAATGTATTATAAAGGAAGAAATAACTGTTTTTTTTTTTTTTCTATATCACAACTGAGTCTCATTAAAAATGCTACACTTTGTTGGATAGAAAGGTTTAAAATAAATCTGCTATTGTTTCATGTTAATCCCTGTGGCCCACTTGGTAAGAATCATGCATTTGAAAAGAAGCAGGACTCCCTGGGGCTACATGATAAAGAAAAAGTAAGTCTACAGACAATCAATATTATAGCACCATGTACCACAGCACTGAATCTTTGTTGTTTAGATATAGATTCAAGAACAGTAACCACTGCAAAAATTATAGTATACTTATGCATTCTGGCAGGACAATATCAATGAAATATTCCATTAATTTGACCCACATCTAACAAATTACATGAAGCGTAAATCCTAGCATAAAATCCAAGTCACTTTTTTCCTTCAGTTTTAAGGTGCATGGTTTCTATGTTGCTTGTATAATTCAAACACAGGGACACTTATTTTATAAGACTTGTAAAACTGAAAATTTAACCTAGTTTCTATGTAGAACAAGACAAAAAAAAAATCTCACTAATTAAATTTAACAAAAGCATCAACCCTTTTTTCTACTGAATTAGCACATTTTTGGAGTCACATTTCTGACCCTAAAAAGGAGCTCACATCTGTTGGAAGTAATGATATATTACTGTAATATGGAATCATATTGAGCCAAAAAATCAAAGGTGGCAATGGAAGTGGGATCAATGATGGAGTTTCTGTGAAAAAGACTTTAAACAGAAAAAACACCCTAATATATTTAAAGATGTTATTAATTTTGAACAAAATAATACAGTAGCTAGACAATGGATAATAAACAGCATTTAACACAAACACCAGTATCTCACTGCACATATTCTATAAGCTGTGAAAGTTGTTAAAAGATAAA
Organism: Orcinus orca; assembly: GCF_937001465.1. Classification (NCBI taxonomy): domain Eukaryota; kingdom Metazoa; phylum Chordata; class Mammalia; order Artiodactyla; family Delphinidae; genus Orcinus; species Orcinus orca. The sequence goes on along the minus strand of NC_064573.1, from coordinate 9,106,991 downwards.
CCGAAACTGTATTTGAGCAAAAATCAATTCCAACTGAGCAGTGCCAGGCCAGAAATGGTTATGAGGGCTCTTCCCGTAGGAGCCAGGGGAAAGCGTGGAAACAAATGAACAACATACTGATAAAATGACTCAATAGGTAGTAAGCATATTGCATGGATTGAGGCTATTTGCCAAAGGTCCTTGAATCTTCTAAGTGAATTTTATTACAGGAGGCAAAGTGGAATAATTTGAGGAAGGGAGATAATATGGTTTAAGTAAGATACTAATATTTCTTATTAGTATTATTTCCAAACAAAGATATCTTTGCCATATTTTAATGCAGTTCACATGAATCCTTATGTGTCTGGATGAAGAGTTGGGTGGTAAAAAAAAGAGAAGAAAAGGTGGATTCAGAGATAGAACACAAAACATTTTAGTACATAATTCCACATAGTGAACATAGGACTGGGAAGAGTGAAGGATGATTCATAGCCTATGAGATGTAGGGGTTAACAAAATTAGAAAAAAAAATTACTGGAACGGGAGAAATGAGAGAGAGAGGCAAATATTTGGTCCCATTTATGATCAAGAAAGGTCCAGCAGGCTGTGTAACACATGGGGACAGAGCAGGAGAGGGGTCAGGTCTAGAAATATAAATCAAAGTCAACCTGGTAACACTGATATTTAAAGTCATATGAATGGATAACCAAGAAAAATAAGGGCACCACATTTCAACCCTCAGGAGCATTGTTTCTTATTGTTTAACAATAAGAACAGGTATAGAAAAGCATACAAGTGATTTCATTTGAGAAAACAATGTACCATTTCCAGGCTTTCAGTATGACAGGGATCAGAGTGATAAAATGGCATGTTGAAAAGAAGATGAATGGAGCAAGAATTTCTTCAAAATGCCATTTACTCACACATGCTTAAAGGCAAAGGAGAATGTACTGTTTGCAAGATAGTGTTTAATTGCCTGAAAAAAGAAAGCAGACTCTGTGAGGGAAAGTGCCTTCAGTCACTATGACACTTTTTAATAACTGCATCTTATCTTGAGTAAACTACTTTAATAGAATAAATCACTCACGGAAGATTAATCCTTTCAAAAGGCACTGTTTAGGAACATCTTCCTTCTTATATGTTTTAGTACCTTCTTTTATAACTTCAAGTTTTTAACAGACATATTATACTTGCAATAATCTGTGAATATACTTCAATATTCTTGGAGTGGGAAGTTATAGGAATTCTAGGAATTTATTATTTTTCTGTTTGGTTTGATACATAGACATTTCAATGATTGTGATTACGCTGCATTTACCTTGGCTGCATGACTCGCTAAAGAGAGAATGCAGAATCCCTGATTCTCCATTTAACATTTATCTTTCAGATTTGAATTAGTTTGGTGTACTAAGAATCTGAGAATCTGCACATGGCTGTTGGCAAGAATTTTCAGACTTGGAGTTTGCATAAATGCATGCTTTACTTTCTATGTAAAAAATTAGAATACATAAACTGTAGTTTTAAAATGTACTTATTTTTAATAAATTAATTCAGCATTCAAAACCATGCCAGGTTGAATCTGAGAAATGAGCCTTAGGGAACCGTTGTATTACAAATCTAGATACTTATTATTACTTAACTAATTTCAAACCACAAAGCTAATCAACCACATGATAGCTTCGTATATTTTCATTAAACTCTCAAATTAAAAGTCAAGTATTCCACTGCCACAAGTTTTTACATTCCAATATAGTTTGTTTGATTAAGCTTTCTCATAAAAATTCTCCAATGATAGATTTCCTTTACATGAATAATAATAATATTTAATGCTTATTGAGGTTTTACCGTGTTTCAATTACCTCCTAATCCTTTTTATTGTTTAACTAATTTAATTTCAAAACTTATTTCAAAAGTTATTATTATCTGTATTTTACATATTTAAAAGTATGAACAAATAGATTAAACAGTTTAAGCAAGGTCATATGTGTATAGATGTGAAAATGCATTTGTGCATATATGAATGTTACATTTTACAAGATATAGTCGTATGGTTAAAACTTCTGTAAGACTTTTTTTCCAGATAAAAGAATGTCACCAAATTTCCATATATCAGCTATGATAGTAAAAGATGACAGTTACAATACAAATCCAGAAACCTTAAAAGAGGTTCCTAAAAATTATGTCACAATGATTGTTACCATTACAGATAGTTTAGCAAACAAAGATCTTTGGCTGCAGAGATCATATCCATATGGCCAACAATTACTTAATAAAATATTACCTATAAATTCCCTGAATTACTTTGCTACATTCTACTACAAATCTTCAAGGAAGAGCTTTATAATTAACTGAGACTACTTCAACTCTTCCATTTATGAACTTCAGCAGCTGGTACCATTTGATGCATATAGAAACTGTTTATTCTTCCTTTTTTATTTAGGAAACATATAATAATTGTTTGCTCGGTGTCAGAATATGTACCAAATACTGGAGATACAACATTAATAACACATAATTTAATTAAATGCGCTGACAACTGAAAAGTATAACCGATAAACCTCTGTAAAAATAGATTAGCAAAGATATGAAGTAACAAGGGGGCACAACTAAACTTCTTTTGGAGGTGAGAGAGATCAAGGAAGTATTTTCTGAAGTCCTGGAATGTCTACTGGTGTGGTCGTGAAGGGATGGGGGATGGGCATGGACAGCATCTCCACCGAAGAGATTATTACCAAAGTCTTTCAGAAATTTTTTCTAACAAGTATAGTATTTTCACTAGTATTTTTAAATTTCCTTTCCCAATATCAAATGACATATATTTTATTGGCAACAAATTTCAAGAGCATGTCCAATGCAGTGACCAAAACAGATGATTTAGTTTTATTTAATCCAGCAAATCTAAACAAACTCCTGCATAAGCTTTTCCTTAGCTGTGTTTTGCTGTTGGTAGCAGGTGAATTTTAACTGTTTCCTGGCTGTGTACAATAGACCTCTGACCAACTTGTTCCCTTTTGGCGTACCATTTTAGAGACCTTGAGAAACTGATTTAATCTTCCTGAAAATATTTGACTCTGATGTTAATAGTACTACTTAGCACATGGACTTGATATGTTATTTAAATGAAATATGTAAATCATTTGGAACAGTTTAAGGCATAGCAGGCACCCAATAATTAAATACTAATGTTAATATTATTATTCTCTAAATATCAAGTCTAGAAAAATACAATTTACTTACGGTAGACATTGACATATATGTAAATTGTATCATTCTTATTTCTCACTATTTAAAAGGCAATGTTAGTTAATTTAAAAGTTAATCAAATGCTCTTATATGACTCAGATAATTGTTTTTTTTAATGCCCTCCAGAAATTGTCTATGTTATAAGCAGAAACTCATTTTAACTGAAAATTACATCATAGCTGATCTTTCCTTGTGCACTTTGCAATAGTCTTTGTGCCAAAGCAATAAAATACAACATAGATATGTAAATGAATTTTGTTTTGCTCTTAGTTATTTTTCTGTCTTTTAGTTTATGAGATACTTTCAACATATTTTCAGCTAGTGTATGCATTACAGTTCAAATTATAAGAATTATTGCATCAAAACTACAATAGTTAAAAGTATGGTATCCATACATTCACCGACCATTCAACCTTTTGTCATAAAAGGATTCAGTCACACCATTTAATGATTATTTATGATATGGTAGATAAATATCATTAGCACATTATGATATATCATAATATATCAATATATGTCATTTTAGCATCTGGGAATACAGAGATGAATTTATTTAGTCCCTATTTTAAAAGGAGAATGTGTGCATGTTTTGTTTGGATGGGATTTTCAGAGTTTAGAAAACAAAGAGGAGAACACACATTAATGATCTGATGTAGTATGATATATTCAATACTAGAGAGGTAATTACAAAATACTGTGGAGAGCAGATAAAGGAGGAAAAATACTGCAGATGAGAATTACGGAAAGAGTGACAGAGGAGTTTGCATTTTAATTGGACTTTTAAGAAAAAGCATACATATATGAAATCCAGGTGTCAGCAAGAAGTTAGCTAGAAATTTAGATTCATTGCCTCAAATCCCCATGCAATACACTGTACATGTCCAAAGCCCTACCGTGATTTCTGGAAATTTAGACTTTTAGAGACACTTATACTTCTAGGCTCCCACTTCCACAGAGTTTTTTTACCTGATTTCATAGCACCAACCCCTTCAGGTACTACTCAAAACAAACAAACAAACCAAATAATTTTTAAAAATATTTATGGTTATGTTCAGAGAGCATAATGTGATTTGTGATTTTTATTTTTCCTGAATCCATTAACATGAAGCATGTTTTGATGGGGTTCCATTGTGATATAATTCCATTTAAATGTAAAGAAAGTCAATGAGGGCTTCCCTGGTGGTGCAGTGGTTGAGAGTCCGCCTGCCGATGCAGGGGACACGGGTTTGTGCCCTGGTCCGGGAGGATCCCACATGCCGCGGAGCGGCTGGGCCCGTGAGCCATGGCAGCTGGGCCTGCGCGTCCGGAGCCTGTGCTACGCAATGGGAGAGGCCACAACAGTGAGAGGCCCACGTACCGCAAAAAAAAAAAAAAAAAAAAAAGTCAATGAATCTGAGTGAAATCTGCTTATATTCTTCAATAAATCTTACTCTTTCTCTCTAATCCACACTTGTATAACTAATACAGTTCATTGAAAAAAAGCTGGGTTCCCTGCACAATAAATGATATCGAATATTTATTACAGATCTCAAAGGACACAGATGGATTTTCAGAGCCCTTGGTTGACTTGGCAGTGATGGCCATTAGAATTTTTTCTGTGTGTGACAGGTATACACTCAGTCAACTTAATGTGCATGTCAGAGCAAATCCTCATATAATACATACAATACCTAACTCTGCAGGGCCTTCATATAAGGTTTATGTTCAATAAATCTGCCATTTACACAGAAAAGAGAAGATAATGGATCACTATCTCTATGAAATGAGAAAAAAAGAATATCCCAGTCCATTTTTCTTATTTTCTAAATATACATAAATAGAGCCAAATTTAATTTTAAAAGTTTTGGTCTGATGATTTAAACTGGAGTAATCTCTTTTTTTACGACCTTATTTCCCCAGTGTTCTTGGTGGCAATATTTCAAGTCAATTCAGGTTAAATTAGCTGACAGGAATTTTAGGCTTTGAGATCTCCTGTATTTTCTAAATGCAGACATGAACATTTGTGGGTCATTTATACTGCATCAAATTGTGTTCTATATTTTTGGCATGCAATAAAGTTTAATTGAATATTTTATACACATTATTTTGATGTGCTCTGTTTTTTTCCCCTTACCATATATAGCGTGATCATCTAAATTATTTGAAACAATTTAGATTCTAAGCAATTTGAGAATAGTCTTTTTTTTTTTAGTCTTTTTTTTTGAGTTCCCACACTATTTAACACTTTGCTTAGACAATTATTTATAATTGATTTAATTTTTTTTTTTTTTTTTTTTTCGGTACGCGGGCCTCTCACTGTTGTGGCCTCTCCCGTTGTGGAGCACAGGCTCCGGACGCGCAGGCTCAGCGGCCATGGCTCACGGGCCTAGCCGCTCTGCGGCATGTGGGATCTTCCCGGACCGGGGCACGAACCCATGTCCCCTGCATTGGCAGGTGGACTCTCAACCACTGCGCCACCAGGGAAGCCCATAATTGATTTAATTTTATAAATGAGTTGAGCCTTTTAATAATGGATGTAATATGAGTTGGGTAACTACTGGTTTAATTAAAGAGTGAATGAAAATCAAAATAACATCTAATATTAAAACCCTGTTGTAACATCTTGAGGGAGCTATTGAATTAACTGCTTCTTCACTGATTTTACACTTTCCATCAATTTTTCCTTAACGTTGGTGTCAAATACTTGGACTTACTATCTTGTGCGGCCTTTCCATCCTGTGTGGCCCTTAACAAGAAGATAAGGGCCAAATGCAGTTTGCTTGCTTATATTTCCCCAGAACTTCACAAAGGACCTGGCACTTTGTATGTATTCAATATTTATCCAATTAAGGATTAATTTGGCCTAAATGACCTCACCTTAATTTGGCCTATAAGATTGCACATGAGTTGGTCCCTCCCTAAATTTCTAATTTCATGCTGTGCTTCTGGTGACACTGATTTTGTACCTTCTCCTGCTGCTTTACTAATCCCAGCCATATTGTTATCGTTTCCCTCTTAACAACCATTGCCTTTGCTCTTTTCTCTGCCTGGCATGCTCTTCACAAGATTTTCAAGTGCCTTATTATTTTTCATTAGTCAAACCTCAGTTTACTGTCTTATTTTATTCATGGTACATTTTCTTATCTGAAACCTCCTTGCATATTTATTCTTTTATCTGCTATCACTTTAACATCCTGGATGACAACTTGGACCTTCTTCATTTTGTTCACTCTTGTCTTCTCAAAGTCAAGAACAATATCTGGTACACATTAGGTACTTAATAGAAAATACTGTATAAAGACACACATTCTGGCATATGATAAATGATTTGCAAAGTATACTGCAGGAATTGTCTAGGCTTCTCTAAGTTTTAAAGCAGCACTATTTAATGGATGCTCCTGGGGGCATTCCTGAGGGCCACTGAAACACACTTAAACAGAACAAAGGAGCACACACTGAGCTTGAAACACGGAAAGATAATCCCATATAAGGTGGTAAACCAAGAAAAGGCTCTGTGGACTCTTGATCTCTGGGTAAGGAAGTGTTCAAGGCCCAGGGGTCATTCTTATCTGACAGAGCAGAGGTCATAAAACTATGCAAGGGACTGCCTTTCCCAACAGTGTAGAACATCTTCAATTGTTGCAGTCAGTCTCCTGAAATCCAAAGTAGGCGTGTTCATCCTTCATAAATCTGTGTGATTGCGTTATTTGGTTCTTTGTGATTGAATTTTAAGATATCCTCATATATTTTAGATATTAGCCCTCATAAGATGTATGGTTTGCAAATACTGTCTCCCATTCAGTAGGCTGAGTTTTCACTTTTTTGATTGTTTCCTTTGCTGTGAAGAAACTTTTCTAGTTTGATGTGATTCTCTTTGTCTATTTTTGTTAGGGGAACCACTCACTAAAACGGCCCACCCTGGCCAGGCACCATAGTAACTACTTGCATGAGTTATCTTACAACAGGATGTCCTGGTAAGGAAAGTGGAACTAACAAGCTACCACCAACTGGAAGAATTCGGGAAAGATCAAAAGGAGAGAGGAGACGCCAGTCCATATGTCCTACCACCTCCCAGAATCCTTCTTGCTGGAATCCATCTTGGCTGAGCAATGCATGTGCCACCAGGAAGGACCCTGAGTCAGAGTGATTGGCCAGACACTTGACCGGAAACTAACCCCTTTACCATAAAACCCGAGACTGCGAGCCACATGGCAGAGCAGTTCTCCTGGGCTCCCTTACCCTCCTGCTCTCCTCCTGGGAGCCCCTTCCCAATAAAATCTTGCTTTGTCAGCATGTGTGTCTCCTAGGACAATTCATTTCCGAGTGTTAGACAAGAGCCCACTCTCGGGCCCTGGAAGGGGTCCCCCTTCCTGCAACATTTTTGCTTTTTGTGTGTGTGCTTTTGATGTCATTTCCAAAAAAGTATTGCCACGGCCAATGTCAAGAAGCTTTTTCCAAAGTTTTCTTCTAAAAGTTTTATGTTTTCAGGTCTTACATTTAACTCTTTAATTCATTTTGAGTTGGTTTTTGTGTGGGCTGTAAGATAAGGGTCCAATTTCATTCTTTTGCATGTGACTCTCCAGTTTCCCAGTATCATTTATTGAAGGCTATCCTTTCCCCCACTGTATATTATTAGTACTCTTGTCAACAATCACTTGACCACAAATGCATGGGTTTATCTCAGGGATAAAAAATGGGAAACGGGCCTGAATAGACATTTCTCTGAGAAGATATTCAAATGGCCAACAGTATTTGACAAGGAGCTCATCATCACTAATCATCAGGAAAATGTAAATTTAAACCACAATGAGATATTACTTTATACTTGTTAGAATGGTTATTATAAAAGAAAACAAACAAGTGTTGCTGAGGATGCAGAGAAAAGAGAACCCTTTACACTGTTGGTGAGAATGTATTTTGGTTAATCTGCTATGGAAAACAGTATGAAGATTCCTTAAAAATTTAAAAATAGAACTACCACATAATCCAGCAATCCCACTTGTGGGAATAAATTGAAATGAAATCAGGATCTTGAAGAGATATCAGCACTCTTATATTCACTGAATCATTATTCACAATAAACAAAACATCAGAGCAGTCTAAATGTCTGTCAGCAAATGAAAGGAAAAAGAAAATGTAATATATATAATAAAATATTATTCAGCTTCAAAAAAGAAGGAAATCCTGCCATATACGACCACATGGATGAACCTGGAGGACATTATGCTAAGTGAAATAATCCAGTCACAGAAGGACAAATATTGCCTGACTCCACTTATATGAGGAATCTACAATAGTCAAATTCATAGAAACAGAGAGTAGAATGGGTGGTTACCAGGAGCTGGGAGAGAGGGAAATGGGGAGATGTTGGTCAAAGAGTACAAAGTTTCAATTTTGCAAGATGGTAAGTCCTAGAGATCTTAACTTTGTTAAGAGGATATATTTTATATTGTGTTCTTATCACAATAAAATAATAAAATAAAAAGGGTAGGAGGAGGAAAGTAGTAGAGGTAGTGGATATGTTTATGGAATAGGATTGTGGTGATGGTTCCACAGATGTATACTTATCTCCAAACTCATCAAGTTGTATACATTAAATACGTATGTGTTTTGTATGTAAATCATGTCTCAGTAAAGTGATTTTTAAAAAAATAAATAAATGTGATATTTCTCATTATTTCTAATTTTCTAAATTCACAGAATATTAATCCCCGTTATTATATTTTATTCTTTGCACTGGTGATGAGGTATGTATGTTTACTAACTGTATTTTTTCTATAGTGTCTGTGTGGGTACACACGGATGTGGTCATGTCCATTGCAGTGTGTAAAAAAATTATTGCTATATACTAGTAAGACTTTATCTTTTGTCTCCGCAACGCTGAGAAAGTAGTGAACCTGTTGTAGTATGTGTTAACATGAGTACCATTAAGGGAATAGTTTTCCTTCTCTCTCTCTCTTTTTTTTAAAAATTTATTTTTGGCTGCATTGGGTCTTTGTTGCTACACCTGGGCTTTCTCTAGTTGCAGTGAGTGGGGGCTTCTCTTGTTGCGGAGCATGGGCTCTAGGCGCATGGGCTTCAGTAGTTGTGGCACGTGGGCTCAGTAGTTGTGGCTCACGGGCTCTAGAGTGCAGGCTCAGTAGTTGTGGTGCATGGGCTTAGCTGCTCCGCGGCATGTGGGATCTTCCCGGACCAGGGCTTGAACCTGTGTGCCCTTCATTGGCAGGCGGATTCTTAACCACTGCACCACCAGGGAAGCCCTTTTCCTTCTCTTTTAAGAGTAGAATGTACAGTGTATTCTGGTCCATTCACACCCAGCATCATTGTGAGTGGTGGCTATGTTGCAGCGGAGACCGCAGGCCTGCTGAACTGAGGCTCTGATTTGTTTCAACAGGTCATCCACTGGTGTATTCCTGTGAGAGTGGCCCAACCGGGAGTGCTGAGCTACAGAAAAAGACCTCTGTGATTAGATGATATTTAATGTAAAAGGATAATCATTTAGGATATATGTGTCTCATGAGAAGAAAGAAATATAGCAACTGAGTTTTACAGGTGTATTATTGAATGCCTGACTGACATAACAGAGAATTAGATTCAAAGAAGCTTTTAAATACATCATGTGAAAATTAAGTTACAATTACAGGTCTGATAATAGCGACAATTTTCCAGGTAACCTACCCAGTCCCAGATACTATATTATTCACTTTAGATCCATGATCTACAAAAGCCATACATATTAATCGATCAATAGTTTAGTTTACTGTGTAAACTAAAGTTACTGTGTAATCATATATGGTGCTCATTCATGTCAAATGCTATAAGAAAGCTCAAGTATAGGCTGACATGATCACTGCTCTCATGTTGTTTATATATTATTTGAAAGAAGACAATAAAACATTTTATAAAAATAAATTATTTAATTGAGAAGTACAGAATGCTCTGCAAGAACATAATCAAAAAACAACAGCAATCTAGAGGGTGAGATAAGAATCCCATCAGAATAGATCAACATTACCCTGATACAGAAAGGGTGGATTTTATTATGGGAAGTGGTGTGGGGAAATGACAAAAGATTTCGGGAGAGAAGGCAAAGAAAATATTTTGCAGGCAGCCATCCAAGGTGGCATGCGTGGAGTGAAGACTCCCTGGCAGGCAGTGCTGGGGAGTTTCTGGTGTGTTTGGAACGTGAAGTGGGCAGGGCTAGGAGGGAGAAGTGATGCTGGAGTGTCAGCAGTGACGTCACCGCACACCTTATAAGACCGGGAAAGGAGGTTTTAGTTTTCTACTGAAACCGTGTACAAGCCCCTGTGTCCTTGTCTTTTGAAGTAAAAGGCTGAGTTGAGAGTTAATGATGGGGAAATGTGAAGCTGTAGAAACAAAGAACAGCTGTTGGACTGGGGAACTGGCAAAAATTTAGACCGTAAATCTGCCACATAGCAGAATCACCAAACTCCCAGTTCCCTGAAAGATATCGATAAAGGCCTGACACACATTCCTAAGCTGTGTTTACAGGAAGCCGACCCACCAGATGAAAACTGCTGACTGCAAGAACATAGACCCTAGACTGCTTGGAACCAGAAAGTTGATGATGCTGACTCACAATTACCTCACCACCAACCAATCAGAAGAATGCCCATGAGCTGACCACGCCCTGTTCCTTGAGCCATTACTATAAGACTCCTCACTACCCACTCCAGGATGGGACACGCAGTCTTGAGGGCATTGGCCCCCTGTGGCCCCTTTTGCCTGGCAAAGCAATAAAAGCTATTCTTTTCTGCTTCACCCAAAACTCTGTCTCCAAGATTCAATTCAAGGCCGGTGTACAGAGGCTGGGTTTCGGCAACACTACCCGGGCAATGAGTAGCCACTGATAGACTTTGGGCAGTGGAGTGATAAGTGTGAAAAGATATGTGTTTTGGAACCATCCCTGAGAACATAGTAAGGAGAGTAGCAAGAGCGAAAGCAGGGAGAAGTCACAGGAGGCTGTAGGTTTCAGGTGAGAAATGGTGGCAGCATCGAGAGGGTGACAGTGAGGATGGACAGGAGTATTTAGCAGGCAGAGGGGATAGAATTTTGTGATTCCATGGATGTGGCGTGTGAAGAGCTCCACATCCATGGAAGAGTCTCTATGCTTTTGACTTTGACACTGAGTAGTGATGACATTTGCACAGGTAAGGAACATCAGAGAGGTGAGGCTTTACAGAGATAAGTGATACATTTATTTTACACGTTGAGTTAAGGTGATTTTGAAAAGGAACCAGTGAGGATAGATGATAAACAATAGGGTATAATGATCCAGAGCTCAGTAAAAATGTCTGGGCCATTATCAGCACCCGTTATGCTATGGAATTATCGTCCCATGATAACTGAATCATGGAGTAGATGTTCTCATCTAGGAATAGTAGTCTGACAATGCAATCTTAAGGAAAAACCAACATTCGATGAATAGAAAGTAAAAAAAAGAAATTTGTAAAGTTGTGGCAAGAGAGAGAGAAAGAGGGTATCTCTGTTACATCTTCACTGGGTGGTGGGACTGTTAGGATGTTACTGACACGTCAGTAAGAGGACAGAAAGTGTAGGCATTCAAGCACTTTGACGGTGGAGATTAAATGATAATGAGACCAGTCAGCACCTAGAAGAAGATGTGGCGTGTGTGTGTGTGTATGTGTGAGATTCATTTTTTAAGGTTTGAAAGACTTCAGCATGTTTATATGTTTATTCAGAAAAGCCAGTAGGAATTAAAGGTAGATTCTATTGTATAATTTTAAAGATGAGGAAATTAATTGGTTTAGGAGGACTGAAGGGATTTCAAATATCAAATTATGAATTAAATACAGACATTTAGATAGGAGAGATACAGATGGTAAATGAGCACATGAAAAGATGTTAGACATCACTGTTCATAAAATAAATGCAAATTAAAACCACAATTATATATCACTACCCTCCTATTAGAATGGCTAATATATATATATATATAGAGAGAGAGAGAGAGAGAGAGACAGAGAGAGACAGAGACAGAGAGAGGAGAGAGACAGACAGAGAGAGACATCACAAAGTAGTGGTTATGGAACAACTGGAACTCTCTCACACATTGCTTCTGGGACAGCAAAAGCCACTTTGGGGGCAATAGTGGCAGTTTCTTATAAACTCATACATACACTTAAAATATGACCTGGCAATCTCACTTCTAAGTGTTTACCCCAAAGAAATCAACACTTATGCCCACACCTGTATGTGAATGTCAGCAGCACATGGAAACATAATACTCCGACAATGGAAACAAGGGAAAGACCAGCAACTGATGAATAAATAAATAAAACTTGGTAAATCCATAAAATGGAATTGTTCTCAGCAAACAAAAAGGAATAAACTACTGATATATGGAACAACATAGAAACACCTCAAAAATATTTTGCAAGTGAAAGACAGGCACCCTCTGATTTCATTTACACAGACGTAAATCATACTGGGGACTGCCACAGTTGGGCTAGGGGTGGAGGACTGATTGCAAAGGACACAAGGGAATTTTTGGGATGATGGAAATGTTCTATATTTGCTTGTAGTTATGATTCCATGATCGTATACATTTGTCAAAACTCAATGAACTGTACACCTAAACAGTATAAATTTTACTGAGTGTAAATTATATCCCAAAGAAAGTAATTGATTATATTGGGTTAAATAGACATGAACATGCTTGTATATATTTAGATTCTTTTTTAAAATATTTTTTCAGCTAGTTTTATTGAGATAAAATTGACATATAACATTGTATAAGTTGAAGGTGTACAGTGTAATGATTTGACTTACATACATCATGAAATGATGACCACAGTAAGTGTAGTGAACAGCCATAATCTCATATAGATACAATATCAAAGAACAAGGAAAAAATCTGTTTTTTCCTTGTGATGAGAACTCTTAGGATTTACTCTTTTAACTTTTATATATAATATAAAGCAGTGTTAATTATACCAATTATGTTGTAGCTTACATCCTTAGTATTTATCTTATAATTTTAAGTCTGTGCCTTTTGACCACCCTCATCCAATTACCCCTCCCCTCACCCCCTGCCTCTGGTAAACACAAATTTGATCTCTTTTACTATAAGTTTGTTTGTTTGGGCTTGGAGTTGGGGGGTTCAATTGACCTACAGCAGTATGTTAGTTCCTGGTGCACAACATAGTGATTCGGTATTTCAGTACATTACAAAACGATGATAGATTTTATCAAAACTAAAACCAAGTCATATGTGAAGAAACTATTTGGGCACAGGAACAAGTTAATGGGTGCATTAAATTTTTATTCAACGTCTTCATCCAACTATCGTGGAAATCATCAAGCAACAACAGAAATGATAAAAATTCATAATTATTAGTGTTATTAGTTTTTAACCCATTGTTACAAAAGACGGAAACTCAGACACACTCATTTATAGACTCATTTCTGTGGATAACTGGCCTGCCTTTATTGAAACACAAGATCAATGAGCACAACATGTATGTCTTTGTTATAGTAATCTTTTGCAATATGAAATTTTTTGCTGTCAATCTTTCAGAAGATTCTTTTGGTCTGTTTATCTGCATGTTCAAATATGCAAACATTGATGCTCATAAAAATAAATGTTCACTGTCTACCTTTGTCACTTTATTTCTTAGACAGTTAAGTATCTTAAACAGTATTTATCTTTGTAGGCTGTTCAGTTTTATAGCTGAGGAGATAGTTTCTATACGTTAAGAAAGGGTGAGACAGTGAATGTAATTTCCAGAGAAAAAGGAACTAAGTATGTACACGTGAAATTCATGGCACAATTTTTATCGTATGTATTTTCCTATTATCCATATTTACATCTTCACAGATAAGAGACAGTAACTCATACATATAATAACAAGATGATGAATTTTATTTTTCAAATGAGGTTTGTAATACTCTCAGCCTGAGAGAATCTCCATAGTTATCTGAGATGGCAATCTAGTTCCATATAAATGCAAATTAACATTGTTTGTCTCAGAAAGCCCTTGCATCTCAGATTAGTCATAAAAATTTAAATCACATTATGTCGGTACCAATTCCTCAATCTAAAACTCATTGGGAGATGGGTAGGAGAAATTCCTCTTTTCTTTTCTTTTTTTTTTGGTTAATAGTGACCATTTATTTTGAAGTGACACAAAACAGTTCAAATTGAAATCCTCAGGTTTAGAATCTTTATTTTTGAGAAGTAAAACATTTATTTGAGAGTAACCACCTTAATGCAAGGATTGGGGGGTGGAAGGAAAGAAAAGCTCTACTTTATAGAAGGATACCCAAAATGCAATAGCTCAAGCAAAATATCTTTTTTCCCCTCTCTCATAGAATAGTCTAGTTCTCTATCCAAACAAAGATGGATGAGTGAGCATGAAGTGTACAAGTGAATGAAAAAGATGGCATCAGCACAGCCATTATTCCTGGAAAGAATGCGACGGCCAGTCAAGTCCCATGGTCACCTTTAATACTTTACTCAGGCTTATGCCCATGTTTCTATACTGTACTTTAAGACTGTCTTTTCTCTGTGGAAACACTTTTCTAAAAGTTGTTTAGCAAAACAAATAGAATAAGATTTATAAAATACCAGACATTTTTTAAATGGGGGGAAAAATGGAGGTTAGAAAGTAAAAGCACTTCTCAGATGGGTAAGACTAAGAATGGGTATTAAAATTAAAACCTATACTGGTGCCAGGCTATTTATATTTGACTTTGTTAAATTTTCTTAACTACGATATGGAGGGATGGTGATGATAACGGTGGTGATTATGATGATGGTGATGATGGTGGTGGTGATGATGGTGGTGATGATGGTGGTGGTACTGGTGGTGTTTTAATACTAAAAAGTTTAGAAAATAAATTCCATATTTGCCAATTAACTAAGATTTAAAAGTTAAACATCTGGCTATTTTTGAAACGGATGTTCAACTCCAAGCTTATGATTCTAAACTCTTTTTTCTATTTTTCTCTAAGTAAAAAGAAATTAGTTTATATTTAAGAAGCAATCTGAGTCTAACAGTGAAAAAATCTCAATACCCAGGGAGACTTCATATCACCGTGGTTAAATCTACTTTGGAATAAAATTTAAATAATTTAGCAGAACTTCCCAAACCACAGAAATGAGATTTTCAGTGGCTCATGATGGTTTTGGGCATTTAATATGATCTCATACTTCTCCAAAGTGTTTGATTACAGTAGCCCAAAGACCACAGCATATGGGAAACAGATATGAAGGCTCTAGCACAACTACTATTTAATCCAATTTCCCTTCTGAAATACAAATTACTAAAGCATATTGTGACATTTAAAAAGCACTAAATCGCCACATGCCCCAGAGCAACTAGGCCCATGCGCCACAACTACTGAGGGAAAAAAAAAGCACTAAATTGGGGACCTTCAAGATGGTGGAGGAGTAAGCTGTGGAGATCACCTTCCTCCCCACAGATACATCAGAAATACAGCTACACGTGGAACAACTCCTACAGAACACCCACTGAACGCTGGGAGAAGACCTCAGACCTCCCAAAAGGCAAGAAACCCCCCACGTACCTGGGTAGGGCAAAATAAAAAAGAATAAACAGACGAAAGAATAGGGACGGGACCTGCACCAGTGGGAGGGAGCTGTGAAGGAGGAAAGGTTTCAACACACTAGGAAGCCCCTTCGCGGGCGGAGACTGCGGGTGGCGCAGGGGGGAGCTTCGGAGCCGCGGAGGAGAGCACAACAACAGGGGTGCAGGGGACAAACAGGGGAGATTCCCGCACAGAGGGTCGGTGCCGACCAGCACTCACCAGCCCGAGAGGCTTGTCTGCTCACCCGCCGGGGCGGGCGGGGCTGGGAGCTGAGGCTCGGGCTTCGGTTGGAGCGCAGGGAGAGGACTGGGGTTGGCGGCGTGAACACAGCCTTCAGGGGGTTAGTGCGCCACGGCTGGCCAGGAGGGAGTCCGGGGAAAAGTCTGGAGCTGCCGAAGAGGCAAGAGACTTTTTCTTACCTCTTTGTTTCCTGGTGCGCGAGGAGAGGGGATTCAGAGCGCCGCTTAAAGGAGCTCCAGAGACGGACGCGAGCCGCGGCTAAAAGCGCGGACCCCAGAGACAGACATGAGACGCTAAGGCCGCTGCTGCCGCCACCAGGAAGCCTGTGTGCGAGCACAGGTCACTCTCCACACCTCCCCTCCCGGGAGCCGGTGCAGCCTGCCACTGCCAGGGTCCCGTGACCCTGGAACAACTTCCCCAGGAGGACGCACGGCACGCCTCAGGCTGGTGCAACGTCACGCACGGCGCGCCTGGTGCAACGTCACGCCGGCCTCTGCCGCCGCAGGCCCGCCCCGCACTCCGTGCCCCTCCCTCCCCCCCGGCCTGAGTGAGCCGGAGCCCCCGAATCAGCGGCTCCTTTAACCCCGTCCTGCTGAGCGAAGAACAGACGCCCTCAGGCGACCTACACGCAGAGGCGGGGCCAAATCCAAAGCTGAACCCCGCGAGCTGTGCTAACAAAGAAGAGAAAGAGAAATCTCTCCCAGCAGCCTCAGGAGCAGCGGGTTTAAATCTCCACAGTCAACTTGATATACCTGCATCTGTGGAATACCTGAATAGACAGCAAATCATCCCAAAATTGAGGAGGTGGACTTTGGGAACAAATGTAGACTTGGGGTTCGCTGTTTGCGACTGACATGTTTCTGATTTTAGGTTTATTTTAGTATAGTTTTTAGCACTTGTGATCATTGGTGGATTAGTTTATTGGTTTGGTTGCTCTCTTATTTTAATATTATTACTTTTGTTTTTTAATTTTAATAATTAAAAAATTTTTTTTATCTATTTACTTCTTTTTCTCCACCCTTTTCTTCTGAGCCATGTGGCTGACAGGGTCCTGGTGCTCTGGCCTGGTGTCAGACCTGAGCCTCTGAGGTGGGAGAGCCAAGCTCAGGACATTGGTCCACCAGAGACCTCCTGGCACCACGTAATATCCAATTGGTGAGAGCTCTCCCACAGATCTCTGTCTGAACACTAAGACCCGGCTCCACTCAACGACCAGAAAGCTACAGTGCTGGACACCCTATGCCAAACAACTAGCAGGACAGGAACACAGCCCCACCCATTAGCAGAGAGGCTGCCTAAAATCATAATAAGGTTACAGACACCCCAAAACACACCACTGGACACAGTCCTGCCTGGCAGAAAGACGAAATCCAGCCTCATCCACCAGAACACAGGCACCAGTTCCCTCCCCTCCCCTCCACACAGACAACAAGAACAACAGGAACTATGAACCTGCAGCCTGCAAAAAGGAGACCCCCAAACACAGTAAGGTAAGCAAAATGAGAAGAAAGAGAAATATGCAGCAGATGAAGGAGCAAGGTAAAAACCCACCAGACCAAACAAATGAAGAGGAAATAGGCAGTCTACCTGAAAAAGAATTCAGAGTAATGATGGTAAAGATGATACAAAATCTTGGAAACAGAATAGAGAAAATACAAGAAACGTTTAACAAGGACCTAGAAGAACTAAAGAGGAAACAAACAATGATGAACAACACAATAAATGAAATTAAAAATTCTCTACAAGGAATCAATAGCAGAATAACTGAGGCAGAAAAACGGATGAGTGACCTGGAAGATAAAATACTGGAAATAACTACTACAGAGCAGAATAAAGAAAAAAGAATAAAAAGAATTGAGGACAGTCTCAGATACTTCTGGGACAACATTAAACACACCAACATTCGAATTATAGGGGTTCCAGAAGAAGAAGAGCGAAATAAAGGGTCTGAGAAAATATTTTAAGAGATTATAGTTGAAAACTTCCCTAACATGGGAAGGAAATAGTCAATCAAGTCCAGGAGGCACAGTGAGTCCCATACAGGATAAATCCAAGGAGAAACATGACAAGACACATATTAATCAAACTATCAGAAATCAAATACAAAGAAAAACTATTAAAAGCAGCAAGGGAAAAGCAACTAACATAAAAGGGAATCCCCATAGGGTTAACAGCTAATCTTTCAGCAGAAACTCTGCAAGCCAGAAGGGAGTGACAGGACATATTTAAAGGGATGAAAGGGAAAAGCCTACAACCAAGATTACTCTACACAGGAAGGATCTCATTCAGATTTGACAGAGAAATTAAAACCTTTACAGACAAGCAAAAGCTAGGAGAATTCAGCACCACCAAACCAGCTTTACAACAAATGCTAAAGGAACTTCTCTAGGCAGGAAACACAAGAGAAGGAAAAGACCTACAAAAACAAACCCAAAACAATTAAGAAAATGGTAACAGGAACATACATATCAATAATTACCTAAAATGTAAATAGATTAAATGTTCCAACCAAAAGACATAGACTGGCTTTGGATACAAAAGCCAGTGGATACAAAAACAAGACCCATATATATGCTGTCTACCAGAGACCCACTTCAGACCTAGGGACACATGCAGACTGAAAGAGAGGGGATGGAAAAAGATATTCCATGCAAATGGAAATCAAAAGAAAGCTGGAGTAGTAATTCTCATATCAGACAAAATAAACTTTAAAATAAACACTATTACAAGAGACAAAGAAGGACCCTACATAATGATCAAGGGATCAATCCAAGAAGATATAACAACTGTAAATATTTATGCACCCAACATAGGAGCACCTCAATACATAGGTAAATGCTAACAGCCATAAAATGGGAAATTGACAGTTACACATTAATAGTAGCGGAATTTAACACCCCATTTCCATCAATGGACAGAACCAAAATGAAAATAAATAAGGAAACATAAGCTTTAAATGACACATTAAACAAGATGGATTTAATTGATACTTATAGGACATTCCATCCAAAAACATGATAATACATTTTCTTCTCAAGTGCTCATGGAACATTCCCCCCGACAGATCATATCTTGGGTCACAAATCAAGCCTTGCTAAATTTAACAGATAAACAATGTTCTTGGATTGGAAGAATCAACGTTGTGAAAATGACTATATTACCCAGAGCAATCTACATATTCAGTGCAATAGCTATCAAATTACCAATGGCATTTTTCACAGAACTAGAACAAAAAATTTCACAATTTGCATGGAAACACAAAAGACCCTGAAGAGCCAAAGCCATCTTGAGAAAGGAAAACAGAGCTGGAGGAATCAGGCACCCTGACTTCAGACTATACTACAAAGCAACAGTAATCATGACAGTATGGTACTGGTACAAAAACAGAAATATAGATCAATGGAACAGGATAGAAAGCCCAGAGATAAACCAATGAACATATTGTCAACTTATCTTTGATAAAGGAGGCAAGAATATATAATGGAGAAAAGACAGCCTCTTCAATAAGTGGTGCTGGGAAAACTGGACAGCTACATGTAAAAAATGAAATTAGACCACTCCCTAACACCATACACAAAAATAAACTCAAAATGGATTAAAGACCGAAATGTAAGGTGAGATACTATAAAACTCTTAGAGGAAAACATAGGAATAACACTCATTGACATAAATCACAGCAAGATCCTTTTTGACCCACCTCCTAGAGAAATGAAAATAAAAACAAAAGTAAACAAATGGGACCTAATGAAACTTAAAACCTTTTGCACAGAAAATGAAACCATAAATAAGATGAAAAGAGAACCCTCAGAACGGGAGAAAATTTTTGCAAACGAAGCAGCTGACAAAGGATTAATCTCCAAAATATACAATCAGCTCATGCACCCCAATATCAAAAAAAGAAACAACCCAATCCAAAAATGCACAGAAGATCTAAATAAACACTTCTCCAAAGAAGATATACAGCTTGCCAACAAACATGTGAAAGGAAGCTCAACATCACTAATCATTAGAGAAATTCAAATCAAAACTACGATGAGGTATCACCTCACACTAGTCAGAATGGCCATCATCAAAAAATCTACAAACAATAAATGCTGGTGAGGGTGTGGAGAAAAGGGAACCCTCTTACACTGTTGGTGGGAATGTAAATTGATACAGCCACTCTGGAGAACAGTATGGAGGTTCCTTAAAAAACTAAAAATAGAACTACCATACAACCCAGCAATCCCACTACTGGGCATATACCCTGAGAAAACCATAATTCAAAAACAGTCATGTACCACAATTTTCATGGTAGCTCTATTTACAATAGCCAGGTATGGAAGCAACCTAAGTGTCCATCGACAGCTGAATGGATAAAGAAGATGTGGCACATATATAATGGAATATTACTCAGCCATAAAAAGAACTGAAATTGAGTTATTTGTAGTGAGGTGGATAGACCGAGAGTCTGTCATACAGAGTGAAGTAAGTCAGAAAGAGAAAAACAAATGCCATAAGCTAACACATAGAAATGGAATTAAAAAAAAATGGTTCTGACAAACCTGGGGGCAGGACAGGAATAAAGACGCAGACGTAGAGAATCGACTTGAGGGCACGGGGAGGGGGAAGGGTAAGTTGGGATGAAGTGAGAGAGTGGCATGGACCTATATACACTACCAAGTGTAAAATAGATAGCTAGTGGGAAGCAGCTGCATAGCACAGGGAGATCAGCTCGGTGCTTTGTGACCACCTAGAGGGGTGGGATAGGGAGGGTGGGAGGGAGATGCAAGAGGGAGGAGATATGGGGATATATGTATATGTATAGCTGACTCAGTTTGTTATAAAGTAGAAACTAACACACCATTGCAAAGAAATTATATCCCAATAAAGAGGTCAAAAAAAGAAAAAAACATAATGGAAAAGAACATGAAAAAGAATGTATATGTATATATAACAATCACTTTGCTGTACATTAGAAATTAACATAATATTGTAAATCAGCTGTAATTCAATAAAATATTTTTTTTAAAAAAAGAGAAAAAAGTAAAAATAAAATAAAAGTAAAAGCCACTAAATCTCTACCCTTCAAGTCCATGGACTCCTTAAATCTGGCCCAGTTGACTCCCTCTACTGCTTTTCTGCTAGCAAATGATTTAGTTCCATAAATTGAGGCAGTATGTATTGTAGGTTTGACAAATCAACCCGAAATCATTGTCCTCGTTCATTGTTCTCTGCAGAGAAATGGATGCAATCACAGAAGAATGAAGAAGATCCTTCAGTTTGTGCCTGCCACCCTCCCACATATACACACACCCACACATCCTGGGAAGAAAAAGAAGTCCAGCAGCCTTGTAAGTACATTGTCTACTTACAGAAGATAAATATGTGATAGTGCTCAAGCTATACAATTTTAGGAAAAATGAGAGACATTGAGAGCCCATGAAATGTTTGCTACTATATTTGGTCTGCCCTACTCCCTCTTGCCATTTTATATGTATGGAAGTAGTTTTCAAGGTAAAGACCAAAAGCCAAGGGACTAATGTGGATATAATTGCTGTTCAGCTCTGGTCAATTTAGCTACGTTTGTGATGGATCAAGCATCCTTTCAAGAGAGATTCTGGTTACAAAGACATATTTTTGTTTATAGTGACTACTTGCAGAGCACGAATGATTATACACTTGAGGTACAATGTCCTGGAAATTTTCTCTGGTAAGTGAAATGTGTTAAGAAATATAGTAAATACATCTTGATTTCCTCTATTCAAAAAAAAAAAAAAAAATCGAGTGACTTTAAAAACAGGTAAATCAAGGAGACTGTGTGAAAAATGAAGAGGCCAATCCTTCTTAACCTGCCATCGCCCTGATTCCCGAGTTGGAAAAGTAGACAATGTTGTCGTCTCCTTCACATTCATCAACTCTCATCATGGCTCTGTCTCTAAGCCTCAGAATCTTAAAGACCAGAGATGCCTCAAATTTATCTTTGCCTTTCCATTCTGACAAATGCAATTCTCCTTTTTTACCTTGGCACCCTAACTGATCTTCTCTTTCGCTCTTTTCAAATTGACCCCCTGCATACTTGGCATACTCATATCTAAAATGTGTATTATACTCTGTCCCATTTCTCTCTTTTAAAGAAACAAATAAGTAAATAAATACCTTTCAATGAAACCTCGCATGAGCAGGACAAAGGCTGAGCTGATACCGGACAGCACGCGGCCACAGCAATGATCCACATTCCCTCTTTCCACCACCACCCCTGGCTCACTGAACACGGCAGCACTCCGGAACGACGGGTGGTCCACATGCCATGCTATCCCAAGGCTCCTAGTGGTTCTTACAGTTGATTGTTACTGACTTTCTGAGTTTGGAGGGGGCTGTGATAAGCCATACTTACATAACCAGGAGGAGGAGACTGTGCTGGCGAGATTGGGTTTGGGACCTAAAATTGTTGACATGAAAGTTTATTCTTTTCAAGATCTCTGGAACTACTTATGCTTATGTCAGAATAAATGACCTCTGCACTCCCATTGTCTTGACTCCCTTTTCAAAATCTGCACCTAACAAGAAGGGAGGAGAATGTGTTTCACTTAGGTTGCAGAATCTCCTTTTCCAATTTTCTTTGGGTCCATGCTTTGGGCTCAGACCTTGAGCAGTGAAAACCCATACTCCCCACATGGCTGGGTGGGTGGTTAGAATATAATGGTTCGTTTTCCTACTGGGGGAAGTATATGAATGATCTCTTCTTCTTTCTTATGTAGGTACATTAGCATCAAGTTTCTTATATTGGTAAATAAATACATAAATATACGACAAGATAGTTTTCTATTCCTCCCACATCATTTCTCTTCCCTTCAGAGTAACCTTCCTTGTAGAGTAGACTTAACTGGTCTCTATCAAAATTTTCATTATTCTTTTATTTGAAATAATCACTGAATGATTAAATGTACCTAAAATTATGGAGGAAAAATTGGATACATCTATGCATTCACTTGTGTTACCTTCGTGTAACACATTACAGGAACACATTAGTCAACCGCTTACAAAGTAAATGATGATATAGACAAACAGAGAAAGGGTAACCCTACTAACTTTTCTTGTCAGTCCTACCTTATTCATCAGTAAGCCAAAGGTAGAGAATGTCCATAGAATGTGCATATTTCAAGATGTCAGATAAAAATAGTGATGTTACTTTTGTGCAGTGTTTACACTGTTCTGGGAAGTGTGAAACACATATGCAAGCCACAAGCCTCAAAACACAAATTGTACAATTTTGGTTGAGTCTGTGTGCTAGTTAAATGTTCATTTTTGCACTTGACACTATTCTTGTTCAATATAAAGATGAACATAAAAAATTTAGATTAATCATTTAAAAATTTTAAGTGTAAATGAATAAAATAGCAAATGCAAAGAAATGCCATGACTAACAAAGAGAAACAGTGCAGAAAAAAAGGGGGAAAAATCTTTATTTCTTAGAATCTTAGTAGCACCTTTCCATGTTTTTTGAACAAAAGCACCACAGTTTAATTTTGCACTGGGCCTCACAAATTACAGAGATGGCTTTGCCTCCAGTCTCTCCTTGGGGGACAATTTCAGATTCTTTTAAAGACAGAGAGAACTAATTCTAATTTCCAAGTTTATTGAAAATATGGAATAGGACTATAGCAATAGAGAACATTATCCTGAAGCTATAAATAAACAGAGTATTGGCTACCATGTGTTGAGTTCACTTCACTATTTGGATAATGTAAAATTGGTCTTGTCTGCCAAATTGAATTAGAAATTGTTGATTATCTAAATATAATGATGAGTTTAAATTGATTATTCAAATGATGCTAAGAATATATAACATAGTAAAAATCAATTCCAAATAATAAGTTATGGCAGAATTAAATAATTCAAACCAAATGATTCAAATCAAGTGTGATTTTTGCCATTAGTATTATTTACAGATTAAATGATACTTCTTTTAACATATGATAAGAATGGGAATAATTATCTTACAGTTATATATATATCATATACCATGCATAGACAAATGAATATCTATATTAAATGTTTGTATTATAGTTTTTTTAAATTTTATATAATTTAGTATATGCAATAAAATATCAATGTAATGACTTTTACCCTGACTCTAGTTGTGAATTTTTGAGAAGAAAAATATCCAAGGAATCAATTAAGTTCCACATTTTGTGCATGAGGAAATTAAAGGACAGAATTGTTGAATGACGTGGTATCATGGAGTTGCTAGGAACTGGGACTAGAAACCAATTATCAGCTCTGGAGAAAGAAGCACTATTTCATGCTGTTCTCCTTAGAAAAGCTTTTGGAAAGAATTGAAATTCAATATAGATTTTGAGTGTCTCCACTTTTGGTGTCTTAAAGGTTATGAGATTAGATGCTGGCTAAGAATAAGGATCAATAGAGCTTACAGCCTGTATAACAGGAAATAAATAATGGGGAACTAGTGAACACTGGCTTCGCTGAGAATGTATCTGCTCATATTTTATGCATCCTCAGTTGTGCTTACATAGAGATGAGCAAAAAGATAAACACCAAGATTAAGAATATCAGACCGGACAGTAGTATGCTAACTCTATGCTCTGCAAATAGGGTTTGAGAAGCTAGAGCCAGTGCCCTCATGGAAGCACCTCCTTAAATCAAGGGCACAACAGGTAATCAAACTATCAACATTATGTGTATCTGAAAAATCTACTTATAAATTCAGAGGAAAGAGATACATTAATGGAATTGACTTTAAAAATAATAAGGAATAACCAGAATGTTTGAATCTTGGAGTTTTCTATGTTACCAAATTTAACTGAGTTCATTGGAAATATTTTTGAAATATTTCCCTCATATTTGGGTACTCATAGAAGTAAAAGTCTCATTTACAAGGTAGTTACTAGTTAGATATATACCAAAATAAGTGCAAATATGTGTTATCCATCTATATATATATAATGTGTAAGTGTTTAAGTGTATATATATGAATAAAACGGTGATAGTTGCTATGAAGAGAAGCAGTAGAGTGGAAGCTGGGAACAACAGAATATGGCTAGTTTAGGAGCTCAAAGGTGACTGCCTTGGGGAAGTTATATTTGAGATTTAAAGAAGAATGGGTGTTTCCTGCACAAGGAAGGAGAAAGGGTATTTGAGACAGGTGAGCAGTATGTGGTGGGAGCTTTCTATTTCAAAGAACTGAAAGAGTGCAAATGTGACCGTTGTGGAGAGAATAGAGTATGTTCCACACAAGATGAAGCTGGAAAGAAAGGCAATGACCAAAAGTACATACCCAAAGAGACACGTGGAGGATTTTGATTTTTACTCTAAAAGTAGTGGAAAGTCATTGAACAGCTTTAAGAAAGAGAATGACATCGTCGTATCTGTATTTAGAAGGCCCTACTCTGGCTGTATCATGGAGAAAGATTACACCAGAACAAGAAGGAGGTGGAAAATTCAGCTAAGAGGAGATCTGTAACTTGACCTTGGGATGCTTCAGGTGGGTTGGGAAAAAAGATTGACTCCAGAGATACTGAAGAGGAGAAATTAAGTCGATAATGTATTTATTACTGGAAGAAAAAAGTGTGGCATCAAGTATGGGTGCTAGGGATGTGGCTTTTATAGACTTCTGGTTACGTTCAGAGATTTGGAATAATGGGAAAAGAAGAATTGTGGGGGAAGATAATGAGTTTAATATTTGAGATATTTGGGGACACATTTCAGGTATGTAACTGGGTATGTTAATTAGACAGTATATATACCAGTCCTGGGTTTACTGAAGAATTTGGAATTCATGGTCATATATATTTTAACTGAGGTTGTGAATATGAATGAGATTGTTTAGGGAAAATAAGAAGAAAAATGTAGTCAGGACCAAGTCCAGAGAACTCCAAGATATAATACCTACATGGAAGAAAATGAAATAAATTTGCCAAAAAAGGTGGAATAAACATGAGAGTATATTTAACCATAATAATAATAATTATTATTACTATTTCTGCTATTATAATTGTCATTATCTGTTGTTATGTAGCAACCAGAATAGTAGAGGGGAAAGATCAGGAAAGGTTGGTTTCAACAAGCATAAGAGAAGATTGTTTAAAAAATAGATAGACTGTCTTCTCAAAAATAAAATCAAATACATCCTAGACCTAAATGTAAAACTCAAAACTATAAAAATTTTAGAAGATAACATAGGAGAAAACCTGGATGACCTTGGGTATAGCAATGCATTTTTAGATACACCAAAGGCACAATCCAGGAAAGAAAGAATTTATAAGCTGGACTTCATTGAAATGTTTGAATCTTCTGCTCCACAAAAGGCAATGTCAAGAGAATGGGAAGACAAGCCACAGACTTGGAGAAAATATTTGCAAAAGATACACCTGATAAAGGATTATTATCCAAAATACAAAAGACTTCTTAAAACTCAGCAAGAAGAAAACAAACAACTCAAAGAATGGACCAAAGACCTTAACAGACACCTCACCAAAGAAGATAGATGATAAATAAGCATAGAAAAAGATTCTTCACATCAAAAGTCTTCAGGGAAATGCAAATTAAAATAATGAGATACCTCTACACACCAATTACAATGGCCAAAATCTGGAACATTGACAAGACCAAATGCTGCCAAGGATGTGGAGCCACAGGAACTCATTTATTGCTGGTGGGAATGCAAAATAGTACAGACACTTTGGAAGACAGCTGGCAGTTTCTTACAAAACAAAACATACTCATACCATTAGATCTAGCAACCATGCTCCTTGGTCTTTACCTAAATGGATTGAAAACTTATGTCCACATGAAAATCTGCACGTGAAGATTTATAGCAACTTTATTTATAATTGCCAAAACTTGGAGGCAACCCAGATGCCTTTTGCTTAAATGAACAAATTGTGGTACATTCAGACAATGGAATATTATTCAGCGCTAAAAGGAAATGAGCTATACAGACATGAAAAAAATATAGAGGAACCCTAAAAGCAAATTACTAAGTGAAAGAAGCCAATCTGAAAAGACTACATACTGTAAGATTCCTACTATATAACATTCTGGGCTAGGAGACATTTAGAAAGATCAGTGGTTGTCAATGCGTAGGGTTTGGGAGAGAGATATAGAGGCAGAGAAAAGAGGAGTTTTAGAGCAGTGAAAATACTCTGTATGACATTATAGGAAGGCATACATGTCATTATACATTTGTTCAACCCTACAGAATGTACAACACCAAGAGTGAACCACAGTGTAAACTATGGACTTTGGGTGAATATGATGTGTCTGTGTAGGTTCATCAATTATAACAAATATACCAACCTGGTGGGGGACGTTTATAATCTGGAGGTTGTGCATGTGTGAAGTGTATCAGAAATCTCTGTACCCTCCTCTCAATTTTCCTCTAAAATTAAAACTGCTCTAAAAAAAACCTTAAATATTAGATGGCCAATATTTTTGAATGCTACCATGAAGACAAGCAAGATGGCAGACACGATCCTGATATGAGCAAGGACCTAAGTAAGATTACAGATAAGGCCCTCAAACCATTTGCCTAAACAGTTAAGTGTTGTAGAGCAAGCTAATGAACAATTACAGAACCTATGTTTTATCTTCATAACTTGACAAATATACCTCTAAAAATAAATAAATAAATATACCTAACAGTGCGGTTTTTACATGACTGAAAGCTGCCAAAAGGGCAAAAATGATTGAAATTACTTCTTATTGCGCATGTTGAGGATTGCGTTGATGTGCCAATTTAGGTGAGCAATAAATAAAATATATACTTTAAAAAGAAATTCTGTATCTTTATTAAAGTATTTTACTGATTTCATTTTAGCAAAGGATATAATTATTCTGTTGTAAAGGTTTTCACATAATTCCTATTCTATTGATAGCAATGCCATATTAGACAATGTTTCTTGATTCACTGTCAGTCTCAGTTTTTGGGTTAATTTTAATTCCAGAGAAAATGTATTAATTACTAAGTGTTTATGAAATTTTTAAAACAATTTGATGTAGAAGTGAATCATCAATTTACATATTATATTCAGATATTGCAATGGATTGCACACAGAAAACTTTCATTATTAAGAAAATATTACAAAATAATTTCATGTCATAATACAAATCTATTATATAAATTTTGATTTTCACTCTCTTACAGCAATATCTAAATATACGTATTAAGTTAAATGCACATTTATTATTTCACAGCAATATGAATTATTCAATAAAACAAAATATTGTTCAGCTACCTCCTGCAAATATTGTGAAAACCCATTAATTTGTGGGTACTTCCAGAACCATGAATTGGAAACTGAAGAAAAGTAAAAGTTGCTCAGCAACACAAGAAATAGTACTTTTTATGCAATAAACTTTGAAGAACTTATGCTGAGACGAAAGACTTAGAAAATAAGTAATTTGTCATTTTTTTCACCTAAATGCTTCTACTGCTCAAGTGCTCTGCACAACATAGCAAAGAATGTATCTGATTTTGGCAACCACACAAAACATAACTCTCTCCTCCATTCTGACACAGTTGCTTTTCATTTAGAGAAGATAGGGCTGACAAACACCACAGGGATAAGAATGGATATTTATGGTTATAGCATTTCCTGTCCCACTGTGTTGGTTTTTGAATGAGAAAGGCATTTTCATGTTTTCAAAAATATTTGTCTTGAATTTATGTAATTATGATATGCAGGACTCTATAAGATGGGGCCCCAAGAGTGGTTCTGCAATTTGAGGACTGAGAATGTCCAGTAGATTTACCAACACTAGGATTTAAAATCTGTAGCAAAAATTCCTTCAGTAGAATGATGGAGATGAAACTCAGAGTTGAAGAGTGAGCAGAATATTGACTTTAAATGGAATACAACCTAAAAGTGGAGGGAGAGTTAATTGAAGGAATATGTGTTAGAGAAAGTAGACTTTACATTTTAAAAATGCAAAGTTTAAAGGACACTAAATTAGAGTGAATATGTGCTGGCTTCCACAATTATTTATTTGTTCGTTTGTTTCTGATATCTATCAAATATTTATATAGATTCTTCTCATTCACATGAAGCTTCTCATAAAAGTAGAAGGCAGAGGAAAATGTATTAAGGCCATAGTTTTACAATGTTTTATTCCATAAATTATTAATTTATGAGCTTATTTGGTGTAAGTTTGTGACTTTCAGGCAACCTGCCTGTCTCCAAACCAATGGAAATAATACAGAATATAACCATTAACATAAAATATTTATGGTCAGTGTCGGAGGTACTGACTGATTTGTATCATCCATAGTAACTCAAGTTGGAATGTTGATTGATTCCTGTGTTTAATGCTTATAGTAGAAATGCATTCAATCATTTTCTATGCATTGACTACTCACACATGTAGTGCCAAACACATAATTCAAGAGAAAGCTATTGCATATGCAGCCAAACAGTGTTATTAGTTTTACTAACTTAGAAGGATGTAACATGTTTTAGACAAACAGATTAATAAAGAAATAGAAAATAAAAACATATTGAGGCAAAATATGCTTACTTATAAATAGGAGGACTCTTAAAGCATAGTTGGTCCTGATTATAGGGCAAAATTTGAATCTGCTATGAGAATTTTCTCCATTTACAAATTTAACTGAAGAATTCTTAAATTATTTTTAGAAAGTTAAAATGTTTGGAAAAATATTTCCTTCTACATTTCTAATTTCCCAATTCAAATTATACAAATGTATGTTCTGACTTGATTTAACACATTTTCAAGTATTTTCAAAGGTACAGATGAATGAAGAAAAGGTTTTTTATTTAAAGAATACTGAATTTTTTTTTAATGGAAAATAAAATACGGTGGCAAGATTATACTTTCCTAGTAGTGAAGTAACCTGATACTATTTTGAAAAGTGAGAATATACACACACCACTATTAAAAAAAAATCTGGATTCCATAATATTGATACACTAAATCCTGAAGAACTTAACCCAATATAAAGCTTCTACCAAAACAATTAATAATTCATCCAAAGTATATACAGTGGTGGAATTACATTTGCTTAAACATTTACACTTAAACAGGTGTTGCTATCATTTAAAGAAGAGATCTATTAAAAATGGCATATCAAGCGTTCCGATTTCTCCCCATCCTCACTAACATTTGTTCTTTTCTGTTGTTGTGATGATTTGACAGCCATCCTAATATGTGTGAAGTGATATTTCATTGTGTTTAATTTACATTTTCCTAATGATTAGTGATGTTAAGCAACTTTTCATGTGCTTGTCAGGCATTTCTATATCATCTTTGGATAAATGTGTGCTCAAGTCCTTTGCTCAGTTTTGTTTTTGAGTAAACTGGCTAATTCTAAATTTTATTTCTTTTTTTTTTTATTGAGGTAACATTGTGGACTATTGGTAAGGATGTAAAATGATGCAGCCATCATGTAAAACAATTTTGCAGTTCAGCTTCAGTTTTGCAAGAGAAGAAAGTTGTGAAAATTGGTCATACAACAATGTGAATGTACTTAACACTACTGAACTGTACACTTAGAAAGAATTAAGATGGCGAATTTTATGTTATGTACTTTTTATCACAATAAAAAAAAATCATAAAATAAACACATTTGAAAAACATGGCAAACATCATGATGTAACAGCCTACAAGTTCATCTCTAAATTTTAGAACATGACAATAAGAATCAAAGAAAACCATACAGGTTCTATAACATATTTGGTAATATAAAAATTGCATGTAGGGTTTTCTACACAAAGAAAAGATGCATGTTTTGGACACTCATGGCATTTTCCTATCTATCTTGTTTAATCTGTACACTAACTCTGTGAGGTAGTCTTAAATTATTATCTTAATTGTATAAAAGAGAAACTGAATGTCAGGAAGATTTGTCCAACTTTACAGCTGAGTGAAATTTAAAATAGAAAAAAACCCAAATGAAAGTTTTTGCTATCGAAGTAACAGTTACTCACATTTCTCTGCAAAAGCAGAGTGGAAGAGTAGAGATTGGCAAGAGGACATTTTATGATTTTTTTCCCCAGACCCTTAAAAATCTATTTCAATTTATTTAAAGGCAATCCGACTTTCTGCTTTTCTTTTCCTCCTTTGAGGAATCATAAGAATTTTAAGAGAAGTCTGGAAAGTGACCATATTATTGAGCTTATTTACATCATCATTTAAATTTCAAGAAATGGTCAATCAAAAGATAATTTTTTCAGTTGTTATATCAATAGTCTATATAAAGCGATTTCCACAACTTCTCTAAGATACTTCAGCTATTAACTCTGTCAGTCTCATAAAATCTCACTTTCTTGACTAGTAAATTAATCTCTCTTCCTTCAGATGTATGTAATAATAGTTATTATATAAAATAATTATATTAATTTGCATGTAATGAGTCCATATTAAATGACTGCTTGAATTATTAACTGTATTAATCTTGTTATATTACATTTCCCATTTTATTAGTTACAAAATAAAAGTTTAGTATTACTCGAGGTAATATCTTATACATTCAACACTAGAAACTATAAAAATTATCTACACTATTCAGTGTGAGAGAAAATGATTAAGAAAATCTATATACAGTAAGCAGTGCTCTGTGTGAATTTGGAAATACAAGTAGATCTGTCTCAATTAATGCATATCTCCCTCAACTTGCTCAATATTTATATATGATATAACAGACTGTGAAAACCAGATTTATATTTAAATGTCCAAGGTATCAAAATAAATAATTTTATTGCAGGTTTAGATAATGTATTCTTGCATGTAAGCTGATTTCCTAAATACCAACTTTTATAGTCTTAAAGAATAGGTTTACAATAAGTATTTTAACAAATTTTTTCCTAAAATCCACAGGAGTAGATCATTTTAATGAAAACTATATTTTTCAAATTAACTTAAGGCAGCATTCGAACTCTTTGTTTTAGCACTGTAATGGGAACTTTAAGAAGTGTTGGTCTTACACTAATTGTCCCCAGAAAACTATAGTTCCTGATCTCTTCTGAATGTAATTTAACATCTAAAAAATAATATTACAAATTTTCCTTCACGGTTACTTTTCAACTTGTGGTGCTGTTAGCATTTATATTTCCAGGAGCCGTCTTTTAAAATGTGTTGTTTATAAATATCATTGTGTGGGAAGCATCCTAGGAGATATGATAGAACTGCACATAATAGATTAAATAGGCCTTATTTTTTATGCTTTATTTTTTCCAGGTTTATTGAGGTATACCTGACAAATATTGTATATAGTTAAGGTGCACCACGTGATGATTCAATATACCTATATATTGTGAACTGATTACCAAGATCTAACTAATTAACATATCCATCATTTCACATAGTTACAATGTTGTGAGCATGTGTGTGGTTAAGATCAACTCTTTTAGTAAATTTCAAGTATAAATACAATATTATTAACTATAGACAGCATGTTTTACATTAGATCTCCAGAAGTTACTGATCTCTCATAACCAAAGCTCTGTACCCTTTGACCAACTTCTCTTCATTTCCTCCTGGCAACCACCATTCTAAACTACATGGATTTTTAATGTGTATCTGAATGTGTAAGAACGTCTACTTGAAATAAAGTTATCATGTAATCTATTTTGTCTCCTTACATGTTTGTTTTTGTTTTGTTTTTAATTTCTTCTTTCTTGGCTATATTCTGAAGAGTTGAGAATATATTGATACCATAAATTACACTTGTATATCACAGTATTATTATACAGACAAGTAACAGAGGTCCAGAAAAGTTCAGTAACTAACCCAAGGATGTATAATAACTGGTAGTCTAGAAAGAAGTCAGATCTACCTTGCAGTTTCCTGAGAGACCGGGGCTCCTAAGGAAGACATTGCTCTGCCTAGTGATCAAGCTGATGGTCCACTGTGAGTTTTCCACCATCCCGGAGAGGCCAACAGTCCCTGCAAACCTTCACAGAGCCTCAAATTCCCTTGAAACTGGTCTTTCCCAAGGAGATAGAGCCATCCAGTGGACACAGAATTCTAATTTAATATTGTACACTATTTGTCATGCTGGATTGTATACCAGCCTCTGAGGAAGTTCAGGGCTAATTCTGTTATCTCTTTTTACCTCAAATATCACCAGTTCATTCCTCAGGTTACTGATTTTTTGCAGTATCCATTGCCATCAGAACCATCATTCCCAATATTCCTCTTCTCTCCCAAGCTCCCCTTCTCTTCCAAGCTCATGCCCTGTGCTTTCTTCAAGTCATTAAGAAATTGCTCCTATATTCTCTACTTCATGAGTTCACCTTTGTGCTTAAATGAAAGGCTGGCTGGGTCCATGAAGACCTGTCTCTCCAAGAACCTCTATTTCCACATTTCTGTGGAAGATAGTCTAGCCCTCTTGACCCTTGAACTCCCACCACCATTTGTTTTATTTACCACACTTTACCCACATTTTCTCAAAAGTTTGCACTTGGGCTTGCCATCTCTGATAACTACTATGTTTAAAATCGCAACTTCAAGTATTCCTTTTTTCTAAACTTGTACCTGCTCTCCTTCCAGCTTATTTAGTATGGTCTGTCTACTCTATCACTTATGCAACTTCATGACTACCAGTTCATTGACATAAACTTGATTTCTCTAACTATCACTCCCTTATGGGTTCTCCCTTCCTTTATTATCTGGCCTAGGCTTTATGCTACATCAAAACATCATTCACTATAAAATGCACTTAACTCTTTGTATCTACCTCCCTCCTAATTTACCTGTTGAGCTATGCCCCAAAGCTGGTCAGATTCAAATATTTGCATATTTACTTAATACTTTCCCAGCTGAACATCTTGAGTCAATTATCTAAGGGAGTAAGGGGATATGGAGCATTCCTTATCACAGGTAAGCAATCATGGGCTTCTTCAGGGGAGGGAATGAGGATGGTTGAGTTTAGTGTTGAAGTGATAGGTAATGACTCATGAAAGAAAAGCAACAACATTTCAAAGGAGGTAAAGCAATTATCTAAGCAGTGTCTAGTGTTTGTTGTCAATAGAAGAGTGTGTACAGCATGAGGAATCATTATGGTAAATACCACAGAACTAAATTAACTGAAACGTTCACATGTTTGCAATTGCTGCCCTATATCTTAGACAAGGTAGAAATGTCTTGGCTACTGAGTGTAATAAAATAAGTAATAGTCCTCTGATGTGTAATTGAATCAATACTACTAGAGCCAATCCACATGTTTCATGAAAAAAAAAATTAGAAAAGATTTTAGAAATCTAGAACCATGGAGACAAATAGATTTACATCGGCTTTTCCAGTATTTTTTTCTTAAATGGGATTATGCTTCTTTTAGTTTGAAAAGTATGAAAAAGTTTAAATATATTTGCATTAACAAATGCCCTTATGTAGTTTTAAAATGGTGATATAAGGCAAAGTTTTCTCAAGACATGGATAGAAGGAGATCTTTTGAACTCCTCAGCTCCTGGATCAGTTTTGAGTAAAGACTTATTTGTCCTATGCCCATCTTAATTAAATATTTTACCTTCTTCACAATAAACACTGAAGACACTAAACACGTAAGCAGACCATAGGCTCCGGGGTCAGGATGTTAGAAAACAACTTCACTGAGGAATAATACAAATCTATTCAGATAACAATCACAACAGCCAATCCAAGGGACCCTACTACTAGGAAATCAGGCAAAACTAAATAAGCCAAAAAATGAAGAGACTCAAATAAAGATCCAATCTCAATTCAGCAAGAGCTCACCAGCCAGCTGTGGACAGCGTGGCATGTTGAACTCATGTTCAACAGCATGTTGAAATAGAGACAAAGGGCAAGGCAGACCTGCTCAATGTCACTAAATTGGGTCTATGGCAGTGAGGTCTTATCTCTATAGAAACTTCACTTTGTTACCATTCCATATGGTATTTTATACCATCTTTGCACCAAGTAAACCACACAAAACAAGGAGCATCTCAGTAAAAGTATGTTAGAAAAGACATTTTAAATAGGGGATTATGACAGATGATTCTGGGGAGGATTTATGGAAGTAGGGCCTTACTCAGGATTAGGTATGTTCAGGAAACTAGAGCAATTCTGCAATAGATTATCTTAGTAACATTATTTAGAATAGGGGAAGAATAAAGTTAAAACTATATGTGCTGAAGAAGAAATAGTCACTCATATTAGTCAAGATAAGAGGATGACTTTTTGTGTTGCTCATTACCGTCACAGAATGGTTTGTCTAAGTTTGGTATTCAGTAAAATTATTACTGTTCATTAGGAAAACATTGAGGATTAACTTTAAGTGCCAGGCCAGCTGCTAGAAAAACCAACACCTAACTCTTAGGTACAAGCTAGCGCCCATCTTTCAGAGCTTTCTTTTTCCCATTAATATCAGTTTGAAATCTCTTAAGTAAAATTTCAGTTCATAAGATTTATCCATCATCTAGTAGCCCACGTCACTTTTGTGACTAACATTACCTTACTTGGAATGCACATTATACAGCTTGTCCTCTATGTAAAGGACACAGTCGTTGGCGAGAACAAGCAGAAGTTAAAGAATGTTTCTTCCAAGTAACACATGTAAGCACATATGTTATGCCTTTATGTTTTCCATTGCATATGATAAAAATATAACAATAAATTAAAGGTCTTTTATATTCATAATTAAGATATCAGTACTCCTTCCAAAGCAACTTAAGGCAACTCATGCATATACTGTAAAACTCTTATGATAAAAATGTATATAAAACTCTTATAAAAAATATATGCACATAGAGCTTTCATTTATATCCAAAGGTAATCTCAGGAACATGGGAGAGAGAGAGAGTGAGACAGAGACAGAGTCAGAGACAGAGTGGGAGAGAAAGGTAGAAATAATTTAATAAATCTGGCTAACATAAAAACTATTATTGACCACTAAATTTATCATTGAATGTCTGGCAACAAACAAGAGAAAAGAGTTATATAATTTCATAAAGAAAAATTTTTTGCCTTTTAACTAATTCTAAATGTAGTTTAAGAGCTACTTTTATCAAAGATAGGCAGGAATATTACAGACTATTTCATCAACAAACCAAATAAAGAAAATATACTTAATATATTCATGGAACTTTATGACTGAATTCTCAATAAAATTTCAAGATAGAGAATTAATTAAAACTCAGGAGAGTAATTTATTTAAGTGGGAGGAGGAAAATAAAAGAAGAAATTAATAAGGGCCAAGTATGTAACTTCTTACAGATGGTCATATAAAAGAATTTAAAATATCTATAAAATAAATAGATTGATTTTTAACTGCCTTTGTAATACCCTTGCCTCTTTTTCAAATGGGCTTAAGGAAATTATTAGCAGCCTTTTCAAAGATAAAACTCTCAGACAGGAAATTGAGAAGCCTATTATTCCATGTAATTAGTGAAAGACAGAATCCTACCTGAGGCTACCACATGTGAATTTGAAAGCAGGAATGTCTAAAAAATAAGTTTTAAATATGCTTCAAGTAACAGTTTTATAGCAACCAAGAGTTCTAGTGTTCCTAGCATCCCAACACATCATAAAAGATGGAAGACATGACGTTTTCAACCTCAAAATTCAGAAGGAAATGTGGTCCACAGCAACGATCATAGACTTGGTTATGCTTCCATGAACACCTGGACTTGAGCAGCAAGTATTTCCTGACTCATTTCCATGATGAATTATCTTGAAAATATCTCCTTACATAATAGGGCAAGTGGTCTGCAGGATGGAGTTTGGAGAATTGATGTTCTGACTTTTAGAGAATTTCCGGAAAGGTATTTCTCTCAGCATATGGAAAAATCTTCATGAGACAGGTCTTCGTCCATGTAAAATGGGAGTTTTAGCATAAGAAAAAACTATTCACATATTATTTGCTCTTTGCTATAGCTGGACAGCTCTTCGCACATCTGGTTGCCACATCAGGGTTTCTTGGGTTTGTTTTTTTAGTAAGTTAAATTAAAGAAGCCACATTTAAGACACAGATTTTTTTTTTCTTTTAATCACTCCAGACTGAAATCTGCCAGAGTACATGATCCCATAGTCTCAAAGTAGGATTGCAATATTGATTTTGTAGAAACATCAATAACCTGGGATCTATTTTGAGTGTAAACAACTTCACCTATAAGTTTCTGTGATGCTAAGGTTTGCTCGCAGATTGACCAGAATCAAGCAAGTAAGCCCACTGATTAAAACTATGGAAAAAAGATAATCTATATTCTCATTAAGAAGACTGGATAGCTTGAAAGATCAGAAGGCAACATTGTTCCTGCTGTGCACCTGCTATATCCCTGAAGTTGGGTTTATGGTTGTAATTAACATAGGGGAGATTAGAGTCTTTAGTCTTCAGCTCTGGATCATTATTTAGAGTATAATATGCTACTTTTACTTTTGAATTTCAGAAAGAGCTGACAGAGTGGTGAGGTGCCCTGTGTGATAAACCACATGCAGGACTCAGGAGGTTTGAACATAAATGGTGGTGAATAATAGCATCTCATCTATTACGGGAAGGGAAAATTTTAGGTTTAGTGAAGCCTTGGCAACCCCAATTTTCTCACTCTTCCTCATGTTTTCCAAGGGAATAGAGGAGCTAATAAAAAAACAAACTTGGATATAGCAAAGCAGTAAAAGCAACAATAATTCATGGTATGCTGGTAAACAGAGTCCCAGAGCATGGGGACCTCATTTGTAGTACTTGCCAATGTCCATGGTGTGAACACTACCATCATTACAGATTTTGAGCTACCACCGTGACACCACTAAGTATATCATTCTGAGAGTTCTGAAGGAAGATATATGGAAAAAGTCAAAGAAAATCAAACAGGATTACAATGGTTGTGTTTCTTTGTTAGGTTATAGGAGTCTTTTTTTTTTTCTCTTAATTTCCCTCTCTCTTTTCCTTTTTCTTTCTTTATTTCCTAAATTGCATGTAATGCTTATATAACATATTTACTATAATATAATATTAGTATTTTTAATAGGAGTTTCACAAGTTTTCTTTATTAGGAAAACATTAGTAAAAATAATTATAATAAAATAAATATTGTTATATAACCAAAAACATAATCACAAAAGGAGTTTGAAGCTTAAACATCACACACAAGTTGTTGGAAGAAGCAGATGTCTAATAGATTCATCGATTTACTTAATAAAAATAAATAAGAAGCTCTACTGTACTGCAGCTATGCTTTTGGTCAATGGAGTTTCCCTTTCCTCTCCAGAACAGTGTTTTACAAATTGTGGTCCCTGGATCAGCAACATCAAGACCTGGGAATTGATAAAAATGCAAATTCTAGGGCTCTGTTTTAGACCTACTACACTGGAAACTGGGTATGGATCCCAGCAATCCGTGTTTTTAACAAACCCTCCAGGAAATTCTGATGCATTCTTGAGTTTGAGAACCTCTACTCTCGGACACATGTTCTAAGTCACTGGAACACAAGGAATTCTTCAGAGTGAAGAAGTGTTTTCTGAGATGTTCCCAAAATCACTGGAAGAGAATCAAGCAAGTTTGCTACCTCTTATCCTTTTCTGCAAATATTTAATATTTTAGATTCTAGGCATTAACCACCTAAGTAATCAGTAACAAAGCCCAAAAATATAGTCAACATGGGGGCTAGCATTCAGCCTTAGTTCGTTCCATTTAAAATTGTAAAAAATTAATTAACAGAAACCTTAACTAAATAGAGCTGGGAGACCAGAAGGGGATGCTCTCATGTCCTGCAATGATAGAGTCCAACAGGAAGAAGAAAACTCCCTCTTCTTGCCTGGCAAGAGTTCAGCCAATGAGAGATGGTTACAGCTCAGCCAATGAAAAGCCATGGACTCCTTATTTACTGTAGGTCTCCCAACTTCCTCTTCGTCTCTATAAAAAGTGATCTTCTTTCCCTGCCCCACAGGGACTTGCACAGGGCTCGTCATGGTTACAGACCCTGAATTGCAATTCTCTGTTGATGCCATATAAACACCTCTTTGCTGAAGAAGTATCTGGCAGTCTCTTTTAGGTCAACAAAATACACTACTAATCACACTTTTCCCAAATAGGTTATGTTGAATTAAAGGTAAAGCTTCCCCCAAACATTTTAATATTTGTAGTTTGATCACTATCACAGTATCACATAGTTATTAAAATAGATTCATTTTTGTACTTGCTTGAAAATAAGATTCTTCAGACTCAAAGACTATTTCTTCTACATCTATGAATATAGGACATGTAAGGGGCTAAGTTAACAGTTCACAATACTCAAAGTTTTATATTTCTCACTGTAGGTAACAGAAACCTCAGTAATTTGTATAACATATATTATGTAACTTTTGTGTATCTTACTCAAATCTAACAGCATTTTAAATAAAATTAAAGTCAAATTCAATTCAGTTTACAATGATTTTTAATTAGGTATTAATATAGACACACTGGCAAAGGGTTGTGTACTTGTCTGTTATAATTTTAGAAAGTAAAATAGATATTAATTAGTATGTCAGTAAGGGAAAACGCCTTCTACATAATTGCAAAACCAGCACATTCTCAGTTTATATGCTTGTCACTGCAAGTTTAGAAGAAAATGTATTTCTTTTTAAGTTTCAAATCACATTTTCAGACAAAAAAAAAAAGGTAAGAAGGCTATAGCCCATTACTTGAGGGCAGAGTCAGATTGACTCATTGCAGCCTTATGGTACCTTCTGTTTGCAACAATCAAATGAAAGGGCACAGGCACAATTCACAGTGAGGATGAGCTCAGCTCTAACTAATATAAAATCTATGGACATTTAAATTCCTGGCTGTCAAATGAAAGAAACTTATAAACAAAGGAAACTGACCAAAACCCATAAACCTATCTGTTAAGTGGTAGATAGCAAAGCTTTTGATTTAGTCATTAAATTAGAACAGTATAATATTGGTTCACCTGGCTTTATTGGCTGAAAATAAGGAAAAGGAGCAAAAATAAGAGTTGTTAACAAGAATTTTTGCTAAATATTTCAAGCACATAGCTACTACATCAGTGGAAGTACTGAACAATTCATTTGGGATAATGTTGCAATCATGCTCATATAGTTATAATAAGAAAATAAATTCTGAACGTTAAGAAAATAAACCTCATTTCATATTTCTCTCTTAAGTTCTAATAAGGGGATGGCTATTTTAATTCATATCTATAAATGCAAATGCATTACACAGAAAAAATATATTTGTTTTAACTTATCAACCTATCTTGATCTCATTTATAACAACTGCATAGTTGATTTTATTATGAAGATATTTTTTAAATAAATTCCCCCACTAAAATATGTGAAAGAATTATGATAAGCCACTTTAGGAAGGCTTTTAACTCTTTGGGGTTGTTATATAATAATCATCACCATAATGTTTTAGAGGTTCAAATTCTAAGGAAAAAAATAACTTGTGTGTAAGCAAAACCTTCTTAAATCATTCCCTTTCATAAGTATTTGAAACTCTGTAGTTTTTATATAATACTTTAGAAGTAAATAACTGGCCTAGTCAGCAGTGTTTGAAGTGTTACATAGCTAGCTCTTGAAAAGGCTTAGGTTATTCTGTGACAACTCAATATATTTATTAGATATTCTTCTCAGGAAGTTAAGTGATAGGACTACAAGCTACATGATGTAATATGTAGCTTGTAGTCCATGTAGGCCATGATGTAATATGGCCCTTTTTTTGTAAATGTCTCCTAATTTCCCTGGACAACTCATCATTCTGTACAGAAAAGGAGCAGTTTAAATGCTAAGTACTTTATATTATTAAAGCATGTAATGGTTTAAAAACACCTCTGAAAAATTAATATATAAATATATATTCCTTACAAGAGTAATTAAAGATTTGGGAAATACTGAGATCATAATCTAATTGCTCCATACCATCATTTTTCAGGTATCAACTGGGTAAAAGTTTATGAAATCATGCTCAGGGGAGGATTTACGAAGCATGTAGTTCATCCTCCAGGTAAGGATTCATCAAAACTGTTCAAGACACATGAGAAAATATGTCCCTTCTAAATAATTCTGTAGGAGTTTTCCTTATAGCCTAGAAAAAGCGTATTCCTCTATCAGCTCTTTACTGTTAGGAAATAGACTGTTTTCTTTCCTGCTCAGACAAACACTTAGTTGTGATCACATATGTGGCTCTGTGCTCATCCGACCTGCTCTGTGATTTTCAACACACTTTTCTAAGCCCTTAACCGAGAGTAATTAGAAGATGAAGAGCTATTTGGCCTCAGTGCATCATGTTCTTGTGACAGGTGGCCAGAAACACACAAAGAAAAGGAAAAAAGTTGTGGCTACTGATCAAGATAATTAAATTTATACATTCTGGTGATATCAGAAATTATTAACAACACTTATTACAGAAGGAAGAGGGAAAGAGGTGGGAAAATAGACTTCTCATGCAAATGAAACAGCATGACTGCTCCAAAGTTCAGAATATAATAATAATAACAATAATAAACTTGAAAAGACCCTAAGTTACTCTTTTTCCTTAATATTTTATGACACATTGAATTTTAAATTACTAGTACTGTCTTCAATTTCCTTATAACAAGCATATTGTTAAAAGTCTTTTTAAAGCAAAAAAAAAAGTGATGATACACACTATTCCAATCTAATGTATCATTTGAAAGTTCTCTTAAGATAAACTGTAGTAGAAACCTACACATAGGGACTTCCCTGGCAGCGCAGTGGTTAAGAATCCACCTGCCAATGCAAGGGACACAGTTTTGAACCCTGGTCCGGGAAGATCCCACATGCTGCAGAGCAACTAAGCCCATGCGCCACAACTACTGAGCCTGTGCTCTAGAGCCTGCAAGCCACAACTACTGAGCCCCTGTGCCACAACTACTGAAGCCCATGCCCCTAGAGCCCGTGCTCCTCAACAAGAGAAGCCACCACAATGAGAAGCCCACGCACCGCAATGAAGAGTAGCCCCAGCTTGCTGCAACTAGAGCCCGCGCGCAGCAACGAAAACCCAACGCAGCCAAAAATAAAATTAATTAATTAAAAAAAATACACAAAGAAACCTACACATAAATAATTGTAGATAACATTATCAAACTGTAACATACTATTTAAAACATTTGGAAGCTATATTTTTCCCCAGCTGTACTGAGATATGATTGACAAATTAAAATTGGATATATTTCAGTTGTAACACATGAGGTTTTTAAAGGGGTACAACATGATTTAATGTATATGTTAATTGTGAACTGATTACCATGATCACGTTAATCACCTCACAAGGATACCATGGTGGGGGAGGGGAGAAAACAAGATTTACTCTCAGCAAATTTTCAGTATACAATACAGTATTATTAGTTATAATCACCCTGCTCTACATAATCCCCAGGGTTTATTCATTTTATATCTTGAATTAATTGAACAACCACTTTCTAATTGGTAGTGGGAAATGATTACTAAGTATTAAAAAAATAGTAGAAACAAAGAGAAGATGGCATATGTGAGAAGACAATTTTTACTTAAGTACAGTGATGTCTAAAGAAATATTTGACATTTAGGGTTGCTCTCAGCCAGCAATGTGAAGAAATATGAAATACAGATATCTTCTCCTCATTGCAACGGACTCTCTGTAAGTTATTGTGAGCTGACACAATTAGAGAAACCGGAATCCTAAGGAACTCTGATAGGTGTCCACATTCTGTAAACTCACATTCACCCTTGTGGCTTCGTCAGAAATACACTATCAGAGAGATGAGAGAAGAGGTAGCTCAGCAGTTGGAAGAGCTGAGCCAATGGCCCTGAATAATTTTACGGGATCTCAGAGAAGCTACTAGCAGCAGCGGAGGGGCCTCAGGGTGAACGTTTGCTGTGTGGGGTTCACTTCTAAGGTTTCATCGCTTCAAGGGTTGAGCCTTTTTTGTCTAACAAGATTCACAGATTCACGCTGAGAAAAAGTCAAAAGTTCAGCTCTAAATAACCTCAAGGACAGAGTATTTTGTATTCATTCCTTTCCTGTTCAATATGAGAAAAAATATCAGAGACATGGCAGAATGGCATGGACCTCAAAAAGGTTTCTGCTTTACAAGCTGTATTAAAAAGTAAGATAGAAAGAAAAAGTAATGCCTTGGCTATAGACATGTCAAAACCCCACTGAAATGCCATCTTACCTCTTTGACCTTTAAATTAGTGATCACAAGTCCATTATTCTTTTAAGTATTTTGAACAACGATATATGTACTTCTGCCCCAAAGAACTGCATTCCAGAAGATGATCACTGGGTGTCTTTGCTTCACCAGTTCTATATTCTGCTTGAACAAAAGGGAAGTTGCCAAGAACTGGTTTTACA
The DNA here is from genome assembly GCF_937001465.1 of Orcinus orca. Lineage (NCBI taxonomy): Eukaryota > Metazoa > Chordata > Mammalia > Artiodactyla > Delphinidae > Orcinus > Orcinus orca. The sequence goes on along the minus strand of NC_064573.1, from coordinate 9,063,685 downwards.
CATCTGGGGAGGGAGAGGAGCAACACCTCCACTGAGAAGGGTATTTAGTAGGATATGAAGCAAAGGAAAAACACTTGTTTTGTTTTTTTTTTAAAGCACTGGTGAAGAATTCTGGATAAGTAAATTGATTATTTCTCTTTTTTTTCTGTTAAATCATCCTGAAGTAGAACTAAAAATGAGATGCACAAATTCTTAGCCACAGTTAAAATTGAAGTGGTTATTAGAAATCCAGAATCCAAAATATGAGGCCTCTGAACAACAATTAAGATAAAACAAAGATACAAGAGAGGGCTTCCCTGGTGGCGCAGTGGTTAAGAATCCGTCTGCCAGTGCAGGGGACACAGGTTCCAGCTCTGGTCTGAGAAGATCCCACATGCCACGGAGCAACCAAGCCCGTGCGCCACGACTACTGAGCCTGCACTCTAGAGCCCTCGAGCCACAACTACTGAGCCCGTGTGCCACAACTATTGAAGCCCCGCGCCTAGAGCCTGTGCTCTGCAACAAGAGAGGCCACCGCAATGAGAAGCCCGCGCACCGCAACGAAGAGTAGCCCCTGCTCGCTGCAACTAGAGGAAGCCCACGCGCAGCAACGAAGACCCAACACAGCCAAAAATAAATAAATAAATTTATTAAAAAAACAAAAAGATACAAGAGAATGTTAGGTGTAACATTCATGGCTGCAGATCTCAGACAAACCCCAAACTAGACTCTCATCCCCTAAATAAGTGGGCTGTTTTAATGTGAAAAATTCTAGTTATTTGTTTCCCACGAAAGAAACTCAGAGTTGAGGCATCTAGCTGGAGCAAGCCTGGGCCCCGGTTGGTTTCAAGGAGTAATCAAAAGAGTTGGGCTAAATGAGGAATCAGTCAACCACTTAGACCTGGAAGACAAGCCTTGACATCCACCTCCGCTGGGCAGGGCTGAGCTGCGCTGGCTTCCCAGAGTCAGATGCTAAAGAAACTCAGAACACAACCTTGTATTACAAGAAAGAACACAAGGAACAATAAAGGCTAACTACAAAGAATCCATTAAAAAAAAAAAAAGTGTAGGAAAAACAAATGATTTCAGTAAAACAGGAGATTTTAGTAAAATTATCTTTGGACTAAAATGAACCAAAAACATGTCACTGAGTTAAAGTGAAGTGTAAGCTATGAGGCAGAACTTCGAATTATGAGGGATCTTTTCCTGATTATGCCAAGCATTGATCTCAGTGAATGGACTTGTGTGGTGACCTAAGAAATGTGTGAAATTTGGAACAATAATGCTTGTTTATGAAGGACATTTGTATTTTCATTACGTTTGGCACTCAGCCAGACAGAATTTCAAGTTTCCAAAGTAATTCCAGCATCTGGCTTTACACCCCACAGCCCAGCTCCACCCAGACATCAGGCCCCAGTTGAAAGAAGAGACTCCTTTAGAATTCTAGAGAATCTCCTTTAATAATTAACAATCAATTTAATTTAATGGACAACTGTTTGAACATTTGGTAGCCAACTTGCCACCTCTCCCGGTTCCCTATTTTAAAATTGGTTTTCAGTAATTTTACACACAAATGGTTAATTTGTTCTTAGAGCTATTCAGATCGAAGAGAGACCTAAAGTTGTTTTGTGGTTAACTCAGCCCCCTGAGGACCCCATTGTTCAGAGGCTGAGCTCAATAAACTTGCTAAAAAATCTAGGTACAAAATGCGAATTGACTATACTTTAGATTCCTCCTAACATTCAGCTGAATCTTAATACTTACACATCTCATATAGCACACCCTTTAAACTGATGGGGTTCAGGGCAGGCTGCCTCAAGATATGCCACTTGGGCATGCAGATTATTTTGAGTTGAAAGCAATCAAGGCCCAAATGATTCAGGAAGAAACTTTTATCTTCCCCTCAACTGCCTAAAAGAATTTAGATAGAGGACCTGCTCCAGGCAGGGAGCTTTCACCATAGATAAATAACTACAGTATAGTAAGAACTGGGAGTGTGTAGACAGGGAGGAACCTACCAAAGTCTATTCTTTTAAATTTCCTCTCTGGGTCTCATTGTTTCCATATGCCCAGCAAAAACAGACATTTGTTTTTCTCAGCCAACTGTGAATGTGAATGATCTTCCTCCCTTTTCAAGTCCCAGATGCCTACCCTCTTCTCTTCATCTCAGAACAGCATATAAACCTAAATAGCCTGACTGTCGTTTGGCTCTTACGGAGTCCTGGTACATATGTAATTAAATTTCTTTTTTCTTCTGTTACTGTCTCATGTCAATTTAATTATTAGGCCAGTCAGAAAAACCGAGAAGGATAGAGGAAAATTTTTCCTCCCCAACAATACAAACATTCATCATTAGAATTTTCCATAATTGCTTTTGCTTGTTTTTCTTTTGGTCCCCATGAACAGATGTCTTTATACTAATACCCTGTTGAGAGAGTGCCCCAATCATTTGATACACTGCATTCTCAGAAAGTTTACCTTTTTTTTTAAACCACTTCTATGCACACTTTAACAATGAACTATATTTAGTTCCCAATTCACATAGAAGTAATAAAATCATGACATTTCCACACATATGTATATAGCATTCTCAATGAGAATATCAGAATGGCCTTGCAATAATCTTGTCATATTAAATTTAAAAAGTGAAGTGACTCAGCTTCTGAGTTCTTTAATACATCAGATATCTTGCTTGTTTAATAGGAACAGATAGTCATTAAATTGTTTATACAAGCAGAAAAAAAACAGTCATATTTATAACTGTGGCAAATAACTAATGAACTATTAGCCATATTCGGGAGGAGAGTGCGTGCACACACACACACACACACACACACCCCTTTATTGTTATATTTGATATACTTGAAGATTTTTCAAGACAAAGAATTTCTAGAATTGTTACTTTCACTCTCAGAAAGTTTTATCTCTGTGTATTTGAGCAACCAAAGCAACATGAACCAAAATTTACAGGATCCTTCCCAAATATTGTAATTGGTTTTTCTTTAACAGCATAATGCTATAAAAGTAAAAAAAAATGTTTGCTATTATATATAACTAATATTAGTAATGTTAATAAGGGGAAAACTATTTTGAAAGGCTAATATGTTACATAAAATTATATATACTGAACCAGGGTGAGGTTTAAAATACCCAGCTGTGACAATTTTGTCAATATGTAAAGTAATTAACTACAACTGTAAATTGAAGCATCTAATTTAATAGTCCTAATGATATTTATAATTCTCCTCCAAAGTGTCATGCAAGGATTGTCAAGTACTTCATAAAATTAATACTCTACTTCTCATTCCTGCTGCTGGCCAAGAACATCATACTGCATCCCTAAGAGACATTTGAAAGAAACTGTTGTGCTTGAATTTTAATACTAAAGAGTAGAAAAAAAGAAAGAGGCACTTCCATATAAAAGATCAGAAATGCACCTGAGATCAGAGGTTTTCTAAGTTATAATATTTAGTTTGAAATAATTTACAGTGAATCATTATGAATTCCGTAAACTTGGAAAGCCAAAGTTTTAAACTTGGGCTTAATTCTCCAAATACTATAGCCAGGAGGGATTCAAACAAGGACAGTCTACAGATGTGATTCTAATTCCAGGCTAGGTGGGTGAAGAACAGCTGGACCTAGGACCAAACCCTCCCTGCAAAGTGAGGAACTTAGGAAACTCTCATCCAATATCTATCCAGCACAGAAAATTCATTCTGTTCCCAGGTAAATGCTGCCCTTATAGTTTCATCCAGAAACCAGACTATGAACTAAACAAGAACTTTTCAAACATTCTTGGAGTTGCTGGTACTAGGATAAATCTTTGCCTAGACACTGGTTCTTCCGTAGCTTTATTCTCACTTTCCTCATCAGAGTTCCAGACACCCACATCTTTTGAAAACAGAAGGTAATTCATGTAGACCTTGGGGAAATGTAGGCAACACTTGGTACAGTGGAGCTTAGTGGAATGTTGTTCGGACAAATAAAACTAATGTGTAAAATCTCTGTCTGCTGTCAACCAGTTGTATGGCTTTGGGGCCCTTCCCTAACTTCACTTTTCTTGTTTATATTATGTGGTATCAGACATATACGGTGCTCACGGAGTGGCTGGATAGATTAAATGAAATGTACAGTGGGGATAAACAACTTGAATTATTTCAAAGTTGTTCAATAAACACCACTCGTTTCTACAAATTATCTTCTTTCTCCTACCGCTGCCCTCTTGATACCCCTTCATCTTCCCTGCTCACAGCCACCCACCTTCAGCTCAACATAAACAACAGAATAAAGTAACTAAGAATGTGTTTCCTTCAGCGTGGCACAGCTGACTTTTAAGAGGTCCAAATGTTGATTTTTGAGGTTTCATAAAACATAGTTTGTGTTGCAAGAGCAAAGAACCAACAACACTTTGGAGGGAAGAGTCCAGAAGAAAAAAAAAAACAGCAAAAATTTGTTCTAAGTACACTGTATACTGGATGTCTAAGTGATTTAAGAAGTACAGAATGGTATTTAAGCTGTGAGGAATGAGGATCCCTGACACTGTGCATGGATGGTTGGCAGGCAGCTAGAGATAGATGACACGTAGTCCATGACCATGAGGTTCTCAAGGTCTTCAAGGTCATACATCTGTAAGAGTCCTTAACAGGCGGTGTACAAATCTGTTATTTCAGCATCCACTCAGAGCTCCACCTAGCCAGATGACTTGCATTAAAGGAAAGCAAATACACAGCAGGGTTTTGCTGCTTGTAATGTCTATTAACAGTGGAAATCAAGTTTCATAAAACTGATTTTTGATAAAAAATATTTTTTCTTCTCTGTGAACAGAATCTATATATACATATATATATAAATGCCTTTCCTAAGGTTTGTTTCTGTCTCTAGTGAGATAGAAAAAGAACCCTAAACCTTGTCAGAATGAATAATGCTCTAGAGGAGGGCCTTAAGTGAGAAGGACATAGAGGCCCACATGATATGCAGCCTTAGAAAGAAAAGAATTGTTCCACATGTTTTTGCCAAAATTTCTGTTACATAAATGCTTCCTAACCTGTTCTTTACTGGGGCAGCAGCATTTTCGTTTGGTCAGAGTTAACAGAATACTCTTCAAGCATACTCAATGTGACTTTGTACATTGAGATATGGAATATAATTGTAAAATGAAGAGCACGGAGGAACCAGTGGTATTCACTTATTCTCACTTTTCTTAGTGTGTCTAAAATAGGGGAAAACAAATAGTATTGTATTCTGTCTTTTACAAAAAGGAGATAAGCAAAATCCAGTAGTTGCCTAACCAAGATGATTTTCTGATTTTAAAGAAAGCTGAAATTGCACATGAAACTCTCCTGCATTCTCTGGCAAAGAACCCCACAGAATAAGGAGAGAATACCAAATCAAGTAAACTATTATTAAGAGCAGAGCTATTCATACCTAACGAGGCCAAAATTGGGTGAAGAATGCAGAAGGAAATTAGGATAATTTGTCCCCAACATCCAAATCAATAGGGAAAAACTGAAAAATGTAAAGAAAGGATGAACTGGAGGTTACGTGCTGCAGGGGATTTTAAAGAGCGCATACCTATTATTTTTCCCAATGATGCTTTTTGAGATCAGTGTACGTAGTAAAGCCTGTGGCTTTTCGTCTGTTTCCTCTCATATTCTTTGGCGTTGTTGTCCAAGGGGAGACTGGGAAGGGCTGGCTATTGTGGATGGTTATGATCTTGTCCTCTTGTGAATCACCTCAGTGAATGAGAAATTCCAATGAATTGCTGCCTAAATTGTTCTTCCTTCTGCTTACTTTTGCCAGAGAGTTATGGATTTACTCAGAGGGGAGATGAAGAATCAGACAAGAGCATCCGGAAAGGCATCACTCATAACAGGATAACCTTCTCTCCATTGGGACATAACAAGCACTTATGCTCTGTATACAAGTTAGAGGTAAAGTCCTTCCTCCTTCTTTAAAAAGAAAAAAAAAAAGTATCATCCAAATGGGATGTTGCAAATGTATGTCACAGAGGTAACTGTGAAATACAAAGAAAGGCTGGTTAACCAAACTGTCAAATCACTCTGTTATACATGCTACCATTTTTTTGAAACCTAATTGGCATGTAATAAAGTACATATACTAAAAGTGTACATTTTGATAAATTTTACGTATGTATACATCTGAAAAGCCATCACCCTGCTCAAGACAGTGAAATTAATCAACGCCAAAAGTTTCCTGATGTCACTTTGCATTCCTGCCTGACGATCATAATTCAATCAGGGGAAACCACTGATTCACATTTTAACTAGATTTGTTCATAATTTACAGAATTTTCTATAAATGGAATAACAGACAATATGCTTTTTTGCCTAGCTTTCTTCACTGAGTAAAATTATTTCGAGATTTATCCATTTTGTTGCTGTACCAAGAGTTCATTTTTAAAAATCTGAGTGGCATCCCATTGAATGGATATGCCATACATTTTTAATCCATTCATTGGTTGATAGAATTTCAGGGTAACTCCATCTTTGTCCTGTAACAAATAAAGTTGCTATGAACACTCGTTTGCATGTTTTTGTATGGACATATGTTTTTATTTATCTTTGGCATGTACCTAGGAGGGGAACTGCCAGATTATATGGCAGATCATCCTTTTATTATTAAGAAACAAAATGTGTTTTTCAAAATGGTATAACAATTTAAATTTCTGCAGCAGAGTATAAGAGTTCCAGTTCTTCCACATTTGTGCTAACACTTGCCATGGTGAGGATTTGAATTTTAGCATTTCTGATAGGTGTATCATGACATATTGTGATTTTAACTTCCACATCCTTAATAAGTAATGATGGTCATTTGTCCATGTGCTTACATGCTATCCACACATATCTTTTGGGGGGAGCAGTATCTGCTCAAATCTTATGCCCATTTTTAAATGGGTATCTACTTTCTTATTATTGAATTTTGAGAGTTCTTTATATATTCTAGGTACAAGTGCTCCAACAGATATAAAATTTGAAACATTATCTCCAGTATGTGGCATTTCTTTTCATTACCTAAGTTCTTTTCAAAGAATAGAAGCTTTAAATTTATCAATGTACTTTTTTATAGATATCCTTTATTTGTAAATTTAAAAAATCTTGGCCTAATGCAAGGATGTATTTTCTTCTTAAAGATTTATAAGATTTAGGGTTTACATTTACATCCATATGGAGTCGATTTTGTGTATGATGCTAGGTATAAAGAGTGCAGCAGGTATTATAGGGTCTATTTTTGTCCCACTATTGAAGCAATGAAAATTTTAATACTCTACCTTCTATACTTAAATTTTAAGGTTTTATACTTTGGTTGGTGGTAACATGAACTAAATATGACCCTGAGTGATTTCCAGCACTGCTCCCTCTGCTCCTCTGAGTTGGTTTTGCTGTGAGCCTAGGTTATTTTCCTTACATATACCTCCTGATCATTACCCAGATGGAGGCATGAGAAAGACCCTTTGCAGACCTATGTAGCACTCTTTCTGGGCAACTCTCTCCTCTCCACTACCCTGCCCTGCACTGTCTACCTGCCTTGGCATCTGCAGACCCCAACTTTGTATGTTCAATTCAAAGAGACTGCCAGGTTATGCCTGGGTTCCCTTCTCTATATTTTGTTTTCAAAGTTCATTATAGGAAGTCAGCTGGTGCAACTGTAGGGTTCACCTCATTTATTTCTCCCCTACAAATACCTATGGCCTATAATATGTGATGTCTGATCTCCTAAGAGATTCTTTCACATACATTTTCATGTTTTTAAATTGTCCTAGGCATGGGATTAATACCAAATCTAGTATTTCTTCTTGGCAGAAAACCAATGTCCTTAATTAAAATTTTATTTATAATATTTTTCATTTATTCAATAAAAGAACTTTCAACTGATAATCTTGTTTGTGTAGCATCTTTCCTTTATTTCATGGATATAACATTTTATTTCTCTAAATAAAGTTTTCCTGAGGTTTTCTTCTGCCTACTGCTAGCCTCAATCTAGAAAACTTGCATTGGTTGTACTGTCAGAGGGGATGCATTCCCATAAAATAATATTGCATTTAAAAGTCTCATACAAATTAATTAAATAGCAGACAGAGTCACAGGAACACATGGTCCATCTTGTGTTTTATCTGGATTGTAACTGAGGGAAATATTTATACTCCAAAGGATGAGATTAATGGAGGGAAGATTTTAAATTATATATAAGGATGTAGTTTAATAATTTATAACTAAGAGATAGTCTGGGTAATGTATACCACTACTGTTCAGCACATTGACACTGATCAAAATCAGATCCAATAATACATCATATAGTTGAATAACCTATTTTTGCTTTTCTCCTTTTGGCCAGTCATATGGTTAATGATAGATGTTCACTATCCTATTAAACACTGCCTAAGTCAGAAAATCAAAAGTTCAGTTCTGGATCACTAAAAGTTAAAAAATAAATATCAACTAATCCAATAATACATAGACATTGTTGATTAATAAATATTGGTATAATAAGCAACAACCTCCAACTGCCTGTTAGATTTTGAACCCATTTTTATATCATTCTTGCTTAATTTGTGCAGCTAATACAAGTAATTGTTGCTTCCACTAACTTGGAATTTTTTTTTGAAGCATGTAACACTTTACTGGATTAGAAAGAGGAGAGTTGCTCTTAGATACCCTCACCCACCAGACGGCAGACAGCAGAAGTAAGAAGAACTACAATCCTGCAGCCTGTGGAACAAAAACCACATTCACAGAAAGATAGACAAGATGAAAAGGCAGAGGGCTATGTACCAGATGAAGGAACAAGATAAAACCACAGAAAAACAACTAAATGAAGTGGAGATAGGCAACCTTCCACAAAAATAATTCAGAATAATGATAGTGAAGATGATCCAGGACCTCGGAAAAAGAATGGAGGCAAAGATCGAGAAGATGCAAGAAATGTTTAACAAAGACCTAGAAAAATTAAAGAACAAACACCTAGAAGAATTAAAGAACAAACAAAGAGATGAACAATATAATAATTGAAATGAAAAATACACTAGAAGGAATCAATAGCAGAATAACTGAGGCAGAAGAACAGATAAGTGACCTGGAAGACAGAATGGTGGAATTCACTGCTACAGAACAGAATAAAGAAAAAAGAATGAAAAGAAATTAAGACAGCCTAAGAGACCTCTGAGACAACAATAAACCCAACAACATTCACATTATCAGGGTCCCAGAAGGAGAAGAGAGAGAGAAAGGACCAGAGAAAATATTTGAAGAGATTATAGTCGAAAACTTCCCTAACAGGGGAAAGGAAATAGCCACCCAAGTCCAGGAAGCACAGCAAGTCCAATACGGGATAAACCCAAGGAGAAACACACTGAGACACATAGTAATCAAATTGGCAAAAATTAAAGACAAAGAAAAATTACTGAAAGCAGCAAGGGAAAAATGACAAATAACATACAAGGGAACTCCCATAAGGTTAACAGCTGATCTCTCAGCAGAAACTCTGCAAGCCAGAAGGGAGTGCCATGATATACTTAAAACAATGAAAGGGAAGAACTACAACTAAGATTACTCTACCCGGCAAGGATCTCGTTCAGATTCGATGGAAAAATCAAAAGCTTTACAGACAAGCAAAAGCTAAGAGAATTCAAAACCACCAAACCAGCTCTACTACAAATGCTAAAGGAACTTCTCTAAGTGGGAAACACAAGAGAAGAAAAGGACCTACAAAAACAAACCCAAAACAATTAAGAAAATGGTCATAGGAACATACACAGCGATAATTACCTTAAATGTGAATAGAATAAATGCTCCAACAAAAAGACACAGGCTTGCTGAATGGATACAAAAACAGGACCCATATATATGCTGTCTACAAGAGACCCACTTCAGACCTAGAGACACATACAGACTGAAAGTGAGAGGATGGAAAAAGATATTCCATGCAAATGGAAATCAAAAGAAAGCTGGAGTAGCAATACTCATATCAGATAAAATAGACTTTAAATTAAAGAATGTTACAAGAGACAAGGAAGGACACTACATAATGATCAATGGATCAATCCAAGAACAAGATATAACAATTATAAATATATATGCACCTAACATAGGAGCACCTCAATACATAAGGCAACTGCTAACAGCTATACAAGAGGAAATCGACAGTAACACAGTAATATTGGGGGACTTTAACACCTCACTTACACCAATGGACAGATCATCCAAAACGACAATAAATAAGGAAACAGAAGCTTTAAATGACACAAAAGACCAGATAGGTTTAATCGGTATTTATAGAACATTCCATCCAAAAACAGCAGATTGCACTTTCTTCGCAAGTGCACATGGAACATTCTCCAGGATAGATCACATCTTGGGTCACAAATCAAGCCTCAGTAAATTTAAGAAAACTGAAATTATATCAAACATCTTTTCTGACCACAACACTATGAGATTAGAAATGAATTACAGGGAAAAAAAGTAAGAAACACAAACACACGGAGGCTAAACAATATGTTACTAAATAACCAAGAGATCACTGAATAAATCAAAGAGGAAATCAAAAAATACCTAGAGACAAATGACAATGAAAATATGACAATACAAAACCTGTGGGATGCAGCAAAAGCAGTTCTAAGAGGGAAGTTTACAGCTATACAAGTCAACCTCAAGAAACAGGAAAAATTTTAAATAAACAATCTAATCTTATACCTAAAGGAACTAGAGAAAGAAGAAAAAACAGAACCCAAAGTTAGCAGAAGGAAAGAAATCATAAAGATCAGAGCAGAAATAAATGAAATAGAAACAAAGAAAACTATAGCAAAGATCAATAAAACTAAAAGGTGGTTCTTTGAGTAGATAAATAAAATTGATAAACCATTAGCAAGATTCATCAATAAAAAGAGGGAGAGGGCTCAAATCAATTAAATTAGAAATGAAAAAGGAGAAGTTACAACAGACACCGCAGAAATACAAAACATCCTAAGAGAGTACTACCAGCAACTCTATGCCAATAAAATGGACAACCTGGAAGGAATGGACAAATCCTTAGAAAGATATGACCTTCCAAGACTGAATCAGGAAGAAATAGAAAACATGAACAGACCAATCACAAGTAATGAAATTGAAACTGTGATAAAAAATCTTCCAACAAACAAAAGTCCAGGACCAGATGGCTTCACAGGTGAATTCTATCAAACATTTAGCGAAGAGCTAACACCCAGCCTTTTCAAACTCTTCCAAAAAATTGCAGAGGGAGGAACACTCCCAAACTCATTCTCTGAGGCTACCATCACCCTGATACCAAAACCAGACAAAGATACTACAAAAAAAAAAAAAATTACAGAGCAATATCACTGATGACTATAGATGCAAAAATCCTCAACAAAATACTAGCAAACAGAATCCAACAACACATTAAAAGGATCATACACCATGATCAAGTGGGATTTACTCCAGGGATGCAAGGATTCTTCAATATATGCAAATCAATCAATGTGATACACCATATTAACAAATTGAAGAAGAAACACCATATGATCATCTCAATGGATGCAGAAAAATCTTTTGACAAAATTCAACACCCATTTATGATAAAAACTCTCCAGAAAGTGGGCACAGAGGGAACCTACCTCAACACAATAAAGGCCATATACAACAAACCCACAGCAAACATCATTCTCAATGGTGAAAAACTGAAAGCATTTCCTCTAAGATCAGGAACAAGACAAGGATGTCCACTCTCACCGCTATTATTCAACATAGTTTTGGAAGTCCTAGCCATGGCAATCAGAGAAGAAAAAGAAATAAAAGGAATACAAATTGGAAAAGAAGAAGTAAAACTGTCACTGTTTGCAGATGACATGATACTATACACAGAGAATCCTAAAGATGCCACCAGAAAACTACTAGAGCTAATCAATGAATTTGGTAAAGTAGCAGGATACAAATTTAATGCACAGAAATCCCTTGCATTCCTATACAGTAATGATGAAAAATCTGAAAGAGAAATTAAGGAAACACTCCCATTTACCATTGCAACAAAAAGAATAAAATACATAGGCATAAACCTACCTACGGAGACAAAAGAGCTGTATGCAGAAAACTATAAGACACTGATGAAAGAAATTAAAGATGATACCAACAGATGGAGAGATATACCATGTTCTTGGATTGGAAGAATCAATATTGTGAAAATGACTATACTACCCAAAGCAATCTACAGATTCAAAGCAATCCCTATCAAATTACCAATGGCATTTTTTACAGAACTAGAACTAAAAATCTGAAAATTTGTATGGAGACACAAAAGACCCCGAATAGCCAAAGCAGTCTTGAGGGAAAAAAAATGGAGCTGGAGGAATCAGACTCCCTGACTTCAGACTATACTACAAAGCTACAGTAATCAAGACAATATGGTACTGGCACAAAAACAGAAACATAGATGAACGGAACAAGATTGAAAGCCAAGAGGTAAACCCACACACCTATGGTCAACTAATCTATGACAAAGGAGGTAAGGATATACAATGGAGAAAAGACAGCCTCTTCAACAAGTGGCCCTGGGAAAACTGGACAGCTACATGTAACAGAATTAAATTTGAACACTCCCTAACACCATACGCAAAAATAAACTCAAAATGGATTAGAGACCTAAATGTAAGACCAGACACTATAAAACTCTTAGAGGAAAACATAGGAAGAACACTCTTTTACATAAATCACAGCAAGATCTTTTTTGATCCACCTCCTAGAGTAATGGAAATAAAAACAAAAATAAACAAATGGGACCTAATGAAACTTCAAAGCTTTTGCACAGCAAACAAAACCATAAACAATATGAAAAGACAACCCTCAGAATGGGAGAAAATTTTTGCCAACGAAGCAACTGACAAAGGATTAATCTCCAAAATATATAAACAGCTCATGCAGCTCAGTATTAAAGAATAAACAACCCAATCCAAAAATGGGCAGAAGACCTAAATAGACATTTCTCCAAGGAAGACATACAGATGGCCAAGAAGCACATGAAAAGCTGCTCAACATCACTAATTATTAGAGAAATGCAAATCGAACCTACAATGCGGTATCACCTCACACCAGTTAGAATGGGCATCATCAGAAAATCTACAAAGAAGAAATGCTAGAGAGGGTGTGGAGAAATGGGAACCCTCTTGCACTGTTGGTGGGAATGTAAACTGATACAGCCACTATGGAGAACAGTATGGAGGTTCCTTAAAAAACTAAAAATAGAATTACCGTAAGATCCAGCAATGCCACCACTGGGCGTCTACTCAGAGAAAACCACAATTCAAAAAGACACATGCACCCCAATGTTCGATTCAGCACTCTGTACAATAGCTGGTCATGGAAGCAACCTAAATGCCCACTGACAGACGAATGGATAAAGAAGATGTGGTACATATATACAGTGGAATATTCCTCAGCCATAGAAAGGAATGAAATTGGGTCATTTGTTGAGACGTCGATGGATCTAGATACTGTCATATAGGGTGAGGTAAGTCGGAAAGAGAAAAACAAATATCGTATATTAACACATATATGTGGAGCCTAGAAAAATGGTACAGATGAACAGTTTTGCAGGGCAGAAATTGAGACACAGATGTAGAGAACAAACGTTTGAACACCAAGGGGGGAAAGCTGCGGTGGTGGTCGTGGTGGTGTGATGAATTGGGCATTTGGGATTGACACGTATACACTGATTTGTATAAAATTGATGACTAATAAGAACCTGCTGTATAAATAAAAGTAAAAATAAAAGAAAGAGGAAAGTTGGGAATGATGATGACAGCAGGAGTAAGAGAAATGGGCTCAAGGAGTTAAGTATTAGTAATGTATTTGGGAAATAAAGGAAAGTGTGTCTCACAGAACAGATGGTCAATTTTTAACAAGCTCTGTGAAAGACAAGAAGGAAATCCATTTTGCACCAAAAACATGCCATGACTGTGACATATAGACATAATTATTGGGCTACCTTTGGTCTCTTCTCCGCTTTCACATTTTTTAAACTGACAGCATCCCAAGAATCCTAGAAAACACAGCCTAAAGCAAAGATAAATTGCTGATGCTGTATCTGGGAGATGAAAATCCAGGTCAATGAGAGTGAGGACAAAGAAAAACGAGGCAGGGAATGACAGAAGAAATGCAAGCTGATTTGTAACCAACATGCCCACTACTTACAAGATGTGAACAAATGCTGCAGATGTGTCTACTTGCCTCAAAGGATGTCTCCAGACAGGCTCTACTGCTACATAACCTCTCAGAAGGGGCTACTGGAAGGAGAAAGGAGGTGGAATTTCTCTGCTGAGCTCCCTACCACCTTTTACTTCTCACTGGTAAAAATTCAGTCCACGGAGAGTTAACTCCCATGTACTTCATGCTGCACTGTTTAGCCTCTCCTAGGTTTCACCCAAGTATGGAAATGGCATGAAGAGGCCACACATGCCAGGAACAGCTGGTCCATCCATGTATCTCTGCAGAAAACAAATGGGTCATGGCAAATGCTGGAACGAACCTAGTATCTCTATTGGAGCAGAAAAATATATCCTTAGTATGTTTTCTTTCATCAGGCAAGAGGATTAATATAATTTTGCTACTTGATGGTAAGGACAGCAATAGCACTATCTTACCTCAAGGCAATGCTGACTCTTCTGCTCTCTATTATAGTATATTTCCATTTTACAAAACCTCAAACTTCTCCATCATATTGATGCTATGCTAATCTGACCTGGTGAACAGAAAATGGTAAGTATCCCAATCACCCAGGAAAACGTATAAATGCAAAGATAAAACTTCTGATGATTCCTGAGCCTGCAACATCTGTGACATTTTTTAACGCCCACATAAAAACACCTTGCATCTTCCACAATTTATAAAGAAGCAGAGTTCTGTAGCTCACTTTAGGCTTTGTAGGCAACTGTGATAGGCCAACAGCAAACTGCTTGCCATAATTTCTTCCCTTTATCTACGCCTTTAGGAGGCCACCACACACACTGATTACAGACTCTGCCATGTACATTGGGTTGGTCATTGGGAACATAGTAAATGTGACACAAGCAGAGATGTGAAACATGTTTGTACACCCAGCTCTCTCTCTTGCTGTCAATGAACAATAGACTAGTACCCAATAAATATTTTGAGAGTAGGTGTATTTGTTATTAGTTTTGAATGAAATGAGTGCAAGTTAGTTTAGTTCAATTTTGCTTAGTCCTGAATTATGTTTTATATTATATTACCGAACACTTTCTGTTATAAAAACAAAAATATGTACCTTATAGACAGGTTTATAATATGTTCTACATATTTTTTCTAACTAAACTCATTATAAATTTCATTGGACAAATTAACTCCAAAGTTACCATCCACTTGAACATATTCCACACACTACCTAGGACTTACTTTTGATGCTATTTCCCCATCCTCCAAATATAATCATCTGCATATGTTTTTAATTTATTTTTTAATGATAGATTTAACTTATTTTTTTAAAATAATATGGTTTTCTAATGGAAATAATTAGACATCTTTAAAATCAGCTTTTACCTCCACTTGAATAAAGATTAGATCTATTATATTATATAATATTAATTATATTACATTAGATCTATTATATTCAATAGGTTTTGGAGTCTAAAAACTCAGATTTAGTTTCCATTTACAATATGCTCACATTTCCTGGAAGATCAATGCATTAAATCTCTAGGCTTCCTCATCTACAAAATATTTCAAATTAATATACCATATGAACTACCATTTTACTGTGTTATACTGAAGATTATACCAACTTTACAAAGTGCTCAGCACAGAATTTTATCTGCAAGGGACACTGAATACAAATTATTTCCCTAATTTTGCATGATTTATTATAAAATGACCACATCTATTAAGACTACTTTTTATACATTATATGCATTAAATAATACTGTTTGAAGTTATGTGCATGCATTACAGTCCAAAATTGTGTCATTTTATAAGAATCAAATTATAAAAAAGCTCAGTCAACTCAGTGCTTTGTGACCACCTACAGGGGTGGGATAGGGAGGGTGGGAGGGAGGCTCAAGAGGGAGGAGATATGGGGATATATGTATATGTATAGCTGATTCACTTTGTTATATAGCAGAAACTAACACACCATTGTAAAGCAATTATATTCCAATAAAGATGTTAAAAAAAATAACTGTATAAAAACATTAAAAAAAAGTTGTTTATTCTAAAACTTAACTTTTGAAACTTAAAAATAGAATGAGTGCATTGATTAGTCAAAAAAAAAGAATCAAATTATAAATCAAAACCTTCAAAATGATTAATAATCTACTGTCAAAACCTGTGTTTCAATATTGGAAAGAAACAAGAGCTTATCAATGTTAGAACTGATACAGATCAGGAATTGTTTTAGCCTAATTCCATAAGTTGACAGATTTATAAAATGAGGTTCAGAAAAATTGGCTTTTATTTTGAGTTCTGTGCCCAATTCCAATGTGGGGAGGGGGATTCCCACACACACCACCAAACAATGCTAGGGACATCTGCTGGGTGTCCTATGAGTCAGTTCAGTTCTCACACTATCTACCCGGAGATAACACCAGATTCCACAGGTAAAGGGTTCGATCCCATAAGACCACCATCTACTTCACAGGTCAATTGCAAGCCCTGGTTGTTACAGGTACTGCTGGCCAACCATCTGTAAGTCAAGTTCCCATGCTCTCCTCTTTGGGATTTCGATTACTCACTAGATGTTTTATTACAAAGGATATTAAAGGATACAAAGCAACAGCCAGATGAAGAGATACTTAGGACAAGATGCCAAAGAAAGGAGCTTCTGTCCTCTTAAAATTTGGGGCCCAGAACGAAGGGATATGGAAACATTCTGGTTCCCCAACCTGAAGACTCTCTGAAACCCATTATTTTGGGGTTTTATGGGGGCTTCATTTCATAGGCGTGATTCATGAAATCGTTTGCCATCATTGATTGATTTACTCTCCAAACCCTCTCTCAGGGAGTGGCACCTAAAAGTTCCAATGCTCTATTCCTAGTTGGTTCCCCTGGCAATCAGCCCCAAATCTTAGGTTCTTTCTAAAAGTCACCTATTCATAAACCCAGTTGTGGTGGAAAGGGGCTTGATATGAATGACAAGACACCCATTTCAGCTTAATGGCTCTGAAGTGATTTCAGGAACTGAGGACAAGAGAGCAAATACTCTAACAAAAGATGCTCCCATTGCTCTTGTCACTCAGGAAATCCAAAGGGTTTTGGGAGCTGTGAGCCAGGAACCATGGACGAACATGAAATGTATATGGGAGTATATTTTGGTCATCTGAATGACCAAATATTTGTTTCTTATAAATCACAATATTGCAGCTGTATGTTTAATTTAGTGTGTTTATCATCTAAAGCTTACAAGACACATAGAATCTTAGAGGTGGGGGGGTTCCTAGAAGTATATAACCTAAACTTTTCACTTTCTAATGGAAAACCATAAATTCCATGGTTTAATTTCCCTTGGTCTTATATTAAGAGCAGCTAGGATCCAGCTGTCTTGATTTCTGTTTTTATGTCTTTCTACTGTATTCCCATTGTTGTTACTGACTCTACAACAAAGACTGTCATACTTTTCTACCTTATTCACTTGCTTACAAGGCCTTTAGACATTCCTATTTGCCTAAGTTCAGCCTGAGCCTTCTGCCATGAAATTGCTAGCTTGAGCAAAATCCTGATTTATAACCCCAGATTATTGAGATAATGTGGTTTTGAAAGAGCAGGCTCAAGTCGTCTTGAAGAAAAAAGCACAGGGACCAACCAGGAACTGAAATTCTTAACTCATCACATAGGCTCCAAGTAAATAATAAAATGCCTCAGCCATTGTTTTTGTTCTCTCCTAGAAAGATTAAAAGACCACAACTTATCAGTTTGCTTTGCAGGAACATGTAGATCAATCACAATCATCAGTGACACACTGAGTCACAAGACGGTGCCGGGAAGTTTGCAACTGAGATCTTATTTGGAAGCTGAAGTCACAAAGACCGCCTCTCCTTTACCCTTTTTGCCTTAAAAGTCCTACATCCCAACTAGCCGGCAAGATGGATCTGAGACAAACCTGGGTCTCCCATCTTCTCGGTTGGCGTTCTCTCCATCAGTAAACCTTTCTCTGCTCCAAACTCTGACGTTTCAGTTTGGTTGGCCTCACAGTGCATCAGGTACGTGGACTTGGGTTCCACAACAATTTCACTGAATGTAGTATAATTTTACAAAAACTTTAGCAAAATATAATAAAGCACATATATTCGATAAACTAAGATGGAAGCCATTTTAGCAAGAAAAGAAACTGGCGCTGTTAGTTTGCTTTTGGATCACTGGGTACCAGTATGTACACTGCTCATTTTTTTTTTTTTTTTAATAACATGTTTCCGAGAGTGCCTGAATAGCTGGTTTAGAAAATATCCATGGTGAGTGGCTATTCATTTTTATTATACTGTTAAATATTATTTTCTCACACTTGGAAATTATGATCAAATTTAGTGTTATTACAACAACAATTCCACTGTAATGTTTAACCAGACATTTTTACTATATATTCTGAGACTCAGTCACAATTTTTGTACTTTATTTGGATCCACAAGCCTTTGCATCCTAGAGAATCTCAAGGTTTGAAAATTCAGGTAGACCTCTGCCTGAAGCCCATTGAAATATCTCAGACAAATGGTTCTCCAAACAATCCCAATGAAAAGGAATAGAAAGCCTCCTAAAGCAATTCTTTCCATTTCTGAAAAGCTCTAATTTCTGGCAAATTCCTCTTTGTATTAGGACAAAACATGTCTTGTGAATATTTCTACCTAATTTTCATAACTTTGAACTTCCAACCAACTATAATAATTTAATGGTTCTTCTTTATTTCAATTCAAATAAGCACTTAAAACAAGGTATAGTACATGTCTTCTGCCAAACCAGATTTCAAATATAAACAGAAATACTTCTTTTCATTGTTCATCATGTAATATTTCCAGATAGTTCACTTTTTTCTGGCTTATATCAAGTTTTTAATATCTTACTTTAAATACGGCAAATGCAACCAAATACTTTTTTATGAGTCTATTTTTTATCACTCAATATTTATTTAGCTTCCACTATGTTCCTGTCCATGTAAACAGATACACACATTTCTGCTCTCCTGAATCATGTTTTGGTGTGTTTATTTGGATGGGGATGGGTGATAAAAATGATTCATATATAAATTTTATAATTTGTTAAAAGGTTATAAGTGTTAGGAAAATATCATCCAGAGAAGATGGATGGAAAGTTGTATTGGAATGGGGAAGAGGGAATATTTGCAGTTTTACAAAAGGTGGCCTAGTAACGACCTGAGAGTCATTTAGAAAAACTTGAAGGAGATGAAGGGATCAAACCAAATTTGATGAACCTAGCAAATTCTTTCATAATTTTCAACAAATGATTCGATTTGCACATGTTCTTTTATACTCTTATTGTGAAATTACTATTTTCTAAGCCACAGTACAGGAATTTATATCTATTTCCATTAATGTGTTTGGTGTATTAAGACCATAATTCTAATTTGCTATATAATTATATAGACTCTGTATATAATTGTCTATAACATAATTATATCAAGACACTGCATAATAGAAACCATATATATTCTAATAAAATCAATACTATTAATTCTGTAAAGTTGAGGGTAAACTATTACACTTTATAATGCTATAAGAGAGTTTCTTTTTCAGCTTATTATCTATGTTTAAATAAATCTAATGATTATCATCCTTTGTTTTAGCTATCCATTTCCACATACCAATTATATTTTCATTCAATAAACGTATCTTTAATTTCTCACGAGAATGTCATGAGTGAGTTTTGCAAATGTTTAGATCAATTCACAATTTCAGCATTTACCCATAGCCAACAGTCCAGGGATTATATTCAGAAAAAAAAGGTAAGTCAGGTGTCATAATCTATTAATTTTCACTGGTTTTAGTGGTCAGAATATACATAAGTATCCAAAAACAATAAATGTATTTCTTTACCAATGAGTTTTGTTTGCACATTAATATCAAGCCCAAATACATAAACTGAGATGCCTAAGCTCTCCTGCTTTCAAAGCAATCAATTTGCTCTTTCTACTCTGGCTTTGGAGGAGAATCTGCACCCAAACTCTTTTGGTTGCTGGCAGTACCCAGCTCCTTGTGATTCAGGGCTGAGCTCTCCATTCCCTTGGCAGCTGTTAGCCAGGAATTGCTCACAACTCCTAGAGGCCAATCTCCTTGTTCAGGATCCCTCCAGTCTGCAGGCAAGCAGTGCTGTACTGATTTCCCTTGTGTTTTGAAAATCTCAGACTTCTCCTACTATGGTCAGTTGGAGAAAACTCCACTTTTAAAGAACACATTCAATTAAATGGGCTAATCTACCTGGCTATCCCTAAATAGCCACATAGAGAATCCTTCTTTGTTATTTCAGTGTCAACTGAGTAATAACCTTCATTACATCTGCAAAATCCCTTTAGCCATGTTACATAATCACAGGCACAACACGTTAGGAGCAAAGTCATGCGGACCATCTTAACATTCTGCCTAACACACATGAAAAGCATAGAAAGGACAAAGATAAAAATACTAACATTGTGGCCTTCCCTGGTGGCGCAGTGGTTGAGAGTCCGCCTGCCTATGCAGGCGACACGGGTTCGTGCCCCGGTCCGGGAAGATCCCACATGCCGCGGAGCGGAGCGGCTGGGCCCGTGAGCCATGGCCACTGAGCCTGCGCATCCGGAGCCTGTGCTCCGCAACGGGAGAGGCCACAGCAGTGAGAGGCCCGAGTACCGAAAAAAAATAAATAAATAAAAAATAACTAACATTGTAAGTCTATTTGGATAACCATGAATAATTTTTTTAAAGCTTCCTTCAGAGTTTGTTAGGCAGGGTTGATTGGGGTGTACAGAGATGAAAAAAAAAAAAATCTAAGCCTGAAAAGAAGTAAAAAGATAATTGTTGAAGGTTCTCCAAACTTCATTCAGAACTTCATATTAATCTGCAGATGGATTTCAACTGTAAGCACAGGTGACTGAGACTATGAATCACCAACAAACTAAAAAACTCTATTTTTGAAGGTGAATAATGTCAAGCTTAAGGGTATCAAAGAGCAGCCACTCAACTTCTGTTTTTCTGATCCCTTCTAATAAAATTTTAAAAGACTGAGTTAGTACAACAAACACTGGTTTTAAATAACTGAAGCAACCAGTTGCTTTAAAGAAATTAAACAATGGCAAGGCAAACAGTTTTCTCATATGTGTCAGGTACCACCAACTACCAAAAAAGCCTGGATGCAGATTCTTTTCCAAAGCTTCAAGAGAAGAGACCAGTCTGGCTGACACTTGACAGTCTTGTCAAGGTCTTATGTGACCTTAAGCAAAGAATCCATCAGAGCCTGCCCAGACTTCTGTTCTTCAGAGCTGTGATATAATGCTAAGTGTTGTTTCAGCAGCTGTATTTGTGATAATCCGTTATGTGACTATAGAAAATAAATCCCCTGTGGAACGCCTTTCTGCCTGGTAAACTCCTATTTGTCTCCCAGGACTCACTCAAATCACTTCATTTCTGGAAACTTTTGTTATTTCCCTGACTTAGTCTCTCTTTGGTCTGTGATCCTTTTTACATACCTTTCTGTGTGCTTCATGTTTTATCTTATTCATGTAATAATGGTTGAGTAATTAATGTAATAATTACTAGTTACATTACTAAATTAGTAATTTAGTAATAATGGTTTAGTTTAATTAATGTCATAATCATTTTATACCCAAATTTCTCAGTAGACTGTTACATCTTATAGACAAATCATATATTATTAAAGTATCAGGATCTGTAGTCATGGGCATGCCTTGAAAATTGTGCATGCTTTGTTTGTGATTATTTAATGAATACATGCTAAATGACTCTACTGATATCAGGGAAAAATATCTCTGTATTTAAATTAACAGCTGTTCGTTAGAAAACCCTATCCAAATTCCTTAACTAAATACACAAATTCAATTGATTTACTTTATATTTCACCTACATATAATATCACTATGATGGAAAAGTTTCACTTTCAAATACTTTAACTTCTGAATATATTTTTAAAATTTATTTTCTTAATATTCATCATTGATATATTCAATCGCCAGTACTCAGTATCACATTTTATGTATTGCTAGTTGAGTAAGGTCTCATTTATAACACTGTTTAAAAATAAGAATCTAAAAAGCCCAAGAAAAAGTTCCTAACAATTGAGGACTATTTGTAGTAAGGTATATTTAATTTTGTTAAGTATCCAATTCTCTCATTCTTTAGTTGATCATAATTTTGGTGTCTGTAAGTGACTGAGGCAAAAACAGAGAGAACTCTTGCAGTCTCTTGTAGAGAGAACTCTTTCTACATAATGCTACTATCAAACATGAATACTTTTCAGCTAGCGAGCTGGATAAAAATTAATACTGAACATAAAATATGGGAATTAGTGGGGCCTTCTACAGTTCATCATTCGTTATTCTGTTTACCTTACTAGATTGGATTAGCATAAACTTTATTTTAAGATGTTTCTACATATCATTATATTATTTGAAAATAAATGAGATTATTCAAAATATTTAGAATAGGAATATGCCAGTGTGTGTAATGTTTAATTTAAAATAATTTAGTGAATTATATAAAGTCATGCAAACAATGAAGTAAATAATTTAAAATAATAGAATATTCTATTTTAATCAAACTGTTGATTTTTAGCTCAAGTTATAGCACAGATTAAAGCTAGCTTTGAAAATAATCTACTTCATCTTTGAAACAAAAATCTATCTTCTCCTCTTGTTTAAATGTACCTACCCGTTGAGACTATGTCCTAGATCTAAACATACACTGTCATAACAAATAATTCTCAGTGGTATATAGACTTGACTTGAAGAACTTGAAGACTTGAAGAACGCAATCCCTGTTATCCCCTTAAGCTTGACTAAATAACTAACCTGGATATATTAGTTTTTATTCATGCACCTAGTAAAGCCTTTAGGGATTTAAACTAGGAGGAATTAAAAATGAATGGGAGGAGAGCATTCTTAATGAGTCAGAGAGAAGACAGGAATCTGTACTATTTTTCCTTAATGATGATGAAATTTTCTCTTTTTTTCCTATTTCTTTGCTACATTTGCTCAGAAAAAATATCTCTATCTGGCCATCATGTGACACTAAGCAGAAATTACCTTCACAGTTCTATACATCTTTATGGTCTCCACTGCCAAAGAGCTCTGTAGTATTCATTTAACTTTTTAATCCTCCTTGAAAGCAAATGATGCTAAAACACATGATATTTAACAAGAAAAGTCCGCGTTCGAGGAAGCAAATGAGAGAGTAAACAGATATAATGAGAAAAAAATAATAAAACCACGAACGCTTAATGAAACAGCTTTGTATATTTTAAGAGAAATTCCATATGATTATTGATCTCAAAGAAGTAAACTGAAAATATGCTCTTGCCTCTCTGGCACTAGTAATGGCTCAAATATTACATCCTAATGGAAGAGATTCTCATTGTTAGTGAATGCTAAATGATGATTCCCCAAAGGAAAGTTGCCTGGAATAATCACGCTATTTTCTATAAGTAATAATTTATTTATTTATTTTTAAGAGCAAACAGTCCAGCAGGTGGTAGAGCTAAGCCTTCATGTCAGAATGGAAGTGCTAAACTGTATTGTATCTGTATTTTGGTGAACCAGCATGATCCCTGGTGGAGGGCAGAGGGCAGGAAATGAGGGGTTTTCTTCTCAAGCTCTTCCGGTATTAGATCAAGATAAGATTTAGAAGTTTTATTCTAATTTCAAAGGTAAAATTGAAAATAAAATAACCCAGCTGCAAAGACAAAGCTCTGCAATTACTAAATTGTCTCTCAATTGTATAAACCTAAATCATCACCAATGTCATAAATGAAAATGTCAGCCAAATTGGATTGTAATGTGTACCCAGATCTAACTCTGATGTTTGAGTTATTGTTAACAATTAAAAATCCTTCTGGCTTCATGTCCACCTACAAATTGTTTCTTTTAAATTATATTTTCCTAGGATTGCAACAAACATCCCCACCAGACCTACTGTAATCCTGCAGCTTCTGTATATGGGAAACACAACATTCCTCATTTGTGGTTGAAGCTGTCAGTGTCAGACATCATTCTCCTTCAACTCTTCACACTAATGTTAATGTATTCTTTCAATCCTTTACAAAAATAGAGAAACATTTTAATAGTCTTTGTTTCTTAAAGAGAAGAGATATCTAATTCTCTTTTTTCAACATAAGATTACTTTCTGATTTTCTATCAGTTAACAGAAAAAAAAAGACTGATGCAAATTAATAAAGAAATAATGACTAGAGTGTTTGATTTCCCAGAAAAATATGGTTCCCATAAATTGTAGTCTTGTATTTCAAAGGGAATACCATTTTAAAACCATTTATATGAGAAACTAATCCTTTGAACACCATTAAATGAGATGAAAGTTGACTGAAAGTATAACAGTTGTTTTTCCAGTTTCTCAAATATCTTTTCTATACGGTTTCTATATTGAAGAATAAAGTCTGAAGTCATTTAGTGTGGCAAAACCTGAGTGCTTAATTTCCTCTTGCAATAAAATAAAATGAAATTGTGGAAAAAATATAAATATAAATAAATTAAACTAAAAATATAAATAAATAAAAATCTTTTCATTGACTTGAGAACTCAACATCACATGCAAGAACAAAGTTGGTAAAGCTTTGAACAACAATGCTTTTTGTTTCTTAGAGCAGATGAAACAATTTGTAATTTACCACAAAGCTATAGTTAAGCTGCATTTAAATAAGAATACCTAATGAAAAAAATCACTACATCCTCTAAACCCTTGAATTTCCTTTTCATTATTCTATACATGCTTCAAGTTCAAAAAGATATTTCTAAGACAAATTGGCAGGGACAGAAGAGAAATGAGAGGAGGTAGGGTTAAATTGAGAGGGATTGTGGACTTTTTTCAAACAAAGTGATCAGGCCATTTGAATATGTAAGAACCCAAAAGGTATCCTCAGGGAACTGTAGCTGAATTGCAAAGTTCCATACAGTTCAAAGAGAAAGGACATAAAAGGCTTCTAGACAAGACAGAGCTGGATATGAGTATTGAAGTCTGAGTTATTTACCTAAAAAAAGTTGGAAGAGATATTCAAGGAACAGGAAATAACAAGAGAAAGTTAAAAAGAGTATAAATAGAATAATGCAACCAAGAAACTTACTGGTCTTAGTCATGAGTGAAATGAGAACAAACAGAGAGTAAGAAGGTAAAATAGGAAAGAGTAAAATGGACAAATCATGGAAAGTTTCCCATGCCACACTTCACTTTGTCTTCAATGTATGATATAAAAAATACCCAAGGGGCTTCCCTGGTGGCACAGTGGTTGAGAGTCCACCTGCCGATGCAGGGGACACGGGTTCATGCCCCGGTCCGGGAGGATCCCACATGCCACGGAGCGGCTGGGCCCGTGAGCCATGGCCACTGAGCCTGCGCGTTGGGAGCCTGTGCTCTGCAACAGGAGAGGCCACACAGTGAGAGGCCCATGTACCGCAAAAAAAAAAAATACCCAAGAGTCTCTTTATATGATGGTCAACCTGATTATATAAAACTTGATTATTTCAGTTCTTATGTGTGAATATTTATGTAATCTCTCCCTTATTTAAAATACAAGGAATGACTACTTTGTACTATCAATGAGATGCTAGAACACTAAATTAGATATTCAAAATTAAAATGACTAAATCACCTAGGTTTACTGAGGACTGTTTCACACAAAGATAACTGGCTGCCACGCAAAGCCTAGCAATATCAAAAAGCTGTGTCAGAAGCTATGTATGGACACAAATACAAACAGAGAGAATGGCAATAATCCTCACAAATTTAGGAAATATTTGCTATTAGTACAGCATAACTCTCTACAACTAACAGGTAGATATAGGATCAGAAGTTCTCATACAGTGCATTGAATTATTACAAGGGAAAAAAAAACTCCATGAAAACATAACCTCCAGCAAGAACATATGTAGATAAAAGCAATACAGTATTGAAGATTAAGTGGAGGTGGCACATTGGACATTCGTACCACTATACATATACAAAGTGGATGGCAATGGCAAACTGAGTCCCACCACAGGCAGAAACCAGCCCAGGAATCATGTTGCCTCTCCACCTGCCAGAGCTCCTCCCCACGTTTGTAGGCACCAGGTGGTCCAGACTGGGGAAGCTTCTTGTGTTTGTTCCAGCATCACCAGGACGAAACAGGGAGCCCAGGTGCCAAGAGAAAAATCAAATAGACAAAAATACCACCACAAATGCTGTAAAAAAATAAATAAATAAATTGTCATTGGAATCACAGCCCAAAAGTACAGGTCAGGACCTGCACACCAAGTCTACACAGCGTGACTCTGCAAAAATACAAGATTCAAATACCACATGAAGAACCAATGACATTACAAGAGAAAAGACAATCAACTGATACCAACACTGAGATGAATCAGGTGTTGGAATCATCTGAAAAGGATCTTAAAGAACCATCAAAATAATGTCTATTAAAAATGAAAGTATAAGATTTTCAGCAAAGAAATCAAAGTTATAAGAAAGAACTTTAAGGAGGCAGAGACCGGAAGCAGCCACAGCGCAGGGCACAGATCCCTCAAGTCGGTGCCTGGCAGATCGGAGTCGTAACGTTGGAGCCAGGGCCTGGAGCCATGTGGCTGAGAGGGTCTTGGTGCTCCGGCTGGTGTCAGGCCTGTGCCTCTGAGGTGGGAGAGCCGAGTTCAGGACATTAGTCCACCAGAGACCTCCCGGCCCCACGTAATATCAAACGGCAAAAGCTCTCCCAGATATCTCCATCTCAACACTAAGACCCAGCTCCACTCAAAGACCAGCAAGCTGCAGTGAGGGACACCCTATGCCAAACAACTAACAAGACAGGAACACAACCCCACCCATTAGCAGAGAGGCTGCCTAAAATCATAATAAGGTCACACACACCCCAAAACACATCACTATACATGGCCTTACCCACCAGGAAGACAAGATCCAGTCTCATCCATTAATACACAGGCACCAGTCCCCTCCACCAGGAAGCCTACACAACCCACTGAAACAACTTTAACACTGGGGGCAGACACCAAAAACAACGGGAACTATGAACGTGCAGCCTGCGAAAAGGAGACTCCAAACAGAGTAAGTTAAGCAAAATTAGAAGACAGAGAAACACAGAGCAGATGAAGGAGCAAGGTAAAAACCCACGAGACCAAACAAATTAAGAGGAAATAAGTAGTCTACCTGCAGAAGAATTCAGAATAATGATAGTAAAGATTATCCAATATCTTGGAAATAGAAAGGAGGAAATACAACAAACGTTTAACAAGGACCTAGAAGAACTAAAGAGCAAAGAAACAATGATGAACAACACAATAAATGAAATTAAAAATGCTCTAGAAGGAATCACTACCAGAATAACTGAGGCAGAAGAACGGATAAGTGACCTGAAACATAAAATAGTGGAAATAACTAATGCAGAGCAGAATAAAGAAAAAAGAATGAAAAGAATTGAGGACAGTCTCAGAGACTTCTGGGACAACAGTAAACGCACCAACATTCGAATTAAAGGGGTCCCAGAAGAAGAGAAAAACAAAGAGACAGAAAATATTTGAAGAGATTATAGTTGAAAACTTCCCTAATATGGGAAAGGAAATAGTTAATCAAGTCCAGAGAGCACAGAGAGTCTCATACAGCATAAATCCAAGGATAAACAGGCCAAGACACATATTAATCAAATAACAAAAATTAAATACAAAGAAAAAATATTAAAAACAGCAAGGGGAAAACAATAACATAAAAGGGAATCCCCATAAGGTTAACAGCTGAACTTTCAGCAGAAACACTGCAAGCCAGAAGGGAGTGGCAGGACATATTTAAAGGGATGAAAGGGAAAAACCTATAACAAAGATTACTCTACCCAGCAAGGATCTCATTCAGATTCAACAGAGAAATTAAAACCTGTTCAGTCAAGCAAAAGCTAAGAATATTCAGCACCACCAACTCAGCTTTACAATAAATGCTAAAGGAACTTCTATAGGCAGGAAACACAAGAGAAGGAAAAGACCTACAGAAACAAACCCAAAACAATTAAGAAAATGGTAATAGGAATATACATATCAAAAATTACCTTAAATATAAATGGATTAAATGCTCCAACCAAAAGACACAGACTAGCTAAATGGATACAAAAACAAGACCCATATATATGCTGTCTACAAGAGACCCACTTCAGACCTAGGGACACATACAGACCGAAAGTGAGGGGATGGGAAAAGATACTCCATGCAAATGGAAGTCAAAAGAAAGCTGGAGTAGCAATTCTCACATGAGACTCTTAAATAGACTTTAAAATAAACACTATTACAAGATACAAAGAAGGACACTACATAGTGATCAAGGGTACAATCCAAGAAGAAGATATAACAATCATAAATATTTATGCATCCAACATAGGAGCACGTCAATGCATAAGGCAAACACTAACAGCCATAGAAAGGGAACATGACAGTAACACAATCATAGTAGGGCACTTTAACAACCCACTTTCACCAATGGACAGATCATCCAAAATGAAAATAAATAAGGAAACACAAGCTTTAAATGACACATTAAACAAGAAGGACTTAATTGATATTTATAGGATATTCCATCCAAAAACAACAGAATACACTTTCTTGTCAAGTGCTCATGAAATATTCTCCAGAATAGATCATATCTTGGGTCACAAATCAAGCCATGGTAAATTTAACAAAATTGAAATCATATCAAGTATCTTTTCCAGCCACAATGCTTTGAGACTAGATATCAATTACAGGAAACAATCTGTAAAAAATACAAACACATGGAGGCTAAACAATACACTACTTAATAACCAGAAGATCACTGAAGAAATCAAAGAGGAAATCAACAAACACCTAGAAACAAATGACAATGAAAACACGATGACCCAAAACCTATGGGATGCAGCAAAAGCAGTTCTAAGCGGGAAGTTTATAGAAATACAATCTGACCTCAAGAAATAAGAAACATCTCAAATAAACAAGTTAACCTTACACCTAAAACAACTAGAGAAAGAAGAACAAAAAAACCCCTAATGTAGCAGAAGGAAAGAAATCATAAAGATCAGATCAGACATAAATAGGAAATAAATAAAAGAAACAAGAGCAAAGATCAATAAAACTAAAAGCTGGTTCTTTGAGAAGATAAACAAAATTGACAAACCATTAGCCAGACTCATCAACAAAAAAAGGGAGAAGGCTCAAATCAATAGAATTAGAAATGAAAAAGAAGTAACAACTGACACTGAAGAAATACAAAGGATCATGAGAGATTATTATAAGCAACTCTATGCCAATAAAATGGACAACCTGGAAGAAATGGACAAATTCTCAGAAAAGCACAACATTCTGAGACTGAACCAGGAAGAAATAGAAAATATAAACAGGCCAATCACAAGCACTGAAATTGAGACTGTGATTAAAATCTTCCAACAAACAAAAGCCCAGGACCAGATCACTTCACAGGAGAATTCTATCAATCATTTGGAGAGGAGCTAACACCTACCCTTCTCAAACTTTTCCAAAATATAGCAGAGGGAGGAACACTCCAAAACTCATTCTTTAAGGCCACCATCTCCCTGATACCAAAACCAAACAAAGATGTCACAAAAAGAGAAAACTACAGGCCAATATCACTGATGAACATACATGCAAAAATCCTCAACAAAATACTAGTAAACAGAATCCAACAGCACATTAAAAGGATCACACACCATGACCAAGTGGGGTTTATCCCAGGAATGCAAGGATTCTTCAATATATGCAAATCAAGCAAGGTGATACACCATATTAACAAATTGAAGTATAAAAACCAAATGATCATCTTAATAGATGCAGAAAAAGCTTTCAACAAAATTCAACACCAATTTATGATAAAAACTCTCCAGAAAGTAGGCATAGAGGGAACTTACCTCAACATAATAAAGGCCATATATGACAAACCCACACCCAACATTGTTCTCAATGGTGAAAAACTGAAACTATTTCCACTAAGATCAGGAACAAGACAAGGTTGTCCACTATCACCACTATTATTCAACACAGCTTTGGAAGTTTTAGACACAGCAATCAGAGAAGAAAAAAATAAAAGGAATCCAAGTTGGAAAAGAAGAAGTAAAGCTGTCCCTGTTTGCAGATGACATGTTACTATACACAGAGAATCCTAAAGATGCCACCAGAAAACTACTAGAGCTAATCAATTAATTTGGTAAAGTAGCAGGATACAAAATTGATGCATAGAAATCTCTTGCATTCCTAAACACTAATGATGAAAATCTGAAAGAGAAATTAAGGAAACACTCCCATTTACCATTGCAACAAAAACAATAAAATACCCAGGAAGAAACCTACCTAAGGAGACAAAAGACCTGTTACAGAAAACTATAAGATGCTGATGAAAGAAATTAAAGACAATACACATAGATGGAGAAATATACCATGTTCCTGGATTGGAAGAATCAACACTGTGAAAGTGACTATACTACCCAAAGCAATCTACAGATTCAATGCAATCCCATCCCTATCAAACTACCAATGTCATTTTTCACAGAACTAGAACAAAAAATTTCACAATTTGTATGGAAACACAAAAGACCCCGAAGAGCGGAAGCAATCTTTAGAAAGAAAAACAGAGCTGGAGGAATCAGGCTGCCTGACTTCAGACTATACTACAAAGCTACAGTAAACAAGACAGCACGGTACTGGCACAAAAACAGAAATATAGATCAATGGACCAGTATAGAAAGCACAGAGATAAACCCACGCACATATGGTCACCTTTATTTTTGATAAAGGAGGGAAGAATATACAATGGAGAAAAGACAGCCTCTTCAATAAGTGGTGCTGGGAAAACTGGACAGCTACATGTAAAAGAATGAAATTAGAACACTCAGTAACACCACAAAAACACAAAAATAAACTCAAAATGGAATAAAGATGTAAATGTAAGGCCAGACACTATAAAACTCTTAGAGGAAAGCATAGGCAGAACACTCTATGACATACATCACACAACAATCCTTTTTGATCCACGTCCTCAAGAAATAGAAATAAAAACAAAAATATACAAAAGGGACCTAATGAAACTTAAAAGCTCTTGCACAGCAAAGGAAACCATAAACAAGATGAAAAGACAACCCTCAGAGTGGGAGAAAATATTTGCAAATGAAGCAACTGACAAAGGGTTAATCTCCAAAATTTACTAGCAGCTCATGCATCTCAATATTAAAAAAATAAACAACCCAATCCACAAATGGGCAGAAGGCCTAAATAGACATTTCTCCAAAGAAGCTATACAGATTGCCAACAAACACATGAAAGAATGCTCAATATCAGTAATCATTAGAGAAATTCAAATCCAAACTTCAATGAGGTATCACCTCACATCAGTAAGAATGGCCATCATCAAAAAATTTACAAACAATAAATGCTGGAGAGGGTGTGGAGAAAAGGGAAACCTCTTGTACTGTTGGTGGGAATGTAAATTGATACAGTTACTATAAGAACAGTACAGAGGTTCCTTATAAAACTAAGAATAGAACTACCATTTGACCCAGCAATCCCATATGCCCAGTATATACTGGGCATATACCCTGAGAAAACCATAATTCAAAAAGAGTCATGTACCACAATGTTCATTTCATCTTTTCTACAGTAGCCAGGACATTGAAACAACCTAAGTATCCAATGACAGATGAATGGATAAAGAAGATGTGGCAGATATATACAATGGAATATTACTCAGGTGTTAGAAGAAACAAAAGTGAGTTATTTGTAGTGAGGTGGGTGCACCTAGAGTCTGTCATACAGAGTGAAGTAAGTCATAAAGAAAAAAACAAATACCATATGCTAACACATATATATGGAATTTTTAAAAAAATGGTTCTGACAAACCTAGGGGCAGGATAGCAATAAAGACGCAGATGTAGAGAATGGACTTGAGGACACGGGGACGTCAAAGGGTAAGTTGGGATGAAGTAAGAGAGTGGCATTGACACATATACACTAACAAATGTAAAATAGATAGCTAGTGGGAAGCAGCCACATAGCACAGGGAGATCAGCTCGGTGCTTTGTGACCACCTAGAGGGGTGGGATAGGGAGGGTTGGAGGGAGACGCAAGAGGGAGGAGATATGGTGAAATATGTATATGTATAGCTGATTCACTTTGTTATAAAGCAGAAACTAACACACCATTGTAAAGCAATTATACTCCAATAAAGATGTTTAAAAAAGAAAAAGAACTTAATGGAGATGGTGGAACTCAACAATACAGTAATAGGAATAAAAAACTCACTGGATAGGCTCAGAAGTAGAGCAGAAGTGATAGAGGTTAGAAGCAGTAAATTTGAAGATAGTTCAGTAGAATCTACCCAATCTGAACAGGAGAAAATAGAATTTTTTTTTAAAAATGGAGAAAATATTAGAGATCTGTGAGAAATTATAATATTTATATTATCAGATTTCCAGAAGGAATCCTAGTTTCCCTGAGAAACTGGAAGACTCTAGAACAAGACACTGGCAATAATAAAACTTTTTTAATAAAGCAAGAGAAGAGAGCAAAGAAAACTCCAGCCATTTTGTTGACCATGTTAACAACAGCAAAATATCATATGTAGGCAGTATTTTTTAAAAAGTTTTCCATAATATAATTTGTGTTTTTTCTTTTCAATGTGAATTTTCAAATAAACATTCTTTCAATATAAAGTTTTGATTTCTAAATTGTGATTTCACAAATTTTAAATAAAATAACAGAGAGTACTCAATCAACTGCAATCAATGTGCAAAATTTCTACTTGCCATTAATTTTTCTGGGACAGGAGACAAATTTGGCAGGTAGCTCTCAAAACAAGGAAGTGTCTAATGAGGACATCCATCTCTTGTCATGCTAATGAGGTAACTCTGGCTAGTGAAATAACTGTCTTCAGTAATTAACAGCTCAGGGACATTTTAGTGGCTGACAAAGAGCTTTAAAATCCTGCAAGTACCCTTAGTCATTATATATAGCTGTTTAATGAACATTCCTAGTACTCAATACTTATTTATTTCTTCTCATATTTAGTTTCACAAACTAAATGGGAAGTAGCACTGATAATCCATATTATTTATTTTGTGATTAAAATTTTATTTATTTTATTTTTGGCTGTGTTGAATCTTCGTTGCTGCGCGCAGGTTTTCTTTAGTTGCAGCAAGCGAAGGCTACTCTTCCTTGCGGTGCACAGGGTTCTCATTGCGGTGGCTTCTCTTGTTGCAGAGCATGGGCTCGAGGCATGTGGGCTTCAGTAGTTGTGGCACGTGGGCTCAATAGTTGTGTCTCGCGGGCTTAGTTGCTCTGCGGCATGTGTGATTTTCCCAGACCAGGGCTCGAACCTGTGTCCCCTGCATTGGCAGGCAGGTTCTTAACCACTGCGCCACAGGGAAGTCCAACAATCCAGATTTTCTTATTCATTGCATATGGTTATGAAATAGATATAAAAGAATAGAAACAAACAACAGAAAGGTATATAACTGAATCACTCTGCTGTACACCTGAAACGCATGTAAACCACTTCCAACAAGTCCTGGGAAATAGCAAGTGCTCAGCCACTACTATCATTACTTGATTGACCTCCTCCAACTCAACGTGATCTATAAGCAATTAGACAATAATTTAGGAAAAGAGAAGAAATACAATCAGCTAAGCATAAAAGTAGGATATATAGTGAAAATAGGATAAAATGTGTATTGAAGACAATGGAAATTATCACACTGTTGCAACTGGTTTAACTTATACACAAAGTGATGTAATACTG
Source organism: Orcinus orca (assembly GCF_937001465.1). NCBI lineage: Eukaryota > Metazoa > Chordata > Mammalia > Artiodactyla > Delphinidae > Orcinus > Orcinus orca. Next base: position 9,029,736 of record NC_064573.1, on the reverse strand, counting down.
TTTGAAAAGATGGTAATAAATATTTTGTCTAATTCCTATGTCTCTGTATCTATATGTATTTATCTACATATATTATTCATTCTCATTATTCACAGACTCCATATTTTTGAATATGCCTACTTGCTAAAATTCATTTGTAACCCCAAATCAATACTCAGAGTGCCCTCCACAGATATTCCTGGATCTGCATAGAGCAGCGAAAAATTTGAGGTGCTCAATGTGTACCTTCCCAGGAAAGCTGAACAGGTAATGCTCTGCCTTCCTGTAGCTGATCTGGTACCTGTCATACAGAGATGACCAGAGGAGGGACATGGTAGGGGCCTGACAGTGTAGTGCAAGAAACTCCAGCTCTGGGGCCATTTAGTTGGGGTTTGAATCCCAACTCTGGCACCTATTACCTACTACCGGCGACACTTCTGGCAAGATACTTACGTCTGAACCCTGTTTTTTCATTTGTATAATAAAGAAAACAGTCCGTATACTGGGTTTATGGATCAGATAAGTCACCATTTTTTCCAAAATATTCAGGTTACAGTAATATAAACTTATGTGTTCAACAATATTTTATTATAATAAACGATACGTTCTTTGGGACTACGGTAATGCTGCAAATCATTTTTACTTAGTACAAACAAACTTTCTATGTAAATTATTGTATGTCATTTCTATCATAAAATTCTAATATCAACAAAAATTATGATGCTCTGTAATGTAAAGTAAATAGCATTTATAAGACATTTTATGGACTAATATAATATTGGGTGAATGAATGGCAATTTTGGTCACCTAGATAATTTCTAAGTAGATTAAACCTAATCAATACAAATTATGCAAAAGCACCAGGTTATAATATATTGTTTTTATTTGTACATTCTGTCTATGAAAAGTAGATCCACATGTAATAAAACAGCAATTAATATGGCAAATTCAATGTGATATAGGAAGTGCTTATAATATGCTAATAAGCTTATGTTCTAAGGAGGAAGAGTAAAAAACATTCCAGGCAACTACATTATGATTGAAGATTTCCCTGAAGTGTTTTTGCACTGAATTTTATTTATTTATTTAACATCTTTATTGGAGTATATTTGCCTTACAATGTTGTGTTAGTTTCTGCTGTATAACAAAGTGAATCAGCTACACATATACACATATCCCCATATCTCCTCTCTCTTGTGTCTCTCTCCACCTTCCCTATCCCACCACTCTGGTGGACACAAGCACTGAGCTGATCTATGTGGCTGCTTCCATTCGCTATCTATTTTACATTTGGTAGTGTATATATGTCCATGCCACTCTGTCACTTCATCCCAGCTTACCTTTCCCCCCACCCTGTGTCCTCAAGTCCATTCTCTATGTTTGTGACTTTATTCCTCTCCTGCCCGTAGGTTCTTCAGAACCACTTTTTTTTTTTGATTCCATATACATGTGTTAGCATATGGTATTTGTTTTTCTCTTTCTGACTTACTTCACTCAGTATGACAGTCTCTAAGTCCATCCACCTCACTACAAATAACTGAATTTCATTTTGTTTTATGGGTGAGTAATCTTCCATTGTATATATGTGTCATCTTCTTTATCCATTCATGTGTTGTTGGACACTTAGGTTGCTTCCATGTCCTGGCTATTGTAAATAGAGCTGCAATGAACATTGTGGCACATGACTCTTTTTTTTTTTTTTTGGCGGTACGCGGGCCTCTCACTGTTGTGGCCTCTCCTGCTGCGGAGCACAGGCTCCGGACGCGCAGGCTCAGCGGCCATGGCTCATGGGCCCAGCCGCTCCGCGGCATGTGGGATCCTCCCGAAACGGGGAACGAACCAGCGTCCCCCGCATAGGCAGACGGACTCTCAACCACTGTGCCACCAGGGAAGCCCCACAGGACTCTTTTTGAATTATGGCTTTCTCGGGGTATATGCCCAGTAGTGGGATTGCTGGCTTGTAAGGTAGTTCTATTTTTAGTTTTCTAAGGAACCTCCATGCTGTTCTCCACAGTGGCTGTATCAATTTACATTCCCACCAACATGCAAGGGGGTTCCCTTTTCTCCACACCCTCTCCAGAATTTATTGTTTGTAGATTTTTTGATGATGGCCATTCTGACTGGTGTGAGGTGGTACCCAATTGTAGTTTTGATTTGCATTTCTCTAATGATTAGTGATGTTGATCATCCTTTCATGTGTTTGTTGGCAATCTGTATATCTTTGTTGGAGAAATGTCTATTGAGGTCTTCTGCATCTATTAAGGTGATCATATGGTTTTTATCCTTCAATTTTTAACATGGTTTATCACATTGATTGATTTGTATATATTGAAGAATCCTTGCATTGCTGGAATAATCCCCACTTGATCATGGTGTATGATCCTTTTTATGTGTTCTTGGATTCTGTTTGCTAATATTTTGTTGAGGATTTTTGCATCTATGTTCATCAGTGATATTTCCCTGTAGTTTTCTTTTTTTGTGAAATCTTTGTCTGGTTTTGGTATCAGACTGATGGTGGCCTCGTAGAGTGAGTTTGGGAGTGTTCCTTACTCTGCTATATTTTGGAAGAGTTTGAGAAGGATAGGTATTAGCGCTTCTCTAAATGTTTGATAGATTTCGCCTTTGAAGCCATCTGGTCCTGGTCTTCTGTGTGTTGGAAGATTTTTAATCACAGTTTCAATTTCAGTGCTTGTGATTGATCTGTTTATATTTTCTATTTCTTCCTGGTTCAGTCTCAGAAGGTTGTGGTTTTCTAAGAAATTTTCCTTTTCTTCCAGGTTGTCCATTTTATTGGCATAGAGTTGCTTGTAGTAATTTCTCATGATCCTTTGTATTTCTGCAGTGCCAGTTGTTGCTTCTTTTTCATTTGTAGTTCTATTGATTTGAGTCTTCTCCCTCTTTTTTCTTGATGAGTCTGGCTAATGGTTTATCAATTTTGTTTATCTTCTCAAAGAAACAGCTTTTATTTTTATTGATCTTTGCTATTGTTTCCTTCATTTCTTTTTCATTTATTTCTGATATGATCTTTATGATTTCTTTCCTTCTGCTAACTGTGGGGTTTTTTTGTTCTTCTTTCGCCAATTGCTTTAGGTGTGAGGTTAGGTTGTTTATTTGAGGTGTTTCTTGCTTCTTGAGGTAGGATTGTATTGCTACGAACTTCCCTCTTAGAACTGCTTTTGCTGCATCCCATAGGTTTTGTGTCATAGTGTTTTCATTGTCATTTGTTTCTAGGTGTTTGTTGATTTCCTCTTTGATTTCTTCAGTGATCTCTTGGCTATTTAGTAGTGTATTGTTTAGCCTCCGTGTTTTTGTATTTTTTACAGTTTTTTCCTGTAATTTATATCTAGTCTTATAGCATTGTGGTTGGAAAGATACTTGATATGATTTCAATTTTGTTAAATTTACATGGCTTGATTTGTGACCCAAGATATGGTCTATCCTGTAGAATGTTCCATGAGCACTTGACAAGAAAGTATATTCTGTTGTTTTTGGATGGAATGTCCTATAAATATCAATTAAGTCCATCTTGTTTAATGTATCATTTAAAGCTTGTGTTTCCTTATATATTTTCATTTTGGATGATCTCTCCATTGGTGAAAGTGGGGTGTTAAAATCCCCTACTATGATTGTGTAACTGTCATGTTCTCTTTATATGGTTGTTAGCATTTGCCTTATGCATTGAGGTGCTTCTATGTTGGGTGCGTAAATATTTACAATTGTTATATCTTCTTCTTGGATTGATCCATTGATCATTATGTAGTGTCCTTCTTTGTCTCTTGTAATAGTCTTTATTTTAAAGTCTATTTTTTCTGATAAGAGAATTGCTACTCCAGCTTTCTTTTGATTTATATTTGCATGGAATATCTTTTTCCATCCCCTCACTTTCGGTCTGTACGTGTCACTAGGTCTGAAGTGGGCTCTTGTAGACAGCATATATATGGGTCTTATTTTTGTATCCATTCAGCCAGTCTATGTCTTTTGGTTGGAGCATTTATTCCATTCACATTTAAGGTAATTTTCAATATGTATGGTCCTGTTACTATTTACTTAATTGTTTTGGGTTTGTTATTGTAGGTCTTTTCCTTCTCTTGTGTTTCCTGCCTAGAGAAGTTCCTTTAGCGTTTGTTGTAAAGCTGGTTTGATGTTGCTAAATTCTCTTAGCTTTTGCTTGTTTGTAAAGGTTTTAATTTCTCTGTTGAATCTGAATGAGATCCTTGCTGGGTAGGGTAATCTTGGTTGTTGCTTCTTCCCTTTTATCTCTTCAAATATGTCCTGCCAGTCCCTCCTGGCTTGCAGAGTTTCTTCTGAGAAATCAGCTGTTAACCTTATGGGGATTCCCTTGTATGTTGTTTGTTGCTTTTCCTTTGCTGCTTGTAATATTTTTTCTTTGTATGTAATTTTTGATAGTTTGATTAATATGTGTCTTAGCGTGTTTCACCTTGGATTTATCCTGTATGGGACTCTCTGCTCTTCCTGGACTTGATTATTTCCTTTCCCATATTCGGGATGTTTTCAACTATAATTTCTTCAAATATTTGTTTCCGACCCTTTCTTTTTTTCTTCTTCTTCTGGGACCCCTATAATTCGAAAGTTGGTGCGTTTAATGTTGTCCCACAGGTCTCTGAGACTGTCCTCAATTCTTTTCATTCTGTTTTCTTTATTCTACTCTTCAGTTGTTATTTCCACTATTTTATCTTCCAGGTCACTTATCCGTTCTTCTGCTTCTGTTATTATGTTATTGATTCCTTCTGGAGAATTTTAAATTTCATTTATTGTGTTGTTCATCATTGTTTGTTTGCTCTTTAGTTCTTCTAGGTCCTTGTTAAATGTTTCTTGTATTTTCTCCATTCTATTTCCAAGATTTTGGATCTTCTTTACTATCATTACTCTGAATTCTTTTTCATGTAGACTGCCTATTTCCTGTTCAGTTCTTTGTCCTGGTGGGGTTTTACGTTGCTCCTTCATATGCTGTGTATTTCCCTATCTTTTCATCTTGCTTAACTTACTGCATTTGCAGTCTCCTTTTTGCAGGCTGCACGTTCATAGTTCCCGTTGTTTTTGGTGTCTGTCCCCAGTGTGTAAGGTTGGTTCAATGGCTTCTGTAGGCTTCCTGATGGAGGGGACTGGTGCCTGTGTTCTGGTGGATGAGGCTGGATCTTGTCTTTCTGGTGGGTAGGACCATGTCTGGTGGTGTGTTTTGGGGTGTCTGTGAACTTATTATGATTCTAGGCAGCCTCTCTGCTAATGGGTGGGGTTGTGTTCCTGTCTTCCTAGTTGTTTGGCATAGGGTGTCCATCACTGCAGCTTGCTGGTCATTGAGTGGAGCTGGGTCTTAGTGATGCGGTGGAGATCTCTGGGAGAGCTCTTTCTGTTTGATATTACATGGGGCCGGGATGTCTCTGGTGGACCAATATCCTCAACTCGGCTTTCCCAACTCATAGCTCAGGCCTGACACCCGGCCAGAGCACCAGGACCCTGTCAGCCACACAGCTGCTAGTGTTGGATGGTCTCCTGTAGAGGCAGTGGGTGGCTGTGGCTCACCTCGTGGACAAGGACACTGGCAGCACAATTTCTGGGATGTACTCCTTGGTGTGAGCCCTCCTGGAGTCCTTGAATTTTAAATAGAATCTATTAGTGCAGTTGTGAGTTTACCTCCTATCATAGGAAACCGCAGAATTGCAGATGCAAAGTATGTAGTTTAACCAATTATTGGTTTTGGTTTTTGTTGTTGTTTATTTGTTTGCTTTTTTGCCCCCCAAGCAACAAAATGTTGAAAAAAACAGAGGTAAAAATTTGTGTGATTGAGTAAAAAGAATCTACCAAAGAGGAAACGGGTAGTGAAAAGATGGCAGTGTCTTTCCAAGTGGTGTTGAAAAATTTTGGAGTCAGTGTGCTAGAGAGAGCGAGCTGTTAAGATAGGCGGTAGTGAGAAGGTGTGCATGGTAGTTACAACCAGGGCCAGGACATTTACTGTAAAAGCAATTAGCTGGGTGGAGGAGAAGGACACAATTATTAGAGAAGAAGAATTGAAGGGGAAAAAATGCAAGTTTTTGAAAAAACATTATGTAAATGTTGAAGTTAAGAAGCATTAAGAAGGAAGTAATATGGAAGAGAGTAACCATGAGCCAAAAGCCAAATTCTTTGAGAAATGAGGGGTCAGTGGATTATGACTTGAATGAGGAGGGGTGGCAACAGAGATAACCTGATAACATGAGGTTCAAATATTGATGATTTTAGAGGAGAGATGTAGAGGGTGTCCGTGGGAGGTGGAGATGGTTTGGAAGGGGCAATAGAGAACAAGGAGAAAGCCTACCTTATGTATAGTCCCCACAGTTAAGAGATGCTGAGAAAAAATGTAATATTAATTCCTTAAAGAAAGCAAAATAAGAAAACAAAATTTAAAAAACCCTCTGTCCATAGTAATCGCCTATTTCAACATTTACACAAAAAAAGTAAAAAAAAAAAAAAAAAAAAAAAATCCAAACAAAACTCAAAAAACCACCTTCCCCTTATCCATAAAATCATTTTCAAAATTATCATAGAAGTTATTAAGTTTTATGGCTTTTCATGTCTTCAGCTCACAGAATATTTCCAGCCTTATCACTTAGCCTTTTACCCCTAAGTACCTAGAGTCTGAACTTGATCTTTCTGGAGGGTATCCTCCCCTCCCCTCTTCTGGGAAAGTACTGAGGTTCTGTAAATAAACTGAAGTTGAACTTAATGTTCAGCAACATTCCCAAGACACCTGCAACACTTCCCATCAACTTGTTAATCATGATAAAAACAGAATTTGAATTTTTCCCTTCAGTTGAAAAAGTCTGGAGGATAAAGACAGCCTCTTCACATGTTTGTTTGGTTTTTTTTTTCCCCAGATATTTATATATGAATTTCCTGATTCAGATTTGACATTGGGGTATATTTGATCAATGCTTGGTAGCAAATCATCGCCAAACTTCTCATGTCATTTCTCTGCAAAGTGTTCTAGCTATTTAACAGAATAATTTGTGGGTTTTGTTTGTGTTTATTGTATTATAATTTAGTTAACTAGCCAAGGCCCTTAGGTGCATAATTTTTCAGGTAGTCAATGATCTGAATTGACCTATATGGTGACTGAATATATTGTCCTCCAAGGTGGCTAAGGATGCATGAGAATCCTTATCATTAACTAGAAGAACATTTCTTACTTCTTTGTCTCTCATTACCCCAGCTTCATCTTTAGAGATCAAGCTTCAAGCTTTTACCTGGGCTGCCAGCAATAGACCAGAGATGAGATTAGTTGCTCATTGCCATGATGCTCACACCCTGTTTCTATCCACGTTACAAATTCTCAGGGTCAAACTCAATTTTCTTCAAATTCTTTTGTTAAGATTTGTCTGCTTTCACCACTTCACACCAAGGATGGGTAAGATACCATCCTGGCATCAGTTCCTCATCCACATTTTTCCATCTTTATTTCTTTGTCAAAAAGTGACAGAGTGACCCTTAATGAACAGCACTGGGAGTTGAAAAAACAATCAATCATTCGCACAGTGCCAATTTATGGTAACAATAAATATTCAATTATCAAATAGGACTCACACTAACAGGAAATTCCATTTAGTAACAAATTTTACTAATGATTTAAAGGGTACAAGCAATTGTATGGCAGAAACTCAGCATTTTTCTCTTGGAGTGATCTGCGATCATCAACGCAGCTCTCCACAATCTGCCTTCTCTCATGTTAGGATTAAATATGTGAGTTTATTTTTAGCAGTGCATGAGGATATATGACAAAGAACCAGTCATTTTATAGAACATCTCCATTTTATATGTCATTAATTACAGAGATTACTGAACTCTCTTCACCTAGCTATGCCTGCAAAAATCCATATATACCGCTAAAGCATTTCACTGATAAAGAGCCTCCATTACCATTCTGGGAGCAAATAGCATGTGTGTGTTTACCAAAAGGCCTGGTTACAAGAATGTAAATAAGATAATTTGACTAGGTCACTCCTTCTTTCCCAAATGTCCTAGTGAAGTTTATAGTTGCACTGCCAATTCTGTTATTTGCAGAAGAGAATAGGAATAGCTATTAAAGATCATATAACATGTCAAATAATGAGTATTCTATTCACTGAATGAAGAATTCCCTGAAACTTTTCATTTTTCTGTAGTTCCAATTTGGTAATATTAGAAGTGATATGATTTTGAAAGAATGTAAGCTCCAATGTATGCTCCCTGAGTGATAGATTTTTCGGAAATTTTTTCTCTGTGTGTGTTTTAACATTCAGTCATAGATTAGGGCAAAATATATGTCTATTGAGGAAAACCTGTTTCAAAGAAAAAAAATTTGATTTCTATGTACACGACCCACATTCCAACACTCAAACATACATAAGTCCAAACACACACACGTGTGCACACACATGCTCACATGCACACACACATACGGTCTTACAAATGAATGTTTAACATTTTCTAAGCTTGATTCATATGGGCATTCACTTTTTTTTTTTTATCTCTAATCCCTTCATCAGTGTGTGGGTTTGAACATTTCTTGCTATTTTTCATGGCTGTGAAGGCAAGCAATCATAATTCAACTGCATGCCACTTCTTAGGCTGTGCTGGTTAATCAGCTGAGTCAGTCCCCAGCTGGAGTCTCTTGCATGCTTTGATTTCACAAAGTCATTAATCTCATTTCCAACTGAGTCAAAACATTACCAACGTTAGTGAAACCCAGTGACTTTCCATTTCCTAGTCAGAGATGTACATGTTCTTCTCAGGACACCCAGGGCGAGAACCTTTAACATATACAGCTGGTGTTTTTGTCACTTATTTTTAAAACTTTTTCTTACTTATCTCTGGGTTTAATTATTCTGCAGCCTTGATCCTTGAGGGAAACTTTATCTGTTGTCTTTCAACTTTTCTTTAGTTTACATGTTATTTAGATGTCCAAATATTAACTCTGTTGATGTTAAGAGAAAAAAATTATAACTCTTAAAAATTTATATGAAAATACATAAAATATACAAAAAATGTGACCTATAACTATATGCTTGGCTATATACAAATACACACACATATTCATAGGTCCCATACAAACACACACACATGCACATACACATATACATGCATACACACCTATATATATAGCATTTTAGAAAACATATTTACGAAAAATTAAACTAATGTTACTTCTAGATAGATATAGCCTTTATAGAATTATTTTCCTTTATATTTTTTTGGAATTTTCTGTTATCTACAATGTATTCATATTGCTTCTACAGTAGAAATGATGCATTCCTATGTAAAGAATATTATTATTCATATGTGATGAAAACAATACAATAATGGAATTTTATGATTTGGTTTCTGAATTCTGATATTTGAATATGAATCAAAAATTTGCATACTGTATGAACATTTACAATTCCACTATTGATCACAGACATTTCTTTACAAATAACTGATTTGTAAGATCTGAAATGCATTATTTTGTCATTTTATTCTAGGTGGGAGAATAAATTTTAGTATTACTAAAATATGGAAAATCTTTTAATATGAAAAATTACTATCTATGTTGATAATTAGAAAACATATTTGAAGCAAATATAGTGATAATATATTCTATTAACCCATTATGTGGGTCTATGTATTATATTTATTGAATGACTAATATAAACAATGAACTTTACAGAATTATTTAATATATACAACAATCCCCCAATGTAGGCAAGTTACCTCCAATTTATAGGGTAGTTCAGGCTTGGAGAATTGAAATAACATGAAAGGAACTATAGAGCTAGGATTGAATCTAAATTTTTGAGTTTGCTTATGTATTTGTTTTAAATTCTAAAATCAATTTTCTTTTGTCTCAAATTAATGTTTGCTTTTCTACATATTTTGATGTCACTAGATAATATTTAATTTCACTTTTCTATGTAGAGACAGTATAAAAATATTTCATTATGTTCAGATATAAATTAGAACCAGAAAAGAATAATGATACCATATAGCAGAAGTCGGCAAACTATGGCCATGAGGTCAAATTTGCCCTTTCTCCCAATGTAACACTTTTGCATTTAGGATACTGAAGAAATAAGTTCATCCCTTTGTGTATTGTCTATGGCTGCTTTCTCACTACAACTGCACAGTAGTTGTGACATAGACCATATGGCCAGAAAATCCTAAGAGATTTGCTATCTGTTCCATTATATTAGACATTTGCCAACCCCTACATGTGTTCAAAGTCATTTGTTCTGCAATCGGTCAACTCAAGTTTAGATCAAAGATCTGACACTTCATAGTTTCATAACCACAAACAAATCATGAGACTATTTAAGGCTTTTTCCCTAAAGTGGAAATTAGGCATGATTATAGTACCTTCTCCACTGAGATGTTGTGAATGAAACAATATTTTGAAGGCATTGCACAATGCCTGATAATAAGAGAATATTTATTATTATTATCATTCAGCAACATTTTCTAGGTAATTTCATTTTTATTTGCTTGAAAATAACATGAGCATCAGAATCTGCTTCTATAAGAAAAAATATATTCCTTTCATACTTTCATTATGTACTTCAGCAGCATACTAAAAGTAATATTTTTTTGCCATAAATCATTCTCTATTCTTATATGGGTCTTTCTGGTGAATTCAGAACCTTGCTTTATTGAGTAGAAGTATTGATAGTATAAAATAAATCTACAAACACAGTGTGCAAATATAATCCTATATCTTTTACTTTTCCAAGTAATCTCTCCATAACCACATTTATTTTTGGAGGAATCCCATTCCCACATTCTTCAGATCACTGCTGAAAATTGTTCATAAACTCTAGGGAGTTGTTAAAATAATTAGATCTATTTTGTCCCTACAACAGGTTTATCTGGTCAGCCCTGATGATTCTTGGTCCCTAACTATACCTTAAAACAGTTGCTAAATTCTCTCTTGGGCAAAGACTGGGAAACAATATCAACATATAAACCCAATGTCATCTGTTGTGGCCCACTTGCAATAGGGCAGTGCATCATTTCAACTTGTTTTTAATACATAAATCATAACAAACATCAACTTCTAAGCCATCTGTAATTGCTAACAACTATGTTGTAAATAGTAGAGTGTGGTCGTGAAGTGCTTCTTATACACATCTAATATTTTATCTTTGCTCTTGGGACATATCCTCAATCAATTTGTTAGATCATAGATTTAGGCATAACTAATCCTCTCATTCTGTGGGCTGCTTCTTTCATTATTTCCATCAAATTTTTGTCCATAAGTCTATAACTTCAGCTTTATTTGGCCGGAATATGCAATCTACCCAAACATATCAGTTTGGAAAATAATTTGAAGACATATATTTAACATCTAAAATAATGTTAAAATGTTAAACTGAAGCCATAGTTTTCATTTTTCAAGCCACCTACTAGCTTCTGTTTGAGCAGTGATTTTTTTTTTTTTCAGTTGCTACGGAGTAGCTTTGGTAGTTCAATATAATATTCACCAGACTATATGGTCTCTCTGTATTGATTTTTTTCCAGCCCTCAGCCACAGTTTCTCCCTAGTTCTTTCCATCTGATTCTGCTGTTTATTAGTATTTTGAGAAACACAAATAATTTTGAGGAACATTGCTTAATTCTCTGTGGATTAGCTAATGCAGTATTACTTTCAACATTCCTAACACTTACTAAAATAATCTGCTTTTTTTTTTTTGCAGTACGCGGGCCTCTCACTGTTGCGGCCTCTCCCGTTGCGGAGCACAGGCTCCGGACCGGGGCACGAACCCGTGTCCCCTGCATCGGCAGGCGGACTCTCAACCACTGCGCCACCACGGAAGCCCGAGAAATTATTTTTTAAAAGCAGATTATTTGGCCTTCTCTGGTGGCACGAGAAATTATTTTTTAAAAGCAGATTATTTGGCCTTCACTGAATAAATCCATTTGTATATGTTTTCTTTATCTCATATAACAAAGCATCCAATTGCCTTACTGGGAAAGTATTCAGAGAGAAAAAATGTAAATAATTGTTGCTATTTATGTCTGGGTCCTAGACCTTAGATAGCACTCCTCTTTGTATTCATTAATTTAAAAAAAATGTTTACTGATTGTCTACTAAATGACAGGCATTTTTCTCGTCATTGGGATAGAGGATGAAACAGATTTAAAAGAATCTTCATTCTTACATTACTCTCAGGTATAACTCCAAGTAAGCTTTTCCCATAAATTGATTAATTTGTTTCTTCTCAGCTGAAATGGTTCTTTTACTTTGATATTTGCTTGTATAGGCAGAGCACAATTAATTATTAGAGTCAGATGAATGTATTTGACACTTGATTATGCTTTCATTTTTATTGTCTCCTACAGACAGTTAAAGATAATTGTGTATCTTCTGTAGAATGCTTGAAACATAACAAGCATTGCCTAAAATAAAAAAGAATCAAAAGCATGACAAATTCACAGCTTAGCCATAAATATCAAAGCCTCTATTTGCTATGGCAACTAAAATGGAAATCTTCCCTGAATGGGCATTAAGTGTCTTGACTGTCATAACTTGTTATTAAGGCCTTGTAAGCAACATTTATTGTAAGCAAGATTATTAGAGATGTCAAAATCTATGTTTCAAAAGTAATGTTTTTATCAGGAAGAATGGCATGATGTCACAGCTCATATTTTCTTGAGCATCTACAGCTGAGAAATGCACATATAAAAGCAAACAGTTGCAATAATAAGCAGGTTGTGTTGGAGAGTTAGCCAAGATGCCTTCAGCAGGGCAATTGTGATGCCAGTATAGGTGGTTTGGTCTGGAAAAATTTGTCATCCAACTGATAGCAACATATTTTAGCTAGTGAAGCAGTTACATTTTCTCACTGCTGAAAATTTCTTAAATTGTTTCAATAAAATAAGAATGCATCTTTTATTTCAATAAGCTTGTCTTTTGTGATATGTCCATTTATCTATATTTGCACTCAAAAACCTTCTTGGGAGTTCTTTCCTCAAAGTACTATCAAAGAAAAATACTTTAGACAAATGTGTTAGTGCTTGTGTGAAGCTGTATAAGCATGTAAGCCCACTCACCAGCACAGAGAAAATATAAAACTTTGTGAGAAAAGTATAAAAAGTGGTTATTTGCATACTAAAAAGTTTGTTTAGAGATGCAGATTAAAAATATTTTTTATTTGAGCACTGTCAGGGGACAGGTCTCCATAGATGGGTCCCTTGTGTTTCTACCTGCCTTAAGAGCAGAGGCACTTACAGCTTTTGTTCTAGCCTATCTTTCCATAATGTTTAATTTTTTTAAAGATTTATGATATTTGTTTATTATTGGATGATATGCCTTCATCAAGTGGTGTGAATAAGAATGGGCTCCCAATCTTTTTTTTTTTTTTAATTTTTATTGGAGTATAGTTGATTTAAAATGTTGTGTTAGTTTCAGGGGTACAGCAAAGTGAATTAGTTATACATATACATATATCCACTCCTTTTTAGATTCTTTTCCCATGTAGGTCATTATAGCGTATCGAGTAGAATCCCCTGTGCTATGCAATAGGGCCTTATTAGTTATGTATTTTATATCTAGCAGTGTATATATGTCAATCCCAATCTCCCAATTCATCCCTCCCCATAATGTTTATATAGTAATCAGCCTGGAAAGAAATAGTGTCTCCTTCCAGGGCACAGGATGAGTCACTGTGCTTTTAAGCATAATAAAGACAATTTCTCCCATCTTGGTGAGGGCCTGGGTGAGTTTGTTGCAGCATAATAAAAATGATCCCCTAAGCGTGGGATTCTTTAGCTGTAATACAAACCCACTTTGTACACAGTATCCACCTGGGTAATCCGCATTGCCTCATGGAGTTTGAGGGGCAAAGAGAGTCAGCACAAACAACCTGCTGTGCCATGAAGTTCTTTGTCTCTGACCCAAGAATCTCAATGTTTTCTGCCAGCATCTATGAAACTGTGGCAGACTAACTTTATAGTTTGTAAATAGGGCAAAAAAAAAAAAATCTGAGACCCATCAGAGTTTCTCACAACTGACAATTTTAGGATTTGGAGCAGTAAATCTTGTGTACATTGGGAAGCAATTTAGAAGGTCCTAGAAAATAACTTCCGAAGAACAAAAATAAAGACTGAATGAAGTAAGCCTTTATTAATTAGAGCACTTTGTCCCTCAGTTACAATAAATACCTACAGCAACCAAGAAAGGCTGGCAACTATGTTTTTTCTTTAGAGGGCACATATTTTAAGCATTTTGGGCCGTATGGTGTCTGCTGTAACGACTTAACTCTGTCGCTGTAGTATGTAAGCAGTCATAAATAATCTATAAATTAATATAAATGAATTAACACGTCTTCTGGGTCACCTATTTTGTTGGAGCATAACAGTATTCTCTTATGATCCTTTGTATTTCTGGGTACCACTTGTAATGTTTCCTCTTTCACTTCTAATTTTATCTTAGCTTTTTTTCTTGTTTTTCCTGGTCTAACTAAAGACTTGTTGATTTTTATTTATCTGTTCAAGACCTCTCAGATCTTACCACACAATTGTTGATTATAAGTGGTCTTTTGTCTCCAACATCCCTTTCCCCATAGGACTTCCACATCGCTGCCATGGTTGACTTTCTAACACACAAATCATAGTGTTTACTTCTTGAGCTACCTCCAGTGTGCTCACAGGATGCCACTGTCAATGCAAAATCAGATACTTTATTTACTCCCTGCTCTTGTCACACTCTTCTCTGTTCCACAGCTAAACCATGTACTTTTGAAACTTTTGGAAACTAACTCATGCTGTTCTTTTTAAGTGGAATATTATTCCAAATCCTCTTGTCTATTTGATGATCTTCTATTTAATGGTCCCTCCATTCTGTAGCTCTGCACATCATTTTACCTATTCTGACCAAATGGATTGGTACATTATTTGTAAATATGTAGCAATTTTAAAGTCACTATTAAAGCAGAGGTGAGGTTGTATCATACTCTTGTATTTGTGTGTTTGTTTTCCCTAATAGAAAGTAAGCCTTGATGGACCTTTCTTTCTCCTAGTCCAAAGTACCAAGCACAATGCCAGATATGTAACAGGTATTTATTAAATGTTTGTTGAACTTAATAGAATTTCTTATCACGTGTCTAACACTGCTGAAATACTTGATCCATCCACTGTGTTTTCCAGAGTCCTTTTAAACTTTTTAAAAAGTGCATTACGTTTTGTCCTAGCCCTAACTCCAAACATATTCATCATATTAAAGCCTAAGGCCCATCCAAAAAAGAATTTCAAATGTTAGATGCATTGAACAAATATTTATTTAGCAATGACTGCATGCCTAGTATTCTGCTAGGTCTTGAGAATAAAATAATAAACAAGTTAGAGAGGTCACTGCAGTCTGTATTTTTCCAGAAGACACCACTTTTTTGTGCAGAAGAATATAGTTAAGATTTCCTACCAGCTACTGAAATCTTGAGAAATCTATTGTATCTGCGTAAGCCTTCTTGTTCTTTAAAGCCAGGATAATAACAACATTAATTTTCTTTGATTTTAATGATGATTCAATAGGTTAACATATATCAAGTACATTAATTGAGCAAATGCTAAATGAATATTAGCTTTTATGGCTATAATTTTTATAATATTAACGTTGGTGATAATAAATAGTAAATAATTGAAGGAGAAAACAAAAAGGACTCACATTATAATAAAGTAAATATCATATTGTTTGGAAATTTTATGATAACACATTTATAAGGGAAGTTTCAATTTAAAGCATTTAGTTAGATGTCTTCTAGCTAACTATTTGTTTTCTGGACCTAACAAATCACCTTGGTACAATTTTGGTTTTATGCCATTGTCTAGCTCCTCTTTTGAATATGTAGATAGGTAGGAATCAATATCAAATGATTTTTAAATTTAATTGATCAAATAATCAATATCAAATCGGAAGGGTTTTATTTTTTTAACAGAAACTATTGTGACTTGGATAGGACTTCTGTCGGTACCCCTTTATAGGCAAAGTTTATTGCTGAGAAAGTATTGCAAAATTTTGCAAAGTATCTAGAAGCACTTTGATAGAAAAGGTGGGAGTAAGATGCATTGAAAAACTTAGTTTCCATTAGAAAAAGCTAGTGGTTGAACTGAGGTCTCCAGTTCTTTAACCTATATGACCTAAGGAGAGGAAAACATTCCCTTTTATTCAATAAGGAAAAAATATAGTGGGAGATCTGAGAACTAGGGAAATCCCTGTAGAAACAAGAAGTCTCTTATAATGTGAGTCATGGCTGAAATCTGTTTTATAGTGAAGAAATTTAAAAGTAGATCTGTTTTACAATGTTCAGGTTGAAACTGAATCTATGGATCATTTTAACTGATAATTTTAGGCTCGATCCAGTTCATTAGTTATTGAATATTTATTTCAATAAATAGTTTTTCAGCTTTACTATGTCTAAGAGACTATAATGGGCCCTGCAAAGATAGCTATGTATTAGATTGATCTGGCCACACAGTACTCACAATGTATGTGGAAGAAAGACAATGCAACAGATACACACAGATATGATAATATACGGTGGGGCATGCAGTCAAGCAAAAAGGAGTCATGTGAACTTTCCTGGAGGTGTTAGTATGTGACTGAATTCTAAAGAATGACTAGAAGATTGGCAAATTACAGGAGAAGGTATAGGAGTCAAGCATCCCCAGCCTCCTAGGTAACTAGCAAAGCCAGAGAACTGAGAACGAGGATTGAGCTATGTGAATTGTATTCAAGGAGTCAGGTGGTGCCAGAACACATGTACTGCAGAGTTGTGTTTGGACAAGTGGACAAGGGCTAGACCAGAGCATGCACGCTCTGCAGTGGGGTTTGCTTTTTCTCATATAAATATGTAAGCAGGAGCACAGCATGGTCAGAGTTACAATTTATTCAGAATACTTATGCACCCTGCCTAGAGGGTAGAATTAAAGGGTCTAAGACAGGGACTGGGAAGCCTTAAAGTCATTATTGTGGTATCCTGGGTGAGTGATCATAATGGCAAATTAAAGCAAGGGTAAAGACGAACTACTTTTAGAAATTCCCAGGAAGAACAGGTGGCATAACTTACTGAGTGGATGAAGAAGATCGGTGACAGGCAGGTTTCAAAGTTGACTGCCAAGTTTCTAACCTGAATAAATTAGAGAATGATGCTTCCAACTACTGAGAGAGAAATTACTCAATGGAAAATAGATTTCACTCTTTGAGATGAGCAGATTGGTATCCACTTTCAAACTGTAAAAATCACCACATGCATCGTTCGTTTTGGGGAACTCATATCAGAGAACTTTTGGTGTTTTTTTAGCATGCTATAACCTCATGTTCAGACTTTGACATAAATATCACCCTGTTCTTCTTTCATAGATAGCACAATTTCAAAAATCTCTGTTAGTTTTTATAAAATGAGAACGTTCCTTTGTTAAAAAAATTCCAGTACACCAGAAAAACATAATGATGAAATAAATTCTCCTAAAAATGCACCAAGAAAAAATAGCCACAAATAATGTTTTGGTACACATACTTCTAGTATGACTTCATAGATAGGTAAACATATATTAAAACATACAATTGTGCAAATGGAGATATATTATGCAACAATATGTTTAGACATCATTCTATGCCATACATTTAAATTATATTTTTAAAGTTTAGAAATTATATGCCATTTTTATTTGTGTTCTATATTTCACATTCCTGGTCCACCAGCATAAGACCACCATGGTGAACATCTCCAAGTACCCCTCTGTTCACATTATTAATTTATCTTCTTAGAATGAATGCTAATAAGGGGAATTGCTTTTCCATATCACATAAATATGCATGTATTTGATACATATATTTCCAAATTTATTTCCAAAATGGAAGTGTCATATTGCATTTACAATAACATTTTTGATTCTTTGTCTTTGTGCATTTAATATTTCTCAGTTTTCTCTAATTATAGGGACAGTGGTATATTTTCCATGTTTTTCTGTTTAAAATGCGGCTTTTATTTCTACAATATTGTTGCTATTATTTTCAGTCTTTGCTAATCTTTGCTGGGTAAAATTCATGTAGAGTGAGATGTTTTACATTTTTACATTCTACTAAAATAGGGAATACTTCAGGAATTTATGCATAGTCAAATATCAAGTTTTTGAGATTTATTGTGCTGCATACATGTTTTATCTTCATTAAATAATGTATAAGTTTTATGAGTATCATCCTAAAATTGCTCTCTACCTCAAATGTTTATTGTTCAAATCAAGTAGTCTCGAGCATTTTACATTTATTCAGTTAGTCATATTAATATCATCAAATAAAATCTCAAAATTCAATTCTTTGATTTTTCAATTTAGAAATTATATGTGGATTTATAATATAAAAGAGATTTTACATTTTTCTATACTCACTGTGTTATCACAATATATTTGAATTAAAATTTAAAACAATATTCTGAATGTATATTACCTTGACCCCTTATTCACAATACAGGCAGAGAGTGTGCTTTAATTATCTGTTTTCTTATAAAATCATGTGGTTCCCTTAATCTTAGTTGGCTCTTTAATTGCTTACCTTTCCATGTAAGTATTAGTATTTCATTGTCAAACTCTCTAGCAGAACCATAAAATATTTCAAATTGATCACATTAATGGAATTAATTGATCATTAAGGAATCATAATTTCATTATTTTATTCTCTTGAATTGCTTATTATCTCATGCACTTAAGTCTTGCTGCAACTAACCTCAAGCAGAATTCCATGGAGCCATAAACTGGTAGGAGGTGTGTGTGTATATGTGTGTATGTTTGTGTGTGTATGTGTTATGTCCACACAAAGAGATTTTTTTGTAATATTGTAAGGAATTGACTCGTAATTATCGAGATGGGCAAGTCTAAAATCTGCAGGGTGGACTGGTAAGTTGGAGACTCAGGGAAGAACCAATGTTACAGTTCAAGTCCAATGACCATCTGCTGACAGAATTCCCTCTTGCTTGGTGGATGTCAGTCTTTTGTTCTATTCAGGTGTTCAGCTGATTGAAGGCAACCAGCAACATTATAGACAGCAATTTGTTTTACTTCAAGTCCACTGATTTAAATGTTAATCTCATCCAAAAATACCCTCACAGATACATCCAGAGTAATGTTTGACTACATGTGTAGGTACCGTGGCCCAGCCAAGACTATACCTAAAACTATCCATCACAGGAGGAAGAGTTAGAAAAGCACAAAAGCATGAGGGGAGGTACAACCAAGGACACTAGAGGAATTTGAAGTCTCTGGCTCCAATACTTATAGCAAATATTAAACACAACTAAACAGCCACAATAACATAAATTATCATACTAAATAGCATCCTATTTACATCAGTCACCATTACCCAGTACGACGTGCCAGGCTCTCCATAAAAAATCACAGGGCATGGAGAAAAAAAACAAACCAAACCAAACCAAACCCAGCAAAACCCCCTCCCACATATATACAATGGAATATTATTTAGCCCCCCCAAAGGAAGGAAATCCTGCAATTTGTGGCGACATGGACAAATCTGGAGAGCATAATGCTAGGTGAAATAAGCCAGACAAAGATAAACACATACTGCATGTTATCACTTATATGTAGAATCTAAAAAACAACGAATGCATAGAAACAGAGAGTGAAGTGGTGGTTGTCAGGGGCTGAAGGTTGAGGAAAATAGGGAGAGGCTGATAGAAGGGTACAAAGATGAATCGAGTATGAAGCGCTAATTCAGAAATAATCAGAAATATGCAAGTTAAAAAAACAAAGTGAGGGCTTCCCTGGTGGCACAGTGGTTGAGAGTCCGCCTGCCGATGCAGGGGACACGGGTTCGTGCCCCGGTGCGGGAAGATCCCACATGCGGCAGAGCGGCTGGACCCGTGAGCCATGGCCGCTGAGCCTGCGCGTCGGGAGCCTGTGCTCCGCAACGGGAGAGGCCACAACAGTGATGAGGCCCGTGCACCGCAAAAAAAAAAAAAAAAATCACTCCACTTTTTTAAAAGTTCAAAAATGGGCAAGAAGTTAGATATATTATTTACGGTAAAAATTATAAAGAAACAAATGATTAATACTAAAGTGAGGAAAGCTACAAATTTTGCATTTATGTATTTGAGTTTTCATTTCATGTCTCAGAAAAAGGTTGTTGTTGAGATCTTATGTTTTCATTGTGGAAATCCCAATTGTTTGTCTCTTAGTACTTTCTTTTGGGGCTTGTGAGTTTCTCTAGAAAGGAATCATCCATATTTCTGTCTGGAATGCCAATGTGGATACTTTAAACCTAGATGGCAACATTCTGAGAGCAAGGAGAGGCAGAAGGTGAAGAAGCTCATCACTGAGTCTGCAAAGTTTTAATTAATATTCCTGTTTTTAGTAGGCACCTCATCTGACCCTCAGCTGGTTTCCTAAATTCCAAGCTTTTGGCTCTACCTATCCAAAGAGTGAATTTGACTTTCTTTTCTGCTAAAAAGGAATGCATATTTTGTTGGCTGTGCAATAGAGGTGAAGTGATGTAGATCACACTGTTTGTGTTTAGCATTTTTCAAACCATTATTTCGTTTGTTTGTCTTAGCTTATCATATCCCGAAATTAGAGATGTCTGTTGCTTATACCTGAGATTTTTGAGGGATCTGAAAAGGGAAGTGACTTCCTTTCTAAAACATCTTCCTATAGGCTTCGATATTTATCTCCCTCCCTTCTTTTAAATCAGATTACTACACATACTTCAGTTATCATATATGCATACTTCCTAGCTTGAAATTCTGTTCAGACTACTTGGCTTCCTTTGTTCTCTCTTCCATTCTCTTATTTTCTGGTTGCCTGACTCTTTTTTATTTATTTTATACCATTTTGCTAGGATTTATTGAGGAAAAAAAGACTGATATCCATTATTCACTTTGAATTGTTAAAATTTACTACACTTAATTTTTTCAAATCCAATCCGTTTTAATAATGCTCATTTGCTAGTATGCTGCATTCTCACATTTAGACACTGTGATTTTTTTTTTCTTATAATTTAATCCTTAGCCGCTTCAGATATTTTTTCTAGATGGGCCCAATTTTTAACACTTCATTCAAACTTGTTCTTTTTATGACAAGTTCTATTGATTTTATGTTAATCATCTAAATGTTTGGTCCTCTCTTTTAATTCCACTAAAAATAAATCACTGAATACAGATAGACACATGAATATTTATATCACCTAAACAGTTAATTGATGCCCTTTGCTGAGAGTTAGCACTGAAAATATGGCATTCAACCTTAGGGCACTCTCCACAGACTGATCTCTTATTTGTTTGCTTTTACTTAT
Source organism: Orcinus orca (assembly GCF_937001465.1). Lineage (NCBI taxonomy): Eukaryota > Metazoa > Chordata > Mammalia > Artiodactyla > Delphinidae > Orcinus > Orcinus orca. The sequence continues at coordinate 9,008,459 of NC_064573.1, read as the reverse complement.
TATTTACATCACTCTGTATTACCTTATATAATGCAATATTGATGATAAATGTATAAACTGTTTTTTTTTTTTGGTATTTTAGTTTAAATCCACTAAATGATATAATCTTATGTTTAGCTAATATAGGTCGAGATAGGTTGTGCCAGTTAGAGGAAGTTTTCTTACGGATGAATATAAGCATTTCATTACTCCTAAAAAAATCTGGTCTCTTTCTATACATTATTCCATATTTTGAAGGCTTAGTTCAGGTCCAGATATTTCAAGATACAGATTGGCTTTAATTCAAGAGAAGGCATTTATTTTCAGAGAAATAATAAGGAACTTGGATAGCTCCACTCTATGCTAAATTATCTTTTAATTGCTAGCTATTACCAAAAATTACTACCATTATTTTAATAAATACCTATAATTCTTTTAAATTTCCAAGGTAAAATGATTATTTGCATGAGTAGAACAGGGTAGTGATACCAAAATCCTTACCTGTGATGTGATGTTTAAAGAAAGCATGATTAAATAATTCAAGTGCAATAGTTTAAAATTAAGAATTTTTAGGGAAATTAGATAAAGGTATTAGATAAGTGAAATTTCTGAAAAAGACCATGAAATGAATATTTTTTCCAAATATATATAAATTGGGAGGCCCCTCTTCAGCAGAAAAATGTCCCTCTATAAAACAAATTATATCAAAAAATTATTTAAACTTGTAAACATTAGATAGCTTTATCTTATTTTAGGCACAAATAGTCATATTTAATGACTGTTTGCTTTATATTTTCTTTTTTAAAAAAAAGAATGTCACTAAATACTATAACCCTGAACATAACTGTCACAGAACTAGGCTTTATTGCTTTGGTGGGTAAGCTTAAGTGTGAGAGAGTGTAAACCAGGGAAATATACATAATAATGAATCTGGCAACATTTGGATTAATTTGTGCTAATAATAGAAGCAGATGATTTACATATAATTTAATTATGTTGCCAAGGTTTTAAAAAATTATCTAATTTTTAACTTATTTTCTGAAAAGTAAACACTTATTTTTGTTTCTTCTTTCCTATTCAAACATTCATTGTTTATACATTCTTTTAACAATATTGCAATTTAATAAAAATTGCAAGACATAAGTTTAGCAAAATATTAAAATCAATTATAGGGTTTATTAGCTAGTTACTTGGTTTTACTTACAATGAATTTTAAAACAAAATAAGAATCTCAAGAAAAAAAACCAAAACACAGGTTAGCAATACTAAAGAATGCCATAGCATTTGTAACAGAGGTGATGTCATTACAATTAATGAGTAGGACAATCAAGTAAATTTTTCTGCCCCTAGTTTTTATTCTGTATGGATACATATGTTTGAGAGTAGAAATAGAAAACCAGAACTTCATAATTTACTTACTTCTGGGGAGTTTGGCATTTATCCAAATGCTCCTATTGTTTCAGCTTTTTCCAAGTTGTTGTTATGGATATATTTTTTTCTTTGTTTCTTTCCATATAAAAATCTCATAAAAATGCAAAGTCAGTTTTAAAAGGTTTCTATATGACAGTTCCCACGTAAATGGTTAAAATTTTCTCAATTTCGAGATAAAATTAATATAACAACAGTTACTGAATGAGTCTACCAGCTGAACAAATGAATTGATAATCAGAAAGGTCTTGATTTTTTAAATGTCTTAATTTATTTAAAAAGTGGCTACATTAGTTCAATAAAGTATTAAAAACTAAAAGTTATAGTTTTTATTCATTTTCATTAGAATTTAATTTACTGTTCTCAGTGACTATGGTAACAGTAACTCAGAAAGAACAAATGAAATGTAACCATAAGCTTTAAATTCTTATGATATCATTGTTTGAATCCATGGTTACTATTCTACATATGCATTGAGAAAAGAGTCTGCTTTATAAACATCTATCATTATGGTAGTCATAAACAAATATTTATTGAGTACCTAATATTTGCAAGGCACTGTAGACTTCATTATAAACAGGAGAAAAATATGTCAAAATTAATTACATATAATTTGATGAAGGTCATTAAACTTATGTAAATAGAATAATGGGAAAACAGAGCTAGAAACCGAATATCACTGGGGAAATGACAGGATTTTCAGTAAAGGTAATATTTGCATTAGATGTTTGAAGATAGGAGTTTCTGAGTGAGAAACATTCAGCCTTGAGGAAAGAGCACAAGCAAACACACACGATGTAAGAAAAACTACTCACCATTTTTTATAACACATTAAAAATGAATTAAGAGAAAAGCAATCAAGTTTATTTTTTTAATTCAAAATAAAAAGGACTGGTTGATAGACTAGGAACATTTAATAAGGAGAAGAAAGTACAAACATCTCCAAATATTTGAAAGAATTTAATGTGAAAGGGAAATTAGATTTTGGGAGGTAGCAAAGTTCAGAACTGAAAAATGGGTACAAAGCAGAACTTGCCAGTGGTCAAATTTTACTAAAATAGGAAAAGCCTGGCTGGTGGAAGTTTGATTTTCATGACACTGGAAATGATCAAGTTTAGCTGGTGTTGCTTTAAATCTCAGCTATAATTATATATTCCCTAATTCACCTTTAAAACAAACATTGTTATGTGTTTAAATGACATGGAAAATATTAATAGAAATTATATTAAACTCTAATGAAATAATTGTTTTTCTCATATATGTATCTTATTTTTAATTACAGAAAAATTATTTCAATATTGTAGAAAAATAGCTATAATGAAATACAAACTCTTACTATACAAAATCCTTCCCAGCTTCTTAGAATTTGGGTATGGCAGGTTATAGAAAGTAACCACTCCTTGAAAATATATACCTTCTCAGAATCCCAATAGGTAGCCACTGTGGTAGCTTAGAAAGCCAAAATGGAATTACTCAGAAGTAGTGAGAATGCTGCACATCTTCTTGGAAAATTCTGAATTGTTTGGTGCTCCCCAATGTTAGGGCCCAAGGCAGACCAACTACCCCAAAATATGACTCAATGGCATATTGATTATTTTGAATTAAAGTTACATAAGAAACAGTAAATGAGAGAGGGACACTCTGACACTGTGCTCTGTCTCACTGAAATCTGGAAATAAATCTCTCCTGTAAAAGGTCTTATTGCCAGAGATAGGGAACTTGGGGGCAGAGAAGCCTATATAAACACACCTTATTACTCTTTTAATTTATTGCCCCAAGCCCAAAATATGTTTAGATCCCTCACTAATTAAACACCCAAAGCCTAAGTTTCTTTGACCTGTCAATTTCTCACAGATTTATTGTTTCTTTGTCTAAAATGCATAAAAGCTGCCTGCTTTGGCCACTTCTTAGGTCCTATTTATATGAGACCTCTGCAGACACCAATTAAATTCTTTTTTCTCCTGCTAATCTGTCTTGTGTCAATTGTATTATTAGTCCAGCTACAACAATTCAAGGGGAGTTGAGGGGCAAATTGCATCCTCTCCAACACAAACAAGTTTCTCCAACCCAGTTTAGTATCTTCTAGCTACTCTCTTTGCCTCCCAAACCATTCTTAGTCTTAAATCGGCAACACACAGCACACAATGTAAATAAAATGGACTTGGTACGTTTATTTATCCCAAATTATTGCTAATTTTTAATTGGTTCATATAAGTTTTCTTAAGTTCAAAGAAAAATGTTATCATGGTGCTAATGAGAAAAAAAAGCTAATTTGGGGAATTTTCACCATCATTCCATCCTTCTTGGCAAGTTACATTAATGTTTTACATATTTCTGGGATAGTGTATAAGGCATCCTCAAAATAAATTCATTACCTAAATTCCAAGCTGAGAAAGGCTTCGAAATGAATTTACAATATGAAATTGCAGGTAGATAATTTAACAGAAGACAATTTAAATCCCTACCAGAAAATATTCTTTATTATCACAAGACCAGAGTTCCTAGTATTATTGACAATCACATATAATAAAATAGTCATTCTATTCAAAAATAATAATAATAAATCAATTTATTATTTTGAAATAACAACCTTTTGCAGAAGAACTGTTTCCTAGAAAAATATTGGGTTCAAAATATAGCAAACATACAAAAATGTTTCTGAAGGAAGAGGCCAAGTGAATCACAATACTTTTTCTTTTCTCTTTTTTTCCCCTACATTTACTAAAAGTGAGCATGGAAACTGAAATAGAAGCATTTTTCATGATTACCCTCTTACTTTTGATATTATCGTAGGTTCCTGATAATAAGGCTGGGTGCTCTAAAGCTGGCTCATGGCTTAGAGAAAGAAAAGAAAGGAACTTAAAGCATTTTATTAGCAGAGAGAATGATGCAATTTCTTCTCTAGTGTCTCCTTTAATTTAAATTTCATTCCTTAAAAAGCACACAAATACCCTGTAGTAAAATATAGATAGTAATAGAAAGTACAAAATGAAGGAAAGCTATATTTTGGAAGACTTCAAGCATTGTGCTAAGGTGCCCAGAGGTGTTATATAGATGACCAACTCTGTGTGTCAGCAGAGAATTCACTTGCCAATCAACACTTGCAGGGCTGCGAATTTCCTTTTCCACCTCAGTAAATCTCTTATTTCAGGCTACCACATATTATTTTTAAGACTATACCAAAAGCAATCGGTACTCTATTTCTAATTAATGGTCTTTGTGTTGTGCATGGATACACCTCGATATGCGTGCTCTAATAATTCATTAATGAGGAAATACCCTGCTTAAACAAACAAACAAAATCTTTTTTTACCCATACTTGATCACAGTGTTGTTTTCTTATTTTTCTCTTTCTCCCTTCTTCTCTTTCTTCCTTTTTCCTTCCTCCCACCCTTCCTTTCTTTTGTCTTCTTTTTCTCTCTCTCCTCATTTTTCACCAACTCTATTGCAAAGAAGTTTTCCCCACAAATATTGGACATTGCTATGAAAACAAGGTTACTTATATCTTAGGAGTAACAAGCACAAAGGATCTCACATTATACAACCTATACCAAAGTAAGGGAGCAAAATTTGCCATCCCAAGAGTGTCTCTTTGGCATGAGGACTAATTTAGGCTAATTATTTTTAAGAAACAGAAGACTCAGGAAGTTTTTCTTGTTCTCTCTCCCTTACAGGCCTAAAAGAATGTAGATAGAGGGCCTATGCCTGGAATAGAGCTAATACCAGAGACATCTGCAAAGAACATTGGCTATGTGTGGTAGGGGAATCTCAGCAGGTCCTGGAGATCAGAGTCCGCTCTGTGCACCATTGTCTCTGCCAGACCCAGCAAGCATTTGTTTAACAAAAATTTGCTTTTTGATCTCCATGTGAATTGCCTTTCTCCCCTTTGAAGTCCCAAACCACTACCTCCAACATCCTCTTTTATTTTTTTCCTGCGGTACGCGGGCCTCTCACTGCTGTGGCCTCTCCCGTCGCGGGGCACAGGCTCCGGACGCGCAGGCTCAGCGGCCATGGCTCACGGGCCCAGCCGGACCGGGGCACGAACCCGTGTACCCTGCATCGGCAGGCGGACTCTCAACCACTGCGCCACCAGAGAAGCCCTCCAACATCCTCTTTTGTCCTTAGCTGAAGATGGTATTTAAGATGAGGGTTTTTGACACTTTTTGGGAGTTACTGAGTTTTCCTGTGTTTCTCCCATGTATACATGTTATTAAACTTTTGTGCTTTTTTTCTCCTGTTAATCTGTCTCATGTTAATTTAATTCTTAGACCAGGCAGAATAAATTAGAATGGTAGAAAAAAGTTTCTTTCTCCCGACACCAAGAATCTCTCATTTCTACCCTGAGACTTTTCTAATCTAGTCTGTGCAGTAGAAACAACGGCGACATTCCCTTGTTTAGAAATTAATTTCTTTGATTTGCATGGCTGTAACATAAGAGAAATCTGCTCTGAGGCCAAAGGCAGCCTTTTGGCAACAGACTGAACAATCTTAGTCCAAATTTGCCTTTAAGGGCAGTCCTGCACAGAAACAAGTTAAAGCAAATTCAGAATCATCCTTTAGTAAAAAGCAAACACACCCTACAAATGTCTGTTAAATATTAACTCATGAATTTAATAGTCAAAGAGCAAGGAAGAATTCTTCTTATGGTAAATTAATTAGACCTTCTATAATAGGAGAATTGAAATAATTAGAAACAATTCTTGCCCTCCCCAAAACAGTAATGGATGAAAAAAAAAATACACAATATGCTCAAACCACATATCCAGTGTCTTTCAAAGAAGGAAAAGTCATTAATAGATTATAAGGGGGCAATATAACTTATTAACCGATGATCTATTTTACACACAAAATATCTGATGCTCAGAGAGTACAAGTCACTTGCCATAGGCCAAATAACTATAAAATTTTATACTTGGAACTAGAATATAGATCAAAAAAAACAACTGAAGTATATTTGATTTACAATATTGTGTCAGTTTCAGGTATACAGCAAAGCGATTCAATTATATATTTTTTCAACTTATTTTCCATTATAGGTTATTACAAAATATTGAATAGCGTTCCCTGTGCTATACAGTAAATCCTTGTTGCTTATCTATTTTATGTATAGTAATTTGGATCTATTAATCCCATACTCCTAATTAATCACTCCCCCCTCCCTTTCCCCTTGGGTAATGAGTTTGTTTTCTATGTCTGTGAGTCTGTTTGTGTTTTGTATATAGATTCCTTAGCATTATTTTTTATATTTCACACATAAGTGTATCATGTTATATTTGTCTTTCTGTCTGACTTACTTCACCAAGTATAATATTCTCTAGATCCATCCAAGTTGCTGCAAATGGCAAAATTTCATAGAATTCAGAACTTTTGATTTCTATTCCAATATACATTCAGCAATGCCATATGATGCCATTTGTTTTGTCCATAATCAAAACATTCCCAGTGCCAAAGAAATAATTACACTGGACAAAATTAAGCAGGCAAGAAAGACTTTACTTAAGGCTATTACAGTTGGCAGAGGCCAGAACTGAGTCTGAGCTGGACTCTGATGAAATAAGAGGAGGTAGGTTTTCAAGAATCAGGGTGAAGGGGAGATGGTAGGCTATTTCTGTTACTTGCCTTTACAGCTTGAAGCAAGGTACCCATTGAGGCAAGCTCCTACCCTTGTACAGGGACCAGGAAATGGGGTATTCTTTTCCTAGATTATATTTCAAAGAGATGATTCCCATGTTTTTGAGAAAGACAACCCTAGGTTGCAAAACTATCAAGAGCCTTAAGAAAATTTATCTACTGATTTATCTGGCCTCTCGGCTTGTGGGATCTTAGTTCCCCAACCAGGGACTGAACCTGGGCCATGGCAGTGAAAGCACGTCTGAACCACTGGACCACCAGGGAATTCCCCAAGAAAATTTACATCACAAAGGTGCAGATAGAGGATTTACACTTATAAGTTTTCTAAAGTAAAGTATCTAAGAAAAGAAAGATCAGGGGCCTAGAGTCAGGAAGAAGCCCATATGAAGTTTAGTCCAGATAAAAGGACATTTAAGGGCATCTTGAACACCAGTCATAGTGGGAAACAAAAGTGTGGCTGTATTAAAAACGGTAACTCAGATTTATTCACATATTTCACTCATCTGCACATTTCTGTGCAAGTTCCCCTCAAAACAAATTGCAAATGTGTGGAATTTTTAAAAATAATTTTTCAATCTGTCCTAGTCTATTTGGCCGGCTATAACAAAATATCACAGACTGGGTAGCTTAAAAACAGTAATTTATTTTTCCCAGTGCTGGAGGCTGTATTTCCAAGATCAGCATGCTAATGTGGCCTATTTCTGCTGAAGGCCTTCTTCTGGTTGCATATTAGCAACTTCTCACTGGGTCCTCACATGGTGGAAGGGATGAAGCAGCTCTCTGGGTCTCTTTCACGGGAGCACTAATTTCTTTCATGAAGGCTCCACCTCATGACCCAAGCACCTCCCGAAGGCCCCGTCACACTGGGCATTAGAACTTCAACATACGAAGGTGGGAAGGACACAAACGTTCAGGCCATAGCAGCATATACATGAGCACAGATATTTATTTATTCAGTTATTTTTAATTTATGTCAGTATAAACAGACAAATATTTATTGTGTACTTTGGGTTATAGTAAAACACTGCTTTAGTTACTTCGTTACTTAGACCGTCTCAGATTTGGCTATTGAGAGTTCTTTCCTTCGGCTCCCACGGCTGTTGACAGCTCATCATTGTGAGCTTTTCTTTAAAGCACTTCCTTATTCTCTGGCACTATAAGATACTTCAGACTCATCTTGGATACATCCTCCTGACCCATTTTTCCAAGAGACTTGGGCATCTTTCCAAGAAGACTTAGTTCCTTTATAAACCAAGATGGGCTAGGAGTATTGGTGGTTCTTGAGGTGTCATTATTTCTGGGCCCTCTCAGATGCTAGAGCAAGGAAATATATGTACATATACCATTCCATGCATAAACGGAAACATGTGTTCCTATAAGGACATAAGCTAATCACACACTCAAACTGAAGTCTCTTAACTCTATTCCATCACCACATGGATTATTTCAGCCTCCTCCCCAGGCTTATCTGTAAACTCTCACTCCAACAGTGAGAAATTGGGCTCTCACCATCGTCTCTCCATTTACACAACCCTTGAATTCTAATATGCATGAATATTATTACCAATCAGAATTGTTAACCTGTACTCTCTTAGAAAACAATTTTATAAACTAGAGTACCGTGTTAATGTACAGTTTTGGGGTGTTTGTTTTGCTTTGTTTTGCCTTTAGTCTTACTGACTCAACTTATTTCAAAGTTACTTAGGCTTCTGCTTATAGATTCTCTATATCTTTTCCTAATATTTAAATCTTTAATTCATTTTTGATGCTATTGTAAGTGGTATTTTTAATTTCAAATTCCAATTTGTCCTTGCTAATATATAGATAAATTTGAATATTAACCTTGTGTTATGGGTTGAATTTAGTGCCCACCCCCCCAAAATGTATATTGATGTCTTGTTCCCTGGTTCCTCAGAATGTGACCTTATTTGGAAACAGGGTCTTTATAGAGGTAATTAAATTAAAATGAGATCACTAGGGTGAGCCCTAATCCTATGTGATTGATGTCCTTACAAAAAGGAGAAATTCTGGTCAAGGAAGCAGTCACACATGTGAAGATGATGTGAACACACACAAGGAGAAGACAGTAATATAAATGAAATGAGGCAACTACAAGACAGGGAAGACCAAGGATTGTCCACAAGAACCAGAAGCTAGAAGAGGCAAGGACGGATTCTCCCCTAGAGCTATCAGAAAGAGCCTGGTCCCACTGACACCTCCAGAATTATGAACCAATAAATTTCTGTTGTTTTAAGCCACCCAGCATTTGATATTTTGCTATGACAGCTAAAACACCTTGTATCCACCTTTCCATTCACGCTCATTTGTTCTAATTTTTAAAAATTCTTGGGGCTTCCCTGGTGGCGCAGTGGTTGAGAGTCCGTCTGCCGATACAGGGGACACGGGTTTGTGTCCCGGTCCGGGAAGATCCCACATGCGGCAGAGCGGCTGGGCCCGTGAGCCATGGCTGCCGAGCCTGCGCGTCCGGAGACTGTGCTCTGTAACGGGAGAGGTCACAGCAGTGAGAGGCCCGTGTACCAGAAAAAAAAAAAAAAAAAAAATTCTTTGTGATGTTCTACATAAGCAGTCTTATCATCTATGAACAAAGACAATTTTATTTCTTCCTTCCAAAAGTGTACACATTTTCTTATTTAACTGAAATAACTAGGACTTCTTGTATGTTACTCAATAGTTGTAGAGAGAGAGGATATCCTTGTTTTATTCCCTATCTTAGAAGATTAGTGCTTGGTTTCTCACCCTTCGAACTTTCTTGTGGCAGGTTATTAATTATTCATTCACTTTTAAAAAGAAATATAAGACTATTCAGGTTATGTATGTCTCCTGTATGAATTTCAGTATTTTGTGTCTTCAGGTAACCCAGGATAATCTTTCCATCTCAAGATCCTTAATTTAACCACACCTACAAAGTACCTTTGGCAATGTAAGGTAACATATCCACAGGTTGCAGTCATTAGGTTATAGACCTCTTACAGGACTCATTATTCTGCCTACCACAGTGTGCCCTCTGGCCTTCAAAAATTCAAGTCAGTTCCACAGGCAAAATGCATTTATTTCCCAATATCCCCAAAGTCTCCACCCATTATACTTGGTAAGTGTTCCATGTGAACTTGAAAAAAAAATGTGTATTTGGCTGGTGTTAGATGGAGTAATCTATAAATGCCAGTTAAATTAAGTTGATTGATATTGTCAACTATATCCTTTCTGATTTTCTGCCTGTTTGATTTATAGCTGACACAGGGATATGAAACTCTCAAACTGTAATAGTGGATTTGTCTATTCCTTCTTTCAGTTATATATTTTTCCTCATTTATTTTGAATTATTTTGACGTTCATTTTTTTCTATTGATATTAATTATATTAGGTTCATGTTATCATCATGTAATGCCCCTTATTACCTCTGATAATTTTCACTGTTCTGAGGACTGCTTTATCTGAAATTAATACTGCTACTCAATCTTTCCTTTCTTTTGTGTAAACAAGACATTTCTTTCTCCATCCCTTCACTTTGAGTCCGTCTGGGTCTTCATATTTAAAAATTTTGTAGACTGCTTAGAATTGGGTGTTGTCTTTTTCCTCCCACTTTGACAATCTGTCTTATATTTTGGTGCACGAGGATCATCCACATTTAAAGTGGTTAGCAATACAGCTTGATAAATATCTACCATATTTGTAACAGTTTTCTACTTCTTTCATTTTTTTCTTTTTTTCTCCTCTTTTCTAGCCTCCTCTGGTTGTTTTTTTGTTTTGTTTTGTTTTTTTTTTTTTTAGCGTTACGCAGGCCTCTCACTGTTGTGGCCTCTCCCGTTGCGGAGCACAGGCTCCGGACGTGCAGGCTCAGTGGCCCTGGCTCACGGGCCCAGCCGTTCCGCGGCACGAACCCGCATCCCCTGCATCGGCAGGCGGACTCTCAACCACTGCGCCACCACGGAAGCCCGCCTCCTGTGGTTTTTATTGAACGTTATATAATTTCATTTTGTCTCTTCTCTTAGGTGTCAACGATACTTCTTTAAAAAAATTAGTGGTTGCCCTAGAGTTTACAATATACTTTTAAATCAATCTAAACCCACCTTCGAATATCAGTATACTGCCCCACATGTAGTGCAGGTCACTTGTAACAGAGAATTCCCAATTCCTCCTTCTTGTCTGTTGGGATATCCTTTCATTTGTTTCACTTATCCATATGCTATAGTCACTCAATACATTGTTACTATTATCACTTTAAATAGTTATTCGTCAAAAGAGCTGAGCATCCAGGTGTTAAGCTGGTCAATTTAAACAATGAGCCAAACTGAAAATAACTATCAATCTTTTATTCACTAACTGCACTAGTATAAGAAATGGACTTTTCAGGAAAGGGAATTTTGGCTCCTACAATGTTTTTGCAATGTTCCTCTCAGGAGACGGAGGATCAGGTGAAACAGCAGGTAACATGGACTGTCTCACTGCCACAGAGTCTCCAAGCAAAAGGCTCCTGCAATTTATAGACCTGGGGGGCCAGGGAAGGAAGGGGCGGAAGGGTTAGGGGAGGACATGTGCAAACACCGGTGAAACCATCACCACAATATCAATGTAACAGACACATCTATCACCTTGAAAAATTTCCTTATGTTTCTTTTTTGGTGCATGTTGTGGTATATACCTTTTGTTAATGCTGGAAGAGAACAATCTGGGGTAGAGACGCAGCTCTGACCTTGACAAGAGGAAGAAACCAGAAAGTCATCACAGGTCTCTAAGTATTGAGGAAAGTATTATAGTTTATTTAAATCCCTGGGAAATCTGCACAGGCCCCTATAAAGAAGAGTGATCACTGTCCTTTAATAGTTATGCAAATTATGAGATCAGGGATTCAACTGAGAATACAGTTTTGGTGAAAATAGATCAGCTAAGCTCAAAATACTTAGGAGATGAGTAAAAATGAGAAAGTAAACTAGCAGATTCAATTTCCTAAAACATGAGGGATTTTTCATAGTTTGATCCCGCAAATAAGATTCCATCTTCCCAGTTTTCATTTTTTAACCAACTTATTAAAGTATAACAAACAGAAATGTGCACACATCTTCAATGCACACCTCAATGAAATATCATGAAATGAACATAGCCCACATCAAGAATAGAATATTATCAGCAGCTCAGAGGTCCTCCATCTATATGCTTTGAAACATAAATATTTTTTCTAGACCACTCACTGAATATGCATTAAGAAAAATAATACCACTGTGTTTTTTTTCACTTTTTTAACCACACTGAAATCTTAATGGCTATTTAGAAATGTTATTATATGCGTGCACACACACCTTATTTGATGAGAAAATGCAGCATGCTCTACTTTCTGTGACCAAAGCAATCTGCATTTTTCAGAATCTAAATTATTGAGTAAGCTAAAATACATTTTTTCTTAGGAAAGTATTAAAAACACACATTCAAATATAGGTATCTTGGTTAAATAAATACATGGAAGAGACCGTATTAGGTAACCAGTGCAGAGCAGGGATTAAAATAGACATAGAATCTGACCTCTTGCATTGAAAATGATCTATAAAAATTCTGTCAAGGTGCAAATTCATATATATATATTCAAAATAGCATAATCAAGTTTTATGAAAATTTATAGACAGTAAACATTTGGAATAGAAAGACTGTTTATGAAGTAATTAGGTGTTTATAGTTATTTTCTAAGCTCTAGGAGCACATGAGAAAGTACATTTATCACTTTTATTCCCATAATGCTGAAAATAGACTAAAAAAGGAATCAGATATTTTAGTGAGACCAATCATACATTTTCTTTATTACGGGTTTACATAACTTAAGCCTTATGCTTTATGTCTGATTGTATTTCGTGCCTACTCTCTTGAAAAAAATATAATCATATAATACAAATAACATCAGAAGGAAAACACACACTTGTCTCACTGGACTATTGTAAGCCATCTGTTGATGTTAAACTATAAAAGGAAAATAAGCATATTTGTCAAGAATCACATGCTTAAGAGATTCAGCATTGACATTTTATATTTTCCTTGGAATTGTGTTAAGGAGACAAACAGTACTGCCAATTTGCCTTCAAATGGTCTAATCTGTGCTCATCCTCATAAGTGATCTCCCATATCAAAGAGATACACTGAGAAACTGAGGCACGTTTGTCACTACATGTTTCACAGGACTGGTGTCTCTTTACTTCTAGATATGCAATATACATTGAAAGAAACCAATTGTGTATATATAACACAAGCAGGATTGACCTACATTTTTCTTTTGCAAGGGTGAGCTTTGTAGTGACAGATATGACTGCAACCAATTGACTAGAATGATATATAATGCAAGACACTATGACTTCTCTTAAGATGACCGAGAATGATGTTTAACTGCAAACTTTCACGGTTTTGTGGACTGACAAGAAGAAAAATTTGCTGTTTAAGGAGACCTGTTGACTTTTATAGCTCAGAATTAATTTAGGTCACAGCAGTTGCTCCATCTTTGAATCCTAAAAAGGGGTAGCTCTGTAGGACAAATAGAAACATGAAGTTTCATAACTTTCTATCTTTGAGATAACACTGTGATACCAACAGGAAATCACAAGTGAGCAAGGCACATTCATTGTTAAAATACGGAATTCAAGAAGTTCTCTCATATGAAATGTATTTTATTGAATAACAATTTTTTCACCTACTCTTTGCACACTAGTTGAGAAAATCCTTATATTATCAATTAGTATTATATCAGCAAATAAAGGCAAGTAATTTAATCATCTAAATATATCAGGGACACTTCCTTCTCTCAAAATGTAAATTATATGTTAAATCAATTATTCAAAAAAATTCTATATTTACTATACATTATACTTAGAATCAGATGAAAAATGAGCAGGTTAGTGATCGCTATCATCAATCTTTTTCTGTCTCAATTAATAAAAAACGATATAGGGCCACATACCCACATCAGGATGTGGATTGAAACTCTTGGGGGAAGAATAATAGTTAAGATTGAACAGCCATCAACAAGGCGGCCAGAGTTCTGCCAAAGGCTTCAATCTGCCTGACAGCTTCTTCTCATTGAACACTAATCATGGATCAGGCGCTGTGCCAGCATCTCACCTCTATAATGTTTTATACATAATTAAACATTTACAAATCCACAGTGTGAAGAAAAGTCAGACCTCGTGTTCACTTTAAATAGAATTTCTAGAATATCACACTGCTTCTCCTAATTTTAATTATTTAAGCCGAACAAAAACTGTGTATCAGAAAATTTAAAGGTGGCTTTGTTATTTTATTTTTTTAATTTTTTCAAGATTAAAACTTCAAATTTTTTTTAATAACTGAACTATAGTCGACTTATAATACTATATTAGTGTCAGGTGTACAACATAGTGATTAGACATTTATACACATTATGAAATGATCACGATAAGTCTAGCAACCATGTGTCACCATACAAACTTATTACAATATTGTTGACTATATTCCCTATGCTATATATTACATCTCCATGATGTATTTATTTTATGACTGGAAGTTTGTACCTCTTAATCCCATTCCCCCACACCCCTCTCCTCTGGCAACCACCAGTTTGTTCTCTGTATGTATGAGTCTGTTTCCGTTTTGGTTGATCATTTGATCATTTGTTTTGCTCTTTAGATTCCACAGGTAAGTGATATCATACAGTATTTGTCTTTCTCTGACCGACTTACTTTGCTTAACATAATATCCTCTAGGTCCATTCATGTTGTCGTAAATGGCAAAATTTCATGATTTTTTATGGCAAAGTAATATACCTAATATCCCATTATATATACATATATATATATATATATATATATATGATATATCACATCTTCTTTATCCATTCACCTAGTGATGAACCCATAGGTTGATTACATATCTTGGCTATTGTAAATAATGCTGCGATAAACATAGGAGTGCATATCTGTCTTCAAATCAGTGTTTTTGTTTTCTTCAGACAGATATCTAGAAGTGGAACTGCTACATCGTACAGTAGTTCTATTTTTAATTTTTTGAGGACCCTCCACACTGTTTCCATATTGGCTGCAGTATATTTCACATTTCCATCAACAGTGTACTAGGGTTCCTTTTCTCCATAACCTCTCCAACACTTGTTATTTGTAGTCTTTTTGATAATAGCCATTCTGACAGCTGTGAAGTGATATCTCATTGTGGCTTTGATTTACATTTCCTTCATAATTAGTGATATTGAGCATATTTTCACGTTTGTTGACCATCTGTATGTCTTATTCAGAAAAATATATATTCAAGTTCTCTGCTCATTTTTAATCAGATGGTTTTTTTGATGCTGAGATGTATGAGTTCTTTGCATATTTTAGATATGCTGACACAAATCGCTGCATAGATTATGTCTATGCAGTCACGATGCCCATGATACCACGACGGGTACTTGGTGGCATTTCTCCTTTCCATCAGAGCAACAATTTGTTCCTGTGTATCTGTTATCTTATATGCATTAAAATTATAAACACAAAGGTATTTCACATGTTGATTAATAATTTACAGTTTTATTTGTTGATTTTCTAAAATAGTGATACAATCATCTTTTTGCATTTTATTAAAGCAACTTCCTAAGATATTTCTTTCCACGATCCTAGAATGAAAATACTGTTTTGCCCCAGACTTCTGATAAGAAAGTATAAGAAACTGAGGATAAATTTAGCATACAAAAAAATCAACAAGATGTTCACAAAGAGGTATTAAATAGGAAATGAATTATATTTTTGCCATGTTGATTTTAGAATTATTAGCAAACAAAACAAAGTAATGATAAAGACCCATGCATGGAAATTACAGGGAGACCAGTATTCATTCAATGCAAAGATGACAAAACATCTTGTCAAAGCTGCCCAAGATAGAATAGGCAGTGAAAGGGAAACCGGGAGGGAGGACAGTGAATAAGGTTACATAAGAATAAGCTGATCAGTTCATTAGCCATGATGTGATACACACTTTGACAGTGTTTGGTCTAATATAAATGCTTCATTTTTTCCCCAGTACTGAGATTGTGTGAGTCAGTGACTATAAAAATATCTCCTTTTTATAGACCTACATTTTTGGAATAATTATGTGTCAAATCATTTTCTAAAAGGCAAAACTTATTGTGTCACTGATTTACATTTTATACTGGTTGTTATATGGTACTGGTATAATTACCCCAAATACCATAAGTCAAGAAGTTTTAGTGAAGACAAATGATGGCAATAACTCTTATGAAGTGCTGAACACCATTATAAATTAGCACTGTTATAAGTATTTAAAGCTGTATATCCTACATTAGTAATTTATTTTTTTTCTATTCACATATTCAAATAGAGTTTCTATATCATCATTTGTATACTGATTCAGAGAATATTCTTCCATATCTGGAAATTTTCCTGAGTCTATGTCCACCTCTGTGAGAACTGTGCTTCTTTTTCTGACTGTTTAACTTATACATAATTATACATGACTAACTTACACATAGTGTGAATTTAAACCTATTTATTTCAAAATGCTCCAGAATTAAGCAAAATTTGAGTAGTTCTAAGAGGGAAGTTTATAGCAATACAATCCTACCTTAAGAAACAGGAAACATCTCGAATAAACACAACCTAACCTTGCACCTAAAGCAATTAGAGAAAGAAGAATAAAAACCCTCAAAGTTAGCAGAAGGAAAGAAATAATAAAGACGAGAACAGAAATAAATGAAAAAGAAATGAAGGAAACGATAGCAAAGATCAATACAACTAAAAGCTGGTTTTTTGAGAAGATAAACAAAATTGATAAACCATTAGCCAGACTCATCAAGAAAAAAAGGGAGAGGACTCAAATCAATAGAACTAGAAATGAAAAAGGAGAAGTAACTGACACTGCAGAAATACAAAAGATCATGAGAGATTACTACAAGCAACTCTATGCCAATAAAATGGACAACCTGGAAGAAATGGACAAATTCTTAGAAATGCACAACCTGCCAAGACTGAATCAGGAAGAAACAGAAAATATGAACAGACCAATCACAAGCACTGAAATTGAAACTGTGATTAAAAATCTTCCAACAAACAAAAGCCCAGGACCAGATGGCTTCACAGGTGAATTCTATCAAACATTTAGAGAAGAGGTAACACCTATCCTTCTCAAACTCTTGCAAAATATAGCAGAGGGAGGAACACTCCCAAACTCATTCTACGAGGCCACCATCACCCTGATACCAAACCAGACAAGGATGTCACAAAGAAAGAAAACTACATGCCAATATCACTGATGAACATAGATGCAAAAATCCTCAACAAAATACTAGCAAACAGAATCCAAAATTTGAAAGTTATTATTTAAAAAGTATTAATTATACATTGAAATTAGAAGTGTATTAAGAAGTTGAATGTTTTGTACTTGAAAATAGTAGGTCTTAATAACAGTCAAGTTAAAATATCCATTCCTTTTTCAAAAAATGTTATATCTAGTTTGTATCTGGTGATGCTGTAGAAGATTCCATGATTTATTCACACACATTCATACCCACACATAATATTGGAATTATTTTGCATGTATAATAATAGCACATTTAAGGCTAGCAAAATAAGTGGAAGACATTAAGATTTTACCATCTTGGAAATTATGTGTTTCAGAATTATACAACATACATTCATAAACACTAATGTGCATGTGTATATAATATTCAATCCTTGTATCTTCCTTCCCACTTTCATAGCATTGCTATGACACGTGGCATGGTGGACACAATTCTGCTACTATAGGCTGACCTGATCACACATATTTGTAAACCCTCCAAGAACATGCAGTGTTAATTTTCTAAGAAAGTAGAGAGCTCTATTATCTTTTATATATTTTAACAACATAATAATGATTTCTTATAAAGTTTCTGTGAGTTACAAATAACTCCTAGAAGTTAGAAAAGCAAAAAAAACATCAACTGCATGAAAAGAACACATTTTAAAGCAGAAAGGCTTTCTTGTGCACCCTGTGGGAAAATATCTTATTTTTCTGTGTCTCCATGGCTTTTTGATATTACCTAGATTATAGCATGCTTATATTCCTGTAAGCATATATTTGTCTTCTTTCACTATTACATTATAAGGCTTTCAAGATGAGAAACAAAATATTGTTTTAAAAGTCTATACAGTGCCTAAAGAGTCTCTTGTGTATAATAGTTGCTCAATAAATATTAATTGAATTACACTTTATTGTTCTTTTAATACATCCAACAATGTATAAAGTGTTTTAAAATTTTTCTTTGCATTTTAGATTGGCAAAACACATTAGGCAGACTAAAAACACCTTTAATAAAGTAATTTTTAGTACACTTCTCTAACCCCAGAGAATCTTTTAATAAAGATATTAAAGTGTTGAATTTTTATTCCGTGCACTCAAGGGGACAATGTGTGACTCAGGGGACTAAGTGAAAGAAGCGTTTTATTGCAGTACATTGCATGCTGGACGCTAATTACACCAGTTAGAATATTCTCTCAGCATTATCCATTCATGTGGAAGTCAAATACACAGGGGGCAGAATTTAAAATAACTGTTAAAATAAAAAAGAAAAGAGAACAAAATACTTAAGTGGAAACATATATTAGAAGTTAAGAATTTTCACTTAATAATTTTTATCCATTAGAGTTATAGCATTATCAAGTTCTCCCCAAATTTTACATTATTGTAAAAACACACAAATATGTACATTTTCATATATACTACACATAGGTATTTGAAATCTTGAAAGCTATAGTAATTTGTTTATACAGTTCCCATAAAAGGAAGCATGTATTATTTTGCCACTCTGGATTATTTCTTTTCACTGTGAACAACTACAGTTGTGACAATTTTGCTTCCATATACTGCATGAATTCATGAAATTTGTCTCATTTTTAGGAGGTCATTTTATAGTGGCCACGAAAATTAGAATAGTTTCAAGTTAACAGACCTGAACGAATAGAACATATCAGTTAAAAATCAGGATTCATTCTTAAAATAAAAGTCACATGTAATGTTGAAAGGGCAACTGTGCTGATAGTCCTATTCTTTGCCTTTTAAATCAGTTGTTGATAGAGGTAATAAGCCAGCTTAGAGAGAATAAGTTTTCTGGAATAGAGGGATTTCTCTCACAGCTGACCAACACAGAGAAATTTAAAAATGGCCTGTGAGATCCCCATCACATATAGTTCTCTAGGCCATTTAGAACCTCCTCAGAGGTTAAATTATTTAATATTTTACTAATTTAGTAATATTTCTTTCTTGGGAACACATTCAGTGAATCAGAGAAAGACTTCATTATTTTGGTTTTCCTTAATTTTATTTTAAATGGTGGAAGAATGTAATAGAATAGAGAGAAAAAGAGTTATGTATTACTGATATTTGTTTTCCAAAATTTACATGTTCTAAGGGGAATAGAGAACTATAAAATGAATATCCGATGCTCTGGGGAAGAGAGAAGAGATGTGGAAGACAGAGGTAGAGTGTAGAGAAATGGTCCAGGAGTTCGGTTCCCTGGTGCCTCTGACTTCTGATTCGAATCTACCTCTGTGTCAAAACCAGTGACAGTGTAGGTTCTGATGGTACCTTAGCAGGACACTAGGGACCAAGGTGTTACATAGTGTGTCTAGAAACAATGCATCAATACTAAGGATATGCTGACTGCTGATTAAATGCTTAGTAGATGGGATTTAGTTCCACTATCAGGCTTGCGATTGAATCAAATGAGTTATTTAATCCTTTTTGCTCGCCTATACATGACATCATTCCAGGTACACTTGAACTTAATAAATTTCCCACAAGAAATACTGCTAACTCAATTATAAGGAAAGCAGTACAAAGCCATCCAGGTACCTAAAATAAATTTAAAAAATGGATGAATGGATAGAGAAGATATGGTACATATATACAAAGGAATACTACTCAGCCATAAAAAAGAATGAAATACTGTCATTTGCAACATGGATGCAAATAGAGATTATCATACTAAGTGAAGTAAGTCAGAAAGAGAAAGACAAATACCATATGATATCACTTATATGTGGAATCTAAAATATGGCACAAATGAACCTGTCTACAAAACAGAAACAGACTCACAGACATAGAGAACAGACTTGTGGTTGCCGAGGGGGAGGGGGAAGGGAGAGGGATGGAGTGGGCATTTGGGGTTGGTAGATGCAAACTATTACATTTAGAATGGATAAACAACAAGGTCCTACTGTATAGCACAGGGAACTATGTTCAATATCCTGTGATAAACCATAGTGGGAAAGAATATAAAAAAAGAATATATGTGGATAACTGAGTCACTTTGCTGTACAGCAGAGATTGGCACAGCATTATAAATCAACTATATGTCAATAAAAAATTTTAAAAATATATAAAAATATAAAATATTAAAATTAATAACAATGATACAAATACAGATGATTTTATGCATCTAAGCTTAAGCATTTCTGTTGGCTTCTTTTTCTTGTTAATATATATTACTAATATATTTTTGAAACTCCAGACTTTATAGCACATAGGACATTTCATAAGAAATAGGCATGTAGCCCTGGGTCTGGCTTATAATCAATAATTATTTGTTAAGTCATTACCTGACAATGAATTGTAATAATTACACTTGTATCTTGATTAGGCTCTTTCCTTTTATTTTGTAATCCACTCATTTTCCGATAGATAAGTGAAAAGCATTCTTTAAAACAAATTTAACTAATTAGTCCTTATTTAAACTCTGAGTACCATGGCACAAGCTTCTCTCAACACCTAAAGAGTATTAATGATATCTGTTTACATCAACTTTGAGACCCAATGAACAGAGAGGAAATCTTCTCCAGAACTCCATGTGACCCTTCATGAGTCTTACTCCAGGCAGGAAATGATTACCTAGCAGGGTACACTTAGTAGCGTGTGTAATGAAATCAGAGATTTCTAAGAGTCAACCAATTTAGTTGTTTCATAGAACAGTTAACTTACTACTTTTTTAGTGTACCATTTCTAGATAGGAAAATAACCTTCCAATATTAACCAAGCCTCTGAAACTCTAACAATTCAAACACTATAGGGTCCAAGAGGTGCCATGTAAGGGTGAGCCCTTATTCTTTAGCAAAGATGCCCTCTTCCTTCCAGTGAAGGACAGAGAAAATAAGCTTCTATAAGATTTATTGTGAATGTCCATTTTAAAACTGCAAAGGTTATTCTTAGCTAATCCAGAATGAAAGCATAACAATTTTTTGAATCACCTTAAATGATTTTTTTTAGCTATGGAACTAAAATTCATTCATTTCCAATAAATTTATTATGACATTTAATCATCTGGTACTTTTTCTCTGAAGGTTTAAACACTTAAAAATCTGTTATTATCAAACAGCTTGAAGATAACTGCTCTTTTTAAATCATCTCAAGCAAGGTTAAAATAAACAGAGTCAAAATAACTAGAACAAATCAATCTTCTACAAAAGCATCTTAATGCTAATATTTCTTATTTTAATTAGTTTTCCTCTCAAATTTTAGGCCATTACAAGTTCAATTATCTTTAATTGGACTTTTTAATCTTTAAATTTCAATCATTTTGATCCATAATAATCCACTTGGATTGAAAATTATTGTCTCTGGTTTACTTAATTTGGTAAATGCTGCATATGTCACTTGCAATATTTTATTTACTAATTGTAATTTCACACGTTTGTGGAGAATGACATATATATATCACTAGAATTGAAATAACTATGTAATTTAATTTTGAAATTCCATATATATAGTTCAATTAACTTTTCTAGGATAAAAGTGATAAAGGATGCCTTTTATCTGTAGTTTTTCAACCAATTAACATCCATTTTTTGAAGAAATATTTGCTAATATAGAAATTTCTAATCTTAAATACCTATTTTTCTGACGAAATCAGATGCCTTCATATTCCTTTACTACAAAATACAGCACATAGAAAGATACATGGGTGGAGGAAAAGATGAGAAAGTAAAAATTAAAAATAGGGAAATTCCACAGAAAGAAAAGATACATTAGTGATTGTCTATGGTGATGACGGAATATTGGGACATCTCTATGACAATTTATAATTCCTATACCTTAGGCTGGAATTAGACATTCAGGTTCCTTCCAAGATGATGGAATTAGTAGATGGTGCTTACTTCTTCCACATCATGTCTCAAGGACAAGGGAAGGAAAATATAAAGATAAAGAGAAAATTGTGTATAACTCTCAGGGAGACTAAGACATGTGAACTGGCATGTTGGTACGAATTCTGCTTTTCTCCAGCCTTTGTCAAAGCCATGTTGATTAGAATATTAGGGTGGGTGTCCTTAGTAGTAAAATGAAAGAAGTAGTGGCAGACACGCTATAGGATAGGTTAAGGAAAATAAAGACCCCAGTCAGTCACTTTCCAACTGCTCCTGCAAATCCCAGGAATGGCAGATTATAATACGGGGAATATAGATCATGGATACACAGTAGAATCATCTGGAGGAGCCCTTATAAATATCAATATCCAAGGCATATCCCTAACCAATAAAATCAGAATTTCTTATTATTGGATTTTCTTGCCTTATTGCACTTGCTAGAATCTCCAATACAAAATTGAAAAAAAAAAGACATAAACACTTTTTTCTTGTCACTGAGTTTAGAAGAAAGACTTTCACACTTCATCTTTAAAGATTTTTTTTTTGCTATGCATTAATTCTGTAGACACTGCTAAATAAACAAATCTTTATTGAGAATAAACATTTAATTCTATCAAATACATTTTTTACGTCTATTGTAATGCTCAAACTCTTCCTTCTATTCTGTCAATTTTATTCATTTTCAAATGTCATACTATTTTTGTAACACAAATTAACCATCAAGCTTTATCCATTTAATGTATTTACTGACTAGATAAGCTAATGATTTCAAGATTTTTAAATGTTTTTATTAGTTTATTAGCTTATATATATATATTTAACAAACTTATTGGACTACAACTGCTTTATAACTCGATATGTATGTTCCTATGGCCATTTTCTTAATTGTTTTGGGATTGTTTTTGTAGATCCTTTTCTTCTCTTGTGTTTCCCACTTAGAGAAGTTTCTGTAGCATTTGTTTTAGAGCTGGTTTTGTGGTGCCGAATTCTCTTAGCTTTTGCTTGTCTGTAAAGCTTTTGATTTCTCCATCGAATCTGAATGAGAGCCTTGCCCGGTAGAGTAATCTTGTTTGTAGGTTCTTCCCTTTCATCACTTTAAGTATATCATGCCACTCCCTTCTGGCTTGTAGAGTTTCTGCTGAGAAATCAGCTGTTAACCTTATGAGAGTTCTTTTCCCTTTTCCCTTGCTGCTTTCAGTAATTTTTCTTTGTCTTTAATTTTTGCCAATTTGATTACTATGTGTCTCGGTGTGTTTCTCCCTGGGTTTATCCTGTATGGGACTCTCTGCACTTCCTGAACATGGGTGGCTATTACCTTTCCCATGTTAGGGAAGTTTTGGACTATAATCTCTTCAAATATTTTCTCTGGTCCTTTCTGTCTCTCTTCTCCTTCTGAGACCCCTATAATGCGAATGTTGTTGGGTTTAATGTTGTCCCAGAGGTCTCTTAGGCTGTCTGCATTTCTTTTCATTCTTTTCTCTTTATTCCATTCCACAGCAGTGAATTCCACCATTCTGTCTTCCAGGTCACTTATCCATTCTTCTGTCTCAGTTATTCTGTATTGCTTCCTTCTAGTGTAGTTTTCATTTCAGTTAGTGTATTGTTCATCTCTGTTTGTTTGTTCTTTAATTTTCTAGGTGTTTGTTAAACATTTCTTGCATCTTCTTGATCTTTGCCTCCATTCTTTTTCTGAGGTCCTGGATCATCTTCACTATCATTATTCTGAATTCTTTTTCTGGAAGGTTGCCTATCTCCACTTCATTTAGTTGCTTTTCTGGTTTTTATTCTTGTTCCTTTATCTGGTACATAGCCCTCTGCCTTTTCATCTTGTCTGTCTTTCTGTGAATGTGGTTTTTGTTCCACAGGAACAGGATTGTAGTTCTTCTTGCTTCTCCTGTGTGCCCTCTGGTGGATGAGGCTATCTAAGAGGCTTGTGCAAGTTTCCTGATGGGAGGGACTGATGGTGGGTAAAAGAGAGCTGACTGTTGCTCAGTAAAACTTTAATCTGTTTTACTGCTAATGGGTGGGGCTGGGTTCCTTCCCTGTTGGTTGTTTGGCCTGTGGCACCCCAACACTGGAGCCTACCTGGGCTCTTTGGTGGGGCGAATGGCGGACTCTGGGAGGGCTCACTCCAGGGAGTACTTCCCAGAATTTCTGCTCCTAGTGTCCTTGTCCCCACAGTGAGCCACAGGCACCCCCCGCCTGTGTAGGAGACCCTGCAACACTAGCAGGTCGGCCTGGTTCAGTCTCCCCTGGGGTCACTGCTCCTTCCCCTGGGTCCTGATGCATGCACACTACTTTGTGTGTGCCTTCCAAGAGTGCAGTCTCTGTTTCCCCCAGTCCTGCAATCAATCCCACTAGCCTTCAAAGTCTGATTCTCTAGGAATTCCTCCTCCCGTTGCCGGATCCCCAGGTTGGGAAGCCTTACATGGGGCTCAGAACCTTCACTCCAGTGGGTGGACTTCTGTGGTATGTGTTCTCCAGTCTGTGAGTCACCTACCCATCAGTTATGGGATTTGATTTTACTGTGATTGCGCCCCTCCTACCGTCTCATTGTGGCTTCTCCTTTGTCTTTGGATGTGGGGTATCTTTTTTGGTGAGTTCCAGTGTCTTCCTGTCAGTGATTGTCCAGCAGCTGGTTGTGATTCTGGTGGTTCGCAAGAGGGAGTGAGAGCACGTCCTTCTACTCCGCCATCTTGGTTCAGGGTCACTCCCCAGGACCGAGCTTATTAGCTTATATTGTTAATGTAAAATCTTGTCAGTTTTTCACAAAGAATATGATAGTCTCATAAACTGAATTAAGAATAATTCACACTTTCTGTTTTCTCTGGATGAATTTTATGTAACACAGATGTAAAATCTTTCTTAAATATCTGATAGAAGTCAGCATTGACATGAAGATGACTTTCTGGGAATATTTTGAATTACAGATTCAATTTAATATTTTGTATTTAATAATTTTATGATTACTCAGAGTTTCCTTTTGGGAGAGTGTGGTAGTTAGTGTCTTTCTATAAATTTGGCTGTTTCTTCTAATTTTTAAATTTATTGACATAAAATTATTTCATCTTTTTTTATGAGTGCTCGAGGGCTTATCTATTTTTTCTCTTTTCTTTCTCTTTTTTTTCTAAGATTTATTGAGATATATTTGATATACAAAAAATTGCACATGCACACATTTAATGCATACATTTAGATGAGTCTGAACATATGCATATACCCATGTTAACATCACTACAATCAAGATACTAAACATATCCATCACCTCTAAAAATTCCTTGTGTTCTTTTGTGTGTGTATTTTATGTGTGTGTATATAGTAAGAACACTTAACATGAGAACTATCTTCAACGTATTTTAAAGAGTATAGTACTCTATTGATACCTAAATGTACTATGTTGTACAGCAGATCTTTAGAACTTATTCATCTTGCATAACTGAAACTTTATACACATTGAGCAATAATGCCCTATTTAAAAAAATTTGTACATAGGGTATGTGCTATAGACTTTTGTGTCCCGCCAAAAATTCATTATGTTGAAACCTATTCCCCAACGTGATAGTATTTGGAGGGGTGGTGGTCATGAGGGCAGGAGTAGTGCTCTTATGAAAGAGACCACAGAGAGCCCCTTCTGCCATGAGAGAACACAGTGAGAAGATGGCCACCTATGAGCCAGGAAGCTGGCTCTCACCAGACATCAAATCTGTTGGCACTTTGATCTTGGACTTTCCAACCTCCAAAACAGTGAGAAATAAATTTCTCTTGTTCATAAGCCATCTAGTCTATGGTATTTTTTTTATAGCAGCCTACACAGACTAAAACATTCCGTATTGTCAACATTCTTGACATTTATTATTTGTGCACTTTGTCTTCTTTCTTGATCAATCTTTCCAGTATAATAGCAATTTTATGAAATTATCTTTCATAATTAATGCCAATTAAAATTTTCAAGCAACAAACTTTTAGATTTATTGTTCTTCTCTTTGTTTTGGTTACTATATCATTGATTTCTGTTCTCATCTTCATTATTTCCTTACTGGTATTTTCTTTGGGTTTGTTTGCTTATGCATACTAATTTATGGGGATAGATCTAGCTAGTTGATTTTTAGCATTTCTTCTTTTGCAGTGTATGCATTTAATGCTATTAACTTACCTCTAAGCATGACTTTAATGCTTCTCATGAGCTGTGCTATGTTACGTTTTCAATGTTATTTAAAACAAAAGTTTTTCTAATTTTCATCATGACTTCTCCCTTAATCAGTGGATTACTTTGAAATAAGTTAATGCTTAATTTATGTATTTTGTTTTTCTGTTTTTTTTTTTTTTCTGTCATTTGGTGAGTTACTTGAATTTTTTTTAGGATCCCATTTTGCTTTCATTAGTGTTTTGAGTGTCTCTATTTGTATAACTTTTCTTTCACTGATTTCTCTATTATATGTACATAACTTAGGACAGTCTACTGGTGTCATATTTTAGCAGTTGAATGAAGCCTAGAAAACTTAAGTCTCTTTATTTCCCTTACCCTACTTCCATTTATAATATAGTTGTCAGAAATACTGCCTCTATATACAATTAGAACCCTATCAAAAAATGTTATAATTTTGCTTCAACCATCAAAATAAAATTTAGAAATCTCATTAGGAAAAGGAATGCCTTTTGTATTTATCCATATTTTTGGTTACCTAGTTCTTTCTCCCTTCTTACTATTCTAAAATTCCTTTTTAAAAATATATATGTAGTTTCCTTTCTGTTTCTGCCCATTCTTTTAGGGTTAAAGCTTCTGGTTACAAATTCTCTAGTTTTTCTTTATCTGAGAATATTTGATCTCCCCCTCATGAATGATATTTTTACTCTATGTAAGATTTGGGGTTGACATTTCTTTTATTGCCTCACTAAAAAAAAATATTGTGCTACTTCCTCCCTTCCTCCATGAAAAATCCTCTGTCACTCACATTTTTTTTTTTTAACACTCCAATAGGCAAGGTGTCACTTTTCACTGGCTGCTTTCAAGGTTTTTTATTGGTCTTTAGTTTTCAAAAATTTTAATATGATATGACTTGACATGAATTTGTTTGGATTTGTCTTGGGGTACACTCAGCCTCTTGAATCTGTAGTTCTATGCCTCTTACCAGAGTTGGGGCTTTCTTTTCAGCCATTATTTCTTCAAGCAACTTTTCAGCCCTTCCCTATCTTTCTGGGACTGCAATGACATGAATACTAAAAGGTCTCAATCATTTAACTCTACCCTTTCTATATCAATTTGGTTTAGTTGTGTCTCTTGTATACTTCCTTAAGTTGTATATGTTTTCTCACACAATGTATATTTTTATATACTTAGTCAAGTTTTAAATTTATTAGCATTTATTGTATTAAGGTCACATAATGATTAAGAGGTAGAGCCAGAATTTGAATATCTAAATGCAATTTTTAGGCCCTACAGTATTAGAAACAGAAATTTTGAGTATTATGCAATGCATAATTGTTCTGTAAACTTTATAATGTATATCTAAGCAGTTTGGAGTACCTAAAAGTTGATTTTCCAAAAATCAACTTCTTATTACCCGAATCCTATTAATGATTAGAATTTACCACTGATCATCAGTATTTGGTATATGTTTCACTTAACAGGTTTGAGACTTATTACACATGATATCAATTAGTTTTTAGCTTAAAAAAACCTTTAATATAATTTCACTTCAACATTTTCTGTGTACAATTAATTCAGTGAAAGTGTCTTTCTTTCATATATCTTGATTTGGGTCCATAAATAATATGTATTGATTCCATGCCCTTAATAAATACAAAACATGTGATGAGATGATTAGAAAAAGAATAAATGCTAATTTAGAGACTAGAAATAACATCCCATCTTTACCTTTCACCACGATCTGCCATGGAATATGTAGATCAGCAATAAATACCTACTTGGGAGTCATGTATGAAATGGTGAAATAAATAGTGTCAAAAAAAAGTCTATCTGTTAAAACTAAACCCATTAATGACTGAGTTATATATCACAAATTTTATCACAGTCAGGAATACAAGGTGCTTCTGTACAGTTGTAAACACTTAAAATTGGGAAGAAATTTTGACAATTTTTCAACTAAGGAACCATGTATTCACGATTGGTTACACTTAGCCTCTTGCCTGAAAGACACTCACAGTATAATTGTTGTGATTCTCAAAGTGAGTGTCAGTGTTGTTTCATAAAGGGAGCAGGAAAGGGCACAAAGGTCTGTGCATGAAAATAAGCAAAAACAAAGCTTCCTATTCAATATTATGACAGGTTTTTTTTTGCATCTGAGAAGTGAATAACATTCTGAATTGCTTTTACACTTGGAGCTACTATTTTATAATGAAAAGTGATACTCGCTATAAAAATACTTTCTTCCCGACTAAATTATAAGCTTCATAAGGAAGGGTACATATCTATTTTGTTTAGTCACAGTATAGCACAGTGCCTTATGTATAACATATGCCCAATAACTGCTCGTGTAATTGAATACACAGACCAAAGATCAAAAAAGTCTTCTTAAGTAGTTAAGCATGGATTAAAACCATTGAGAAATAGAGCCCAAAGTAGGTCTGCATCTGTTCTGGGTTCTTTTTCCTGCTTGATGGTGAAAAGAAGCCTGAGTAAGGAGTTCGAATGAACAGAAAGGTGTGAGAAGCCTGGAATCATGTCACTGGACAGAGAGGGGTGGTTTGGAATCCAAAACCGTTAGGCTGACTGAAAAGCCTGGGGCATAGGCGATATTGGTCCTGCAGAGACATAGAACAGGCAGCCAGTGTCAAGCTTGGTGCCCCTTCAGCAGAAGTTGTAAGGAGAACTGGGTGCAGCCTCTGCCCTGATATTTGCTATATTATAATCAAAGTAATATTAATAATAACATAGCTGTTAACCATTTGGAGTGATATTGTTTCAGGAATTTTCAAATTCAGAGGGTAAGTTATTTAACTTAACAACACACAGTCCCTGATCTGAAAAATGTAAATTATCACAGTGTCTTGATGGGTTATTATGAGGTTGAAGAGAGATCATAGATGAGAAGATTTAGGGGAATACTCACTGAGGCAGGTTTCAGTAAATTATTGCCAAGCAACCAGTGACAAAACCAAAGTATAACCTTCAACTGTAGGCATTATTACAAATAGCTTCCCTGCTTTTAAAATATTACTCCAATAATTTCAGAATCTTAACCCAAGAACTCTATGGAGACAATCAACTAGGTAATATAATTGCACTGGTAAGAAAATAATGGATGAAATATAGAGGTATATTTTATTTTCTGCAGGACTGACAATCAGATTCTATTTGCATGACTGTATTAGCTAAGCTTGAAGAGTAGACCATTATTATCAGATAAATGCATTCCTTCTCATTCCATTTTTTCTCGATTAATAACTTATTCATATTATTTTGCCACACCAGCTGCCCCTCCCTGTAGAAGTTAAGTGTTTGTTGCTCTTGTATCATATTCATGTTTGATGTCAGAGTGTCAACCTACAAGCAACATATCTACATTGGACCTTTGCTTATTCTATTGTGAATCAGAAGGTTTCCAAACTGTCAATCAAGATTTTCTGATTTTCCTGTTTTAGATGGCATCTACCTTGGTATACCTGAACCATCTAGATATACAAGATTATGTTTTACCCAGGCATTTTCTATTTACCAAGAAATAAAGGTTATAATATGACTGAACTCTATTTTTCAATCCAGATAGTCTTAAAATATATAATCTTATCAATCTATTTTAGATAACTGAAATATAGAAAACATTATAGGCATAGGTTATATGAGGTTAACACTACGTGAAAACTGGTGGTAAATAAATGATAAAATACTAAGGCTGATAAATAATACTAAGAGTGAATACAATTACTTATGTTCAAGTTAAGCTGTCAAATTAGCAAACTATTGTTTTCTAGTGAAAAGTGCCGCGGTTTCTTTAATAGCCAAAAATAATCAAGATCTTGACATTTTTGTCTCATCAAAGTCTAGTTCCCCATTAAGAGAACTCTATAAGGACAGGAAAAGGGCAGTCTTTTGAACTGACACATCAGTAAAATGATAAATCCCTGGTGAGCTCCGATTTACAACACCCAAATAGAACTAGCCAGCATCATTAGTTACAGAAGCAATAATATATTTACCAAATCCTATTCACAGGAAACAACAGAGAGTTAAATATATAAATATTATTATAATGTAAACACAAGTAAAGAAAAGATCAAAGAGGATGATCAACCAAGATGTACACATAATCTCACCATCAAAATTCAAACTTTATTTTACATAACAAAACATCATCTAAATGAGTTAATCAATGTCTACATTTTTCTATATCTATTTCTCAATTTTTGGAGGAAGAATTGCCTTATTGTGTTAGGAATTATTCTATTCTTAAGGCTTTTTAAAATGACAAATGATATTTTAAAATGTTTTGTTTTTATTCTTTCTCCACAGAGATGAAATTCATTTTATTTCAAACAAAAGAATAAAATCTTGTTGCATAGTGTGTTCTTAGCATCTGACATTTAGAGGCATGAATGATTGATAACTCCACTTTACTTAGCAGGGAGATTAATCTTTATGTAGATTCAAGAGTAGGAAGAAAAGAGACATTCACATTTCTTACTTTTATACCAGCACTGCTGTAAATTGGAAGTGTCAAAAAGTAATTTGTAGTTTATATGCATGGAAATAACTCTATTTTTGTTTAAATGTACTAACATTAAAGTTTCCTATATAAGGTAACCACTGCATATTTTTTAAATATCATAAATTTATAATTTATGTCTATGAAGTTATCTTCTATCCTTTTATTGGTGATTTGCTGAGTAATTTAGAATGCTATTCAGGAATCACTGGACATTAGCTTCAAAAATGAGTCATGGATAATGGAAATGCTATGCTTGCATCTACAAATTTTACATATGAAATTACTACACATTTATGGTGAATATTTATCATAAACTGAGTTCCCCACATGGTTGAAGAATGTTTTTTTAAAAGTTTTATTTTCATATTCAGAGCAATATGATTATTAAAAATAGTTTAACAAATCTTTTGTCAAAATTTGAACTTAACTGTATCTGCATAATACCCATCATAAGCATATGTGTAAATATATACATATATATATTTCCAGAAATCTAATTTTACAATAAGTAATAAATTACCTCATTGAAATTAAATGAATACAGGATTAATTAACAACAAGCTAAGTCTATATTTTAGTGAACATTGAACAGAAATGTTTAAAGGGCTTTAGTAAATGGGAAGGAACAAGGTAAAGAAGAAAAAAGAAATTCTGGATATACGAATAAGGATTCCTGCATTAGGCGCAGATAGATTCTGAGCACCTATCACCTTTTCCATCTGGAATGACTCCTTTCAAGATCATAGGACTGTCTGGTATAATCAGTAGCAAATAATATGGGAGGAAAAAAAGGAAAAACTTTTGAAAAGTGGAAGATCTTATAATGAGGATTGATAAAAAGGGAGAAGCAAGGAAAGTAGAATCAACAGAATGTGGTATCATAGAAGGGTAGTAAAGAAAATATTCCAAGAAACAGGGGTGATTAACTTCATCAACTTATAGTTGACATGGTCAAGAGAAGTTTTTTTGTTTTTGTTTTAAATTATTGCCTATTTATTTGTGTGTTTGGTTGGTTCACTGATTTTTTTTGTGTGGTTTTGTGTTTATTTGTATTTGGGAGATATTGGAGCATGTTGAAAAGAATAATCCAACTTACAATTTAATTTAAAGGAGCAGATATAGCCACATTTCAAATGAGAATTTTCCAACTATTTTTCAATGTGCCTACCTTTCCTAACCTTTAGAGAGTAAAAGGCATGCAGCATCAGGCAAGGTGCCATTTTAGAAAGTAGAGAGGGCAAGTACTGCCTCCTGCATACTTTGCCTGGTATGAACACTTTACTTACTAGAATGGTGTAAGTTGCCTCTCCTGCTCTTGGACCAGGAGCTAAAGTCGACACAGCATGTACTCTCTCTAAAGTCCTACATGGTCCTGTATTGCTTCTGACCTGACCTGCTCCTGAAATGCAAGTCAGAGCTGAAGAGTTTCTTGCCAAGAAGGGTCTTGACTCTCCTAGAGAATAGTTGGTCTTTGCTTTCCTGACTAGAGTTCTCTGTATGGAAACATTCTCTCTTGTACCAAGCTTTGGTAAAAGTGTACTGCTCGAAAGAAAGGAGGGTTGTTTCAATGAATTTGGAGGTCAGACAAATTAATCCTGAGCCTCGCTTCTAGTTCTCCTTAACAACAATTTTGGTTCTTACTATCTACAGGACCTTCACGCAAATGTTTCATTTTCTACCAGACACCGAGATTCTATAATCTTAGTGTTGCCACATGAGAGAAGAGCATGATGAGAAGATAAACAAATTGAATTTTGGAACAGTTCAGAGAGTAGAGAAACAGACCAATACATGAATAGAAAATTGATATACGGAGCAGGGGACCACTTAATATAGGATGGTGGAGTAGCTAATTTCTCTATGAAAAAATAATTTTCATTTTGTTCCCACTTTATACCATACCTAAAAAAATATTCTAGGTCAATAAATATGAAAGCAAAATTTTAAAACATTTAGAAATACATACAGGAGACTTAATGTTCTCAACTTTGAATAGGGAGCGATTTCTTAAGACAGAAAACCAAAACGATAAAAGAAAAAATTAAAGAAATTATAGAATATAATATATATGTATAACTGAATCACTTTGCTGTACACCTGAAGCTAACACAATATTGTAAATTAACTATACTTCAATAAAAATGGTTAAAATTAAATTAAAAATAAATTTAAATATATGAGCTTTTGTTCATCAAAGTTTACCATAAGATGATTAAAGGTAACCAGGTACTGAAATATGATATTTGCAGCACCTATAAGTAAGAATTAGTAACTAGAATACAGTAAAAAAAATTCAAAAATTCATAAGAAAATAATAAACAATCTAATAGAAATATAGTCAAAAGACATAATCAAACATTATTGATAAACAGGGAAGAATGGCATAAAACTGTAACACATTTAATTTTTATATGGAGGGGAAAAATTATAATATCAGACAATGAAAAGATTAGAATCAACAAAATTTCTTCTGATATGCTTATCTTCTCAAATACTTTTAGGAAAACTGACTACAATGTAGTATCACTTCATAAAGGCCATCCAGCTACTAGCCCTTGTTTATTCTATATTTAACCTTAAATTAGAGTTACCTATTTCTTCTCCTATATTTTATTTTAAAATAAAGTCATATCATACCTTGAAGGTCAAGAATTCTTGTTATCCCAAAAATATTCATAGGGACAGAGAGTCTTAAAAATAATAAATGGTACCATAAATCACAGTTAAATTATTCACAGAGGTAGTCACTGCTGCTGCCCTACTAGATCCATTTTACCTGACGAGTGCATCATTCTCAACCTCTTGCCAGTGATGGCTGCTAATAGCTCTCAGCTTAAGCCTAAGCATCGTTAAAATGAAATACAAAATGGAGACTGGACTTGAGAATTTCCTGAGCAGACAAAACCGTTTAAGCCACATAAGCGAAACTAAATCTCTTATTTCATAAACATAAGTGAAACTTCACTTAGGTTACTTCTTGTAAATGCTTCTGACAATCATAATAGAAGCTTAAGTCAACTTCCAAAAGTAGGATGAGATAATCCCTTTTAACCAATCCCCTGCCATCTGGAAACCTCCACTGTAAGCAATTACTGTAAAGGGTTAATAAGTTCCTCATTTTCACGTTATAAGCCATCCAGTAACTTCATGCCCCAGAGCTTCATATCAGTCTGTGAATTTAAAGCCTCCCACTTTACGAATTGTTCTTATATGCACGATAGTCTCTTTCTAAATACTATTTATTGATTTGGTGGTTTTAATTTTGCTATTTCTAGATTTTTGACAGCATCATAGACATTGAAATTCTCACTGTTCTTGAACATGACAAGCTTTTCTAAACCTCTTCACCCACATACTCGGTGCTCCATAATCTTTCACCAGATAAATTCTAACTCATCTTTCAAGGGTCACTTCAAAAACACCTCATCTTTGCATTTCCATTACAGAATGAGTTGTGTTCTGTAATTCATCTGTTTACATGTCCCACTTCCATTCCTCTCTCTTTTTACCTAGAAATTTGTTAATGCTTTGATTGCTTCTGCATTTCTGAGGACAGAGTCATTTATATTTATAAAAAATATGTATCTGCTTTTTTAGTATAATATAATTAGAAGTGATAGCATTTTGTACTGTTTCTTAGCAGCATTGTTCTTCCTGCAGCCTGATGATCTCCTTGCCTGGGAAACTTAAAAATCTATCCCTTTGTTGTTAGTGCTGATATAAAAGTATGAAATAGAAAGCGGGTAAGGTTTCTTATGTTTAAACTTTCAATGATAAATTCAATAAATAAAAAGTGTTTTTAAACTCAAGATAATGCTTTTATAATCACAAAAGCTAAAAGCATTCTCCCAAATAAAGTTTTCAAGGATACTGATATGGGACACAACTGTTTACTAAGGCAGAAGGACTGATTCAACTATTGTGTACTAAGAAGTATATCATGTATTTTTCTCACTTCTAATATTTAATATTAAGGCTCCAGCTACAATCCTTTCTTACAAAGAATGTTTTATCTACCTCATTATAATGACTAAACTAATTTACATTAAGGATGATACCGCTTTGATCCCTAAAATGTATTTTCTGTAGTTTGGGGGGTTTTGTTTTGAATGCAAAAGTAAAGAGCAAAAAAAGATTGCCTGAAGAAAATTATTATATTTCCATCAACTAAAAATAGTTTATTGCTAATGTTTGTTATTCTATAAGAATAAATTTATAATAAAAGTAATAGAACAGGCATATGGTATGACACACCACTACATTTTGTGCAAATTCTAGCTAATTGCCTAAGTAGGATTATAATGTAGTGAGTATCAGGAAAGGAATGTTTACTTCATAATCTTCCCAAGTCTCCCATCTGGCTAAAGAAGCAAATGACTCTACTTGAAGGATGAAATCCTCTTGATTTGAGGGGAAAAGGGTGGGTAAGAGTGAAGTCAAGGAAAGAGTGTTGCAAAGTCAAAGATCATGGGATTTGAACTCTAATAAACATATAGGATAAACTAATTTTACAAATTATTTTTCCTGGTTAAATAAAAAGCTACTTTTGCAGCCTAAATTAATGTTATAGTTAAAAGCAATATTCTATATTTTTCAGGAAATACAGTCTTAAAAATAACAGTTACAATATAACTGTAAAAATATAATGAAACTGAACTTTTTTATTTTAAATGGTATTGCTTTGTAGTTCTATTATTCTTATAACCTTACTACTAAGATTTTCATGAGTATTTAAGAGATATTCAATTAGGTACTAACTTAGCTATTTACCCCCAAATTTAATATGATATATGTAAGATGTAAGGTTTTATTCTATTAAATCAAAATATGTGCACTGTAAACATTTGCAGCAGAGACTGCTTCTAGGTACATAAGTCAACATGCTTAGCTACCAGAAGAAATGTATTCTCTTATGAAGGTAAAAATATGCTTTCACAGAGAATTGGCAAATAGGAGCTTTGGATGGCAAAACATGTAGATGTTACCAGTTGACGTCTTTTCATGGTTTGAATTAATGTTAAGTTTTACAAACCTAGGGAGAAATACAACTGCCAGACTTATGTTTCAAATCCAGTTGTGTAGAACTTGGAATATTCCACAGAGATTAATTTACAGAGATTTGAAATCTATTCTTTCCAACACTGACCTCTATTATCAATGCCAACAGAGGATGTTCAATATATAAGAAAGGAGCTGTACATGATGGTATTATCACTGCAGGGCTCTCCCCCCCCCACACCAATAAAATGCTACTTGTTACACTTTTTTTTTTCTGAGACATAAGGTGAGCGGCGGGGGGATGATCGAAAAGAATTAAGTCTGACAGGGCAGAATTAAGTCTAGCAGGGCAGGCAGAGAGTTCCAGGAAGATCAGGAATATATACACATTATTTTCTGACCTTGAATTTGGCTTACCTCAATTACACAAGAGTACTGCAAGCACATCCTGAGGGCCATTACAGTCTGTTAATTTATCATCCTAAAATACCTTTCACCATAATTTATGAACCCAAAGCGGGACTTAAAAGTTAAAGACGGCAACTCCTTCTAGGTTCAGTGATATACAATGTGAAATAATGCATTTCTCTTGACAAAAACACATTTTCATTATATTTTAGGTGCACGTTATTATTGTTTGGATCCATGACTTTACTTGCATTTAAGATCAATTTTAAAACATAATGAAACAAGTGCAGTTATAAAAAGCAAGAGAAATGTTTCTTTGTTTTATTGGTTGTTTTTGTTTGTTTGTTTATCAGCTAAAATATCATGGGACCTACAGACCTTCACACTCAGGCTACGGTGAAATCGGGTAGAGTAGTTTGACAGGTTCACATCTATTTAGTGTAAAAGGTTATGCATTTTAGTGGAACTAGCACTGAGTTTGGATTCCAGTTCTGGTTCTACCTCAACCTGCTATTTGTATTTGACTATGTCACTTAACTTCTTAGAGCTTCTTTTTCCCTATCTATTAAATCTATCTATCTATCTATTAAATGAAGACTAAGCTTATCCTGGAGTATGACATTTAATTCCTCTAATCTCAGTTTATTTATCTCTAACATATTTATAATAATAATTTATAATAATTAAAAAGTTGTTTCGCAAGTTAGATGATTTAATATTTAGATAACTTATTAACTATAGTATATTACTTGCAATGCTTGTTTGCAGCATTTCAGGAAAACAAATAAAATTATGAAGTTTTGTATAAATAACAGGAATGAAAGTGTAGGATTTTTTAAATGAGCCAATAAACTAAACATCACTTATAGAAGAATAATGATTTTATTTTATTATAAATATGTGAGAAAATCTGGGAATCTTTGCTGTCTCCTCACATGGTGGAAGGGGTAAGGGAGTTCTCTGGGGTCACTTTCATAAGGACACCAATCCCATACATGAAGGCTCCACCCTCATGACTTAATCATCACCCAAAGGCCTCACCTCTAAATACTATCACCTTGGGGATTAGGTTTCAACATATGAATTTTGGAGGGACACAAATATTCAGTCTATAGTAGCATATTTAAAAGTATTATAACATAAGCTAAGTAAAGTGATTTCTTTCCAAATTCTCATAGTCTACTTAGGAAGAGTAAACAAGAAGTTTGGGAAAGTCTATAAAGCCATTTTGGAAGTAACAACTTACGGATGGAACGTTGTTAGAACTCATCCTTTGCCTCAAATAAGGATCCCCACATGAGATTGTTTTATAAAACAGATTGTTTTTTTTGTTGTTGTTATTTTTGGTTTTATACCCCATGGCTAAAAAGGCAGGAATATCTTAGATGATATAAAATGAACCAAATTGGAACATTATATGAAGGCAAATATTGTAGGAACAAATGAAATTTAAAAATTATGGACACTGGGGAATAATGTCCGTTATTTTAAAAGTCACTAGTTAAAGTATAAATGTTGAGAGTTACTGATGTTTGCATTTTATATTTATTAACCTAAGAAAGGAAACTTAATATGTAAGTGTAGGTTGAGTGCAATTTTTAGCATTGTGGTCAACAATTAAATCTAAATACTCTTCTACAAGACACACAAATGTGGGAGAAGATATAAAAACACGTCATTTAAATGAACAGGGGACATTGCAATAAAAGTATGAGAAATTACTCAAGTCCAAAAACAATGAGAGTCAAAAACCATGTTATAGAGAATGTTTTCACTCTCTAGCTACTCCCTGGGAATTTCCTGATCTCCATAATTTACAATTTGAGGTTTTAATGTCTGCCAGAAGACAGGAGATAAGGCTTTAGGTCCCCACAATACAATATAATCAATGCTCCAGGTAAGCCAGAAACCTTCGAGGGCTCTCCTTCCAGGGAAAGGATAGGCTAAGTATAATCAGCAAAAAGGAAATTACTCTGATGAGGTCTATGCTCTAATGTGAAGGAAAAAAATAAAGTCTAGGTCTGCCCTCAAGCACGTAGGTTTAAAAATAAAGACCACACACACACACACACACATACACACACACACACACACACGGGAGGGTCTGGCCAAGAAACCCAAAGTTGAATATATATATTTATTCATATATACACTTATTTATTATCTATCTATTACATAGATTAATAGATAGATAGATAGATACTGTTTTGGAAGAATGCAACCTTAAAACAGGCCTCAGAATATTCCCACAAATAGTCAACTCAATTATTTTACAATCTAATAAAACCAGCATTCATAAAGTCAAAGTGAGATTCTGTGAGAATATATAACTGAAGCACCACCTAAGATTTATCTTTAGAAAAGAGGGCAAAAGAGCACTATGAAGAAAATGGATACAGGTACAATTATAATGAAGATGAAAACAGCAATAATATTGTGATCAAATTTATGTCAGCAACTGTGTATCCTATGACGGCATGAACAATTTCATAGGAAAATCTTGCTCAATAAAAATGACTCAAGAAGAAATAAATTAAATCAGAAGTTTAAAAACCTAGCAAGATTAAAGCAAACATGTACACGTATCAGGTCTGCATAATAAAAAAAGAAAATTGTAGGGCTTCCCTGGTGGTGCAGTAGTTGAGAGTCTGCCTGCCGATGCAGGGGACACGGGTTCGTGCCCCGTTGCGGGAAGGTTCCACATGCCGCGGAGAGGCTGGGCCCATGAGCCATGGCCGCTGAGCCTGCGCGTTCGGAGCCTGTGCTCCGCAACGGGAGAGGCCACAACAGTGAGAGGCCCGCGTACCGCAAAAAAAAAAATAAATAAAACAACAACAACAACAACAAAAAACCATTAGAGAGTTTTGTTTTGTTTTGTTTAAGTGGAATTTGATAAACTGATTTTTAAATTCATATGGGAGAGCAAACATATAAAAATACCAAAGACAGTTTTGAAGAGAATTTAATGCTAAGTGATATATCCTTTCAGATATCAAAACTAATTGTAAAACTATACTAATAAAAGCACTGGTTGGTGCAAGGATAAATAAACAGATAGAAACAATAAAAAACCAAAATAGACCATCATATATATATATATGTATCAATATCTGAAATATGAGAAAAGAGGCATTGCAGATGGGTGAACAAATAATTCAGGGACAGTTTGCCAGCCATATAGAGAAACATTGGATTACCATCTCACTCTACACACAAAATCAATTTCAATTACATTCTTCTATGCTTGTCTTTACAGCAACAAGACAGAGAAGAGCTTCTTAATGAGTACATGCAAAATAAAGAAAAAATTATTAAATTTAACATCATTATATTAAAAGAAAACTTTGATTCAATTCACAAACAACTTTAAAAAAAGGCAAATCATAGACTAGATGATAACTGAAATACTACAGAGTAACATGTTTCTATTCAAAAATATGAAGAACTTCTCTAAGCTAATATACAAGATTTATAATTCAATATAGGATTAAGGACAATGTACAAATATACAATGTGTAGAGGAAGAAATGATGCCTGTAAACATGAAAAAATACTCGACTTCACTGGTAATCAGGATAATGGGAATTAAAACCACAGAGACACATTTAAAACTCCTTAGATAGGCAAAAATGAGGAAGCTTTAAAGTAACACTTTTTCCAAGAGTGTGGAGAAACAGGAAATCTACATTTTTGATGAAGGTGTAAATTGGACTATCACTCTGGAAAACAACTCAGCAATATCAAGTAAGTGAAGATCCCATTGCTAACTGTATCCTAGAGAAACTCTTGGGAATGTGATTGAAGTGAACAAGAATGCTAATAGCACTGTTTTAAGTGTGGAAACTGGGAACAACCTCGATGTTCATTAAGATTTAGTTATGAAATTAGATAAGGTTTACTAAAGGCATTACACAGAACACTAAGCTGTAGTGAGAACAAATGGATCACAACTCCCAACAATCAATATGTATGAATCTTTGAAAATTTTGAGCAAAGAATAAAAGCAAATTGAAGTATACATTAAAGAATCTTAAAGCATGCAAAACAATATATGTAGTCTAGAGATAAAAAAAGGTCTTAAAGTTTTAAGACTAGCATGGGAATCAAATATACCAAATTCAGAATAAAGCTTACTTTTTTAGGGTTAAAGAAAGGTTGTGATTGCAGAGGGGTACACACAGGCTTCTATTTATAGTTTTTTTTCCTTAAGTTGGGAGCTAAACGTATGGATATTTATTATGCTATGCATCATACCTTTTATGTCTGAAATATTTCATAGTAAAAAGAATAGTTTAAAATTCTTAACCACAGCTTTTTAAAATCCTGTGTGGTTTCATAAATATTTAAGTGTTATTTTTCAAAATAGATTTTACAGTGCTTTATAACTCAAATATATCTATTTGGAAATAATCCTAGTACTTCGTCACTGCCATAACAGGGCAAAAAATGTACACATATATGAACACACACACATGCCTACAAACCTACAGTCTCTGTTGCAGTAAGGCACATGTAATTATAAAGTTCCAGTACCTATCATGTAAAAGGAAACTGGTAGCATAGACTTACCATGAAAGCATTCAATACACATTATTACCACTTTAATTATATTTAGATGAATAATAAATTTTTTGAGCTTAAGGTGATTATAACACTTTCAAATCTTATATTAATGATGGCATTATCGTATCTGGCATGCATCCTCTAGTTGTAAAAGAGCAAAAAAATACAGAAATTTATTATAAAGGAAATGTTTATGATTTCAAGTTTGTTTAAAATTACTTTGTTTCTGAATCACAAAGTAATCCAAATGCACTGGTCATCTATCCATTCATTCAAGTATTTATTGAATTCTTACTGTATGATGAGCTCTCTTGTATGATTTTGGATGATTAGATTAGTCAGAAAAGATCAATGACCATACTTATTCTCCAATTGAAATGGGTAGCCAATAAACATATAAATAAGATTACTTTTAGTCATGATAAACTCTATGAAGAAAAATAAAATGGGGTCAAAGGAAAGAGGATTAAAGGTCGTATGAGTGAAATTCATTTCTATGTGTTAGGGAAGGCATCATGAGAAGGTATCATTTGGTTTGTGACTTGAATAATGAAAATGAGCCATATATGAGAGCTGTGGTAAAAGAATTCCAAAGGGTGGGATCAGTCTTTGCAAGGCTCTGAGAATTGGAACAGCATGGCTTGTGTAAGGGCGAGAAAGAATCCCATTAGAGAAGACAACAGAAAGGTGAGCACGAACCAACTCATCTATCATGATATAAATAATTGCAATAGGAAGTCACTTGAAGACTTTAAGATGGTAATACTGTGATCTGATAGATATCACAAAGGTGTTACCTTATATCTAGAGACAGTGAGAGCTGGTCAGAGGGATGCTAGAATTCCCTGTGTAGGAGATGGGGTGGGGATCTAGTACAGTGTGAGGAAAGGTAGAAGGATATGCAAAGTTTTCAGGACTTGCCACTGGATTAAAAACTGTGATTACTGGTAAAACATGAAGGAATTTAAGGTTTTATTTTGGTTCTACTGAGTTTAAGAATGTGGAATTGAAGTGATATGTTAAGTGGTCATGAACAAGTAGTGGCAGGCAGTTAAGAAGGTTGATAGTATAACATAAGGTGATACACAGGAAAAGACTTTGAATAGGGAGAGATACTTTCAAGTTAGAGTTAAAAAACTATTCAGAAGTATGTATAATCTTTTTTAATTACTTCAGTGGCATTCCTAGTTAAGAGTCAGTTGTAGTGAGAATTGCTTATAGAATAAAATGGAAGGGAGTAAACGACCATAAGCTCTTGTATTACATTCTGTAAAAGTATGCAGTTAGAAACAACATTAGCTTAAGCTATATAATGAGTCGATAAAGGCTATGAACTTAGTTTCTTTTTGTACAACTGCAGACAAATTCTAAATGTTCTGCAGCTACTAAAAATGCCCTGAAACAATTAACTAACTCTTCTCACATATACAGATGAGGCAGAAGAAGATAAATGAATAATGAAGACCAATAAAAAAAAGAGAACATGGATATTATCAGGACAGAAATCATACTACAGCTACATATAGTCAACTATGTCATTACTTCCTTAGGGAGATGCTACTGGAGATATCAAGTGTGTCATCCTATACGTCATTTGTAGCTCACTGTTTTCATGCACAAATTAAATTCCCAAAATAATTTGATTTATTTATTATCCAATAAACCTCACTGAGTTGGGTTCATAGCTACTTAATCAATAGACAGTAGGTGTATTAATAGATTTTGGGAGACTTGCAAGTGTTTCAAGCACAGCTAGCATACATTTTATGATTCCCTTCAGGTTTCTATGCTACAGATATTAATCACATTTCTGAAATAAGACAACAAAGTATGTTGCTGAAATGCATCCTCTTTGTCATCTTGTAAGTCCCAGCTTTACTTGTATAAATTTACATATAATTTAAAAGTTGCTTAGCACAACATATTTAGGTCTTATTTTTATAAATAAAATTAATTGTGTTTGTAAGTAAAATTAATCAATTTTCATTGCTGTTTATAATCACCTAATCTGTGAGTTTTGATAAACTGTTAGTGTAAAATGGAGGTGAAATTGAACAGA
The DNA here is from genome assembly GCF_937001465.1 of Orcinus orca. NCBI lineage: Eukaryota > Metazoa > Chordata > Mammalia > Artiodactyla > Delphinidae > Orcinus > Orcinus orca. The sequence continues at coordinate 8,965,575 of NC_064573.1, read as the reverse complement.
TGATAAAAAACACCTCCATATATCCTAGGGTTCCTCCATCATTAAACTGCCTCAAAGTTTCCATATGTCACCCTCCTTTATAGGAAGTCCTATGTGGTAATCAACTGTGGAGAAGTTGGTGAGGTCCTCGACAGGGCTGTGGAGGAAGGGCACCTTGAAAGCTTGGAGCAGTGACCAAACTGTCTGAAAATATATCAGCATTTTACCAATGTTGATACTGGTTTGATTGGCACAAACTTGAAATTCCTTACCAGTACTTGCCACTTTTCAACCCTGGTTGTTATTTAGTTTCGAGTCTTACCTTCCACATACTAGACTATTCTTACTCTGTGCATTTATTTTTATATTACTTGATTAAACTTGCAAATACGTTCAGAATCCAATGTAGTCTGAAACCAAATTTTGTGCTAAGCTCTGGTCACTGATGTGGTTATTGATTATTAATATTTAGCAATAAAAATGTATATCAATCAATCAACCAAATGTAATAAGATTTTGACAGGGATGGCAAGTGAATATGAATGATGTAATATTAAAACTATGCAGAAAAGTATGTTCAGAATGAACTGAATTTGTGTTAGTGGCCATGTCCTGTATGTATACTATATAACAGTATATTGGTGTGGACACCTTCATATGAGTACCTCTATTTTCTTTCATAAAAGAAGCATTTCAAAACAACTTAATTAGCAGTTTTTGTACACTCAGATATGTAATTTGCTAAGGATTGATGTTTTTCACAACTTTATAATCTCGTTATTACCTGCACTACTGTAACTCACACCTACCATCATCCAGTTCAAAGGTCTTTGGAATAACACGTGCTTTCACTATTCAGATACTGAAGGAGCAGTGGGGTAAGGTTAAAGTTAAATTGAGACAAATGAGAAGGTTAGAGCACTTGTAAGATATGTATGTGTCCATAAAAGATTTCCAGGTGTTATTCTTCTGGGGACTTTGTTTATAATACATTTTATATGATCCTGATGAGTGCTACTTTCTCAAGAGCTCCTCTCTATCCTTTTGAAAGAGGCTGCACAAGCAGGATGAGAAAAGCATTACCAATTGGGGTACCATATGAATTTAAGCCTTGTTAGTCTCTGATATTCCTACAACTGAGAAAAATCATTTACACTTCAAAGAGAAAAATAAATTTAGTGATTAAACATCACTGGGAAAGTCATCTTAATCTACCGAATACTGATATAAGAATCTACGGAGAAAAGATTTTTAGGAGGTGAAGAGAAGAGTGTATAGTGTGGTTGGGTTATGGAAAACAGAACAATTTCAGAAAGAGCCTTACTGGTCCAATAGTGAAGAGCCGACTCAGAACCAGCAAGGAGGGTACTTATTGCAACGTTCTGATCAGGCATAACAATACACATGAATTTCACTCCTCTGGCTAGAAATTGCAAAATGCAATTGCCTTCTTTGCATCTTAATTGTATTCTACGTTGTGCCTAGGTAAAAATTTATTTTTATTTATCTTGCTAAAGGGTGTGTAGATCTTTGTAAATATGTAAATTGGTATCTTTCATGCATTTTAGTGAATTATTAGTTTTTATCTTTTCAAATAATACTTTTCTTCTTCCTCTCCTTTCTGTCTGAAAATCCAATTACACATATGTTAGACCTTCTCAGTAGTAGCTCTCATCTGTTATCACCAAACCAAAATTTTCCTCTTGAGTAGGAGACCCACACAGCAACATAAAACAGATCTTTACTAAAAGAAATACTAAAAGGTTTTCTTCAGCATAAAGCAAATCACCTCAGGTGGAAGCTGGAAGATAAGAAAGGAATGAATAGCAATGGGATGAGGGGAATTCTGTGGGTAAATGCAAATAAATATTGATGCCCATTGTCCTAGAAAAACCATTGGTGGAGTGTGTTTCAGACTTGGAATAAAGGTGCCTTGATGCAGAGAGGATTCTGATTTGTGCTTCCAGTTGCTGAAGGCTCTAATAATATGGCACCATTTTAAAATAAGTTCATAACTTGGGATTGAGTCAATTTTCTATTGCTAATTTGTTAAAATTCTCAAGCTATGAAATAGTCTTGTTTTGCTTCCATAGCTGTTCTTTTTCAAATTAACACACTATCCAAGTTCAACAGTAAAACAGATTTTAACCCAGTTTTTCAAACTATTGACTTCCAATAGACAGTGGTGTCTTCTTGCCTAGCTACCAGTTAACGCCAATATTATAAAATTAAGAAGATAAATAAAAATATTCTCAATATTTTAACTATATATGGCATTTTCTCACAAAGGGAATACTTAACAAAATTTGTTATGATATAAAAGCCATTCTACCCTTCTTACTTGGATACAAGGTTTCATATTCTATAAAAGTTATTGTCAATCATAAATGAACACATTTTTAAGAAAATCATGAAGTATAATTATAGAAAGTCCTGAGCACAAGAGTAGGACAGTTGTGATTCTATGTAATATGTGCAATTTTCACAATTATTTAAAAGACAAAAATAAAATTTAAATCAATATAGATTGTGACTATACAATTAATATCCATTGACTTGAGATTTTTAAATAAGAGTATCACTTATCACAAGGAGAAAAAAAATCACACAATATACAAAGCTTTCAACAAGCATAGAGATTTTAAAGGAGCTGCTCGCAGGGAAGAAATGAAGCTTAGGAAAATAACAAAAATGTATCTTTATAATTTAAGAGAAGCTCATCTTAAGGGTCTTTTATATTCTGTCAAATATTTCATTTTCCAAACATCTGTGTCATACTATGCACATGATATTGGCTGCTGTAAAATAACATGTGCCCTGTGCAGAATTAATCTGCTTTTCTCCCCTCCTCTTGACTGTAAACACTGATCCCTTCCATTTGAAAGCTATAATTTATCATGTTGCTAAGCCATTCCTATTTAAGGCCATCAACATATATTATAGAATAGAAAGCTAAACCCTTTTAGTTTGAGGGTTTCATGCTGGTACAGAGGATACCTAATTTGAATTATTTTCTACTTACTATTAAGTCTATATTTAAATCCTTGTCAAATCCACATAACTCAATCTCAGTCTTAATTTTTAATCAATATTCCATTTGCTTGATTGGAGTTACCTATACATATTGCTAAAACCTGCCCACTTAGTTCTAAAGAACCACTCTCCCTGATGATTTGGTAAGGTGCCTTTTATCTTTTTTTTTTTTTTGCCTTTTATCTTTGACTATTTTTGTCACAATTAACAGACACCTTAGATACATTTAATGCTCCCCCATCTGATTTTGAGTATTATCATTTTTCAGAGATTTCTACAAAACCCCAACTACTGAATCTGAAGTTATTGGATCATGACACTGGTCTAGATAAAAGCTAGTGTCCATTCAGATACTCTGACTTAGACCGAGGGTTACCAATTTATTTGGGGAAACCAAGCCTATAGCTGGACTGGTGACTTTAGTTCTGATTTATTTCCTCTACCCTCCACCAAGGTCCAAAACCATATGCATTATGACATGTGATAAGTGATGGCATCAACCACACACATGTTACAGGTTGTTTTGACAATCAGTGAAATCATGTATTTGAGTGGGCTGTATAAGCTGGGGTAACACAATGAAAATGTCCATTATTTATAAGATTACTCCAAAGGGTATCTATTTTTGTGTCAAAGGGATATAACTCTTATTTCTTTAAGTCTGTTGTTTTTATTGACATTTCTGAGTTGAAAATGTGTAAAACAAGAAAGAATACCACAGGAAAGCTGTCAAAAACACTAGTGAGTTCCAAGACACTGAAATTGCCAGAGTGGGGAGACTCGGCCCACACACCCACGATGAAACAGTAGACCACACCTCCCCAGCCACCATGCACAGGGCTTCTCTCCAAGTGGAGTGGGCAAGACCAGGTGGTGAGTCAACAGAACTGTAGTATTTCTTCCCCCGATTGGAATGCAGTTTAATAGAGCTTCTTTTATTATATAAAAGAGATCATTTACTTTGATTGACTCCCATTTATTATTTTTTTTTTTGAAAAAGTTAACTGCTTACGGGTTTTTATGATTTTAAACAGCTTACAAGGTGGTGTGAAAAGACCCAAAATATCCATGAATATCTATCACTTAGGCATTCACTCCGTTGAAAGAGCCTCGCGCCTCTAGGCAAGTGTGTGCCATCTGGAGCCGTATAATTGCCAAAAACTCAGAATTGCAAGGGAAATATTCCAAAGAGTCAAGCCACCACCACAAAACTGTACTCAAAGCCTTCCAATAAAGGTTCTGCAAGAGTTCCTAAGTCATTGTGAAACCTGAGGGTGACGATCAAAAAACTACTTTGCTATGGCTTTCTAACTGTTCTAATTAGAAATCCGGAGCGTGTGTTTCTCTCTTGAGGACCATCCAGCCTTGACTGTGGCTAAAGTTCCAGAAGTGGGCTAGGAGAACATTGCTCCTTCAGCACAGATACAGCTACATTTACAACTCTCCCACAGGACTTTTAAATTCTATATTCTGTTAACTTAAATATATCATGTATATTTTTACCTTAAGAAATTAGGCTCCTGAAAGAAGCTGAATTTAGTAAACATTGGCTACGATAAAAGTAGCTTTTTTTTATATAAATTATGATGTGAAAAATAGCCCGAAAGATGAATAAATCCTCATCCAACTCTGACAACAACAGTAGCTCTTTGACATTTGTGACATTTTGAACATCAGAGAAGTCCGCTCAGAAGGAACATTCCTCCATCACAGTATCCTTCTTGCCAACCTCTTCACCCTTTTGTTTTCTCACCTCGGTGCTCCCCAATTTTCACATCATTCCAAACATGATTAACATTTCTTTCCTTTCTGAGGGAGGAGACCTTATTACCCACCAGTGGTTCAGAAACTTGGTTAGCAGGGGTTGCCATATGGCATTTTCAAAATTGTTTTTTATCTGCATAATGCCATTGGATCTTTTCATTAAACACCAAACTGCAAGAAAAATTAGAGATGGCTTGGCATGCCTGCTGAGTCTTATTGGATTTAAGCTGTGCTCACAGGAGTTAAGAAAATCAGAAATCAAATTCAAATCTTACGGACACACACACACACACACACACATTCAAATAATAAACTTGCAAGAAATGAGAGAAATTTTGATGAGTGTGAAATTACCTGTTCTTTAGAGACAAGAGTAAAACCATAACTGGAGAAATTTCTAGTATTTCTATAATAAAAACGGGCAGATCTATTTACTTTCTCAGAATTTTCACACTCAGACACTAGTTAATGCGAAATTGGGGCATAAAGTACAACTTACTATACTTGATCAGTGGGAGTAGCTAAAATAATGCCCCCCCATCTATTTTTCCCTTAATGTACCATATGTGTTTTTTCTGTCCTTGATGGGTTTACTTTTCATTTTCAGTCAAGGAAACCAAATAGATGATATCTGTACAGCAGCCCCTCCCAGCCTGCTACGCGCCCCCCCAATTTCCCAGACTTAATCAACCGTGGCTGACACCACTGGTTCTCACAGCACCGTTTCCTGCTGAATGTATCATGAAGTCCTTCCCAGCACGTCCTCCAGAACAATAGCTACTTTCATCAACATGAGCTGGCACAAGAGACACGACTTATTTTGTACCTTCATTAAATCACCCAGATTATCTCTCACATGTAAGGTGCTACTCCTCCCCCACCATCTTTATCCTTTTAGGAAATCAGATTCCAAATCACAGGAATTGCTTCTTAATTTGTCCCTGTACATTTTATATAATTGAGTCATATTCTATTAAACTTGGAAGAAAATTAACTGCTCCTCTGATGCAATATTAATTTTATAGAAGGGGAAATGAAGGCCTAGAATTAACTAACTTGCACATTTTTTCATGACAACTTAGCTGTGATTTCCATGGTGAAACACAGACATCTGAATGCTAAATCTGGGCATAATTCTACTGTAGTATACTGGAGTCCCACATCATTTTAAAGAACAGATAAAAGTTTTCTATTTTTAGTGTTTAGAAAATCCTATCAGAGATAACCTATTATTTGCTCACTATTAATGCATTTTATTCAAAAGTTTTAATGAGTAGTAATTCAACATTTGTTGAATACTTATAATCGAAGTACTTTGTTCATCACTTTATGTGTAACGAATATTTACAATGTTTGATGACAGCTGCCCATTCATACCCAGGTCTATCTAATTCAAGGTGACCTTCCCACTAAACACTGGCTCTCTTCTATTTTTTAGGTTTTATTTTAATTGAGGTAAAATTCACATAACATAAAGTCAGCCATTTGAAAATGTACGACTCAGTGGCATTCAGTGCATTCACAATATTGTGCAGTCATCACATCTATGTAGCTCCAAAACATTTTCATCACCCCAAAAGGAAACACCATATCCTTCAAGCAGTAACTTTCCATTCTTCCCTCTTCCCAGCCCCTGGCAACCACTAATTTGATTTCTGTCTCTGTGGAGTTACCTATTCTGGACACTTCATATAAAGAGGATCATAAAACAGGTGATCTTTGGTGTCTGGCATTTTGCACTTAGCATAATGTTTCATGTCCATCCACGTTGAAGCATGTGTTAGTCCTTCATGCTAGATTCTCAATCTATTCCATTGATCCGTATGTTGATATAAGCCATGATTTATATGTTTTATACACTTTAAAGTGACTTTGGTTCAAACACACACACACTATACACATACACATGCACACAACACACCCTTGCAATGAAGCACAGTAAAGGAAGAAAGGAAGCTTCCTTTCACACGTATTATCTCAGACTTCACATCCACCACAGGGAAAGAATGCCTTCGTAGTCTCCCTAACTTCTGCATAATCAGGGGCATTTTCAGGATCTTGAAACTCTTCTAGTTAGGTGAGAATCCTAACACAGCCCTCAGCCCAGTACATTCTCTTTTATAGGGGAAGTGTGTTTCATGCCAGGTTTTATTATCACTGAGACGTGTGCTAAGTAAAAATTCCCTCCTTCCTTCCTCCTTTCCCAGTTCATACAGTGTTAGTTTCTCTACCTAACTTGGTAAAAATAGAGGAATGAGAGAAATCACATCTGAGTTCCTTCATAGAATATTTTGTAGGTCTCCCTCACAGGTATTTACAAGTGTACTCCAAGAAGTAGCTCTCAGACCACAGGTTTTCCAATAAAATCATATAAATCTACTCAAAGTGATTTTTCAGAACTACTACCCTGGACTGGGTTAATTGTATTTATCCCTGGTTTAGGATTCACCCAGAAGATACCCCAAATTTATTTAATACATATTTATTGACTGCTTGCTGGCCAGGTCCTGTAATCAACATTTCTGTTGAGGAAATCATTAACAAACTTTTCATGTCTAAAAGGATGTTGATCTCCGAAGAGGTAACGTGGTTAATTCTATGAAAAAATCCAAAGTAAAAGTATTAGTTCCAAAATAAAATGTTAAATTCTGGATATCCAAATTTCTTGAAAATAATTTATGGATCACTCCACTAACCCTGATAATTTGGGTGAATATAAGAGGACATAATACTCTCCACATTTGATGTAGGTATAGGGCTGCTCTTGGGACTGTGTATCAATGGCATGGCTGTTAGGGATAGTAAAGTGTTTTGGAGTCTTTTTGTTAAATTCTGCAATGCAAATGAATCTCTTTATGAAGGATGTAAGCTTTACGAAGTATGTAAGCTAGCCAGAGTTACTAATAACCTCACACTCAGTTTAACATGGGGGAAATAGGGGCCTAAGGAAAGATTCTGAGTGGGATGCATACTTGGTAAAGAAGGATGCAACTCCTTGAGACCTGTGTCTCATAGATACTAAAATGTTCAACCCATTGGGACCAATTTCACTGGCAAAGCTTAAACGGAAGGAGTTTCGTGAATGAAGTGAGCTTTATGAATATATGCATATCTAAAAGGCAGAGGATTCAAAATTTCTCTCCTAAGAGTTCCTTCTTTAAATTGGCCAGAGTGGTCTGAAAGTGGTGAAATATGTACATTTTGACCAGCATCACTCCCTGTAACGAATGCTGTTTGCATCCCACTTTCTATCTCCTGAGTACCCACCTTTTATCTCACTGGAAGACTTTTACTCAAGTATCTGCAACTGTCTACATGAAGGCATTCTCTGGCCATGACAGTGTGCTCCATCCAGTGTGGAAGGAAAGTAGGAAGTACTAGGTGAACAGCCCTAATGCAACAGTGGAATTGGTAGGTAAGGCTCATGAATCTTGCACCCTCGGTCAGGACACCTCTAAGGCATACTCTACGTGGCAGTGCACAGGCCCCAGTGAGAGAGCTCCAGGTGACCAGTGTTAACCTGCTCATTGGGACATCGTGCTTTCCTAGCTTCCTTTCCAGTCTCTCTTTCCTGTTGCCATAGCTTTGCTTTCTGGGATCCCCTCTGCTATGATCATCCCAGGAGGTAGGTGGACCCCCATCCAAAGTTTTGTTCAGGGGTCAATGCAAATGATGTCTCAACGAAAAGATTAATATTTACATAATTGAGGTCCGTGGGGGACCTCTCAAGCAGGTCTGAGATTGCTTGAGAAAGCAAGGAAAGGAAAGTAGCCTGGCTTTGTATTGTGTTTAAGGGCGGGGCCAAGGCGAGCAATCCCACCCAACAGAGGCTTGCAACACTCCCATGGTTTGAACCTTCCTGCAGTGTCAAAAGGGGAGCACTTGGTCTTTCTCATCACCTCCCACACATATGAGGCTGAAAGAGAGAGGGATGAGGCATAGAAGTTGTCAGCATTCAGACCTCAAAAATGGGGTCAGACTCTTTATTACAATTCACACCAATGTTTGACTGATGACTGAAATGTAATAATTTTTATTTAATTGCATTTGAGCTTACTGGTGTGCGTCATTGTGGCACTCTGTGACTGAGGCCTGAGGCCAGAAAGGGAGGTGAAAGCTCTCTTGCGTGCGTGCCTTGACACTGTATGGGTACTGAGATGGTCAGTAGCTGTTTCTTGTTGGTGTCAGGGATGAAGCAGCTTTCAACTGACCGAAACATTTTCAGGAATTTAACTGAATTGGTGGGAGGTGTGCTTGCACTATGTGTGGGGCAATTGTTTATCCTTTTTTGTAGGCTCTTTTGTGAGTATCTGTATGTCCTTAATTAGTGTGTCAAATGAATCTCCTTAGAGGATGACATCATCAATGTCATGTCCTATCTGTACTCCTGGAGAAAGACTGAAGCAGTTAAAATCTTTCCTGCAGAGTTTGTGTATGATGGCAAGGCTATGGAGGTACCCCAGTGGTAGTCTAGGAAATGTGTATTTTGTCCCTTTGGAGATGAAGGCGACTGCAGCTAAGAGGCTATTGAAATAGGCACGGAGAGAATACATTGGCCAGATATATAACCAGCAAAAATATTCACTGGTTGCTAATTGGAAGGAGTCGATAATTTCAATAATATTGGGTGTGGCAACCATAATGCAATCCATAAGGTTAAAGTTGCGATACTGCACTTCGACGTACCATTTATTTTTTTCAGGGTTTAAAAAATAGGCTAAGTTGGGCTGCAAAGAAGCAGTGGAGATATTTACACCTTCACTAATTAGGTCTTGCATAATAGGTTTCAAACCTTGAAGGACCTGTTTAATTTATATTAGACCATATTAGCTATTTTAAATGGGAGGTAAGGTCCATGGCATTACATTTTATCAAGCCAATTTGTAAGTGCCAGAGACGTAATTTAATTTTAAAATATTATTCATTAGGTCAGAGCATCCATGCCCTCTATAAGATATTTTAGGGGAATGGATGCTAGGACTATGGGCAATTTAAGCAAGGCAATAGTTCTGAAGAGGCATACCTGTGTGTACTCTATTTTATACCCAGTAACTCCTCTAAGTTAATAGGGGCACCATGTTTAAATTTAGTGGAATCTCCTCATCCAAATTTAAGTCCCAGTATTAAGGACCAGAAAGTTTTCAGTTGGTTTATTTTCTGTAGATGTTAAAGTTAATTCAAAACCTGTATTACAGAGGTGCAGAAGCCATTCGACACTCTTTTATCTTTATATTGTATCATTTTTAAAATTTTGGATTTCCAATTAGATCAAATTGTGGACCTTCATTTCAGTTTTGTTGCTGCTTTCATGTCTCCTTCCTCTGTATCCAGGTCTCTTTCTATTTTTCATTCATTTCTATCTTTCGATGTTTTTTTAAATCACTAGATATATTTCAGGGTGAGCCTCCTTACCCTGTTTGCCTTTATAATTTTTTTATTCCAAGAAGCCACAAATCAGTATTGTCAGGTTTAGGGGCCTCCCTCACGGCAATGGGTGCTTTATAGGGTTTAAAGTCCCCAGGCCTAAGTAGGTTTGAATCGGCCTCTTTGCTATGCCACGGGTGTGCCAAGTATGTATTTCTGCATAACCCAGAGGGTGAGGATCTTTTTCATGACAGAATTATAGACAGCAACAGCAGCAGCAGCAGCAGAAATATTTAAGAGTCCTGGTGAACCATCCATGATTAAGAGTATGGGTCTCTCTCTCTCTCTTTCTCCACCCTAAACACTGCTCCTTGGGCTTCCCTGGTGGCACAGTGGTTGAGAGTCCGCCTGCCGATGCAGGGGACACGGGTTCGTGCCCCGGTCCGGGAAGATCCCATATGCCGCGGAGCGGCTGCGCCTGTGAGCCATGGCCGCTGAGCCTGCGCGTCCGGAGCCTGTGCTCCGCAACAGGAGAGGCCACAACAGTGAGAGGCCCGTGTGCCGCAAAAAACAAAACAAACAAACAAAAAAACTGCTCCTTGTGAATGATCACCCAATGGGCCCACATCTCCCACAGGGCATTTTTCCCTCTGAACAATCGACAGATCAGGGGCCAACACCTGATGGAATTGCATAACCAATCTGTCACAGGGTACAGTTTCCCCTTGAGCCTAGCATCAGCCACAGCTTTACTCTAAAACACAGGAGGTAGGTTTTGGAGGACGCATATGACCCAGGGAGGGTCACTTTAAGGAAGTCTCCAATCCCATACTCCCATACCTAAATGCCAAGTAATTATCGGACTTAGTCTGGCTAAATCTATAACAGGCTTGGTAGGACTCAACAATGCAACACAAAGCGGACAGCAGTGCAAAGTGCATGCTTGCTATCAAGCAGATTAGCAAAGCAAACAAGAGAAGAAAGACCCATGGTGACGGTGGTCATTGTCTTGACATCCTAATCACAAAGCCAATTTGTTACGGCCCATCTGCCTTTGCAGGTGAAAACGCCTTCCCAAATAAATGACATAATGCTTGATGGATCCAACTTAAGACAGAACACTTTTATCCTGGTAACCAAACTGCCCACCTCATTTGAGCAACTATTCTTCACTTATTCCATGCCTGGTTGCTAATCACACTTCTCCCATTCTCTTTGGCCACAGGAATGGGTGCTTAGGCCATGGCTAACCTAGCTGAGGATCCTAGGTAACTGACCAAAGTGATTGTTCAAGGATTGGTATGTAACTCAATCTAGGTCAACAGCAAGACTTGCCCTGGAATTTTGTTTTGGATCTATTTAGTGCAAGAAATAAACTCTCTTTACTGAGGCCTAAGATAACATCAACCTGCAATCACAGTGTTGACAGCTGGAGAAGGTCTATCTGCAGAAAGAGATGATAAAACCATTTTGCAGAAAGAAACAGGGACAGATTCTGGTTTGGGGTTGGAGAGCAAGACTGAGAGCCAAAGAGAGAGGCAGAACACGAGAGAGAAAGAGAAAAGAATACAGTGAACATTATAATAGGAGTTCATGGATCCCGCAAGGTCTTTATCAGTTATTTAAACATACACACACACACAATTTGTTTCAGCTAGTTTGGGCTGGGTTTTCTGATGTGCCCAATATCCCAGATATTATGTATTCATATGAAAAGTGGGACAGATTTAGTGTGGAAGGAGAAGAGATTTTTTTTCCTAATAGCATATCAACAAGAATGCGTTTGTCTAGTTTATACAATGACCTATTGCCTTGAAAGAAGGAGTCTAGCAATCAGAGACATGATGGATAAGTTTAGAAAGGGGTTTCTTCTATTTCCGGTCCTTATCCCTTTATTATATTTATTGTTGCACATTTTCTTTCTTATGAGACATAAGCAAGGTAAACATAGAACCTACCACTGACATGCTCCTACTACCAATTCCATACTCAATAAATATGCATTGAGTGAATGGATATAAGGGTAGAGCTGAGATAACCTTTAAAATATAAAAAAGTAATGTGAACTTAGATTCTCTGAAATATCAGGTGTCTAACCCCACTTCTGAAAGCTCTCCCAAGATGAACTATTTGATCCATTCAGAATATTTCAAAGAGTAACCATCTCACATGGCGTAAAAATAAAGATCTTAAGCTCCAAACCTAAAACTTCAAAGGAAAAGGAAGGCCAAATATAAACCTTGTGTTTTTTTAAAATTCTCTATAAATCATTGACTTTGTCTTTCCTGTATTTCTTTTTAGACACTAGTCTTATGGAAAAAAATTAATGTAAATGTTGAACCATAAATCTGAGATATAATGCAACCAGTAATGAAAGAAAAATAAGTATAAATATGTATATTCTGGACATCTGACTGCCTTAAGTAATTTTATTATTCAGCCAAATAAAAATTCTAAATTTACTGATTTACTGGTACCATTCTTCAATATCCCTCTTTATTTTTACCTAATTTATATTATTTCATTACAAATAGATTTACATATATATATGGTGTTTAGAATGATCAAAATATTGGAGATTCAATTTTTAAATTCTGATGGAAAGTTATGAAACATCTATTTAGATTCTCTAAATAACTTATACCTATATTTTCTATTTTATGTTTTCTAAAAGATTGAAGCTGACGCATAATGATATTGCTACTGTTCCAGTCTACATTCCTTTATTGTCTATATTCTGCAATGTTTATTCATCACTTTGAATATGGCTTTAAAGTCATGCATAGAAATACATGGTATTAAAGGGGGTTTTGTTACAGTAAAAGCCATTTTAATCTGAGCTGAACATAAAAAAAATCATTTAGCTCTAGCTCTTGACATATGTTTTTAAATGAATTCTTTGTTTTCTGAAAAGCAATTACAGGTGCAAGTAGTACTTTTCTGCCTCTCAGATCTCAGGGTATGGATCCACAGAATACAAGGAAGGAACTTAGCACCAGAATGTACTGCATTGGGATCAAAGTTAAAGTACTTTCCTTAAATTGGCTCTTTGCAAAAGCTTTCTGACACAGAGATTGATGTTGGCAGTTAATTCCATAATTTTTATAAATACACAGCACAGTAATGTTGGCTCTCATAGGTCTTTCTGTAATACAATGAGGACTCTCGGAGTACTTGAGAAAAAAGAGACTTACTGAATTTCCAAGACTTCCCCTCCCGCTGTTTTATGAGTCATTTCTGTCTTCGTTGCTAAATTCTAAACAGTTCAAAGCAAGAATTTCACCTTCTTCTTTATATTCCTCATGAAACCTTGGAAAATGTTTTGCACACAGGAGTCCCTAAAAACTCTGATGTGTTATGGACACAACTGAAAAAGCTCTGGAATCTGCCAGTGATTCAGAAAGAAATTTCATGTATAGAACGATCACCGAAAGCAGCAAGCAACCAAGTTATAAAACAAATAATTTTCAATTTGTTTGGTTCAATTTTGTTCCTGCATTTGATTTTTACATTTGTTTTTATCCTCTTAGGAGACATCTATGATTTTTACCAAAAAAATAAAAAAATCAATGCCTTGTTAAAAAAAAAAAAAAAAAGAAATCACCACCTCAAGCACTCATTAAAAAGTGAAACTCCTCAGCCGAACATCCCAGGTTGGGATTCTCTGGTGCTCTGAACATCTCCATATGCCTCTTATAAATTGTAACTGCTCTATATTCCATGTTCAGTGATCCAAGGTGTACACTTCAACCAAAACTAGTTTTATCCAATCAAGCACAGGGAAAGAGGGAAAAAAGAGGGGAGGAAGGAAGGAGGGGAGGGAGGGAGGGAGGCAGGAAGGAAAGGCTTTTCCACCTGACTTCTGCCCAATTAAATAAGACATTTTACTACTTGATGAGGTTCATGTAGAATATTCTACCAAGGACTAAATTAAGCCTGAGAAACTAGTTATTTTTAGGAAAGATCTGTTCACCCATAGTGACTTAATTTGTGTATATCCACCGCAAAATGAGGAGAGCATTGGTAATTTTCCAGTCAATTTTATCATCAAACATAAGGAGTTTGGATGTTTTGCTCCATAATGATACTTTCTTTAGTATCTTGCAACTGAGTTGTGTTTTCTTCCTACATAAACCTTTTTATTCCTGTCTCCATACTCTGTACATTTTGAATCCCTCCCACATCTAGTTATTGTCATTTCATACTGTTTGCAATCTGTGCCCACTTCCAAAACTGTGTCTTTACAAATCTTTAAGAAATTAAGGCTCAAAGCATGTTTTCCTTTTGTTTCTATTTTCCTAGAGGTGTTTGAGTCTGGCAAAATAAAAGTAAAGTAAAAGTTGGTGATGAATTTAAAGTAAAGGTTGGTGATGAATTTTAACAAGATTTATAATGATAGAGATTCATGTGTTAAGACATTTTGAACTGATCTACAATAAAAATGTGCATAGATATCTAAAGATATTAAATTACACAAGTCCCATTTCATCTAAATGCCAACTCTTTAAAAAACACTACATTAGCATTCATATGCATATCTGCTTTATAATTTACTATCAACAATCTGATTTTTAATTTACATTAAACAATAACTGATTTACAAATTAAAATTATCTTTGAAAGCCACATGCATAATGTTTACAGCTATGAGAAAACTCCTAGAGTTATTCACATCACCTACATCCACAGGAAGTTCTGTGGAAGCTTCCTACTTACTAAAGCAATCGTTTGAATACACCTTATCATCATTTCATATGCAATAATTAATTATAAGTATCCAATCTATCAAGAAGTAACTATACATAAAGTCTTCTCTTCAATTAGTCTTGGCTTGGGTTAATAACAGTGGGATGGCTAGAATATAGGAGAAAAATAAGGAAAAAACAGTAATGACTAATTTCTGAACATGAGAATCTTTGAGAAAAGATAGGAAGACTCAATCAGAGAGGGGATTGTTTTCACAGAATTTCCCTTCCTGATGTTGTAGGCACTGAAAAATTATCTTGATGGACACAATTCTCAAAGGGTTGAGTCATCTCACTATTTGCAATAATAATATTACAATAATTACTATTTTTATTATTGTTTCATGTCTGTAGTTAGTTAAGATGATAAACATCACCTGCCTATTAACATATATCAAAACCCCAAGTTGGATTTATGCATGTTTTACAAACTGGTTCAAGAGAAAAATGATTCATCAGAAACCTTATATCATGCACTAATAAACTGTGCACTGCAGCCAAGAGAAGCCATTTGGAGAGTCAGATGTGGAGAGGGGGATTTATGAAAGTCAACATTCAGAACTGAAAAGAATCAGACTTACCTCTATAAACATTTAGATTCTGACATAGAGATGCATATTTAGCACTTGGCAAGAAAAATGGCAGAGATAATGTTGTTTCTACTGAGTTTGATTAACTTTTCTGTTAAAACCACAACCTTTGGTATTTACTTTATAGATTTTCAAGAAGAGATTGCCTGTCTGTGACAAATTCAATTAGAAAAAGGCTGATAGCCTGAAACTTAGTTAAGTTTAGTGATAAGGAATGTCATCAACACCTGGCATGGAGAGTGTCACTTCATTCTGAAGTTGAAAAGTGTATTCAATGCACAGAATGCTTGTGTTACTATAGTAGCAACTGAATGAAGGGCTGATGATATGTCTTATAAAGAGTTAAACAGGAAGCAAGAGTACAGGAGTGACACAACAGTCAAAGAGAGAAGTAACAGATGAATTCTCAGAAGAAAAAAAAATAATGCATCTTAGGAAATTTAGAGCCAAGTTAAAACCATATAGTAGACGGAAAAATATCTGTGGAGTGAGGAATGACCAGAAAATATTATTGCTTAGCTAACAGATATTTAGAGTAGCCTAAAGAACCTAAATCAGAAGATATAAGTGGAAATGGAAATGATTAAACAGCAAACTCTAAAGAGTCAGTTATTAATGCAAAATTATATAGACCTCTAAAGGGAAAGCAGGTGTTCTGAAAGTCCACAGTGCAGCCAAACCTCCAAAATAAGAAGGGAGTTTAGTATTAGAAGGTTCCAGAAAGAAAGGAATTTCCCAAATCCAACAGAATCAGGAAGTTAGTTTCAGGGAGGTCTGAAAGTGGAATATGGTCACGGGAGGTAGAACCCAGAGACTGAATGCCAGTGCCGTCCCTGTCATAAGGAAGAAAAACATAATCCCAGTCCTGAAGTAACAAGGACAAAAAAGAGAGTCAGACATAAACCTATTCAGACCAAGATACATTTTCTAAAACTGTTACAAAGCAAGTGTTTGGGCATAGGGAATTATGGCAAGAACCAAATCACTAAATTAGGAAGATAGAGTGGGGCTCATTTGCAGTCACTGCTGCGTAGACCTGTGTTGTTCCCCATTGTTGGCATCATAGGCTGGAATCATAACTGTGATGTGGGAATGAATAAAGACCACCCAAATGAGAACAGAGACTATTTACTAGGAGCTTGCTCTGGCAAGGGGGTCAGCCACAATCATTCGTGTTTGACAAAGTCCCAAAGGCAGCAGGAAAGTGGGAAAGTTTTAAAGTTAAAAAAGAAAAAAAAAAAGGAAAGTGTCAGTTCTACCCTAATTGGACTGAAAAATTCCAATTTCCTAATTGGGGAAATTGAAAATGGATTACGTAGAAATGGGACATCTAATGAGACTGTTTAGGGGTACATATTCTATTTTCTCTGCTTAATCATAAATTGAAAGTGGGGGCAAAATTTAGGGCAGCCAGCAGTTTCTGATCAGGTCCTGCTAATTCGGGATGGATTGCTACAGAAGTTGTGATTTGGCTTCCCGGGGTAGTTGCTCAGAGGTTGTGGGTCAGAATTCAGTTGTAATACAGGATCTGGCCACTGTCTGTTTGTATAGTCTGTCTCTTAATGAGTTAATGGCTTTAAATATAAGATGGGCAAAAGAAAGCAGAAAAGATATAACAAATGGGTTATACCTCTGTCACAGGGAAAAGTCTTGGCACACAGTGAATGGCAATCTGGGCGTTCCTAAACAATAACCAAGCACTCTCATTCCTAGGAGCAATGATAAGGAACAGAACACAATGCCCAGAGGTTATTGAGCCCAGAGAAAGGACCGTGGGAAGAAGAAATGGAACTAGTCCCCCCAAAAATGTGAAGAAACAACTGTATTTCTTCACTTTTTACTGTTTTAATTGACATATAGCATTGTGTAAATGTGTGTACAATGAGTCGATGTGATAAATTTACATGTTGCAATATGATTACCACCCTAGCTTTAAAACCTTGATCCTGTCACATAATTACCATTTAGTTTTTGTGGTAAGAACATTTAAGATCTAGTTTTAAGAACAGTGTGAGCTCTCAAGATTATATTCTTGCTAAAGCACTGACCTATGGAAGCCTAAATATCAAGATTGGAGATAGACCCTAACTTGTATAATACGACAAAGTTTGCAAAAAAGATTGACCTAATCCTGGTGGCAGGGACCAGAGGGCTTCAGACCCAGAGAAGATCTCCGAAGACACATATTTATACCTCAGCAGATACTTACAGACATTGCAAGATTGTTCAGCTTGGAATCAATTCAGAGAAGGGAATGGTGTGGAGAAAATCCTAATTGATTGAATTAAACTTTCAGTAACTTTAGAAAAAGAAAGAAAGGATGAAGCAGGAATTGACTGGATTTTACCCTGAAGTCTCTAGATTCATTTTCTACTCTCTGGGACAAATGAGTCCTTTGAAATAAGTAAGATCTATTAAATACATTTTAAAACTTATATTATGTATAGTTGAGTTCATAGATTGTGGAAATAAGTTCACAGCTATTATATATCTTTTAAAGGCCAGTTTCTCCTTCTGGTAGAAGGAGGGCTATCACTTAGGAATGCATTGCCAGACTCAGGTTTAGTGGAAAGAATCAAGTTCCCCAAAGGGGAAAGAAAAACCAATCCAACAAAAAACATCAAAAAGTAAAAGATTCCCTTAGAGCATTTTTTTTTGGTTCTTAGAGTAAATTTACTTTTTATGATTATAAAATTACTGCAAACTCTTCACAGGAAATTTAGAAAGTGCAATAATGAAGAAAGAATGAAAATAGAGCTATTAAAAGTTTACCTCAAAATAGAAGAAGCTTTCTAAGGGATCATATTTTTTAGATTTCAGCAAATAGGTAAATATTGGCTTTAGAAGGACTACTCCAGGAAGATTCTTCTCACAGGGTAATTTGGTGAACACTTACTCCTGACCTACTTCTCTCAGAAAAGAGCTATTCTTCTAAGATGCCTGGAAATGTCACAGTACACAGTCTTTTCCTTTTGTACAGTAATAG
This sequence comes from Orcinus orca, assembly GCF_937001465.1. Lineage (NCBI taxonomy): Eukaryota > Metazoa > Chordata > Mammalia > Artiodactyla > Delphinidae > Orcinus > Orcinus orca. The sequence goes on along the minus strand of NC_064573.1, from coordinate 8,947,114 downwards.
ATCAAAGGCTCTCAAAAACCCTGTAGTAAGGAAACGAAGTTAATTTACTAAAACCACCAGTCAATTTAACTGTCCTCAATGAAGGGGAGAACATAGCAGAGGTTGAAAAGAGAAAGGGTGGTACATGTAGACAAAAGCATATGTATTCTGGACTTATTATTTGTTGAGCGAATAACTTTACTGTTCTGACTTCTCCACTGCTTTTGGAGAACAGCCCCCACTCAGAATGTATTAACATGGATAAGCAGAGCCACAGGCATAGGAGTTACTTCCGGCACTTCTCCCGCTCAGCTTTGTGAATTTCGCCATGTGGTTGAGAGGGTCCTGGTCCTCCGACCTGTGTCAGGCCTGAGCCTCTGAGGTGGGAGAGCTGAATTCAGGACATGAACCACCAGAGACCTCCCGGCCCCACATAATATCAATTGGTGAGAGCTCTTCCAGGGATATCCATCTCAATGCTAAGATCCAGCTCCACCCAATGGCCAGCAAGCTCCACTGCTGGACACCTCACGCCAAACAACTAGCAACACAGGAACATATTAGCAGAGAGGCTGCCTAAAATTATGCTAGGCAGGAAGCACAAGAGAGGGGAAAAGACCTACAAAAACAAACACAAAACAATCGATAAAATGGTAATAGGAACATATATATTGATAATTACATTAAATGTAAATGGATTGAATGCTCCAACCAAAGGACATAGACTAGCTGAATGAATACAAAAACAAGACCCATATATACGCTGTCTACAAGATACCCACCCAGACCTAGGGACACATACAGATTGAAAGTGAGGGGATGGAAAAAGATATTCCATGCAAATGGACATCAAAACAAAGCTGGAGTAGCAATTTTCATATAAGACAAAACAGACTTTAAAATAAAGACTATTACAAGAGACAAAGAAGGGCACTACATAATGATCAAGGGATCAATCCAAGAAGAAGATATAACAATGGTAAATATTTATGCCCCCAACACAGGAGCACCTCAATACTTAAGGCAAATGCTAACAGCCATAAGGAGGAAATCAACAGTAACACAATAATAGTTGGGGACTTTAACATTCCACTTTCACCAATGGCCAGATCATCCAAAATGAAAATAAATTGGAAAACACAAGCTTTAAATGACACATTAGACAAGATGGACTTAATTGATATTTACAGGACATTCCATCCCGAAACAACAGAATACACTTTCTTCTCAAGTGTTCATGGAACATTCTCCAGGATAGATCATATCTTCGGTCACAAATCAAGCCTTGGTGAATTTAAGAAAACTGAAATCATATCAAACATCTTTTTAGACCACAATGCTATGAGACTAGATATCAGTTACAGGAAAAAATGTGTAAAAAATACAAACATATGGAGGCTAAACAATACACTACTAAATAACCAAGAGATCACAGAGGGAATCAAAGAGGAAATCAAAAACTACCCAGAAACAAATGACAATGAAAACACTATGACACAAAACCTATGGGATGCAGCAAAAGCAGTTCTAAGAGGGAAGTTTATGGCAATACTATCCTACCTAAGGAACGAAGAAAAATCTCAAATAAAAAACCTAACCTTACCTAAAGCAATTCGAGAAAGAAGAACAAACAAACCCCCTAAGTAGCAAAAGGAAAGAAATCATAATGATCAGATCAGAAATAAATGAAAAATAAATGAAGGAAACAATGGCAAAGATCAATAAAACTAAAAGTTGGTATTTCAGAAGATAAACAAAATTGATAAACCATTAGCCAGACTCATCAAGAAAAAAAGGGAGAAGACTCAAATCAACAGAATTAGAAATGAAAGAGGAGAAGTAGCAAATGACAGTGCAGAAATACAAAGGATCATAAGAGATTACTACAAGCAACTCTATGCCAATAAAATGGACAAAATGGAAGAAATGGACAAATTCTTAGAACAGCACAACCTTCTGAGACTGAACCAGGAAGAAATAGAAAATATAAACAGACCAATCACAAGCCCTGAAATTGAGACTGTGACTAAAAATCTTCCAACAAACAAAAGCCCAGGACCAGATGCCTTCACAGGCAAATTCTATCAAACATTTAGAGAAGAGCTAACACCTATCCTTCTCAAACTCTTCCAAAGTATAGCAGAGGGAGGAGCACTTCCAGACTCATTCTACAAGGCCACCATCACCCTGATACCAAAACCAGACAAAGATGTCACAAAGAAAGAAAACTACGGGCCAATAACACTGACGAACATAGATGCAAAAATACCTCAACAAAATACTAGTAAACAGAATCCAACAGCATATTAAAAGGATCATACACCATGATCAAGTGGGATTTATTTCATGAATACAAGGATTCTTCAATATATGCAAATCAATCAATGTGATACACCATATTAACAAACTGAATGATAAAAACCATATGATCATCCCAATAGATGCAGAAAAACTTTCGACAAAATTCAACACCCATTTATGACAAAAAGAAAAGTAGGCATAGAGGGAACTTACCTCAACATAATAAAGGCCATATACAGCAAACCCACAGCCAACATCGTTCTCATTGGTGAAAAACTGAAACCATTTCCTCTAAGATCAGGAGCAAGACAAGGTGCCCACTCTCACCACTATTATTCAATATAGTTTTGGAAGTTTTAGCCACAGCAATCAGAGAAGAAGAAAAAAAAATTAAAAGGAATCCGAATCAGAAAAGAAGAGGTAAAACTGTCACTGTTTGCAGATGACATGATAGCATACTTTGAGAATCCTAAAGATGCTACCAGAATACTACTAGAGAGAATCAATGAATCTGGTAAAGTAGCAGGATACAAAATTAATGCACAGAAATATCTTGCATTCCTATACACTAATGATGAAAAATCTGAAAGAGAAATTAAGGAAACACTTGCACTTACCACTGCAACAAAAAGAATAAAATACCTAGGAACAAACCTACCTAAGGAGACAAAAGACATGTATGCAGAAAACTATAACACACTGAAGAAAGAAATTAAAGATGATACAAACAGATGGAGAGATATACCATATTCCTGAATTGGAAGAATCAACATTGTGAAAATTACTATACTACCCAAAGCACTCTACAGATTCAATGCAACCCCTATAAAACTACCAATGGCATTTTTCACAGAACTAGAAAAAAATTTTCACAATTTATATGGAAACACTAAAGACCCCGAATAGCCAAAGCAATCTTGAGATAGATAAATGGAGCTGGAGGAATCAGGCTCCCTGACTTTAGACTACACTACAAAGCTACAGTAATCAAGACAGTATGGTACTGGCACAGAACAGAAATATAGATCAATGGAACAGGACAGAAAGCCCAGAGATAAACCCACGCACATATGGTCACCTTATCTTTGATAAAAGAGGCAAGGATATACAGTGGAGAAAAGACAGCCTCTTAAATAAGTGGTGCTGGGAAGACTGGACAGCTACATGTAAAAGAATGAAATTAGAACACTCCCTAACACCATACACAAAAATAAATTCAAAATGGATTAAAGACCTAAATGTAAGGCCAGAAACTATCAAACTCTTAGAGGAAAACATAGGCAGAACATTCTATGACATAAATCACAGCAAGATGCTTTTTGATACACCTCCTAGAGAAATGGAAATAAAAAGAAAAATAAACAAATGGGACCTAATGAAACTTAAAAGCTTTTGCACAGCAAAGGAAACCATAAACAAGACGAAAAGACAACCCTCAGAATGGGAGAAAATATTTGCAAATGAAGCAACTGACAAAGGATTAATCTACAAAATTTACAAGCAGCTCATGCAACTCAATATCAGAAAAACAAACAACCCAATCCAAAAATGACAGAAAACCTAAATAGACATTTCTCCAAAGAAGATATACAGATTGCCAAGAAACACATGAAAGAATGTTAAACATCATTAATCATTAGAGAAATGCAAATCAAAAGTAAAATGAGATATCATCTCTTACCGGTCAGAATAGCCATCATCAAAAAATATACAAACAATAAATGCTGGAGAGGGTGTGGAGAAAAGGGAACCCTCTTGCACTGTTGGTGGGAATGTAGATTGCTATAGCCACTATGGGGAAAGGTATGGCGGTTCCTTAAAAAACTAAAAATAGAACTATCATACGACCCAGCAATCCCACTACTAGGCATATACCCTGAGAAAACCGTAATTCAAAAAGAGTCACATACCACAATGTTCATTGCAGCTGTATTTACAATAGCCAGGACATGGAAGCAACCTAAATGTCCATCAACAGATGGATGGATTAAGAAGATGTGGCACATATATACAACGGAATATTACTCAGTCATAAAAAGAAACAAAATTGAGTTATTTGTCGTGAGGTGGATGGACCTAGAGTCTGTCATACATAGTGAAGTAAGTCAGAAAGAGAAAAACAAATACTGTATGCTAATACATATACATGGAATCTAAAAAAAAAAAAAAAGAGGTCATGAAGAACATAGGGGCAAGACAGGAATAAAGACGCAGACTTACTAGAGAATGGACTTGAGGATATGCGGAGGGGGAAGGGTAAGCTGGGACAAAGTGAGAGAGTGGCATGGACATATATACACTACCAAATGTAAAATAGATAGTTAGTGGGAAGCAGCTGCATAGCACAGGGAGAGTAGCTTCGTGCTTTGTGACCACCTGGAGGGGTGGGATAGGGAGGGTGGGAGACACAAGAGGGAAGAGATATGGGGATGTATGTATATGTATAACTGATTCACTTTGCTATAAAGCAAAAACTAACACACCATTGTAAAGCAAGTATACTCTAATAAAGATGTTAAAAAAAAAACTAAAATATATTTCATAAAACTAAAAAAAAAAAATTCCATAAATAGACACACACTTTTAAACTTTTAGTTAGAAAAAATCATTCTGATTTATGTATCATTTTCAATACTCAGTTGAATGTTTTTTAAAAAGGTTTTAAACCAAGTCAATTACTCATTAAGTATCCTTTCAATGATTTTCTCATGTAATGTCATTTACCGAAAATGGACAAGTATTAATTTTCCAAAATAAAAATTAGTAACATTTCTTAACTGGCTGTACATTCATTCTAGGTCAAACTTCTATGTCAATAAGAAAATATCATGAAAATTAACACATATTTTAGAAATTTGAGTTGCTTTATAAATATGAGAATGGTTGTCCTAAGAATAATAAAAACAAAAGTTATCAACCCCATAATGCTAATAACTATTTAACATTATATATGCAAATCTCTATCATAAGTTTTGATTTAAAAATTCAAATTTATTTCAATTAAAAATAATACATTTTAATAAACCTATACTTTTAAACTTTTTTCATTATAAAAATACAGGAAAGTACAGAAAAATAATGTTATAGGTTTAATTGTGTCCTCAAGAAGATATGTTGGAGTCTTAACCCCCAATATCTGGGAAAGTAACCTCATTAAAAAACAGGGTCTTTCCAGGGTTATTTGTGTATTTTTATTGTGAGCATTTGTTTCATAGATAGATAGATAAAATCAAACAAAATACAATTACATAAAAATACATTGGTTTAGATATGATTTTCGCTGAAAAATGTTCAAAGTATCTTTGGGTGTCTCAATATCAATTGGAGAAAATATAAACTGCCTTGCCATATCAGGGGGGCAAAAGATGTCATATAACTTCAAGTATTAAAGGTATTCTCTCTTCATGTTTGATGAAGTATTGCATTTTTATATTTTCCACATGTTATATGGGAAAATCAAGCAGAAGTGTAGAATTGTTTGAAAAAAATCAAGATATGTTGATACATAATTTTTATTTGTCTCAGTGAGAAACATCTTTGGTGGCCATACATTCCTAATGTTTAAAGCATGGCAACATTCTTGAGGAAAAGTAAAGCTAAATGTTCTAGAACTAATTCTAAAGCCAAAAAGAGACAAATGCATTATTCTCCTTAAGATAAATTTGTACAAACATTTTTTTCTTTTTGGTAATACGATCCAAGTTAGAGTGCCCCATCTAATTAAATTTAAATCATCCATTGCTTTCAATATCCATGGTCTTTCCTAAGGTGTTTGCAGCTATCAAAATAAGTAGTAGAACAGCTTAGTAGGTAGAATTTTGTTAATGTAATTACAAATGAATTCATAAATAATAGTTTCTGTTTCATTTTTACATAATAATTTCCATCCAGTTGAAACCATTACTTTTTCTTCTGACAGAAAGTTTAGGGTGACAGGAAACAGTGTGGACAGTATGGCCATCCAGTATCTGAGTCGCCTCCTGTGAGCAGACAATCTCCAGACTCATGGGGCTCATTCAATCTTTCATTTATAAGCATAAGTACTACATATTCTTTTTCCTAGTCACCCCCCAACCTGGCCCAGACTTTGAAAGAGGAGCCAGTGACTCAGAGAAGCAAGGCTTTAAGGACTTCACTTAAACAGATAGCACTTATATTACATGGAGAGCAGGTGAGTTTAACAAAGAGAAGGAAGTGGGACCCGTGTGGAGTCATGATTTATAGGATGGACCTGCCTGCGATGGAATCAAGTAATGGATTTAGAGTTTCCAAAGGACTCCTACAATTTAACTCAGCCTGCCAGTGACTAGAGAAGGGGCAGGGAATGCTCCAGCACCTGAGAAAAAGTTCTTTTGTAAATCATGTCGGTTTTGAAGACCTCAGTCAAAAAGGTTCAAGTCTACTTTTTTTTTTTTTTTTTTTCTTTTTGCGGTACGCGGGCCTCTCACTGTTGTGGCCTCTCCCGCTGCAGAGCACAGGCTCCGGACGCGCAGGCCCAGCGGCCATGGCTCAAGGGCCCAGTCGCTCCGCAGCATGTGGGATCTTCCTGGACCGGGGCACGAACCCGTGTCCCCTGCATCGGCAGGCAAACTCTCAACCACTGCGCCACCAGGGAAGCCCTCAAGTCTACTTTATGGCTTCAGTCCTAACAAGAAATTGGCATGCACATGTATTTTAAAAGGTGTGGTTTGGCATCATAAACCAGAAACAAATTAAGAAAGATTTGAAAATTTCAAGTGCCCTTTTATTGTCAGCAAACCTGTGAACTACAGAATCATGAAAAGTGCATACTTTCTTTGTCAATAATATTTTGAGCTTCAAGTTTGATTTGGGCACCATGTTAGTGTTAGAGATTCAGAAATAAGTCTGCCTATTCCCTGATGGGCACTGCGGTATAATGTGTGATGTATATGCCCAGATGTATTAATGTATAAGATCTGATAGATAACATTCTAGAACTAATCACAGAGGAATGGCTCCTAACACACAATAGAGTATTATGAGTTTAAGAAGCTTATTTTACAAATGAGAAAAGTGATTTCTGAGGACATTAGTTTGCTACGATAAAGCTCACAAAACCACTTAGAAATACTTAAACCTCAAATTTATACATTCTTTCTACAATATTCCCTTGACATTCCTATTAAACTTGCACTGTATATGAAGTACAGACAACATGCTATGTCTCAGCAATGGAAAACACTTTCTTTTTAAGTGTATTACATCCAATAGGAGAGAAATTTGCAAATAAAAACTGTAAAACTATTGTACTTCATATTTGAATTACATAGCTGTATTCTGTACGATAATATTCTAAAATTACCAGAATAATTAGAAGTAAAGGATATAGCTAGGAAGAGTTAGCACAACGTATCTAGAAGTGAAGAGTCATTAACATAGCTATGAAAAAATAAAATGATAAGGTTGGTGGAAAAGGAAAAGGGGGACATTCCTAATGAAGAAGAAACAAAGTGTGAAAGAGTCTTATCATATTATGCATATTCATGTTCCACCTAATGGCCTGGCTGCTCTTCACCTTCAGACATCAGAAGCTCTTCCTCACAGTCACTCCACCAATACAGCACAGGCAAGGATACTTGGATCAGTTTTCACCTACTTAGCATATGAAGATGGGTAGCAGTAATTAAATTCTGCCAAGACACCTACTTTAAAACTGCTGCACCTTCACTGTAATTACCTCATTGATCATCACCTCCCTGAATCAATACACCATGTCGGCAATGAATGGACAGTTGTTAAAGCCATTAGGCAAACTTTACTTGAAAAATTGGCCTTATTTAATGTTTTAAAGAACATTATGTACAAATTCTATTAAAGTGTACAAAGTGCCTAAGATAAAGGTCCTCTCTGGGTAAATGTTCAAAATAAATTAAAACGACAAACGTCATGTCCTCAGCCTTGCTGGGAATGTTGTAAGTGTAACAGGAACTGTTGAAAACTTCTCAGTGGACAACTGATAAGTCCGCAAAGTATCATGGATCTAACCACCGTTTGCTAGAAATCTTGTACCCATTTCAAGTCAAGGACAGATGTGGCCACTCCAAGTTTAAAAAGGCCAGAACAATAGACAAGATTTTTTCCAATGTGGGCGAGATGGAGGGCTCTGCACTTACACCACCAAGATCCACAAATATTTAGCCAAGCACTCAGTAAGTTTCCGTTAGATACTAAGGCTATTAATATTTTATACAGAGAATCTCAAAACTTTCTTCATGATAGTAATAATACCTGAATATATGTACATATAGATATGCAGGCCATGGCTCACTCTATCTCAAAGCAATTATATTGGGTTTTCAGCCAGTAGGATCTGCGTATGAGTAATTACTGAAGTCCCAGGTGATTTTACTGTGCACCAAGGACACAATACTTTTTTTTTTTTCTCTGTATTTTTTTTTAACATCTTTATTGGGGTATAATTGCTTTATAATGGTGTGTTAGTTTCTGCTTTATAACAAAGTGAATCAGTTATACATATACATATGTTCCCATATCTCTTCCCTCTTGCGTCTCTCTCCCTCCCACCCTCCCTATCCCACCCCTCCAGGCAGTCACAAAGCACCGAGTCGATATCCCTGTGACATGCGGCTGCTTCCCACTTGCTATCTACCTTACGTTTGTTAGTGTATATATGTCCATGCCTCTCTCTCGCCCTGTCACAGCTCACCTTTCCCCCTCCCCATATCCTCAAGTCCATTCTCCAGTAGGTCTGTGTCTTTATTCCTGTCTTACCCCTAGGTTCTTCATGACATTTTTTTTTCTTAAATTCCATATATATGTGTTAGCATACGGTATTTGTCTTTCTCTTTCTGACTTACTTCACTCTGTATGACAGACTCTAGGTCTATCCACCTCATTACAAATAGCTCAATTTCGTTTCTTTGTATGGCTGAGTAATATTCCATTGTATATATGTGCCACATCTTCCTTACACAATACTTCTTTAGATTGATTAAAACTATTCTTAACAACCTTTGGCTAAAATCAGAGGCCCCAATACATTTCTTAATAGAAGTCAGAATAAATACCCCATTGGCATTACAACCATTTACTTTCTATTCATTGAGTATTTAATGTTACAGCATAGTAATACATTATCAGGAATAACCCAGAATCTCTGTACTAGAGAGTGAGCTTTATTTCATTTTCCAGACAGTTGAACAGGTTGAGGAATTAGGGGTTTCAATACAGGTGAAAGAAAATGAAGGGGCAGTAGATTTAGCATCGAAAATGCAACTCAGTAATATCTGGTCTCCTCTCCTCTGCAAAGACTAAGTACATACTAATCAAAGTCCTAGGGAACCCTCTTGCACTGTTGGTGGGAATGTAAATTGATACAGCCACAATGGAGAACACTATGGAAGTTCCTTAAAAAACTAAAAATAGAACTATTATACGACCCAGCAATCCCACTACTGGGCATATACCCTGAGAAAACCATAATTCAAAAAGAGTCATGTACCACAATGTTCATTGCAGCACTATTTACAATAGCCAGGACATGGAAGCAACCTAAGTGTCCATCAACAGATGAATGGATAAAGAAGATGTGGCACATATATACAATGGAGTATTACTCAGCCATAAAAAGAAACATAATTGAGTTATTTGTAGTGAGCTGGATGGACCTAGAGTCTGTCATACAGAGTGAAGTAAGTCAGAAAGAGAAAAACAAATGCCATATGCTAACACATATATATGGAATCTAAAAACAAACAAAAAGGTCATGAAGAACCTAGGGGCAGGACAGAAATAAAGATGCAGACCTACTAGAGAATGGACTTGAGGATATGGGGAGGGGGAAGGGTAACCTGGGATGAAGTGAGAGAGTGGCATGGACATATATACACTACCAAATGTAAAACAGATAGCTAGTGGGAAGCAGCCGCATAGCACAGGGAGATCAGCTCGGTGCTTTGTGACCACCTAGAGGGGTGGGATAGGAAGGGTGGGAGGGAGACACAAGAGTGAGGAGATATGGGGATATATGTATATGTATAGCTGATTCACTTTGTTATACAGCAGAAACTAACACACCACTGTAAAGCAATTATACTCCAATAAAGATGTTAAAAAAAAAATCCTATGAACAGCTGCCTCAACACAGCCAGTGTAGAATTAGTTTCTGAAGGTGAATGTTCAGAATCTGCCAGATACGGGCAGAGTGACTGAATAGAGGAATGGGAATGGGATCATTTCCCTTTTAATTTAAGGGAGTCTATGTCCTTCGTTTTAATGAAGAGGAATTTACCCAAATTTTAGTTAAAGTGACCGACCTATTCATGGCTTTTTTGGCTGTCATTTACATTTCATTTCTGAAGAAGTCAATTAAAGTAATTTGATAAAATCAAAGTCACAATCTGTTCAGTGTTTAGAATTTCAAAAAAATTCTCTTTTTGTTTGACATACTTTAACACTAAGCAATGTTTTCTAAAAACCCTAGGAACATTTTCCAATTTTCAGCAACATAATAATAAAACGTAAATTACAACAAAAGCACAATGTTAATTTCAAGCTCCATTAGAAACACAGGGTGGGGAAAAGCTACTGTTTTCCAATTGAAAACGATAAAATTAGTAGGGAACCAAATCCCATTTAAAGTCTTAAAAGGGGACTGCAAACAAAAGTCAGGAAAAAAAATGATGCTATGAAAAACTATTCGACAGTATTATTTTAAGGCACATTGTCTCACTTAATGGAAACAGCACTTATTTAATTTCATCAGTTTCTGTAAAATGAGGTAATGTGCTGTAAAAGTTAAGCACTAAGGGGGAAAAATTGCAATTTAAAGTCTGATGCTAACTGTTAAAACCCTTTATAATATCTTTGGCGCATATTGCTGTATTCAATGCTATGTTCCATGCTAAGCCTGCCTGAAATAATCAAGAGGTAAGGTTTTATTAAAATTAGTTTAATTGCTCTATTCAACAGACATCCAAAATATTTCTTTAGGTTCCTTAAACAATTTACTGGATATAGTGATGATAAAATTCAATATGAAATGAAAAATTAACATGAATACCTATATTGTAATGGAATAGTAATTTGTTTTCAACTTATATTAACTTAATGTCCATGAATATTTGGCGTAATTTCTATCATATACCTCAATGTGCATTTCAAAAGTGCACATCCTCTGTGTTCAAAGCCTCTCTCAATATACTGTTCTATTTTAAATAAAATAAAATTAATAATACTTCAGAGACTAACAATGTTAAACAGAATGGTGTTGGGAAATCTTATGCTTCCTGAACTGACTAGGGAACCATCTAAGTGACCTTTATAATCAGCATAATTGGCATAGTCTCTTTGACAGTGTAAATACATTACTGTATATCAATGTCTTTGTACTAGGAAAACTGCTTTCCCCTGCAGACTCCAAATATAACCTTTGCTCAAGACAGTATGCTAATCCAAAACGCTTACAACTAGAAATGTTTCAAAAAAAAAAAAAAAGATTACTCTGTTTTATCCCAAATGAAATAAAAATATTCAGTTAAAAAAATCCCAGCTTGGGCTTCCCTGGTGATGCAGTGGTTGAGAGTCCGCCTGCCGATGCAGGGGACATGGGTTCGTGCCCCGGTCCGGGAGGATCCCACATGCCACGGAGCGGCTAGGCCCGTGAGCCATGGCCGATAAGCCTGCGTGTCCGGAGCCTGTGCTCCGCAACAGGAGAGGCCACAACTGTCAAAAAAAAAAAAAAAAAAAAAAAAAAAATCCCAGCTTGGAACATAAAGAATGTAGCATTGGCTATTAGGTAGCATTGGCTTTCTTTACAGATTAATTTATTAAAAGGAAGTGAGGTTGAAGTAAATTTTATACCATTTCCCTGCTACCCAAGCCTCATGAAAACAGAGTTTATTTCATGCTTGTTACCTATTCTTTTGATCGATGCGAGCTTCAAGCATTGGTAAGAAAAGGGCTCTCAAGATTACCTCCATAGGAAAAAAAATGCATAATAGTTAAGACTAACTTTCTTTCAAAGGTCAAAATATTTTCATAGTATTTTCAATTGTGTTAAGAACTCATAGATCCTTTATTTCCTGAGGATTTCATCTTCATCTTTTATTCTCTAGTGATCTGATTTCCTTGTTAATCTCAATATCACTAGAAAGTGAGGAAAGAAAAGGAAAAAATAATTCATTCCAACCAGTTGGTCTCAGTCACAGCCAATATTTTTAACAGTGTCTGAAGTGATCTCACTGTTGGAAATGCTTGCATCCTTTCTCACTTTTTCAGGGTCCCCTGTGGCTGAGTGTCTGTCTTCAGGGTGGTGTTGCAGTACATGGTCTGACCTCATGGTGAAGGGAGAATGGATCCTCAGCTCACCTTTATCACCAGCTCTTCACTAGCCAGCTCCATGGCCTGGCGACCACAAGGTCTGGCTGGTTATAGCTGGCTTTGGGGGGCAAGGGAACACTATCTGATGACATTTCTCTGCTAGAGTCTATGATCTCATCTTTTGCTACTGATCTTGAAGAGTCCAAACAGTATAGAGCCTTCCCTCCAACTCCATGACTCTACCAGAAGGCCAGCCCTCTCAGCATCAAATGCTTCAGTGCACAGACTTGTTACATTTTATACAAGTATTGGCTACAGGGAACCAGGCAATGCCACAAAGTTTATTCTATTCAGTTTCTGCCAACAACTCAGTAACATCATTTCCACAGATTTTGGAAAGGGGACCTCATTTTTGTTTTTCCTGGTATGTTAAGGGGAGCATGGCACTCTACTACATTTTCTACAGCTCCTCCATACCTGATGTTTCTAAAGCCCCTCCTCCCACCTGCAGGCCAAGTGTTGGGGGTAGTTAGAGGTTATAGCAAGAATAGGGATTTTCTTGCCTGATTTTCTGCATTCGCCTCAGTGTGCTTAAGTTACCTTCAACTGGGAAGGTAAAAAAGCAGGCCCTCTGGAAGAGTATATAAGAAGACTGCCATTCCTTTAATGACCAGTATAGCTCAAGGCCACAACTATAAAGTGCTTTCTAGTTACATGATTTTGAATCATGGAGAAAAAGTCTGATTTGATTATAATTGCCTTCTATTGAGTCTATTTTTCATTAGCTGAATTTTGCAAAATTGACATCCAAACAATATTGAACCTTCTCATCTATGAGCATGGTAAATTTCTATCAGAGGTATTTTGAAGTTTTCAGTCTATGGATACTGTGCAAGCTATTTTCCCAAGCAAAATTAAAATCCAGTTTGGTCATTTCTTATAAATTTAAACATAAACTTATACTATGATCCAACAATCCAATTATTAAGTACTAGTCAAAGGCTTATATGAAAATGTTTACAGCATCATTATCCATAATAGAACACCCTCAAAAGACAAAATATAATCTAAGTGCCTTACATTATACACTGATTTTTAGAAATGAATCTGCTGTTTCAGTAAAATGATATTTATTTGTATTTCTGATATTGAAAGTAAGATTGAATTGAACTACATACAAAATAACAGTTATTTTTTTAAATATAGGCTTCATTTGGCATTATAACATTAGATCCCTGAAATTTATAAATTTGTCAGTTAAATATTTGCCTAAATTCTCAAAGCATTTAAATTGGACTCCCCCATGCCTATCTATAATCATATTTAATCATTTATAAGATAATTTTTTCACATTGTATATTTCTAAAAATTTTGATGCCTTTTACAGTTAATGGTATCTTAGAGACAGTGAAATGTGAATTGCTTCTAAAGTGTTCATTTTAAGGCCAGGTATGGACTGAGAGGCTGAGCAAAGGACTGAGGTCTTGGCTGTTAAGAGTGAAACTAGAAGAGAGTAATTGGAGTTAACGATCAGTGTTCCATCTATTGTTAAACACTGTCCTGCTGTGCTCAGAGTAATTCTTTTCTTAAGTACATTGGACATATATCAAAATATTTTTCTCTCAGTCATTTAAAATTTACCCTAATGATGACATCAATTTATTGCAAAAACAATGAAAAGAATGGAAAGTGACAATTTTCAGATGAACTGCATTAGTTAGATATTGCTATTCAACAAATTATCCCAAAATTTAGCAGTTTAAAAAGACAAACATTTATTATTTCACAGTTTTGAGGAGCTGGGAATCTCAGTTTGATTTATATAAAATGGACAAATTCCTTAGAAGACATAAAATACAAAAGCTTATCAAGTAGAAACAAATAGCCTGCATAACATTACAGATAATATGAAAATTAAATTTGTAGTTAGAAGCATTTGTAAAAGAAAAAAACCCAAACAAAAACCTAAGCCCAGATGGCTTCAGTGGTGCATTTTATAAAATATTTAAAGAAGAAATAATAATAATTCTACATAAACTCTAAACTTTTGATGGATACAACATGGATGAAAATCAAAATAGTTATGATGGATGGAAGAAGCCAGACAAAAGATAGTGCATACGTTATGATTTCATTTATATAAACTCTAGTAAATACAAGCCAATCTTCAGAGACACAAATCAGTTAGTGGTTGCCTGGGGATACAGATAGGGATGTAGGAGAGGAAGTGATTACAGAGGGATTACAAACATGTTGGGCAGATGGGTACCCTCATCATCATTAATTTGTGATGGTTTCATGGGTAATTACACATTTAACAATTGTAATTGTTAAATATGTACACTTTCTTGTATGTCAATTACACCACAAAATCTGTTTAAAAATAGATATGCATATCCAACTAACATAAAGTCAAGTCATGTTACATCTTGTAAATTACAAAATCCTTAGGTTTATAACCCATAGCTCTTGCCTCAGACGGGACATCTTAGGAACCACGCTCTGCGATGATATTTGTACACAAGAAGCTTATTAGAGAATCTCTAATCCAGTGTGACACAGACTTCTTCTGAATCCATGGAAAGCACTAGATCTGACAGGGCCCTTTGGAAGTGCCCTGTATTGAGGCACAGAGGTCAGGCCTTTGCACCCTCACAGCAACCAGTCATGAGATGTGAGTTGTTACATTCAACTTAACACTTGGGCAAAGCATGTTCCTTTTGCTCAAGGCCATTCGCAGATAAGAAATTGGTTGTGAGCTGTCAGCAGCCTATATTCCCAGCTGCTGGGGAAATGAGTGCTTGGTTCTTAGAAAACCAAGAAAATCTCAGTGGTGAGATTTTTTTAAACTTTGAAATTCTTCATTATTATTGTTCTTGAGATATTTGATTATATATTAATCATCATTTATATCCCATTTAGCACTTAGGAGTGCCCAAATGTGCCTTGATGATACTTACCTTATATTTGTTGACTAAATTATTTAAAACGTACTTTGGGAAATCATCATTAGTAATAGGATGTGTTAGAAAGCCAGGCTGCATAAATGTCAACAGTTGTCCTGAATTATTGTTAAAAAAAACTCACAGCTGAGCATATATAATAAGATTTAAAAAGAGGGTATTTCAAGCTTGAAGAAACTCTTAGGAGCTCTCAGTCAGTTTTTGTAGGAGACTTGTCCTGTCAAGGGTCAGGAAGTGGAGGGAAGGAGCAAAATGTCAGTCAAGAAGAGTAAAATGTTGAGTATTCGTGGGGCACAGATCTTGGGAGACAAAATTCTATGAGAAAATAAGGTCAAGAGGCAAGTTTTCCTAACAGGAAGCAGAAGCTGGAGATGTATCAGCAGCTCTCCAAGCACAGAGTGTAAGGAACATAAAGACATCAGGACCGTGATCAGGAAATGAGGAGTCACAGTGTTTCCCTCTGACTGGCTTCTTGGAAGTGCAATGTCCAGGTCAAAGCTGGAAAACACCCAGAAACCTGGAAAATCCTGCCAGGTTAAGGGACCAGTTTCTCCCACAGTTTATAAGGCTAATGTACAGACAGAATGGGGGCAGGGAGGGCATCATTCATTGTAGTTTACTCTTTTAGATAGAAAAACCTCAGTTTTGAACAGATGAGGAGAAAAGATGTTGAGTGAATGTTTAAGTTGAAAAGCCATGGAGCTAACCCTGAGCTAGGAATTTGGTTTTCTAGTTGTTAAAAGTTTCCATAGAAAAATAGGAAAGCTAAGTTTTGGTCAAACTGCTATTAAAAGCAGGAGATGAGCCAGCTAAACCTCACACCTTCTATATGTAAATTAAGTTTTAATGTATCTTTTATATTTATAGATCTTGCCAAATTCTGCTGAGTTTACCTCAGCAGCATGTATCATTCTACCTGCATATCTCAATTCCAGGTTCTTACAAAACTAATTTATTCTCCAAAATGTTGTCAGATTAATTTTCCAAAGAATAGTATTTTTTAAATCACTTTTTCCACTGAAATATATTTGTGGCTCTTCAGTGACTGATATTTAAGGTCCTCCATGACCTGTCCCTATCTAATTTATCACAGATTCCTCTTTTATTCATTTTTTCAGACTTTATACTCAAGTCAATGCAAATTACTAAGCCTTCTCTTATTAATTTTAGCTTTTTCAACTCATGCTAAACTCTCACTGTTCTCACTGATCATTTTATTATGTCCAATTCCCACTTACCCTTCAAGTGCCATCTGAAAACCACATTCTCCATAAAATATACAATGATTTATGGAAGTAACATTTTTATGGCATTTACTAATTTGTGGTCAAGTCTTACTAACTTTAAGGAAATTGTATCATGTTTTCTTAAATCTGAGATATCTTTGAGAGCTTTATATTTTGCATCTGCCATAGAGCTCATCACAGAATCTTGCAAATACTATATCAGTTTGTAAAATTATGGCAAATAAATTTATAATAAATAAATGTTCAAATGATATGACTTTTAATTTGTATAACTCTCTGTCTATATCCTGCTTGATACATTCATTCTGTTAATAATAAAGAGCTATATATTTCAAAACACCTTTTCTTGGATTATCAGTTAATGAATCTCATAAAACACTGTTGAGCACTTTGAGATCAAAGGGTAAGATTTATAGAGGGTGAATCCCCAGAATCTATCTCAGTCTATCCCATTATGGCCAACACTGTAAGCACTCAGTAAACGGTGTTGGATGACTGCAGGAATAAATCTACTGTCCACCATGTCTAACAAACAACAATACCATCTCATAGTATCTAACCCAAATTATAGCCAGAAGGCTCAGAGTGCAACTCTAATACCTGGCTACATAATTAAATATTTTAAAAGTTGATTTTCAAATTCTTCTCTTGTGGAACACTAGCTCTATAACATTTATATAATGGTGTTCCACTTCTAACCTAGTACAATGGTAATCATTTTTACACTTTCAAAATATGATCTTATACAACTTAACTTTTGGAAACTATTCACATGTGTCTGATAGTGCTAGCCTATGACAAAACAAATCAACATATAGTATATAATAAATATAATGGAAAAGTTAGAAAATAAAAATTAATTTAAGTTGGAAAATTACTTTCCCTACTCTCATTACTTAAAAATTGTTCATTCTGGGCTTCCCTGGTGGCACAGTGGTTGAGAGTCCGCCTGCCAAGGCGGGGGACACGGGTTCGTGCCCCGGTCCGGGAGGATCCCACATGACACGGAGCGGCTGGGCCCGTGAGCCATGGCCGCTGAGCCTGTGCGTCCGGAGCCTGTGCTCCACAACGGGAGAGGCCACAACAGTGAGAGGTCCGAGTACCGCAAAAAAAAAAAAAAAAAAAAAAAAAATTGTTCATTCTGTTGATTTATTGCATAAAAATAATAGTCATTTTTCAATCATAATCATGTTAGAAAATGTTCAAAATACTGGCATTTTTATGTTCTCTTTTCCCCTCTTCTCTTTTTTAAAAATTCATCAAAACTCATAGAATTGTCCCAACTCCTTAATATCACCAACTTAATACCTTTATCAGTTTATACATAATTTACTATAAAAATCATTTCTCATTTATTTTTCTTCGGTTTGTTCTTGGTAATTCTGTAGCTCTAAAATTGTTGAAAGTACAAGTATAATTCAAGAATATACAATAGTAACTTTCCCCTACCCATTAATTATACTCCACATATATATGACGTCATATCTGCCTTCAGGTTCATACGAGCAGCTTTCTCTCACTCTCTCCCTTACCTTACTGGTAAGGCTAGCTGCAATTGATAGGAAATCCAAAATATCGGTTGTTTGAATAAAAGAGAAGTGCAATTATTTCTCATATGGAAGTCTAAACATGGGAAGCCAAAGCTAGTGTGGTACTCCATTGTATCATGGATCCAAGCATCCTATATTGTGTTTTTCTGTGTTATTTGCCTGTCTTCCTAAGACAGACTCATTGTCCAAGATGTCCGGTTGAGTGGAGGTATTATGTCCACATTTCAGCCAGCAGGGAGATAAAAAATGGATTAAGAAATGCACCAATGATCTTTTTAAGAATATTTCCAAGAAGTTGCAAAATCTCTTCCTATTTATAGGACGTTGGCCATGACTGAGTCACTTCATCACATCAAGTGGAAAGAAAAGCTGGGGGAAAGGTCCAGCTAAATATAAGATCAATTATTAAAGAAGAGGGTCATTTTGATGTTGGGGTCAATTAGAAATCTCAGCAGTGTAAGGGAGGAAAAATTCATCTTTACCCTTTTAGAGTCTCTGGTTGGGCCTAAGAATCAAAACTAACATAAAACAGATTGAGGGGAGAAAAGCACACAATGCTTATTAAAATTTTTACATGCCTTCACAAGAGAATGAAGATGTGGAGAAGTGACTAGAGAAGAAAGCTTTTATACTTTTTAGAAAAAGAAACAATAAATTTATGAAGGATTGATAACATAGAGGGGTTTGAGCTACGAGTAGTAAATTGTGCAGAAGGGACTAGGAAGATAAGGGTTACTTTAACAAGGTTTGTACAGACTTTTCTCAGGCTCTGTTCCCTGCCTCTCATGATAAAAATGTCTTCCTCCTTCCTGGTACATGCAAGGCACTTTTCGCAAGGGGTGTTTTATCTCCTGCTTTTGAGAATAAAAAAAGAACGTCAGAGTGCTCTTCTTGCACCTACTGTTTCTGAAATGCCTTTCACTAAAAATAATCAATATACCCTAAAGGGTAACATGTTCTGAATTCCTTCAGCAACATACTTCTATTTCCTCATAAAACTGAAAGTTCCATAACTCCATGATAGGTACAAATGAATACAGGAGTCAGCCATGGAATTGAGTTAAATAAATGCCAGAAATTTGTTAAAATGCTTTGGCTTGAATTACTTTATTATAAAAATGAGGTTATTTGGATGGACTTAGAGATGGTCACACTAAGTGAAGTAAGTCAGAGAAAGAGAAATATCATATGACATCATTTATATGTGGAATCTAAAAAAAAAAATGATACAAATGAACTTATTTAGGAAACAAACAGACTCATAGATTTAGAAAACAACAAACTTCTGGTTACCAAAGGGGAAAGGAAGGGAGGGACAAATTAGGAGTTTGGGATTAGCAGATGCACACCACTATATATAAAATAGATAACCAACAAGGTCCTACTGTATAGCACAAGGAACAATAAAAATAATGAGATCATTTGGCTAGATAATCCTAAAATAACCAGCTCTAAATTACTATGATTCTTCAACAGTGTCACTTTTGATATTTCAACCCAGACTTAACTCTGTTTATTTCTGAGTTTTTAAATACATGTATCCTTATATATATCATTTACCTGGAAATTATACAATGTTTAAAGTTCCCACATTATTTAATATATAACCACCTGTTTTTATGAAAAGTAAATGTGCTAAATCAGGGAATTCTACTTTTTATAACTTCTAAATTGTCTATTAAACTAAATAATAGCATTTGTTCTTTCACAAACACATACTGACCCTTCAATATGTTCTAGTCACTTTCTAAAAGTACAGAAGTAAACATAAACTAGTGCTGGTCTCCACAGAAATTATAGTTTAGTTTTGGGAGGTGACACTAGATAGCTATGAGAGAGAGCAGGTGATAGAGAGATTCCATAACTGCTAAGGATAAAGATGCTGTGAGAAGGTATAGTTGCACATAGACTGAATTAACCAAGGAGATTATTGAAATCAACATTTGAAGGAAGACCCATCCATCTAAGGTGAGGGAACAGCAGATATAAAGGCTCTGAGGCAAGAGTGGGCCTTGTGAGATGGTGAGGGTCGTGAGCTTGTAAAGTCTTTTAGCTTTAATTAACTGAGATGGACAAGGAGTTATTGCAAATTTTTGAGGAGAGGAGCAAAACATTTGAAATCAGGCCTATATCAGGGTTTCTCTACCTTGGCACTACTTACATTTTAGGCAGATAATTTGTGTTGTGGGCAGCTGTCCTGGGTCTTGTCAGATGTTCAGCAGCATCTCTGGCCTGTACCCACTAGAAGCCTGCGGCACTCTCTGCTCCCGGTGTAACAGCCAAAACTTGTCTCTAGACAAGGACAAATGTCCCCTGCCTCTCTTCCCCTACCACCATACCTGGTTGAGAACCACTGGACTAGATCACGTGGAGGAAATAAACTGTGGAGATCAAATATAGAAGTAGGGAAGCCAATTAGGAGACCATATCATAATTTTAGGTGAGGAATGATGGTGTTTTAGATAAAGTAGCATGGTAGAAGTTGTGAGAAAGTATAAGCTTATGGATATTTTAAAGAAAGGCCAACAAGAGTTGTGAATCATTTGGCTGTGAAATGTTAGAAAATTAGAGAAGCCATACAATAGGAAGGAGAGAAGGAAAATAATATTAAATTGGCAGCGAGCAGCAAGAAAAACATTATTCTCATCTGCAGGTATTTGAATCTGAGTTGTGGGAAAGAAAATAGTGTCACCAGAGATATTTATGGGGATACCCTTGTCGTCGAGGATAGTCAGGTAGTAGCTAGGAAAGGAAGAGAAGAAAGCAGTGTTTGAGTTTCCTGCAGACTCTCTGGATTGTTTGCAAATTTAGGGTTTGTTTGTGAAGGTGGCTCATACTGGATGGGGCACAGAGCTATATGGGGATGAATGTCTGTCGGGATTAGGGATTACTTGGGAGTCTAGGGTTTCTTGGATTCTAGGGAATATGAGGATAAATTAGAAGAATCTTGTGGCCAAATTATGATGGTGAAGCTAAAACTGTGGGGTGGGGTGGGCTGGTAGAGAGAGGGAAGAATCTTACCAGTAATTCATAAAGCTTGAAGAATCTTCCCTGGGGTCATACTACTAGTTTTAAGATCCTGGTGTTGAGTCACTGGGAAGCATGTAGGGCTCCTTGGGTGCCAATGGCAGTTCCTATCATGAAAGATTTTCTTCCCAGTTTACGTTAAACCAATTAGCTAACTGTGACTCATCAATAGGAAACATATTTTAATGCAATTATTTCTAGATTCTTAAGTAAAATAAAATTATATCAATAATTTAAGAGAGATAGCTTGAGAACCAAGACAGCGGGGTAGAAGGATGTGCTCTCACTTCCTCTTGTGAGAACACCAGAATCACAACTAGCTGCTGGACAATCATCGACAGGAAGACACTGGAAGTCACCAAAAAAGATACCCCGCATCCAAAGACAAAGGAGAAGCCACAATGAGACAGTAGGAGGGGCGCAATCACAGTAAAATCAAATCCCATGACTGCTGGGTGGGTGACTCACACACTGGAGAACACTTATACCACAGAAGTCCACCCACTCGAGTGAAGGTTCTGAGCCCCACGTAAGGCTTCGCAACCTGGGGGTCTGGCAAAGGGAGGAAGAATTCCTAGAGAATCAGACTTTGAAGGCTACTGGGATTTGACTGCAGGACTTCGACAGGACTAGGGGAAACAGAGACTGCAATCTTGGAGGGCACACACAAAGTAGAGTGCGCATCAGGACCTAGGGGAAGGAGCAGTGACCCCAGGGGAGATTGGACCAGACCGACCTGCTAGTGTTGGGGGGTCTCCTGCAGAGGTGGGGGGGGGATGTGGCTCACTGTGGGGACAAGGACACTGGCAGCAAGGTTCTGGGAAGTACTCCTTGGTGTGAACCCTCCCAGAGTCTGCCATTCGCCCCACCAAAGAGCCCAGGTAGGCTCTAGTGCTGGGTTGCTTCAAGCAAAACAACCAACAGGGAGGGAACCCAGCCCTAACCATCAGCAGTCAAACAGATTAAAGTTTTACTGAGCTCTGCCCACCAGAGCAACAGTCAGCTCTACCCACCACCAGTCCCTCCCATCAGGAAACTTGCACAAGCCTCTTAGATAGCCACATCCACCAGAGGGCAGACAGCACAAGCAAGAAGAACTACAATCCTGTAGCCTGTGGAACAAAAACCACATTCACAGAAAAACAGACAAGATGAAAAGGCAGAGGGCTAGGTACCAGACGAAGGAACAAGATAAAACAACAATTCACAGAAAAACAACTAAATGAAGTGGAGATAGGCAACCTTCCAGAAAAAGAATTCAGAATAATGATAGTGAAGATGATACAGGACCTCGAAAAAGAATGGAGGCAAAGATCGAGAAAATGCAAGAAATGTTTAACAAAGACCCAGAAGAATTAAAGAACAAATAAACAGATATGAACAATACACTAACTGAAATGAAAACTACACTAGAAGGAATCAATAGCAGGATAACTGAGACAGAAGAACGGATAAGTGACCTGGAAGACAGAATGGTGGAATTCACTGCTGTGGAACAGAATAAAGAAAAAGGAATGAAAAGAAATGCAGACAGCCTAAGAGACCTCTGGGGCCACATTAAACCCAACAACATTCACATTATAGGGGTCTCAGAAGGAGAAGAGAGAGAGAAAGGGCCAGAGAAAACCTTTGAAGAGATTATAGTCGAAAACTGCCCTAACATGGGAAAGGAAATAGCCACCCAAGTCCAGGAAGTGCAGAGAGTCCCATACAGGATAAACCCAAGAAGAAACACACCGAGAAACATAGTAATCAAATTGGCAAAAATTAAACACAAAGAAAAATTATTGAAAGCAGCAAGGGAAAAATGACAAATAATATACGAGGGAACTCTCATAAGGTTAACAGCTGATTTCTCAGCAGAAACTCTACAGCCAGAAGGGAGTGGCATGATATACTTAAAGTGATGAAAGGGAAGAAACTACAACCAAGATTACTCTACCCTGCAAGGATCTCATTCAGATTCAATGGAGAAATCAAAAGCTTTACAGACAAGCAAAAGCTAGGAGAATTCAGCACCACCAAACCAGCTCTACAACAAATGCTAAAGGAACTTCTCTAAGTGGGAAACACAAGACAAGAAAAGAACTACAAAAGCAAACCAAAACAATTAAGAAAATGGTAATAGGCACATACATATCGATAATTACCTCAAATATGAATGGATTAAATGCTCCAACCAAAGACACAGGCTTGCTTAATGGATACAAAAACAAGACCCATATATAGGCTGTCTACAAGAGACCCACTTCAGACCTAGGGACACATACAGACTGAAAGTGAGGGGATGGAAAAAGATATTCCATGCAGATGGAAATCATAAGAAAGCTGGAGTAGCAATACTCATATCAGATAAAATAGACTTTAAAATAAAGAATGTTACAAGAGACAAGGAAGGACACTACATAATGATCAAGTGATCAATCCAAGAAGAAGATACAACAATTATAAATATATATGCACCCAACATAGGAGCACCTCAATACATAAGGCAACTGCTAACACCTATAACAAGAGGAAATTGACAGTAACACAATAATAGTGGGGGACTTTTAACACCTCACTTACACCAATGGACAGATCATCCAAACAGAAAATATATAAGGAAACAGAAGCTTTAAATGACACAATAGGCCAGATAGATTTAATTGATATTTATGGGACATTCCATCCAAAAACAGAAGATTACACTTTCTTCTCAAGTGCGCACAGAACATTCTCCATGATAGATCACATCTTGGGTCACAAATCAAGCCTCAATAAATTTAAGAAAACTGAAATCATATCAAACATCTTTTCTGACCACAACGCTATGAGATTAGAAATGAATTACAGGGAAAAAATACATAAAAAACACAAACACATGGAGGATAAACAATATGTTACTAAATAACCAAGAGATCACTGAAGAAATCAAAGAGGAAATCAGAAAATACCTAGAGACATATGACAATGAAAACACGATGATCCAAAACCTATGGGATGCAGCAAAACCAGTTCTAAGAGGGAAGTTTATAGCTATACAGGCCTACCTCAGGAAACAAGAAAAATCTCAAATAAACAATCTAACCTTACACCCAAAGGAACTAGAGAAAGAAGAACAAACAAAACCCAAAGTTAGCAGAAGGAAAGAAATCATAAAGATCAGAGCAGAAATAAATGGAATAGAAACTAATAAAACAATAGCAAAAATCAATAAAACTAAAAGCTGGTTCTTTGAGAAGATAAACAAAATTCATAAAAACTTAGCAAGACTCATCAATAAAAAGAGAGACAGGACTCAAATCAATTAAATTAGAAATGAAAAAGGAGAAGTTACAACAGACACCGCAGAAATACAAAGCATCCTAAGAGACTACTACAAGCAACTCTATGCCAATAAAATGGAAAACTGGAAGAAATGGACAAATTCTTAGAAAGGTATAACCTTCCAAGACTGAAACAGGATGAAATAGAAAATATGAACAGACCAATCACAAGTAATAAAACTGAAAATGTGATTAAAAATCTTCCAAGAAACAAAAGTCCAGGACCACATGGCTTCACAGGCGAATTCTATCAAACATTTAGAGAAGATCTAACAACCATCCTTCTCAAACTCTTCCAAAAAATTGCAGTGGAAGGAGCACTCCCAAACTCATTCTATGAGGCCACCATCACCCTGATACCAAAACCAGACAAAGATACTACAAAAAAAGAAAATTACAGACCAATATTACTGATGAATATAGATGCAAAAATCCTCAACAAAGTACTAGCAAAAAGAATCCAACAACACATTAAAAGGATCATACACTTGATCATTCATGATCAAGTGGGATTTATCCCAAGGATGCAAGGATTCTTCAATATATGCAAATTAATCACTGTGATACACCATATTAACAAGTTGAAGAAGAACACCATATGATCATCTCAATAGATGCAGAAAAAGCTTTTCACAAAATTCAACACCCATTTATGATAAAAACTCTCCAGAAAGTGGGCATAGAGGCAACCTATCTCAACATAATAAAGGCCATATATGACAAACCCACAGCAAACATCATTCTCAATGGAGAAAAACTGAAAGCATTTCCTCTAAGATCAGGAACAAGACAAGGATGTCCACTCTCACCACTATTATTCAACTTAGTTTTGGAAGTCCTAGCCATGGCAATCAGAGAAGAAAAAGAAATAAAAGGAATACAAATTGGAAAGGAAGAAGTAAAACTGTCACTGTTTGCAGATGTCATGATACTATATATAGAAAATCCTAAAGATGCCACCAGAAAACTACTAGAGCTAATCAATGAATTTGGTAAAGTTGCAGGATACAAAATTAATGCACATAAATCTCTTGCATTCCTATACACTAATGATGCAAAATCTGAAAGAGAAATTAAGGAAATACTCCCATTTACCTCTACAGCAAAAAGAATAAAACACCTAGGAGTAAACCTACCTAGGGAGACAAAAGACCTGTATGCAGAAAATTATAAGACACTGAAGAAAGAAATTAAAGATGATACCAACAGATGGAAAGATATACCATGTTCTTGGATTGGAAGAATCAATATTGTGAAAATGACTATACTACCCAAAGCAATCTACAGATTCAATACAATCCCTATCAAATTACCAATGGCATTTTTTATAGAACTAGAACAAAAAATCTTAAAATTTGTATGGAGACACAAAAGACCCTGAATAGCCAAAGCAGTCTTGAGGGAAAAAAACGGAGCTGGAGGAATCAGATTCGCTGACTTCAGACTATACTACAAAGCTACAGTAATGAAGACAATATGGTACTGGCACAAAAACAGAAACATAGATTAATGGAACAAGACAGAATGCCCAAAGATAAACCCACGCACCTACGGTCAACTAATCTATGACAAAGGAGGCAAGGATATACAATGGCAAAAGACAGTCTCTTCAATAAGTGGTGCTGGGAAAATTGGACAGCTACATGTAAAAGAATGAAATTAGAACACTCCATAACACCATACACAAAAATAAACTGAAAATGGATTAGAGATCTAAATGTAAGACCGGACACTACAAAACTGTTAGAGGAAAACACAGGAAGAACACTCTTTGACATAAATCACAGCAAGATCTTTTTTGATCCACCTCCTAGAGTAATGGAAATAAAAACAAAAATAAACAAATGGGACCTAATGAAACTTCTAAGCCTTTGCACAGCAAAGGAAACCATAAACAAGAAGAAAAGACAACCCTCAGATTGGGAGAGAATATTTGCAAACAAATCAACGGACAAAGGATTAATCTCCAAAATATATAAACAGCTCATGAAGATCAATATTAAAAACCAAACAACCCAATCCAAAAATGGTCAGAAGACATAAATAGACATTTCCCCAAAGATGACATACAGATGGCCAAGAAGCACATGAAAAGCTGCACAACATCACTAATTATTAGAGAAATGCAAATCAAAACTACAATGAGGTATCACCTCACACAAGTTAGAATGGGCATCATCAGAAAATCTACAAACATCAAATGCTGGAGAGGGTGTGGAGAAAAGGGAACCCTCTTGTTCTGTTGGTGGGAATGTGAACTGATAGAGCCACTATGGAGAACAGTATGGAGGTTCCTTAAAAAACTGAAAATAGAATTACCATATGATCCAGCAATCCCACTACTGGGCATATATCCTGAGAAAACCACAATTCAAAAAGACACATGCACCCCAATGTTCATTGCAGCACTATTTACAATAGCCAGGTCATGGAAGCAACCTAAATGCCCATCGAAAGATGAATGGATAAAGAAGTTGTGGTACATATATACAATGGAATATTACTCAGCCATAAAAAGGAATGAAATTGGGTAATTTGTTGAGACGTGGATGGATCTAGAGACTGTCATGCAAAGTAAGTCAGAAAGAGAAAAACATATCGTGTGTTAACGCATATATGTGGACCATAGAAAAATGGTACAGATGAACCAGTTTGCAGGGCAGAAATTGAGACACAGATGTAGAGAACAAACAAAGTGACATCAAAGGGGGAAAGCCGCAGTGGGGGGTGGTGGTGGTGGTGGTGGTGTGATGAATTGGGAGATTGGGATTGACATGTATACACTGATATGTATAAAACTGATGACTAGTAAGAACCTGCTGTATTAAAAAAAAAAAAGATTTGTTCATATGGTGGTATAAGTAATCCCTCTCTTGTATGTGTGTTGTAATTATCTTTTCTCAATTTGTCTTTTCTATTTTGCCTGGCATTTTACTGTTTCTATAATCATACGTATGATTTGTTTTAAAAAAATAAAGTAGCATAACTCAGCTATAAAGATATATGACACCACAAAGAAAAGGATAAAACATTACTATAAACCAACTTGACTTATCAATGCATATGTAAAACCTAGCAATAAAACATTACCAGTTGAATCCCATAGTATATTAGAAGAATAACACACCATGAACAAATAGGGTTTTTTCCAGGATAGCTCAACATTAGAATACTATTATCTTGATAGATGTATTTGATAAAGCTCAACAATCATTTCTGATGTAAACTTATAGTAAACTAGAAATAAAAATCTGCCTCCTTAATTTATAAAAGAGCATTAGCAGAAACCAGTATCACATATCAAAATTAAAGGAAAAAACAAGAAGTTTCTCATCAAAGTCAGTAACAAAATGAGGATGCCAACTCTCACCACTATTCCTCAGCAAAATCATGGAGTCCTAGCCAATCCTAGAAATAGGTATAAATGTTGGTGAGGAATACTTATCAACCTAGAAAATTGTAAAGAATCAAACAAAAAACTATTATAACTAAGAAAGTTTAGAAAGATGGCCAGATAGAATATCTTTCTTATATATCCCAGTAATAGTCAACTGGAAAATTCAGTGGGAGGAACATATCTTTAAAAGAAAAAAATCAATTAAACTTGTGAAAATAAACTAAATGAGGCATGTGTGAGACCTAAATAAAGAAAATGCTACAAAGATGATCTAAATAATTTAAGAAATATACAATGCTTCTGGAACTAAGGATCAATATTGTAAAGATGTCAATCCTTCCCAATTTATCTATAAATTCATTGTAATTTGAGTTAAAGCTGTGAGTAATAATGCAGGAACAAACAAATGGCATGATGGAACAAAACAGAATCCAAAAAGAGACTCGGGTACATAAGGAGATTTAGTATTTGATAAAGGCGGAAAAATGATTTGTATTATTGAACGAATGCCATTCAATCAAATTACTATCCACTTTGTGGAAAAAAGTTAGACATTTAACTCTCATCATAAAACAAAAATAAATTCCACATTGATAAAGATCTAAACATATAAACAAGAGTTCTATAAACCATAAAGAAAAAGACTGACATATTTAATAACATCAAATTTTTAAAAACCTTTATGTGGCTAAAGAGAACTTAAATTGCGAAAAAATATTTGCATTATATTACAGAAAAATGGTTAATATCCATTAAAAAAAGAACTCCTAGTCAATATATAAGAAACACAGCCCAAAGGACATGAATAGAAGAAAATTCACAAAAGAAATAAAATTAAATACTAACCCTCACTAATTAAAGAAATGCAAATTTAAAAGCTCTGTTTTACATTCTGTCTAACACAGTAATTCTACTTCTAGGGCTTTTGCCCTAAAGAAATAATCCCGTGGACATGTAAAGATATAAGAATGTTCATTTCATCAGCGTCTCTAAAAGAAAAATATGCTGAAATTGATTAAATAAATTGAGGACAAGACATATAAAATCCTACATATACATAATATGGAATACATAGAAAGAGAACCACAATTATTGTTATATTAAGTTAAAAATAAAAATGTGCTATAGACAATATGCTATGATCCAATTTTTGTAAATATAAATAAATAAGAGCAAAAAAAAATTAAGAGAAAGGGTACAGTATTTTTAAAAACCTTCCATTAACCATGAAAATTTGATTAATTATAACCAATTATAAGTGCATTCAGCACTATGAGCCACAACAGTTCACATTATTAATATTTAACATGACAATTACAAAGTTATCAAATACAATGAGGGATTTTTTTTTTTTTTTGGTCTTTGGTTCTATAAGCAAAGGAGGTCAAGGTTTAAATGAGCAGAATAAATTGATTTTAAGCTCCAGCTCTTCCAATAAAAGTGCAACCTAATTAAGTATAACAGCTACAGCTTTAGACAAATGTAAAACATTCAGTAGAAATTCTGACAAAAAATGTATTTGCCACAAATTGGTTGTAGCTATGATGTGTGGAATTGGAAAGAAATGTAATGAGCTGTTAACAGACATTTTTAACCAAGGAAAAATGAACTGAATTTGGCCACATTTTCCATCTGTTACAATGACTTATATAAGAGCTGATAAAGCAGATGAAGTACCGTTGTCCAACAGGAATTTAACATTAAATTACGTGTACCAATGAGAAAAGCTACTCTTAAACTGTAGTGAACTGATTCAAAGATTATTTCTTTTCTTTTTGCATACAAAAGGGAAATGGTTTTCTAGAGCCAAAGTTAAAAAAAAAAGATCATCTCAGACTGAGGCAGGCAATTGGCATCATAGACTGATTTGGAAAGCACAGAGTAGGAAAAGAAAGAGCAATGGACATGAAACATTTACACCTTGGTGGTTTATCCTGCATTTAGTGTGTTTCCTCCCATCAAAAGCAAACCCGATTAACCTAGGCTTTTTTTAGATTTAATTTAGGTAATGATCGTGCTCCAATGAACAGTAGGAGAAATCTTTCAAAACCAATTTTAAGTTCGATAGAGATTTTAGCTTTGTTTTTAGAAAAGAAATTTATTAATATCTACTTATAGAGCTATATAAGTTAATTTAACTTTTTATTTTGAAATTTTAGACATGGCAGACCTGCAAAAATACTACAGAGGTTTTCTATATACCACCCACTCTCCTTCCCGTAAGGTTTGCCACTTGTAAAACCATGGTACGATGGTCAAAACTCTAAAGAATAAACATTGGTACAGTACTGCTAACTAAATGACAGACTTCAGTAGGATTTTTGCAGTTTTTCTACTTTTTTGCCCTTTCTGTTCTAGGATCCAAGCCAAGATCCCACATTGCATTTAGTTATCACTTCTCCTCAATCTCCTCCAGTCCCCTCCAACCTTCATTCTTCCCATGTCTTTCATGACCTTGGCATCTCTGAAGAATGCTGGGCAGAAGTTTTGTTTTATCTCTCTCAGCTTGAGTTTGTCTGATATGTTCTCATTATTCGATTGAGGTAGGAATTTGGGAGAAGACTACCACAGAGTTAGTATGCCCTGCTCAGCACACCCTATCTGGTGGTACATGATGCCAATCTGCCATTATTACTGATGCTCATCTTGATCATTTGCTTACAGTGGTGTCTGCCTAGTGTCTCCACTGTAAAGTAACTATTTTCCCTTAGTAATTAACAAATATTTCAAAGTTATATAAATATCTTGTTCCTCAAACTTTTGAAGTGGGTCACAGAAGAAAAATTAGGTAACAATCTGTTACGGAATGGAATTCATTGGTGTAAAATCACACGTTAAGGATATATTTTGAACGATATAAATACAAATCAATTCATCTAATGTTGACTCTATGTAAGTGAGAGTTAATTAGCCACTTTAAAAGCAGTATTAGGTATTTTACTGCTTTTTATTTAGAAGTTTTTGTGAAAATTGAGGAAACAACTCAATTAGCCTTGAAAATTTTATTGCAAAAAGTGACAGAATTCATACAGTTCTTTCCTGCAATTCAGTTAGAAGAGTATTCCAAAATATCTTAATTTATTTTTCTTTGTCACACTTGATTTATCTCAAATCAAGAGTTGTAAACATTATAAATCTAAATATGTATTTATTAAATGTGAGACAAATTATACTTTTACAAATAACTCCATGTTTAACATGAAATTATCAAGACTTTTTCACTCTACAGGATGATTTTTATTTTTAATTAAGTGAATTAGCATTTGATATAGATATCTGTTAGATTTACAAACTATTTCTCATCAAAATCCAGATTTTGAGTTTAATTTGAAAAGACAGAGAAGATCTGATAATCCTGATCTTACCTCAATACTCCAGTAATTCACCATTGTTGAGATCTGGCTATCATTCTACATTTTGCCACAAATCTTACCAATTTCTACTGCATTTATAAACTGACTCATGTATTTAAGATACCTTTTTGAAATCTCTGGACATTCACATTTCCGATCCTTGATGCAGAGTGTGCAATAGAAAGTAACTATTAAAACATCATTAAGGACACCATTAAATGCAGCCACTTGGCTTTTTTGTTTTTTGGTTGGTTTTATTTTGCTTTGTTTTTTAATACTACCCCGTGAAAAAAGAAAGATAGAAGCTATTTTTAACTATCAAATATCACAGTCATGATAATTGGAACATTTCATTACACTAATTTCTGGTAAAATTCTGTTTAAAATAGTTGCTATTTATTTTTAAGCAATTTATAAAATTGAATTGCAATGAAAAAAACACCTGGGGATTCAATTAAAATGGAAACAGCAACTGAGTAAAAATTAAGAGAAATCCCTCTATTAGCCAACACTAATGAGGCTCTGCCCCTTACAAAAGACTGTTTTAAAGATCAAAGACACTTGATCGAGGACCTCTAATTAAAAAGAAGTATTGTGTTACAGAAGACAATTTTAACTTTTCAACATAATCTATTTAAAACTTAAGTTATAATTAATGGGCTAAATGCTCAACATCCCAAGGTTTATCACCTGATGGTTTTAAAGATGACACCATCCCAAAAGCTTCATAAAAGCACAGGAAGAGATTTTGAGAAACATATAAAAAATAAGCTCTTCGAAAAGCTCTTTATGTAATAATAAACATTATATAAATAGCAACAGAAGCAAATCAAGATACACTTGTAAACCAAAGAGCCCTTACAGAAAATCATTTTTATACTCACATTTTACGCTATTGTACCTCAATGACACTTCACTCATTTTCTCATTGATGAAATGGAGAAACTAAAGAGTGTCTACCTCAGAAGATTGTTTTGAAAATGGATGAGTTAATATTCTAAAGTATTTTAAGCAATATTACTATTAATATAAGGGCTAGACAAATACGTAACTGAATTCAACCAAGGTTAATGGAACACTTATCTAGGCACTGGAGTTACAACAGTGAATAAAACAAAGTCAGAGAGACAGTAAATAAATAAACTATGATAGTAGATGCATGGATATAGATATTAAATAAAAAGCATGACGTTATGGCCAAGGACAGAGGTACTGTGAGGTCGGGCACTGTTATTTTATCCGGGGCAGCCAGGGAACTCATAAACCATAGTGTAGGACTTGAAAAGCGACAGGAGGTACCTAGGAGTCATGCAAGTATCTGTTAGATGAGCTTTCCAAGGAGAGGGCATAGCTCAAGCACAGACATGGAAGCTGGAGCTTGGCTAAAGGCACCATGGGATAGCAAGGAGGCCAGCCTGGCTGGAAAATAGCAAGATGGGGTAGAGTGGAGACAGATGAGACTAAAGATTGGCTACATCATGTGGGGACTTTTACAGAGACTCTGGTTTGTCAACTGAGTAAGAAAGGAAGACCATCTTTCTGGCTGTAACAAAAGTATCATGTAAAAGTGAGAAGTATCAGTTATCTTCTCATGGAAATTTTGACATTTAATATTTAGTTTAAATGGAATAACCCACTGTAGGCAACTTTCTGTTGTCTAGGATCAAACACGATTATACTCTAGTAACTATTTAAAAATAAAGAATGGAGGAAACTGATCTTGAGCCCTTCCCTTTAGCCTCAGGGACACCTGAAGATTAGCCCTTGGTTGTATTTTCCTACTTTGCAATAATGATAAGGACTCTTTACCACATACAGCAACTGTTCAATTCGTGAATTAGCTCAGATGAATCAACACAAAAATAATTTAAAGGAATTTCTCAACAAGAACCAGTAAATAAGAAATGAATTGCTATACATAATAGACTCATAAATATTTATTACCAGCTATTCAGAAAACTGCTCTTTCTCTGATCTTATTAGATCAAACCAATCTTTGATTAAAAACTGAGCAATCAATATGCTTTGAATACACAGTTGTTAATTATATAGCACCCTAACTAACCATCACAGGTGTGACTGAAGGAGTAACAACCAATTAAAGATGTCCACATCCAAATTCCTGGAATCTTCGCCAAACAGGTTACCTTCTATGGCAAAAGGGACTGTATAGATAAAAGTTAAGTATCTTGAGATGTGGAGAATAT
Source organism: Orcinus orca (assembly GCF_937001465.1). NCBI lineage: Eukaryota > Metazoa > Chordata > Mammalia > Artiodactyla > Delphinidae > Orcinus > Orcinus orca. The sequence continues at coordinate 8,913,480 of NC_064573.1, read as the reverse complement.
CGTGGATTATCCTGAGGAGTCCAATCAAAGCACAAGGGTCATTATAAAGGGAGGCAGGAGGTTCAGAGTCAGAGAGAGGGATGGAAGATGCTATCCTTCTGGCTGTGAATATGACATTTTGGGCTACAAGATAAGGAAATGTGGGCCATTTCTTGAAGCTAGAAAAGACAAGGAAATGGACTCTTCCCAATAGCTTGAAGAAGGAACACAGTCCTGCAGAAATCTTGACTTTAGGATTTCTGACTTTCAAAACTATAAGAAAATAATGCTGTTTAAAGCCACTGTGCTTTTGGTAATTTGTTGCAGCAGTAATAGAAAGCTAATATAGCAGGTAAAATAAAAATGCATGATTAGATTTTCTCTGTTTAAAGTTTTTTGGGTTTTTTTTCCCGACTTAAATCTAATGAGAGAAGTAAGATTGATTGCATGGAAAACTAAAAACAGAACAAGAAAACCTTAATCCACTTTTGTTATCTGTAAATAATGAGGGTTGAATAGTTATTTCTACCAACTCTGGAATTATTATCACATTTCCCTTTTATTAATAATCCAAAGAAGTGTGACTAATCTGCCTCTTCTAATTTTGCACCAACTCTCCAAATTTACAATACAATAATAAGGACTTTAATAAATTATTTTACTTTTTTAAATAATTATTTTACTTTTAGTTATTCTGACATATCAACTTCTCACAAAATATAGGCATCCGGTAAGTATTTCTTGAATAGATCAACATATTAAAATGTACCAACCCATCAGAGCCAACATATCCAAAATTAAACCAATCTTTTGCTCAAACTCATTTGTTTCAATCTGTCTTCCTTAGATTCTCTTAATGAAACTTTCAGTGTCCTAGTTTTCAAGAAATTATTTATTACCAAGCACTTATTTTCCATAGACAAATTATTTTTTCAAGTCAAGCAATACAAGGCTATATTTAATTAGGATTACCATATATCTATACTTTAAAATCAGCAGCAAATTAACCTACCTAAGTGAAATGAAAAAAGTAAAATTAATTAAATTCTCATAGAGTAATGTGATCTTCTCTTTAAGCTCTAGTTTCACAATAACTTAGGGAAAATGTCAGTAAGATGCATACACTGTTTAATAATTATAACTTTTGTAGAAGATAATTTGGCCACACAGTACTTGGGCACGAAATTAAAAAGGTAGATAGAGAAATTTTAGGCAGAACACATAAAATATATGATAAGAATTAAAGTATTTTATAATGTATCTTTTATGAATGAGGACATATCTAACATTTTTGAACCAGACTACATATAATATCATCAAATTGGCTTCAAAATTTATGCAATATATTTTATATTATAATATATAGTATATCATAATTTATCTTAATATACTATATTTATGAAAAATTAGAAGCCAATTTATATACTTATATTTCTGTAAATAGGAAACATTTGACCTGGAGAAGACTCTGAGAGAATAAAGTATTTTTATCACCAAAATTGTAGAACTGTTTGAGGAATGAGGATTTGGAGTCTTTATTTCTCCCCAAAATCAAGCTAGGTCATGAGCAAAAGTTTCCAGTAGCCTACCTAACTGGCTCCAGAAAATAATTATCTGTAGTGGAGGCTTCCTAAAAGTGTTTTGTTTGTTTCTTTGTTTTTTTAAATTTCTTTTTTTGTTTGTTTGTTTTATTTATTTTTGGCTGGGTTGGGTCTTCGTTGCTGCACACGGGCTTTCTCTAGTTGCGGTGAGCGGGGGCTACTCGTTGCAGTGCACGGGCTTCTCATTGTTGTGGCTACTCATGTTGTGGAACAAACGGCTCTAGGAGTGCGGGCTTCAGTAGTTGTGGCGTGCGGGCTTATTTGCTCCGCGGCATGTGGGATCTTCTTTGACAGGGCAACAATACAACTTTGACAGGGCCGGAACCCCTGTCCCCTGCATTGGCAGGCAGATTCTTAACCACTGCGCCACCAGGGAAGCCCCAAAAAGTGGTTTTATTTGAGCACAGACCACATAAGTTTGATTCAGATTACAGTGTTCTGCAATATAGTTACTCCTTTCTCCAAAAGATTACTGTGTTAAAATAAGTTTGAGGACTTGCTTGATTATTCACAAAGTACTAGCAGATTTAAAACTCTAAAAAGTCACATATGAAAGAAACCTGTATATCTTTTCTAAATCCTTTGTATCCACTAGGAGTATTATGTACTATCCATAGAAATTCTTGAAATTTTCCAGGACCTTCAGATATAGATGAGTCCTGAAAAAAAACTTATTGCCTTTATAATTTAATAAAAGCCTTCAAAAGTAATATTAATAAATACTTTAAATGTCTACAAGATATATTGGGTGCTGTTCAGGCACTGCTTATTAATCTGTTAAATATGTTTAAGCAAGAATAAAGTGAGTTTGTTCTCAATGGAAAATTATCATTATCAACACAGAATTATTTTTTCATTATTTTATAGACAAATTTATGTATTGAATGAAGGATGCCAGATAATAATCACTTTCTGCAGTAGAGAGGAAAACCTTTCAAAGTAAGCAATCCTATGGCCTTCCAAGTTCTCAAGTTCCTAAAACGGTCTCTTCTTGATTAATCTGCATCATTTAGTGCCTCCAGGACCTTTTGATTATGGAAATTATTTTTCAAAGAATTCCTATTACCATCACTCAGAAAGCTCTGTTCTTCAGAATGAAGATGGGAATAAAGATAGTACTGTTTTCCCTGTATTTACACACTTTACTATACAGATGTACATATGTGTGGGGATGTGGCTGCTTTACTACAAGCAGGAGAATTACCTAGATTTTACTTAATCCCCAGCCCCTGACATAGAACCTAAGGCTTATTGGACACTCACAAACTTATTAAATGAGTTACAGGTGGGTTTTTAATTCAGGTGACCTGGGGTTTAATTTCAGTTCAACCTAGTTTTATGACTATAATTAACTAAAATTAATTACTAGTATTAAAACAAAGTTATTTTTGTCATATAACAATTAAAATATGTATCAATCTGTTGTCAGTTCAATGATTTACAAATAATCCAATAGGATTATGGAATATAAGAAATGTAAGAGATAAATGAGAACTTGGCACATATTTATTATAACACCTCCTTTTCAGGTATTTGAACTGCTGCCTTGAGATCATGTGGATTCTTTCCATTTCCTGAGGGGCTATCTTGGGATAAGTGGAATATGAAATTTATTCTGAAACATAATATAATAAATGGTCATACTGCATTTTATAGTGTATGCTATTACTATTGCTGATTAACCTGAGAAATGTTAATTTGTTTTTCAGAACTGAAAGTAAATCGAAAATTATAAGCAGAAATACAAGAATTTGATGAATTAATGAATTACTAATTCATTCATTAATGAAGATATAAGTTTTGCAATATTTACACATTAAGGTAATCTCCAGAAAATTACTAGAATTCATCAGTAATAAAGATATTGTATTTTAAAAATTAAATATTTTCACCTAGTTTTGCTTATTAAAAGTCATTGTAAATAAATGTTTTGTTTTGCTCACAAAAGAAAATAGAAATACAAATATTTGGGGATTAGTAGTAAAATCTGTGGCTCAGGAAATTATTCTGGCTTTAGAATAAGAAAGAATATGAGATGTTTTTAGACTGACTTTAGTTTCAGATCAGTGAAATTTATGAGGCTAATAGGAGTATATTTTAAAACAAATTTTCTTTATGTTTTCTGAAGTGACATATGCATTATTGGTAGGATTAAATAGATTGAAGAAACAGAATCAGATAAATATGAGAGACAATAATGCTAAATTTTTTTACTTGGATGAGACACATTGTGAATACAGTAGTGAAAAGATTCTTGAAAATTTACTAACATTTGTTTACAGATATACAACTTTGATGATGAAAAACTACTGGTAGGAATTTATATTCTCCTATGATTTATTCAAATTAAGTATGCACACAGCCATGATCCAGCAATTACACTCATATATATCTCAAAGAAAATTCTCACAGGTCCATAAAGCAATATGAATAACATTATTTATTGCAGCACAACCTTTTGTTGTGATTGGTGAGAGGCTAACTATTCATCTATCTGGAAGACTGGATAAGTTTTATATGGAAAATTATTTAGCAAGAAATAATAATGGATATTGAATATACACATAGCGACAAGGTTGGATCTGATATAGTACTCAGTAAAAAAAAAAGGAACAGATGATGAATGTGTATATACATACATACATATATGTGTACATGTGTGAATGATTTACCTAAAAAATAATATTTCTGAAAGAATAATGCAAAGGAAAGATACATATTAAACTATACGTATTGATTAGATTGATTATAAATGTGTAGAGGCAAGAGGAAAACAGGAGAGGGGCATGGGATAAAAAGCAAATAAATTATTAAATAAAAATAGAAAGAGACTTTCTGGAGGTTGATAAGAATGTACCACAAATTTAGGAATGTATTTAACTCAATCGCTTACTGCAGAGCTTTTTATTAATTTTTTTTTCATTTATACAGGTGACAGTGATTCATTTTTTAAATCTATGTTTATTAAGTTCTCAGCAACTGTTGTATCTCATTTTAGATGCTAGCAATGCAGCAGTGAATGACAGACAAAAATACTTTCGCAAGGGTTTCCCTGGTGGCGCAGTGGTTGAGAGTCCGCCTGCCGATGCAGGGGACACGGGTTCGTGCCCCGGTCGGTGAAGATACCACATGCCGCGGAGAGGCTGGGCCCATGAGCCATGGTCGCTGAGCCTGCGTGTCCGGAGCCTGTGCTCCACAACAGGAGAGGCCACAGCAGTGAGAGGCTCGCGTACAGCAAGAGAAAAAAAAGAAAAATACTTTCCCTGATAGAACTTACATATTTTAATATAATAATATTTGAAAGTTATATTTTATATAAAAATTATTGGAACATTCAAATAGAATTTTTTTTTTTTTTTTTTATTGGTACGCGGGCCTCTCACTGTTGTGGCCTCTCCCGTTGCGGAGCACAGGCTCCGGACGCTCAAGCTCAGCGGCCATGGCTCACGGGCCTAGCCGCTCCGCGGCATGTGGGATCTTCCTGGACCGGGGCACGAACCCGTGTCCCCTGCATTGGCAGGCGGACTCTCAACCACTGCGCCACCAGGGAAGCCCAAATAGGAAATTTTTTAAGATCTTTCCTTGTTTACAAAATTATTTAGAAAAATCAGATCACTGCTACTGGCCAGCAGAAAATATTAAGGTAGACCTAGAATACAAGCTCTTAGAGATACCAATCAATAAATATTTTTTGAATGTTTGAATAATTTATCCACTCCACTTTCAATTATAAATGCAAAATACACATTTGGAAAGACCAAACTGGTAAATCTATGATAAACTTTAAAGATTTCAATTCACTAATTGAATTATTAAAACTCAGAGAGGCAAACTTAATTTTATGTGTAGAATATAGAAGTTTAACTCCATGAAAAAAAAAAAAAAGTCAGTCCAAGATACTCAAAAGCTAAAGTCAATTCAAAGGGATTATTTCCCATTAAGGGTTCTGAGCTATTGAACTGTAGCTTCAGAGAGAAGAAAGTGGGAATTTATGGTGGATAGTAAAAGCAATTAAATGTAGAATTAAGTATATCACTTGGAAATACTCTTTGCTTTTTAACTAGACTTTTAATCTTCAGAAATATTACACCAAATGAAATTTTTCATGGGTTCTTTATAATATGAATAATATGAAAAGGTAAAGTTCAGAAGTAGCTTTCTGCTTTGCTATAAAGGTTTGCTGAGCTCATAGTTAGGTACTGACTCAATAATGCTAAGGTTAATACTTACCCTCATTTCAGTGCATCTTGTAATTGACAAAAAGCACTGATCAATTCAATCATAATTAAAATGGGATGAGTTTGAATACCATGTAAGACTGCATTCCAGTAAATCTCTTCAGGTAAACTAGAGCTTAATTGAACTGAGTGATGACTACTGACTTGAGGCATGATTGGTTGGAGATTATGTAAGGAAAATATTATTTTCTAAAAACTGAATTTTTTGTTGTGATTTTTATTTATGTGAAGGATACAGTTTTGTGTGTTTTAAATATGAATCACTATTATGTTTTATTTTATTATTTTGGGTTCTGTCTCAGTTCAGGCTGCTATAACAAATATACTATAGACTGGGTGGCTTAAGCAACAAACATTTATTTCTCTCAGTTCTGGAGGCTAGAAAGTCCAAGATCAAGGTGCCAGTGGAGGGGGTGTCAGGTAAGAGCATGCTTCCTTGTTTGCAGATGACTGTCTTTTTGTATTCCTCACATGACGGAGAGCAGAGGGACAGTAAGCAAGTTCTCAGGTGCCTTCTTATCAGAACACTAACCCCATACATGGGGGCTCCACATTCATGGCCTAATCACCTCCCAAAGACTCAAGCTCCTAATACCATAACACTGGGAGTTTCAACATGTGGATTTTGAAGGGACACACTCAATCTGTAGCAGTTTCTGCCATATAAAAAGATACTAAAGCAAGGACATTAATATGGGTAGTTTGTTCAGAAGGTGACCCTAAGAGGCCAGAGTGAAGAAGTGAGGACGAGGTTTCAGGAAAGCAGAGAGAGCCAACAAAGTGGACTTGACCAAGCTGCCACAGCATGGTTGTGCCAGTGATTAAGCCACTGTCTCTCAGCTCCAAATCCACCCTTGTACATGTATCAGCTCCAAATGCACCCTTGTACACGTAACCCGGGCAATCCCCATTCTGTTTTTCCAGCTTGCTTACTGTTAGGCTCTGCTAGTAAGACAGCCAAAGGGCGACTATAGGCCTGGAGGGGAAAGAAGCCACTAGCTCCTTTCTCTCTGCTTCCAGGTGGTATCTGATTTGCCTGCCATTCCCGTAGGCTCCCCCCTAACAGGCTCTGGTTACACCAGGCAGCAGTTCTTCTGGTAACAATTGTTCAACTAAAGTTTCTCTATGACTTTCAGAACCAAAACGAATTAAGTTCCCCTCAGAAGCCAGCACCAGAACGTGTCCTTTCTGGGACATCCAGACTACTTGCCACTTCCTGTTACAGCAGGGACAATTAGCTGAATTTCACGATTCTCTTCAAAATTTCAAGACAACCAGGGTTCCTGTGGACTATACTGTGACTAAGAGCAGAGGAGTTTAAATAGCCTCAGTAATTTTCCCACGTAAAAGCTATTTATTAACTCTTTTCTCCATTTTCTAAAAGGCTTTGTAAAGAACACATTTGCCACATTAACTTGCTGACCTGATTTAGAAAAGACATACCTGGCACCACAGCTGCAGCTGGAGCAATGTCTTGGTTAAGATTACAACAGTCCCCACTCTTGTGCAAACATCTATTTGGTAGCTGCAGGGGCTGCAGAATAGATATGGCAGGACAATGTCTTTGATAGTGTCACTAACTACAATTCCACTGCTGTGAGGAATCACTATGCTTTATCATCATGGTTAGGGTTGGGCGGGCAGTTTCTGGGACCTCCAACTGGCTTTTTCTATTGTGGCAGCTCTTACTCTGCAGGAAAGGAAATTAATTTAAGGGCTCTACCAGCTGCTAAGTAGATTCATTCCAATTATGTACTTGAGGACCAAGGCAATGATGACAGAGGACCCACAGCAAGAGACTCCAGCCAGGACTCTATTCACACATGAGCACCATCTGCCTCCACTCTAACTGCCTGGTCGTGCTGGCATTTGGGGCCCCCTTCTATCTTCAACTGCTCTCACCTAGCCTGGCATTCTTTTCCTCCAGTGGGCGATCCAGCTGACTAATGGGCACAGATAAATTTGGATAAGATTTGAAAGAGTATTTATTGTTTTTATTCGTAATGATATTTCAGGGTCATTTCTCAGAGGGAACCAGCCAATCCACAATCAATGGGTCTCAGACCTGAGATCTGGCTCAGGCGAAAAACTGGGCAAGGCTTAACAATTTTCCCTATTAGTAGATGACATAAGTCTTCTATTTAGTTGCACTTAATTTTTTTCTGGTTGTACAGGTAAGGAGTATCCTACGGGACTTCTCATCTACATGGTCTGTAGGAGCACCAGGCAAGGTCTGTTAGACCTCACCATATATCCCTGCAGGCCACACTCACTGACACCCCAATATTGCTGATCATGACAGTAATTATGTCAACCATGCCCCTGACAGGTAAGTGTCACCACCTGGATTCTGCTGATTTAGAATTCTTTCAATCTCATTGACTTTAGGGGGCCCTTGCACAGTGTTGGTGGGAATGTAAATTGATGCAGGCACTGTGGAAAACAGTAAGGAGACTCTGCAAAAAACTAAAAATACAACCATATGATCCAGCAATTTCACTCCTGGGTATTTATCCAAAGAAAATAAAAACGCTAATTCCAAAAGATACATGCACCCCAATGTTCATAATGGCTTCATTTACATATATATATAATGGAATATTGCTCAGCCATAAAAAAAGAATGAAATTTTGCCATTTCCAACAACTTGGATGGACCTGGAGGGTATTATGTTTAATGGAATAAGTCAGACAGAGAAAGACAAATACTGTATGATATCACTTATATGTGGGATCTAAAGAAATAAACTAGTGAATGTAACAGAAAAGGAACAGACTCACAGATATAGAGGACAAACTAGTGGTTACCAGTGGGTTGAGGGAAGAGGGAAGGGCAAGATAGGGGTAGAGGATTAAGAGGTACAAACCACTGTGTATAAAATAAATAAGCTACAAGGATATATGTGCAGCACAGAGAAGAAAGCCAATACTTCATAACTATAAATGGAATATAAACTACAAATATTTTGAATCACTGGGTTGTACTTCTGAAACTAAAAAATGTAAATCAAAAAATAAATAAATAAAACATACTACACGGACAAATAATAACTCCATCCTGAGGGACTGCTTTCTTAGGCCACTTTCATTATATCTACCTTACTTTTGTTTGCACCCAAAAGCAGAGCCTGAAACAAAAGTTTGGTTTTAAGCACATTATTTGGGAGGTAATTTCAGGAACTAGGGGAGAGACTGAGGAGAGTGAGATGGGAAGAGGGGAAGGACGAGGAAGCATGCGTAATTGATCTGCACTGTTGTGGGAACATGGTGCTCATTCCTGTGGGGGATCCTCTGAGGATCCAGGAAGGATGCACCTCAGCTTTTTCCTCTGATACGGTAAGAAGAAATGTATCTACTAACTCCCATCCCATTTGATTGACTGTTACCTCTGGGGGCCTTAATAGTCCAAGATTTTAGGCAGCCTCTTTGTGCTTCTTGGATGACCTTCCTTGCCTTCAGGTCAAAACCAAACAAACAAAAACGCAGAATGAGGCTGCAGAAGCTTGCTTGTGGCAAGGCAGTGGCATCAGAACCACCACTGTTGCAGTGATACCAAGATGAGTGGAGGGGAATATCAAATGGGCACAAAATTAATAGATTGTGAAAACAACTGTTGTGCTAGTTGATAGATAAATGAGGGGCTCAGAAGTAGACTCAAGTCCATGTAAAAATGTATGATGAAAACAATATTTCAAGTTAATGGACAAAATATGTAATTTTCACAATACACTTCCAGAATTAATGAATCATCAGTTCTTTGACTGAATTATTTGACTATCCCATCATCTTTGGAAAAAAATAATGAAACTTATTGCAGTGACCGTAATGTATTAATGATAACTGAATTCATATAACTGTGTGATTTAATGTTACAACCTTACCCTATACCGCAAGTTTAATAATCACTGTGTCATCTTCAGTTTTCCCAAAGAAAGGCACACATTAGCATTTATACAAAGAAACTCAGTGAATTATTAGTTACCATTGTGAATGAACAGAATTCAAAGGTTTTATTTTGGATATTATAATTTTTAAAAGAGAATGAAAGCATTTTTTTCAGAAAGCTAAGGTTTTTTAATAAGGCATAATATTCCGGAACAAAATATTGGTGCCTAATTTATTTTCCATAAAAATGTAACAGGTAAAATTATATGTACATTTAAAGTAATGACCCTACTAACTATACTATAGAAACAGGGAAAAGGAAAAGTAGAAAAAGCATCAACTGGAGGATTAGGAGATTTGCCCAAGTTTAAGAGCCTTAGGAATTGATATAATATTTGAAACCATTTCTGACTCCCAAGAAAATTGACTGTGTGCCTATGAAAGAAAATTACCATCAGAAAGAGCACAGCAGGAAACAGATAAATCTTCTAGAAAAAGTACTTAGGCAATATTTAGAGAGGTTTTGTCTTACGTCTACAGGAGAAACAATGTGAGAACTGAGGATTAAGAGTTCTTCATAGAGAAAAAGAAAAAACAAATGAAACAAGATTGACAGCCTACTCCTGACAGACTTCATATCCAAGAAAGGAGAAGAAGGAGGAAGAGGAGGAGGAAGGGGCCAAAAATGTGTCAATAAGGACAAAACAGAACTGCTGTATAGACTGTATTATACAACAAATGGGAAGTAAAACCAATACAGGCTTCTTCTAATGGGAAAAAAATATCATAAGGAATTTACATTTTAATGATGGTTATAAATGTACAACTTTTTAAGAAGTCTTTGGACAAAGCCACAAAAATAAATTAAATGCAGCTGCTCTGAGTTTTAAAGAAAGCATTTACTCAGTGACATGAGAAGAAATTTTATCTGATCAAAAAACAGATCAAGAACTAACATATAAAATAATAAACAGAGGCAAGGCCTATACACTAAAGAACCTAAAAAAAAGACTTGAGTCAAGAGAGAGATATGTTTCTTTAGCATGGAAAGTTCCAATGTTGTAAAAATAGCAATTCTCTTTTAATTAATCCATAATTAAATCCACTCCCCATATAAATTTTTATTTTGAATTTGAAAGGATGGCTCTAAAATTTACCCTAAAAATGTGTAAAAATGGCTAAGAAATGTTCTGAAAACAAATGAAAAATAAAGTAAGATTTGCTCTGTCACAAAAATAATAAATTATAAAAATAATTGTGGTGCATGTAGACACTCAGATTAATGAGGAGCCCCAAAATAGGCTCAAATTCAGATAAAATCATATTATGTGATGAAGACAATTTATTAATGCAGTGGACAAAATGTATCATACTCACAGTATGATGCTGAGTCAACACATTTTTTGGTATAGCAATTCATATTTCTTGTTTTAGTTATGATGTTTAGGACATGCTCATTGTTGATACTGGACCTCTAAACAAATATGTTCTCTCTTTGTTTACCAGAGTATTCACTAAAATTCTTGAAGCCTGTAAATCTCAGTTGTAAGTAAGGTGAGGCAACTTTGCCAAAGTAAAATAGCTTGACGTTAGTTTGGAATGCTAGGTTGACTTTAAGAGTGTGACTGATTTTCATGACAAATTGAAACAATTGCCAGCTACTTTTATCCTTCAATTCCCAGCTTTTAAATGCCTGAATGTCGTTAATATCTTGATCTCTATAGTCAACCCAATTTAAAAAATTCCTGTAGCTTTCTTTCTTAGTCATAATATAGTCATATATAGTACGTAGTGAAAAAGCTGTAACATTTAGTTTCCAGTTGGTTGGGGTCCACTTGTTTGAAGTAAAAAGAGCCCACTCTTAGTGCTACAATTTGAACAAATTAGACTGTAAATGGGCTAAAATATCTGGTATATTAGCTTAGACTGTGTGGCTAGCCTACCACAAACTACAACTTAGCAAAAGGCCAAAGGGGCTTCAGATCTCAGCTGGGAGATGTAAAGAGCTTGAAAGTTGTAAGTCCCACCTAGAAAACATGAAAAATCTGGACTAACTGAAAGTCAGTGACATTTCTTGGATCCACCAGACAACTGAGTTTCAGGACAGCCTCCTATTAGGCATCTGGAAAGAGGGTCAAATTCAGAAAGAGCCAAGATATGCTTAACTGGAACAGAAGCCGCTGGACTCTTTAACTGGTAATAACATGTAAATGGTAATTTTGACAAACTGCTGGAGGCTGAGTGTGAACTAGGATGAGAGTGAGAAACTGTTGAGACCCACAGTCTTAGGGGGGACCCCACATATTCATGGGATAACTTACAGGAACCTAAATAGGTTTTCACAGCAAAGATCCCCAAAAGAGGATCCTTTTGGCCATGGTAGGGAGAAGAGAAGAATAATCCTTGTGAAAACACACTCAGACTCTCCATAAAATATGCCTATTTTCAAGGAATAAAGATGTTCCAGAGCCTTGACCCAGAGCTGAGGGGGAGAGGCGTTCCTCTTACACCAGCTCCTTCTAACATTCCACATTTACAGGGAGGTAGAGGGAAGCTACCGAAGAAAAAACTCGTGTGAAGTTCACAGACCAGCGGCAGAGGTCCACTGAAAGAATGAAATGTAATTGAATTCAACTGGTATGCTCCCTGACACCTCACCTCCACAGCAGCAGGGCTCCAGGATAACAGTAGTAGGAACAGACGAAAGAGCTGCAAGACACAGACTCTCTCTGAGGAGCGCTACTTAGGAAAGCCCAAATGGGGGAGGCAAAAACAAGAACATTAGAGAAATATGGCAACTCTGGCACCATCACCAAACAAAATGTAACTCCTAGCCAGATTAACACAAATCTTCACACTAGAGGTTTATTTACCTCTACTTCTGTTACCCAGTACAACATATATGGCTTTCAACAACCATCATAAAAACCCTGGTGGCGCAGTGGTTGAGAGTCCGCCTGCCGATGCAGGGGACACGGGATTGTGCCCTGCTCCGGGAGGATCCCACATGCCGTGGAGCGGCTGGTCCCATGAGCCATGGCCACTGAGCCTGCGCGTCCGGAGCCTGTGCTCCGCAACGGGAGAGGCCACAACAGTGAGAGGCCCGCGTAACGCAAAAAAACAAAAACAAACAACAAAAAAAAAACTTACAAGACATACCAAAGGCAAGAAAAGCAAGTCTGAAGAGACAAAACCAGACTTTGAGATGATGAGGTTGCAATTATCAGTGAATTTGAAACAACCATGAATAATATGGTAAGGGAGCTAACGGAAAAAATAGACAAACTGCAAGAACAAATGGGTAAGGTGAGCTGAGAAATGGGAACTCAAACACAAATCAAAAGGAAATGCTAGAAATCGAAAGTACTGTAACAGAAATGAAGGATGCCTGCTATGGGCTCATGAGTATATTCGACACAACCGATGCAAGAATCAGTGAAGGTCATGATAGATGAATGGAAACTCCTCAAACTGATATGCAAGGGGAAAATGCTTTAAAAATAGAACAGAACGTCCAAGAACTATAGGACAATTTTTGAAAAATATAGTGTATGCGTAATTTAAATCCCAGAAGGAGAAGAAAGAGCAAATGGTACAGAAGAAATATTTGAAGTAATAATGGCCAAGAATGTTCGAAAATTGATGACAGACAAGAAACACAGAGCTGGGAAGCTCAGAGAATACAAAGCAGAAAAAAAAAGTCCTGTAAAAACTGCACTGAAGCGTACATTTTAAAAGTAAATAAATAAAACTTAAAACTGTGAAAAGGAAAGGCAAAGAAAAAATCTTGAAAGAAGCCTGTGGGATTGGGAGACAGCTTACACATAGAAGGATAAGAATTACAGCAAACTTCTCAGCAGAAACAATTCAAGCAAGAAAATAGTGACGTTAAATTTTGTAAGTGTTCAAAGAAAAAACACCAACTTAGAGTTCCCTATCAAATGAAATTAACCTTCAAAAATGAAGGAAAACTAAAGGTCTTCTAGACAAACAAAAAGTAAGGGAATTAATCACCAAAAGACCTGTCCTGTAAGAAATGTTAAAAACATTTTTCACCAAGAAGGAAAATCATGTAGGTCAGAAACATGGACCTATGTAAAAAAAGGAAGAGCACCACTTAAAAATGTATAGTATAAACAAAAGATAGCTTTTTTTCAAGTGGTGCTGGAAAAATTGGATATCAGATGGAAAACAATGAACCTCAAGACATTCTTCAAATATTATATGAAAGTTAACTCAAATGAATAATAGACAAATATAAAATATAAAAACATGAAATATTTAGAAGAATAGAATCTTCATGATGATGGTTTAAGCAAAGAGTTCTTAAATATGATACTGTAACATAGTAACAGTGTAACAGAGTCTATAAAAGAAATAAAACTATACATTTAACTTTAGCACAATTAAAATTTTTGTTCCATGTAAGACACTGTCAGTAGAATGAAAAGTCAAACTACAGATGGAAGAATATATATGCAAATTGTATACATTTTACAAAGGACTTGTGTCCAGAATATATAAATCATTCTCTAATCACAAAAGTAATAAAAAAGCACAACTCAAAAAGACAAAAAGAATTGGTTAACGTTTTTATAAGAGAATTCACCAAAGAATATATGTGAATGGAAAACAAGCACATGAAAAGATGTTAAATATTATTGATCATTAGGGGAATTAATACTAAAATGAAATACCATTACACACCTATTTACATGTCTAAAATATAAAATTCTGATGAAACTAAGTACCGGTAGCACACTGGGATCTTCAGCTCATCTGAAATGTATTTTTATGTATGGTACAAATTAGGGGTCAAGGTACATTTGGAAAATCAATCCATCATCAATTATTGAAATTATCACACTTTCCCCACTGCACTGCAATGTCACCTTTGTCATAAATCATCTAATGCAATATGTGTGTTCTTAGACTCTCTCTTACTTTCTATTGATCACTTTGTCTTTGTGCCAAATTTGCACAATAGATATTAATATGGGTAGGACCTGGCACATAGATTTGGGGTTTTGTTTTGTTTTTTGTTTGTTTATTTTTGGCCACACCGCAGGGCATGTGAGATCTTAGTTCCCCAACCAGGGATCGAACCCACACCTCCTGCATTTGGGAGTGTGGAGTCTTAACCACTGGATCGCCAGGGAAGTCCTCTAGGCGCATAGTTTAAATGTTCCAGTTTTCTTCTTCAAAATTGTCGTGGCTGCTCCTAGATGAAAGCTGTTCTGTATTTTTTGAATTTGTGTCCCTTTCCCCAAAGAACTCTTAGGATTTTGATTGAGATCATTTTGAGTCTATTGATTAATTTGTGGAGAATTTGCAATCTTAAAATGTATAGTTTTCCAGTCTGTGAATGTATTTTTTCTTCCATTCAGTTAGGTCTTCTTTAATTTCATCTACTAATGTTTTGTGATTTTTAAACACAGAGGTTCTGTACATCTTTTGTTAGATTTATGCCAAAGTGTTTGATATTGATTAATCCTAAGTGGGATATTGTTAAATTTTGTTTTTGTTTGTTTACTGCTGGTGTATAGAAATATAATTTAATTTTGTATGTTGGTCTGGTATTTAGAAACACTAATAAATTTATTTATTATTTCTACAAGTTTGTCCAGACTCACTTTCGAATTTTCCACATAGGCAAACATGACATGAGTGTGTAATGAGAATTTTGTTTTTCTTCCAATTTTTATTATTATCTCTTTCATTTCTTTTCACAAAGCCTTATTTTACTGGCCAGGGCCTCTAGTACAATGATAAATAGAAACGGTAAAAGTGAGCATCCTTGTTTCATTCTGTAACTATCAAATGAAACTAAAATAAAATGTTTACAAATGAAAGAATTTCATTTTGAAGTATGCTGAAAATAGAATCCCTCAGCAGAAGAAGCCAAAAAAGTGGTGCAGCTTAAAGTTTTAAACATTCATAACTGATATTTTAGCCTATTACCTCATTTACTTTACCTAAGACAATTATGTATGCCTATAAAAATAATTATAGCTGATATAAAAATGAGCTTCTTACCAAAATATTAGATTAATATATATCACTTTTCAAACAAAACAATAGCAATACCAAGAAATCAAATCTATTTGTCCCTTCTCAAATTTTCTCCTTCCAAATCTATTGACTTTACCAGTTGTTTTCTAACTATTTGCAAGCACAATAATGTTCAGTTACAGCACAAATAACAACGCATCATTTATATACAATGGAACATAGATACTCTGAAGTGTAAGTCCCAGAGTTGTGCAGAAATGTAAAGAAAGCTTGATGAATAATTCCACTCCATTTAACTGACTGAGGGAGAGTGATTTAACATCTACAAATGGGGAAAAAAATCAATCTCTCCATGTAACACAATTCTCCAAATTATTTCACTTGCAAAGAATAAGCTTAATTCTCAAAGCATACGATAGAGAAGGATAATTGCATTGTTTAGAGAGTATATTAGCTACTTTGACTTCCAGAAAAGTAAAACAAAGATGATGTGTTGAAATGCAATTTAAATGCAATTTCAAATTGGCTTCAGAGGATTTTACATTTTATCTCCACATAGTACAATTCAGAACTTCACGCCCCAAAATGTGCACACGCACGCACACACACACGGACAAGAAGAATTGGCTTAATCTTTATGAACACTTTATACATACTCTGAAAAACATTTTGTATATCATAGTACAGAAGCTTCAAAATGCTAGTATGAAAATATTCTCCTAACTTATTCCACAATTATTCCAGAAAATGGAATCTAACCACTAGACATTAAGTTATCAATTATGTTATAAAGATTTCACTTGGGATAAAATAATGTTTGTTCTGTATTTCTGCACATTCCTTTTTCTCCACTGTAGTTGGCTTCTATTGCTGCCATTAAAAAGTACAACAGGGCTTCCCTGGTGGTGCAGTGGTTGAGAGTCCGCCTGCCGATGCAGGGGACATGGGTTCATGCCCCGGTCTGTGAAGATCCCACATGCCGCGGAGCGGCTGCGCCCGTGAGCCATGGTCGCTGAGCCTGCACGTCCGGAGCCTCTGCTCCGCAACGGGAGAGGCCACAACAGTGAGAGGCCCGCGTACCGCAAAAAAAAAAAAAAAAAAAAAAAAAAAAGTACAACAAACGTAGTGGCTTATAACCACACAAGTCTATTATCTCACAGAATGTAAGTAAGAAGTCCAATACAGGTCTTACCAGGTTATGATCAAGGTGTGGGCAGATCTGTATCCTTTTCTGGAGGCTCTGGGGGAGAATCCACTTCTAGGCTCATTTAGATGGTAGAGCTTTGTTATTTGTGGTTATGTTGTGTACAAATGCCTACAATGGCCTTTCCAGAGATAACCAAGGATTCTTTAGTTGTTAAGGACCCCATATGAAGTCCACGGAAAATTGGGTATGGCTGACACCTAGGCAGCAGCATTCCACCAGGTGTCCATGTGGGAGGGACAAGCCCACCCTGAGATATCTAGAGGCTGAGGTCTCCATCTCCTTATGGGCTTCCAGCTGAAGATTATTCCAAACTTCTAAAGGTCACTGCATTCCTTGTTTCATGGCCACCTTCCTCCATCTCTAAATCCAGGTCAACGATGGTGAATTGAGTCCCTCTTACACTTAGATCTCTCTTGCCTCTTCTATATCATCTCTCTGACCCACTCTTCTACCTTCCTCTTCCAATTTTAGGGACTCGTGATTACCCAGATGATTTAGGAAAATCTCCCCATCTCAAGGTCCTCAAACTTAATCACAATTGCAAAGATCCTTTTGCCATGTAACATAATATATTTACAAGTTCTGGGGATTAGGGGGTGGGCATCTTTGGGGGCCATTATTCTGCACATCCATCTAGACTTTCTGTGATTTTAACTTATTTTTAGAAGTAAGATGTTCATTTCCTTCTTCTTCCAGGAAGCTAATCTATAGTATGGAATTTGTCTTTCAAGGCACTAAAAAATAATATACTGCTACAGTAATAAAGAGTTAACTTACAGATCACCAAAATCATCCTGTAAATGTTCAGACACTGAGTTTCAAGGTAGTACAGCATAGCAAGCATGAACCAAGCCCTCCATTTACTCACACACAGGTAAATGGGAGAATTAGAGAATATAAGAGCTCTATACTACCATGACACATGATTACCTGAATATGGCCTTGCACTACTGCAATAGAGCTGAATTTGGGGCATGGGGAAGAAAGCAAAACGACAGGCTTCAGAGTATGGTTTTAAACCATCCACATATACATTATCTGGGTAATTTATCAAAAAAGCAAAATTATGGCTTTACTCAAGGCCTTACAGAGTCAGAATCTCTAAGAATGGTCAAGGGATTTTTTTGTTAGGAAGTACCCCATGTGACACAATGTATTAAGCCTTGCAACAGACTTTATACCTTACATGTAAAGGTTTGCTGGTGTAGTTGCCTAAATATCATAGGGAATATGGGAAGATTTGTCCTGATTTATGTATTGAATAAATAGTATTTTACTAAACATAAAGAGATAAATGACTAGACATAAAATCCAGGCTTTGACTTGAAAAGCATGATTACAGAAAACTTGACAAATATTAGTTCTTCTTTGTTCATGGAAATTCAATTATAAAGTAATGGGGGCTGCATTCCCTCCTAAGAGAAAACCGGATGAGCTAAAACAAAGACAATAACCAGAGAAGCACAGGAACTAGGTCCTGAGAAATGAGTCCTTTTAGTACATGCTTAGTTATGAATAAAGAAGAGAAGATTAACACAAAATCTCAGGACCAGTAAGCAAGTAGGAGGCAAAAGCAGGTGAAGGAAATCTCAACTATTTAGACTACCAAGAGAGATGTAAGAACAAAACAAAAACAGGCAAATTGACAAAACAAACAAACAAACAACCTATATGTAGGTCTTGAAAGATGATGAATCTATGATGCTCTTGAAGGAAAAAAAATTGTACTCAAACTATGTAACTGTTACAGCCAATTAAAAGTTTTAAGGCAAATACAGTTTCCTTTATTTTACGTATTCAACACAGAATCATGTTATAGAATAACTGGTAAAAGACGCTTGCCCAAACCCTACTGCCCAGTGCTCATTGAGTATAAAGGTAGAAGTCTTGTGTGTGTGGAAGATTTGGGAACCATGACAGCTCTACGTCAACACTTAGAATATAAGGGACAGAAAGGAGGAAAAGGTAAATAGGTCTAATGAAACCTGACTAGTTATTATTTGTCTCAGAATGATAACAAATACAGGTCTGCAGGGCTGAAGCCTTTCTAATTAAAGAGGAAGGGGAAAGAAGTCTTTAGAGAAAACATGTGTTTTGACAAATGCCTACAATGGCCTTTCCAGAGATAACCAAGGATGCTTTAGTTGCTAAGGACCCCATATGAAGTCCACGGAAAATTGGGTATGGCTGACACCTAGGCAGCAGCATTCCACCAGGTGTCTATGAGGGAGGGACAAGTCCACCCTGAGATATCTAGAAGCTTTCTCCCAAAACAAACACATCCACCAAGTCATCTCCAGTAGGAAGGACACATCACACTCCTATGGTGATGACTAAAGTTACCCAGTGTTCTGTAGAGGCCTCAAACTTCCGGTCCTCATTGTCAGAAGGTGGATGTTGCTTAGACTTTGTCTCTCCTTTCCACAATCGCTTGGACTGCGACACGAAGATTTATCGCTAACTTTCACACACATTAATTCCTTTGTTGCAGAAACAGTAACACCTATAACTGGACTTTTCCTGGACACATTTTAACTGCTTCACCATGCTTGAGCACCCAAGTGTAAGGAAATGTCTAAGTTAAGAAAACAGAGAAAAATTAACTCTGAGTAAAATGTTCACTGGTGTGAGAGAGAAGAGGAAGAGCACTGAGGCAGTGAGAGACCAAGACAGAGAACAGCTCAAAATAGAGTCAAAAGAGTAGAAAAATGACCTGTGGAAGTTTAAACAGCAAGTTGAAGAAGACAATGAAATAATGTTGGAAAGGAAGACAATATTGGGAATAGCAAGAAATAGATCATAATCGAAAGAATGGTATTAATCACATGTACTTTATTTTTATATTAACTCATTGATACATGAATGTATCTTTATACATGTATTTATTTGACTTTTCTTAGATTTTTATTTCTTTATCTTTTTGTGTTGGAGATATGACTCATTATAGCCATCCTTTCAAGACCTGGTGCTAAGTACAGTGACTAAAAGAGACATGAGACCTGTTCTTACAGAGTTTACAGTCATGGAACATATTATCTAATACACAATTTGTACTACTATCCATAGAGCTATCCCCACAGTAATAACATTTAATGGATGGCTGACCCCAAATGACTGCAATATTCATCGAATTCCTCATGGAACACATTGCAAATATGTCGATTTCATGGTCAGTTGTTATCCTGAGTCTTTTATTTGACCACTCTTCCCACTTCCAAACCTGCTTGAGGAATAAGTAGTAGCATCTACCCATTTGCTGAAGCTAAAAACTTGAACTCATTCTTTTCTCCCTTTTTCTTACTCCACAAATCCAATCTTCCAATTCTTGACAATTCTATCTCCCAAAAATGTCTCTTAGTGTTATTTTACAGCCAATGGCAAAACTCTTTATGCAAGTCATCAAATTCTTTTCCCTGGACTACTGGAGGAGACGCTTACCTTTTTAAAATTTTTCTACTTAAAATTCATTTCATATACAACCACCATACTTCTATATTTGAAATATAAATCAGGTCATGTCAATTCCATTGCTAGGTAGTGCAATTAAAGAATAAATACCAAAATGTTAACCATGGTGCACGAAGACCTTCATGATTTAGCCCTGCCAAGCATTCTGAACTTGCCTCTAGCTCATTCTGCTAGAGCCCTGCCTTTTCTATTCTTTGGGATAATTTATGCATTGTTTTTCTCTGCTAGAAGATTTCTTATCAAGCTAACCACTCCTTTTTTGCTTTTTTCTTATTTGCTCCTTTTTATCCTTCAGATTTCAGCCCAAGATCTAATAGGCTTTTATGACCTGGGGTCATAGAAAACCATCACACAGTATGTTTACCTTGAAGAAGAAGAGACTAGGCTGAGAAAGCATAATGAGAAGATAATTCAGTTGTGTTTGAGAAAGAGACCCTCATGAGCAAAAACCCCATTTAAAAGAGTAATCATAGCAAGGATATGGCCTTTTGACGCCGAGGCTTGAAACTGGCATGCTATCCCTCTGATGAGTTCTCTCTGTCAAAGGAAGTCACAAGGCCAATCCAGAGTCAAGGAGTGGGAAATAGACTTCACTTATGTATGGGAAAAACTGCAGTGTCACACTGCAAGAAGGCATGGGTATAAGAAAGGGAATACCTGTGGCCATTTTTTTTTTTTTACCATCTGTAACTGGATTCAGAATTGGAAGAAAGAAAAGAAACAGAAGTAGGAAGTTATTTACCAATCCCTCAAATACCCTAATATTCATGTGTCTTGGTTAGAACTTTTCTGGTTTTAATTAAGAAATCTGAATTGACTGATATAGGTTAAAATGATAGTTTACTTAAATAGTATTTCATAGACTCCAGGGACAAGATGTAACTGTTTTTCTTCTGGTTGTTTGATGGATTTTTATAGCAATAAATAGGGTTGTTTCAGTAAGTACTCTACTTTGTAATCTTTAGAGCATTTTCATAGGTATTACCTGCTGGTAATAGTATAATTTTTAAAACATATATTCCCCACCATTAACTTAATGGATTTCAGGCCTCAGTTTTGTAAGCATAATTGCCACAATTATTTAAAGATTGTTTTGAAAGAGCAGCCATCTTTTTCATGACTACTTCACTCATAATTTTTATTTCAACTCAACTATTTCCTGAAGTATGGATTCAAGTGAAATTTTCAAGTAATGAATACTATAATTCTTCAGTGCTTATGTGACATGGACAATATTCTGTTCCTTTTTATTTGGATGATATCCTGTTTAAGTAGAAAAATTTTTTTGATGTGATTTTTTTTTGAATCGGAGTATAGTTCCTTTACAATGTTCTGTTAGTTTCTGCTGTACAGCAAAATGAATCAGCTATATGTATACATATATCCCCTTTTTTTTGGATTTCCTTCCCATTTCCATCACCACAGAGCACTGAGTAGAGTTCCCTGTGCTAAGGTTCTCATTAGTTATCTATTTTATACATAGTAGTGTATATATGTCAATCCCAATCTCCCAATTCATCCCACCTTCCCTTCCCCCCCACTGGTACTGGTATCCATATGTCCGTTCTCTACGTCTGTGTCTCTATTTCTGCTTTGCAAATAGGTTCATCTGTACAATTTTTCTAGATTCCACATATAAGCGATATTATACAATATTTGTTTCCCCTTTCTGACTTACTTCACTATGACAGTCTCTAGGTCCATCCACGTCTCTACAAATGACCCACTTTCATTCCTTTTTATGGTTGAATAATGTTCCATTGTATATATGTACCACATCTTCTTTATCCATTCATCTGTCAGTGGACATTTAGGTTGCTTCCATGTCCTGGCTATTGTAATTAGTGCTGCAATGAACATTGGGGTGCATATGCCTTTTTTTTTTTAACATTTTAATTGGAGTATAACTGCTTTACAATGGTGTGTTAGTTTCTGCTGTATAACAAAGTGAATCAGTTATACATATATACATATCCCCATATCTCTTCCCTCTTGCGTCTCCCTCACTCCCACACTCCCTACCTCACCCCTCTAGGTGGTCACAAAGCACCAAGCTGATCTCCCTGTGCTATGCAGCTACTTCCCACTAGCTATCAATTTTACATTTGGTAGTGTATATATGCCACTCTCTCACTTTGTCCCAGCTTACCCTTCCCCCTCCCCGTGTCCTCAAGTTCATTCTCTAGTAGGTGTGCATCTTTATTCCCATCCTGCCCCTAGGTTCTTCATCACCATTTTCTTTTTTTTTTTTTTTTTTAGATTCCATATATATGTATTAGCATACAGTATTTGTTTTTCTCTTTCTGACTTACTTCACTCTGTATGACAGACTCTAAGTCCGTCCACCTCACTACAAATAATTCAATTTCATTTCTTTTTATCGCTGAGTAATGTTACATTGCATATATGTGCCACATCTTTTTTATCTATTCATCTGTTGATGGACACTTAGGTTGCTTCCATGTCCTGGCTATTGTAAATAGTGCTGCGATGAACATTGTGGTACATGACTCTTTTTGAATTATGGTTTTCTCAGGGTATATGCCCAGTAGTGGGATTGCTGTGTCGTATGGTAGTTCTATTTTTAGTTTTTTAAGGAACCTCCATAGTGTTCTCCATAGTGGCTGTATCAATTTACATTCCCACCAACAGTGCAAGAGGGTTCCCTTTTCTCCACACCCTCTAGAGCGAAAAGCTTTTGCACGGCAAAGGAAACCATGAACAAGGCAAAAAGACAACCCTCAGAATGGGGAAAATATTTGCAAAGGAAGCAAGTGACAAGGGATTAATCTCCAAAATATACAAACAGCTCATGCAGCTCAAATTAAAAAAAAAAAACACAAACAACCCAATCAAAAAGTTGGTGGAAGACCTAAATAGACATTTCTCCAAAGAAGGCATACATATGGCCAAGAGGCACATGAAAAGATGCTCAATATCACTAATTATTAGAGAAATGCAAATCAAAACTACAATGAAGTATCATCTCACTCTGTTCAGAATGGCCATCATCAAAAAAATCTAGATAGAAAATTTTAGAAATATCTATTTGCCCTTAAAATTCTGATAAGATTTTCCATTATTTTCCAGCATCTTGTGTTATGAGAACTCTGGGGCCAGGTTCATTTTTCTCCTAGCTTTAGGGACTTGTATTTATTCTGCCTAAATACCTATAAGATAAAGTCTTTTTTCCAGAAGCTTAGATTTTTTTTTATATTAGGAACTCAGTTTTATTGGAACAATGAACAGTATAGCTCCGTATTCATGACATTAATTTTTTTCTATATACAAAGTAATCATCCTTAATTCATGATGAATTTTCATTGTATTCTCCTCCATAGGAATAGCTGTTGTACACAATGTTATACACAACTATTGTTACACACAATAGTTGTTATACACAAGGTTAATAAATTAACCTACATTTAATTCCTTTATCACTTGTATTTGATACTATTTCAGTGTGTTCCACACTTTATTTATTTTTATGCTTTTTTTCTGTGTATTGATTCCTTTTTTTTCCAAAATTATTGACCTTACATATTATTTTTTGTAAAATGTTTTACATTTCTGAAATGATTTTACTCTTTTTCTGTTTTCATACCAGTGTCCAAAGACACTGAAGTAATATACCGGAGTGATGGAGATTGAGAAGACACCAAAGAAAATGTTCTTACACATGGCAGAAAACCCTATCCTACTTTTATGCATCATCCTAGATGTAGAATTGCAGAAGGATTCCTCTAGAACAGAGTTACTCAAAATGTGGTCCATACACCTGCAGCATCATCATTAGTTGGGAGATTGTTAGGAATGCAAAGTCTCAAGCCCTGCCCCATCCTACTGAATTTCTTTCTTTCTTTCTTTCTTCCTTTCCTCCTTCCTTCCTTCCTTCCTTCCTTCCTTCCTTCCTTCCTCCTTCCTTCCTCCTTCCTTCCTTCCTCCTTCCTTCCTTCCTTCCTTCCTTCCTCCTTCCATCCTTCCTTCCTTCCTTCCTCCCTCCCTCCCTCCCTCCCTCCCTCCCTCCTTCCTTCCTTCCTTCCTTTCTTTCTTTCTTTCGCCATGCCACATGACTTGCAGGATCTTAGTTCCCTGACCAGGGACTGAACCCACACCCTTGGGAATGAAAGCACAGAGTCCTAACCACAGGGAATTCCCCTCATCCTACTGAATTTAAATCTTTGGGACTGGGTCCCAGGAATCTGTGTATCACTGACCTGAGGTGGTAAGTGTGAAAGCTAAAGTTTGAAAAGAGGATGCGCCCTGTGCACCATGGAATTGATATCAATGCAGTTGCAGGAAAATGCATATTGAACTTTTGTGAAATAGTTGCAGTAAGTGGATGGACCACCGTAAGGCATACTTGAGTTCTCCCAGTCTAGTCTCCTCTAGACATACAGAGCACAACTGTTCAACAGTAACATCTTGATGCCAACAGAGCAACTATGAAGATGACAGTCTCTATAGACTAAGCCCTAAACCCATTCAACAGTTTCTTTACTTCATTTAAGAACTGGATGTTTTAATGTGTCCATGAGTTGGAGCCTAGCCTCAATACAAACCGATAATGAATGTCTTTCCAGCTAAGTATGCAAGTGTGGGTGACTAGAGCAAAAAAAAAAAACAAAAAAACAAAAAAAAACCTTCTAATTTAGGGAAGTTTTAAAAATGTATTACTTGTTAATATCAAATCTTTTAATAAAGTCTATACACACCACACAACTATATTGCACTTTTTTCTGTGAGTGTGCTTTCCTTTGTTAAAGGCAGGCTTATACAGTCCTACTATAAACTCAAAAAGATGATGTGGCTTATCCTTTGCCAATTATCTATTTATAGATGAACACTGGTAGGTGTTACCTTTCAGACTTGATCAGAGTTCCATTTATAAATGCACTGCCTGTGTGAGGTTGAGGCAAAGTGGCCAGAAAGAGAAGAGGTTGGCTAGAAAGCAAACTGCAAAAACACTCAGCTGCTGTGCAGGTCAGATGATCTACAAACACATTCCTTAAAATGTTCTTGGAGCATTTTGTTCATTAGGACTACCTATTTATCAAACCCCTTAGTTCAACTTTTAACAATAACCTAAAGCAATACACTTTTTTGTCTTTAATGCCTCTAGACAATCCATTCACATATCCCTCTTAGAACGGGGTCTGTTCTCTTCTAAGTAATAGGCTTCTAATCCAAATACCTAATCTAGTAGTTTTCAAACCATATTCCATCCCTCTCTAGGATTTGGTTAAAGTGCCCCTGGACTGCTATTGGATAAGAGAAAGAAAATTGATGTGGTTCAGGGTTTCTTTCATTAATCAAATTGCTCTATCTCTATTTGCATCTGTTATGTAAAATTTTACTTTTTAAAGGTTCTGGTTGTTAAATTTTCTTTGGGTGTTGAATAAGGTTTGCTTATTTTAAAACATTCAAAGTTTGAATAATACTTATGTATACTAATACTCAGGGAAATATGTTAGCAAATGATCTAAAGTTCATGGGGAGCTCCAATAAAACACTTAACACATGCTAAGTGTTCTCTGGAGGTAATGTCTCAAACAACCTTATTCTAGCAAAGGAGAATTTAGGTAACCTTGGTAGACTGCTCTGGGATATTTATAAACCAATGATAACTGTGTAAGCGCACCCATTAGGAAAAAGCTTAGACTTCTGTCAGTAATATAAAAGGTCACAGAAGGACTAGATATGAGACAGGGATGAAGAAACATCCTTACTCTTTCATATATTATTTTTTACTTTCTATATTATCTAACTTATTTTTTCTAAGGCATTCAAAAATACATAGTAGTTTTCTTTCTCCTTTTAGCACAAAATTTAAATAATGTAGATATTCACATATTCTCTTACATATTAATTTTTGTAAATGTATTTACTTAAAAATAGAAATTACAATTTTAGATTCAATTGAATATTCTTTGAAAGTAATTGTTTCAACTCCTCTTAATTTCTTTTTCTAATGTAGAATGTCTTTTTTTTTCATTTTTAAAGTGATTGGAGCAGAGCCAGAACAATTCCCTTTGTTCATAAAGAAAAAAAAAAATACTGCTGTGTACATACAAAATAAAGGCCCCCAAAAATCAACTTTCAATTTGTTTCATAGTGAAATGCTGGTAGTTGGGGAAAACAAAAAGATATTAGTTTCAGAACTTATCAGTAGAGTTAGAGCTATATTTTATGTTTATTTATTATGTTTCTATTTCTTGTAAGTGTTTGCTGGTATCTAGGAAATAGTATTCTGTCATAGATAAATGCTTAGCTATTTCTCAGAAATCGAAGTCATTCCCAAGAGTGTTAAATTGCCAAGGACTGCTCTGTTTCTGATTAGTACTTTAAAAGACAAGTCACACGCAATAGCATGTGGGTATTCTGTTTTACATTGTAGGTATAGCCCTGATGAAAGTGCTATTAAATACCACATTGTATTGATCATTAAAAACAACAACATCTTGACAACAACATCTTGATGACTGCAGCAGTTACTTGGACTTGGCAATGGTGAGTGGAAGAAAGTTCTTTCTCCATGTAAATATCGTTCTCATTTAAACATAGCTGTAGGCTCTTAGACTTTGAATGACCTTACAACAAATTCTAAACATAATGAGGGATAGTGGAAAAGAGAGTTACTGAACTTAGAATGATCAAGTCAGAAATGCCTCAGAGTAGGATTTTAAACATTATATTAAAGAATGCGAGACTGTGAACTTCCTTAAAACTATAAAATTTTCTAATCAATAAGGAACTGATTGAATACAGTAGACATTTTGCCACATTAGATGAAAATGTGTATAAAAGTTTTAGGGATCTGTGATGTGCTATATATATTATATATACGTAAAATCAGAGGCATATAATATATATTTATCATCAACCTCCTCTGCTTACAACATATTCTTGAGTATTCATATTATATATTTATAATGTATATCTTAAAAATCCAAATTTTAGTTTCCTTGAATTATTAATGTTTTATTTTCTCCAAATAGGAATATGAGTTTGGAAATCACAATGTATAAGTGTGAGCAACTCTTGAGAAATCAAGCACAGTCTTTTATCGTGAGCAGTTTTGCAGAATGCTCCCTACCTTCTGGCTCTAATTAAAACTTGAATCTCCCCCGAGGAGGCTGCTTTCCCAGCAGTTTTTATGTGCCCCGCCGCCCCCCGCTATACACCTTGGCTTGACAATGAGCACGTGACTTCCTACTTCCCTGTTCTGTATTGAATCTTCTAGGGCATCATCTCCCTCTCTGCTTAAAATTCCTCAGCTTTGACTCTCAGCTACAATCCTGCCTGTTGTAGTTATCACTGACCCAGGTTCACGCCCTCTGTTTCTTTAAAATCGTTATCTCCTTGCTCACTGGATATCTCTATAACACAACCTCTTTTTAATTCTTGATTATTTCAATATACATTTGTGTGATCTTTCCAAAGCGTGGCATGTAAGTTATTTGGCCTCAGTCGTCCTTAATCAGTCACTCCCATAACTGTACCTTACACCTTGTTACTACCTTAACTTCAAAATTATAATCCCAGCTTCTGAAATCTTCCTCAAATATTAATAGCCCTTACATGAAGAAACAGAAGGATTAAAGAATATTTCATAAGCTTTCAATGTCAAAAATTACACCCAGTGTTGGTACCCATGTATTTGCATTTCTCTATTACTGTTAATAATAAATTGTGAGCACCCCAGTAAAAACTAACCTCACTGCTTATGTATCCTGATTTTTTCTCACATTGTCAAGGACAACTCTTAGCAATTATTATCCCTCTCTCCATCATTAAAATATCTTTCCCTCAAGCCAACACCCATCTTATGTCTCCCTAGAGAAAAAAAAATAACCCTTTACAGCAACTGCCATATTGCTCTCTTCTCCTTTACGGAAAAGCTTTTCAAACTCTTGTCCACTGTTTCCAAATGATCTACTATCTCTACTAATCATCATATTTTGAAATCCAATAGTCAATCCTCACCTCTCATTTCTCATTTATCAGCAACGTGTGATACAGTTGATCACTCTTTTCTTTTGATTTTTTCTTAATCTTGGTATCCAACAAACCACATTTTCTGGACAGTCTGCATTAGTTTATTTTTCTGGTTTCTGGACACAAATGACTCTTAAATGGCTATATCCTTCCCAGACCTATCTCTGATCATCAGACTACAATATTTAATTTCTACTTGGACATCAAGAAGACAACTCAAAAAAAAAAAAAAAAAGACATCTCAAACCTAACCTGGGGAATCTCTTGGGGAATCTCTACTGTCAGTATTTTTAGGTCTTCTAGTCTTCTACCTGGATGGTAAACTCTTCTGGCCACTGGTAAGGTGGGAGCCTCAGGATTTAAAGATTATAGTTCCTTAATCTCACCATTTTTGGTTTGGCTCCCATGTGTTCAGTTATGACTGACACCCTCCAGTCCAGAGTCCTTCTCTTTTATCCCCTCCAGAGAATAAATCTCCAAATTTCTAGAAGAAGGATAGCAGGGCAGTTTGGTATAAGGAAAGTCATGTAGGGATCTAACTGCTCTCAAAAAACAAGGGTTCATCTTTATTTGAGCCTTGCCTTGTTACCTCCCCTTTACAAAGCTAATCGTTACCACCAGTTTTGTAATTTTTGAGTTTTCTGCCATGTAAACATATTGGTTCTTGGTTTTCCATCTTTCTTCACTGTATGCTTGGGATTCAGCTAAATGAATTACCATTTACCCATCTTTTACCTCATTTCCAAAACTCTGTTGCTGTTTTTTGGGTTTTGTTTTTGTTTTTTCTCTCTCTCTAACTTTCTTTGCCTTGGTAAATTCATCACTTAAAACAGTAACAATGATAAAAAGAAAAATAACTTTTACTGGGATTTCTGGAGAGAATAAAATTAGACATATGCATTCAATCCACACCTTAACCCAGAATTAGAGTCATCATTTCTACAGTCTGGAGGCTAATAAAATGATATAGGCACTTTTAAGACCTAAAAATCACTTTCTCTACAATGTATTTGCTGCAGTTCTCATATTCTTTCTTAATACAGTAATTAAATATTAATATATTGATTTAAGGGATTCACATAGTAGCTTTGAATGGTAAAATGACTTACTTTATTCATTTAGGTTAATATAATTTCAGTGTTATTCAATGTTTCTTTAAAGACTAAATTAAAATATTGCTAAAACTAAAATTGGAAGGAACTATCTCATGACATAGGTAAAATTTAAGTGACAATGCATTGTATATCCTAAGAGCTAGAGGCAATTATTAGGCAAATTGGACATTTATTAGTTGGCATATAGAAAAACTGGATAAGCATTTTTTGAAAAATTAATTAAGGAATAAAATTGAAATGTTCTTTTGATGACCTGTTTTTGTTGTTAGTTATTTAATTATATGCATAAATAAGTAATATTTATTAATTACATAATAAATGTTTCATGTAATTTTCCTAATATTCACAATTTTGCAAAGGTCATAACACTAACCACACTTTACATATGAGAAAATCAGGCTCAAAAAATTCAGATAACTTGCCTAATACACTTAACTGAAAAAGCTGGAGTTCAAATTCAAACTTATCCAATTCCAAAGCCGTCCATACCACTGTGTCCTCTTTTGGCTTGAAAACATTATGATTCTAAATGAAGAATTTATTTTGTAGTTAACTAAGGATACAGATCTTCATTAAATGAGCCACTCCATAGCACAATTATTGGACCTCTAATGGATGAATTGATTGGTTGATCTAACTTACTTCACAATGAAATCTTCGCCATTATAAATGCAGTTGGGATGTTTACATTTAATTACAATTGCATACCTAGTGGCAAAATAACTTTCAGTCAATCTATCAAGATATTTAATACCTACTATGTACCGAGTACATACAAACACAGCATGTATTTTGTTAAATACTATACAGTACTGATCAAAACAGTCTGTCCTCACAGATCTTATAACCTAAACTTTCTTTCTTCCTAAACTGCTTACAAATATACCTTAAGAAACCTTGTGGATAATAATAAAAATGTTAAACAAATAGCTAATTGAATAATATCAGAGCACAAATGTTGTGAGAGGCATAGATGGTGAGTTACTAGAGACAGAATTCACTGTTATTGAAGGTTAGAGATGTTTCCCTGAAAAAGTTATATTGAGTCCAGAAAAAGAAGTTGAAGATACATAGGGGTAAGTAGAAGTGTGAGGAAGAGGGGAGAGCATATGTAGAAAGTATGATAGAAAGACGAAAGGAAGATGAGCTAGATAACAAAGAAGGAATACAGGTACAGAGCCATTCCAAAAATGTCCCCATTCCTCTGGTAATCCTTTGTGCCCTGCCTGGAAAGGTGGAGGGGTGTTCAGTTTAATCTGATCAAGGAGACTGGTCTCATCTTGATAAGATCTTCATTGAAGCCAAACCCCTGTAGGGGCAAGAAAATAGTTGACTTCCCACATCACTGGCATAATAAAGTTCTCTACTGAGTCCTCCTTCTATTTCCAGACAGCCTTCTTTGACTTGGGGGATCAGATTACAATCAAAATGTACTGCTGATTTAATCCATAAAAATTCCTCCCCTTGCTTTCTATTTTTCAATAGAGTATTTATGCTTAGGGGTAAAAGGTAAAATAATTTTAACAAAGGACTTCTCATAACAGGTTAAAAACCAAAAATTCGAGAAAAGTATTTAGGACCATCATGGTGGGAAGGTATATCATTCCAGCAAAACAGAGATGTTGGAAATTTAAATTTCCTTATGAAAACACACTGAGTCAATAAATCATGGGTGCACTTATTTCATATGCTGAGACAAATGTCCACATTATACCTATTATAAATATAAACTTGACCACTGACATCCTGACAATGAACTTTGGGGGTGGGGTTCCGCTACCTGTGCACTAACAAACCTTCTGGTGACTGTGACGCACAGTAAATGTTGGGATTCACTGCCCAGTCTAAGTTGACAAGGTGGCTTGGCTTTATTTCAAGGCCACAATTTTCATTCCTCTCTTTCCTTCTTCCTAAACTGTTTACTAATATAACTTAAGAAAACTTGGGGATCACAATAAAAAGATTTCTTGCATTAAATGGTTTCTAAGAAGCAATTTGAATCAGCAAATACTCCACTTGCTGATGTTCCTATATTCCATTTGTAATTTACTTGCGTAAACTGGGAATGTGTTTTCGTGTGAGAGCAGCCTAGTAAAGAATGATATGCTTCCCAAACTAGATCGCCAGAATGATCTTCATCAGTATTAAATGATACATATTTTTAATGAAATATAGTAGAAAACATTGCCACAATAAAAGTGCAGATTATTTAATAATATTAGGAATTAAGTATGTTTTTAGTATTACAAGTTATAGCTCAAAGAAGATCTCTTTATTTAGATTATAAAGAGAGAAATAAAAAAATAGGCTGATTTTGAAGTAGAGTTCTCTTATCCATCAAGGACTTCACTAGTTGGTGGCAATAGTTCTTTGTTAAATCTATTTTCACTTCAAAATATATACTTTTTTTGTCAATTCAGGTATATCTTGAGCACATTTCCTTTTTATAATCTGGTAAGTTTTGGCCCTTATATAGAATGAAGGGAGAAAGTGAAAAGGAGGTAGTTTTGTGAAGTAAGATAAGTTTGTGAAGAAGGATGGAATTTGAACATAAATTTTCAGTGAAAGTTTGGGAAAATTTAAGATAAGGTTGGAAAGGAAAGAAAGTGAGGGATAATAGGTCATCTGAAAATAAAGAAGAGAAATGGTGAGTAAATATTAGTTCAGAAAACTGTCTGCACTACCTATGAGGATCTGTTGAACTCTCTTGCTGACTTCCTTGCAGAGCAGAACATGAGGTACAGGAAGAATGGTGAAGGGATCATTAACCAGGTTGGACTGAGGTTGAGCAAAGGAGAACCAAACAGGCTAATTGGTATGCATGAGCTATTTTAAATCTGGGAGTTCTTAACTCTCTCTGAATCTATATTCAGTAGACTTACCAGAGGATAAGCATCTTTTTATGCTAAGAAGTTGTTTTCATTTCTTTAAGATGATTATCTTCAGTTCAGCTGTAGATAAACTACATTATACCTGCTCTTGGCAGTTGATAACCTGAAGAACTGGATGACTTCTAACACTGAGAAAACTTCACCTAAGTGTAAATGATGCATGAATGATCATCCTAATTTGCTTACTCTGCTTATAGGGACAAAAATGACTCTAGAAAGCCAGCAGCAATTCTTTTTTCCTATCATCACATTGACATTGCCTGTTATAGTTTATATTTTTTTAATTCTGTAATGCTATACGACAATTCTCAAATTATCAACCCAAAAGTGACATACTTCAACCACATCCACCTACTTAGGGACACTCTGTATAATGACTGGGTAGCTTTCTCCCCACACAGCTGGTATCTGATATTCAGACTCAGTCAGATTCCAAGACAGTGCAATACTCTTCCCCACTGAACATTTCTAGACCACATTATCCCTTGGATGGGTTATTTCACATTGAAATTCCTCTCTTTAGTAAAATGAATGAATTCATTCAATTTTTCAAATGTTTATTAAGTGCCTATGTTCTAGGCTGGTAATCAATGACAAATGAAACAAAATTCTAAATTCTAGCTTCTTGAATATTAAATTATAAATAATTTCCAAAATATGCTATTATATAAACAAAGGTAATCCCTAGCTTTTAAAAGAATTACAACTTTTAAAGGATGAATTTAGATCAACAAAAATACAGTGAAATTAGAAATATATTGAATTTCAAGAAATGAAGAATGATTTTAAGTTACGCAATAGGGCAAGAATAATCTATCGGTTTTTTGCGAGGTAGAGGAGAAGTATCATATTCTGTAGAAATGAACTAGCAGTAGAGATTCCTAAAGAGGAATCACTCTCATTTGACATCTTAAACATTAAATAGAAGGCAGAGACCCATTAAATGGTTTTAAGAAAATCTCGTTAATGGAAGCTTACTTTCTAAAGACTTTATCTAAAGTGGAGTTAATGGGGATATATGTATATGTATAGCTAATTTACTTTGTTATAAAACAGAAACTAACACACCATTGTAAAGCAATTATACTCCAATAAAGATATTTTAAAATAAATAAATAAAAATAAAGTGGAGTTAAGCAAATGATCAAGCAGTCCAGCTCTTTTTATCCACAGCAGCAAACAGTTCCTCTGTGCTTAATAAGTATATGAGAGCTGTGGCAGCAGCTCATTACGGCTACATTGCTTCTAGGAACTTCAATTATTATTGTCACTGTACTTTATATTCAAAAGGACATTTTGATTCATGTTGCTCTAAAAGTTTTTTTTTCCACTATAGAAATTGGTTTAGTAAATAATTCTATTCTGTTTCCAATAAAAGGCATTAGCTTTGAAATGTACAGATAAATACTATAAAATGTCAATATGATTAACTATCTGGGACATAAAAATTGCTTTTGTGAAATCATTTTTTCTAAGATTATATGTTTAATTCAATCCCCTTCCCCAAAATGTATTCAGTGGCCACTCTGTACACGGAAAGTTTATTATTTGTAGGCACCGTGGAAGGATGGAAGCATAACAATATACTATCCCTGTCCTAAAAGAGTTTATATCCATAAAAGAAAGATAAAACATGTGCCCAAATATCTGTAATATGAGGTAGAAACTGAAATTAAGACATGTTGGATATAATGTAAAAAGTTCATTGTGATCTCACAGCCCAACCACTTCCCAAAGTGACACCAAAATCAGAATGTAAACGAGCAGAAAAAGCAAGAACATGAACTTTAATATTACTGGCTAAACCTCAAGAACAAATACATTTCTAGTCGCTGACCCTGGTGAATACATTGGACCAGGGAAGACACCAAGGACACCTCTCTTAATAAATGCCCACGAGTAGAGGAAAAGCTGATTCTAGAGTAGCAGTTCTATAACTTTAGTGTCCATCACAATCCCTTGGAGGGCTCATTAAAACAGAGATTGCTGGACATGAGAATTTGCATTTCTCATAATGTCCAAGAAGCTGCTGTTGGTCCAGGGTCCAGACTTAGAGAACCAGTT
This sequence comes from Orcinus orca, assembly GCF_937001465.1. NCBI lineage: Eukaryota > Metazoa > Chordata > Mammalia > Artiodactyla > Delphinidae > Orcinus > Orcinus orca. The sequence goes on along the minus strand of NC_064573.1, from coordinate 8,879,023 downwards.
TTCTAAGGGCTAATTGTGAAATTATCCCTGTGACTCTTGCCACATCAAACTCAATTGAAAGCAGACAGAAGAATATCCTCCTGTAAACTTCAGGCTCAGGTATAGTCACCAGTCTACTTACCTTATATTACTTCCCTAGGCATTAAAAAAAATATCAAACATACTGTTCTTACATGCTCTACTCATATCAGAATATTTGCCTTGAAATTAAAGATGGTTTGTGCAATATGAGTCTGGGTTAGAGGTTTGACTTTGAGAGTAAAGAGCTTTGAGTAGCCCTGAGCTCTTCATAAAGCATAAAATATAGATCCACTGTCAAGGTAAAAGCAGGGTGATAACCATGGGTGGAACCAAACAGAACAAAGTTTAAAGTTGATCTATTCCACTTACTGGCTGGCTATTCCACCTAGGCCATGTCAGGGTTTTTTTTTAATAGGAGACCTATAAAAACACTATATATAGTTATACAATATATTTTTAAATTTATAGTGTAATAGGTTGAATATTGTGCCCCAAATTTCATGTCCCCTAGGAGCCTATGAATGTTACATTTGGAATAGGGTCTTTGCAAATGTAATCAAGTTAAGATAAAATCATACTGGATTAGTGTGGGGCTTAAATCCAAAAAAAAAAAAGGATATTTTACCGGAAAAATTAATTGCATTTCTGCAGACTCAGAAAGCTGTTTTAATGTGAATGATGTTTTCCATGTGCTGACTTTAAAAGTACCCTCAAGGTTGCAGTATTACATCATCCTAAAATGTGTAGGTTTCATTGGTTAAAGCCCTGAAAGTCTAAATAGAAAAGGTATCCTTGCTACAGAGTCACAAGCATTTCAGGAAGGAGTCAATCCGGTGAATGCAAACATTAACAAAAGGGACTGAACTCCAGAAACATACAAAAACACTGTGTCGGAGAAAACATGAGGATTTCGGACAACCAAAATCAATCTTTTCGAGGAGAAAAAAAAAATCCTTCTAAAAGGAGTTATATTCCGTGTGACCATAATTGTAGGCCTGAATAGAATGTTCTTTGAATTTTGGGGCTGCAATCATTCACTGAAGCATGTATTGATTGAAAAAGCCTCCTGAGAATTCTGATTATCCTAACATTTTTCACTTGGAGTGAAAGGGGCAGCTTTTTTATTTCATTTTATGCAAAATTACAGTAATTGGTGTCTGACCTTTTTGATATGGACTGTTAAGCATTACACTGCTGGATCTTTTCACAGAATCAATTATTTTAATTATGGCTGTCTGACAAGAAGAATCCAGGACATAAACAAGAAAAGAATATTTAAATAAAATGGAAAACAGACTTTTTTGGTGCATAATACAAAAGTACTATTAATTATAAACTTGACTGTGGTAAGCTTTTAGCACTCATGTTTTTAATCCAATTTTCATTTCCAAATAATTACACTTTCAGAGAGAAAGACAACTTATATAATGAATACACTGAACAAAAACATGCATTCTCTCAAAGAAAAGGTAAGGAATATGGAAAAGATAAACAATAATGGAAATCTAAATATAAGACTTAAAAACACCATAGAGATGTCAATATGTTTTAGAGTGGCATTTTATTGGAAGACTCAGAAAAAGATAGTACAACATTTTAAGGAGTATGTCTTGTACACCAATTTAAACCCATGTCCTTAAGACTAAAATCTATTTTAAAAAATAAAAGAAATGGTAATAAAAACTCTAAGGTTTTATATTAGATCAGTTTTCATTTTCAACTAATAGGAATGACTGGAAACTATTTCCTCATATGGCCAAATCTTTAATCCACAAGAAAAGCCTCTAGTGCAGCATAACCAGCTGAATATTCTTAATCTACCTCTCCCAATATTTTTGTTTAAAACTGACATCTGTAAAACTCTGTACTTGGACACATATAGACAAACAGATTTCATCTTTTCTAGGGGAACCAATTCTAGAAAAACACTGAAATAGTTTACCAAGAGAAGCATGCTTATGTATATACAACCAAAAAATATGCAGAGATTTAGGGGAGAAAAATGATTTTACTTTTTTAACGTGATATTTAAAATAATTTCACCTCTGAAAGGATTAAGAGAACTGTGTGAACGTTTTGCTTTCATGTAACTAAGCATTTTCTTTTTTTCTGAAAAGACCTAGGACCTCAGGGTCCTCAAGGACTGATTGTGCTGGCAAGTATGATAGAAAGTAGGTGCTAGTAACGAAAAAGCACGATTGGTAAAGGAGAGGAATGGGAGGTCCAACAAGTGGATTTCCTCTTTGCAGAAAAGAAAAGCTGCACTTTGCAAAAAGAACAAAGCACTCTGCATTCTTTGGGAATGAATGGTCCCTGTGAAGGGGCCTGAGGATGTCTGTAGAAGGAGGCTGTATAATTTGACTGAGGTAGAAGTTACATGGCTGTATGCAAAGATTAAAATTCATCAAACAGTACTCCTAAAATAAGTGCATTTTGTAAATTTTACATGTAAGTTACACCCCAATAAAGCTACTAAATAGGAAGCCTAAACATGTTCATTTAAAAAAAAATTGAACAATTCATTGAAGAATTTGTTTTAAAAAAAATGAACAAAATCTCATAGACCTGCAGGACAATATCAAGCGATTCAACAGCTGTGTTAATGGAGTCACAACAGCCGTGTGAATGGAGAGGAGAGGGAAAAAGGACAGAAGAAATATTTGAAGAAATAATTTCCAAATCCTTCCAGTTTGGGGAAGACAGAATTATTGATATGAGATGAACAATAAACCCCAAGGAAGATATAAAAATGATAACCACATCTAAACAAATCATCGTCAAACCGTTGAAAACCAAAGAGAGACCCTGCACGTGGCAGCTGGGCCAAAGAGGGCCTAGGAGAGGCAAAGTAAATTTTGGTTATGTTTTATAAATATATCCCAGCTCCTTCTTGCACCTGATTTTTTGGTCAAAAGATCTAGCTGTGAGTTGGACAGTAATAGAACAGGAGTAAAGTTACTTCTTCTGGAATGTGTCCCACTGATTTTGTGCCGGTAGAGGAAGAGCTAGAACCCCAACGTCTGTAGAGGTGTGTGCAACATCTTGGATTCTGGGAAATACAGAGGAGTGTAGGACATTAATAATATTTTCTCCTTCAGAGCCCCTCAATGCAGCATTCATGAGGAAGGGAAACGCCCAGGTGCAGCTCTCCCAAATAGTTTTACCAAAATGTCTGTCTATCTGAAACAGCCAAGGATGGTTCCAGTTCTTCTATATCTCATGTGGAACATCTGTCCATACCTCCAGATGTCTCCTCACCCCCACTGCCACAGCCTTCATTCAGTCCTTCATTGGGCTGGATGAATGCCACCTGGCTGGTGTGTGGGCAGACAGGACAAGATTGGATTAATTGTCCTCAGGAAATCCCTCTCAGAACAAGTAACCAACTTAATTACTGGAACTGACCTGGAAACCCAAGGCTTATTAGTTAGCCAAGAGGCCCCATTGAAGACACTGTCAGTCTATGCAATTAGAGGAGCCCTCCCTCCCCAGATTATGAACAATACTGTCCAAGGAATCTGAGACAATACTTTAGGTGTGGAAGTCAAGTATTAGCTTGCCTCTCTCCTCAAAATACAGTGAGTTGCATTTTATGTAAGGTCATAGGAGACCTTTAAGTGTTATGGAAATGCCACCAATGGATCAGGTAGCCCTCAGATGACTGCAGTGATCTCCCCAAAATGAAACTCCTTTGATTACTGTGGGGAGCTACCCAAAGGGATAACACACCTTGTGTGAGTTATCCCAACAGTGGGAGTCACCAATTATAAAAGATTAGGTATGAATTACGCCCCTAATTTTATCTGTAGTGATCAATGACACCATCTCTGAAAGGGAAACAGCCCAGCCTCAACTCACTGGCCAGTGTCTTTATGGATGATAGATTGGCCCTACACTTCTTCCTTATGGGCCAAGGAGGAGCTCTGAAATTGTTAATACTTCTTGCTATACCTGGTTAATTCCACAGGTCAAATAGAAAGGTCGAATAAGAAATTCTGAGAAAGCCATCTGACTTTCTAAGGTTGATCACAGTGGTTAATGGGATCTGTTCAGCTGGCTGTGTCCAGGACCCTGTGGGTCATGGTTGAAATCAATACCACATGTTGGCCTCATCCTACTTCTTGGCATTGTGTTGATATTAGTTTTATTAAGTTTTGTTTGAGACAAAACTTAATCTTTCAGATTCATCATAATGGCTGACAGAGTAGTGTTATTATCAGAAAATTCACCAGAATCCAAAACAATGTACAAACTAGGGCTATACAAAGACAAGGTCCTGAGGTAACTTTTGCTCAGTACACAAAATTATACACATTATATTATTCAAAAACAGATGGAACTAATGTATGATGCTAGAAGTGAGAACAGTAACTGTCTTTGGGTGGAGTTGTGACTGGAAGGGATGAAAGAGGCTTCCATGGTGGGATCATGTCCTATTTCTCATCAAAAGTGCTGGTTTTGTGGGCTAACGTTATCAACCTATGCGTTTAGTAGTGCTTGCCTTTCTCGGCATGTATGTTACACTTCAACAAAACAAGTTAGAGTAAAATGAGGTATTATGAGGGCACAGAAAAGGGACACCTGACCAACAAGGCTTGGTGGCTAACAAAGCTTCCGAGAGAAAGTAATGCCTAAAAGGATTCTTAAAGAGTGGAGTTAATTGGATAAAGTTGGGATGTAAGGAAGTGCAGTTAAGTCCAGAGGACTGCAAGAAGATGGGGAAAGAACAGCAAGCAGTGACGGTTGAAAAAATATAGCAAGAAACAGCTTAAAGAGATGACATTGGAGAGGATACAGGGGCAGATTACAAATGACCATTTTATACTGTCAATGAACTTAGGCTGTATAAGCCAATAAAGAACTGAGAACAGTCTTAACATCTTGCATTTCAGATACATTCCTGCAGAACCCTATGGAGGACCGATTGAAGTAGGGGGCAGGAAGAAGATGACAAAAAGACTCAGGGCTTTTCCAGTGTCTTTGTTGAAAACTTGCAAAAGAAAAAATAAAATTTACCTCAGAAAAGATGCTAGTAAAATATGCCCAGTGGAGAACCTGGAAATAGCACTGTTATTATATAAAATTTCACAGCTTTCTCTTAAGGACCAGATGAAGAGACTCTCTATTTCTATTTTAATTCAGTCATAAGAGTTCTGTCATTATTTTCAAAATTGGTATCAAAGGTTTCCATTAATTATACAGTATAAATCCTTTTTATATTGTACATTTTCATTTTGCTCGAGTTATGATAATAAAATGATATCCTTGAAGGTTGAAAATATATTTCATTCAGCCCAGTTGATTTTTGCATACTAATTACTTTATATCCTGGTAGTTAATCATCAAGCTTAGTGTCATTTTGGACTCCTTAATTTATACTTATCTCAGACCCCAGACAGAAAAAAATGTGAATGGGAAAAATGTGAAAACTGACAATGATTTTAATTTCTAAGACTCCCTTTTCCATCCGTTACAATCATTACAATTATGAATGTTCCTTTTAACATTGAGCTCTTCCACTTACATTATCTTTCTGTCTATGCTAAAATCAAAGGAAAATACTTTTTCACTAGATTTCACAACATGTATCATATGAAATATTAAATAATATATAACATAATGCAACACAATCAGGAATTATAATATTATGTATGTATATATACATATGTATCCATCTATTTAGCGCTCTAGCTATTTAGATATATAAAGAGATAGGTAGATAGATCATAAATAGGTAGATAAAAAGATAGAGATATTTTAAACACATACACAGAGAAGGAGAGAGAAAGGTCCTGACTCAAGGTTCACGAAGAGATTTTCATATATATAAGTCCATTAAAAATCATACTATTGGACATATAATCATATTTTTATGAGAAAATATAAACATACTTATCTTGCTACAGATTATACACCATACATTCATCTCAATGGTCTGTGTCTTATATAAACAAATAATAGTCATAGTTTAATTTTGAATGTAACATTTTTGAAATGGTCTTTAAATTTCAGTTTTCCTTTGCTCTCTCTGGTTATCTTTCATGTTCTTTTTCTCAAAAAATTAGCAAACATTTATTGAATTTATATTTTGCTGAGTATGAGAGTTCTTTTCCTAAAACAAGAGAGGCTAAAAAAAAAAAAAGATGAAATTCTGATATCTCAAAATGTTCCTAAAGGACAGAGTATTGTAAAATACATAAAATAAACACACAAAATAGTCTTTGTATCTAAAGAAGGAACTATTACTACCTGGAAGAAATAAGAAGAAAGATTCCTGAATGTAGTGACCACTACATTCAGAGAATACAGAGAATTTTGAAAAAAGTGCAATTAAAACTCTTTGGTCAATTGTTAGAAACTATCATTCTGAGAAACAGAAAAAAAAATAGTTACAGAGGCAGGAAAATAAGTGGTAGATTGAAGAACAGTGAGTAATTTAATGTAATGTACAGTTGAGAAAAAGTAGGAGAGAAGAGACAGTATTAGAAAGGTCTGTTACAACATAATATAGTGGACCAACCACAATTCCCAGTCCTGGCTGCCTATTCTGATCAAAGATAAGTTCCAAAATCTTCAGATTCACGGATTTCATCAATTTCGATTCTATATGTCTGTGATAGCCAATCAGAAGTCACTGAAGGTGTCTGAATATTGAAATGAGGTAGTTTGTGATGTGTCTGAAAAGAAACTTGCTTTCATTTTTGACTGGAGTGAAAAAAATATGGAGGGAGAGATACACAAGAGAAAAACAATAGACTCATCAAATCTCACAGTTGGAAGATACATTACTGATCATACAATGCCATCCTCTAGATCCAAAAACCCTTCTGAAGCATCCACAACCATCAAATCTGCAACCTATGTTTACTTTCAAAAACTACTTGTGATAACAACCCAATTCTACCCATTAATGATTCCACGGTCTCTTCTAGAAAGACATTTTTGCATTTTGTCAGGGTAGACACAGAGAATCTATATACTCAGTTGCAATTTTCTGACTAAATTCAAATACAATGATCTCAGCTTTTGATCCATAGGGTATGTATTACTTTTTCCCCCAGAGAAGAGGTAAATAATTTAGAAATTTACTAGTTCTACATTTTCTCTTCTACATATTCATGTTCTACCACTCTGAGGAAACAAAGCATTGAATGGTCAAATGAGACTCACAGGAATCATAGACTTTACTTCGTACCAAATTTTTCATTCATTTTGCTAGTGAATCACAGGAGGCAAGCAATCATGAGACACAATGCATTATTCTCTTGGAGACACCCAAGACTGTCTGAAAAAATTGCGAAGTAAATGGTCCTTTATCCCTAGCCTCAGGATGCATCCTGGTTTAGATTCAACCTGGGACAATTGTTCTGAGCAATGAATACTCAGTGATTACAGAGATGTTAAGGAACATCATCATCTGTTATCACATTAATCACGTAGCTTCTGTGACTATACCCTATCTCCCAGCCAGTCATGACCGTATATCCATACATCCCAGATTTACTTACAGTAAACAACCTAAGCAGATCTGATATATTCGGATAAAAGTATTTCATGTATAATAGCACTCTGTTATCTTTCTACTGGTAAATACTGTTTATGAGTTTATTAGGAGGTCTGCTTACTACAATGATTATAACAAGATTGGATGAGTGCCACCCCTTCTTTCCAGGTTTCTCAGGAAAAGAGAAAGAATGGGTTACCGGCTTCTGACTCTTTCCTTGTCAACTACCTACCACCAAACTGACCTTGCTGTGACTTCACTCTTCTTCCCACTCCAGGGAAAACTTAAAGTGATTCTCAACACTTCCAGTTTGAGGGGCATCAGGTCTGGATTGGCATTCGTATGAGGGACAAATAAACTTATAATTTTAAGCACTTTAAGAGCTTTGTGGGCTTTTAAATTCAGCACTTACGTATCCTTACTGAAACAGTGCCTTTATTCATAAATGTCCATCACTGAACCCTTTTCCAAACCGAGATCAAAAAGGCAAAATCTTAACACTATTTTTCAAATAGACCCAATCCTCGATCCCTTTTTGTCAAATTCCATTATCTTAGAATACAACCATAACAACCATATACAACCATAACAATGCCCGTGAAGGACTTTTATTTACCTCCCAGTATAAAAACCACATCAATATGTAAATAACACTGTTCTTTGGTGTATAAATTTCTTCTTTTTTTTTTTGGTCTCTTTTTTTTTTAACATCTTTATTGGAGTACAATTGCTTTACAATGGGATGTTAGTTTCTGCTTTATAACAAAGTGAACCAGTTATACATATACATATAATCCCATATCTCTTCCCTCTTGTGTCTCCCTCCCTCGCTCCCACCCTCCCTATCCCACTCCTCTAGGTGGTCACAAATCATCAAGCTGCTCTCCCTGTGCTATGCAGCTGCTTCCCACTAGCTATCTATTTTACATTCAGTAGTGTATATATGTCCATGCCACTCTCTCACTTTGTCCCAGCTTACCCTTCTCCCTCCCTGTATCCTCAAGTCCATTCTCTAGCAGGTCTGTGTCTTTATTCTCGTCTTACCCCTAGGTTCTTCATGACCTTTTTTTTGTTATTTTAGACTCCATATATATATGTGTTAACATACGGTATTTGTTTTTCTCTTTCTGACTTACTTCACTATGTATGACAGACTCTAGGTCCATCCACCTTACTACAAATAACTCAATTATGTTTCTTTTTATGGCTGAGTAATACTCCATTGTATATATGTGCCACATCTTCTTTATCCATTCATCTGTTGATGGACACTTAGGTTGCTTCCATGTCCTGGCTATTGTAAATACAGCTGCAATGAATATTTTGGTACATGACTCTTTTTGAATTTTGGTTTTCTCAGGGTATATGCCCAGTAGTGGGATTGCTGGGTCGTATGGTAGTTGTATTTGTAGTTTTTTAAGGAACCTCCATACTGTTCTTCATAGTGGCTGTATCAATTTACATTCCCACCAACAGTGCAAGAGAGTTCCCTTTTCTGCACACCCTCTCCAGCATTTATTGTTTCTAGATTTTTTGATGATGGCCATTCTGACTGGCATGAGATGATATCTCCTTGTAGTTTTGATTTGCATTTCTCTAATGATTAATGATGTTCAGCATTCTTTCATGTTTTTGTTGGCAATCTGTATAACTTCATTGGAGAAATGTCTATTTAGGTCTTCTGTCAAATTTTTGATTGGGTTGTTTATTTTTTTGATATTGAGCTGCATGAGCTGCTTGTAAATTCTGGACATTAATCCTTTGTCAGTTGCTTCATTTGCAAACATTTTCTCCCATTCTGAGGGTTGTCTTTTCGTCTTGTTTATGCTTTCCTTTGCTGTGCAAAAGCTTTTAAGTTTCATTAGGTCCCATTTGTTTATTTGTGTTTTTATTTCCATTTCTCTAGGAGGTGGGTCAAAAAGGATCTTGCTGTGATTTATGTCATAGAGTGTTCTGTCTATGATTTCCTCTAAGCGTTTTATAGTGTCTGGCCTTACATTTAGGTCTCTAATCCATTTTGAGTTTATTTTCGTGTATGGTGTTAGGGAATGTTCTCATTTCATTCATTTACATGTAGCTGTCCAGTTTGCCCAGCACCACTTACTGAAGAGGCTCTCTTTTCTCCACTGTATATTCTTACGTCCTTTATCAAAGATAAGGTGACCATATGTGTGTGGGTTTATCTCTGGGCTTTCTATCCTGTTCCATTGATCTGTATCTCTGTTTTTGTGCCAGTACCATACTGTCTTGATTACTGTAGCTTTGTAATATAGTCTGAAGTCAAGGTGTCTGATTCCCCCAGCCCTGTTTATCTTTCTCAAGATTGCTTTGGCTATTCGGGGTCTTTTGTGTTTCCATACAAATTGTGAAATTTTTTGTTCTAGTTCTGTGAAAAATGCCATTGGTAGTTTGATAGGGATTGCATTGAATCTGTAGATTGTTTTGGGTAGTATAGTCATTTCCACAATGTTGATTCTTCCAATCCAAAAACATGGTACATCTCTCCATCTATCTGTATTATCTTTAATTTCTTTCATCAGCGTCTTATAATTTTCTGCATACAGGTCTTTTGTCTCCTTAGGTAGGTTTATTCCTAGATATTTTATTCTTTTTGTTGCAATGGTAAATGGGAGTGTTTTCTTAATTTCACTTTCAGATTTTTCATCATATAGGATAAAGCTTCAGAGGATCCAACACTAGATATTTTCATCTCTAAAAGCAAAGTCGTTCATTGAATAGGGCCATGATTCACATTCTTTCTTTTCTTTCTATACCCACAGGGCCAGATTTTACTTCCTACCTATTCATATTGGTTTGTTTCTATTCACCCTATTCAAAATATGTTATATCATTTTTGTACTATTTTTTCCATCTTGCACACAAAGTGTGTGTTTTTTTCTCTTAAGAGAGAACATAGAACAACTGTAGAGATGGTGTCCCACAATCCAATCATGAAGATCTACCTGAATTTGTACACATATGGCTGTGCATTATGAAGCCTTTCCAGAAGATAAATAATGGGAAAATACTGAAGGCTAGACTTAGGGAGTAGCAGTGGGAATAGGGATAAAAAGGAGTTAAATGAGCCATATTGCTGAGATGGAAACACAAAGAATAAAGTAACACTGGTTGGTGGGAAGAAGGGTGGACAGGAGAGAGTTAAATGCAATTTTGAATTGCAACTTTGAGTTAATAGAACAACTGGAGAAATCAGAAGAAGAAATAAATATATACATTTAATTTTAGGTATATGAATCCATAGTGAGAGAGAGATCATAATCACACTGACATTTTAAAAGGTAATTTTCTTTAAGAACATATATTTTTTTAAATCTCAAACACCTCCTTGAACACATGCTGTCATCATCAGATGCTATTAGCGACTATCCTGGTTAATTTGTTTATACTAAGGAAATAACTTCATTTCTCTGTAACTCCCCCAAAACACAGACACAATGTACATGCATAATACATGTATTCAGTCTTCAATGGAAGAATTTTCATCATCAATGCCAGCTTATAAGAAGCACGGAACATCAGGATGGGGCAACTGAGAGGCTCTACGCTGCCTATTTCTAAGTGTCTATGCAACACTGAACATGCTACAAAGTTTCCGGGCTTCATTTTAGTTATCTAAAAATAAAAGTAACAACATATGTTAATACCTGTTACAACTGTAAAATCTTACAAAATTTGCATTACCAGGTGAAGTATAAGTTAACCAGACAAGAGCCTTGAAATTCTCTGAATAAAGGATAGACCACAGCAAGAACTAAAAAGAATAAATTTTTATCCCATTCTCTCCCTGGTAAAATTCTATAGACTAAAATGAATAAAAAGTATAATCAATTGCCTACCTTTAAAAAGTGTTATTGATGATATATTAACAAAGTCAGTGTCCCAAAAGCAATTGGAAGAGATTCATTGTAGTGCAAATATGTTGTTTAGTATACTGTCTACACCATATGAACATAATAAATATTCAGGAAATATTATTTCAATACATGGTAACTGTGGCCAGAAAATAAAACAGAACACACTATACTGAGTTGACTTATTATTATTTTAATTTTCTAAAGTTATATAGTCATTCATCTCTGATGTACAGGAAAGGTAATAAAAATCCAAAGAAGAGAAAAAGGAAGAAAAAAGGGAAGAAAAACCTAGCTATTTATATACGTAATTGGTATCCCCTATGACTCCATTTTAAAACTTTTAGAGGAAACATTTTCTTCCAATTGAAGAAAGGAAAGAAGGAGAGGGAGGGAGGGGAAAGGGACGGGAAAGGAAGGGAAGGGACGGGAAATCTGTTGCCAAACCGTAACACCTTGTGAGTTGCCCTTCGGCACAGGATGAAAATCATGCAGATCAGAATAAAGCTTCTTTAATTCATTTTATTGCCTAAACTGCCAAATACTCAGCAGTGCAATCATTATAATAATATTAAAATGTGTTGAATGAATGAAGAAAATATACTCTGGAAAAAACTATAGTTTCTAAGCTGTATGACTAAGAGAATATGCATTGGTTATAGGGAGATAGCGCACAGATATAGTAAAAGAGATTGACCATACTTAGATTTAAGAAAGATGTATGAATGTACATCAGAAAATCAAGTATAGATGGAAGAATTCACAATGACTAGCTATGGTGTGTTTAATTTTAGTTTAAGGTATTTGCAGACATTCGATATCCTGGGCTAATTTAAGCAAGCTTGGGTTTTGAAGTTCAATTCCGCTGCAATAGGATGAGCAATAGAGAAAACAGTGTGCTGTGATAACTGGGGTGATCTAATGACATATATTTATGCATCTCTCCTGGCTGGTGTCAGAATCTTGTTCTGAGTCTCCTAGCAACAGTGATGTGCACATGTGAATATGTCCATGTAAATAGCAGATGCAGTGAATAAAGTTTCTATTCACTCATAGAGATGACAGCTTGGATTTCCAGATCCTGATGCTACTAAAACAATATGTTTCAAAAGTGCTTCAAAGGAGGCTTGGTCTGGTAGACAACACTATATAAAACTTCAGAAAGGAGTCTCCGAATTGCCCTAAGCTACTGTGACGTGAGCACAGGTTTGGAAGTAGAATGCTATTACGTTCTATGTATTTTGCAGATATAAGTGGTGCAGAATTTGGAAGGTTTGTGGAAGCAATCTATTTTTCCCAAAATATATAAGATAAGGAAAACATAGATCAACAAATATGATTTTTTTCTTTTCATTTTGAAATAAACTACTCAAATTTTGTCCTAAAATTATTTTTTACCTTGGAGGTGTTCATGGTCTACCCTGCACATTCACTCTTTGAGTCATGCATCATTATACTTATTAAGATTACTGGGTCAGAGTATTGGCAGAGTACTGGCACCTAGACTCAATAATGATCGTTAACTATGAGAGTCAAGTATGATTTGTATGTGTGTGTCAATGTGGTGCTGATTAACCTTTAATTATGCAAAATTATCTGTATCTTTATGCTGTCGTGAGAAATAATTGTCAGGATGTGGTCTGGTGAGGTGTCCAAAACCACTGTGGCACTAATGAGACTTGGTACACAATATAATAATTTAGTGCCATGGGGTAACTTTTTAACTTCTCTCTACATGTCTCCTTATGTGTAAAATAAGGTTAGTGGTAACTAGCTCCCAGGATTAAACACAGTGCAACATAGCTTAGGGTAGGCATTCATTGCTGATTCTCATCCCGTCCTCTCACGCTTATCAAATTTTATGCAAATTTCTGTAATATATAAAGCTGTAATGGAGGTGGACTCATCTTCAGTGGTTAAATAACTGTGTTTTCAGTGTATTTGAGCACTATTAAAGAATAAATTTAATGTCTTTGTGGAATCAGGCTAATATATTTATGTGTATTCACTAGTTTGGAGCTCCCTTAAATTAAAATAGTTCAAATGCCACTATTATTAGAGAAATATAATATATCAAATTTGTTAACCACCCATATGACATTATTGAGGTCACAAAAAAATAGCTGTTTCCAATATATAGTGTGTGTGTGTCTCAAAAATAGCCACAGGAAATGTGCTGTCATCACTATATCTTAAGACTTGCCAGTGTAGTCAGTAGGAATAATACTTTAGCACTTATTTTTTCCTTACAGACTTCATTAAAACTTTGTCCATTATTTCCTCCAATAAACACTTTTTTTGTGTGGTCATTTTCTACATGGTAGGTACAACCCTTTGTTTAGGAGCATCTACAATGAACCATTAATGTGGAATAGTGCTGGGGCTCTGAGGTGAGAGAGTCTGGCTAGGAACCTGGACTCCATCACTTCCTGTAAGCAAGCAGTGTCCTCTAAGTGCCAGATGCTCCCCCATCTTGTACCCAGGAAAGCATCAGAGGTGTGATTTGCCTTATCAAGGGCAGTCTCAGCCCTAGAGGAAAAACATAGCATGTGGTGGGTAAGAGAGAAAAGAAAAACAAACTATTAAATTTAGTGTCATACATGCTTGCCCTAGAGAGAAATGAAAAGTGCTCCAGGATCACAAGGAGATTCATACTTATAATGTGTGTTGCCTAAGTTTCTTCCTCAGTTTTTAGGGTTGGTGTTCTAAGAAGAGAATAAAGAGAAATAGTACACAAAACCAGAAATGGAACAAAATGCAAGTAGATGAGGAAAACCACAGCTATAAATGTTTGAATTTAAAGGTAAAATACTTTTAATATGAAAAATTGAATGCAGTACACGATAACTGGGGGGTTTTTTTGCATGTGAAATAAAAGTAGTTTAACACCTTTGAGAAGTTGTAGTTAAAATAAGTGGAGAATCATTAAATATCTGGTTCTGAGTTTTAAGCATGCTCTGGCAACATATTTTCAAAGTTTACTTTAAGAATCACACGGTATAAACTCAAAATGGATTAAAGATGTAAATGTATGACCTGAAACCATAAAACTCCTAGAAGAAAATATAGGTAGGACACCCTTTGACATCAGTCTTAGCAATATTTTTTTGGATTTGTCTCCTCATGCAAGGGAAACAAAAGCAAAATTTAACAAATGGGTCTATACCAAACTAAAAAGTTTGCACAGTGAAGGAAAAAGAGTTCACACAACTTAACACAAAAACCACAACTTGATTAAAAAATGGGCAGAGGACCTGAAGAGACATTTTTCCAAAGAAGACATACTGATGGCCAACAGATATATTAAAAGATGTTCTACATCACTTATCATCAGAAAAATGCAAATCAAAGCCGCAATGAGCTACCACCTCACACTTGTCAGAATGGCTACCATCGAAAGACCACAAAGAACAAGAGCTGGTGAGGATGTGAAGAAAAGGGAGCCCTTATGCACTGCTGGGATTGTAAATTGGTGCAGTCACTATGGAAAATGGTATGAAGGTCCCTCAAAAAATTAAAAATAGAACTGCCTAATGATTCAGCAATTTCACTTCTTGATATTTAAGAAAGAATAACAAAAAAACTGTTCAAAGAAATACATTCATGCCAATGTTCATTGCAGCATTACTCACAAAAGCCAAGATAAGGAAACCATCTGAGTGTCCATCAGTAAACAAATGGATAAAGAAGATGTGGTATATACATATATATACAATGGAATATTACTCAGCCACAGAAAAAATAAAATCTTACCATGTGCAACAAAATGGATGGATCTGAAAGGTCTTATGCTAAGTTAAATAAGTCAGACAGAGAAAGACAAACGCTGCATGACTACACTTACATGTGGAATAAAAAAAAAAAAAAAAAAGAACAAAACCCAAAAGGTAAACAGACTCACAGATACAAACTGGTGGTTGCCAGAGGGGAGGGTGAGGGTAGTAGGCAAAAGAGATGAAAGGGATTAAGAGGCACAAACTTCCAATTATATAATAAATAAGTCACAGGTCACAGGGATGTAATATTCAGCATAAGGAATATGGCCAAATATATTGCAATAATCCTGTATGGGGTCAGATAGTTACTAAACTTAACCTGGTAATCATTTCACAATGTATGTAAATGCCAAATCCTTACATAGTACCTCTGAAACTAACATAATAGTGTATGTCAACTATATTTCAATAAAATAAATTATTTTTTTTAAAAAAAGAATCACATGGATAACATTTAAAAACAGATTCTGGGTCTCACGTGTTAACTTACTAAATCAGATTTTCAAAGGGAAAGTCCTGAGAATTCATATTTTCAACGAATATTTCTTTTGTTTGAGTAAGTCTGAGAAAGCTATTCTAACACAAAAGGCAATGCAGCTTTCGGAATTACTGTAATTAATGATCAAGTGTAGCTATAAGGGGGTCAGCCAATGCAGCTCCTCATTTATTCAGCAGTCCCTTATCTGAAAATGCCCAAATCTGTTCCATCTGCAGGGAAGAAAATGGGTAATTTCAAAGCATTTGCTACTTCATCGAATTACGGCTGGAACTCTCTCTCCTCCCTTGGAGCAGCACGTAATTTCCACGGCTGGAAAGTAGCACCACAGTCCTCGTTAAATTGTCCACTGCTCAACTGAGACAGCAAACCTCTTCAGATTCTAAATTGCCACATTATTTTTTCAAAAATAAATAAAACCCTTTCCAGGAACAAAAAAGACTTTGCAAAATTGTGTTCAACCACTAGAGCAAATGGCCTTGCTTTCACCAGGAGGATTTCTTTTTTTCCTCCTAGAATGAAATATTTTTCTTTTTTTCCTCTTCTCCACTTACATGAAGCTCAGGGTAGGCACAAAAGAGGAAATCAAAGTCTAAAGACCTAGGCAAAATCATCACATTCTGTGGCTGTAAATATTTTGCTCATTGTAAAAGAAAAATTCTTAAATAATTTGTGGTTAGTTACATTTAACCAAAAGTACCAAGTACTAAAAAGAATAAATAGCATTCATAGCCAGGTGAAGCAAATCCCATCTTACTCAAATTCCACATTTCACACAATTTTAGAGGCAATATTTAAAGAAAGCATCTAGTTTATTTCATCAGTGGAAGCCTAATGTGTATTTTAATCTTTTTAAAAATTTTCATAATTATTAAAGTATAACTGTCTACTGGAGAAAATATGAGAAAATCTACAAGAAAATAGAAGAAAAAAATCCTATATTTTACCATTCAGTGACAATCAATAACACATTGATTACTTGTGTTTATATTTTAAAAAAGATTATTTTCAATGTGTTTTTTGACCTGCTTTTTTTTTTGCGGTACGCGGGCCTCTCACTGCCGTGGCCCCTCCTGTCGCAGAGCACAGGCTCTGGACGCGCAGGCCCAGCGGCCATGGCCCACGGGCCCAGCCGCTCCGCGGCACGTGGGATCCTCCGGGACCGGGGCACGAACCCGTGTCCCCTGCATCGGCAGGCGGACCCCCAACCACTGCGCCACCAGGGAAGCCCTGACCTGCTTTTTAAATCTAAAACTATATCTTTAATGTTTTCCAGATTCTCTAAATATTATTCAAGACCATTATTTTTAACAACTGCATAGTGTTCTATAATATGTTTTTATTATAATTAATTTAATTCTCCTCTGTTGAACATCATAGTTTTTCTGTTATATATGTTTTATAAATGGTATGGTTAATTTCCTTAATTATGTGAGTGTATACACATTATGTACTTGTATACATATATGTGTGTATGTGTAAATGATATATGTATATTAAAATTTTTCATCTTAAAAATAAAATTGCTGGGCTAAGACATAAATATTTTATGGACTGATATTACATGGTCTTAAATTGCATTTCAGGAAGGTTGTACCAAATTACTTTTCTAAGAGTAATACATGAGAATGCACATTTGACCATAAGCTGGTCCATTCCAAATTTGCTAATAGGATGAGAACATAATGAAGATTCAGGCATGTGCTGTGTCTCAATCGGAGATTCATAAACTATAAAACAACATGCATGTTTTGTTTGTGTGAGCGTTTTTCAGGTAGAGAAAACACAAGCCAAAGCCATGGGGTCTACAGAGTTTTGTCTTGCTCTAAATTACTAACTGGCCTCTCCACTTTTGCCTCTGCCCATCATCCTTGTCTGTTGTTAAAGGTTAGGCAACCAGCACTGATCATTTTTGACAGTAAACCCACTGGACCTCAGAAATACCTGGGACAAATATTTAAAGGTAATATAAAAATAATGACTTAATTTCCACTTTGTTTTTGTTACTATGCTAACAAACTTCTTGAGCAAAACCCAGTGATGTTATCTTTCCAAAATTTTGATAAAAATGTATACAGTCATTTTCAAAGAGGCTGGAAAATTTGCACTAGAAACAAACTGGCAGTAGATTGTACTGCATTTCTGCTAACATCATAAGAGGCTGTGCATAATTTATAAGAAACTAATTTAGTCTTGAGCATAAATTTTCTGGTGGTGGGGAAAAGCTCTTTATTATGCATGTTTCATGATTTACCTTTTCCTCCTTTCCCTGATGAAATATACAATTGCTGTACTTCCATACGTTAACTTCTGACCGAATAGATTACGGACCAGTAGGGACCACTTGTGAAGGTTTCTAGACACGTGCTTGTTACAGCACATAACAATATTATAAGAATATAATGATAAGAACATTTTATTTATAATCCAATGAAAACTTGGATTAACATTTTAAACTTCTCTCTTAGGCACCTCACTTTACAATCTAATAAAATCCCATTCATTCGACAGATACCATTTTGGGGACTGAGCCTGCAAGAAGCGTTTTTGTCTTTTAGATTAAAAATATATGTTTCCAAGAGTAAAACTATATATTTTGAACCATATATAAAATTCCATTTTTCTGGCCTCACTCTGAGATATTTTCTTAGCTGCACACACACTGAGATCTTTGTAAGAATTAGGTGGCAATGTCACTTGGCATGCCCCTGTTTCTGTCACCTTAAATCTCCCTTGATCAAGTACTCAGCATATCCCAGGGATAACTGCATGGCATCTGATGATAGGCCTGATATAAAAGAAAAGATTATCATGCTAAGTGAAGTAAGTCAGACAGAGAAAGACAAATATCATATGATACCACTCATATGTGGAATCTAATTTTTAAAATATTATATAAATGAACTTATTTACAAAACAGAAAAAGACTCACAGATTTTGAAAACAAACTTATGGATACCAAAGGGGAAATGTGGGAGGGGAAGGATAAATTAGGAGCTTGGGATTAATATACACACACCCTACTATATACAAAATAGATAACCAACAAGGACCTACTGTGTAGCACAGGGAACTCTACTCAATATTCTGTAATAGACTATATGGGAAAAGAATCTGAAAAAGAGTGGATATATATATGTATAACTGAATCACTTTGCTGTACACCTGAAACTAACACAACATCATAAATCAACTATACTCCAATAAAATTTTTTTTAAATTCTTGCTTCTCAGGGAAAGTTTCCAGTCTTCTGTCCCCCTAATTGAAATCCCATCATCCACTATTCATAACTGGTCATAAAAGAGTGCCGATTTTGAATGCACTAGGGTGGTTTTGGAGCATGGAACATTCCCAGAAATGAGGACAGCTAAATGGAGTTATGCCAGGAAAACAAGAAGACACTCAAAGTTGGGGGAAGCAGACAAGAAAGCAGCTGTGGCATGAAGCATAAATCTAGAGCATCTTAGCTGTGGCTCTTAATAGCTGTTTGATCTTAGATGAAACACCAGTGTTGCCATGATCCCATCTGGAAGGCTGAAAATACCTAACTTGGGAGTTTGCTGGGATCACTGTATCAAAAATACAGGTAAAAATCGGTTGTAAACTACAGATCAACATACATAGATTAAAATATTATTTTTCCAAGTAGGGAGATGGAAATGCATAAGGTGATTTAAAGAGGAAGCCTGACATGGTTTGTCTTTCTCACAATATTGCCCAGTTTTATTTATTTATTTATTTATTTAACCAAAAAAATTGCATTTGAAATATATGTCTTGTCATCTTGGAGTCAACATATTTAGAGGTTAAAGACTCTTAAAAGTAGAAAGGAAAACAGGGGTTTCTGTAAAATTAAATTTCTAAGTTCAGTTATGCCCCATGATTTACTTTTTATCTCTTTCGGTTACACTTAATAATTGCTCAGTAAAGCAAAAAATATCAACACCCCACAGAAATGAATTTTTTGGAATTTTTGCAGTGACTTGGTATAGAAAGAGAACAGAAGACATTGTAAATAATATGAGCATTTTACTGCACAGCATATGGTGTGTGCTTAATAAATCGATGTGTGCTGATTTGTAATTTAAGGTATTCAGGTAGTGAAAGATAAGGGCTTATTCTAAACAAATACATAATTTATAATCGTGCACAATTAAATAAATTTATCTTGACAAATAGGGGGTTGGATGGGACCATGTCCATTTGGGGACTGTTCATTTTTCCATGTTGCTAATTGAGCCTGTCACAGCTTAGAACCATACAAAACACGCTGCAACTTGGTCCCAGGAAAGATTTAGGGAGCAGAAAACAGCTGCGGGTGTAATGTGTATTTACAGAGGTTTTTAGAAGTTTCCCCAAGCTGAGCTCTTCTTTTCAGTGGCCCATGGGAGGCGGAGGACACGCACAAGTGGAGCCGATGGTGCAGGACCTGCTGAGGATTCTTAGGGCATGTTTGTGAAAAATCTGCGTGTTAGGTCAGCTGCAGCTGTCCACTGATTTGTCTTGCTAAGCAGCTCTAAGGACATGCTAGATGCACTGTTAACACCTGACTATTCCCTTTCAATCAACAGGTGATACTTCTGAAAAGAAACATGCCAGATAATTAGCATATTTCGTATATAGCATGAAATGAATGAAAAAGGGAACTCGCATTGTAGTCATTCTCATTCCTGATGCAGGATGTGAGCTGTGTAAAAAGATGTTATTCATCAAAGTAGAAGAACAGACTATCAAAGTTACCCAAAGAGACAGAGAGAGAACAGGTTCTTAACTTATTCAAGAAGAGAAACAAATCTCTAGGCCAAAGGTATATCTGAAGTATAGAAACAAAACCCATTCGAACTTTGAGTGTTTCTATGACTTCATGCTTCCTCTAAGTTATTCCAAATTTGATTCATGTGTGTACATTTTCAGTAACCCTATCGCCCATAATAGATTTAATCAGGGTTTTAAATATGTTAAGAACAAAATGGGACAAACACATATTTGTTTCTCTTTTGAATAAGTTAATTCTATGCCATTTTTTTTAAATACAGAAATTTATTCCTAAATGTTCAGTGTAATTACTGGCTTCTCATCAAGGCCATTTCACCATTAGTATATACTAGTTTCTTTGGACAGCAGTAAATTTGAGAAAAGACAAAAAACTAATATACTTCTATACCTCAACTCCCAAATACATGTTCCCAAATATTTTTGGCAGCATGTATTTTTTTCTGATAAACAAAACTATATATATATATATAGAGAGAGAGAGAGAGAAAGAGTTGAAAGCTAGATCTTAAATTAGGCCTGTAGGCTTTATTCTCCTGAATAGGTATTTAAATTATTACTAGCTATCCAAGATACATAATTTTTATTTTCCTTCTATATTAGTTATCTAGTGTTTCATCACACATTTCCATAAGTTTAGTGGCTTAAAACAGTAAACATGTATTAACTCACAGGCCCTGTGGGTCCAGAGTCCAGTCTGGGCTTAGTAAGTTTCCTACTTCAGGATATCAGGAACCCACAATCAAGAAATTGCCCAGTGCTGCGTCTAGGCTTCCAAGCTCACCTGGTATTTAAGACTGAGTTCCCTGCGGACATAATGCCACCCTCAAGTTTCTTGAAAGGGCAGCTCCCACCATGCAGCCCTTTTCCTTAATCCAGCAAGGAGAGAGTCTTCAAGCAAGAGGAAGATACCAAAGGTAATCACGGAAGTGACCTTGTCATGCTCTGTTTGTTAGAAGGAAGTCACAAATCTCTCCCATACTCAAGGGGAGGGGATTACACAAGAGCTTGAATACTTGGACGTGAGCATCATAGGGCTATCCTAGAATAACACAATTTCCACGGTCTAAATTTTAAGAAAACTTAATGACAAGGATTGTGACATCATTTCTTAAAGTCTTGTCAGTACTTGAAGTGAATATTCAATCTTAATTGATTTTGGAAGAATTGTATGGGGATGTCACATAGTCATGAGGCTCATTGTTTATTTTTTGCTCATTGGTCCATACCCATTTCCTACCAAATATTCTGGTTTAGAATTCATTCATGCTCACATATCTTGTTCTGACTTTTTTCCTTAATGTTTTAAGCACAAGTGCTTTCTGGTTCATTCTTCTTGCTTCATTCATTACTATTATTTTGCCTAAACCCCATAGGACAAGTTTAAGTATAATCAAAGTTTAAGAAATAATTGTTGTTTTTTCCCTAAAGCAGCCCTTAATGAAGAAAGAATGTGGCTTCCTGAAATATTAGGAGGATATTTATAGTTTGATTCGTAAGACAAAAAAGACAATTGATTTAGTAGCCTCAGTTTTGAAATAAATTTAATTTTCGGTATATACAATCTGCATAGGCATTCAAACTACTCAACATGCATTATTCAATTAGATAATTGCACATATTTAGAAGAGAAATATATCCAACTAAAGAGGAAGTTAAATGTACATAATTATGCTAGAAAATGAAAAGGAAAGATACAACCACATGTTAGACAGAGAGCCAAGTAAAGTATTCTGAGGGACAGGAGCCCCAAGCTGGAACTGCAGCTCCAGCTTTAGCATTCGGTGTGATCTCGGAGAAGTCACTTAATTTCTCCCAACATGTCTCGTCTCATCTGTGTCACGAGGGACTGAAGGCTAGAGATTTCCCTGGTCCCTCCTGGTACAGTCTCTGTGCCTGTCTTGGAGCCCCAGATTAGATCTGTGACCACATCCCCTTCCAGGTACCTGCTCCAGGTGCTCCATCAGCCACATCTCCATGCACTGCAGTGTGGACACGCCCACTCTGAAGAGATACTGCAGATTCCTTTTGTGAAGACTCTCCTACTCCTGTTGCACCTAAACTGGGGGTCTGTATTTATCCGTTGGTGTTGTTTCAGTGGCATCTAGTGGGACAACTTTCTTTTTTTATTGAAATATAGCTTATTTATAGTACTATATTAGTTTCAGGTATACAGCATAGTAATTCAGTATTTTTGCAGATTATACTCCATTATAGATTGTTACAAGATAATGACCAAAATTCCCAGTGCTATATAATATATCTTTGTTGCTTCTCTATTTTATACATATTAATTTGTATTTGTTAATCTCATAGCCCTATTTTGCCCCCTCGCTCCCTGTTGGTAACCATAAGTTTGTTTTCTGTATCTATGAGTTTTTTCTTGTTTTGCATATATATTCATTTGTATTACTTTTCAGATTCCACATTTAGGTGATATACAGTATTTTTCTTTCTCTGTTTGACTTATTTCACTAAGCATAATATTCTCTAGGTCCATCCACGTTGCTGCAAATGGCAAAATTTCATTCTTTTTTATGGCTAATATTCTGTATGTATGTATGTATGTATGTATATATATATATATATATGAGATAAAATGTATATATACACCACATCCTCATAATCCAATCATCTGTTGATGAGCACTTGGATTGCTTCTGTACTTTTTGACTTTCTTATCACCCAGTCTGCAAAGATTGTCATTTGTTTGGCTCTGTTAGCTCTGTAAAATGTTCTCCATTTCTTACCAATCCACTTTATGATGAGAAGGCCCTGTTAATATTTCAAAATGGGATGAGCTATTTGCACTTCATTTATAAATACTGTTTTGTTTTGTTTTCCCGTTCCTGATGGTTGATTTTAGAAGAAACCTTTTGGTAAAAGGACCACGGGAACAGAAAGTTAAGACCAGAAGGCTGTTATCAAAGAAAATACAGGGATGTATTTTGGTACTCTATGCTAAGTTTGAGCTGTTTTGTCATTTTTTCTTCAGTTCCAATTAAAAGAGAAAATTTTAACATCTAGTTATATTTCTAGTGACAAGCATGTGGGCAATTACACTTTAAAACTGATGATGTTAACACTAATCTTAAAATGCTCTTTCAAAGGTAGATTAAGAACATTAGAACAGGCACAAACCTCTTACATAGCTTCATCCACCAGAGGGCAGACAGAAGAAGCAAGAAGAACTACAATTCTGCAGCCTGTGGAATGAAAACCACACTCACAGAAAGGTAGACAAATTGAAAGGGCAGAGGGGTATGTACCAGATGAAGGAACAAGAAAAAAGCCCAGAAAAAGAACTAATGAAGTGGAAATAGGCAACCTTCCAGAAAAAGACCTCAGAATAATGATAGTGAAGATGATCCAGGGCCTCAGAAAAAGAATGGAGGCAAAGATTGAGAAGATGCAAGAAATGTTTAACAAAGACCTGGAAGAATTAAAGAACAAACAAACAGAGATGAACAATACAATAATTGAAAGGGACAGAAAACTAGAAGGGATCAAACAGAATAACTGAGGCAGAAAAATGGATAAGTGACCTGGAAGACAGAATGGTGGAATTCACCGCCATGGAATAAAAAATAAAGAAAAAAGAATGAAAAGAAATGAAGACAGCCTAAGAGACCTCTGAGACAACACTGAATGCACCAACATTCACATTATAGGGGTCCCAGAAGGAGAAGAGAGAGAGAAATGAACCAAGAAAATACTTGATATCTATGAGACTAGATATCAATTAGAGGAACAAATCTGTATAAAATACAAACACATGGAGGCTGAACAATATACTACTTAATAACCAAGGGATCACTGAAGAAATCAAAGAGGAAATCAAAAAATACCTAGAAACAAATGACAATGAAAACACGACGACCCAAAACCTATGGGATGCAGCAAAAGGAGTTCTAAGAGGGACGTTTATAGCAATACAATCCTACCTCAAGGAACAATAAACATCTCAAATAAACAACCTAACCTTACACATAAAGCAATTAGAGAAAGAAGAACAAAAACCCTCAAAGTTAGCAGAAGGAAAGAAATCATAAAGATCAGATCAGAAATAAATGAAAAAGAAATGAAGGAAACGATAGCCAAGATCAATAAAACTAACAGCTGGTTCTTTGAGAAGATAAACAAAATTGATAAACCATTAGCCAGACTCATCAAGAAAAAAAGGGAGAAGGCTCAAATCAATAGCATTAGAAATGAAAAAGGAGAAGTAACAACTGACACTGCAGAAATACAAAGGTTCATGAGAGATTACTACAAGCAACTCTATGCAAATAAAATGGACAACCTGGAAGAAATGGACAAATTCTTAGAAAAGCACAACCTTCTGAGACTGAACCAGGAAGAAATAGAAAATATAAACAGACCAATCACAAGCCCTGAAATTGAGACTGTGACTAAAAATCTTCCAACAAACAAAAGCCCACAACCAGATGCCTTCACAGGCAAATTCTATCAAACATTGAGAGAAGAGCTAACACCTATCCTTCTCAAACTCTTCCAAACTATAGCAGTGGGAGGAATACTCCCAAACTCATTCTATGAGGCCACCATCACCCTGATACTAAAACCTTTGCACAGCAAAGGAAATAACACAAAAAGACAACCCTCAGAATGGGAGAAAATATTTGCAAACGAATCAACAAACAAAGGATTAATCTCCAAAATATATGAACAGCTCATGCAGCTCAATATTAAGAAAAACAAACAACCCAATCAAAAACTGGGCAGAAGACCTAAATAGACATTTCTCCAAAGAAGACATACAGGGGCTTCCCTGGTGGCGCAGTGGTTGGGAGTCTGCCTGCCGATGCGGGGGACATGGGTTCGTGCCCCGGTCTGGGAGGATCCCACATGCCGCGGAGCGGCTGGGCCCGTGGGCCATGGCCGCTGGGCCTGCGCTCTGCAATGGGAGAGGCCACAGCAGTGAGAGACCCGCATAACGCAAAAAAAAAAAAAAAGAAAAAAAAAAAGAAAACATACAGATGGCCAAGAGGCACATGAAAAGCTGCTCAACATCATTAATTATTAGAGAAATGCAAATCAAAACTACAGTGAGGTATCACCTCACACCAGTTAGAATGGGCTTCATCAGAAAATCTACAAACAACAAATGCTGGAGAGGGTGTGGAGAAAAGGGAACCCTCTTGCACTCTTGGTGGGAATGTAAATTGATACAGCCACTATGGAGAAGAGTATGCTGGTTCCTTAAAAACTAAAAATAGAATTACCATATGACCAAGCAATCCCACTACTTGGCATATACCCAGAGAAAACTGTAACTCAAAAAGACACACGCACTCCAGTGTTCATTGCAGCACTTTTGACAATAGCCAGGTCATGGAAGGAACCGAAATGCCCATCAACAGACGAATGGAAGAAGAAGATGTGGTACATATATACAATGGAATATTACTAAGCCATAAAAAGGAACGAAACTGGGTCATTTGTAGAGAGGTGGATGGACCTAGAGACTGTCATACAGAGTGAAGTAAGTCAGAAAGAGAAAAACAAATATCATATATTAATGTGTATATGTGGAATCTATAAAACTTGTACAGATGAATCAGTTTGCTAGGCAGAAACAGAGACACAGATGTAGAAAATGTATGGATACCAAGGGGGAAACGTGGAGGGGGAGGTGGTGGTGGTGGGATGAATTGGGAGATTGGGATTTACATGTATACCCTAATATGTATAAAATACATAATTAATAAGAACCTGCTGTATATACAAAAAACGAACATTAGAAGGCTTATTATTTATTCTCTATTAGCTCCTCTCTTCTCAAAAATTTCATCTTCTGTAAAATAAAAATAGAATCAAACTTTAATTAAAGTGATGAAAAATGTATATTTATATATTAATGATGATTTATGAATAAAGTAAAGAATCTAGGATAAAGAAAAAACTGAAAAAAGACACATTTAAAATTTAATATTTCTGGAAATAACTTAGCAGCAGAATTTCGCTTAGAAAGCTTCTCTTTTGACTATAAATAAGCACCTTTAATAATTTTATCTTCTCTTTTGGAGCTAGTGATCATTTATTTTATAATTTTTCTATTGACAATAGTGGGTTTATATAGTTACAAGCACACATATTCATGGATTATGACTGAAAGAAACTGCTCTAATTATTCAACACACCAGTAAGCTAAGTCTTTTATAGATAGTGTGTCTATATGTAAGACACAATTTTCTGAATATTTCAAGATGAACCTTTCTTCCTATCCACCTGCTACTCCCCCCGCCACACACACATGCAAACAGATATACCTCATAACATTTACCCCCAAGGATGAGAGGTATCACGTTGGTGGAGTCATGGCCCCCAAAATTGGCATTTTGATGTTAGCCACCTATGTTTAATGTTAATGCCGAAAAAATATATAGAATACTGGTCATGGAATATTTTCATGACTTTTTGTAAGAAAATGTTACTCATATCTTTTTTTTTTTTTTTTTTTTTTGCGGTACGCGGGCCTCTCACTGTTGTGGCCTCTCTCATTGCGGAGCACAGGCTCTGGACGCACAGGCTCAGCGGCCACGGCTCATGGGCCCAGCCGCTCCGCGGCATGTGGGATCTTCCCGCACCGGGGCACGAACCCGTGTCCCCTGCATCGGCAGGCGGACTCTCAGCCGCTGCGCCACCAGGGAAGCCCTGTTACTCATATCTTAAAGTTAAACATTTAGAACATTTATATTTTGAAATACAGTACCACATCAGAATTAAGTAAGTGCAGAATCCTCTGCAGTGTTTTGTTGTTGTTCTCAGGACTACTATTTATGACTTGGTTCTCTGGAGGGCCTACTTCACGGATGCGTACATGGCTATTCCTTCTGACAAAAATATTGTGTTCTCCGTCAGCCTTCAGTATCATTACTAAGATTATTTATAGTGTTTATGTCTAAAAGTCAAAACCTCTCATCTAACAGGAAGAAAGCCAAAGGCCAGTTTGAAGGACAGAACTTCTACCCCACAAATCAATGTGCACGTGTGGCAGTTTATTTAGCTGGTGTTATGCATTGTATCAAGTCATCAGTCTATTCTTAGGGTCTATCTATTCCATAGAGTGAGAATTTTGAGAGTGAATGAACACAGACAGCAGAGCAAGAGATCAGGCAAGGACCTGAGACTGTCATTTGAAGGAACTCTGTTATATAAGCCTTAAGGTAGAAAGCTTGTAGTGAGATGTGAG
This sequence comes from Orcinus orca, assembly GCF_937001465.1. Lineage (NCBI taxonomy): Eukaryota > Metazoa > Chordata > Mammalia > Artiodactyla > Delphinidae > Orcinus > Orcinus orca. Next base: position 8,851,364 of record NC_064573.1, on the reverse strand, counting down.
ATACAATTAATTTTTTTCTTCTTTTCTCTAACTTGATGTTACTGTACTTGCCACTCTTTCAAATTAGCAATTATTTTACAAGGAGTTGAAAAGGAAAATATATTATTTAATACAATGTTTCACCTTCAGGAGATGAAGCAAGGTGAATACAATTTAAAAGTAAAAGCGTAGGCTTCTTCTTCTTTGGCTTAAGATCAACATAGGCATGAGAATGGAGCCTACTAATTATGAACTTTTTCATAATGTAGTAATCATTTCTATGTTTTCTGTGTCACAGTGTTTCAGGAGATGGTGCCACGTGGTAGGTAAATGAAGGAACTGATGAAAGAAAGATTTGACTGTCAGGCCCCTGGATGAAAAATCAGTAAAGTGCTTATTAGTATAGTTGGTAAGAGTAAAAATGTTGAGCCAGAAGATCTAAGTTAGATTTAGCCTAATAGTGATGAAAAACATTTCACAAAGGGACGTAATTACTAAAAAATAATGTATGTATGTATATTAATAAAATAAAATGTATAAAAATAAAAATAATGTATGTATGTATGTATATTAATGTATGTGTATATATACACTATATAAGTTAGCAGTAATTCAAGAAAAAAAAACATGCTTTTTTTCAACTGCATGTCTATACTGATAAAATGTGGTGAAATACTAAAATAGTTTCGTAGCATTTTTGTATATTACATATGAAAATAATTTTAATGTGCATCTTTCTGTTCCTTTAATCTTGCTAATAATAAAGATCAATTCTAATTTACTGTTTATATTCACACCATGTAGGGATTAGGGGATCTTTGAATAATCATAAATGCCAAACATTTTGCCTGGTACTTAATAAATTATCTCTTTTAATCAAACTACAATGCTGGGAGGTATGTGCTATTATCCCTATTTTACAGATAAGAAACTAATGTATGATAAAATAAGGTATCTTGTCCAAGACCTATGTGCCTGGGGACAAGTTCTCAGAGCAATTCGATTCAGAAAATGATGCTCTTTCCATCATAACTCAGTGTGTAACCCACCTCATTTTCCACTACTTGTGCAAGAAATGCTTGTTATACAGAATTATCCTTTAGATGTTAAAACTTATTTTTAGAGCATCCACAAAGACTTGCTTTACCTTTGTCTTCACATTTTGCATTTTAAAATTTTTTTAATTTATTTTTTAAATAATATCCTATAGGGCTTCCCTGGTGGCGCAGTGGTTGAGAGTCCGCCTGCCGATGCAGGGGACACGGGTTCGTGCCCCGGTCTGGGAAGATCCCACATGCCGCGGAGCGGCTGGGCCTGTGAGCCATGGCCGCTGAGCCTGCGAGTCCGGAGCCTGTGCTCCACAATGGGGGAGGCCACAACAGTGAGAGGCCCGCATACAGCAAAAAAAAAAAAAAATAATAATAATATCCTATATTTTTGTCCATTATCATTTATAAAATTTATATATATTATTCATATATGGTGTGTGTGTGTGTGTGTGTATATATATATATATGTGTATGATCAGAATTTTTTGGAGTAAGAAAAACATTTGCTGTAATAAATGGAGGGCAGTTTATTTTATGACAGTGAAAGAGCTCCACAGGTTGTTTTTTCTTGTTGTTGTTTGTTTGTTTTATTTGTTTGTTTTTCCTAGGAGCTCACATGCTCAGAGGTGAATACAAAGCCTTTTCTCCCCAACCACTGTTACTATAGTTTCCCTTTCTCCTCCTCTATGCTAGATCATGATTTTGATTTTTATTTGATTAGACTTTTTATATACATGAATTACTGTAACTTGCCTCTTCTGTTTTTAGGGGAAAATGTAATACAATTATATTTTCTTAAAGAGCAGCTCTGAAGTTCATTTGCTGCATGATCTAAGTCAGGTTTCTCTACCTCTCCTCCTCAACAAGTAATCATCTTTTAATTGATGGCTATTCCAGTAGAAAAATATATAATTATTCTATAATTTTTTACTCCTGAAAACTTAGGGCAGATTCCACCCAGGAAGACATTGTTGTAAATCATCTCTCATGTGTGTAAACCTGAATTTATCCTCCCAGAGAAGACGGTACATTAGAATGGGCTACTGGGTCCTCTCCCTAATGCAACTTTGGAGTGTCATATAAAGTCTAGAAAATTCTCAGAGAACATCCTGGGAGAAAGAAGACACTAGTATCTGGTGTTTGAGAGATGGATACAAATCATATCCAAATGGAATGAGGCTGGGGTCCCTCTGAAGAGACAGGTTGCATTGTCGATTCTGACTTGCAAACTTTTTCTTCCTCACTTTACCCTGGCACATCACTCCCTGCACTGTCAGGATTGCAAAGAAGCACAAGGGCATCACTGGTCAGGCTCAGAAGGGTAACATCCAGGTGCCATCCAGATGTGCCTGGAATTGGTACACCAGCCCAGCCAAAAGCAGGGTTTTTTTCCCCACTTCCCTGTCACAACCAAGGACTAGGGTGTTACAGTCCGGGGAGAATCAACTGCACAGGGCGGTGCAGGCCTGGGAGAAATGAAGGCTCCATCCTGGAAGTGTCACCTCATGGAGGCCCAGCACATCCCATGGTCTAGTCTAAGGTGTGGCAGTGGTGGTTTTCCATTACGAAGAAGATGTCGCCATTAACTTGAACTGACCAGATGGTGTACAAACCAGGGTTTGGAATCCTGGTGCTAATTCTCTCTCCCATCTCCCAACAGTCCACCAAGACCAGCCATGGCAACAAGTAACCTCAAAGAAACAAGTAGGTGTCTAAGGATAAGCATTCCAAAAAAAAAGAAAAAAGAAAGAAAACTCCAAATAAATCTAAATCTAAGTATTTACAGTTTAATACAAACAAAGATAAATCAGAATTAATGGAACAGCAGAATAAGAATTTATAAGAAGCATAATAACTGTCTCCGAAGTGATAAAGAAGGATATTATATCATTTGTCAAAAAAGGATGTTTATAATAAAATAATAACAAGCCAGGATATGAAAAATAAAATCAGGAATTTGATAAAAGTGAATAATAATAGAACATATTCCATTATTATTAAAAATTATGTAGCAATTTTATTTATTAAATTTATTAATTATATTAATATAATATTTATATTGTACAGCTATTAATTATCGATAATGAAATCTTTTTATCTTAAATAGTAATCTGAAATAATATATCAATATTGTATTATATATAGAATATATTTATATATTATGTAAGATTATTAGTATTTTATGTCCTAATAATGTAGTAATATATGTAATATATTATATTATAATTAATATAAGTATAATTAATATATTATAACATATATAATATGTTATATGGGATCCATTTATATATTTATACAATTCACTCATTGAACTAATTTTAACCTGTTAAATATTTATGTAAGCAAACCAAAAATTATGTTCAGTAAGCCTTTCCTACACCAATTTAATAGTCCCAATGGCATAGACCAAGAATTTGGATGACAAGTATTATGCTTCTAAATATTACTGTACTGTGCATAACCTTGTAAATGCACAAAAATAAAAATTCATGTTTAGGATCCCAAGATTAAGAATAAATGTAGAATTAATTTACATTCAATGGTTTCAATTGCATAATAGCCTCCTTTACATTTTGAAACCCAAGGTGGAAACTAACCAAGAGCTTAACATTCTTCAAAGCACCCATGATTGCAACTTTCTTTCAGTCTTTTTAACTTGAGACTTATAGTTCAAATATAATTTAATTAAGGTGGAATTAAAGTATCTCAGGCTTATAATAATTTAATTTTATTTTATGAGTGGAACCAGCAGTGCATTAAAAATATGTAATTCATCATGAACAAGAAGGATTTCTCAAAGGATTGAAAGGATTGCTCAACAAGAAGAATCTGTAAATGTAATGGCCACATTAGCAAACCAGAGGAGAAAAACGATTATTACAGTAGATGCAAATGTTAAATTTATGTTGCCCATTCCTATTAAAACTCAGAAAATTAGAAATGGGGGTATGTCCCAAACTTGATAAATCTTGTTCATAATTTTTTAAACATTAGATACATTCTCTTTAATTTGGGTGTAAGTCAAAATACCTATTTTAATCACTGTAACTATTTAATACAGACCTGGAGATCTCTCCTAATATGGTAAGATCTGGGGAAATAATACTCAAAGGAAAAACTTAAATAATCCCATTATTTGCAGAAAAATTACTCATCCCCATAAAAAACTCAAGAGAATCACCTAAAAAAAAATTTAAGACTATAAGAAAGTTTATCAAAGTTAATACAAACAATACCAAATTTTAAAATAAATAGCATGTCTCCACTTCAGATTAATCAACAGGAAAATAATAAATAATAAAATATTCAGATAATATGCAATTTAATCAAATAATTTAACAATTTCATTACCAAATAAAAAATAAAATACTCAGATAATATGCAAAATCACTACAAATGATGTATTCTAAGTATAATACCCTTTTGACATCTTTATTCTTTATATTACCTCTGGTGACATCCCTATATGTGTTTACTTCCTATTTTTTTAAAAAAATTATAAGAGTTTTTAAAACTTCTCTGTTCAAGTAACTGGGTTGTGTTAACAAGTGCCCCTGCTCCCCTCACCGTTTCCTATCTGTTATTTATTGTGAGTAGTGAGTGGATCATCATGAAGTGTCTCCATATTTGGGTCAAACGGCATCCGGGAAAGGGAATTGTCTCCTAGCTTCCTCATGTAAACCTAACTACTATCTTGCCACCTGTCCATAGAGAAAAAAATAGCAGCAGTATTAACATAACACACATTTTATGTTTTTCTGTGTGGAGAATACTAGAGTATGGTAAGATCGCAATATTTGGGTTTAAGTTTAGAGGACATTTCAGTTATATGCAGGGGTGTAGGTGTTTGTGTGTGTGTGTGTGTGTGTGTGTGTGTGTGTGTGTGTGTGTGTGTTGAAAAGACAAGGAAAGAGATGATGGTGGCATTGGGTGTTGAGATGTACCACATTAACAATGTGCCTTCTGCTAGTTTGGGTACTTGAGCCTGGGCATTATTTTAGGATTTGAGCAATCAAGTCCCTGTTCTGCAGAGTTAGAATTTTTCTAGCACTAAACCTTCATATTACTAAATGTATATGTGATAAATACATATATACTTAATCTTATTATGTGTTGCCTGTTAAATTTAGTTTGAGGTCTTCTTTTGCTTGTAATTGAAGCTGCAGCCACCTGGAAGAAGCTCTTCTCATGATGATGATAGAGGTGCAAAAGGACAAACAGGGGAGGTGGGATTTAAACTGAGATATGAGAATGCGTAAGCAAGGGAGAGAGCATCTCACAAAACACATTCACATGTATGTGCAGTTATTACAAAAGTTCTATGAAGTCAGGGTATGTATGATTAATCTGATTTTTCATATGTAGAAAAAAATACTTAGAAAGAATGAGTGGCTTCCTAATATCACAAAATAAGTGAATAGTATATGTAGGAGTAATTTTAGGGTTTTTTTTCTGGAAGGTGAATGATGAAGTGGGACAAATTCTTTCCAAGTTTTTCATAGTACTTTATTATTTAACTTCAATCTCTTTTACAAACACACACACAAATCACTAAATAATGTGAAACTGAAATAATCTGCTTTTCTTCAGGCTTCCTAAATGTTTTCAATAAAAAGAAAATGTTTCACCTGGTATGACAGACCAAAAGTGTGTATGAGTTTTAAAGTTACTAGAATACATTAGAGAAGAAATTCAGAATTAAATGATTAACTCTCAAGGGTTACAGCACAATGCCTACTATAGCTCAAGCCATTGGTAGGTGGCCTATCTGGAAGTAAGAGCACATCCTTTAGCAAATGCATTTGCATGGAATTCTCATCTCCTCTTACCCTGAAGCATAAGTTGAATTTATTTCTAGAAAACAGATATTGAGATGATTTGCCCTGCTTCAGGTAGTTTGAGAAATAGATTAGATTTTATTTGCTTCATCCAAAATTACCTGAATCTTGATGATGAAAAAGTTTGTTACAGCATCTAAAGTACTAATATTATCTATCTAAAAACATTAAGAATGTTAAAGAACAAGAAAAATGAAGAAATCACCTTTTTATGAAGCTGTAAGTTCAAAAAAATTTTTGCATGTGTTCTGTGCTACAACTGAAGCACTATTAAAATATTACCTTCAAGGGCCGGTTTTTATCGCTTCATTATTAGTATTCCAATTTAAGATAATTATGCATGACTACATCCCAGTGTAGTCCATTTTTGAAGCTGTGCTTTATAATTTCCTTTACTCTCACCCTATTGTACCTGATGTTTGTTTGTTCCTACCTCAGCTTTGTGCTTTGGGTAATCAATCATGTACAAATGAGTGCTAAAATACTACAACTCCATTTATCAGCCTTAAAAAAAAAGCAGCCATGACTTCAAATTTTTGTTACTTTCAGTCTATCATTAATTACCTTGCATTTAATGTTTTATGCATACCTCTCACCTTCATGCCAAACAATAAAGGACAGGGAGACTAAAGAAGACTTCCTTCACAGGTTGATTAAATGTTTCCTATCCGCATGTTTTATACCGATATGTACATGTAAATTTTATGTGTGGTATACCATAAAAAGCATACATTTCTTGCAGTCTGAGCTTACAAATACGTATTTATGAAAACTTACACATCGCATGATTTTTCAGGAACTCAGTCACTCTCTGTCAAAGCTCAGTGCATTTATTTCTAAAATGAGGATAGTAATCCCTGAATGCATCATCAAATGATTATGTGCAAATGGCTTGATATAAAACATATCAAAACCCTTAGTAACTTAAAAACCCTCTATCTATCTGTCTATCTACCTATTAAAATAAGCCCACCGTATATTATTTGCTTGAGGACACTGTCTTTCTTCCTCTTGTATTTTTCCCGTTGTTTTGTACAGTGCCTAACACAGACCAGCATGATGAACAAGCTTTGTCCTCAAGTCTACCGTCTTTGCACAGACTTTTACATTTGCTTGGCTTGTTCTTTCTCCCCAGATCTCACTTGGCTATACTTACTCAGCTCAGAATTCATTCCTTTGGGCAGCCACCCTGGATTCACAGACCGAATTAGGGCTCACTGATACCCAGTGTCATGATACTCTAATTGCCCTCGTGATACCTATCAGAGTTAGAATCAATAAAATCCTTGTGCAATTATGTATTGACACCTTTTTGCATTCACATATACAGTTCATAAAGGACTTTATAACTGCCAGCTCTCTCAACTTAACATGGTACCCTCCTGATATCTCCATTTGAGAAGATGCATCTTTTAAAAATAAGTACACAACCACGTTACAAAGCACAGGCATGAGATTCAGAAGGAAGGAATGCAGTGACTTCTGTTAGATTTGAACAACTTATACTCATGAAAGGATAAAACATTCCCTTTTTTTTTCTTTCTAAATCAATCATCGTTCAGAATAAGTGACTGGAGCTTTTTGAAACGTATCTGCATTGTCTGTGATAGATTTGTAGTAAACAGGAAGAGCCGTCACAAGTGACAGATTTAAAACAAAAACTAAAATTGCTCATATTAGATGACTGTAAATGAATCCATGCAAAATGACTTCAGGGACTAACTATTCAGATCTGAATGACGAGAAGATTCATACCACCAAACACAGAAACAAGGATAGCGACAAAACTCTTAATATTCTGGGACAAAATGACTAATTTCTCATAGGTCTTTTATCTTTAAACCATCAAATTGCCTGAATGGATCTGAATAGTGAGAATAGTGAAAAAAAGTTACCATAGAGGAAAACATCTAATATCACATTTTGCCACAAAAACTATTTTAAATTTTGAAACTGTGTGTATTATTGTCTTAATAAACTAATAAAATATAATATCAATTTAAAAAGAGGAAAAGTAGAATTACTGTAGTAATATAGCAAATAACTCAATATCTAAAAGGAAGTAAAACATGGATAATTGATCCTTAATCAAACCAAACTGCTTATAGAGTTTGGACAGCACTGTGTGTGGTTCTGAAAATATTAGACAAGAAACCAATCTGAATTTTAAGCCTTTCTATTCCTTATAAAATATGGATATGCAATGTCTTTCTTTATTAAAATGAAGATCCCCCAAACTAATTGTTAGTTAGGATTATGTCAGAAAAACAGAAGCCATTCTGGATATTCCCCGTAGAAAGGAATTCTGTACCAGAACTTGAGCCTTCTAGGACCACTGGAAGGCTTAGGAGCAAAGGTCAGATTGGGCTCTGATGACTATCTTAGCTGCCTAGAGCAACACAGATTCTGCTGACTCAAATCATGCCTTCTTCTATTTCTCCTAAATTCTGTGTAAATGTATCTTAATGGCAGAATCTAATCTAAACCATACAGGAAAAGGATCTTCTGAGATGCAAAAAAAACATAGGATGGAGTGGCATCAGTTCTAGACTGGTAAGAGAAATTATGATAAAATAGTATTTGACTATATCACCACATATATGTTAACACAGAGAAAATATAAAATAATATTAACGTGGACCAGAAGGTATGTTATTTTTCATTCATTTACCATCTGTCACGTGTAAGTCTTGGGCTTGACACTGGAAATCAGTATTGAAAATACATAAAGTCACTGTGATGATACAGCTTCCTGTTCAGAGAGGAACCCAGTGATAATCACACAAATAAACACAAACTCCTAACCGTGATAAGTGGGACTGTCCTGCCATCAGCATATTAAACGGGAGCCAAACTTTCTAAAGAGTCAGGAAAGACAATTATTCAACAATGGAGGTCAGCATTCAGTTAGTAATGTTATAGCACTAAAAGAAGGTTAAATAAAACCTAAGAAGCAAAAACAGGGGCGATAAAACTGCTGCCTAAAAATATAGTGGAACGATTTTATGAATAAAGCACATTCATCATGAGACACGTGATATAATGATGCTCATTGGAAGAACCAGTAAAAATTTAGAATTCTACATTTCAACACTTTCCCATCCCCCAGACTTTAAAGACTCTAACAAAACTGACAGTTCTAAGTTCTATACATGTACACCCTTGAAACGTCCACCTCACCCACCAGTGCAGAGGTCTTTGATTCAACATTTCAAGTTGTCTCAATGGAATCACTTTTAAGTGTCTTTGGTCTTTCTCCTTCTTTCTACTCTTGACAAAAAAATGCCCTTAGTGTAGCAATAGAAATGATGATGGTTATTATTTACTGACTACTAGCAATGAGTCAGGCAATCTAAGTGCATAAATTCACAGAATCTTTGCAGCCACCTTTTGAGATAGGAATAAGTAGAAGAGAGATCTGAACGCAGGCAGCTTTCCTCTGGGATTCATCCGTATCCATCACTGCCATGCCGCATTACTCAGCCAGGAGCAGTGGGAACATAAACCATGTAGTTTCAAAACAAGTGAGGCTTCTGGGATCTCTTGATCCCAAAATTTATATAGTTAACTATGTTTAGGGTTTGTCATATGAAATACAGTAGTTATCTCGATGCCTTGGCTCTTAGACTAGTTACTATCCACTGAAAAGAAAAATTTGGACAGAGATTTTACATGTCTCTCATTCAATCGTTAAAGCTTCACCAGGTTGAAGAGATATGAAGACCTTTGATGAAACTGAAGGTCAATGATGTTGTTAGCCGTCTAAGATCAATGGCAGATATGGAATTCAAAATCATGAGTATTTGGTCCAACTCTTTTTTAAGGGTCGAGAAGACAGAAAAGTGTCTATATAAAAATGGTTACCAAAAGAAAGTAGTCAAGTTTAGCCCCAAGATACATAATCTTGTAGAATTTAGAATTTACTGTGAAACATTCAAAGAATACATTCTTCATGAAGCAGACCCCAGGGCACAGGTGGAAGGTGATAAGTCAGTGAGCTCTGCTTTCCCGTTTCCCAGTTTCTCACAGGAGACAAACCTAGGTGGGAGGCAGGGAGATTCGGCCTCTGAAGGATGAGGCTATGCAGGTTATGGGAGACCCAGGTGGGCTTTTGTATTACTTTCCTACTACTGCTGCGACAAGATAGCACACACACACATCAGCTTAAAACAACACAAATTAATTTTACAGTTATAGATCTTGGAAGTCCAAATGCAGTGTCACTAGGCTTAGGTAAATGTGGGTGGCAGGGCTGGTTTCTTCAGGAAGCTCTAGGAGAGCATCTGTTTCCTTGCTTTTCCACCTTCCAGAGGCCACCTGCATTCCATGGCTCATGGCCCCTTTCTGGCCTCACTCCAACATCTTGCTTCCTTCACACTATCTCCTAATACCAACTCTGATCTCCTGCCACCCTTATAAAGACTCTTGTGATGACCTCAGACCTTCCAGGATAATCTAGGATAATCTCCCCATCTCAAGATCCTTAATATGCAGAGTCTCTTTAGCCATAGAAGGTAACATTCACATGGTCCCAGGAATTAGGATATGGGAAACTTCAGGGAAATAGTATTCAATCTATGACAGGGTATTGAGCCTTTTAAACCCCCAGTCTTGTCAATTAAACCAGAAATAATTTCTTAGTAGACCACTCGGGCTACATTTTCCTAAGGTTTCCTGGTGATGACTAAACATCACACATTCATGGAACATTGACAGTGGGACTCTTCCTCAGAGCAAGTATGCAGAGGCAGGAATTGCAATGATTCTCCCTTTGCAAGAAATAATCACAGCATCAGGAACCTTGGGAGTCTCTTTGGGGCAAATTGGCAAGAATCTGCCCTGGGGTAGAGGCAGGCATGTGTGGAGCAATCAGGCTAATGTTGTGCTGCCCCTCACAGGGCAGTGCCTGCAGAGACAAGGGTGCCCCCGGGCGAGCTCTCCATGTGAACTCAAGCACCATAGACTATGGGTTTTCCAGAGGGGCATAGGTTCTGAGGGGAAATTACCAAGAGACCCAGGTCTGTGTGAAAAGGTAAGGGCTTGCATCCAGCACAGTGAATATTAAAATGAATATGACCTAAATCTTACCTTAAATTGATCTGCCCCCCAGACATTAAGGATACGTAATAATTTGCAAAGCCACAAATGGAGGATTATCATTATTTCTCTCTATTTCATCAAGAGTCACTGCAGAAGAACTTTTTGACGTGGTGTATTTGTTCAAAAGCAAGGAAAAGTAAACAATCAGAGAGTACGTTGGAGAGAAATAACTGCTACCGAAATGTTTAAAGGCCTCTGTAAGGTGAAATGTCTAACACCATGCATGTATTAACACAGAAAATAAAATTCTTGGCATGAATCAGTTATTTATTCTTTCAGGTTCCAACAATCCATAAATTACTAGACCCTGGAATTGTCTTTGAAGCCATGGTTTCTCAATAGCAGCATTACTGCCATTTTGGACCAGATAATTCTTTGTTGTGGGATGTGTCCTGTGTACTCTAGGACGTTTAGCAGCATCCCTGGTCACTACCTGCTACATGCCATAGCACCCTTTTGTAGTGATAATCAAAAACGTCTCTGGACATTTACTTAATGTTCATTGCCAAATGTCCCTGCGAAAGCATTACACCCACCTCCTCATTGAGAACCACTGCATTTAGGCAACGAGCATTTAGCTTAAGTTCAACCTCATGGGTTAATCTCAGAGTTGTGTAATGTAAGTAATGCAAGTAAAGACCTTATGTCTCCCAATATTATGTAACTACATAAAGTATATTATTTACCTTGAAAGATAAATCCAGATTAATATTTAAATGTTAAAATCAACATTGATTTAGTTCAATTGTTTTAAGATGAATGTTACAAATGATACTTAGAAAATTTTATTAAAAGCAGAAGGATCATTAAAGTCTTCTGAGCCAAACACAAAAATGTGACTTTTACTCTATAAGGAAGGTTATTTTTTTTAATCTCAGAAAGAAAAAAGAGTTAGACAGGAAAAACATATTCAGTGCTTTTCTTATTCTTGTATATCGTGGTAGTAAACAGTGTTCCTGTCATTTGTGATTCTTTGTTCCAAAATGATATAGATGATGTGAAAAAACAATTTGATTAAATAAAAAGAAGAATCTTTTTATTTTAAATGACATCTTTAGAAAAGAAAAGCAGTTTTTCTCTACTCACAGAATATGTACTTCAAATTACCCACAGTGAATTATACATAGAAACACTTCAAAACAGATGAAACTATAAAAATTTTGACATTATAAATGATAAACCGAGAAGCCTTTTTTCGCTTGAATTATGAAAGAAACTTACCAGAGAACAGTACAAAAATTTAATGTAGAGACACATGATTTTACTTCTTCTGCAGGAAAAGAAGGCACAAAAACGAACTAACCTCTACAGTCATAAAGGAGAATTTTAAAACCAATAAAACCCATGGGTACAATCTTCAAAATGGAAGGGAAACGCGGCTAGGGTGATTTCATTTAACAGTAACCAATATATCTGTGTATTCGGGTTTTTTATTTATTCACATAAGACATTTCTCTATAACAGTAAACCCTAGAGAATAATCCATGAAAATGCTGCCTGAAAGAAACACGCATTAAAAGTTCAAAGCAGTGATTTCATACCATTGCTCAGATTAAGTTTTTTTTTATCTCTGGTATTACTGCATGATAAAGAAAATCAAATACATTTCACTCATGAGGTTTTTCCCTAGAGTTCCTGATTGACAGTGAAAATGTCAGGAGAAGATAAGTGCACATTTCCTGCAGTTGCTTTGAGTCTCATAACTAACCCTTTAACTCCTACAGCAATGGGAACGAAGGTACAGGCTTGAGAAGGAACAAGGACAACACCCTAGAAATAGCTGAGTCTCAACTGGTCAGCCATGCAATATCCAGTGTAGAGCTGATTACAATTTAGTGGACTCAGATTGAGATATCATAAAATGGTAATAAGTAAGATATATTTTAATTGATGCAGTCGCAAAATTTAAAAGGGATATTTTGGTCCACACAAGATAGGGTACACACATTTTTCCATTTTCTTCCCACCAGGTACAGCTGAAAACCCTAGATGTGACATACAAAACTCTAAAAGGTGGTGAGAAGCCAGACTTGCTAGGTATCTCCAGACTCAGGGAACAACAGGACAGTGAGTTCCTAGGTTATTTTTAGCCTCTTGTACATCCTGGGCTGGGTGTGGAAGAAGAAGGTAACTGGTAAACCAGCAGCCCAAAAGATTGGGAAAAGACAGTCTAGGAAGATAACTTGGTAGCAATAACTTCCTTACTCCAAACACAACAGTGGAAAAACACAGCGTATCACACTCTCCTCATCAAAGTTTTAGTGGGAACCTAAATGTCCACTCCGGCCGGCCACAAGGAGTCTGCAAATTCCAGTAGTATGATTCCCCTCCTAGCTCTCAGAAAGGACTTTCTGCATGCTAGATAAATAAATTAAATGCAATCCTATTTCATAGGTAATATTTTACACCTCTTCATCACTCTTCAGATTTTAAGTGTTTTAAGCCTTATAACTACCTATGAAGTAGACAAAGCCAGATTAGTATTCTAATTTCACTTCTTTTCTACCTCACTCTACGAATTAGGTCATTAAATTTGTCTCCTACTCACTCCTTAATCTACCTTGAAAACAGCTACTCATCTTTCAATTCTCAAAAAAAGATGTCACTTCCAAAAAGCCAAGTTCCCTGAAATCCCTAGTGGTAACTGGATTTCTGTGAATTCCATGGTATCTTGAACTATTTTAATTGCCAATTAATGCAATGCAGAAATTACCCTATGCTTTGTCACTTTACAGGAGCAGATTCAATAACAAAAAGAGTGAAAATACAGTTTTCCCCTTTGCATTCTTGAGTTTACTACTGCTGCAAGGAGTAGTCTGCAGGTCTTTTCATGTGCTTCTGTAACCTCATTCAAGGCAATCTCACCACAGCATTTGGTGGAAGGGGTGGAGGTGGAGTGGAAGTGATGGTCCGTCATGAGAGGTGCAACAGAGTCCTCCTAGTAGGGAGAAAAATTAGAACCAGAGGTCTCTGAGGTTAAACTGTGGAAAAGGAGGTAGTTGGAGGAGAGGGAGATAGGTTTCACAGTAGCAGAGACGGGAACCCCACTCCTATGCAGAGCTCGGTGGCCCACCCTGGCCTCATGTCAGAGCCTTGCTCATAGCAACGGAAGAGTGACTGGTCGGCAGAGAGGACCATCTCTTCGGTATCATTGGTACCAACAGGAGGGGAGGGATTCGGTCTCAGTATTTCTAAGAGAGGGAGCAGTGGAATCACCATGGAATAAAGACCAGGAATCAAATTATAACTGTAATGAATGGCCTCAGAGTTCTTATACAATCTAGTGAGAGAGAGAGAGAGACAGAATCTTAAATATTTGGGGCCTGATTTTTTTATATTCTAAAATAAAGTGGCACATCTCACTCTTCTTGAATCCCAGAGTAATTTATGCTTGATGTATTTGTCTACTCCTTTATATATTCCACTAGTTTTTAAGCTCAGTGTGTGCAGGGGCACATCTGTTTGCTTCATAAATTTATCCTAAATGCCTGGCTATGACTCCCCTTTCTCACATCAAGGTTAAAGGAAAATATTTAAAATAACACTATAAAAACAAAATAAAATAGGAGGAAAAGTTACAACTTTAGCCCGTAGGTCACATATGACAAATAGGCCACATATCAAAAACCAGATTATATTTTATAAATAAGTTTTATTTTAGTCAAATAACTTGTTTTCAATGACACCAAGAAATAAACCAGTTTGACTAAGATACTTTCCTTTCAACTTTGGTTTTCTCTTAGGTTAAAATCATTTTTCTTTTTTATATACATATGAAGAGAATGGAGATCTGGTACTGTGTTGTTTACATATGAAGAGCCAAATTCTTAACTAGAATTAGGAGTGTCATCAAGATGACTGAAAGAACAGAATCTACTAATTTATTTCTTAATTTATATATGCAAATGTATCTAACATATATAAATGCATATTTACAACTTTGTACCAACTATTTTTAGCTAATTTTCTGAATCAAGGAGAGATCAAAACATCCTTCAAATGGCATCTGAGTCTAATTTTATATTGCAAAGGATCTTTCAGATAGCAACTCTAGCTTCTCAAAAGAATTCTCTGAGATCTACAAGTTCTAGTGACCATTATTATAAGCATTATTCTAGATCAAGAACTGTGTACCCAAGAAGAATAGATCAAGCAAACAGGACCACACAGGACATGGAGAACAGTGAAGCTAACCTGCTCTGAGTAATGGAGAAAGAGTATGTTGTTTTAGGTGGTAAGTAGGGGGGAGATGCAGCTGAAAAAGCAGCTCTAGATCCATTTTGTATGACCTCATATTCTGTGCCTTTGGGACAATACTGTCTTCTATAAAAAGTAAAATTTGTAAAATAAAAGACAAATTATGTAGACTTCCCAACAAGAGGTGATGTCCAAGTCAAGTTCTGAAAAATGCCAGGTGAAGAGGGGTTTAAAATGCATCCTAAACAGAGAAGCCAGCATTTACAAAACTGTGTATTATTAAGAAAGGCACGGGATATTCAGAGACCAGCAAGTATTTTCTTCTAGAAGTTCATTATAGGGCAAAGCCACTGACCTGTATAATACCCTATACTCCTAAGTGCTGCTCATAAGCTTTCTGCTCTATCCTGAGATACAGCAGAAGTCCACTAACTGTTCCTAAGCTTACAGTGAAACCCTGTGCTTCTCAGGAGGGCGTGGGCACGTTTCTGCCATATGGAAACCATATGCCTTCTTCATAAAGCCTGCGCTAGGGAACCTAAGGCACTTGGCCATAGGCCCCAGTTCTGTTACATTTCATGCCCAGATAGTATGGGATGCATATGCAAATCATGCCCCAGGACCAACCCTGATATGTATATACTCTCCAGGGTATATAAATTCTGCTGTGTTGGATAAAGCTTTAGACAAAATTCTTAATTGATTTTCACAAGGCAAAGTAATAATCTATTATTTGCAGGCCTGCTCACCCTTTCAGAAAACAAACACAATTCTTGGTAGGCAATGGTTAGACAGGGAAAACCCATTACAGAGAGGCTTGCATTTTTAAGATAAAAATATAGCAGCTTTAATAGCATTTGAGAGTTTGCAGGTAATTTAGAGGTTACTACTAACTCTATACATCTTTGTAGGGAATAATGTTTCTGCATTCATGTGACAGAATATACACAGCCTTCAGGAACATTTTATCCAGGAAAAAGTTATCTTTGAAAACTGCATTTGTCCTTCTCTTTACAAAACCATTCATCTCAGTAAGGTACATCATAGTCACACATTTTACACATTTATTTTAAGAAGTAAATGAATAAAAAGTCTTTATTGCTTTTTTTCTTGCATTTAAAAGCAAAGACATAATCTTTATAGATTAAATAAAATATAGATCCTTTAAAAATAATATTCATACATGAGAAAAGAGAATGTCAAGCTGCCTGCCCCTGGTTGGAGCAGAATAAAGGAATAGAGAGGGTTACTGCCACCCACCTAAGACCCCTAACCACATGAGTTTTTCCTCTTCTCCTCATTATCTCTATATTGCTGGGCTAAGAATGATGTGTAACAACTAGAGACCCAACAGTCTGCTGCCCTTCCTTCACCTTGGCCTAAAACCAAGGGCAAAGGCCAAAACACTGTAAGAAAGTAGATGCTACATTACTCATTTACCACAGGAAAAATGACTTAGTTTTCCCCTCTCTTGCTCACTCACACAAGCACATACTTCTTTTCAATACAGTTAAAAGATGTTGCTAAAGAAAGTGGGAAAAAGTAGATAAAGAGACACAAATACAGATTTTTTTTCAGTAACTAGAAGTATTTCATCAGGACCCACATATCCTTTATGAAAGTATTTAGGGAACTAAAGTTGATAAACTTTTGTATTATGTCCCCATTTTGATGTATCAATATCCTGCGAAAAGAGGGGGCATATTTGGGGGTAAATACAAGTCATATGGTTTTACATTTCCTTAAGTAAACTTTGCTATGCATTAACCTTCTTGAATAAGCAGTATAATTTAAAAATTAAGTTGTGCATCCAGTTAGGAAATAAAAACAAAATTTATTTCTTAAATTATATATGCAAATGTATCCAACATATATAAATATATATTTTCACCTTGGTACCAACCACTGTTAATTTCTAATTGTCTCCAGAGGAGACTTTACCTGCTTCTAGTAGTGTAGAAATAGTTTTTCCAGTAATAGAAGTAATAAGAAAAGGAATAGGAGTAAGAGGAGTAGTAATAGTTGTACTAGTACTAGCAGTTGTATTAGCTGTAGTAATAGTAGCAGCATAAAAACCTTTCATTATCTGAGTATAAAACATTTACAAAAATGTGTTAGTAGATTTGGGGATAACAGGAGCCTATATTCCATTACTTCAAGTGGGAAAAATAATAACATTCCCAGCTTACCTTAAATCCCAACAAAAATCCTCAAATAACATCAAAACACTTAAACTTCTATACCATATTCCATCAAAATGCTTTGCAAAATGTAAGTTATTTAAAATGCCAGTTATGGGACTTCCCTGGTTGCACAGTGGTTAAGAATCCACCTGCCAATTCAGGGGACACGGGTTCGAGCCCTGGTAGGGGAAGATCTCACATGCCGCGTAGCAACTAAGCCCGTACGTCACAACTACTGAGCCTGTGCTCTAGGGCTCACGAGCCACAACTACTGAGCCTGTGTGCCACAGCTACTGAAGCCCACACGCCTATAGCCTGTGCTCTGCAACAAGAGAAGCCACTGCAATGAGAAGCCCACGCACCGCAACTAAGAGTAGTCCCCGCTCACTGCAGCTAGAGAAAGCCCGCGTGCAGCAATGAAGACCGAAGGAAGCCAAAAATAAACAAAAAAATAAATAATTTAATATGCCAGTTAGTTATTCCACACTTAAAAATTTTGTTAGTGGCATACTCATTTGCAGTACTTAACAATATTGATACCAGTGGTAACAAAATATACTTTTCTTCTACAATGTAGCAAACATATAAGGCAAATAAGAAAGTGGCAAGTTAAAAGTATGTTAAAAATGTACATAACACTTAGTAACGTAAAATAAAGAAATTAAAAGGATGAGATGACTCAACAAATAGAGAGTGGCTCGTCTTAGTTCAGGCTGCTATAACAAATACTATGGACTGCTGGCTTAACCAACAAACATTTATCCCATTATAAGGGCTCCACCATCAAAATCTAATTATCTCCCAAAGGCCCCACCTCCAAATATCTTCATATTGGTGATTAGATTCCAACATGTGAATTTGGGGGGGATACAAGAATTCATTCAATCCATAGCATTTGCCTGAGTGATTCTGATGGTGAGAAAAAGGGAATGGATCACTGTTTCACTGGTGATTTCCAAATTATGTAGACTTGCCTGGGGCTTCGATCTCATGGACGCCGCCAGTCCTGGACCTAATTTTTTCATCCAGATCTATACAACTCAGAGTTGACATGGAGCTCAGCTTTATTACAGAATTATCTCCCACCTCTCTTAATTTTTTCAGAGCTTTGAAGATGCCCAATACCTTTTGCTGTTCCAACATGATATTCAATACCATTCCAAACTGATGGTGCCTCTCTACCCCCATACATGGAACTTGTATAAGTCTTTCAAAAATATTACACCATGTTGAGTAACATATGCAGTTTCCCCAAACCAACTGCACTTTCATATTGTTTCTTATTTTTATACTCATAAAAATAATTGTATGGATGATAGCTTGGGCACTCGATAAGGGCTAAACTTACATCTGGTGTTGAATTTACCTCCTTAAATATTTCACCATTTCTAACTTTTCCTTGAATATATGGGTTTCTCTAGGCTTCTTATCCCAACCCCCTTACTTTCTTCACAAGCATCTCTACTTTCGAAGAAAATATTTGAACTTAATACTATGGGGGAGATGATGGCAGTAATAATACAAGTACCATTTCATATTGTAGCCTGAAAGATTTCCAGTAGAGAAAAAAGTTAATAAAATAAAATGTTTTATTTAAAAGTAAGACAAATATAAAAAAGAGAGGAATTCTAAAAAAAAAAAAAGATACAATCATGTTTAGGGATAAATTATTTAGATAGATAGGTACATACATACATACATACATACATTGACTATGGTATTAAATAGCATGTATAATACTAGATATTATATGTATTAATAAACACTATCTAACTATAATATATATCACGGTCAATATACAATATATAATAAAGCTACATGAATCCAACAAATAGAAAAGAGGTTAACTTTTCAACAATGTTAGAGGGAAAATTGCCTAATAGAAATACAAATCTAATTAGAAAATATATCACAGTCCAAAAGAACTGAGATGGACTAAGAACTAAATGGAAAAATAAAATCAAAGGAAAAAAACACTATAAGCAAAAATAGTGACCATTCTTCTGATTTAGGGGCATTGAAAGGCTCCTGACTTTCCTAATTCTTTAAATAGCACAATCATTCCCTGTGTAAGATAAACTCAAAAATTCAGTCATCTTTGATCATCTTTATCTTTCCTGTTACCATATTCATTGCATTATTTTTATTTCTATAGCTCTACATTCCATAAACTGCTTTGAGATTATTCTTTTTGAAGCAGGGCTCTGTTTATATCAGACCAGTTTTTCAAAAAAAATTTTTTTTTCTCTTTCCACTGAGTTTTACTTTAGTGTGGTTTCTATCCCAGCATTAAAATGCACCTTTAATATGCTTTCAAATGTCTTTCCAAGTTTATGTTATACCAGAGATATGTCCTACTCTTTTCTACTCTGTGTCTTTGGGTGATTCCCTTCACCTGAAATGTTATATCCTTCTTCACCTGACCACTTAAAATCCTACCCATGTCTAAGAAGCGAATCTCAATACCATCTTGCCATGCTGGCTTTTCCTACTCCCTCCCTAACTGGAGGTTACCCGTTGTTCTTTGGAAATCCATATAATGTTGTAGAACATACTATGCTCACTTCAAGCCATCTCATGAACAGTAATTTGTTTGCAGTCTCACTGCATGAGCCATGCATTAAGTACTCAAATATTGGTACCCGGGAAGTGAGAGGAGCATGACAGTGAGCAAAATAGACACATACAGATACAAACAAATAAAAACAAAAATGAAAAGCAGAGAAACAGGGAGATAGAGAGATAATTATTTAACTAGGTCAATTAGTGAGCCCAACTGGAATATGAGTGGGAAAGCAAGTATCTGCTTTTTACTGAATTATTTTATTTCTATAATGCTTATCATAGTATAGAAGCTCACCAACCTGGGCATGATTCAACCAGGGAAATAGCCATGTAATCCAACACTGGGGAATTGTCTTGATAGACAGTAGCATTTTTCTCAGGGATGTTTATATGCCTATATATGGTTTACGATTTATATGCTCATTCTAAAACTTAACTCATTTGTCCACTGTTACAGCCATTTGTTTTTCAAACCCTCTCGTTATAGTTGTAAACAACTTGACAAGGACCAGTCACCCCTGTAGTTCTTGGTACATACCTTGTATTAAATGATCTGAAGTATGAAGCTGTTTAACTGAGATTTCAGATTAACTGTTTTCACTAAATTTCTACCTGCACTCCTGAGTACTAACAATCCAATAGGCAAGTTCAAAACACAAACAGAAGAAAAAAACCCTAATTTTATATTTTAGCAGTTGAAGCACAGTCATGGGAGAACAGGGTGATCAACATGGAACATGGAATAAATATTCGTGTAATATTTTGAAAATTATTTCTTCCTGGTAAAAAAAATAATAGCGATATTTATAACTTAGACTTACATTACAACAAAAACTATGTCAAGTTTTTGAAAATAATGGTCATATAACTCCTTTTCTGACATTTTTCAATCCAGATGGCATTAGGAGCACATATTCTTATTTCAGATGAAGAAGATACTATAAAAACTTTTAATAGAAATGAACTGTCTTCGGATTTGCTCATTTTGTAGTAATAGATTTCTAAACATATTATTAGAGCAGGTATTGCCCATATACCCATGTAACAAGAGACTATGGCGCCTGTGTTATGAATTGACATATTAAAAAAAACGGCGTTCACACACACACACACGCACAAATACACAAATATACATTTCAATATTTTTTTGCCACTATAACCTGATTCTGTGGAATAACCTCTTATTGCAGAATTTTTAAAAACTGTTACCTCACTGGCGAGACATTTCAAATTTAGAACTCATTTTTTAACCTTTCACAAACATACCATCAGTATCATCAGTAATTGATTATTTATTGAAATAACAGTGCTATTAAATCACAACATGAGAAGAACAACTATCCAAGACTTTAAAAAATAATGCATTTCTTTTAACACATGACCCTACTATAAATATCAACACAAATCTTAAATCTTGTCATTATTCAATACACTAAAGTCTGATTTTAAAAAGAGCAATAAAAGAGTTACTTGTGCATTCATATGGAAAAAAATTACATACAGATCACTAAATGCTTTAAGCACAGGAATGAACATCAATATCTAATTTTCATTCCATTTGAATACATATTTAATGGTGTAAATATAGCTCAGTTTCTTATTTATGGAAGGCAACCATGAAATAATAAACTCACTTTATTATGTTGTTTTATCATGTTTTCTGTTTTTTCAACGAGAGGAATTATAATGTCAATTTTGACCTGCAGCCAAATAACTTAAAACATTTTGCCAATCAAGGTAAATCAACTTCACAAACTCTTCTTTACAACTCTTTTTATCCATCATCTAACTTCGTTAGCTAAGTTGACTGATAGCTTTATACTGTTACTGCAACATAGTCTCCCATCCCCCATCACTGGTTCAGTCGTTATAAAGGAAAAACTCTCTTCTCTCCAGCTAACTCTCTCTAACAAGCTAAAAAGTCCATGATAATTAATAGTTACAAACCAGCTATGTGTTCATGTAGACATTTTAGTTTCTCCATCATTGCTATTGGAAAAAAATGCAATTCAAAACTTTTGATATTACAGTAGCCTCATCTGAACACATAAAAATACATCACAAATATCTACATAAACCAAATAAGATAGCAAATTCTAAAGTTAGTTGTTGAACCTATTAGTTCAGAGACATCCATCTGTCCTTGTCATGTGTATATATTTTTTAAAATCTAAGATATACTTTAAAATATCTCTGAAGTATAAAACATCTATCTGAGAGAGATATATATAAATATTTAAACCTTTACTCGCCTAGTTAGTTAACAATAACCAGTATGTCTCAAGTCTGATTAAAATTTTATAGGTATACGTAGAACATGAAGGAAAAATAGAAACAAACAGTTGCTTTAACTGAAAAGTTCATTTAAATGAAAAGACAAGATTCATTTCTTATTTTTTTATTTTATCATTTACCAGGAGGGTTTACTCTGTGAGCTTCGCTGGCCATGCTAGTTTAATACCATGAAGGAAGTTACCAATATCAATACATTTGTTCACAGTTATGATCAATGACAGAAATAAGAACCAGTAGAATCCCTTACATGAAGAATAACAAGTAAAAATTTCAATTTAATCTCTGAGCACACTTCAGCAAGCAAAGTCCAAGTACAAATTTACCAGCAGTAATTTTGTCTCTTCATCTCTTTCCACCTACAGACTCTCTAAAGAGATAGCCCCAAACCTTCACTTTTTATCTGTTCCTGCAGAGTCAGACTGCAAGTTCTCAAGAGCCTTCAAATCAAGTGCAATTCTCAGTGCCACTCCTTCTACATCCAGTTCCCAGCTTTTCTCTCAGTCCAGCCTAGATTCCATCGAACCGATTTCTCTCTGAACAAATAAAAACACTACAACACACCTGTGCTCCCCTTACTACTCACTCACAGAAGTGAATGGAGAACAAAATACAGCATTCAGGAATGTAAACTCGTGGCATCAAAGCTAGTTACAAACCAGATCAATTATGATTATATTTGCAAAGAAGGAACACTGAGACCTGCCAATCACCAAAACCAAACCCTACTTCCTATCACCTTCTATTACCCCATCCCAGTAAGACCTCAGCCTGGATAACAGCTACCCAGTGTATAAGAATTCTGTACTGCAATTAGAAAAGGCATAAACATATTCAGTTGTGAGTAAAAGCAAATCTTAAAACAAGAAGCCAGGCCACATCCACACACCACCCTTTCAAGTGTGTAAACTTTCTAATTTGCTGACCCTTTGAGGTAGAATGGCTCCTTAGATTAGCTGTCCTGCATAATTCTGCTTGGTTTTGACATCAATTTAATCCCTGACCTTGGCGGAAAAATAAAGCAAAGCAATGCCAACCTTTGGATATTACACCAAAGTAGGCTCCACATTTTACCTGGAAGAAGATTCTTTGTTGGGCCAGTCAATCACTTCAGGCAGAAGTTGAGGCAAGTTTTGATGGAGGAAAATTTCCTGTAGAAAAAATAGGGTCAGTCCATCTTACCATTTTAGTACAAACATATGGGTGTGCACACATGGCTTAACATTTTAGCAAAATAATGAGCAATATTTTATTAAATACAGGTTGCTATAGCTTCTGGCATCTTTAAATTTTTAACAAAACAAAGACAAATTAATGGTACTAAGTAGCTTTTTAAAAAATAATTAGATACTATTTTAATGCAAAGGAATATGAAATAGAATTTTTAAAATGATCCTTGACGTGAAAATATTTTATTTCACATATACATATATATATATCTGTCAGATTCAAGTTTTTTTACCTGTAGATCTGACTGTATGATTTATGACTGATGGCATTTAATATAATCACACTATAACCAAGATGTCATGAAAGGGAACAAAAATATTTAACTGCTGTGGAATCCCCAAAAATGTTATTGAATCATTTTCAAAATCATTCTTTTAGCTTTTAAATAATTCTCTAATAGAATAAATAATAATTGCATATGAAACTATATGGGCTAACCAACGATGGAGGATATCTCGAAACAAGTTTTTGAAGACAATATTTAACTTTGGTAATATGGATACTCCAACACTATATGAAGCATTGTAGAGGGATATTAAAGATGTATATGGTATATTTCCAGCACTAAGAAGTTTTGAATGTTGTTGAAGAGGTAAGTTAAACTACTTCTTATAAAACTATATTATTTTATCCAGTGAACATGTAATTTCTGTATGATATATATCTGCTAGTAAGAATAGCAATATAATAACTGCCCAGTGCAATAATTTCATTTGAATATCCAGAGTAATTTTTCAATATAACCTGTCTCAAATAGGCCATATCATTCATCTTCTTATACTGTAGAATTAGAGAACACATATTTGCCATTTTCTGATACAAGTTTTGATGTCTAAAGGTAATTTTCCACCCATTAGTTGTCTCAAACTGATGCTAAACTCAGATTCCTTTCGTTTTTCCTATAATTTGCTTCTTTCCCTCTATTTTCACAAAATACTTATCAGATATTTATTTAAATGTCTGAATAAATATAATAAATTCACATATGAATAAACAAGTACCTATATATAAACATAAACATCTATTTATATATATGTTTATATGTGGATAGTGCAGGGCAATGGAACCGCTTAACAACAGCAAAGAAGGCTGTCTCTGTCTCCCAAGAGTATATTATGTACGAGAAAGAGAGTACTCAGGAGACTCTCTATGAAGGGAGGCATTTCATATTTCACAGTGTACAGTGCCCGCACCTCGTGGTCACTGATCTTCTTTATGGTGACTGGACGTCATTGAGATTTTCTCTTCTCACCCCCAGTTAGTAGCAAGAGAGACTTCTGAGGTATATTTTTGTTTCTGCATCTATCTCAGTGTCCGGCATAGTATTTGAAGCTTCCTCCCCTCTCAAAACTCCAGGGGCAATTATTTAGTGACACCAGAGCTAAAGAAAAATATCGCTTGGCTAAGAATTGTTAGAGACACAAAACCCAAGTCGCTTGCAAAGCCGAGCATGTTTGGTGAACCACAATGCCATCAGCCAGAGGGAAGCTGGAATAGGCTGCCAGCCTAAAGTGGAACCACAGCAGACATGGCATCCAAGAGACAAGGGAAGGGCTAGAAAGGCAACATCAGAGAGATGGACCCAAAGTCAGCTGACTAAGAGTGTAACATATGTGGGACAACTGCGGGAACAGTTGGGAGCCTGTGGCTGGTTTTTATTCTCCAGCTTAAGGAAAGGGAGGGAGAGGACCAATCACATTGAAGGGATCAATGACAATCTGGGCACTAAATGAATACCTAATGGTTGAAGGAACAACAGGTACAGGGTCACAGAATTGCTAAAAATAGGAAGGGACATTAGAGAATCTAATGTCATCCTTTTTTTTTTTTTTCATGACTTGGGAAACAAGGAAAGAAAGTCATATAATCATTCAGTGGTTGAGTCAGGGCAAGGACCATGACTAGTTATTCCCAAGAAAGCACTCTGCCCACTTTCACATAGGATATATATATATTTTTTTTTGCGGTACGCGGGCCTGTCACTGTCATGGCCTCTCCCGTTGCGGAGCACAGGCTCCGGACGCGCAGGCTCGGCGGCCATGGCTCACGGGCCCAGCCGCTCCATGGCATGCGGGATCCTCCCGGACCGGGGCACGAACCCATGTCCCCTGCATCGGCAGGCGGATTCGCAACCACTGCGCCACCAGGGAAGCCCACATAGGATATTTTTAAAGTCAGTCCGAGCACAATGTCTTCAGGGAGCTTTAGGAAGTTTGGTGCTTGTAAATGAACTTCATGAAACTATGAAATGCAGGGCCGTCGGAAAACCTACCTCCCTTGAGTTAGTTTGACATCCATAGCACATACCATTAACCACTAAAAATGTATTTCTTCTCCTTTCCTCTAGACAAATAACGTAGATATTCTTCTCACCCAAGTATTTGGGGGCAGAGTCCTTCACCAGCTTCAGGACTGCATGGTGAATTGGCTCAGCCACTTGTTAGATCACTGCACTCCCCGTGAAACTGACTGATTTACCAGGAGTCTGGTTCTACCACTGTTTGTTTAAAACATTTGTAGAACAAATGTGTCTCTGTCATTAAAAAGAGGTTATTGGTTTCAAAATTACTTAAGTCTGAGAATAAAAACATGCAACACAACAAATCTATGTAGAATAGCATTCAGTTCCTTAGGCTTCTGGCTCAATATGTCTTGTAAGGTAACTAAGAAAGTTTCAGAGAGAACTAACTTACAAAGTTCTAGGTAACTTCATATCATCTTTTGTTCTTTGTTTTGTTCTTGTGTGGCTTGAGACTACAAAAGCACTTTTATGAAAGAGTAAGGGAAATTATTTGCTTCTTGAGTATAAAGAATCTTTGGACCTGCACTTTTGAAACTGTTGCTGTCTGGATCCTGGAATATTTTGACAGGCCTGTCATGACCTTTACTAAGTGAACTTTAGCATTTTTCTTTCCTTATATAACATTAAAAATGTCTATCTGTAAAGTAGATATTTTTTTATGTCCACCTTTTTTCCACCCACTGGACACAAAATAACTTAAAAAGCAAAACATTAAAAATGTGTGCATTAAGAAAACAAATATATAATTTACTGTAAGCAGAAGTATGTCGAATGAAGCCTTCACTTTTGATACTGAACCATAAATAGAACATTATCTGAATTACATAAAAATAGAAATACAATTTCTGCAAATATTCTATCTTCTCCATTAACAACCAAGATGAAAATTTAAGGAATTATCAAATAAGAATTAACAGAATTTAATGGTCAGTAATTCTTTTACCTTAACCATGTACTTTCTACTGAAGAATGAATCCAAACTATTGCACCTTATTACAATGCTTATGATAAAGGTACATTTTTATTTAGAGTTTTAATAAACTCTTGTCTACACATAAGTTTTATATGTTAGCTCTTTTATTCCATCCATTTCAAAAGGTGAAGTTTTGAGAGGACGTTCAAGATGGTGAAGTAAGACATGGAGATCACCTTCCTCCCCCACAAATACACCAGAAATACAACTATACGTGGAACAACTCCTACAGAACACCTATTGAACGCTGGCAGAAGACCTCAGACCTCCCAAAAGGCAAGAAACTCCCCACGTACCTCGGTAGGGCAAAAGAAAAAAGAATAAACAGAGATAAAAGAATAGGGACAGGACCTGCACCAGTGGGAGGGAGCCGTGAAGGAGGAAAGGTTTCCACACACTAGGAAGCCCCTTCGCGGGCAGAGACTGTGGGTGGCGGAGGGGGGAAGCTTCGGAGCCGCGGAGGAGAGTGCAGCCACAGGGGTGCAGAGGGCAAAGCAGGGAGATTCCCGCACAGAGGATCGGTGCCAACTGGCACTCACCAGCCCAAGAGGCTTGTCTGCTCACCTGCCGGGGCGGGCGGGGCTGGGAGCTGAGGTTTGGGCTTTGGTCGGATCCCAGGGAGAGGACTGGGGGTTGGCGGCATGAACACAGCCTGAAGGGGCTAGTGCGCCACGGCTGGCCGGGAGGGAGTCTGGGGAAAAGTCTGGACCTGCCTAAGAGGTAAGAGACCGTTGTTTCGGGGTGCACAAGGAGAGGGGATACAGAGCACGGCCTAAATGAGCTCCAGAGACAGGCACAAGCCATGGCTATCAGCGCGAACCCCAGAGACGGGCATGAGACACTAAGGCTGCTGCTGCCGCCATCAAGAAGCCTGTGTGCAAGCACAGGTCACACTCCACACCTCCCCGTGCAGCCCGCCACTGCCAGGGTCCCGGGATCCAGGGACAACTTCCCCGGGAGAACGCACGGCGCGCCTCAGGCTGGTGCAACATCACGCCAGCCTCTGCCACTGCAGGTTCGCCCCACATTCCGTCACACTCCCTCCCCCGGCCTGAGTGAGCCAGAGCCCCCAAATCAGCTGCTACTTTAACCCCCTCCTTTCTGGGCGGGAATAGACTCCCTCAGGCGACCTACACACACAGGCAGGGCCAATCCAAAGCTGAGTCCCTGGGAGCTGTGCGAACAAAGAAGAGAAAGGGAAATCTTTCCCAGCAGCCTCAAGAACAGCAAATTAAATCTCCACAATCAACTTGATGCACCTGCACATGTGGAATACCTGAATAGACAACAAATCATCCCAAAATTGAGGTGGTGGACTTTGTGAGCAACTGTACACTTGGCGTTTGCTGTATGTGACTGATTAGTCTCTGATCTTTATGTTTATCTTAGTATAGTTTTTAGCACTAGTTACCATTGGTGGTTTGTTCATTGGCTTGCTGTTCTCTTCCTTTTTTTATTACTTTATTATTATTTTTTTAATAATATATTTTAAATTTTTTATTTTAATAATTTTGTTATTTTATTTTTTTCTTTCTCTCTTTTTCTTCTTCCCTTTTCTTCTGAGCTGTGTGGCTGACAGGGTCTTGGTGCTCTGGCCAGGTAACAGGCCTGATCCTCTCAGGTGGAAGAGCCAAGTTCGGGATACTGGAGCACCAGAGACGTCCAGACCCCACGTAATATCAATCAGCAAGAGCTCTCCCAGAGATCTCGGTCTCAACGCTAAGACCCAGCTCCACTTAACGACCAGCAAGCTCCAGTGCAGGACACCCCATGCCAAACAACTAGCAAGACAGGAACACAACCCCACCCATTAGCAGAGAGGCTGCCTAAAATCATAATAAGGTCACAGACACCCCAAAACACACCACTGGATGTGGTCTACCTACCAGAAAGACAAGATGCAGCCTCATCCACCAGAACACAGGCACCAGTCCCCTCCACCAGGAAGTATACACAATCACTGAACCAACCTCACCCACTGGGGGCAGACACCAAAAACAACGGGAACTATGAACCTGCAGCCTGCAAAAAGGAGACCCCAAACATAGTAAGTTAAGCAAAGTGAAAAGACAGAGAAATACACAGCACATGAAGGAACAAAGCAAAAACCCACCAGACCAAACAAATGAAGAGGAAATAGGCAGTCTACCTCAAAAAGAATTCAGAGTAATGATACTAAAGATCATCCACAATTTTGGAAATAGAATGGAGAAAATACAAGAAAGGTTTAACAAGGATCTAGAAGAACTAAAGAACAAACAAACAATGATGAACAACACAATAAATGAAATTAAAAATTCTCTAGAAGGAATCAATACCAGAATAACTGAGGCAGAAAAACAGATAAGTGACCTGGAAGATAAAACAGTGGAAATAACTACCTCAGGCAGAATAAAGGAAAAAAAATGAATTGAGGACAGTCTCAGAGACCTCTGGGACAACATTACACACACCAACATTTGAATTATAGGGGTCTCAGAAGAAGAAGAGAAAAAGAAAAGGACTGAGAAAATATTTGAAGAGATTATAGTTGAAAACTTCCCTAATATGGGAAAGGAAATAGTCGATTAAGTCCAGGAAGCACAGAGAGTCCCATACAGGATAAATCCAAGGAGAAACACACCAAGACACCACACTCTCAAAAATAAAATACAAAGAACAAATATTAAAAGCAGCAAGGGAAAAGCAACAAATAATATACAGGGGAATCCCCCTAAGGTTAACAGCTGATCTTTCAGCAGGAACTCTGCAAGCCAGAAGGGTGTGGCAGGACATATTTAAAGTGATGAAAGGGAAAATCCTACAACCAAGATTACTCTATCCAGCAACGATCTCATTCAGATTTGACATAGATATTAAAACCTTTACAGACAAGCAAAAGCTAAGACAATTCAGCACCACAAAACCAGCTCTACAACAAATGCTAAAGGAACTTCTCTAGGCAGGAAACACAAGAAAAATACCTACAATAACGAACCCAACACATTTATGAAAATGGTAATAGGAACATACATATTGATAATTACCTTAAATGTAAATGCATTAAATGCTCCAAACAAAAGACACAGACTGGCTGAATGGATACACAAACAAGACCCATATATATTCTGTCTACAGAGACCCACTTCAGACCTAGGGACACATAGAGACTGAAGGTGAGGGGATGGAAAAAGATATTCCATGCAAATGGAAATCAAAAGAAAGCTGGAGTAGCAATTCTCATATCAGAAAATATAGATGTTAAAATAAAGACTATTAAAAGAGGCAAAGAAGAGCACTCTATAAAGATCAAGAGATCGATCCAAGAAGAAGATATAACAATTGCAAATATTTATGCACTCAAACTAGGAGCACCTCAGTACATATGGCAAATGCTAACAGCCATAAAAGGGGAAATCGACAGTAACACAATCATAGTAGGGGAGGTTAACACCCCACTTTCACCAATGGACAGATCATCCAAAATGAAAATAAATAAAGAAACACAAGCTTTAAATGACACATTAAACAAGAGGGACTTAACTGATATTTATAGGACATTCCATCTGAAAACAGCAGAATACACCTTCTTCTCTAGTACTCATGGAACATTCTCCAGGGTAGAGCATAACTTGGGTCACAAATCAAGCCTTGGTAAATTTAAGAAAACTGTAACTATATCAGGTATCTTTTCTGACCACAATGTTATCCGACTAGATATCAATTACAAGAAAGTATCTGTAAAAAATATAAACACATGGTGGCTAAACAATACACTACTAAATAATCAAGAGATCACTGAAGAAATCAAAGAGGAAATCAAAAAATACCTAGAAACAAATGACAATGAAAACATGACAACCCAAAACCTATGGGATGCAGCAAAAGCATTTCTAAGAGGTAAGTTTATAGAATACAATCCTACCTGAAGAAACAAGAAACATCTCAACAAAGCAACCTAACCTTACGCCTAAAGCAATTAGAGAAAGAAGGACAAAATAACCCCAAAATTAGCAAAAGGAAAGAAATCATAAAGATCACATCAGAAATAAATGAAAAAGAAATGAAAGAAACGATAGCAAAGATCAATAAAACTAAATGCTGGTTCTTTGAGAAGATACACAAAATTGATAAACCATTAGCCAAACTCATCAAGGAAAAAATGTAGAAGACTCAAATCAATAGAATTAGAACTGAAAAAGGAGAAGTAGCAAATGACACTGCAGAAATACAAAGGATCATGAGAGATTACTACAAGCAACTCTATGCCAATAAAATGGACACTATGGAAGAAATGGACAAATTCTTAGAAAAGCACAACCTGCTGAGACTGAACCAGGAAGAAATAGAAAATATAAACAGACCAATCACAGGCACTGAAACTGAAGCTGTGATTAAAAATCTTCCAACAAACAAATGCCCAGGACCAGATGGTTTCACAGGTGAACTCTATCAAACATTTAGAGAAGAGCTAACACCCATCCTCTTCAAACTGTTCCAAAATACAGCAGAGGGAGGGACATACCCAAACTCATTCTACAGGGCCACCATCACCCTGATACCAAAACCAGACAAAGATGTTACAAAAGAAGAGAACTATAGGCCAATATCACTAATGAACATAGATGCAAAAATTCTCAACAAAATACTAGCAAACAGAATCCAACAGCACATTAAAAGGTTCATACACCATGATCAAGTGGGGTTTATCCCAGGAATGCAAGGATTCTTCAATATATGTGAATCAATCAATGTGATAAATCATATTAACATATTGAAGGAGAAAAACCATATGATCATCTCAACAGATGCAGAAAAAGCTTTGAAAAAAATTCAAGAGCCATTTATGATAAAAACCCTCCAAAAAGTAGGCATAGAGGGAACTTACCTCAACATAATAAAGGCCATATATGACAAACCCACAGCCAACATCATTCTAAGTGGTGAAAACCTGAAACCATTTCCACTAAGATCAGGAAAAAGACAACGTTGCCCACTCTCACCACTATTATTCAAAATAGTTTTGGAAGTTTTATCCACAGCAATCAGAGAAGAAAAAGAAATAAAAGGAATCCAAATTGGAAAAGAAGAAGTAAAGCTGTCACTGTTTGCAGATGACATGATACTATATGTAGAGAAATGTAAAGATACCACCAGAAAACTACTAGAGCTAATCAATGAATTTGGTAAATTAGCAGGATACAAAATTAATGCACATAAATCTCTTGCATTCCTATACATTAATGATGAAAATCTGAAAGAGAAATTAAGGAAACACCTCCATTTACCACTGCAACAAAAAGAATAAAATACCTAGGAAGAAACCTACCTACGGAGACAAAAGACCTGTATACAGAAAACTATAAGACACTGATGAAAGAAATTAAAGACAATTCAAATAGATCGAGACATATACCAATTCTTGGATTGGAAGAATCAACATTGTGAAAGTGACTATGCTACCCAAAGCAATCTACAGATTCAGTGCAATCCCTATCAAAGTACCAAAGGCATTTTTCACAGAACTAGAACAAAAAATTTCACAATTTGTATGGAAACACAAAAGACTCTGAATAGCCAAAGCAATCTTGAGAAAGAAAAACAGAGCTGGAGGAATAAGGCTCCCTGACTTCAGACTATACTACAAAGCTACAGTAATCAAGACAGTATGGTACTGGCACAAAAACAGAGATACAGATCAATGGAACAGGATAGAAAGCCCAGAGACAAACTCACGCACATATTGTCACCTTACCTTTGATAAAGGAGGCAAGAATATACAATGGAGAAAAGACAGTCTCTTCAATAAGTGGTGCTGGGAAAACTGGACAGCTACATGTAAAAGAATGAAATTAGAACACTCCTTAACACCATACACAAAAATAAACTCAAAATGGATTAAAGACCTAAATGTAAGGCCAGACACTATAAAACTCTTAGAGGAAAACATAGGCAGAACACTCTATAACACAAATCATAGCAAGATCCTTTTTGACCCACCTCCCAGAGAAATGGAAATAAAAACAAAAACAAACAAATGGGACCTAATGAAACTTAAAAGCTTTTGCACAGCAAAAGAAACCATAAACAAGACCAAAAGACAACCCTCAGAATGGGAGAAAGTATTTGCAAACGAAGCAACTGACAAAGGATTAATCTCCAAAATATACAAACAGCTCATGCAGCTCAATAACAAAAAAACAAACAACCCAATCCAAAAGTGGGCAGAAGACCTAAACAGACATTTTTCCAAAGAAGATATACAGATTGCCAACAAACACATGAAAGAATGTTCAACATCATTAATCAGTAGAGAAATGCAAATCAAAACTACAATGAGGTATCACCTCACACCAGTCAGAACGGCCATCATCAAAAAATCTACAAACAATAAATGCTGGAGAGGATGTG
The DNA here is from genome assembly GCF_937001465.1 of Orcinus orca. Taxonomy (NCBI): domain Eukaryota; kingdom Metazoa; phylum Chordata; class Mammalia; order Artiodactyla; family Delphinidae; genus Orcinus; species Orcinus orca. The sequence goes on along the minus strand of NC_064573.1, from coordinate 8,818,266 downwards.
GAGAAAAGGGAACCCTCTTGCACTGTTGCTGGGAATGTAAATTGATACAACCACTATGGAAAACAGTATGGAGGTTCCTTAAGGAACTAAAAATAGAACTACCGTACCACCCAGCAATCCACTACTCAGGGCATATACCCTGAGGAAACCATAATTCAAAAAGAGTCTACAATGTTCACTACAGCACTATTTACAATAGCCAGGACATGGAAGTAATCTAAGTGTCCATCAACAGATAAATAGATAAAGAAGATGTGGCACATATATACATGAAATATTTCTCTGCGGTTTAAAGAAACGAAATTGAGTTATTTTTAAGTGAGATGGATGGACCTAGAGTCTGTCATACAGAGTGAAGTAAGTCAGAAAGAGAAAAACAAATACCCTATGCTAACACATATATATGGAATCTAAAAAAAAAAAAATAAATAAATAATGGTTCTGAAGAACCTAAGAGCAGGACAGGAGTAAAGATGCATACATAGAGAATGGACTTGAGGACACGGGGAGGGGCAAGCATAAGCTGGGACGAAGTGAGAGAGTAGCATTGACGTATATACACTACCAAGTGTAAAATAGGTAGCTAGTGGGAAGCCACTGCATAGCACAGGGAGATCAGACAGTGCTTTGTGACCACCTAGAGGGGTGGGATAGGGAGGGTGGGAGGGAGACCCAAGAGGGAGGGGATATGGGGATATATGTATACATATAGCCAATTCATTTTGTTATACAACAGAAACTAACACAACAATTTAAAGCAATTATACTCCAATAAAGATGTTAAAAATGAAAAACAAAAAAGTTGAAGTTTTGCACAAAGAACTGGTAATATGCACTTTTCTACTCTGCCTAAACCCAAAAAACCCAGCTGGGGAAATGTCCTGGATAGTGATGAAGCTTTACTGCTCACACACATCCCACCAAATATAATAATGAATCAATGTACTCGTAAAATCACCAGTTATCATGTTAATGAAAACTTGGGAGTCATGGGATCTTGTCAAGAGCAAAGTAAATCAGTGAAAAGTTGCAGTAGATGTGTTTTGTCTACAATGTACAGCTTACAGGGCTTTGTGAGATTTGAAAGGAGAACATTTTGTTCTGAGTATTAAGTTACTTAAATTCTAAAGTGGAGCTATATGACTTTTTAAAAATTATTTTCTTTGTTAAGTTGGGTGGGGTTCCACCTGAAATCAAATACGCATGCAATGGATGTGAATATTACTTGCATGAAGTGTGGACAGCTGTACACCAGCCAAAAATTGATGAATAAATCCCCCGTCCTTGATTGCTCCAACTTGAATTTATATCTTCCTTGGTGAACTCTTGTAAATTTATTTGTAACATCTCTATGACACTTCTAACCCAATGTGTGTATTTGTCTTACTGCCACAAATACGTAGGATATTCATGGAGGATAGAAAGCATATCTCATCTGTCTTTGGGCTCTAGGAAGCTCCAACAAATCTTTAAGCAAAGATAGCTGTCCTTCAAATGAACACACTCTGCTGGGGTCCTTAAAAATATAAGAATGAGGTAGATTTATCTCTGTTTCAGCATAGATAGAAAATATACAGGGAAAAGGATAGATAAGAACACTTTTTCCAATGTGCAAAGTGACTGGTCACTCTAAAATTTGGAATTTGATACAAAAAGTAGAAACCAAAATGCAGAGTGTAAAGGTTCAGTTAGATGTTTGTCATCCATGGAAAAGAAGTGTGTACTTTTCCATTTTACCGCTAGTGTACATTCTTTTAAAAAAATGACCTCGATGCTAATTTTGTGTTAGTAATGAAAACAAAATACCTGTAGAATGTTATAATTCCAGCTAACAGTCTTTTTTTTTTTCACTTCCCAAACTAAGTTCTTAGAAAATAATAGGCCTTAACAGTTTCAGGGGAAAGAAGAGTATCTTGTTGTCTCCTGTCCCCAAAGACACCTGCTGAGCAATTTATCACAGTTCAAAGAGCATGGCTATACTATCTCATATTAAATGCAAGAGTCTTATCTAAAGTATGACCCCTTGTGTGTTTAGTGAATTTGGTTTGAAAAACCACATATTTATTCAGATCTTTGTTTTAGTGTTAATCCCGTCTGACAGCATCTCAGATCTCTTGGTTAAACATTCCTCTGCAAATGCCACCTCATACTAATTAAAGTGAAAGATTTCAGCCACTGTTTATTTATTAATTCAACCAAGACTTCATGTAAATAAAAAAGGATACAAGAGGGAAAAATCATATATTTGATTTGCAAATTACATCTGTAGAGTATCAACTTTGTTTCTCAAAATTAATGGTTTGTAACGCAGCTAGTTATTTCCTCTTAGCTTGCATTGTGTATTATGACCCAATTATAAGCAAATAGTAACTTCGATGTAATTACAAATATAATACAGATAACAAAATAGAAAATTCCATTTGGATTAAAGAAAAGCTTTTCATTCAGTTTGAGGATACTGAATGCAGCAAATTTATAATGAAGTGATTGCTTTCATTTGGATGAAATATACAGTTATCTCTATGAGAAAAGTAGAGATAAAAAGATTGCTGTGTCCTGCTTAATATCTTTAAAATTTCCAGAGATCTTTTATTAAAATGAAGAGCAATGAGTTTGGGGTTCTTGACTATATCCCTACTCCCTGATACAGAATACCATTTGGACTAATATATCAAGTTTAGAAATATAAGTAATCAATATCTACTCCCATTTGTATAAAATCATAATAACACAGTTGTTATCTACTACAGCAAAATATATAGACTGTTTCATTATAAGTATTTTACTCAAGTTATATTCCAGGGGCAAGAATGGAGAACATTAATGAAAAGAGTCAGCAACAAGTACTTCCAAAGCCAGAAGATTTAATACATTCTCTGTATCTTGTTTGGAAATTTCTAGTTTTAAAGTATCTCAGTTGACTCCACTACTGCTGAAGTTGGCCTTTAATATTTACTGATCAGAACCTTTTCTCTCACTATTAATGTGAGAAATTTTCCCTAACTGCTGATATCCTAAAATTGTGGTTGATTAGAATGTATCTAATTTTTTTTACCTATTTCAACAGGATAATTGTGAAATTTTAGTGAAGATGTTTTGCTAAGAGAAACCAAAGATGTCAATTTTTTCCACCACTTGCTGCTATTATTTAATGTTTAGAGACTAAAATCTTCAATTCTACATGTGGATTTACAGAGGTGAAATTCTCTTATTTCCCTTTCTATGCCTTCATAGTAAGAACGTGCCTTTAGGGAAAAGGGTCAGCCCTTCCTAGACTTGGCTTAAGGTAGCAATTCATCAATCCAGACATATTATAGAGAACACAGGAGAACAGAATAGATAGAATATGTGCATCCCCCTTCCTTCATGAGTTAATGCCCCTGTTTGAGGAATTGATGTCACGCTAATACACTCTAAATCAAGTATTAGGGTGTTCTGAGAGTTTAAATGAGCAACCCTGGCAAGCCTGCTGCAGTAATTCATTGTTAGTAACACCCCATGATTTGGAAGAAAAGTACCCCACGAAGTGCATTAGAAGAACCGAATGACGGGTTCTGCAGATGAACTGCAACAAAACAAATTGAACTTCCATGTTAGATAAACCCCATATACAAAAAAGAATTGGGCTGACATTAGGGAAGAGGTAAGTATTGTTTAAACTTTCTGTGCTTTGTCTTCTAACGTCTTCTCTAAGGCCTAACAGCTCTCTAATACATCTATAAAAAAATTTATTTCAAATGTTTTCTGATACGACTAAACTCTTTGTTATGCTACATATTTTCTCTCTTGCACAGCCTCTCTAGAGGCATTATCTGAAAGGGAGATTGTACTTGAGTAGTAAAAAAGGGAGTTTCTACTACTTGACTAGTAATACTTTTATTTTACAAATATGTCCAGGGCATGTGCTACATGTCAGGCACTGGTCTAAGGGTTTTACAAATGTCACTCATTTAGTCTTCATAACGCCTTATGAAAACAGTACTATTATTATCCATCATTTTCCAAGTGAGGAAATTGAAGCCCAGGGACTTAATGTTATAATCAAACATTTGATAATGTTATTATTAAATACCGTATTTACCAGCTGGTAGGTGGTAAATTTGGTATTTGAAGACAGGCTTCAATACTATTTTCCTCTAGCTTAAGTAAAATGTGATCATTATAGAAAAGTGTCCAAATGGAAAACAATACATGAAGAATCTTAGTCTGATTTATATTTAAATATTATTAATTAAAAGTAATGTAAATGACTACAAATCTAAATTAGATAGGAATTTTTTTATCCTTCTTACTCCTATTAAAACATAAATTTGAAAATTTATTTGCAAATGAACAGAACCTAAAAATTAATAACATTCAAATTAACAGCATTAATTTTATATGCTGGACTGAAGATGGATTTTACAGAAAAATATGTCAAGCCTTGTATTACATTTAACATTTATAATCACTGAAATCAATAACATAAATATAGACAATATTTTGTTATCAGAATGGAATTATTAATGTGAAATTTTGTTTTTTTAATTCAGAATAATTAGACTTCATATTTATTCAGAACAATACTAAGTGAGCAATTCTCAAAATTCATTTGTAATTAGACTTTGAGAACTATAAAGAGTGTTAGCCATATCTGGCGATGTTCCCACATTGGAAAGATGGAAAAACCTTAGAAATAGATGGAGAGAATAACACCATCCTTATGATAATTACTTCAATACTTCTATTTATCTTTTTAAGCCTTCCCTGGACAACAAAGTAGCCACCCAAGTTTCTGGACATTAATCCAATTATAAAATTTTTCCTTTCCTTATTTTACTAAACCCAAAGGCTTAAAATCTGAAGATGCAATGATTCCTATGTTCCTACAGTAGCTGCATTGATTATAATTTACACCTGGCAAATGAGATGTGTCCTAGTTGCTTTATGATCCCTAAATAATAAAGGACATGTTCTGTTTTAATTTTGACTCCAAAATGTGTTTTTAACTTATCTGATAATTGAATTTCTTGGAAAATTGAAGACACTTCCATTTCTCTGTGCATATATTTATAAGATCAGGGGTACCCTGCTGTGTTTGATTATTCTATTTTACAGCTCCTATAATTCAGAGAGAAATGTTATTTTCATAAATTGGTAAATTCTGGGAAATGAAAATTAAATGAGTCAAAGTTTACCTCATAACATAACACTTGTGAACTGTGTTTGCTTCTATCATTTTGTGTACCTTTTACACTAAAAAATATTTAACATTATAAAAAGCAAAATGTGGTTCAGAAAATATTTTGGTTTATACAAACCGTATTAAGTTTTTTCTTAATTTCTACAATATTTGTGGTATGGTTCCCTTCCAATTGTTTGAATGTGAATCCATTCCATAGAAAGTAAACAGCAATATACCTATGGTGAATTCATTTGGTGCTGTTTAACATTTCCATTTCTTCTAATTGAGCTAACATCTGTTCTTCTGGAGAACCAGATGTGTAATAACTCACTTGATATCTACTTTTTCTGTTACTATAGCAGGATTTTTTAATAAGGTCAATAAATCCAAATGTCCAATTCCAGATGAAATTGCAAAATGTAATATTGCCTCACAATAGACCCATTTTTATTCTGTAAGAGAACTATAGAAAAATTTATAATTCTTTATGGTACAACCCCAAGCACAGCCCAATTATAGAAGCGATATATTTACTAACTAATTGATAGCATCAGATTTTTAACATTCTTTCATGACAAACAAGTTTCCCTGTTAAACTCATTAATTACAGTTGCCTGTGGAAAAATATATTTCTATAAAAAAAGACAAACAAGAGGTAAATGGGCATGATGTTATATCACTGAAAATGAACCAAACTGATTTTACATATACGTCATTATTTTTATGATGTTTTATAAGCAATATGTTATTGATATGCTTATTCTTAAAATCAAATCCATGACCCACCATGGTTATCTACTAACTACCTATACAGCCTCACCTTGTACCACTCTCCTGTCATCCCCCACCCTCAGCCAAACTGCCTCACTCTGTGATACAAACACACAACGGTTTTGCTGGCCTTAACACCTTTACTTGGGCATTTCCCTTTGAATGACTGACCCCTTATTTCATTCAAATCTCACTGTTAAATGTCATGTCTTTAAAAGACTCCCTTAACCTTCCAGTGATTCTACTGAGTCTTTGTACCACTTAGCACTGTCTGACATTTTTCTTGATTTCTTATTCTTAGTTCATTTCTAACTCTCCAACAGAATATACATACTGTAGTGACTAAACTTCTCTGTCTTACTTGCAGCTGTATTACTGTATCCTGAATAATATCTGACACTCTTACTGTGTATATGTTTGACAGAGGCCAATTCATGAAAGAACCCATAGGTCATTGTAAGGAAATTAAAGTTTACAATAAGGACACAATGAAGTTTACAACAGAAATATCAGACATGCCCTTTCCCAGGACATTTTTTTTATGGCTGAATTGGTCTCATTATTCACTTCTCAGTTCAAAAGAGTCCTTTCCTAACCACCACATTCAAATAGATTCACTCTTATTATTCTTGACCATGGCACACAATTTATTTCCTGCATGGCAACATATTATGGACTGATTGTATTAGTTTATTTACTTTACTTTTTTCTTCTTTTCCTACTGTAAGGCACAGTCCATAAGAGCAGTTATCCTGTTTGTCTTGTTCACAGTCATATACTTTGGTACATAATCCAGCGCCCGGTACATGGTGCTTGAAAATATTGGCAGAATGAGTGAATAATGGATGTAAGATGTATTTTCCAGGCTACATCTACAGGCTATATGTAATCAGTTTGGTGTCAATTCTAATAGGTGTGAAGGAAAAAGAGACAGAGAGAGAAAACTAAAAGATGAATTCCATTTTCTGCCATGGGCAATTTGGGGTAATTAGCTTAAGGAAGGTACCACTTACTAAGAAAACTCAGTGGTGGTGGGGGGAGGGTTAGAGGTAGAAGATATATGTGAAGGGAATGAAGACATAGTATTTATTTTTGAATATATGTGAAGGGAATGAAGACACAGCATTTATTTTTGAAGTTTATAAGGCATCCTAGTGGATAATCTAAGTAGGCAGTTGGACATATAGGTTGGAAACTCAGTAGATAGTTCTAGGCTAAGATTTTGTGTTTGTGAACATATAGCAGGTAATGAAAACCATGAGAACTAGCCTAAAGAAAGACTGTAAATGTTTACAAAGGGAAAATGATACCAGGATTTGCCTTTTAGTTTTCAAAACTATTGAGATTTGAGGGAGGACCCTGAACTGGCTGTGTCAGAAAAAAAAAAAAGACTGATAAAGTAGGAAAAATAAGCAGGAAGTCATAAGAGGAGAGCATTTGAGAAAGCGGAAGTGGTCAGCACTTTTTATAAAAAAGTCATTTTAAGAGGACTGATGAAATATAGCATGAATCTGGCACACACAAAAATAATTTTTAATCACAATTTAAAGGGTTTAAGACTATTTATAATCTAGCCTGTGTTAATTTTCTCTACTTGGTGATGAACAATAAAGAAATATTCCAAAATCAATCTGTAACTGGTTAATAGAATGACCTTAGGCAAATTCCTCTGGCTAGTCCAAGATCAGATAGACAGCAGGAACTCCATTTTATATGATTAATTCACCCAATAGCCATTAGTTTCATTATCCACTCAAATGAGGGGTTACCCGATGATCAGTAAGACTCCTTCAAGTTTTCTATTACATATTCTAAAGGGAAAACAATTTCCTACTATTTGACCAAAAGAATGATTGTAGTTGTGTTTTCTTCTTTAGTTTCTCCTAACATTAATACTTACAAATTACTTCTGTCTTTCTTGCTTTTAACAGACAAATTTAGTAACTGTAGTTACAGGACAAACAGTTTTCCAATTTTCACCAATATATTTAATCCAAAGCAGAACAAAGAAAGGGAATTTAGAAGGATAATAGGTATAAGAAAGAAAATAATAGCTAGTTACAATAGTGATCATTTACCCAAAGCCTAGAAAGATACTTAAATATAGAAGAGACAAAAGCAAACCCAGGACTGTTTTATAATCTTTATGAAAATTTGAAAGGGCATCTGGATCCACGATTACCATCAATTGTTATGAATTTTTCTTTCCCTGTGCAGGTGACGGGCTCTCTATAAAGGGTATACATTATTTTCAAGCTTCACTAAAGAACCACAAGACTTCTAACCAAGCAGATCTTGGGAATCACTAAGAGAGATAAATAACCAGATTTGAATTGAGATCCAAGTTTCAGATACTCTAATGACTGCAATTATGACTAAATTACTCAGCTCCACTGATTCTTAGATAGGCAACAGGCCTCCCTCAAGTTTCCCGAAGCATACAAAATTCAGAAACCATTTTATGTACACCAGAGAAGCAAAGATGAGTGAATAATAAAAACATTCATTTTCATATAACAAAAGGATTCATTTAGTAATCAGGGGAAAATGTTTAAGACTAAATTGGAAAACAGAACCAAGTTTTCTAGATCACAGGTATATTTTTTTTCCTAAATATCTTCCACGTATTTTCTGAATTTTCATGTACTTTTTTCACTTTTAAAACTTATATTTCCAAATTCTGTTCTCTTCATCTGTAGTTTTTTAAACTACCCATATATTCAATTGATGAAGACAAGTAGTAATTATATATAATTCTCAGAAACAAGGCACTTTAGTAAAATTGAAAAAAAAATTCATTCCTAAACCAAGAGAAGAAAAAGTTCTTAAATCAAATTTTCCTAAAATTTTCACCAAAATAAAATTAAGGTTTATATTAAAATATTTGTAAAACACAGATCAAACAAAATAGAGGTTAATCAAGATATATATGAGCCCAGGCATCTAAGTTAGTTCTTGCCATGTAATGATGGACAGCTTGGGAAAGTCACTTAATTTTCCGAAACTCAGCTTCCTTTTCTCTCTAAAACAGAGTAGAAATATCTCTCGGGACTGGATGAGAGTTTAGTATGATCAATGGAATAGTGTTTTGGACTGTATAAAATGCTCTTCTAAATCAAGGTAGCAAAATATTGTCTGGCTGAAATCATGGGCTTTGGAGTTAGAGGAACTGTGCATAGTTCTGACCTCAAAAACAGCATTCCCTTGAGGAAAGTTACTCTGACTCTATGAGCCTCTTTTTTAAACCTATACAATATTGACATAATATCTAACCCAGGAGATTACCGTGATTATTGAATAAGAGCAGCCGTTATCATCGTTTCTGGGTCAATACATGAAAGCTATTAATGGGGTAAAATTCTTCTTTTCTGCCTGTGAATTCTGTGATCCACAGAAAGTTCCTGAATATAGCTCACAAAAAAAGTGAAAGCAAAAAGATAATTTAGAAGTATGCCTGGCATAATAAAAAAAAAACTGGTTACAAGAATATTTTTTGTTTGATCATTAACCCTAATCCTGAAAAGATAACTAAAAGGAAAATTGCATTGACAACTAATTATAAAGGTTTATTTTGATCAGCCTCAACACAATAAGTTACAAACGTGGAGTGTTTTTATTTTTCCTAATGACTAATATCAAGTTTTTTTTGAAGTTGCCATCACCTGAGTATTAGTGGGATGGGGTGATACAGAGGGTGCAAAGGTACCAGTTAATAGCTTTTCAACTCATTTAACAATTTGTATGATAACATTGCATATTTTAGGTATAATTAAAGTCTCAGTGGCTGTAGAGTTCAAAGTTCCTCTCTCTAATAACTCCAGAAGACCTCTGCACAGCTGCCATGACCTGCCTGCAGAAGGAATAATGTGTGCGCTCTGAACTCTGCATCTCACTTTTTCCCACCTGGTTGCATGTGCCAGAGATGCCTGAAGATGTGATGTGGAGAAATGCGTGCTTACTTGAGGAAGGCCTAGTTTGGCATGAACTAAGTGAATGCACAAAAGAAAGAGAGAAAAGACCTAAAACACAGGCTTAGGACATTTCCCAAATTTGTATATTAGATTTAGTATAATCGTAAATCCTGATCCTTAGACTAGGTCATGGATTGAACTGTGTCCCCAGCAGATTCACATGTTGCATTCCTAATTCCCTGAACCTTAGAATGTGGCTTTATTTGGAGACAGGCCTTTCCATAGGTAACCAAGTTAAACTGGGTCATGAGAGTGGGTACTAACCATATGACTAATGTCCTAATAAAAAGGGGGAAATTTGGACACAGGAAAACACATAGAGGGAAAATGATGTGAAGAGACACAGAGAGAAGATAGCCATTTACAAGCCAGTAAAAGAGGCTTGAAACAGAGCTTCCCTCACAGCCTCAGAAGGAACCAAACTTGCTGACACTTTTTCAACTTCTAGCCTCCAGAAGTGTGAGAAAATAAATTTCTGTTGTTTAGTCATCCAGTACGTTGTTACAGCAGCCCTCGCAAACTAATACAGTTTCCATCCCAGATCTACTAATATGGATTTCCAAGGCAGCAGCTCAGAAATTTGGTTTAAAAGAAATTATCAGATAATTTTGATATGAACAATGAGTTAAAAACACTGCTCAAAACTTTAGCATCTAGAGGATGGTAGGAAAAGAAGTAGACTAAAAAGAAGGAAACAGAAAGGTAAAGTAGAACCAAAGAAAGGAGAATCAAGGAAACCAAGAGAAAAGAGAGTATGAAGAACGTAAAGGTCAAGAATAGCAAACCAAAAAATTTTTTTAACAAAGAAAAGAGCAGACAGTGTGAATTGGCTTTAACCACTAAGAAATAGCAGCTTCAAGTTGCAAGTATGCAGAAGATTGTTGACCGTAGTGCATCTCTTTTAGATTTATTTCTTTTGTGATTTTCTACTGAAACCAAATGGTGGATACATTTGGTTAACATAGAAAACTGATGCATTTAAGATACATTAACTCTTCAGCAATCATATATTCATGATGTTTAATTGCAACTCTCCTGTTGGGAAGAGTGAACAACAAATAAATTAGTAGATGAAGAAGTGGCTCCAAACAAGAACTGGCAACACTTCAGTTATATCCAGAGGATTCAGAACACTTTAAATATCCATTCAACCATTTTCTTTCATAAGAAGAATCATGCTGTTTTGGAGTAACTAAAAATAACACATCACTCTAATATTCTAAGGTATAAACTTTCCTCCAGAGGAAAAGGAAAAAAGCTATTTTAGAATAAGGAACTCTCAGCTCCTCAGCATTATTCCAACTCTATTTGTTAGTTATGATACGGCTGTGATCTTATGCTTACCATGCCTAACTTCTACCCTAGTTCATCATTAACTTAGCTAAGCTTGTTACTGATGAAGAAAGCTATTGATGCATATCAAGATTGAAGCTTAGTTGTTCTATAGGCTTCATTCTTGTACATTACTCTCCAAGAACAGTTAACCAAAGATTAATGGCTAAGATATTCTTCCAACTGAAAGCAAGACCTGACAGCTATTTGGAACCATGGGATTGAGACAATCATCTCGGAAAATAGAACACTACCCTACCACAACATGTAGCCCCTTTTTTCTCCCACTATATAATCTCCAAGCAAAATCTGCATTAACGCAGAGTTGGTTCTATGGGACATGAGTCCACCTTCTCCCCAGGATGGCTGGTTTCCTCAATAAAACTATCTTTCCTTTTCTCCAACACTGGTCTCTCAGAGCAATAAGCAGATTAACCTGAAGTCAGTATCATAAGTATATTAGCTATTTAAGCCAGAAGAGCAAGAGAGTACGGGAGAAAACAAAGAAAGTTTAAGAATAATAAGGAGTTAAGACCAGAGGGCAGACAGCAGAAGCAAGAAGAACTACAATCCTGCAGCCTGTGCAACAAAAACCACATTCACAGAAAGATAGACAACATGAAAAGGGAGAGGGCTATGTACCAGATGAAGGAACAAGATAAAACCCCAGAAAAAAAACTAAATGAAATGGAGATAGACAATCTTCCAGAAAAAGAATTCAGAATAACGATACTGAAGAAGATCCAGGACCACAGAAAAAGAATGGAAGCAAAGATCGAGAAGATGCAAGATATGTTTAACAAAGATCTAGAAGAATTAAAGAGCAAACAAACAGAGATGAACAATGCAATAACTGAAATGAAAACTTCACTAGAAGGAATCAATAGCAGAATAACTGAGTCAGAAGGACGGAAAAGTGACCTGGAAGACAGAATGGTGGAATTCGCTGCTGCAGAACAGAATAAAGAAAAAAGAATGAAAAGAAATGAAGACAGTCTAAGGGACCTCTGGGACAACATTAAACACAACAAAATTCGCATCACAGGGGTCCCAGAGGAGAAGAGAGAGAGAAAGGACACGAGAAAATATTTGAAGAGATTATGGTCGAAAACTTCCTTAACATGGGAAAGGAAATAGCCACCCAACTCCAGGAAGCACAGAGAGTCCCATACAGGATAAACACAAGGAGAAACACACAGAGACACATAGTAATCAAACTGGCAAAAATTAAAGACAAAGAAAAATTATTGAAAGCAGCAAGTGAAAAATGACAAATACCATACAAGGGAATTCCCATAAGGTTAACAGCTGATTTCTCAGCAGAAACTCTACAAGCAAGAAAGGAGTGGCATGATATACTTAAAGTGATGAAAGGGAAGAACCTACAACCTAGATTACTCTACCCAGCAAGAATCTCATTCAGATTCAACAGAGAAGTCAAAAGCTTTACAGGGAATCAAAAGCTAAGAAAATTCAGCTCCACCAAACCAGCTCTACAACAAATGCTAAAGGAACTTCTCTAGGGAGGAAACACAAGAGAAGAAAAGGACCTAAAAAAAACCCCAAAACAATTAAGAAAATGGTAATAGGAACATACATATTGATAATTACCTTAAACGTGAATGGATTAAATGCTCCAACCAAAAGACACACGCTTGCTGAATGGATACAAAAACAAGACCCATATATAGGCTGTCTACAAGAGATGCACTTCAGACCTAGGGACACATACAGACTGAAAGTGAGGGGATGGAAAAAGATATTCCATGCAGATGGAAATCAAAAGAAAGCTGGAGTAGCAATACTCATATCAGATAACATAGACTTTCAAATAAAGAGTGTTACAAGGGACAAGGAAGGACACTACGTAATGAACAAGGGATCAATCCAAGAAGAAGATATAACAATTATAAATATATATGAACCCAACATAGCAGCACCTCAATACATAAGGCAACTGCTAACAGCACTAAAAGAGGAAATTGACAGTAACGCAATAATAGTGGGGGACTTTAACACCTCACTTACACCAATGGACAGATCATCCAAACAGAAAATTAATAAAAACACAGGCTTTAAATGACACAATAGACCAGATAGATGTAATTGATATTTATAGGATATTCCATCTAAAAACAGCAGATTACACTTTCTTCTCAAGTGCACACAGAACATTCTCCAGGATAGATCACATCTTGGGTCACAAATCAAGCCTTAGTAAATTTAAGAAAACTGAAATCATATCAAGCATCTTTTCTGACCACAATGCTATGAGATTAGAAGTCAATTACAGGGAAAAAAACGTTAGAAACACAAACACATGGAGGCTAAACAATAGGTTACTAAATAACCAAGAGATCACTGAAAAAATCAAAGAGGAAATCAAAAAATACCTAGAGACAAATGACAATGAAAACACGATGATCCAAAACTTATGGGATGCAACAAAAGGAGTTCTAAGAGGGAATTTTATAGCAATACAAGTGTACCTCCAGAAACAAGAAACATCTCAAATAACAACCTAATGTTACACCTAAAGGAACTAGAGCAAGAAGAACAAACAAAACCCAACATTAGCAGATGGAAAGAAATCATAAAGATCAGAGCAAAAATAAATGAAATAGAAAGGAAGAAAACAATGGCAAACAACAATAAAACTAAAAGCTGGTTCTTTGAGAAGATAAACAAAATTGATAAACCATTAGTCACACTCATCAAGAAAAAGAGGGAGAGGACTCAAATCAATTAAATTAGAAATGAAAAAGGAGAAGTTACATTAGACATGGCAGAAATTCAAAGCATCCTAAGAAACTACTACAAGCAATTCTATGTGAATAAAATGGACAACCTGGAAGAAATGGACAAATTCTTAGAAAGGTATAACCTTCCAAGACTGAACCAGGAAGAAACAGAAAATATGAACAGAACAATCACAAGTAATGAAATTGAAACTGTGATTAAAAATCTTCCAACAAACAAAAGTCCAGGACCAGATGGCTTCACAGGTGAATTCTATCAAACATTTAGCGAAGAGCTAACACCCAGCCTTTTCAAACTCTTCCAAAAAATTTCAGAGGAAGGAACACTCCCAAACTCATTCTATGAGGCCACCATCACCCTGATACCAAAACCAGACAAAGATACTACAAAAAAATGAAAATTAAAGACCAATATCACTGATGACTATAGATGCAAAAATCCTCAACAAAATACTAGCAAACAGAATCCAAAAACACATTAAAAGGATCATACACCATGATCAAGTGGGATTTACCCCAGAGATGCAAGGATTCTCCAATATACACAAATCAATCAAGGTGATACACCATATTAACAAATTGAAGAAGAAAAACCATATGATCATCTCAATAGATGCAGAAAAAGCTTTTGACAAAATTCAATACCCATTTATGATAAAAACTCTCCAGAAACTGGGCATAGAGGGAACCTACTTCAACATAACAAAGGCCATATATGACAAAGCCACAGGAAACATCATTCTCAATGGTGAAAAACTGAAAGTATTTCCTCTAAGATGAGAAACAAGACAAGCATGTCCACTCTCACAACTATTACTAAAAATGGTTTTGGAAGTTCTAGCCACAGCAGTTAGGGAAGAAGAAGAAATAAAATAATACACATTGGAAAAGAAGAAGTAAAACTGTCACTGTTTGCAGATGACATGGTACCATACATAGAGAATCCTAAAGATGTCACCAGAAAACTGCTAGAGCTCAACAATGAATTTGGTAAAGTTGCAGGATACAAATTTAATGCATAGAAATCTATTGCATTCCTATACACAAATGCTGAAAAATCTGAAAGAGACATTAAGGAAACATTGCTATTTACCATTGCAAGATAAAGAATAAAATACCTAGTAATAAACCTACCTTGGGAGACAAAAGACCTGTATGCAGAAAACTATAAGACACTGATGAAAGAAATTAAAGATGATACCAACAGATGGAGAGATATGCCATGTTCTTGGACTGGAAGAATCACTATTGTGAAAATGAGTATACTACCCAAAGCGTTAAACAGATTCAATGCAATCCGTATCAAATTACCAATGGCATTTTTTACAGAACTAGAACAAAAAAATCTTAAAATGTGTGGAGAACAAAAGACCCTGGATAGCCAAAGAGTCTTGAGGGACAAAAACGGAGCTGGAGGAATCAGACTCCCTGACTTCAGACTATACTACAAAGCTACAGTAATCAAGACAATATGGTACTGGCAAAAACCAGAAATATAGATCAATGGAACAGGATAGAAAGCCCAGAGATAAACCCACACACCTATGGTCAACTGATCTATGACAAAGGAGGCAAGGTTATACAGTGGAAAAAAGACAGTCTCTTCAATAAGTGGTGCTGGGAAAACTGGACAGCTACATGTAGAACAATGAAATTAGAACAGTCCCTAACACCATATACAAAAATAAACTCAAATGGATTAGATACCTAAATGTAAGACCAGACACTATAAAACCCTTAGAGGAAAACACAGGAAGAACACTCTTTGACATAAATCACAGAAAGATATTTTTTGATCTACCTCCTAGAGTAATGGAAATAAAAACAAAAATAAACAAATGGGACCTAATGAAACTTAAAAGCTTTTGCACAGCAAAGGAAACCATAAACAAGACAAAAAGACAGCCCTCAGAATGGGAGTAAATATTTGCAAATGAATCATCGGACAAAGGGTTAATCTCCAAAATATATACACACCTCATGCAGCTCAATATTAGAAAAACAAGCAACCCAATCCAAAAATGGGCAAAAGACCTAAATAGACATTTCTCCAAAGAAGACAAACAGATGGCCAAGAAGCACATGAAAAGCTGCACAACATCACTAATTATTAGAGAAATGCAAATCAAAACTACAATGAGGTATCACCTCACACCAGTTATAATGGGCATCATCAGAAAATCTAGAAACAACAAATGCTGGAGAGGGTGTGGAGAAAAGGGAACCCTCTTGCACTGTTGGTGGGAATGTAAATTGATAGAGCCACTATGGAGAACAGTATGGAGGTTCCTTAAAAAACTAAAAGTAGAACTACCATATTACCCAGCAATCCCACTACTGGGTGTATATCCAGAGAATACCATAATTCAAAAAGACACATATACCCCAATGTTCATTGCAGCACTATTTACAATAGCCAGGTCATGGAAGCAATCTACATGCCCATCGACAGACAAATGGATAAAGAAGATGTGGTACATATATACAATGGAATATTACTCAGCCACAAAGAGGAACGGAATTGGGTCATTTGTAGAGATGTGGATGCATCTTGAGAGTCTCATAGAGAGTGAAGTAAGTCAGTAAGAGAAAACAATTTTTGTATATTAATGCATACATGTGGAACCTAGAAAATGGTACAGATGAACTGGTTTGCAGAGCATAAATTGAGATACTCATGTAGAGTAAAAACGTATGGACACCAAGGGGGAAAGTGGCGGGGGATGGTGGTGGTGGATTGAACTGGGAGATTGGGATTGACATGTATACACTGATGTGGATATAATGGATGACTAATAAGAGAAAATAAATAAACATTAAAAAATAAAAATAATAATGAGTTAAAATAAAGAGCTGATCTTCTGGCAGATTGTAAAACTCTTCAGAGAAATAAAACCATATAGAATTGTAACACTAAGTTAAGGTTTGTTTAAATGCTGTAACAAAAGCTGATCATATATAAATTTTATAAAGTGAGAAAAAGAATGAGGGAAGGAAGGAAGGAAGGAACAAGGAAGGAAGGAAGGAAGGGAGAAAGGCATTGCTGTTCATTGGCTCTGTTTACAATGATTTTCTTTTTTCATTTTACATTTTTGTTTTCATAGGTTCTCATCTTTTGTCATGCAGATGCTTTATTGAACTCACTGAGTGATCTGGAGCTTGCCTAGATGAGGGAGGGCAACGAGAGCTCTTTTTTCCTCTGATTCACTTATTTCCCTGTGTGCACATGTCAGCTGCAAGGTTCTGAGTGATCCACTGATTTAAATGAACCTTTCATCAACTAAAGAGATAAGTTCATGGAAAAAGAATTCAGCGTGAAAGAATAAAATGAAGAATCCCATGAGGATAAACAGCTACTGGGGTGCCTAAGGCATATGAAACATTGAATTCAGAGTTTTTAAAGCTTCTCTTGAGGTCATCTGGAACTATTTATGTGGGAACAGTTTTATTGGTGAAGCACTCATTAAATATTTTCTGCCTAAGATGATTTGTATTTCACACAGCTGTTTTAAACATTTTAATATACAGTATATGGATACATTTCAAAGGAGATTAACTTAAGTTTCCATAAAGCACTGGAAGTGAGTTAAATAAATTTAAGTAATAATAATGATGATATCCCACTTTTCAAGCATAAAAAGAGGAAAACATCATAGTTTTTACACACTTTTCTTTCAATTTACATTTTTAAGATATGTTATGGACTTTTTATATCAAGAGGGTCCCACTTGATACCCAATTCAATAATTATACTATTACAATATTCTGAAAGTAAAATATTATACTCAGAAATATATGTTAGGAGATAAATAAATAAATAAATAAAGCCCCTTTTCTTCATTGTCTTCTCTGAATAAGTAGTAACCAATTTTAAGAGTTAGTCTTTTTGGGAAAAACAATCATTTCTTAAAGTTGCTTAGGGCTTCCCTGCTGGTGCAGTGTCTGAGAGTCCGCCTGCCGATTCAGGGGACACGGGTTCGTGCCCCCGTCTGGGAGGATCCCACATGCCGTGGAGCAGCTGGGCCCATGAGCCATGGCCGCTGAGCCTGCGCGTCCGGAGCCTGTGCTCGGCAACGGGAGAGGCCACAACAGTGAGAGGCCCGCGTACCGCAAAAAAAAAAAAAAAAAAAAAAGTTGCTTAAATATCTAGCATAAAATCATGGTGTCTGGTAGCAAACAATTGTACTTAAAAATTATATCTGTCTGAGCCATGGATATAATAAAGGGTGAGTTCATAATTCAGTCTAATAGATCTCAAACATACTCATCTTTTAAGTGCCTTACATGAGGCTACTTTTGTGTCCATTAAATAGAAGCACTATGGACATTTCCTCAGTGTTAATGTTGGAATATCAACCCTAGTCATTCAGCTCCACTTTATTACTGTTTTCCAGTCCGGATGGCTGTCAGCCTAAGTGTCTGAGCATGGCAGAACAAAAACAAAATTAAACAAAACAAAACACAACAAAAAAAACCCCATAATCCTACTGCTTATTTTTTTTTTTTTACCATTCCCCAATCCTATGAAGACAGCAACATGTATTTACAATATCTCATTTGCAAAGGCATAAGAGATGAAAGATGATATTCAACTTTGCGAACTACTAGAAACAGGATGATGCATGAGAAAATAAATGAAACCCTTGGATTCATATGGTATATGTTCTACAGATCTTTTTCAAGGAATTTTGCTCTAACGAGCATGTTGATATAAGCAATCTGTTTCCCAAGCTGTTCACATAGAGAATTAAGACCCCAGGCACAAAAAGATGGAGAAACGCTTTTTCTCAACCACTGAAACTGAGAAACTAAGAGTATATACATATAGACTTGTTTCCTAATTATCATATATTTTTATTAAAACAAACATATTTTAGACTAGGATTTCTCATTTTTGTACACTACTTTCCAGACTGATGGCAGATGTATAATAATAGTAATAATTCACATGGAATTTTAGAGTTTGCAACATATTTCAAGTATGTCATCAATGTGTTGCTTCATTCTGAGACTGATCAGTTCTGTCCAAGGAAATATTTCTCTAAAATTTCATTTTGAGTGTTTCAAATATATATATACTTTTATCTTGGATAGTTAAATGTAATGAAACTGTTAATTGGTTATCAAGATCTCATTCTAATTTCAAGTAAAAGCATCCCCTCCTATGAAAACAGTATAATTGACCATTCAGCAGATCACACTTCAGTGATCAAATATCCGTATGAAATAATAAAACAAATACTTTGTAGACGAAAGTTGATAAGGTAATAAGAGGTTCAGATGCTTTATTATTTTAACGTTATTAAGACTGAGAGAGCTGAGATGTTCATAGAGATGGCAGGGAGATGGCTCAAAGGTGTGCAAGCCCAGAGTAGCTGTCCTGGCCTCCCTCAGTGTAATGGCAGACCCAGAGAACCCCAGGCTGAGGAGCCACCACCCACCACTCAGCAACTCCATAGACCCTTGTTTGTGGGCAAAGCACAAAAGGGACTTGCCTCTCACAAAAGCATATTGAAATTAATAGAATACATTTATATGTATTGCATAATCTTCTGTGCCCCGGTGGGATTCATTGTCTAGGTCAAGGCTGTCCATTATATCTTTTTATACTACTGGAAGTATTCTGTATGTACACTCATAAACCTCAGCTGCACATGGCTACTGAGTACTTGAGATGTGACTGAGAAACTAATTTTTTAAAATTTTATGTTATTTATGTAATTTAAATGACCACATGTACTTAGTGCCTACTGTATTGGACAGTGCAGTTCTAGGCATTTCTTTCAGTCACCCAACTTAGATGGCCTATGCAAATTCTTATCATTATATGATAATAAGCAAAACAAGCTTAAATATACATTTTTGCTTAAGTACACACTTTTGATAATTCATTTGAATTACATTTATGTATCTTCATCATCTTCATGAAAAGGGATAAAATAGAATGGCCTGGGGTGAAAAAAATATTACAAGTATCTGCTTTTAAATTAATTCAAAATAACTTTTGGGTCACTGATGAAAGCGTTCATATACTCTAAAGAGGAAAAGGTCTCAGTGAATGCCTTTTATCAATAAACATTTTTAAAAGTTTATAAATCCAGTGTGCGTTTATTAAAGCTTTAAATTATACATAGTAAGATTGGTGAACTCCTTGGAGAAAAAAATCAACAGATAAAGGAAGCTAATTTGAGCAGCTAGTTTGTTAAATCATACTTTTCTAATTCATGGCAATACTTGACCACACTCCCACCCCCAATTCCTTCTTTCTAAAACTTTACTCCTTCTAATAATATATTACTGTGTATTTATATTAAAGAAATGACTGAATATCGGAGGTAATAACTGAATCAAATGAATGACGTTAGAAAAATGCTGTTGAATAACATATTCACTTCAAGGAAGTATCAGGAATATGAACATTAGTTTATATGTTTCCCTTGAGTTTTCTGAAGGTGGACACATTTGCATATATTTGTATGATAAAGATTTATTTTTTTTTATTTCCCTTGTGCATTAGCAGTATTAGATGCTTACATAACTTTTTCTCCTATTATTGTTTTGACTCTCATTTTATGTTCCTTCAGTGAGGTCATTCTTTGAGTTCTCAATCTGAGTAGGGAAAATAGGGTTTGATATATGTCTTGGTGCAGTGAATAACATACTGAAGTAAAACTGTCACAATGTAGTGGATACATGGTTTTCATTCTGAAGGTTGTTAAATTGCTAGCACCATAATTGTCTGAATCTATGATAATAATCAAAATAGATGTGGTGAAAAGGTACCAGATGTATAGCATAATGGTTAAGAGCTCAGGTGTGACTAAGTTCAAAGTGTTTCACTAATTATTTCCTTTAAAGACCTGTCATCTTCTAAGTGGGAACAAATAATATCTTCCTTAAAGCTTTCTGTGAGAATTGACAAGGTATTTTGAATCAATACTTAGCATATTGCCTGACACATAGCTAACTTTTGGAGATGCTTATAAACTGTATTATTTTAATTTTTCACTCCAGATTTTTAAAGTAATATAGGTATATGTAAGAATTAACACTAAAATATTTTCATTTGTAGTACAGAAATACTCTTTGTTTATAGTCATCATAAAAAATCTATTTTTGTTATCATTTATAGGTTTCAGAAATTTTAAGAAACCAGACCAATATGAAGCCCAACAGAGAAAACAGATTATAAAATGATGAGACTCTAAATGTAATGTGTAAAGTTTGCAGGATGGAATTTTCCCCTTAGGCACAATATGTTACTTGTTTTTGTTCCACATAAAAGTGGTTTTCATTAATATTAAAATACACAACAGAACTCATGGTTACCTTAAGCTCTCCTGGTATTTTGATTTAC
The DNA here is from genome assembly GCF_937001465.1 of Orcinus orca. NCBI lineage: Eukaryota > Metazoa > Chordata > Mammalia > Artiodactyla > Delphinidae > Orcinus > Orcinus orca. The sequence continues at coordinate 8,796,912 of NC_064573.1, read as the reverse complement.
CTCACTGAATCAATTTCCTGCAGAAGCCAACCCACAATGTTATACTTCAAAGTCATATCCCTCAAATCTATAAAATAATTCTTAGTATCAAAGTAATTAAAATGGTTCATTGTTTCACTGACAAGGAGAAAAATATTACAATTTGGTTCTTAACATACAATTTCTTCATTGTTATTTTTTTGTAAACATGTAGCCTCAAGTCAAGGTAAAATTGCTATCATTTTAACAGAAGGCAAAAAAGTCAATTGAATACATTACAGTAAGGAAGACTAAAGTAGAAAAACAGCTGATTAAAGAATAAACTCATTTTTTTTAATTGAGAGAGAAGGAAAAATAATCACATGACCTTAAGATTTTCCAAACTGTAGGTTTCAACCCAATTGGGAGGATTGAAATAAATTTAATGAATCTTAACTAAAATATTTTTCATGAAATAAAATGAAACAAAATGAAGTAAAATAAAATGGAGAGTATCAGGGAGCATCACAATACTGTTTCATGAGAGTTTTGTCTCAGTTGTGTGTGTGTGTGTGTGTGTGTGTGCACGTGTGTGTGTGTGTCTGTGCATGTGTGTGTATGTGTGTGTACTGGATCATGAGGAAAAATGTGCTTCTTATTGGGAATCATTATCAAAAATTTGAAAAAAACCTAAACTCTACTAAGCAATTTAAAATACTGGGCTACAGAGAGTAACAGAAAAATAAAAACAAGAAAGTTGTGAATGACTGACATTAATAGTAATGTCAAATTATTTTATTATTTCTCAAGATAAGCTTTTGAGACAGATTCGAGTCACTGAGTTTTCACTGTAGTTTCAATTATAAAATAGAGCATGAGACAGATTTTTTTTTTTACTCTCTTTAAGTTTCCTTTGTGAGTAAAACAAAATAGCTTCAAAACAGTCTCAGAGAGTATCAGTAGAAAATCTAGTCACTCAGTGATTCAGATAATGTGTCTGGCTTGACCTTCAATGGATAGTGATTATTAGGACAACCAGAATCATATCTTTTCAAAGTTTCTGTGAGTAGAAAAGTTTAAGTTACACATCACCTACACATACCTAATGGAAATCAAGGTGGTGGAGCTGTGCCCATAAAGTTAAACTGTTAAACAGCAGGTGAATCCCAGCACATGAAAAACAAATACATTCTCTAGGCACAAATTAGATATAACATGATAGTAATTGCAAAAATTTTAAAGGGCAAAATGGTTGCATTTCCTCATGTATGATATGAACATGTATTTAGTCACATTAATAATGCAACATAAAAATATTTCTCGGATTTGAAAATCTCTTTTATTCTTTCCAAATTTACAACACTTTAGGAACACTAAGAAAACTTCAGCCACAGAACATGTATTTTTCTAATTTGCCTGTGGCTTTGATGATAATTAGAAGACTACCATGCAGCCTTATCTACCACTGAACACTAACTCCAGCCTACTGCCCATTAGGAATTTCGCATTTACTTTCTTTCACTCCTGCCTGGGATAAACTTTCAACATCTCTGTCAATGTTTTCCTTATTTTTGAGGTCTAATTTAAATTACTCATTCATTTCTTTCTCCCAGTCATCTTTATTTTTCTTCACAATACTTTTTTTTCTGTGTGGTTACATTTCTTTTCCAATTACAGATAATTAGTTCCTTGAAGGCAAGATTATCATAATCACCTTTACCTGGTATAATGCCTTGAACATATTTGATAGTCTATGTGGGTATCTGTGAGGATGAGTAAATGGATAAATGAGGGAATGAGTGGATGAATGAATAAATGAATGAATGAATAGTGAATAACACATACAGATCTATTAAATTGACTTTTGAAAAGGACACTATCAACTGTTTACCATTAATGCTTGCATTTAGAACCAATAATTTGAGTCACCCCACATCTGATTCCCTCTTGAATAGTAAATCACTGTAAAATGTCTGTCAATTCTTCATCAATAATCTAACCAATATCAGCATGCTGAGAATGGGGTGCTGGGCCACTTATTACTGTGGGATGTTGGTGTTAGTGGATTCCATGTGGTTTACTTATGATACCAACTTTGTCTTGACAGAGCAACACGCATTTCACCTTCTGTTGCCTTTCTGTAACATTCTAAGCATTGACATGAATAAACCACAAAGACTTCTGAAACTCAATTTGGAAATTATCTTAAAAACAAATGTCCAGTGTTGTCATAGTAACTAAATGATGCTGCAAAAGTCACTATGTCCAAATAAAGAACAGAAATGCTTAATATGTTTTCATTCATTTTTGGAAAACTGATTTATAATTGAAATTTTTAGATTGCATACATGTAGTTGCTTAGTAGGAAAGGATTCAAGTAGCACTGTAATTACTGAGAAGTTTCCAGAATACTGTTTTTACAATCTTATCTCCATTTACATCTTCAAATGCCCTATATTCTAACAACAGATTAGACACAGTTTGTGTCTTGATGCCTTTATTGTGGAATGTTGTTTTACATTCTTAATCACTTATCATTCTCACATTCATTTTTCAAAAATTGGTTACAATTTTATAATTTATCCACATTTTTGGACACTCTTCCTCCTGGTCAAATTAATCAACCCTCATCTATATATCTATATTTTTCAATTAAATTTAAAGACAACAAATATATTTTAGTTCTTGGAAATAAATTATTCTTATTTTGTTTTGTATGTATAGTGTCAGGATATATAGTTCTATGTAATCTTTCTCTCTATGGAGATAAAAAAGAACAGTCTCATTGCTTTGATAAATTAGAAATGCTAATGCAAGTTAAAACAGAAGTAAGAAAAATCATTTACCATTAAAAAATATTCAACCTTTTGAAAAGTCCAAGTACAAAGAAAAGATTTTTATAGCCTAGGATATAGATAGTTGGGTTTATCTGATAAATCATTATTATTATAGTTTGGAGTGGAAAAGAACTTTGAATGGTGTAGTGATTTTTTTAATTAAGTCTTTTAATTATTCTTATAGAAAATGAAAAATAGAAAGTGAAAAGTTATATCTTCTTTCACATTACCTTGGAGTGAGATTTTTATCAGTTCTCCAAGCTAAGCAGAATCAAATCTGTTCATTAATTTCCTGGGAACTGACCAAAGAAAGGTTTCCTGTGTAACTGGCAATGCAATTGATAGCAGGTACCTTTTATGCTGAGTCATCTTTCACATTTTAGTGAAGGATTCTGATACCATTGTCTCTAAAAGGAAACTATATCTTGGCTTAAGAATACTATATTCCCATGATACTTTCCACATGTCATGCAACATGATAGAACATGATACAGGTAGATTGTAATAAGTCACAGGTATATTATAGTTTGTAATACCCAGACCAGGGACTGGGAAAACTCTACAAAGTGATTCACTAAAAAACGCTGTAAGCAAAGAGAGATGACAACCTGTAAAAAAAAAAAAAGTGCAAGTGACTTACAGGAAGATGGGGGAAAAAAAAGAAACAGAACAGAGAACAAATAATTTACCAGACTTAAGCCCTAACATATCACTAATTACTGTAAATGTAAATTGTCTAAATACTCCCCAAAAGCCACAGATTAGAAGAGTAGATGAAGGGTCAGGACTAGACTATATGCTGTTTACATGAAACTCACATCAACTTAGATGATATAGGTAGGTTGAAAGAAAAGATGGAAAAAAGATATAGCATGAAAACATGAATTAAAAAAAATCAGAAGTAATCATATTTATATAAAGAAAGTAGACTTCAGAGCAAAGAAGACTATTTGAAATAAAGAGGGACATTAAATAATGATAGAAGATTAATCCCAGGAACACATAATTATTGTAAATGTGTATGCACAAAACCATAGAGCCTCAAAATACTCAAAATGAAAACTGATAGAGATGAAAGGAAAAATAGACAAATTCACAATTAACACATGAGGAATTTAACATCTTCTCTAATAAATTGATATAACACCTACACAAGGATATAGAAGATCTGAACAACAAAATCAACCAAAAAGACCTAATTAACATGTTTAGAACACTCCAGTAAACAAGAGCAGAATATACAATTGTTTCAAGCACTTATGAAGTATTCACCAAAATAGATCATACTCTAATCCATAAAACAATCTCAGCAAATATAAAAGAATCAACATCTTACAGATTATGTTATCTGACCATAAAAGGGAGCAAAATAAAAATCAATACCGGAAAAACTGCAGGAAATTTTCTAAATATGTATGTGGAAATTTAACTACCCATTTCTAAAAAAACCCACAGGTCAAAGAGGAAGTCTTAAAGGAAATCTCTAAAAATACACAGAAGTGAATGAAAGTGAAAATACAACATATCAAAATGTATAGGACAACATATCAGAATGCATGTACTAAGAGGGAAATTTATAACAGTAAATGATTATATTAGAAAATAGAAAAGGTCTGAAATCAATAATCTAAGTTACTTCTCAAGAAACTAGAAACAAAAGAGCAACGTATACCCAAAGAGAGAAAAATCAAGGAACTAATAAAGATGAGAGCAGAAATCGGCGTAATTGAAACAAGACAACAATAGATAAAAAATCAATAAATCAAAATGCTGATCCTTTGAAATAATTTAAAAATCTTACAAGCCTCTCGCAAGACTGACAAGATGAAAAAGAGAGAAGACACAAGTGACCAATATCAGGAATTAAACAGGGTTTATCCCTACAGACTCTGCTGCCATTAAAAAGATAAGGGATTACTACAAATAACTTTGTACTCATAAAATTCAACAACCTAGAAAATACCACTCAGCAAAAGAAAAGAAAAAAATTGGATACAATAGATTCATGCAAAAATTTAGCTGAATTTCCAGAAGATTATACCAAGTGGAAAAAAAAAAGCCATTCCCAGATAGTTACATACTGCATTTATCGTACACGCTTAAAGTCACAAATCTGTAAAACTGGAGAACAGATTAGTGGTTGCTAGGGTTTAGAGAAAAGGTTGGAGGATGGGGGAGGGAGGGAGTTGTGGCTGTAAAGGGCAACATGAGGGATCCTTGCAGTGGTGGAAATGTTCTGTATCTTGACTGTATCAATCTCAGTATCCTGGTGGTGATATTGTACTATCAGTTTTTGCAAGATGTTGCCATTTAGAGAAACTGGATAAAGGATGCACCAATCTCTCTGTATCATTTCACTCATCTGCATGTGACTCTACAAATAGTTCATAATAAAAGTTTAACTTATGAATATGATTTGTTGATTAATACACTGAAATTCATTTATATTTGGTATGCTATGAGTCTATAAATGTGTGAGTATGTGACTATAAACACGTGGTTATGTACATCCCTACAAATGAAATGCAGAAGTTCTGCTTCCATTGAGCATGTAGTCACTTTAGTAGGTTCAGGGAAGTATAAACAAAAGCAAGAAGATTCTAAGAAAATAGCAATTAAACCAAGATTAGAAATGATCGATTAACAGCAGGGGCCACACGTAAGGAAAAGAAATCTAACAGTATTGTAAGATAATATATTAGCCAAAAGCCCTGAGAGAAAGTTGGTCAGCGCAGAATCTATTCAGATTTTCATTGATATAAAGCCTCTGGATGATGCAAATGACTTTAAGGAAATATTAGTTAAGGTGTAATGAGTAAGTAGTAGGCTCAGGTGGCAAACACTCTACATGAACTTTGGTGCCTTTGAGATGTGTGGATTGGAGGAATGGATTACAGAGTTTAGGGATGGGTTTGGTGAGTGGAAGAAGGAAGATCAGTGTGGCTATGAAGGGACAACATGAGGGTTCCTTGTAAGAATGAAATTTTCTATACAGTCACTGTATATGATACAACAGAACTGATATCAGGTGAGGAATTAGAAATAGAGAAGAGGGGAGAGAACAGGACCGAATGAGGTACAAGTCAATTGATTCTAGTACAGGTTTCTTATGAGGGAAGACACTTGTACTAATGATGACTGAGGAGAAAACGATCCTCACAGTACAATCTGAATCAAGGCCCTGCTGGTGTATTTCACTTGCTTATAGATTATTTACTTGGCTCTAGGGCAGGAGTTTGCAAACAATGTCCCATGAGCCAAAGCTAGGCCACTGCCTGTTTGAGAAAATAAAGTTTTATTGGCACACAGACTCCCTCACTTGTGTACACAGTGTATATGGCCGCTCTTTTTGCTACAACAGCAGTGTTGAGTAGCTGAAACACAGATCATTGGGACCACAAAGCTGAAAATATTTACTAGGTGGCCCTTTACAGGAAAAGTTTGCTGACTCTAGCTCTAGAGGTACAAGTCTAAGGTGATGCAACACAGGAAAAAAGCTCTCGAAACATACTGAATATCAATGAGGTCACTCTTCCTGTGGACTGAATGTTAAGCTTCCGTGGCCAGTATTAATCTATATCTATAATTACTGTACCTACAACTTTCAGTCCATCAGCTACAAAACAGGTAATTGGCAACATGACGACAATTTCAACTTTCATTGTAGAGTACAGACTGATCAGCGTTTATATATGGCACATTTAAACCTATTTCTACTGATAAATTTGAAGCTAAAAATTAGTCTACAATTTCAAAGGATAGTCATTAAAGTGTTTTATATTCTAATATAAGTAACTTGGTGTCGGAAAGAGTTGGTTAAGTTTCCAAATTTGTCTAAGTTGCTCCTGGGCTGACCTTCTTCACTGAGATCATTTGGTTCCTTGTTAAGAATTTTTAAAAGGAATTTTGTGAGAATCTAAGTAATGTGACAAGTGTTGAGCTGAAAACAGATTTAATGTGACCTTTCCTTTTGTAGAAAGGAAGAAAATCTTAGTATATATATCCAGGGAATAAATAAAAAATAAAATGAAGCAAGGCAATTAAAACTGATATCAAATTTTGTGTTCATATTTTTAAAGTTACCACTCCAACAGGCTCATGGAGAGTAGAATAACAAATCACTAAAAGAATTCTTGCTAGCATTCAAGAACTAAAAAAGTAGAAGAAAAGGAGGCAGTCTTTTTAGGGAACTTTTAAAGAAAGAAGCGGCTTCTCAATCAAGCCCATTTTAATTTCTATATTGGCGAAAGGCCGAACTCAACCATGAAGGCCAGGATCCTGAGTCATCTGAGAAGCCTGTCTTTTTTTAATTCCTCACTTCTTATCTATTATTAAGTCCTGCCTTTTTTACCTCATATATACTTCTGTACAGCATCCCTTCCTTTTCAGCTCCATCAGGACTACTGCATACACCAGCACCTGAACCTTTGATTAGTAATGGATTTTCTTGTGGCTGGTGGTGTTATATTTAATTCATCACTCTCACTACCTCTAGAATGGTTCCAAATCCAATCACACCAATCCCTCCCTCAAAACATTTTAGAACTTCCTTTCTTTTACACGACCTAGCCCAATTCTATCATGTGCCATGAACAGTTCTTCAGGATATGACTCTAGTCAAAGTCTGAAGATCCTCCCTTTTTTTTTTTTTTTTAACATCTTTATCGGAGTATACTTGCTTTACAAAGGTATGTTAGTTTCTGTTTTATAACAAAGTGAATCAGCTATACATATACATATAATCCCCATATCTCCTCCCTCTTGCATCTCCCTCCCACCCTCCCTATCCCACTCCTCTAGGTGGTCACAAAGCACTGAGCTGATCACCCTGTATTATGCGGCTGCTTCCCACTAGCTAGCTATTTCATATTTAGTAGCATATATAAGTCCATGCCACTCTCTCACTGCGTCCCAGCTTACCCTTCCCCCTCCCCATGTCTTTAAGTCCATTCTCTATGTCTGTGTCTTTATTCCTGTCCTGCCCCTAGGTTCTTCAGAACCTTTTTTTTTTTTTTAGATTCCATATATATGTGTTACATACGGTATTTGGTATTTGTTTTTCTCTTTCTGACTTACTTCACTCTTTATGATAGACTCTAGGTCCATCCACCTCACTACAAATAATTCAATTTTGTTTCTTTTTATGGCTGAGTAATATTCCATTGTATATAGGTGCCACATCTTCTTTATCCATTCATCTGTTGATGGACACTTAGGTTGCTTCCATGTCCTGGCTATTGTAAATAGAGCTGCAATGAACATTGTGGTACATGACACTTTTTGAATTATTATTTTCTCAGGATATATACCCAGTAGTGGGACTCCTGGGTCATATGGTAGTTCTACTTTTAGTTTTTTAAGGAAACTCCATACTGTTCTCCATAGTTGGTGTATCAGTTTACATTCCCACCAACAGTTCAAGAGGGTTCCCTTTTCTCCACACCCTCTCCAGCATTTATTATTTGTAGATTTTTTGATGATGGCCATTCTGACTGGTGATATCTCACTGTAGTTTTGATTTGCATTTCTCTAATGATTAGTGATGTTGAGCCTTCTTTCATGTGTTTGTTGGCAATTGCAGATCCTCTCTTAATCACCTCCCACCACCCCATTTCTAATGCTACTCCATGCAGAATAATTTATAGCTCCCTAAAGGTGCCTCAATCTTTATGCCTCTGTGCCTTCACACCTACTCATCCTACTGCATGGAATGCTCCTGCCGGGCCCATCATCGAAGTAATTATTATATTTCTTTAAAATTTTTCTCAAATATCATCAGTTTGGGGGAAATACTTCCTGACCATCTTACCCAGTCTCCTTCCTCTACACCCAGAGTCTTAGCTATTGGCTTTCCTTTGAGAGTTCCTGCTGTACTTCCACAGACTGCTTTGCAAATCTCTGCTTACCTCTGCTTAGTTTCAATCCCTGACATAGCTAAGGATCAGTATTGGAAATGTTGAGGTAGATAGTAATTAGAACAATATTTATTGAGCAATTTCTCTGAGTCAGGTACCAAGTATTTCAAAAATACTACGTCACCAAAGCCTCAGAGCAAGCCTATAAAATAAAGTGTAAATGATTTATTAACCCTTAAGAAAATTCTACAAGGTAGGGAGTATTATCTACATCATATAGATGAGAAAGCTAAAGATTAGGGAGACCAGAATTCAAAGCCAGGTTTATCTAAAACCAGACAACAAATTCTTAAGCAGTGCCTGATAGTGAAGAGTTTTCTTGTAGGAATATTTTTTCTCTTCTATTATGCCTAATGTACATAGAATATATAATATACTATATATATCCATATATGCACAGCCTCCTCTTTAGTAACTATTAATTCACACACTTCAGTAATTAATAAATGTTTATTGAACACCTACGACAATATGTTTGTGTCAGTTGCCTGTCAGTGTCAGTTGCCAGGAACAGTGTTCCTGCTGTTCTTCATCTGGGTCCTATTCCCTACAGTCTCGCTCATGAATAAAATTGGAAATAAGAGAACATGTCCTACTCTAAAATGATCATTGGTAAGGCATTGGCAAAAATTTAAAACCCCGCAGAAGTATCTGACATTAAGTGGGAATCCTGGAAACAAAAAATTAATATTATAAATTAAAACAGTCTAATCATGGAGATTTGAGGATCAAAGGCACATAGGGAGTTGGATTAGAACATAGTTTTCTTTATACCTCACCTTAGCAGCAAGGCCATAGTCCTCTAACCCTATGCTTTACCACACAAAATATAAAATGTTATAACTTATCTTAAAGCTCCTAACTTCTAGTGAATAAAATTAGATAAAATTTTATCAATTCTGCTATCATTTCTGATTTCTTACAACACCTTTCTCAAATGGCAGGTCATAATCTATCGCGTTGAAATCTAAAGTTAGTTGATTTTCTCTAAAAAGAAATGGGGACTAAAATTCTCTATATAATCGGTTTTCATTGTTCTTGAAAGAACTGGTGAAGTCACATCTTAGCTTTCTCTCTTCATCACAACTAATCACTGTTCCTCTAGTCTTACAGGGAGGCAATTTATTCAGCTATTCAGTTCAGCCTGGACTTAAATCTGGTGGACTGACACCCAATTTAAAATAGTTTTTATCTATTTGTTTTAATCAGTAATGTTCATGCACAGTTGTGAGGGGGAGGTGGATCAGAAACACCTACTTGGAATCCAACTAATTTCTAATGTTTTCACAAATCTTGGTGGGTGAAACACACATGGAAAATGTAATCACTGACTAAAGGAAAAACTACCTGTTACTATGCAAATGCAAAGTTACTGATGAGTTTTACTAAATAGTACAAAATAGTGACTCTATTAGCTAATATGTATGGAATATACAGGCTTTAGAAATTTTAGACTGCTTCGAAAGATGCAGCATGACAGCTAAGCAAACTCCCTTATGAGAAGGGTTTTTGTTTACCTGTTCACAACAGAGACTAAATACACCTTTGTATGTCAGAAATTCAAATGCAGGTAGGTCTGATGTGACCATCAGATGATTAATGTCCCTACCTTCTATCATATTTAGATTTTTGACATATATAACTGAGAATTGAACTTAGACCAAAAGCTATAACCAATTTACTTTTGAATATGAACTTGAATTTATTATGCAGTAAAATTTCATGGAGCCACTGTGGTTTAAGTGGGTAAAAGTGATCCGAAATATAGATGTGTAACCAGAATGACAGTGCTTTCCTGCCTCAGTAGATATCTGCATTCTGTTTATACTAATTGGCAAACAATTAATGGAGATGACATTGTTACAGAGGCAGGTATATGTACTGACAACTATGTTCCCAGGGTGGCCTCTTACACCTCTGGATCCAGCGTGAATTTTACACAGACGTGATTTTATTCGGATTTACACATCTACCACTGATGAGGACAGCATCACCAATAATTATCCCTGCAAGTACTACAGCACTGGTGTGAGCATCAATGTCTTGGTTTGGGTCAGAATCTTCTGCTTTGTGCACTATGTGCTCAGCCTTCTTGGCTTTTCACTGCTATGATTCTGAAACTGGTTCTGTCTTCTCCCTGTTGCTGAAATACTTGCTTCTAGATGATGGCAAAGAGGAAACGCTTTATGAAAGATGAGACTTTCGATTAAGTTGTAGGCTCTAGTTGAAAGGACAACATAAACACTTTATTTACCCTCTCAGAGATGCTTTCTCCCTCTTTTAGAGACTTGTAACCCTTTCCCTGCAGGGGTGACATGACGTAGTATGTAACAGTTCATGGTCAGCTGTTTGCTCAATCTGAAAGCAAAGATGGTGCCATAATTTACTAGCTGTGTGACTGCTCAAAATAAGCCTATCACAGGTTTCAATTTTCTTGTCTCTAGAATAGGGACAAGAATTATGACACACCTTTGTATTTTGGGAAATATGCTGCCAAAGACATTGCCAGTTAAAATATGATATTTAGAATAATTTTGTGTGTATTGAACTAGCTTTCTTAGACCTGATTAGACATAAACTTTTATCACATTGGATTTTTATACATGAATAAAATGAAATGAAAAAACATAAGATAGATAAATTGGTCCAAGTATCTGTGAACCTTGTTCACTTTCAGCATCTGACTTTTCTGAATCACTTTTCGATTCACAATTCATGTACATCTGTTTTCGCTCACACAATGTAGTTCTCTGGGTCATCCAAAAGATTGGCGATTCAGTATTTCTTAACATAATACATAAAAGAACTGACAGCCATTGGTGCTGGATTCCTATGCTGGCTTAGGTATTACAGACAGCCAATTTACTTTTGATTCCTGTTGCAGGAAAGTTGTTTAAAACGTATGAATTGCCATCTTTCCTTCCCAATATCCATCACCACTTGGTTCCTGTGACTTTAAAGAGTGTTTCATTATTGTTTCTGAGGTTTTCCCTCAAACTTCTGACACTGAATCTGAAGTTTTATTCTGGCATTTTTGATGTTCATGAATGCACAGGTAATGGTATCCACATCAGAGCTGCCATCTAACTAACAAAAATCATGAGACATTATGATTGTGAAGTACATCCAGACAGCAAAGACATTTCACATTAAAATGTGAAAATAAAAGTGTGTCTTAGAATTGATGAACGGTAGTAGTACTTATCTCACGGGTTGTATTAAAAAGATGAATGTATGGTCAATGTGTATGAAGTATGCAAGTGCTCCTGTCACTTACCTCACTTTACCAGTTATAATATTAATACAGATCTCCAGATATTATTTTACATCTTTATAGGGGAGGGATTATGAGTCACAAATCTTGATATCCAACATATTTTAACTGAATTGTGTCTCTGATGGAAAAAACAGAAAACATAACTCCAAAGCAATTTCAAAGTAAACTGATTTTAGTTATTTATTGTTTTCCGTAACAATAATGTACCTTCTTAAGTGGTTGAAACTATTTATGAAGTTCCAGTTCCTTCTCTCCTCTCAGATTGCAAGTCACCTGTGAAAAAAATCTCTTCTCTGGAGAGACTTCCCTCCAATTACCATAGCTTGTCACATGGTTGAATCAAGTGTGATGCGGTTGATTGGAAGATGGCAATTAAACAGAGGTAAAGAGGACAATTCCTCTAATGTAAGTAGAAAGATCACAAACTTAGATAAATGAAGATGGCTATGCAAAGCATTTTCCCATCAGAGGGTAAAGTTCTCCACAGGCAGCCATCTGCTGATGGTACTGCAGGGCCGTGTGGAAAATCACAATGGGAATGAAGAAGCTTAAACTGGCTTCTTCTTAAGGCAGGATTTCTATGACTTTGGGTCACAACATTCTGAGACCAAAGTCTTCCCTTAAAACGACTGTGTCAGAATACCAGGATGTCTTATCTTGTTAGTATTTCCCTAATTGTCTCATCATTGTGTAATTAGTGTGGGGCAGCTCCAGTACAATCTGGACAAATACAGCAGGCAGAGATGAATCACCAAGTCAGCTCAGACACCCTGGGATATGACAATCCTAAACAGTACTGAGCCTTGTAGGAGCAAGACTCAGCAACCCCACGGCAGTATTCGGTCAGCAAATCTATCTTTTATTCCTTTTCTTATACATAGTCCACATTTCAAGCAGAAATCAGAATTACTATATTCCTACAATTGCTGCTTGAACTACTCAAGAGGGCAAACATTGGCTAAACAAATCAATCCCATGGACTTCCAACATTCCTCTCTTTTTAGGAGGAATCGGCCATCTTCATTAGGGTCATGGCTTTGCACTAGCAAACATTACTTTAAATAACACTTCAGCATTTTCAGGCTCACTTGGCTCCAAAGAACTGTTATTAATATTTTCTTTTTGATCCTTGAGTTATCCCCATGTCGGTATAGATGGTCTCTCTTGGGCAGACCTCTTAATTCTTTATCACCAACTTGGAGCACTTGTGAAAGTATACACTTTTCTTCCTATTCCAAGGTAGAAGTTTATTTTATTTTGTTTTGCTTTGTTTTCTGACCTAAGACATGAATCTGCTCATCTACTAAGGATTCAATTTCTTTAGGTACAGAACACTGAGAAAGAATAAATGTGTATAATTTCCAATGAGTACACGGGATAGTATAGGAAAACTCCAGAGAAGAAGCTTTAAAAAAAAAAAAAAAACTGTAGTACCCAGAAGGGCTTACACAATTGCATATATCTGTAAAGATACCCTGAGCTATTCCCATAAGAGCTGTGCATTTTACTGTATATAAATTGTACTGAAACAAGAAAGAAATGCTATGGTGGTGAAGCACAAAAATTGAATTTTGTTAAATGATTGTGATTTGAGGTTGGTACTTTCACTTTAAGTTCCTTTTATTTCTCTAGAAGATTTCATTAATTATTTTTTTCTTTCAACAACTTTAATGTATCCTGTTATATGTTTAGATGCCAAAAATGTTTTCAAATTTGAGTATGGTCCCTGAGTTTAGAAAACTGGACAGCTACATGTAAAAGAATGAAATTAGAACACTCCCTACACCATACAAAAAAATAAACTCAACATGGATTAAAGACCTAAATGTAAGGCCAGACACTATAAAACTCTTAGAGGAAAACAGAGGCAGAACACTCTTTGACATAAATCACAGCAAGATCTTTTTTGGTCCACCTACTAGAGTAATAAAAATAAAAACAAAAATAAACAAATGAGATCTAATTAAACTTAAAAGCTTTTGCACAGCAAAGGAAACCATAAACAAAACAAAAAGACAACCCTCAGAATGGGAGAAAATATTTGCAAATGAAGCAACCAACAAGGGATTATCTCCAAAATATACACACAGCTCATGCAGCTCAGTATCAAAACAACAAAGAACCCAATCAAAAATTGGGTGGGAGATCTAAATAGACATAAAGATAGCCAAAAAGCACATGAAAAGATGCTCAATATCACTAATTGTTAGAGAAATGCAAATCAAAACTACAATGAGGTATCACCTCACACCGGTCAGAATGGCCAACATCAAAAAATCTACAAACAATAAATGCTGGAGAAGGTGTGGAAAAAAGGGAACCCTCTTGCACTGTTGGTGGGAATGTAAATTGGTACAGCCACTATGGAGAACAGTATGAAGGTTCCTTAAGAAACTAAAAATAGAATTACCATATGATCCAGCAATCTCACTCTTGAGCATATACTCGGAGGAAACCATAAGTCAAAAAGATACATGCACCCCAATGTTTATTGCAGCACTATTTACAATAGCCAGGACATGGAAGCAACCTAAATGTCTGTCAACAGAGGAATGAATAAAGAAGATGCGATACATATATACAATGGAATATTACTCAGCCATAAAAAAGAACAAAATAATGCCATTTGCAAGTGACATGGATGGGCCTAGAGACTGTGATACAGATTGAAGTAAGTTAGACATGGAAAGACAAATATATGATATCACTTATATGTGGAATCTAATAAAAAGGGTACAAATGAACTTATTTACAAAACAGAAGTAGAGTCACAGATGTAGAAGACAAACTTATGGTTACCAGGGGATTTGAGGGGAGGGATAAATTGGGATTGACATATACACACTACTATATATAAAATAGATAACTAATAAGAACCTGCTGTATAGCACAGGGAACTCTACTCAATACACTGTGATGACCTATATGAGAAAATAATCTAAAAAAAGAGTGGATATAAGTATATGTATAACTGGTTCATTTGGCTGTATACCTGAAACTAACACAAGATAGTAAATCAACTATACTCCAATAAAAAATTTACAAAGAGAAGTATGTCTTTTCCCTTTTTTTATTGACTTTCTATTCATGTATCAGAGAAATTGTTTACAAATATGCAGGTCCAGAGTATCCCTTGCCAGCATCACTTAGGCACAACTATTCAAAAAGAAATATCCAACTATCCTCTCAAAAATAAAAATAAACTTTTCTCCAAGGAGATATCAAAGAATCCCTAAGCATAAACGACCCTGGATCCAATGAAAACCCAATAAAAGTAAACAATTGCAATGAGAGAGAAAATATAGCCAAATACAGCCTTGAGTATTATTTAGAACCATCTTTTAACTCTTCCTTCTCTTGGGCACCACTGCCATTATTTATCTTTGATCACAACAGATTTGGTACTAAGTTCCAACCTTTAAAAGGGATTGAGTACATACAGTTATTTTCTAACTCAGTGCATATACTTGTTCAACTTTTTAGCTAAAGATACTTATGAAGTAAGTAAATTGATATGAAGAATCAAATATTTAAAAATATTTCACTGAAATTCAAAGTAGAACATGTTCTTAGGTTATAATACTGGCTGTGTCCTACAAAAAATTCAAATTTTTAGTGCATTTGGATTTCACATATGTAATTGCAGTTTCAGGTTTGTGGTACATTTAGACGTCACACCATGACTTCATAAGTAAATTCTAAGTATAGTTGGTCCATTGCACTCCCACCACATAGAGAAAAAGTCACTTTCTTCAGTGATGAATAGGGTTGAATAACAACTCTAATTTGTTGAGTGTTGAGTAATAACCTCTGTGTGAAATACAGCTTTGCCAAAATCTAGACATGCTTACCATGCACTCATCTTTCTCCTCGGCCTAGAGTGAGGCCAGGGCAATAACTAATGCTTTTCTGTCAGGGGTCTGTTGTGGTTTAAGGCCAAAGAATGTAGTGGCCTCTAATTAATTAGACTGATAATTATGAATTATCAGTCTCTGGAGACTGATAATGACGGAGAGGCTCATTTGCTTTGAATTTCCCAAAAGTTCTATGTGGAGCCACCTTGAAGCTTTATTACTATCATTCTGAAGAGTTCCTCTGATTTCTCCAAGTGATTTCTCCTGCCTCATTCTATGTGAGTCGGGCTCCACATGCATCTCTTCCTTTTGGATTTTTTCATTTGTTTTATATGAGAGCCAGGAAACAGGTTTTATTTAATCAGATCAGGTCTGCTCCATTTTTCTAAAATGTTTATTTTGTTTAGGATTTTGCTGAGTGAACAACTCAGTAACATGGGCCTGTCCTCTGAACATCAACTCTTATATAAGACAAGACCACCTGCTTCTTTTCCAACTTATCTTTACATGAAAGAAGAACACAGAATATCCAGTTAAATTCAAATTTTAGATAAATAACAAGAAGTTCTTACTATATTTATGTCCCAAATATTGAACGGAGCATATTTATACTAAAAATTTATACTAAAAATTTTTTCTGAAATTCAAATTTAACTGAGCCAGTTAAATTTGATATCCAACATATTTTATCTGAATTGTGTCTCTGATGGAGACTAAATCTGGCAACCCATCCACACGCAGTGAGCTAGCGCCCAGCATCTAGAAACATGTGGTTTGATAAGCAGATTTTTTCTTCACAGATATTCTAAAGGTAAACTTCAACACGTTACATATTCACTAGTATCAAGCGCAGCAAGCACGTTTGTAAAGCTATCCCGTGGTATATGTATTAGAATCTTGCAGTCGTTGTGAAAAGTTACCGCAAGCTCGGCGGATTAGCAAAATGGAAATGTACCCTCTCACACTTGAGGACTGTCCCTGAGCAGAGGACAAACCGTCTGAAAGCCGTGCTCCCTCAGGGGATCTGGAGCCTGATCGGTTCCTGCCTCTTTCAGCCTCTGGGGGGTCCTGGCATCCTTGGTTTGTGTCCTCATCACTCCACTCTCTGTCTCCATGATCACATTACCTTCTCCTCTTCTGTCTGAAATTTCCCTCTTCCTCCCTCGTATAAAGACAAGTGTGTGATTGCATTTAGGGCTTAGCCAGAAAACCCAGGATAAAATCCCCATTTTAAGACCTTTAACTTAATCCTAGGAGCAAAGTATTTGCCAAATAAGCTAAAATTCACAGGTTTCAGTGATTAGGATGTAGACAGCTTTGGGGGTGGGGGGGAGGCATTATTCAATCAAGCGCAGTGCAATTGTACAGAATTTTCAAACTTCAGTTGGTTGTAAGCTAGAATTTACCATTTTGGAGAGACTTATACCACTTGTTAGTAGTTGTTAAACTATAGTTCTAAACATGGCAGTTTGTGAGTCAAAATCTTCTGGATCAGAATCTCCATGGATAGAGTGCGGGGATTAACATTGAAGCAAACTCTCCAGTGATATGTGGCTATACTAAACTGGGGGACAAATGAATAAGAACAGGAATCATGAAATGAGCTGTTTCAGTTCCAATCCGGACTCCACTTACTAGATGTTAAACTCATATTAATTCTGTTAGCTTTCATTTTCTCTTTTGTAATAAGATATTGGTGATTATACCTAAATTATACGTTTTTGGGTAAGATTAAGGGAAACAATGTAAAGTACTTAGCAGGAGGTCTAGCTCATAGAAAACGCTCAGTAAATATTAGCTGCTTTATCGGAATTAATAGTATTACTGCTATTATTGTTATTACTCTGAACTAGTTGTAGATAAAGAGAGTACAAAAGAAAGCATTCTAATAAAGGTTCATTTAAATAGTCTAAGTTCCTGACAGCTGAAAATGAATTTATAGAATAAGCACAAGCCTGCAAGTAATTCATTTAAATGCTTCAAATGTATAAACTATGTGTACTTATGACTTGCTGTACAGCAGATAGAAAAAGATATTTTTAGAAGTATAATCCCTATAGAATATGCAGTAATTACACTGTTCCATCTTTGATACTGACTTAAAAAAATGTTTGTAATGAGAAAAAAATTTTAAACATAATGCTAAAATCAAAAATGCTTCACATTCACTATGCTGTGGTGAAAATATCCTTTCTTTAATAGAACATATTCAATTTATTTAAAAAACAAAAATTAATTTAAAAAATATTTTCTCTATTCTAAAACTTTAAAAATTAGTGGCAATATAAATTCATATGTTTAACAATAGAATCCCTAAGCTAATGTATTTTCAAGTAAAAATGGAATTAATAAACTTATGTCAACACATTTGAGTTCTCTAAACCCCAGTTTAGTGTATATAAATGTACATATCTTGCTAAGTCTGTAACAGTGAGATTATGAAAATAAAGCATTTCTGTAATTATTGAAAGGCACTTTGCTTTAGATTGATTTCATGACCCCACCCAACTCACACAATTACTGCAGATAAATTTTACTGCAATCCTTTGGGCAATTCAATTACACAATGCAAATGAGGTTACATATTTCAAACTCAATTACAGGTTTCCCTAGAAAAATATATAAAATAACACACCTCTGGAAAGTATATATATAATATATATTACATATATATTAATTAATTCTAAATATATTTACCAAATAACTTATTAAGATTGCCATGTTTACTGTATTAGTCAGCTGGGGCTGCTATAACAAAATATCACAGACTGTGTGGCTTAAACAACAGAAGTGTATTTTCTCATACTTCTGGAGGCTGGGAATACAAGATCAAGGCATCAGCAGGTTTGATATTTCCTAAGGCCTCTCTCTTTGGCTTACAGAGGGCCGCCTTCCCTCTGTTTCCTCACACGGCCTTTTCTCTGTGTGTACCCACTCCTGGTGCCTCATCCTCTTCTTATAAGGACATTAGTCCTACTGGATTAGGGCCTCACTTTTATGACTTCATTTAGACTTAATTACCTCCTTAAAGGCCCCATCTCCAAATACAGTCACATTGGGGGTTATGACTTCAACCTATGAATTTTTCTGGGGGGGAGTGGGGAATCACAAATCAGTCCAAACATTTATCAAATAATTATGTTAAAAAATTAAAATCATTTTTTGATATTTAATTTTCCTTAGGAATTGACAATGGTACATGAGTGTAAATAAGGATGATAGGACTTATGGTGTTCATCACTGCTGTTCACCAAACATTAATGGCTCTCTGCCTTTTGGGCATGAAACAGCATTGACATCTTAGGACCACTGTGGTTTAGAGAGACCATGTGACTAGTTTTGTTTAGTGAGTGGATAAGAGATATTAAAGATGTCACTTCCGAACCAAGAGTTTTATAACTGTTGGTATATGCCAAAATGCAATTCCTCTGCCATACAGAAGAGCAATATACTACACAGTGGTAGTAAAGATCCAGCTGTATCATGCTGCAAAACCTAACCTATCCCAGCTGATACAGGAATTGGTACAAGATGTGGGTTCTGATACAGCAAAAAAAAAAATTAATACATAATATATGTGGCATAGGCAATGAAGAGACAGTTATTAGAGGTAGATAGAGCAACAGTCATCTATGTATATATAATGGAAAAACATTTGTCAAAGGTATGTCATGTATATAATAACTTTGTGTCCCTGGGGCATATATATTATTAGCATGGGGTGAATGCCATTGGCTATATTTGGCAAAGTGATATGAGAAAGATACTAACCTAGAAATGAACTGGCTGGTTTGTAAGCATGGACCTCAAGGGGACAATATAGGAAATCTTTGAACAACTATATATCACAAAAGTGATAATTTAGATAAAAGGGAACAATTCCTTGAAAGGCAAAAATTACCAAACCTCACACAGTGAAAAATAGATAATCTAAATAGGATTTAGATTTGTTGACCAACCCCACCAACCATTCATGACTTAAAAAAAAAGTCTCTCCACAAATTAGGAATAGAAGAGAACTTCCTCAATTCATTAAGGAATATCTACCAGCTCCTTCCTTATAAACCTCTTTTTCTGTATCCTCCTCCTTTCTTTCATTCTCATATTAAATCTTTAGATTTTAACTGGAAATTGCCCCCTGCCATATTATAAACTCAGTTAAAAGAACAATATCAAATTTGTAAAAAATATTTATAATCGTGATTGCAATCCTATTGTATTAGGTAAGCATGTTTTAATCTCTCATTACACTCAAGATTTCAGAGAGCGATTAATAGGCAGAAAATTTATTTAATGTCTGTACCACAAAATTTTAACGAGGACTTTTATGTTCATGGTCAAGATAAATCTATGGTTATCTAGTCCCAAAGAAGGGACCAAGATAGAAAAAAGTTTTGCTGAAGACCTGAAAAATAAGTAAATTGTGTCACTAGAATATTTGGATGCATGCTGAAGAAATTTTGTGATGGCTACCTCTTCTAAACAATCTCTCTTTGAAACCATTTTGTATCCATGTGTTAAATGTACCCTTGAAAGGGAATAGAAACTTCTAACTTGATGTGTCTGATTAACAGTCACAGGTCAATTACATAATGTCTGCTTCTCAGGTATATGACTTGTTATTTTTGAATGATTCATGCTGGAAACACTAGGAAGTTGGCTCTAATCACTGAGCTACGAAGTTTAACCCATACCAACTAATAAAATAAGATAATTTTCCAGCTGCAACAGATTTATAATCATGGTAAATAAACCAGCATCTGCCCTTAAAAACCTAATTATATTGGGCTGGCCAAAAAGTTCCTTCAGGTTTTTCTGTAACATATTACAAAAAACCTGAATGAACGTTTTGGCCACCCCAATATAAACATTTTTTCATGTACTGTATATAAAATCCTTCTCCCTAATACTGCTTTGACCTGACACACTCTATCATCTTCTTGTGAGTTCCTTCATTAACAAGTTAATATACTTTGACACGTGCTCAAGCTCAATTCTTCTAAGAAATTTTGCTCTAACAATCCATAATCCACACACTCCATCAACTGATGATATTGCCTCCGAATTCCAAGAGAATAAAATGAAGTTGTCAAGAGTAAAAATCATTTCATTACCCCCTACTCTTCACTCATCTACAAAGCTATAATTATCTGTCCTCAAAATTATATGCTTTCCTGCAGTGTCAAATGAAAAACTGTTCCTTGTATTCTAGGTGTATCCCTGTAGTACTTGTGTACTTGATTCTTTCCAAAAACAATACTCCTAGAGACTCATTATCCTCCAAAACATGTATTCTTATTCCTACATGATTTACCTGTACCTCTATATAGGCTTCTTCCTATGGCTTTTAAATATAATCAAACAAGGAGAAACCACTATCCCATCCGGTGGGCACTGATCCTAGGCTATAACTGAATCTACTATGTATTATGCCCCTTTTTCCTCATTCCTACCCCTTTGGCCTGACATAAAAAAAAAAAGTGAGAAGAAAGTCCCACTGCAGGTTTCCAAAGCCAATATTGGTCCAGGCAACAGGAGGACAAAAATCTTAAATTTCAAGTTGAATTAAGCATGGATCTGTATTTAGTCTGGACTAGTTTTTATTGGTTTGAAGACTTTCATTATATGAGATTGAAAATCAAACTATGGAGTATTCCTGAGATCTTATCCAAGAGGTGAGAAAGAAAGAACCAGCAAAACAATTTTAAAGGTATAGCAGAAAAAAATAAGGTTGTTTTTTTTTGCACACTCTGAGTCCAGCTTACTTAGTAGTTCTTTTACATTAAATGTTTACAACTCTTATTCATTCAACGAATATTTACTTCATGCTTACTGTGTGCTAGACATATGGTACAATGTGAGTGATAAAAGACATGGAACTTTAATCTAGTAGGGGAAACAGAAATTTAACAACATCACCCCAGTAACCATGCAATTACAACTGTGATTTATGTAGTGAAAGAAAATATATGGGTTTTTTTAAACATCTTTATTGGAGTATAATTGTTTTACAATGCTGTGTTAGTTTCTGCTGTATAACAAAGTGAATCAGCTATACGTATACATATATCCCCATATCCCCTTGAGAAGCATAAACTGGGGACTAATACACCCTAAAGAAAATAAAGAAAATTTAGACTTAAAGCATAATCAGATTAAAGAGAAGGAATGAAGCATATTCAAATGAAACTGCATGTATGACTGTCCTGGTGCTGAAAAGGACATTTTAGGGAATGGAAACAAAGCCATTGTAATGAGCAGATGGATTTGGCAGGAGATGAGGATTGAGAATTAGGTTGACTAATATGGGACGAATCGTGCAAGACTTAAAATATTTTCAAGGTTGTCCTAATAGTGCTGAGGACCTTTAAAGGTTTCGACCAAGGTAAAGACATGAATGAATTTGCCTTGTAAAACAACTACTTGAGCTGCAGCATGGCTAATCACTAGGAGGTGACAAGGATAAAAATGGATGAAAGAGAGTCTCATTTAGTCATTTGCAGTAGAGGTCATTGTAGATCAGACAGGGAGAGTGCCAATGAAGATGGAGAAAAAGGAATGTATTCAAAAGACATCGCTGATATAAAATGGGCAGGATTTGATGAAAGATAAGCTATAAGGAAAGAAAGTTATGGGGGATTTTTGGTGTGGGTGCATCAAGGAGGTGTTTATGAAATGGAGAACCCTGAGAAAGGAGGTTTGGAGTTGAAGTATGGGGGGAAAATGCAGAGTTTAGTTTTGCCGTATCAAACTTAAGATGCTTACAAGATATCTTAAGATGCTTACAAGATATCTAAGATGCTTACAAGATATCTAAGTGGACACACATGGCTAGACCTCAGTAACTTACTGGGACAGAGACATAAGTTTGGTGGTAACTGGCATTAGAGGGATCATATTTAACTCCAAAAAGTGGGTGAGATAACCATGGGAACAAAGACATGGAGAAAACGAAAATGTAGTCTAAGAACAAGGTCCAAGGATACTCCAGAATGTATCAATAAAGTAGAGAAGGAGGAGCCTGAAGAGAATGACCTAGAAAGGAAGAAGAAAGGCAGTAAAGTGTGATATCATGAAGCCAAAAAGAAAGATGTATTTCAAGGATAAAATATGCAACTGTGAGGTCAAGAAATTGAGAAATGTATTCATTGGATATTTGCCTCATTAAGACATTGGATGAGCATCACAAAAAGTAATTTTTACAGAGTGAAGAGGGAAAGACCCAGATTAGAGTGGGCTCAACAGTGAATGGAAAATGATGAAGTAAAGAGAGTATCTTCAACTTCTGCGTAAGAAGGGTGATCACAGTCTTTCCTAGAGAGCTCTGAGTTATCTCTGTTGTTAAGGCAAAGTTACAACTAGCTTCCCCTTTTGAACTAAAAATGTTCTCATTGTATGGTCACCCTATAATGGTAGGAAGGGGTTGAGATATAAATGATGTGATTATTAGAGTGCAAGAAAGATCTATGATTATCCAAAAAATAATAATCAGCAAATTGAAAATCTTAAGAAATATGCCATTCTGGATAGTTGAAATTTTCCCTATGGATTTTTCATCATTACGATGTTTTGTTATGTCATAGGTTTAATGGGAATCTTCCTGAAACATATTAAATATTCTCTTACCTTCTAAAATAAAGAAGAATGAATGTGATGTAATCTTTCTGGATCCTTAGCTTATGATCATATGCTGATTTATACTATAATACCCTTGAAAGGATTTCCTTGAAGTTTGTAGGGATATTAGTCATTCTCCAAATTTTATGTGTATGTATTCATTTAGGCTTGTGTGTGGATAATGGGATGGAAGTGTGTGGGTGATTGATGTGGAATATATATGAAACAGGGTGCACGAGAGTGGGAAGGAGGTGGGAAGAGTGGAGGAAATATGGAATAAAATGGTAATTTCAAGGTGGGTTGGGGAGAGAAGAGAGTAGGTGTGCTGATGCATGTGAATATTGATATGTGTGTGTATTAAAAGGTGTATGTGTTGGGGTTGTGAATAATATGTGTATGCTTATATTGGTTGTGGTCTGTGTATTTATGTATAGTGGTTGGGTGTATTATCTACATGCATGTCGGGATTTAGAATAGTATATATATTGAGATGAGGTATTGCGCGTATACTGGGATTGGTGTGTGTGTGTGTGTGTGTGTGTGTGTGTGTGTGTTTGAAAGAGTGTCTATGCATTAAGTTGGATGTTTATAGGTGGGTGATACACGTGCTGTGTGGGCACATGTGTGTCTGTGTTGAAATGTGTTAGTGTGTAAGGGGATGCATGAGTATTTGTCTTCATTTATTGTCTTTTCCTTTGTTTTTAACTTCTCATTGCAACCAATATAATTGACTGGTTACAGTTGATATAAATTTCTATATTTAATTTGCTGTAGGACATAAAATCAAATACTCATGCGTGTTAAAATTATATGTAAAACAGGACAATACCCTTTGAATAATGACTTGGCATTCTTATTAGCAAAATTTGTAAGTGAAACCAGTGTGACAAAGAATTGGCGGCTCAGGGATTTTCCTTTGTTCATTTAAAATGCTCAGCTTAGTTATGGAATGAGTTTTTGTAAAGTGCTTCTACAGAAATCACATAAACAAAATGGTCATTTTTGTCAATTCATGTCCCCATACATAATACACCTTAGAAAATTTTTGAAGAAAATCTCACAACACATGTAGATAATGGCAAAACTATCATGGCAAAGGAAGAACTGGTCAATATATAGCATAAACAGCAGGGTCTTTGGGGGTCCAAAACAGAATATAAATTTTATCTTATTTCCAACTTTTACCAAAATATTTGTCTTTGAGATTTTTTTGACTAGCATTTCCCAACTGGCTACTAGCCAATCTCCCCTCTTCTTTTCAGCAAAATTTATAGTTCCTCCTAGACCACTAGTATTGAGAAAATTAGGGGAATGCTTGGCTGTGATTTCTGGGATGTGTGACCTGCATATAACTAGCCGTAGTGAGGTTTATAATAAAACCAGATGGAAAATATACATGCAAGGAAATGCAAGATTTAAGAGCACAAGTAAAATCAAAGAGAGATGTCAGGGTCATTACGAAAATTCCCAACCATTGACAATGTTCTTCTCTCCTAAACAGATAAAAGAATAAAAATTAATCAGCTTGAGTGGAGGCTCAAAAGGCATGAAAGGGCCAACTGGAACAACTTAAGCTGAAGCTGCAAGTTCAGGCAGAGAAGCTGTCTAATTCAGAGACCTT
This sequence comes from Orcinus orca, assembly GCF_937001465.1. Classification (NCBI taxonomy): domain Eukaryota; kingdom Metazoa; phylum Chordata; class Mammalia; order Artiodactyla; family Delphinidae; genus Orcinus; species Orcinus orca. Next base: position 8,771,833 of record NC_064573.1, on the reverse strand, counting down.
GGCACAATCCATTTTATCTGACAGTTCAAGAAAGATTTGTAGTAACAAAATCACATTAGGGAATAGAGAACAAAGCACCAGAGGAGAACAAATAAGAAACTTAACTTTCACACCAAGGCCAGAGCTAACAGTAAGTTGTTTTAGTTTACTGGATTCAGAGATGGAATGAAAGTATGTTTCCAGTAAGTACCACTGAGGGATTCGTGGGTGCATATTAATACCAATCTTCAAGTACTCTGCTGAGATGACTCAGCTTTAATGTGGTGTCCATTTCCAAATTTAAATTTTCGTAGGCATTCCAAAAGACACTGATGCTATAGCCTCCTGAGATACTGGGGGAGAAACTTGTATCACAAATGGCAAAATAACAAATCCTAAATTATTTAGATGTTGGTAGTCCTGTCACTGAACTGTTAGGGTTCTAATTATTCACTTTCTCTCCTACTGATCATTTGCTTCAGATCATTTCCTTCATCAAAAGACAGGTCAGGACCAAACAATTAATTTGCTTATCATAATGAAAAGTTTGGATAGGAAAAATGGTTTAAATCAGAGGATGGCAAATCTTTATCTGCAAACGGACAGCTAGTGAATATTTTTATAATTTGTGAGCAAAAGTTTCTGTTACAAATATTCATCTCTGCCATTGTAACATGAAAGCAGTCATAAACAATATGTAAATAAATGAGCATGGCTGTGTTCCAATAAAACTTTATTTACAGAAACAAGTGGTGGTTGATAAAGAAGTCTACCATGCATTTAAAGAAGAATTGCCACCAATTTTAATCAAGTTTCCCATAAAATAAAAAAGGAGGAAATCTTTCTCAATTTACTTTATGAGGCCAGTATTACCTCAATCTCGATACCAGAAAATGACAGTGCAATGGATGAAAACCACAGACCAAAATCTCTCATGAACTTAGATATTTAAAAGTTCAAAAAAATATTTGAAAGTCAAATCAAGCAGTATAAAAATAATTATACAACATAGCCAAGTGGGATTTCTCCAGGTTTGCAAGGCAGGTTCACCATTCAAAAATCTATCAGTGTAATTCACCATATCAATAAGTTAAAGAAGAAAATTTATATGACATTAATTGATGCATAAAAATCATATAATAACATGAAGTTATTAAGAATCTACCATACAAATAACCGAACTCCTAGATATATTACAATGCCCCAAAATACTGTGTAAAACATGGTCATTACTCAAACATCTAGCTGCTTATAGTATTGTTGGAAAAGCAATGCATCAAAAAAATATATATATGCATGGGGTGCAAGAAGTTAATGCAGAATTCTGAGAAGAAAGAAATAATTGTGTGATTAGTTAATTAGTGATGGCTTTGTAGAGAGTGTATAATTATATTTTATGAGAGAAATGTAATTATTTGTTTAGCATAATGGTAAATGTAATAGTTAAAATAAAAACAGGGTAAGTAAATAGGAATGGATTATCAGATGAGATAATATCCATATTAATATATTCCACTATAATATTCTAACATTAGCAGTGCATAATATGAGATTAAAATATATATTCTCACCAAAGCAATCTTGAGAAAGAAGAACAGAGCTGGAGTTACCACACTCTCTCCTGTCAGACTATACTACAAAGCTACAGTAATTCAAACAGTATAGTACTGATACAAAAACAGACACATAGATCAATGGCACAGAATAAAGGGCCTAGAAATAAACCCATTCACGTACGGTCAATTAATCTACAACAAAAGAAGCAATAATATACACTGAGAAAAAGACAGTCTGCTCAATAAATTGTGCTGAGAAAACTGGACAGCTACACATAAAAGAATGAAATTAGAACATTTTCTCACACCACATACAAAAATAAACTCAAAATGGATTAAAGACCTAAATGTAAGACCAGAGAGAAGGAAACTCCAAGAAGGAAACATAGGCTGATCAGTCTTTAACATAAATCACAGCAATAGTTTTTGGATCTGTCTCCTTAGGCAAAGGAAACAAAAGCAAAATAAACAATTGGGACCTAATTGAACTTAAAAGTTTTTGCACAGTGAAGGAAACCATCAACAAAATGAAAAGACAACCTACTGAATGGGAGAAAATATTTGCAAATAATATAACCTATAAGGAGTTAATATCCAAAATATCTGAAGAGTTCATACAACTCAGTATCAAAAAAAAAAAAAATTGATTCAACAATGGGCAGAAAACCTGAATAGACATTTTCCTAAAGACATATAGATGACCAACAGGCACATGAAAAGATGCTCAATATTGCTAATCATCACAGAAATGCAAATCAAAACCACAATGACATATCACCTCACACCTGTCAGAAAGGCTATCATCAAAAACACCATAAATGGCAAACATTGACAAGGATGTTGAGAAAAGGCAATCCTTGTACACTGTTGGTGGGAATGTAAATTAGTGCAGCCACTATGGAAAACAGTGTGGAGGTTCCTCAAAAAACTAAAAATAGAACTACCATATGATCCAGCAATTCCACTCCTGGGTATATATCTGAAGAAAACAAAAGTGCTAATTCAAAAAGATACATGCACTGCGATGTTCATAACAGCATTATTTACAATAGCCAAGATATGGAAGCAACCTAGGTGCCCATCAAGAGATGAATGGACAAAGAAGATGTGGTACACACACACACACACACACACACACACACACACACACAGAGGAATACTACTGAGCCATAAAAAAGAATGAAATTTTGCCATTTACAACAAGATGAATGGACGTGGAGAGTATTATACTTAATGAAATAAGTCAGACAAAGACAAATGCTGTATGTTATCACTTATATGTGGAATCTAAAAAATAAAACAAAGGAATGAATATAAAAAAATATTCTCTATGTACATTAATCATGAATGTATCTGACTTTATGTTTTAAAGTCAAAATGTATTTTAAACCTTTTGACACAAATCTGAAAGACTATATTTCTGTTTACATATACTTACCTGCATTCAGCTACTGTTTACTAGAAAAGCATAAGTAATTGGGCTATTTTTCATTAGGTACAATATAAGCCTCAAATATGAATAGAAGTCCAGCAAGATACTCAGTCTGCACTAGGTAAATACTAGTTTAATTACGAATCTTTTAAATCATTTTTTAGAGAAATAATCAAATAGCACATATATATGTATATATTTCTCTCACCAGACATAAGTCTATTAAACATATATATACACATATATATGTGCTGTTTGAATCTCTCTCTAGATATATGTCTATGTATATTTAATAGACATATATCTGGACAGACATATATATGGAATGCAAAATATAATAACAAACATATTTGGCCAAAGGAATAATATGTATAGTTAATACTAAATGTTTACATCCAAACGTGAAATATGATATCATGATTATGGTCATTGCTAATAATATTTAAACAAGAAAAATGAGGTAAGATAGAATCGTGGGTAGAACAAAACTGAAAGTTCACCAAGAGACAGTTAAAGCATTCAAGAAACCTGTATTTCCAATATAGGTGGTTGCAACACTTTTTAGGTAAGAGAGACCCTTCTTCTCTTAAGAGTCAAAAATTACTCATTTTGACCAACAGCCATGAAAGGATCAACTGAAATTCCATTTGAGCTATTAAGAGAGTAAAGTAAAAGAACCAGTAAAAATTAATTAGGAAAATGGTAATCCAACCCTAGAAGCTAAATCCCTTCACTGAACCCAAAGTTGGAACTACAGCAAAAGCAATAAGAATGCTAATGGACCTTAAAACAATTGTAAAAATTGTGCAAGCATTGTGGAGAGACAGAAAACGTGTTAAAGGAAAATAACTTTGGGTTCAAGATAGCGGAGTGGAAGGATGTGCTCTCACTCCCCCTTGCAAGAGTACCAGAATCACAAATAACTGCTGAACAATCATCGACAGGAAGACACTGGAACTCACCAAAACAGATACCCCACATCCAAAGACAAAGGAGAAGCCATAATGAGACCAGAGGAGGGGTGCAATCACAATAAAATTAAATCCCATAACTACTGGGTGGGTGATTCACACACTGAAGAACACTTATAACACAGAGGTCCACCCACTGGAGTGAAGGTTCTGAGCCCAACACCAGGCTTCCCAACATAGGGGTGCAGCAACGGGAGGAGGAATTCCCAGAGAATCAGACATTGGAGGCTAGTGAGATTTGACTGCAGGACTTCGACAGGACTGGGGGAAACAGAGACTCCACTCTTGGAGGGCACATACAAAGTAGTGTGTGCATCAGGACCCAGGGGAAGGAGCAGTGACCCCACTGGAGACTGAACCAGACCCACCTGCTAGTGTTGGAGGGTCTCCTGCAGAGGCAGGGGGTGGCTGTGTGGCTGTGGTTCACCGTGGGGACAAGGACACTGGCAGCAGAAATTCTGGGAAGTACTCCTTGGAGTGAGCCCTCCCAGAGTCTGCCATTAGCCCCACCAAAGATCCCAGGTAGGCTCCAGTGTTGCATGGCGTCAGGCCAAACAACCAACAGGGAGGGAACCCAGCCCCACCCACCATCAGACAAGTGGATTAAAGTTTTACTGTGCTCTGCCCACCAGAGCAACAGCCACCTCTACCCACCAGTCCCTCCCATCAGGAAACTAGCTCAAGCCTCTTAGATAGCCTCATCCACCAGAGGTCAGACAACACAAGCAAGAAGAACTACAATCCTGAGCCTGTAGAACAAAAACCACATTCACAGAAAGACAGACAAGATGAAAAGGCAGAGGGCTGTGTACCACATGAAGGAAAAAGATAAAACCCCAGATAAACAACCAAACGAAGTGGAGATATGGAACCTTTCAGAAAAAGAATTCAGAATAATGATAGTGAAGATGATCCAGGACCTTGGAAAAAGAACGGAGGCAAAGATCAAGAAGATGAAAGAAATGTTTAACAAAGAGCTAGAAGAATTAAAGAACAAACAAACAGAGATGAATAATTCAATAACTGAAATGAAAACTACACTAGAAGGAATCAGTAGGAGAATAACTGAGGCAGAAGAACAAATAAGTGACCTGGAAGACAGAATGGTGGAAATCACTGCTGCAGAACAGAATAAAGAAAAAAGAATGAAAAGAAATGCAGACAGCCTAAGACACCTCTGGGACAACATTAAACGTAACAACATTCGCATTATAGAGGTCCCAGAAGGAGAAGAGAGAGAGAAAGGACCCAAGAAAAAATTTGAGACATTATAGTCAAAAACTTACCTAACATGGGAAAGGAAATATTCAAGCAAGCCCAGGAAGTGCAGAGTGTCCAATACAGGATAAACCCAAGGAGAAACACACAGAGACACATAGTAATCAAACTGGCAAAAATTAAAGACAAAGAAAAATTTATTGAAAGCAGCAAGGGAAAAACGACAAACAACATACAATGGAACTCCCATAAGCTTAACAGCTGATTTCTCAGCAGAAGCTCTACAAGCCAGAAGGGAGTAGCATGACATAATTAAAGTGATGAAAGGGAAGAAACTACAACCAAGATTACTCTACCCTGCAAGGATCTCAATCAGATTTGATGGAGAAATCAAAAGCTTTACAGACAAGCAAAAGCTAAGAGAATTTAGCACCACGAAACCAGCTCTACTACAAATGCTAAAGGAACTTCTCTAAGTGGGAAACACAAGAGAAGAAAAGGACATACAAAAACAAACCCAAAACAATTAAGAAAATGCTAATAGGAACATACATATCGATAATTACCTTAAACATGAATAGATTAAATGCTCCAACCAAAAGACACAAGTTCACTGAATGGATACAAAAGCAAGACGCATATATATGCTGTCTACAAGAGACCCACTTCAGACCTAGGGACACATACAGACTGAAAGTGAGGGGATGGAAAAAGATATTCCATGCAGATGGACATCAAAAGAAAGCTGGAGTAGCAATACTCATATCAGATAACATAGACTTTCAAATAAAGAATGTTACAGGAGACAAGGAAAGACACTACATAATGATGAAGGGATCAATCCAAGAAGAAGATAGAACAATTAAAAATATATATGCTCCCAACATAGGAGCACCTCAATACATAAGGCAACTGTTAACAGCTCTAAAAGAGGAAATCGACAGTAACACAATAATATTGGGAGAAATTTAACACCGCACTTACACCAATGGAAAGATCATCCAAACAGAAAATTAATAAGGAAACACAAGCTTTAAATGACACAGTAGACCAGATAGAATCAATTGATATTTATAGGACATTCCATACAAAAGCACTTTCTTCTCAAGTGCTCGCGGAACATGCTCCAGGATAGATCACATCTTGGACCATAAATCAAGCCTCAGTAAATTTAAGAAAATTGAAATCATATCAAGCACCTTTTCAGACCACAATACTGTGAGATTAGAAATCAATTACAGGGAAAAAATATAAAAAACACAAACACATGGAGGCTAAGCAATATGCTACTAAGTAACCAAGAGATCACTGAAGAAGTCAGAGGAAATCAAAAAATACCTAGAGACAAATGACAATGAAAACACGACAACCCAAAACCTATGGGATGCAGCAAAACCAGTTCTAAGAGGGAAGTTTATAGCAATACAAGCCTACCTCAAGAAACTCTCAAATAAACAATCTAACTTTACACCGAAAGGAACTAGAGAAAGAAGAACAAACAAAACCCAAAGTTAGCAGAAGGAAAGAAATCATAAAGATCAAGCAGAAATAAATGAAATAGAAACAAAGAAAACAATAGCAAAGATCAATAAAACTAAAAGCTGGTTGTTTGAGAAGATAAACAAAATTGATAAACCATTAGCCAAACTCATCAAGAAAAAGAGGGAGAGGACTAAATCAATAAAATTAGAAATGAAAAGAATTTACCACAGACACCGCGGAAATACAAAGCATACTAAGAGACTACTACAAGCAACTCTATGTGAATAAAATGGACAACCTGGAAGAAATGGACAAATTCTTAGAAAGGTATAACCTTCCAAGACTGAAGCAGGAAGAAATAGAAAATATAAACAGAACAATCACAAGTAATGAAATTGAAACTGTGATTAAAAATCTTCTAACAAACAAAAGTCCAGGACCAGATGGCTTCACAGGTGAATTCTATCCAACATTTAGAGAAGAGCTAACACTGATCCTTCTCATTCTCTTCTAAAAAACTGCAGAGGAAGGAACACTCCCAAACTCATTCTATGAGGCCACCATCACCCTGATACCAAAACCAGACAAAGATACTACAAAAAAAGAAAATTATAGACCAATATCACTGATGAATATAGATGCAAAAATCCTCAACAAAATACCAGCAAACAGAATCCAACAACAGGTTAAAAGGATCATACACCATGATCGAGTGGGATTTATCCCAGGATGCAAGGATTCTTTAATATGCACAAATCAAACAACGTGATACACCATACTAAACATCTGAAGAAGAAAAACCATATGATTATCTCAGTAGATGCAGAAAAAGCTTTTGACAAAATTCAACACCATTTATGATAAAAACTATCCATAAAGTGGGCATAGAGGGAACCTACCTCAACATAATAAAGGCCATATACAACAAACCCACAGCAAACATCATTCTCAATGGTGAAAAACTGAAAGCATTTCCTCTAAGATCAGGAACAAGACAAGGATGTCCACTCTCACCACTATTATTCAATATAGTTTTCAAAGTCCTAGCCACGGCAATCAGAGAAGAAAAAGAAATAAAAGGAATACAAATTGGAAAAGAAGAAGTAAAACCGTCACTGTTTGCAGATGTCATGCTACTATACATAGAGAATCCTAAAGATGCCACCAGAAAACTACTAGAGCTAATCAATGAATTTGATAAAGTAGCAGGATACAAAATTAATGCACAGAAATCTCTTGTATTTTTATACACTAATGATGAGAAATCTGAAAGAGAAACTAAGGTAACACTCCCATTTACCATTGCAACAAAAAGAATAAAATAGCTAGGAATAAACCTACCTAGGGAGACAAAAGACCTGTATGCAGAAAACTGTAAGACACTGATAAAAGAAATTAAATGTGATACAAACAGATAGAGAGACATACCATGTTCTTGGATTGGAAGAATCAACATTGTGAAAATAACTATACTACCCAAAGCAATCTACCGATTCTATGCAATCCTTATCAAATTACCAATGGCATTATTTACAGAACTAGAACAAAAAATCTTAAAATGTATATGGAGACACAAAAAAACCGGAATAGCCAAAGCAGTCTGAGGGAAAATAACAGAGCTGGAGGAATCAGACTCCTTGACTCCAGATTACACTACAAAGCTACAGTAATCAAGACAATATGGTACTGGCATAAAAACAGAGCTATAGATCAATGGAACAGGATAGAAAGCCCAGAGATATACCCACGCACCTATCGTCAAATAATCTATGACAAAGGAGGCAAGGATATACAATGGAGAAAAGACAACCTCTTCAATAAGTGGTGCTGGGAAAACTGGACAGCTACATGTAAAAGAATGAAATTAGAACACTCCTTAACACCATACACAAAAATAAACTCAGAATGGATTAGAGACCTAAATGTAAGACCGGACACTATAAAACTCTTAGAAGAAAACATAGGAAGAACACTCTTTGACGTAAGTCACAGCAAGGTCTTTTTTGATCCACCTCTTAGAGAAATGGAAATAAAAACAAAAATAAATGAATGGGACCTAATGAAACTTAAAAGCTTTTGCAAAGCAAAGGAAACTACAAACAAGACAAAAAGACAACCCTCAGAATGGGAGAAAATATTTGCAAACAAATCAATGGACAAAGGATTAATCTCCAAAATATATAAACAGCTCATGCAGTTCAAAATCAAAAAATCACACAATCCAATCCAAAAATGGGCAGAAGACCTATGTAGATATTTCTCCAAAGAAGACATACAGATGGCCAAGAAGCACATGAAAAGCTGCTCAACATCACTAATTATTAGAGAAATGCAAATCAAAACTACAATAAGGTATCACCTCATACCAGTTAGAATGGGCATCATCAGAAAATCTACAAACAACAAATGCTGGAAAGGGTGTCGAGAAAACGGAACCCTCTTGCACTGTCGGTGGGAATGTAAATTGATACAGCCATTATGGAGAACAGTATGGAGGTTCCTTAAAAAACTAAAATAGAATTACCATATGGCCCAGCAATCCTGCTACTGGGCATATACCTAGAGCAAACCGTAATTCAGAAAGACACATTCACTCCAATGTTCATTGCAGCACTGTTTACAATAGCCAGGAGATGGAAGCAACCTAAGTGCCCATCAGCAGATGAATGGATAAAGAATATGTGGTACATATATACAATGGAATATTACTCAGCCATAAAAAGAATAAAATTGGGTCATTTGTAGAGACATTGATTCATCTAGAGACTGTCATACAGAGTGAAGTGAGTTAGAAAGAGAAAATGAAATATCGTATATTAATGCATATATGTGGAACCTAGAAAAATGGTACAGATGAATCGGTTTGCAGGGCAGAAATTGAGCCACAGATGTAGAGAACAAATATATGGTCACCAAGGGGGGAAAGTGGCAGGGGGCAGTGGTGGTGCTGTGATGAACTGGGAGATTGGGATTGACATTTATACACTAATATGTATAAAATGGATAAATAATAAGAACCTGCTATATAAAAAAATAAAATAAAATTCAAAAAATAAAAAAAGAAAGTAACTTTGAATATATAATTTGTAGCCAAATAATTTTTATTTAAATGAAAGGGTTAAATGAAGATATTATTAATAATGAAACTTTCAAAAGTCTATAACAGAAAAACTTGCTTAGAAAGCTCTCCTGAATTAATTTGGCTAAGAGAGAAATAGATTCATAAGGTCCATATGAGGTAACTGTGAAATAGAGGTGATAATTTTGTAAATGATAATGTTGCCTTTAAAATCAAGGGAAAACACAGTGCATCCATGTAATTACCCAACAAAAACATCTCAGATCGGTGTTACCCAATAAAAATATAATGTAAGGGACTTCCCTGGCAGTCCAGTGGTTAAGACTTCACCTTCCAATACAGGTGGTGTGGGTTCGATCCCTGGTTGGGGAGCTAAGTAAGATCCCACATGCCTCGCAACCAAAAAACCAAAACATAAAAAAAAAACAGAAGCAATACTGTAACAAATTCAATAAAGACTTTAAAAAGTGGTCTACATCAAAAAAAGATAAAATAAAATAAAATAATGTAAACCACAAATGTGAGCTAACCTAGGAATTTCAAGTTTTCTAGTAGCCATATTTAAAATAGTAAAAAGAAATCAGGTAAGTCTAATTTTAATAATATATCCAAAATATTATATATATCCAATGTTATATATATTCAAAATGTTATCATTGTAAGATGTAATGAATATAAACAATTATTAATGTGATATTTTACATTTCTGTTTTTTACAAAGTCTTTGAAATCCAGAGTATATTTTACACTTAAATCTCGATTTGGACTAACTGCTTTTCAAGTACTCAATACTTGTCGTGTGTATTTAGGGGCTACCTTTATTGGTAGAGACCAGTTCTAGATGACACCAACATGGCAGATGGTCAGCCTGATAGTGTCCGATATCCCACAGCAAATTACTGTGTGCTGAGTAGGGATGGGCTTCGATGAATGTCTAACAGGTCTGGTAGAAAGAAATGCCAACTATACAGAAAGTTGCTCAGTTTATACAAGAATATATTTTGAGTGGTTATTCCTGGCTATGATCACAATGCATTGATGTTTACTTTTGAGCTGCAATTTTTTGGGGTAAAAACGTATTTAATAGAAATGTTACATTAAAGTCAGCATAAAATTATGAAACAATTTAAGAGGATATTTTTATTATTTACAGCTGTGATTTTCTTGATCCATTAATCCTTATCCCTTAACTCATTTTGCACATGATGTGTTGAATGCATAATTAATAGACCAGATATGCATCTAGTAGAAAAATAATAGCTTTAATTTTAAGCTGTCATCACCCTAAAAGAGAAACCGCCTTCATGAATCCTGATGAGTCATCATTCTCTGAAACTAAGCACCATATTTTTTTTTTTTCAGAATGATTCTCATTCTCACCTAACACACTGAAATCCTCACACACATCTGCAAAAATTCAAAGAATAAACTGCTTTGGGACTCCAGAAAGACACTTTACTCAGGCTACTAATGCTGTTTTTGCCTTTTTCGTGTCACTCATGCCTCACAGGCAGCTTTTAGCACCTGCCATTGAATGTCAGGAGTGAAAACCTAATTAAAAAACAGCTAAGTAACTATGATAGTGAATGACTGTATGAGTACACAGGGGAGTTGGTCTAATTAGCACAAAGGGATACAGTGTCTAAGATTGATCTCCTACCATTCTCAGAAACAAAGACATGTTACAAGTGTGACACAAAAAGGATGAAAGGCAGTATTATAAAGTGTACCTCTTTCTTCTTACTGACCTGGCCTCTATTTTTCCCAAAATTCTCCTGGACATGCCTTCCTCAGGTCCTTTACTGCAAAGGACCTGCAGTTCTCTGAACATCCTTCCCTGTTCTCAATGCTGCAGCTTCTGCATTTCATCACATACCTCCTCTTTAGAATTCAGCTTAGCCATCTCCTCTGGCCCTAAAGCGAGTGCAAGTCTTTCCCCTAAGCATCCCTGCTTTGACACTTACCACACTGTAATCTAACTGTGGGTTTGCTAGTCTATCTCCTCTGACTCAGTTATTCTTACAGCCCAGCACCTTCAGAGTTTGCACTTTAAATATATTCACATAAGAAGCAATACTTCTTAAACATTCAAAGCATCCCAATACCTTTCTTTTGCCCAAAAAAGCCTATGAGTTTTGACTTCAAGGTGTATTATGATCCTTTATAAAAGGTAATTGTCACTATTAAGTTCTTCAGTTGACAAGGCTCTGTCACACAATTGCTGCATCTCAATAAAAAAAAGTGAATTCTTTTGAAGATGAGGTGCATAGACCTGCATATATTAACATTTAGTTCTATTTGCAACCTTCATTTTTAATGACATTACTTACAGGAGAACTCACATTTAGTTACCTTTAGACTCTACATCTCGCATTAAAAGTTGTATGTGAAAAGGTTATCATTGATAATTGTGGCTTGAATTGTTGCATTTCTATGCATTCAGTCACTTTGTTGTTCCTGCTGTTGTTATCCTGGTTACTGACACAATTATCTAGGTCAGACCACCGATTTTTCTATGTGCAACTATGTGTGCTGGTTCTTGGCTTTTTATTTGATGCTGTTTGAATCCTGAAGAAAACAATAGCTTTCTCCTCACTGCATCCTTCCCTCAGGGATCTGTGTTGATTACCAGTAACTATAATCTCGTTCAAAAGAAAAAAATACAAGGAATGGGCAAGAATTGGTGTGAACGGTTATTATGGCCTATCATTTAGTCTCAGCATGTGGGATTTAAGCATATTTTCCCCTCTTCAGATGACTTTAACAGTCCTCACATGTGCTGATAGATATGCTGGTAGCCTCTTTGTGCAAACTGTATGTAATTATACTGAGGGACACCTAAGGGACTGGAGAGAACAAGGGGAAAAAATATATATAAAAGGGAGATAAATACTAAATCAGTTTAGGGAGTCTCAGAGCTGGTCATGGCAACTAGGCTAAGAACTAACTCTCCATCTAGTGGCTGACACCCTGATATCTACTATTCTGTCCTCCATCTTTTCTCCTGACTAAGGCATGGTGCCTTTACTTTATTTAATTACAAGATGGCAAGAACATCTGGCTAATGTTGCCTCTTCTCATGAGTCAGGGGCCATTCTATGTAACTGGAATATACACTAGGCTAGATCTCCAGCTTTCTTCAAGCTGCACTTACCAGCTAATTATGTGTTATGCTGGGACTTTTTCCCCCTACATCTTAAAAAATAATAATATTTCAAATAGGGCTTCCCTGGTGGCGCAGTGGTTGGGAGTCCACCTGCCGATGCAGGGGACGCGGGTTCGTGCCCCGGTCTGGGAAGATCCCACATGCCGCGGAGCGGCTGGGCCCGTGAGCCATGGCCGCTGAGCCTGCGCGTCCGGAGCCTGTGCTCCGCAACGGGAGAGGCCACAACAGTGACAGACCAGTGTACCGCAAAAAAAAAAAAAATAATAATAATAATATTTCAAATAGAATGCTTATGGTGTATGAATTATCTTAAATGTCTTAACACAGATTATCTTAGTAAATGGACAATGCAATTTTGCATGTCTAAAAATGTTGCCAATACACCGTCTCTTTTCCACATCACTGTCATTAATATCATGCTAAGTATATCAATATAAAACACTTAGTGACAACGTTCTCAAATGCATCAGGAAACTGGAGTCTTCAAATCAAGACAAGATAGGATCAGAAAGATGAAAGCTTGAAAAAATGATCACCTTTAGCTTTCACCTGTGTTTTTCAGAAAGAATAGAATCTGTTAGTAATTAAATTGTTGAATTGCCATAATCAATCAAATAAAATTGATTTTCAACTGAGACATAAATAAAATTATTCTGAAATGAAATTTTAAGTAGTTTAACTGCATGTGAAATTCACTTTCTCAAGCACAGTCCAGTTTCTATAGATATTCTTGTTAAAGATGCAACAAAAGTATCAATGACTTATTTTGACATATTTTAAGTGTACATTAAGTGAAGTATTACTACATAAGTACAATCAAAGTACAAAGAAGTAAAAACAATTTACCAAGATTTTCTGAATACTATCTTCTACATCTACTCTTCTGTAACTTACATTTTCACTTAAAACCATAGTTAAGGAATTTCACACACCCATTTTTTATTAATAATCCTTATCTATTAAATATGAACCAAGGTACCTGTTTTAAAAATCTCCATGAACCAATGTAAAAGAAGATGCTGTATCTCTTTCATATCAACATATCTGTAACATGGATTTTTTTTCAAACCTTACCCCCAACGAAATGATAAAGGCAACACAATATGCAAAGAGAATTTTTTTAAATGAACACTTACAGAATGTTTAAGTATATGCCAGTTGTTCTCAGCACAAACATATAACATCTCTGATTTAGGTATTACTATTATTATCTCTCATTTTATAAATCATAAAACAAGGCACAGAGAGGCTAAATATTGTGCCCAAGGTCACACAGCAAGCAAGCAAGGAAGGAATGTTGATTTTCTAAGACACTGCCAGTATTTTATTTCTTGACGTGTATAGTAGTGACGTGGGTATTCGTTTTATTTCTATTATTTTAAAAGGGTATGTATATATTTAATACACTCCTGTCTTTGTATTATAGTTTTCACAATATAAACTAAAATATTTAGAAATACACAGAAATGTGCTTGGAGAACTGCTATTTCAAATTTTCACACTAAAAAAAAATGCTCATTCTCTGGGACCCAGAGCTTCAATTTCTAGGAATATATTGTCAGCATATTGTAGGAAAAGTTAGATTTTAAAAATAGAGAAGACGACAATGTCAAAAAATTCAGATTCGAACCTAGCATCTTATGGACAAATATTGGGCAGTTGCACCTGAGAGTTCAGTCAGGAGAGCAGCCATGAAGACAGGTGTGTGAGACCTGAGGCTGCTCAAAACACTCCTGATGGCAAAATATGAGAGCTGTCTTCTTTGTTTAGGATCATGGGCTTCTGCCTTTTTTATCCCTGAGAAGAATGTGGGGAACTCCACCTAGCATAGACTTGGCTCGTTCATCTAACACTGCAGGTAGTCTTTGTCTAATCTTGGCATTTTTCCATTTTCAGATTTTTGAGTTATATATAATCTCTCGCTCTCTCTGTCTCCCCCTCCTCTATATCTTATAAAGAAAGCCCAATACTTTGGGTAGAGTATTCCTAACATGGAGAGTTACAATATTAAAAGACAATGTGCTCAAAAAATTTTACTTATACTTTGAAACAAACAGAAAAATAACAATAGGTATATTCACAAATTCTTACAAATTCCTCAGAAACTACAGGGAAGTCAGGTCCTCACCCCTATATATTTAGCAACAACATTTTCCTGATTGTCAAAGTAAGGTACTGTTCAGTGCAGGAGATATAGCAATTAGTATCCAGGATTCAAGATTTCCCAACTGATATCATAGCAGATTTCCAAATTATATGTACTGAATGACCAAATGGGTTTGGAGGGTATATCAAAATAAATAAATAAATAGAAATACATATCAAATATCCACAGAACTTGTCTGTTATATTTGCTTGGAAATGTCAGTCTACTCTCAAATCATAGAAAGATCACAGATTGATACTATAAAATGGCAAAAATATTTTAAGATGCTCTGACATACCCAAAATACAACCCTGTAGTTTGAAGGCATTGATGTCAAAGCGGGTATCTGGTAGGATTAAATGGAGTATTTGATAAATAAAAACTCTGCAAACAATAAGTAACAACAAAGTACACCGTGACTAATAAAGTCAATCTAATTGTAGCTCAGACTTCAGAGAATGCATTATTTTCCCAGTTTGATTTCTCGATGACCATTTTTCAGAACTCTCCTTAACGTGATTAGAAGTAAACCAGGTCAAGAAAGCTGCAAATGATCAACTCATCCCCAGATTCAGAAAACAGACCAGATAGAGTTCTACGTGAGTGAACAGACCAGCTCTGAGACTGGAAGCACAACCTGGCAGCACAGCGTCAGGCAGAATGGGATCCGCTGAATCACCACACGTCTCTACTGCTCCCCAGGGCTGTGCTCCAGGGACAACCCGAAAGCAGTATCAGAAAGGAGTCACACATTGACATTTCATCGTAACCTCAGCATCTGTTTAGCAGCCTGAACTCCTACTAGATAAACGTCATGTAAAACTGAACTACACTTAAAAAGTTCCAGGTAATCATAAAATTAAAAATTACTTAATATGAAAAATTAAAAAAATGATTCTCTAGTACACCTATTTCATACATCAAGTTTTGGGTTGAAGGTTTCTTAAACATATGCAACAATAATCTTTCCTTGTCAAAAAACTTAACTTGTTTCAAAATCACCTTTGTATTTAAAAAAAAAATTTTTTTTTTCCAACATCACTGCACATGGAGTCAGTGTAGAAAACAGAGAATATTTATTCTGGGAAGTGTGAAAATGAATATGTGATCATGATGAATACAACCCACATGGAGGAAAAAATGATCACCTTTTTCATTAATTAATAAAATCTCAACATACCACAGTTTAAGGGACATTTAATGGAGTCACACAGGACTTTCCAAGGTGACCACAACTGTCAATCAAGTGCTGTTAGAAGCTCAAACTCCAATCTCACTCTTTCTGCCAAAGAGATGGGGCTATAAAACCCACTTCATGATGCAGAACATAGCATTTTACAGGAGGAGCTGAATTGAGGGCACAGACACATAACTCAAATTATTCACAACAGAGAAAATAGACCACCACTGAGCCACACAAAAGGAGATAACAATCATTTAAGGGTGATAAGTAGCTAGCAGTAGGAATCTTTCAGTATGCACAAAAGGGGGGAAAAAATACTTTTAAGTCAGACAATACCCTTTGTTATTTATTTACAATAAGTGTTTAAAAAAACACCGATGTGATATAGACCAATTTCTCTACAATTAGAATGAAAAGATCCGATAAATCTGAGTGTGTGAAGCAAAAAGTAGGTTAAGGAAGAAAACAGCATATAGACTGAATGAGAATATAGATAATTTTCTTTACCATATCTGGCTTTTTCATCACTTTGTAATGGGGAGAAATTTGACGTTATCTCAACACCAATATATGACACATATATAGCATATATTATTATAAATTATATGTAATATGTATTAAGTCCTATTTATCTTAAGTAGATTGCACAGTTCATTATACAATAGTATGTTATATAGAATGTTGTAAAAACATAACTCTATGGATAGGATCAGAAAATAACTTTATTTTGCTTCTTTAGATTTGCACATTGGGGCTGTCTTTCTTTTGCTCCTGTGTGAAAACTTACTCAGGCTATGTAATTCTCTGGTCAGTCTTACAAAATAGAAAATCTCATAGTCACTGAAAATAATGAACACAATCTCAATGCAGTAATTAAATATGTTCAGTTCTAAGCAATTCCATCTTGGGTTATTAAAAGACCTTCCCCCATCACCAGGACCCTGTAACCTGTAGGGTCCTTAATGCAGTAAATTGCGTTCCAACTTTAGCTGGTCAATCAATACTTCATCAGCCCCTATAAATTTGATGGCACCTCATTTTCTCTAAGTTGAGTCAGTTTCACCTCTCCCTGGGAATTCACTGAAAAGAACTCAGTACAATTTCACAGTTTTTGCATGTGGTCTATACCTGGTCCATGTAAAACACATCCTTTTCCGAAACAAATTCTAAACTGCAGGTCAATACCAGTGTAGTTACTGGGGGTCACAAATTAAGCTCTCAGTGTTTCCACTAAACAAGTCTTACTAGGTTTGAGGTGAGGAAGGCATCCCAACATCCTATCCTCCTATTTTCTTAAGTCTGATAAAGTGTGTCTTTAAATGTAGATAGATAGATAGATAGATGTCATGGATGGATGGATGGATGGATGGAGAGATAAATAGATAGATGTAAAATATAGACAGCCTTCTCCTTGTAGAACAGGGATGAGACAGAGCTGACTCACTATGGCATCTTCTGGATGTCCCCTCCAGCCCCATTTCCAAAACCATTCATCAATCATTCTGTGAGGCACACAAATGCCACCAGCCAGATGGCATCAACAATCAGGATAAGTTGTACTTATTACCCTCAGATATCCCTCTACAAACAAAGACTAGCCTCAATTATTCAAACTGAACTGAAATGTTAAAGCCTACCAGCTGACCAGTACACCACATTGGAGGCAGTCAACAGACATCAATCCCCAAGAGATATGAATATCCCTGAGG
This sequence comes from Orcinus orca, assembly GCF_937001465.1. Classification (NCBI taxonomy): domain Eukaryota; kingdom Metazoa; phylum Chordata; class Mammalia; order Artiodactyla; family Delphinidae; genus Orcinus; species Orcinus orca. The sequence goes on along the minus strand of NC_064573.1, from coordinate 8,753,912 downwards.
GCACCAACAATTGTAAACAGTGCTTTATTTCCGGAGATATTATGTGCACTCCTAAAACTAAATCTTGTATGGAAGCCAGTCGTTATCTTCACTTTTTCCTTAAAACATGGTGGCTTGCACTCTAGGGGTGATCATAGAAATATCACCAATAGGACACATAGGCCTCAGATGGCTGTGGAGGTGTCTCAAAAATAAGGCTGACCTGGCCTACTGAGAGAAGATTCCCAAAGGTATAACTTACCCATATATACTATAATTTATGTTCACCCTGCGGGCACTTATCCATACAATGGGAATCCTCCAGTTAGAAAGGACATTACTATATTTGTCCCTGATTTTATCTGACTTGATGAATTACATCACCTTGACTTTGAAATGTCATCAGACCATCCTCAATTCACTGGTCAGGATGTTAATGGTGATAGAATTGCCCTAGACTTCCTCCTAGCTGATCAAGGTAGAGTCTGTGCAACTCTCTAATACTTCCTATTGTGCCTGGATTAATATCTCAGGCCAAGTGGAAATGTCAATTACACAAACATAAGGAGAAAGCTACCTGTATTTCTAAGGTAGACCACAACAGGATTTGTTCAGTTGGATCTGGAACCCTGAGGGGACAGAGGGATAGTTGAGGTCAATCCTGAAAGTTGGCCTCATCCTAATATTTGAGATCATGTTGCCAGTAGTCTTAAAGAAATGTTGTTTGAGAAGAACTGAACAGATGTGGTTTCAGCTTCTGTTGGTCATATTTATCAGAGTGGTTGACACAGTACTGTACTTAAGAGACAATTCTTCAGAAGTTAATATAGAGACAATTCTCCATGAATCTCTTACATGTCTGCATATCTTTGATGCAGAGGTACTAATTAACCTTTGTTCTGGAACAAAAAGTAGTCATGCTTACTGTCCAGGAAAATAAGCATAATCTTTTTTTAAGCAGAGGTCAGGCATGCTTACTAGCCATTATGAAAGACTTGAGCTCTCTAAGTTCAGATTCTTCTTCTTTAGTATGTGTACAAGCATCCATCTGGGCATATCAGCAATATCCCCATGGGACTTGTCAGGTAAAGAGAGCTGGTGCAATGATGCAAATGCTCATGCTTCCTTGCTGTGCTGTAAGTAATAAATGCCTTTATCTCTGACCCAGAAGGTTCATGTCTTTTTCCAGGATCCATGAAACTGTGGTAGACTAACTTGTTAGTTTATGGGTAAACTCTTCACAGTACTTCGCCAATGTTGAAGGCTATTTTTAGTATTACAAAGTAATATTTTGAGTATACTAAGATTTGTAAAATGTATATTAATTTTACTAAATTTTAGTTTCTTAAATAACTATAAACTCAGTTTTCCATTATATAGAAAACTACAAAGCCTATGAAAAATATTGTAGTCATTTTCCAAGTTTCCACCATTTTTAACTCAGAAATTCAAGTTGATTCAGAAAACCTGAATCTCTAAATATTAATATTTCAAAGAGCTAGAAAAACCCTTGAGTTAGGCTGCTTTGAGACTTCATTGGAGAAAGAAAGCCAGCTAGCCAAGGTCATGAAGGGTGTCTGTGACTTTGCTAACATAGATAATGGTGTGAGATTAATCTAGCTGGGAGGACATCGCGAACAAAGTTATGGAAACAAAAATCTGTAAAGGAAAAAATGAGACATTTTTTTCCCAGAAAAGATAAGAAACTTAGTTGGAGTTAGCAAAAGAAAATAAAACAGTGAGAATCAATTGTTTTGTATGGCATAAACTTTAGTATCCAGTGAAAATTATGAGCTCAAAATATTGGGGCAATTTTCTTGGTTGTATTTATTGAATTCTCTTATTTCTCCAGGACTAAGAAGGTTACTCAGATTCACACTCAAAATGCATTTATTTTCCCACAGGTGTTTGTCAGCATAGATCCAGGGACATTTAGCTTCCAATGAATCTGAAAGCATTTCATTAATACAGAACACTTGAGTTAACAATTTGCATTCTGCCAAAGATTTTCACCTCACAGTGACAGCGCTATTTCTTCTGAGTAATTCCAAACACTAACCAGGGAGAACAAACAAAGGCTTTTGAATCTCTTGATGTTTTTACATAAAAGCTACACATTATTTCCATTCTGGTTCAGCAATCCCAACAATTTTTGAAAGAATCTAGAGGCTTCATTTTGATACTGACTTGTGGAAGCCATAGTGCTAAACTGAACAGGCAGTGTATTCCCCTGGGCCAGAACAGGGCAGATGGATCACTCCTCACTGTTGCTGGTCATTAATGGTGAGCAGCTGTCTCCCCAGAAAAGTGAGACAGTGCATGAGTCATCAAACTCATTTTAATGTATTTCTGCAAACAGTGACTCAACCACTTCATTTTAATGGCCTTGGCTAAATATTTTCCTCCTTCCATTATACACCACAACTTTAGTAATAAAAATGATTGATTCCTAAATACATACAAGTTTCTCCTTTACATACTTTTCTCCTTTAATATATAATTATATATATAATTAAATACATACTTTTCTCCTTTAATACATAATTCTACTGTATAAATAGGAATCTGTACCCATTCCATGGTGGATTTGGAGGCGAACCAGCAATGCTGGCTTCCCCTAAATGTTCTTCTTTATTAACTAACACTAGAGTTCCTAAAACATCCATATTGTATATTTATTCCATCAGTGTAAGACATTTGTCCTCAAGCCTCTTTCTCAAATGCAAATTCTCTTTATAGCAACAGTGAACCACTGCAGTTATTAATGAGTTCTTTTGACAGATTTATTCTATCAGGAACAGGGCAAGTGAGTTTTGACATTGGTAGTAACGGCAAGTTTCACAGTGTAGGAGAGTGGTTTATCATGTCTGGCTCTGCACCATGATTTCTTGGAAGCTTTTTAAAAATAAGAGTTTTCAGACTTCATTTCCAGAGACTCCAATTTAGTAAATCTGGGGGCGGGGGGCGCTCCAGAATGTACTTTTAAGATTGGGTGATGGTGAGGCAGATAGTCTAGTTAGTAGACCAATGTCTGTGAAAAACTGATAGGACCTCACCTACTAAAGATAACATAGATATCATCTGAGACACTGTGAATCCAGGTGTGTTTGTGTGCGTACACGTGTGCATGTACGTACGTGTATGTGTGTACTGTGGTGGTGGCAGTGGTGGTGGGAGGATGGGGTAGTCCAGTAAACTGTATCCTCCACATCAGCAGAAACCATGTGAGGGACACTAACTGCCAGTGCCTAAGAGAAGGTCTGCTGCCTAATAAGTGCACAACACTTTTTAAAATTTTTATTTGGGTATAATTGATTTACAATGTTGTGTTAGTTTCAGATGTACAGCAAAGTGAATCTGTTAATACAAATACATATATCCACTCGTTTTAAGATTCTTTTCCCATATAGACCATTACAGAGTATTGAGTAGAGTTCCCTGTGCTATACAACAGGTTCTTATTAGTTACCTATTTTATATATAGTAGTGTGTATGTGTCAGTCCCAATCTTCCAATTTATCCCTCCCCACCCCTTACCTCCCAGTAACCATAAGCTTATTTTCTACATCTGTAACTCTATTTTGGCTTTGTAGATAAGTTCATGTGTAGCCTTTTTTTTAGATTCCACAATATCATAAGCAATATCGTATGATATTTGTCTTTGTCTGACTTACTTCACTCAGTATGAGAATCTCTAGGTCCATCCATGTTGCTGCAAATGGCATTACCTTGTTCTTTTTTATGGCTGAGTAACATTCCATTGTATATATGTACCACAACTTCTTTATCCATTACTCACTAATTATTAGAGAAATGTAAATCAAAACTACAATGAGGTATCCCGTCACACCAGTCAGAATGGCCATCAGCAAAAAATCTACAAACAATAAATGCTGCAGGGAGTGTGGAGAAGAAGGAACCCTCTGTTGGTGGGAATGCAAACTGGTACGGCGACTATGGAGAACAGTATGGAGGTTCCTTAAAAAACTGAAAATAGAGCTACCATCTGATCCAGCAATCCCTCTCCTGGGCATATATCTGAAGAAAACCATAAGCTGAAAAGATATATGCACCCCAGTGTTCATTGCAGCACTATTCACAATAGCCAGGACATGGAAGTAACCTAAACGTCCACAATACTTTTTGAATAGATGGATATGTAATGACAAGTGTATGAGGGAGAAAATGAGAGAGGGAAGACAAGACAAAGGAAAAACAACCTAATATTAACTATGGCCTGCTCATGTTTTTTTTTTTTCCTAATGGGCTAAAAAAAAATGCCATAACAACAGAGCTTAACAATGGTCCTAAATATATTAAGATTTCTCCTTTCCTTGTGGCTACAAGAAACGCGTACTGAACAAAATTGGCCCCAGTTGAATGAATGAATGAATGAATGAGAAAATGGGATGGAAAAGTAATGATGCAAAATTCTGTAGCTTCAGAATCTGCCTAAGTTCTCCCCAGTCTATTTAAATTATCAAATTATTTTACTTCTCAAATCAGATATTTGCCATGTATGCCCCAAGAAGTTGATAAATGAATTAGCCATCAGAAAGAGAAAAGCTGTTGAAAGGAAAATAGAAAGGAATGGAGTTTCAGAGCAGTTCTGAGATTTGGGGTCAGACATTAAAAATCTTTGTGATTCTGTTTTTCAATCTGCCAATTCATTAATGCAGCATGAAAAATAATGTGGCATTTTGTAATATGCATTACATGCGATAAAAAGGAATAATAGCATACTAAAGATGAAAGTAATATCTTCAGTTTGCTCCTCGCAGCTAGGACATTATTTCTTTATGGGTATATTTTTTTTCACTCTGACAATTCTGGTCAATGAAAGTAGTTGGATTAGATTAATCTCTTAACTATTTAAATGGTTGAAGAAAGGTTGAGCTTGATTTCCATTTGGTAAGTTTCCCATGGCCCTAGGCCCTTCAAGCAGCTACATTCTCTTCTGGTTGCTAACAGGGTAGATTTGGGAACACACAGTAGTATGTACAGATACAGATATGTACAGTATAGTATGTACAGTATATTATATACACATATACGTAGGTATATATGTGTATATGGAGAAAAAAGAGAGAGAATTATTAGGATACAATAGATTTCAGAAAAAAATGAGTGAGGAGACAATAAAACTTTTAAATGATGTTCTTGAAAAGTAATTCAGCTTTTCTCAAACACTAAATATGTCTCTTGCATGGGGGATTACATATTTCAGAAGTGCTTCACTACGTACTGATGGGGTCCAGGATATAGTCTTGGAGATTACCTGGTGATTACAAGTTATCTATTCTGGAGTTATGGGAGACGCTTGTAAGGCTAGCATGTTAGACGGGTGTTCTCCACAGTCATTAAAGTTGGTATATTAGGACCGTTAGTTTCCAATATGCTAAAAATTGTCATTTAGTCAGTGTTGTGTTCAGTCTCAACAGTCCTGCCAGGTAGGTATCATGGTGACCCTTTCAATTTGGACTTAGACACAAAGAGGTTCAGAAAACTTACCCAAGTTCACATGAATAACAAAATAAAATTTGACTCATTATGGCTTATTGAAACTAGGACCACAAAGGGAAGATAAGATTAGCCAGGAGGAAAACAGAAATCCATCAATTAATAGGGGGGAGGGTGGTTACTGAGCAAGTTTGAGATGAAGGAAAACAACAGATGTGGGCTGGATTTTATTCAGTGGAAAATGATCATAGAAATAAGAGCTAAGAAAACTTGCCTCAAGCTTCTTTCCAGAGCTCTGAGGTCAAGTTATTTCTTTGCTGACACAGATAGATGACTGGGCTGTCTCCAAGGCTAAAATGGTTTCGCCTTTGTAGTCCAGTCAGCAATGCACACCCTTCTTTCAGGACAAGTTACATACACACAGCTCACTGGTGGTGAGAAGCTGATGTGCATATCTCCTCTGAGCTCACTCAGGGGAGCTGCCTGGAAGGTGCATCCAAACCCAGGTCTCACCTAGTCCTCTGGCTTCCACAGGACGCTGAACTTTGTGGAGTCATTGAAACGTTCTCAGAATTGAGCACTACCCTGCTCTGCTTCACAGGAGAAACCTATGGTGTGATGAAGTTGGCAGAATGGACTGCTTGTCTTGAATTCTGAACCCTTGACATTGTTACAGAACTTAGAAATGCCTATGGAGATTCAAATCTGCTCAGAAACCATGGCCTGCTTTCAGATGTATGGGCTATGTCCTGAGGAGGGAGATTTTTATCTTTACTTGAAAGTCCCTAAGGACGTTCCTGTCATGGGGGCAGACCTAACAGCCTCACCTTGAGCACGTGTGGGAAAACCACAGAGAGTGAAGAACTCCCAGAGCAATGGCTCACTTAGGGATATTTTTGGTCCTGCATCGGTGGATGATCTGAATGACTTCCTTTTTTTTCAACTGGTTTCTTCCTAGCCCTTTACCTTGAACCTTCTATGCAAAAATTCTGGTTGACTCTTTTGTCTAGTCACTGTATTTATCTTGAAAAGTTGACACTTTCCTCCCTGACTCTGCCTTACTACTCTAATTTAGATGAAAGAAAAGAATTATGAGAACGAAAACTAACTGCTATTGAACATAATATGTGATAGGAACTGTTCTATGGACTTCACATGTATTAACTTATTTACACTTTACAAGTGTTTAAGATAGATTCTATTACCTTGTCCACTTTGCACATGCTAAAACCGAGACACAAAGGAAGTTAAATAACTTTTTCAAGGTCACAGTTCAAATAAGCAGCAGAGCCAAGAACCTAACAGTACAAAGAAATATATAATCCAGTGAATGAGTTCCTAGCATTCAGAGCTGGGAAAGAAAATTCATATGTGAGTATAATCAGAAAAGCTTCTCTGAGAAATTTCAATATCTGCTAGATCTTAAACTGGCAAAAAGGAATGGGGATGTCATGAAAAAGAAAGAACCTAAATAAAGAGATGAAAGGTATATTAAGACTAGGAGGTAGGAGTCAGTAAGGATTGAGATGTAAATGTTTATTTGAATACTAGTTAGAAGCAGGGTAATAAAATAACAAAAGTTACTGATCATTAGCTCAAAATTTTAGACAGGAATGGGTAAGCTACATAAATCCATTCAGGGGCTTTAGTGGAGTGACACGACAAAAACCCTAGTTAATGAAGAATAATCTGACAGCTGTGGAAAGAAAAAGAAGAGAAAAAATCTTCATTCATAAGTGGATGACAGGACTTGAAAGAGTATAGCTACAAGAAAAATGCAAAGGATTAAATTCCTGAGACATTACTCTAAAAGAACAGACGGAATCCAGAAACGTTAAATAGTGAGTGAAGAGTAAAGTTAAGATGCTTCCACTATTTTAAATTTGGTAAACAGGAAAAGTAAAGTACTGTTTGCAAGAGAAAAGCTTGAAAATTATGGTTAACATATAGGTTAGAAAATCATTAATTTGCTTTTGGTATCACATGCCTTTAAAGTCCTGTATGATTGATTTTATCTATGAACCATTTTTTATAGAATATAGGAAAAAAGAAACATTAATTATAAGACTATGGCTGTAAAGTCAACTTGTCCACTAGTAATGTAATTGTTTATTTAACATCCAGTCATTGAACACTTACTCTATGTCAGATGCTAGATTACTTGCTGAGCATACACTATTGAACAAGGTCCCAACTGACTCTGCCTTCAGGGGTAGGATGGATGTTGAGTGAATTAGGATGACAAAAGAGGAAGTATTTGGTATTATGGGGTCAATGGAGTTAAGCTGATACTGCCATGAGGAATTATATTTAAATGAATGTTACAAGAAGAGAAAATTTGAAGACTATCTGGATTGGGGAGTTGAGAAAAAGGGAGGAGTTGATGACATCTCTCCACTGTCAAGGTTAAGATGGATCCATTTGAAAAGACACTCAGGAAAACCAGGTTTGAACAGGAAGCACAATGGTGAGTTATAAGAAAGCAGTCTTTCTCAGTACTGTCTGTTCAAAGTAGAAAAATAGAAAAATATTATATAAATATATAGATGCATTATACTGTATGTTACTTTAAACTTTGGGTAAAATTACATATTGTGAAGAAATGTGTTAAATTTTTTTCAAATTAATTCAAACTTTTAAAAGACTGAGATGGCAATATTGTACATACAAAAGAAGCTTGTGAAAAAAAAAGAAGAAGCTCACGGACTCAGAGAGAGCCTGATTCAAATCTTACATCTGACAAAGTCATAATTCTCTGAGTCTTAGCTTCAAAACTGAGGAAAATTAGAAGCTAATCGTTCTATTTTGCTAGGATTCTTAGGATATTTGGTGCAGCAATAATACAAATACAACATAAAAGCAGTATTTTTTTTATCTCTATGTGCATGAAATAATTCAGCTGATCTCAATATTGAATAAAGTGAGAATTACACCAGTGAAAATCTGAACCTAACAGGAAACTGTGTTCTTATAATACAAGGATATGTTCAACTATTTTCTTTTTGTATCACACACAGACAAAAGAAAAACTCCATAGAGAGTATAATGATAGCATATACACAGTAGGCAATTAATAAATACATATTGGTTGGATTTCTGTAATAGGTGAAATTTATAGACTACATTGTTAAAATAATCGAGAAGAGGGAAACCCTCTGTAGAGAGCAAGATGAGTTGTGAAACATCCAGTTTACACTGACAGAGATATTTGGAGATAGAATTTTAGTTTGGGATATTAGCATAAGCAAAGGAAAACTAGAGCTTTAATTGGGATTGTAGGACAAATGAAGGGGTAAAGACAGTGGAGAATGCTCCAATTGGAGTGAAAGATATGAAAATATTATCCAATCAATCTCTAAAGGCCTTCTTTTTAAAACATAATTTATATGAGATGATAGACATTCACTAAACTTACTGTGGTAACCATTCCATGGTGTATATAAGTCAAATCATTATGCTGTACACCTTAACTTATACAGTATTGTACGTCAATTATATCTCAACAAAACTGGAACAAAACATAAAATAATATAACTTTTAAAAATTAAAAAAATAAAATTTAAAAATTGGGATACATCATATTTAAAAATTGACTTTAGTTTAAATTACATCAAGTCTGATAGCATTTTTCTCCAGAAAAGTTAATTCTACTGAAATGGTCAGTGCTTCACTATACATATCTTATGAGAATATTTTTTCTGCCTTTATTCACCTTCACAGAAAAAATATCATCAAGATTTCATTATTAAAATTTAACAAGGAATTAAAAACCTGTGCACATAAGAATGTAATAGTATATATTTTCTTTCAAGTAGTTTCATTAATATTTCTTTTTAGCTAATTAAAAAGCTGACTGTTCAAAAGGATATCAAACTGTTGAAATGTTTTTGGAAACTTTATTGGCCATATTCATAGCCCCTGTGATCTCAGAGTCTGTATCATATCAAAAGGATAGATGTCCAGAACTTTAATTAGATTCTTTGAGGAAAACTTATATTTCTAGCAATGATAAATGGTTGTACATATAGTTTTGAAGGTGTTCCACATGGGCAACTTTTCTACAAGGAGAATATCTAATTACGTAAGTATATAGCAAAACTTCAGAAAAGTTTTCCATACTCCAGCTTAAATAGAGCTAAAGATAACCAGTTTCATGAAACCTGTAGTTTGTAATATATTCTGCATACTGATGTCATTACATTGTATAGCTGCAATGAAACCAAGACATGTATTAATCCCCATCACACACATTCTGGCTCAGTCTTTCTGCTAAGCTGTGACCTTTGAGACTACTCAAAATTCAGAATTTAAAAGACTTAGTTATTTGAAAGAAGTTATGGATTTGGCATTGTTCCCTAGGGTAGATGGATGACAGACAGTTTAATAAGTATTTTTAAAATGATTTATAAGGTAAGTTGAAGAATTTCTATTTTAACATCAGTTTAGAGGATTTTTTAAAATTACGTCACCTTATCCTCCTTTTCTATAACTCATCCTTACCCCATTCCAAAAAGTATCTATTTGCACCATGCATTGGACTGAAGGCATCAGGACAAATGCATTCCTTATGGCTCCTACTGTTGAGAACTCACAGTTTGGAAGGGTGGTCCATAAGCCATGCTCTCAGTTAATACTGCTGTTCTATAAAAATCAGTCAAGGTGTTTCATTACTAAAAATATATTATGATAGTCTTTTCACAGTTAGCAGGAAATTAAGTTGATTGGCCAAATTTAAGTAGCTCTCTGACACACTTTTCTTAAACCTTTGGCATATGTCAATAGTTACCTGTTAGCAAGAGCTAGAAGATAATTTAATGAATGAATAAACTGCAAAAACCTATTAATGTCACAATTCCTGGCCTGTGGTTTGCATTAATTAAATATGTGTTAAATGAAAAAATGGGAAAAGTTTAAAAGAATCATGTTTAGCTGCACTATTTTTTTTTTAATTTTTCAGTGAGTCCACATGCTTCTGGTACATTCCACAAATATTAATTCAATAAAGAAATCTGTTCAATAAATACATTCCTAGCCCAGTGTTCAGCACTGGGTTTTTGGCAAACCATGGCCTCATGAAGTTTATAGTCTAGTGCACCACTTCTCAAATTTTAACATGTGTATGAATCACTGGGTCATCGTTAAAAAGTGTACTGATTCTGTAGGTCTGAGATCAAACCAAATATTCTGCGGTTCTAACAAGATTCCAGGTGATGACAGTGATGCTATATAGATGGACCACACATTAAATAGAAGGGGTCTAGTAGATGATACTGACACTAATCATATAACTAAACAAAATGTAAAATTACAGTTATGACAACATGCTTCAAAGGAAACATGTAACAGGAAATTTGTCCTGACAGGGTAAAACAGGGAAGTCATTCCTAAGGAAGTGAAAAATGAGTTGCCATCTGAAAGGTAGGAGAAGTTATCTCAGAAAAAGGCAAAGGAAAGAGGATCCATGGAGAGAAGAGAGAAACAGAGAGAAGTCAGGCTTTCCTGGCAACAGTACAATCACAAATACTCTCAAATGCATCCATACACACTCAAATATAGAGGATGGTCAAATTAGTCACTTTGTCACCTGATAACTTCTCAGGGCATAATCTCGAGATTGATGGTTCAATGCGGAATTACATAATGCTTTACATGTCTAGACTTCGATCCATTTTAAATGAATATTTGCCTTCTGAACTAAATATTGTGTCTGGATTCTCAATCCACTTATCAGCACAGACTCTGTGCTGTGAAGTTGTTAAGAAACAGAGTATTGAGTAATGGAATATGTGTGAATAGAGGAGATTTAAATCTAGGTTTTCCAAGTGCTGACTTGATCAAATTCTGGGCAAAAACAGAGCATAATTTCGCACATATGGCAGAATAAGCTCTCTGTAACATTGTACTTCACACCCCCTGTCTACATGAAACTGGATTTTCTAAAACCATCTTTACAAAAGCAGAATATTAAAATAAATTGCTATAAAATTTAAAATATATAATCAATACCAACTATCACAATGATATAAAAATACATGTTATGCCTGTCAAATTTAACTTCATATCATGCTATTTCGTAATAAGGTTTACTAATCTAAAATACGGTTTCTTAAAGTTTCTTATATATTTGACTGCATATTTTATGTAGCAAAACTGTCTGAAATTCATAGAATGGAGTTAATAATATTAACACCACAGGTTTATTAAACAAGGGTTTTTACTTTTAGATCCATCAACCAGTTATAGGATATATCTCTTCTCTAAATCTAGTGTGTTTTGATTTCTCACCAGGAAGAAAACTTTATCAGAGATGTAAAGTCAAATAGATGCTCGTCTAAACTCAAAATCTCACCCCTTCCCCCATGGAATCTCTTTAGTCTACTGAAATATGAAAGAAACATGTGACAGTAAAGGTATATCAAAATCTGAAATTTTCACATTTAGCCCAACATGATTCCAACAGTAAAATACCTATTTTTGCTTATGGAAATGTTTCAGTGTTTCTTGTCTTGTTGCCTTATTGATCACCTCACCAACAACTAGTAGAGACTGGGAGAGTTGCTTGTCAAGAAAGGAGAGAACTGAGACAAAAATGTGAGAAATATGAGAGAGAAAGAGCAAGGGAATTGGTGGAAAGAAGCAGCCAGGGAGCCAGAGTGGAGATACAAAGAGGAGAACAAATGTCAAAAGAGGAAAAAATTACAACTGGAGAAATTAAGCCCTCAAACCCATGGGCAATTTAGGGGTAGACTTGCCCGTGGTAACATGTAGACAGATGTCAGTGGCTGACTCATGAGGAGTTTAGTTCTTTCTCAGTCTTGGGAAGATGAGACAGTTCATTGGTCCAGTCAGTACAAGGAGAAAAAGGTCTGTTCCACCCAATAACTCAGGCCACAGACCCCTTCTGTTTGGTGGCTCCAACAGGCTCTCAGTCTTTGTGGTCACCTGCATCCAGCCAATCAATGAAAAAGAGAGTGGAAGTCACCACTGGAGGTTTTCTTGGACGTGGCCTGGAAATGACACACATTATTTTGTTCATATGACATTGGTCAAACCTAACTTCAAGGGAAGAGGGGAAATGTAGTCTCGTTGTGGGCTTGGGAAGAAGAAAGAGTAGATTTTAGTAAACAGCTAGTGGTTTACTCCAGGTTAAAATGAATTACAGAGGTCAACTCCAGGTTAAAATGAATTACAGGGCTTCCTGGTGGCGTAGTGGTTGGGAGTCCGCCTGCCGATGCAGGGGACGTGGGTTCGTGCCCCGGTCCAGGAAGATCCCACGTGCTGCAGAGCGGCTGGGCCCGTGGGCCGTGACCTCTGGGCCTGCACATCCGGAGCCTGTGCTCTGCGGCGGGAGAGGCCACGGCAGTGGGAGGCCCGCGTACCGCAAAAAAAAAAAAAAATTAATTACAGAGGTCATAAGCATGGCATTAGTGAGTAGTTCCAGGTGACACCACATGACTATGACAGATAGATAGATAGATATGATGTATAAGCTATTCCTTTCTAAAAATTGGGGACCCTATTTAGTATGGTATAATCTATTCCAGTTTATTGTATCAGCTTTAAAATAAAGCTATTTAAACATAATTAAGAAGAGATATTTTGGATCTCCCATAAATACAGCTTGTCTTTAAGAAGACAAGGAAGACTTTAAGAAGACAAGGAAGTCTTCTTGACCGAACACTACCCTATTGTTTTGTTTCTTTCTCACACTTTTGATTTTTTTTCAAAGATTTGGTAATAAACAGTACTAGCTTCTTTAATTGCAAAAGGAGAGCCAGCTATAGATAATCTTATTTGATGACCCAAAGATTTGGTTACAGCCTTTGAGCTATCAGGGCATTGAGCGATGGAGCCTATTTTCACCCATTTGCTTTGCAGGAATTGTGTTAACAGAGGATTTTGATGTACCTTTGCTGGATGTGAGGGAGTCACATTAAAGTTTCAACTGACATACTCCAGCACTTAAATGTCAGGAAGCACAGATGCATCTGGAGCTTTTAAACCTGATCTGCACTGCCAATGTGCCAACAGTATATTCTGCCAATATTAAAAATGCCTCTGACTGAGTATTAAGGGACTCAGTTTGGTCTGTTGTTTTATTGATGAGACAAGGATAAATTGGGAGAAGATGCTACAATATGAAAAGTGGACCTAGAGAAATTCTGAGAAACTTACTCCTTTGAGTTAAGGGTAGACTATGTATCCTACCCACATGAAGCTGGCTGACATGCAGAAGCCCATAACAACTCCTGGTGAAAGACTTCTCAAAAGAATTGTTTGTGAGCATGTGTCAAAGTTTTAGTTCAAGCTTATAATTAAAGGAAATGCTCCTGAGAAAAGCTAATTCAAAGATTTCCTCTTGGCAGAGAAATATTATAGAAAAAAAAATGTTGGCTAGGTACTCATTTTCAGACTTGATAACACAAAATATTTCTGATTAGGATTATTTGCATAGTCACAAAGCTGGCTAAAGATTGATGTCTTTTAAAGTGAGCTGGGTGTGTGAATCTCACTTCCCAGAAAGCACTTGATTCCAATAATGTCAAATGTTGCTCAAGCGTTTTACCAGGAATGCTAGGCTTTCCAGGTAGGACTCTCAAGCTCATCAAAAGTTCTTGCCTAGACAATTTCTCTCAGACTTGGGGGAATGTCCTCATTCCCTGTAAGTCAAGCTAATAGTGATCCCTCTTTACGCTATCTCAGGTTGTCCACAGATACAAAATGGCCACACTGAGTCAAGTGATCCTGCTATTTCTGTTAGGATCCCAATAAGTGATCACAATGTGACGAGAAGCCTTAAATTAAAGTCAAAGTGCAGAACAATCAAACACTCTCCATGGAGAATCATCCCTGAGCACATCTTAGTAGGCCTGTTAACTAGAATAGTGAAGAAGTCGGGGCTGTGTTAAAACCCTGAGATTATCACCAAACTATAAACCCAGCTCATAACCAACACCGAATCGTAGATGGGGCTCAGTGGGAAACAAAACCTTTTTAAAAGCCAAATTATTTCAGGACACCACTTTAAGAAGACAAGGAAGTGTCAGATGCATTTGTCTTTTCACCAAGGTGGTTAAAGTACACGAGTGATATGCATTCACTAATTCAACAGATCTATATGGACCACAGGTGGTGAGATACAGGAATGAGGCGGGTCGGCAAGGCCTTTGCCCTCAGGAGTGGAATACAGTATTCCACTGTATTTCTCAGTGTGGAATATGGATGGTGAGACGCAAAGACAATGCCATGTGGGAAATGGTCCCTCATTTGGGGGAGTTAGGGAGCTGTGATCCTTAACATCGGTAACCAGACTAGTTTACAGTAGAATTTCTCAACCTCAGCACTACCAACATTGTGGAAGGTCAGGGAGGACAACCTGTGCCCTGTTGGATGCTCAGCAGCATCCCTGGCCTCTACCCATTAGTTACCAGTAGCACCTCCCAGCTGTGACAACAAAAACCATCTACAGACATTACTAAATGCCCCCTGGGGGGCAAAGTCACTTCTACTTGAAAGCCACTGCTTTCAAGGCTTATTATGGAAGGCTTCTCGGGGCACAAAGCATTTAAGTTAAAACCTGAGTGTTCTAGGCAGAGAGAACTACATGCAAACAGCCAGGGAAGGTAAGACAGAGTGAACCGTGTGATAAAGGTACATGCTTTGTCATGTCGGCTATTAAAGCATGAGAGGAGAAAGGGTGAAAGCTGGAGATGAAACACCTGCAAAAGCCAGCTCAAGAATGTCTGTGTAAGTCACATTAGGAATTTAAACTGTATGCTAAGGGTGGCAATAAATTATGGAAAGGATTTTTAACAGTGATGCTAGTAACACAAGCAGATTGTATTTTAACCTCATTGTGCTGAATTCAGGGCTTTGAACGAATTGCAGGCAAATGAGACTATAGGAGGTGAAGCTTAATAAGGGAATTGAGGAGGTAAATAAATATGAACTAATGATGGTCCAGGACAGGGAAGGAGACACATAGATACATTTGAGCAAAATTCTACAGTAGAATTGATAGGACTTGAATTTTATTAATATGGTATATGAGGAAAAGGAAGAGACAAGATGACAAAAGTTTTGTCCGACCAATGGGCATATGATGAATGGTGCCATGTGTTGAGGCTAGAGACAGTAGGTGTGTGTGTGTGTGTGTGTGTGTGTGTGTGTGTGTGTGTGTTTATACATATATTCTTGTAAGAAGATGGGGATTTGTTGATAACAGTTTTGGACACGGTATAATATGAAGTGTCTCTGAGAAATCCATATGGATTGGGCAGTAATATATATAGGTGTGGAGTTTTGGAGAAAAATTCGGGCTGAAAAAAATTAGACTTATTCTTCAGTTTTTAAGTTAAAATCTTGGAATTCTAATGTGTTATTCCAGGTCTTTCAAAAGGCAGGTGCTGGGAAGAGATTAAACCCACAAGGTTTCATTGGGGAAAATGAGCGTGTGAGAGAAAACAAAAAGGCAGTTACTTGAGGATGGGAGAGCCGTCAGACTGCCAAGCAAGTCTGATCCCAAGGGAAGAGAGGGAGATAAAGTTGGATGAAAGGAACCCAAAATTCTGTGGAGTCTAAGAAAAATTCAGTAACATTATCAGAGAGAGCTAGAGCCCCAAACAGCCATCAGAGGAATCCCAGTCTCCCAGATATACGAGCTGCCTTGGTATTCGTGCCACACCTGATTACTGTCTGCGAGCAGAGTTGTCAATGGACTTCAGAGCACAGCAGTTGGGGCCCGTGTTAGTTTCCTAAGACTGTTGTAATAAATTACCACAGTCTTGGAGGCTTCAAATAACAAATTGATTGTTTTATAGTCCTGTACACCAGAAGTCCAAAATAAGTATTAACTGTGCCAAAATCAAGGTGTCTCCTGCCCACGGCCCCTCTGGAAGCTCTAGGAGAGAATCTATTCCTTGCCTCTTCCAAGTGTTGACGTCTTGATTTGTGGCTTCATCTCTCCAATCTCTGCCCCAGTGGTCACGCTGCCTCTACCTTCCTCTTATAAGGATTCATGTGGGCTATTTTGAGTTGAATTGTGTCCCTCAAAGTTCACATGTTGAAGTACTAACCCCTAGTACCTAGGGATGTATATTTGAAAATAGGGTCTTTGCAGAGATAACTGATTTAAAATGAGATAATTAAGGGGATCCCTGATCCAAAATAACTAATTTCCTTATAAAAAGGGTAAATTTGGACCCAGACACAAAGAGAGGAAAGACAAAGAGAGAAGACGGCTATCTTTAAGCCACAGAGAGAGGCCTGGGACAGATCCTTCCTTCACAGCCCTCAGAAGAGATCACCATGCCAACATCTTGATCTCAGACTTCTAGTCTCCAAAACTGCAAGACAATAAATTTTGGTTGCTTAAGCCACTTCATTACAGCAGTCCTAGCAAAGTTATTTAAGGATCCATCCAGATAAATATCCAGTATAATACACTAAGAGCTGCTTCTCAAAAGATATTCTCTGCTGTTGATGGCATGGCCTTATTACAGAACCCCAGGAGCCTGCATTGTGATTCTCCCACTGGAACTTGTTGCATTTTTATCACCACTGACACCTCCAACACTCTAGAGGGTGCTGGATCTTATGGCTCAGATGGCAGGGCTGACTGCACCACGGCCTGGACCTGCTGCAGAAATCCTTCCTTCTCTGGGCCTTACTCAAAGCTGGTGTCCTTCCATGTCACCTGGAATATAGACTGGAGGAATATTACTTGGTGTGGAACATGTTGCTTCTAGAACCCAAAAAGCCATCTCAAGAAAGAGTACATAACAAGCTTACTCTAACAGAGGGGTTTGATGAGACTCTGGGTCAACTCAGACCCTGTGTCCAAAAGTCTTAGAACTGTCTGGTTATTCCTCTTTTCCCACAGTGTACAGGGACCCGATTAAATGGCCATATGTCCCTTTGGGGAAGAATTGGAAAATCACCAGAGTATATATTATATTTTTCATCTGATGTTGTAGGGTCTTTCCCATCAAGGGTCTCATTCAATGGGTTCCAGTTATGAAAAACTGGCTCAGGTCTGGCAATTGCACAAGAAGTCAGGAGGCTTTGTTAGGGTCATGTCCTTCAGTCTCCAGCTCCTTCACTCTTGCATTTTCAGTTGTAGAGATTCAACACCCCTGTCATCTGCCTGTTTATTTTGTCCCTATTAACCATCTCTGCAACCCCTGGCAGGTTAAGTACCATAGGTTGCTGCTCTTACCTTGACAATTTTCATTGTAATTGTGGCCTCCTGGTATCTGGAAATAAAGTGCCACCACCTGGCTTCTATTGCTGGTGACCCATCATCCCCATGCAGCCCCAGTCTGTGACTCTCTTTTGCCAACATCACTGTTCACTATCAAACTTCTGGGTGCATTCCATGGCCTCAGTGAATGGTGCATCCTCTGGGATCTTCAGACCCTACCTAATACATCCATTTCAGCATGGCCACCTGCCTCAGCCTCTTCATTTCTTGTCTGTCAAGGTACCTTAGGCATTTCCAATAACACTGTCCTATCCCCCGTGGTCTTTGCCCACGTCTTAAATCGTCTGTCCCAAGATAGTGCTCCCAAGCCAATGAAGTCTTGTTCACCAGACTTACCTATCCCAAGGGCCCTCTTCAGGCTCCATCCAGTTCACACAGATGAGACTTTGCAATTCTTCAGGTATGTAGACTCTTTCCTCCCTTACCAGGTCCAGCATACTCACAGCTGGGTTGTGCTAAGGTCTAACCCTACTTTTCGACCTGGCAGCTAGGAAAAGAGGTGTGAAGGAGGCTTCTGTTGACTTGAGGGGGAGCCTTCTGCAGCCCCTTCATGCGCAGTGCAAGTGCCAACCCTCACTAGGGAAGGTGAAACTCCAGGCATTTGGGGCTGTAGAGGCAACATCCTCAGGGGCATCTATCCAGACGTTCTCATCCTAGTTTTCAGGATTTCAGGATTTTTGCCAGAGACCTGGCGTTCTTAATAACAGATTTATTTTACTTTCTTAATTCAAAGTCTCTGGTGCTATACAGTTCTCATAATTAGGCCTTTAACCTCCCATTTAACTTTGTGCCCCCGCTTCCACTATAGGTGATAAGGACCTGTTTATATGCCACCACCAAGGCTCTCTGGCTCTCATGCTTAGCCATTAAGCACTTATTAACAAGTCTCCGTCTTTCATCATTCTGCATGATATCAGTACAACTTAGCAGTCACCAGCCAATTGCACTGTCTTGTAAGCATCGTTCCCCCATATTTTCCAAAATGTCTGCAGCACCGTACTTGCTGCAGACTTCCTCTATACCAGGACATCACCTCCAATGAGAGTTAGCATGTGAGCTGCTAACTTGTGCCAGAAACCATGTGCCCCACCTACCAACAAAGACAGTGTCCTATTTGCCTATCAGGTGGTGGGAGAGTCAATCCCAACCCCTATATTACATCACATTTTCCTAGACCACGCCTAGTCACACTCACAGTAGTCTGGGTCCACTGAGGAGCAGATGTCAAGACAGGGTTAAACATGTGGTGATTTTACTAAGGAAAATGTCTTTGTATGATAAAATAGGGAGGACGCTGGGTAAGACTGGGAGAACTCTCAGGTCATGAGAAACTTGAGAGAAAGACTTGAGAGAAAGAGAGACAGAAGAGACTTGAGAGAAAGAGAGACAGAAGTTCAGGGTGGAAGCACTCTAGGCTGCCGTGGGATCTAAGGAAGCTTCACCAAAACTGTTAGGGAATCCTGGAGCCACAGGTGACAATCAGAGGACTCTGATGTCCACCAGGGACAGGTCTGCCTTAAGTACATATGTAGCAGGCAGTCACTGCTGGGAGCATAGCCCTGTCACAAGTGCGAGTACCGAAGTCGGAAGCACAGCAGCTGGGGCCCTTGATCAATTATGCTCCCTGCAGTGAGAGACTTGGGAGGCACGTTCTCATTCCTCCACAACCAGGAACATAAACTAATCTGATAAATTATCTGGATAGTAAATCTTCACCAATCCTCTGAGGTCCAGAATTCAGTCATTTAATACTGGTCCTACTAACACATACGAAATGCTATCTAGCAAAGTCCATATGA
Source organism: Orcinus orca (assembly GCF_937001465.1). Lineage (NCBI taxonomy): Eukaryota > Metazoa > Chordata > Mammalia > Artiodactyla > Delphinidae > Orcinus > Orcinus orca. The sequence goes on along the minus strand of NC_064573.1, from coordinate 8,734,412 downwards.
TGCATCTGATAAACAAATGAGTAAATGATCAATTTAAAGAACAAATATACAAAAGGGGGATCCATTGTCCTTCTTTTCCTTTTTCACTGCTATAAACCAATAAGGCTCTTACTTCCTATCTCAGCTGGTGAGTGAAGCAAATATTGTCTCTCTATGTCCATCATCACTGCAATCAAGTGTGCCCTGTGTAGGGCTAAAACTGCTGTCATCCTTAAAACTACTGTTAATACATCATCCCACTATTAGGAAATATCTGTGGTCATATTGTTTTCCAATAAATAGAGTCCAAACATCCTGACCTGGCCTTCATAGCCCTCTATCCTGTGCCTTCACAACCCTTTGAGTCTTATCAGCAATTTCCGACCTTTAGTGGTTATTATATTCCTTGCTATACTCTTACCACCTTTAATTTTTAGTTTCTAGACTTTGGTTAATGCTGTTTAGTCCCTTGAAATGTATTCTTTCCATCATTTGTTAAAATTGTACTTCATCTAAAAATTCCAACATGAACAATGGTCATGGGAATTCCTCTGATCTCCTCATGATGAAATGATCCTTGGTATTTCTAAACCCATGGACACTTTCAGTTTTCTCTTTATATTTGAAATGCAGCCTCGTATTATAACTTCTTATTTATGAATTTTGTGACACCCTTCTGGATCGCAACCCGCAGTTCACAGCAATGGTCACAGACTTCAACACAATGACTTATGGATATAGGGGCTCAGTAAATATCGGTGACGTTAATTACCTAAGAATGAATTTGGTTTCAGTTCGGCTATCCAAAATATGTCCTTTGTTGTTTTGTTGCTCTTGAATTTTTTTCACTCATCAACATTACACCAAAAAGGAAAGAAAAATGAAATTATATCCATTTAATATTGCAAAATTGTATTTTTTTCAAATCTGGCATTCAAGGAAGTAGAATCATTTTATACAAAAGGCATCTCTTTTCTTTCCAGTCAATAATACATGTATTGAAAGCAAGAGATACAAAAGCAAAATTCATGTTACTTTTGGCATAATTTTTATTCAAGTATAGAATTTCCATTCTCTTACAACATTCTTTTCACTCTCTTCAAACTCTGAACAGTGCATAATAGAAGTATTTTTAAATGAAGCTCTTATGTTTTCCTTTTAAATTAAATCTATGCCATTTTTTTTTAAATTGTGCTACTCACAGTATTATGTCAACACTGAAAAACTGTAAATACCCTCTGAACCCAGAAGAAAAGAATACACCACATCTCTCCAGCACAGAGGTCTGTATTGAACAAGAATAACAATTTTACTTCAAAATGAAGGGGTAAAAAGAATGATTTTTAAAATACAAACATGCCTAGCTTAAAGACAAAAATTCTTAAAAGGAATTAATCTAAAATCCAAGTTCCTTCATAATAAGCCTCCTTGGCAAAAAAAGGCTTTATTCTTTTCTTTTTATTCCATCGATAAAAAGCATGCAATTAAAAAAGTCTACAAGATTCCAGCTTTTGATCTGATGCAGTAATTCTCATCCTAAACTACTTCCTAACTAACTCTTCTTTGTTTAAACTGAAAATAAAATTTTCTTGCAGCAGACTTTCTGATTTTCACAATTCTCAGCTTTGAGGACCACAGATAAGTCTCATCATAAGCTGGTTTGAAATGAAGGTTAATGTGTTAATGACTGTTATGGGTTGAATCTTGTCTCCCAGATCCATATGTTGAAGTCCTCATCCCCAGAACCTCACAATGTGACCTTGTTTTTAAGTAGGGTAGCTGTGGATGTAATTAGTTAGGCTAAGATGAGGTCATACTGGAGTAGAGTGAGCCCCTAACCCAAAATGACTGATGTACTCACAAAAAGGGAAATTTGGACACAGACACACACAGGGAAAAAAACCATATGAAGACTGGTGCTATGATGCCATAAATCAAAGAACGTCATAGAATACTGGCCAACCAGCAGAAGCTAGGAGCGAGGCATGGAACAGGTCCTTCCCTAAGCCTTCAGAGTAGCATGGCCCTACCCACACTTTGATTTTAAACGTCTAGCCTCCAAATTGTGAGACAATAAATTTCTGTTGTTCAAGCCACTCAGTTTGGTAACTTTGTTACAGCAGCCCTGGGAAACTAATAGTGACCTAATGTGAAGTTATTATTTAAAGTAGTTTTACTATATGAATATAGTCTCAGAAATATGTCAAATTATAAGCAAAATTCCTTTAAAACAGTTAAAAGGTCCTCAATATCAAAAAGGTCAAATAAAGCTCTGAGCGAGTTAGCCAACCTATAGTCAGAGTCCAGAATAAGGGGCTTTTGCTGTACTAGTAAAAATGTTAGGATAATTCAGGAAGAGTGCCATTGAAGTGCTAGTATTTTTCACCCTCTCTGAAGAAAATCTTACCATTAACTGTGAAGCAGCTCCGAGTACTGACATCAAGTCAACTGATACCTGAGTATTCTTTAGCCTAGGGCCAGCCCTATCATCCAGACCCACCCAATAAAAGTGCAATTTATGTGCATGAACTGACTCATGATAACAGTTCTCTTGTGATCTGATACTGTTTAGTAAAAAAAGCAATTACTATCATATGCTCTCCGTGTTTGTCAATTCCCAACTGCATACCTTTTGTATTCACAGAGAGGCGCACTGGATCTCTAACAGGACTTCCCTTTTTCGTTTTCTATCAAGAAAAATATTTCTTCACTTTTGTTCAAGTCTAATATCTCAACATTCCTGGTATATTGCCACATAAGACAGGAAGGGGAAAAAAAGGCAAACTACAAAACAACCTATTAAGACACCATAAGGCAAATAAATGTGGTGCAGGCAAACACGTACACACGCACACATTCATATACTAATTCAAGAGTCTTGGAGTATTTGGAAGACAAAGGGTAAGGAAAAGATACATTCATAATAACTCCTTATGTCTTTAGATCAAGACCATTTTAGTTACTATAAAGATTTTTGATAGCACAACAATGTACCCTGAAAGGTGCTCTTTTATCTGCAATTCTTAGAAAATCAGAAATGTAGTTTTGAACCATTTATTGTCCTTTATACTTTTCTGCATTTTTATTACAACAATCATTATAACACAGTTTCAAAATGTCTAACACATGCAATTAGTCTCAAAGAGAAAGAAGAGTAAATAAGGCAGACAAAACTATTTGAAGAAATAATGCCTGAAAATGTCTAAAATTTGTTGAAAGATATACATTCATAGATTTAAGAATCTCAGTAGCCTCCAAGAAGACTCTATATTAGGAAAGCTGTGCTGAGACATATCATAGAAAAACTGATGAAAACCAAAGATGCAGAAAAATTCCTGAGAACAATGAACATATTACAAACAAGGGAAAAACATTTCTAAAGTGCTGAAACAAAAGCAAGCAGACCCTTCTCTATACCAGCTGCAGTCACAGATTTCCTAATCTGAAAGTTTGAATTAATTTATACAGAAATATATTGATGGAAATGGACTGCACGTATGCCAAAGCCGTAGGTTTTAAGGATACTCAGAGACTTATGTTCCCCAGGAGGAGTCTGAAAGTGTATTATCACAGTCCCCAAATGTTAATAACCGTTCTCTTTAGAAAGCTTGGAAAAGCATGTATTTTGAATGTACAAGCACGAACTCTATTAGACAATATTATAATAGCATCTCATTTATCTGTTAGCTTTCACCGTGTCCATTTGGATCAGAATATCATTAGACTAATACTTTCAGTGAAATGGAAAAGTTTATAAGATCCTAAGATAGGAGAATTTTAGTGGGGAATCCCGAAGTATCAGGGGAAGAATGTGAGGCCCAGATACCAGAGAATCCTAGTAGAGAAGACTTCAAAAGAAGTAGGTGGCAAAGATGAAATCTGCCTATTCACATTATAAGTAGGGCTCACTGCAGCAATATATTCTTTTGATATATGTTTGCAGCTGCAAAGGTAAGTGAAGTACTATTGAGAGAGAGTGAGAGGCCTCATCCCTTTCTAGGTTGGCTGGGGGTAAATGGATTCAAATCTGAACAGACTGGAAGTAGAAGGGAACACAAGAGTCTCACACTGAGACCCAAATTTGTGCTAAAAGAGAAAAGAGCTGCAGAATCTGCTCCCTCCAGTCAACGTTTGGCTGACTTGAAAATAGCAAAGGTTACAGCAATGTTAAATCCACGGTTTTAACAGAGCTATTACACATTGGGGAAAACTTCTATTAAGGCATAAATGATAATAAATATGATAATAAATCTTAAAAATAAGGTAACTGTAATATGTTTCACATGCTCTTTCAATGCAGTTTCCTCATATAGTTTTATTTTCATTTAGCTGTTCAAATGAAAAAAAAAAAACCAATTAACCTTTTTTTTTTTTTGCGGTACGCGGGCCTCTCACTGTTGTGGCCTCTCCCATTGCAGAGCACAGGCTCCGGACATGTAGGCTCCGCGGCATGTGGGATCATCCCGGACCGGGGCATGCACCCGTGTCCCCTGCATCGGCAGGCGGACTCTCAACGACTGCGCCACCAGGGAAGCCCCTCAATTAACCTTTTTTGTCTGTTTGTTTAAAGCAGATAACTTTTTCAAAGTGCAAACAGCTGCAGTGAATGTAAATAACAAACATTGGTCCCAAGTACCGCCAGTTTGAACCCCATACTTAAAGGCACAGGAGAAGACCCTTTTCCTTTCATGGATGGCTTTTGCTAGATGAAACATAAGGAACATTTTATCATATAGTCACTAAACATGCACGTCTCCACAGTTGCATATGTTGCTGTAATTTTCACCATCTAGTCCACCTGTAAATGGAAGCATTTCCATACTGATTGTCCAAAGGTAAAATGTAAATTATCTAAATAAAATTGAGCATGGTAGAGAAAATGCTGAAGTTCTAAGGCACAGGCCTTTATTGAAATATGAAGACTCTAATTTCTCTTTTTTTTTTTAATTAATATGTGAGAACACCAGCCAAGAATAAATATTTCAATTTCTTAAAACTGATGAAACTCAGAGAGGTAATATTTTATACTTGAGAATCTCTGTTTATAATAAAATAAATAATAGCACTAGAACTAGCTTTTTGAGATGTGAATTCTTAAAAGATTAGACCATTTCTGCCTGGGCATAGAGGTAAATTGACATTTTGAAAACCAGAAAGAGTATCTAGTCAACAGGACTTTCAAAATTAATGAGACTTTCTGAGCTATCATTGGATAGTGTAGTTAGGAACAAAACAAAGACACAGCTAAACAACTGTTCCCTGAGTTCTAAAATAAGGAATCACTCTCTGATAAAGTCAATGATACTAAGCATGATTACTACATTTGAATCTATAATTTTATTAGAATGATATTATGTCAGGATAACCTGCTTCACTCCAATGTCCCACCTCAATAACTTTATTTTTTGGTTTAGTTGTTTGTTTTCCACATCAAATAGAGTCAGAAAGAGACTTTAAGACAATATAAAGATATTTAAAGTTGTAATTATCAAGGAGCCAAACTTCCCTACACGAAATTATGAAGTAGGAAAATGTGACCTTCAGCCTTCCCAATTCATTTTCTTTCCCTTATTTCTTTGTCAATCGCTTTTTTTTTTTTTTTTTTTTGCGGTACGCAGGCCTCTCACTGATGTGACCTCTCCCGTTGCGGAGCACAGGCTCCAGACGCACAGGCTCAGCGGCCATGGCTCACAGGCCCAGCCGCTCCGCGGCATGTGGGATCTTCCCGGAGCGGGGCACGAACCCGTGTCCCCTGCATCGGCAGGCGGACTCTCAACCACTGCACCACCAGGGAAGCCCCAATCTCATTTTTTAATTCACTATGTTCAGAGTGTCAAAAATATATATACATGTATATTACCTACACTACAAATGCATCCTAAGTGTAAAATGCTTAATATTTTGTCTTTCTCAAGTATGAAATCCTCAGAAAGGAGCACAACTATGAAAAGAGTGAATAAATAATTGTGGATCATCCAATTTAAGCCTTAGCAGATGAGAAATGCTGATAGAGAGCACCTTCCTAAATATCCCTTCTACAACACGTCACACCAATTTCTTACAAGGAAAGGAATCTTACTCATGGTGCTTATGAAAAGATTTTGAACTACCTTCATTAAGGAGTTTGAGCAAACTCCCTGGAATGGGTCATTCACTGATTCTCTCAACCATGGAAAGAGCTTCAACTAGCTGCCAGGACCTGCGTTTGATGGACTAGAGACAAAGGTGAATAACAAAATACTTTCCCTGAAGGACCTCATGGTCTATAGAGAAACAGACAGATAATGGCCTTACATTACAAATCTATGTTGCAAATATAGATATGTAGAGAGGCTGCTGGGAGAATACATTTTCAGGCAGAACAATTGCTACTCGATCTAGTTTCTCTAGATGTAAAAAGTAAGAATGGGTTATCACCTACAAAACATGGAATCATTATTCTTTTGTAGGTATTCTGTGTTTTCTCTCCGGGTGCTGTTGAGATTCTTTTTTCTCTGTTAAGTTCCACAGATTCACACTGTTTTACCTAGGTCTATATTTATTTTCATTCTTCTTATTCAGGATTACTGAATTTGAGAATTTGTATCTTTTATCAGTCCAGTGATATTCTCAGGATTCTTCTTTCAATACCCTCATGCCCACATTCTATTTTCTCCATACTTTTCTTCTACAACTTCTATCAGATGTTCATTGGAAATCCTTATTTTATTGTTCAAGATTCTCGAACTCCCTTTGAAATGTTTTTTGTATATGTTTATCCATGTATGCTAAATTCTGAGTTCTCATCATAATCTATTCAGCTCATTCTCTTCTCAGCTGTGTGTAATCTGATGATTGCCCATTCCAATATTTTGTTTCTCCCAGCTCCCCTTATCTCTAGACTACATACTCTTGAACTGATTTTAGGGATGATCTAGTTACAAGAAACAGAAACCCAACTGGCTTCTGTTCAGACTGAGATTTATTTGTGAGGAACCAGAGGAAGTCATGAAAGCCAGAGACAGGAAGTGCTCTCATGTTTCAGGTGAGACTGGATGCATACACTGGAAGGCCATCAATCTCTCATCTATGTGTGAATTTTACTTTTTCTATATAAGCTCCAATTTATCTACTTTGATATTAACAGAAGTCAGTGTCCTTTTAAGGCTAGCAACTGTAACAGATTCATTTATTTCTCATCTTAATTCTCAGAGTCTTTGGGAAATATGAAGACCTCTAAAAATGAGCAGAATTATAAAAATACTTAACAACTCTTTAGGCATAGACAATTGCTAATCAGAAGAAGATTCCAGAGGTCCGTCCCAGTGCCCGCAGCTGTGTTATGGGGTCTGGCAGGCCCTAGCAGCGGTAACTAGGTGGTGGTGGAGCATTAGCAGGCTCAAGGAGTTGGCATCTTTTACTCTATTCAACTATTTATGCGGAACATAATGGTTCTCATAAATGTCCCTTGCCTGAATTTTAATCAATCACATTTAGTAGAGGTTTAATTATTAATGTCACCAATATGACAATTAGACTGTGCTAAAAGTACCGCTCTGAAGGAGACTAGCCTCACAGTCCCTCCTCCTTGGGCAAGCACCCACGTGATCCACAACCTGGACTGAAATTAGTTAAGCCAATCATATTTCCTCTCCCAGGAATTGGGAATTGACAGTTAGAAACTCAAGTTAATAAGCTATTGATGCAGAACAATAGCTTATGAAGACATTTAACATTGATTCTTAGAAGTGAACCTGGTTCGAACTCAAGTACATAAAGGGACACAGGTAGGGTGAGATGAAATAAACACACAGAGAAGCAGAGACAAGACAGGGAGAATGAGAGAGAGCAAACCTTACTGTCTCATGGCTTCAGCAAATCCTGGTTCCAGTTGCTCTCCAAGCATGACTGTATTTCCTGTCTGTGAGCTCCTTAAGATCTTCTGATTCCTTATAACAGATACCCTTTCTTAAGATCGCTCAGTTAGATTTATCTTTATCATAATGAAATCATCCCTAAGAAAAAGCCCAGCAATATCTATTCTAGAGTTTTGGGAGGTGGAAGAAACCAAGTATTGGAATGGAATATAAACAGTGATTTGGAAGTGCTTCATCTAGGTTGCTGGTTCTTAGCTTTCGGTTCATAGGTTTCATTAACAGCCTTATCAAAGCTATGAACAAAAATCTAGGCGAGTTATGCTAATATCTACAATGAAATTCAATTATATTTTTTTAAAAAACACATGTTTTCAAACATGAGAAAAAGCATTTCAAAAATACTTACAAAGCGTTAGCTGGCATTTGAATTAAAAACAGATCTTATCAACCAAATGAGAAATGTTATATTTTACTAGAAGTTTTCTTTCATGAAGTTAAGACTATAGTGTTCTCGGCCCCACTGAAAATATTATTTAACAGAAATTAAATTATGTGTCATGGATTATTCAATTTGTTTGAAGATTTCACAAGATTTCACACATTTTCTCTTCTAAGCTTAAGAACAAAAAATAAGGCAATCTATGTTAAAGCATATAAAATCCCACGTGCACGCAGATCATGAAGCTTAGATACAAAGTAAAATGCCACAATATAATGCTTTTTTCATTTAAATGAAGATTCTATAGAACTGGCAGGGTTTTTTTTTTGTTGAAAAATACAAAATCTTTTATGTACAGGTGTTCTTTCAAAATGCCTTTCAAAAATGGGGTATACACAGAGTACAGTTGCAGGAATACCAAACAGCCAGCCTGCCCAAAAATATCCCTCCTGATGATCTGTTATTTCATCATCTGGGGTTCATTCTTTGTGAGCGGTCCCTCTGCAGGCATCTACTTTTAAAATGTCATTACTGTCGATCTAGAAGTGTAGAGAAATGGTAGTTTCGCATAATTGTTTTCCAAAGTTATGTTCTGTTAAAAGGGATTTTTTTTTTTTTTTGGTCCCATTAGGAGGCAAAATGTCAATAGCCATTGATTGACAGCCAGTGCAGCCTCTCAGAGACAAAGAGGCAGAAAATTCCCCCAGGGTCACGCATGAAAACAGCCTGAACTACAGAAGCAAACGGATCAGGGCTTTTCTGCAGGGTGTGTTAAAGCTGCAGAGATAAAGCAAGTGAAGGCAGGACAGCAATGTCCAGAAGCAACAGGGAAGAAAACAGTTGTGGGATGAGAGAAAGGACAATTGTAGTGAAAGCTTCTTGTTCAGTTTAATGAGAATCAACATGGGGCAGAACTGGCTGTGGCTCTGGGAAAAAATAAGGCCATTAGTTAGAGTTTTGAAGGAAATTAATTTTAAAAATTTGACACACGTAAGGCTTCATGGTAATTTTGAGGTTGCATCATCAGAGCAGCCAGGCCAAAAGATAAAAGCAGACATTAAAAAATCTCCACTGGGGGTGAAGTGCTGGATATAAAAAGAAAGATAATATTAAGTGAGAGCTCTTGACTGAGGACCTTGATAATAGGATTAAAAAAAAAAAAAGTTGAAATTAGTAGCCTGGGCTCATAGAGGTGCAATATGGACTTCAGAGAACAGGTTTGGGAGTCATATTGCCTGGGTTCGAATATTCTTCCTCCCATAGACTCACAATATGATCTTACGCTGTGGGGTGAATATTTCATTATTTGTAAATTGGGGAAAGTTGCCCTTAACTCACAGGAGACTGTAGAATATGTGAGTTAGTATGTGGAATGTACCTACAATATGTGTGCCCAGTACATCACACGTGATCAATAAATACTAGCTATGATTTTAGTTTTAGAGTGGTGTTTCATCATCTACTGTAAATATTGCTTAGAAAATATGAAGGTTGTAAAGGTATTTTGTGCACTAAATAGTTTACTTTGATTAGCAAAAAAAAAAAAAAAGTCTGCCAGGTTGGGTTGTGTGACTTTCTTATTTTAGTAATCAACACAGGAGGAAACATTTGCTCCTTCAATCAATGCTAAATTAACAACCCCATTGGCTGTTGACAAGCTGAATGACAGCCCAAAACCCCAAAGTCATTCTCAAATCTCTCAGGACTATGTTGATGGAAGCACTTCATTTCCATCATGACAAATGTCAGAAGAAATAGTCCAGTAAGTAAAATGGGAGAGATTCAATTACATAATTTTAGATGGAAAAATGACAGAAATTATCTGATCGAAGGTCATAATATTGAAGAGAAAAAAACTTGAGGAACAGGGCAGTTAAATGATGTGAATGAAGTCCCACAACTATTCAGCATTGCAGAGCCAAGACCCCATGCACCACGTCTGAGGACTTAAAGGGCTGGGTTCACACCTACGCACCAGGCAACCTCCGCTCCCTGACTGCATCAGATTACACACACTGAACATCACTGAGATATTTTTCTTCCTTGGTAAAAGATTTCATAAACAAAAATAATATATATAAAAAGGAACCATTTTTCAACTTCACTCTTTTGCCTAGAGGTGAATTGAGATCTCTCTTGGTGCAAAGGCAGGGGACTTAACATGACTGTTCTTAACTTGCAATTTGATAGAACGCTGAGCTCTTGTCCGAGTCTAAAGCAGTACCCCTCCCTTCTCTGTTCGCCTGTCATACTAGCTTCTCTTTAGTGTTCTTTTCTTAAGTTCACCAGGTTTCCTCATTAAGCCATGTTTCCTCTTCCTCAACTGCATTAGGTATCTCCCTTTGAAACAGTAAAAGCCTGCACTTTGTGAATAGAAGAAAATAATAAAAGAGCAAAATCAAGTGTGGTGAGATATTTTTTTAACATTCTTTGTCTGAGCCAGATCTTCATTCAAACTCAAAGAACTGGGTTTCAATTCAAAGTTCGTTTCTGTAGCTGCCTCCAGCTCACAAAGCATTTAAAAACTTCTGTTCCCACTGTATTTCCTGGCAGGGTACACTTTTTTTTCTGCTCAGTGGGAACATATTGAAAGATGAACATTTTACCTACTCTCCTCCCTGATGTTAAGATGTTTTCTTTTAATTCCTGTCTTACTGTGTTGACCTCTTCAACCCAACCCTGACCCCCAGCTGAAACTTCTTCTGCTGCTTCTCTTTGGGGCCAGCAAAGTAACCCACAGACTTGCCTATACTCCTCCCATTCTGGGTTATTTCCAGGAGCAACATGGTCTTCTCAGACCCTCAAGAATGAATGCATGTGTTCAGGGGCTTTCCCACTCCTCCTCCAGCTAGTTCATGCCCACCTGCACATCCTCCATCCATTCACAGAGCTTAGAGTTCCAGAATTCCTTCCTATATGAATAAAATTGCAAGAACACTACTGAGTTTTTCATATTTTCCCAAGGAAACTATGAGAAAAATATCTCAGTAATGACACTGGTTTACAAACACTTGGTATTCAAGAATGAATTACTAAATATTCTGCCTTTAAAAGCTGTCATTTGGAGATATCTATTTTCATTTATAATTTTAGCACAGGTGCACATACTTTGGATCTTTAAAATGAAAATCTCAGATCCATATAAGCAACACTGATGTTGATTTTGAAAATGTAATTTTGATTGCAAAGACCTGGTAAATGAAACTTCTTAACTAGCGAATCAAATGATTCGTGACCAGATATCATGGTTCACTGTATACTGTTTTTGTTTTTTATTACATTCTCAGTTTTCTAGTTTCTTGAATGCGATTATTAAATTATTATTATTACAACATATATTATAATATATTGCGTTAATTTAAGTACCAGTTATATGCTTATAATACTCATTTACCAATGAATCATACTGAATTTTTTAAGTAAAGCCCTTCTTATTAAGACATATTATTCTTTTTTATTTTTATTATTTTTACACAGGCCTTACTTACATTGGACAAACCTATCCACGCACACTCACAATAAAGAGTATCTTTAATTTTCAGAGTAGTATATGGGCCTTCTATGAGAAATAGGATATGATCTTACATAAGCAAATTTCACCAGAATATTCTGAAGATAATTATATCAAACCAATTAAAATTAGAGGAACACCCATGTATCCTCTTCTGTTACGGAAACCAGTTTCTTTATCACAATCATCTACACACTTTAAAAATCAATATTTAAAAATATGACTTCTTTTTTAAAACCACTGTAAAATTAGTCTTCCCGAAGCTCATTGTTGAAGTTGGTATACTTTGAAAACCACACAGAGGAAAGGGGGAAATGACCAGAAACTCTTATTCTCAATTAAATAAAGCTCTCTTCCCATAGTAGCTCTGGATTTTAAAAGTATTGCTTTCTAAAAGCTGAATTTTATTAATATTTAAAACACCAGAGCCAATATATATTTATTGAAAAATAAACATACCACCGCACAAGTTCCTGGTGGATTGTTAAATGTGGTTTATTCACAGAACTAGATGCATTGATAAGAAGTAGCCAATCATTGACCCAAGAATTCCACCTTAACTTTGTTAGCTTAGTAATATATGATGATGGGGTTTATACTAATTAGTCCTTAGAATGTGTTTACAGTCACTCAAAAGCATCTTTCATTAGAAATATAATTGTAGCAGAAAAAAATCTTGCTCAAGTCATTCAAATCAATGTTCTTGAACTTGGCCCATTTATGTACTGTTAGTAAGTTGCCAGTGTTTTATATACATTTAACTCTGGATTTCTCACCACCAGACCAGAAATAAAACCTCTGAATCAGAATAAATTGTTGCCAAGTTCATCTTAGTAAATATAAGTATCATTAATGTCTTGTTAGCAAGGATTAATATTCTATAATTTAAGTGGCACTCTTTAAACAAACAACAAAAAAAATCTACCAATTGCTACTCTAGAGTTCAAAATCTCTTGACAATTAACATGCAGCAGAAATCATATGAAGAATAAAATATTGTGAACATCTCAAATAAAAACAATGCAAAATCTTAGTTATTCACCAGATATTGCATAATGGTATGTTAGCATGATTCTTTTTCAGTTCAATTAAATTATCATTTATAATTTTCTTAGGACTCTGTTTTCTCATTATGGGTACATATTTGTATTAGGGTTCTGCAGAGAAACAGAAACAGCAGAACCAATAATCAGCTCACTCAATTAGGGAGGTTGAGCAGTCGCACCCTCTGCCCTCTGCAACGTGGAGAACCAGGAAAGTCTGAAGGCGTGAGAACCAGGAGTGCCGATGCCCAAGGACAGGAGGAGAGAGATGACCCAGCTCAAGCAGAGAGTGCATTCCCCTTCCTGTGCCTTTTAGCTCTATTTGAGCCCCCTATGGACTGGATGAGAGGGGTCTCACATTGGTGAGAGGGGTCTTCATGACGCAGTCTACTGATTCAAATACTAATCTCTTCCAGAACCACCCTCACAGACAGAACCAGAAACAATATTTTATTAGCTGTCTAGGCATCTTTTGCCCAATAAAGTTGACACATAAAAGTAACCATCATAACAATCATATAGCATTTCTTCCATAGAGTCATTCTTCTCTGCCTTCCTATAGCCCATTTTACCTCATTTCCAAACAACAACAGGAAACCAATTAGAAGTAATAAGGATAACACAAAGTCTTTCATATTTGGTTTTGGAATGAACTTTTAGTTTTTACTTAAACATGGATTTGACTGAAACATTAGGAATATATTTCCAGTAAAAAAAAGTCAAAACACTTGGTGAAAGCCTAGTTCATGAGGACTGGAAAACTCTTCCAACTCCTTGTTTTGCTAAATTCATTCCACACCAGCAGTCATCATATCTTTTAGGGGGATTTGCCAACACAGGCAAGGCTTCTTTCTATTTCTGGGAAAGTGAATAAAGAGTTGGAATGTCAAAGAGCATCCATGGTGCATAAAAGTGGTCCTTTTAGATATTGTGGCAGAAGGTAAGGGATGCAGTATTCACCTTGAAGAGAAGAATTCATTCTCTCAGGCAAGAAACAAATATGAGAATTATGACCAAGTATAAGATGTCCCGGGCTTCCCTGGTGGCGCAGTCGTTGAGAGTCCACCTGCCAATGCAGGGGACACGGGTTCGTGTCCCGGTCTGGGAAGATCCCACACGCTGCGGAGCGGCTAGGCCCATGAGCCGTGGCCGCTGAGCCTGCGCGTCCGAAGCCTGTACTCCGCAGCGGGAGAGGCCACAACAGTGAGAGACCCGCGTACCGCAAAAAAAAAAAAAACAGATGGCCCTTGTGTCTTTTTCCTCAAGTCTAATGATTTAGCTTAGGCGAGGTATACAAAACCAGAGAAACATTAACTAGGCATGATCTAGTCAAGCGTGTTTTCCAAATTAAATTATAATTCTTCTCTTAAAGAGATGAGGTATAACATTATATAATACAAGACTAATGTGTTACTATCTTGCTTTCTATAAACCCCAGAGCACTTGCTTCTAAACGATCATGTAAATAAAACATATGAGTAATAAAGGAATACACAGACAAGTTTCTAAATATAGATTTGACATTGATAACTCTGTGATATATCCAAGGCCCACCTAACCAACTGCAAAAGAGGGCAAATGCTACCTCATACTGAAATATTTAGGGTTGAGGGAGGAGGAACCAAGATGGTGGAGTAGGAGGATGTGCTCTCACTCCCTCTTGTGAGAACATCAAAATCACAACTAGCTGCGGGACAGTCAACGACAGGAAGACACTGGAACTCACCAAAAAAGATACCCCACATCCAAACACAAAGGAGAAGCCACAATGAGATGGTAGAAGGGGCGCAATCACAGTAAAATCAAATCCCATAACTGCTGGGTGGGTGACTCACACACTGGAGAACACTTATAACACAGAAGTCCACCCACTGGAGTTAAGGTTCTGAGCCCCACATCAGGCTTCCCAACCTGTGGGTCTGGCAATGGGAGGAGGAATTCCTACAGAATCAGACTTTGAAGGGTACTGGGATTTGACTGCAGGACTTCAACAGGACTGGGGGAAACAGAGACTCCACTCTTGGAGGGCATACACAAAGTAGTGTGTGCATCGGGACCCAGGGGAAGAAACAGTGACCTCAGGGGAGACTGAACCAGACCTACCTGCTAGTGTTGGAGGGTCTCCTGCAGAGGCGAGGGGTGGCTGTGTGGCTATGGTTCACCGTGGGGACAAGGACACTGGCAGCAGAAATTCTGGGAAGTACTCCTTGGAGTGAGCCCTCCCAGAGTCTGCCATTAGCCCCACCAAAGATCCCAGGTAGGCTCCAGTGTTGGGTTGCTTCAGGCCAAACAACCAACAGGGAGGGAACACAGCCCCACCCATCAGCAGTCAAGCAGATTAAAGTTTTACTGAGCTCTGCCCACCAGAGCAAGTCAGCTCTACCCACCACCAGTCCCTCCCATTAGGAAACTTACATAAGCCTCTTAGATAGCCTCATCCACGAGAGGGCACACAGGAGAAGCAAGAAGAACTACAATCCTGCATCTTGTGGAACAAAAACCACATTCACAGAAAGACAGACAAGATGAAAAGGAAGACGGCTGTGTACCAGATGAAGGAACAAGATAAAACCCCAGAAAAACAACAAAATGAAGTGGAGATAGGCAACCTTCCAGAAAAAGAATTCAGATAAATGATACTGAAGATGATCCAGGACCTCAGAAAAAGAATGGAGGCAAGATTGAGAAGATGCAAGAAATGTTTAACAAAGACCTAGAAGAAATAAAGAACAAACAGAGATGAACAATACAATAACTGAAATGAAAACTACACTAGAAGGAATCAATAACAGAATAACTGAGACAGAAGAAAGGATAAGTGACCTGGAAGACAGAATGGTGGAATTCACTGCTGCAGAACAGAATAAAGACAAAAGAATGAAAAGAAATGAAGACAGCCTAAGAGAACTCTGGGACCACATTAAACACAACAACATTTGCATTATAGGGGTCCCAGAAGGAGAAAAGAGAGAGAAAGGACCCAAGAAAATATTTGAGAGATTATAGTCAAAAACTTACCTAACGTGGGAAAGGAAATAGCCCCCCAAGTCCAGGAAATGCAGCGAGTCCAATACAAGATAAACCAATGAGAAACACGCCGAGACACACAGTACACAAATTGGCAAAAATTAAAGACAAAGAAAAATTATTGAAAGCAGGAAGGGAAAAACGACAAATATTATGCAAGGGAATTCCCATAACGTTAACAGCTCATTTCTCAGCAGAAGCTCTAGAAGCCAGAAGGGAGTGACATGATATACTTAAATTGATTTAATGGAAGAACCTACAACCAAGATTACTCTACCTGGCAAGGACCTCATTCATATTCAACAGAGAAATCAAAAGCTTTACAGACAAGCAAAAGCTAAGAGAATTTAGCACCATGAAACCAGCTCTACAACAAATGCTAAAGGAACTTCTCTAAGTGGGAAACACAAGAGAAGAAAGGGACCTACAAAAACAAACCCAAAACAGTTAAGAAAATGGTCATAGGAACATACACATCGATAATTACCTTAAACGTGAATGGATTAAATGCTCCAACTAAAAGACACAGGCTTACTGAATGGATATAAAAACAAGACCCAACTATATGCTGTCTATAAGAGACCCACTTCAGACCTAGGGACATGTACAGACTGAAAGTGAGGGGATGGAAAAAGATATTCCATGCAAATGGAAATCAAAAGAAAGCAGGAGTAGCAATATTCATATCAGATAAAATAGAATTTCAAATAAAGAATGTTACAAGAGACAAGGAAGGACACTATGTAATATTCAAGGGATCAATCCAAGAAGAAGATATAACAATTATAAATATATATGCACACACATAGAAGCACCTCAATACATAAGGCAACTGCTAACAGCTATACAAGAGGAAATCAACTGTAACACAGTAATAGTGGGGGACTTTAACACCTCACTTATGCCAATGGACAGATCACCCAAAATGAAAATAAATAAGGAAACAGAATCTTTAAATGACACAACAGACCAGATAGATTTAATTGATTTTTATAGGACATTCCATCCAAAAACCGCAGATTACACTTTCCTCTTAAGTGCGCATGGAACAATCTCCAGGATAGAGCGCATCTTGGGTCACAAATCAAGGCTCAGTAAATTTAAGAAAATTGAAATCATATCAAGCATCATTTCTGACCAGAATGCTATGAGATTAGAAATGAATCACAGGGAAAAAAAGTAAAAAACATAAACACATGGAGGTGAAACAATACGTTACTAAATAACCAGGAGATCACTGAAAAAATCGAAGAGGAAATTAAAAAATACCTAGAGACAAATGACAATGAAAACACGAAGATCCAAAACCTATGGGATGCATCAAAAGCAGTTCTAAGAGGGAAGTTTATAGCTATACAAGCCTAACTCAAGAAACAAGAAACATCTCAAATAAACAATCTAACCAGACACCTGAAGGAACTAGAGAAAGAAGAACAAACAAAACCCAAAGTTAGCAGCAGAACGAAAGAAATCATAAAGATCAGAGCAGAAATAAATGAAATAGAAACAAAGAAAATAATAGCAAAGATCAATAAAACTAAAGGCTGGTTCTTTGAGAAGATAAATAAAATTGATAAACCATTAGCAAGACTCATCAAGGAAAAGAGGCAGAGGACTCAAATCAATTAAATTAGAAATGGAAAAAGGAGAAGTTACAACAGACACCGCAGAAATACAAAGCATCCTAAGAGACTACTACAAGCAACACTATGCCAATAAAATGAACAACCTGGAAGAAATGGACAAATTCTTAGAAAGGTATAACCTTCCAAGACTGAACCAGGAAGAAATAGAAAATATGAACAGACTAATCACAAGTAATGAAATTGAAACTGTGATTAAAAATCTTCCAACAAACGAAAGTCCAGGTCCAAATGGCTTCACAGGTGAATTCTATCAAACATTTAGAGAGGAGCTAACACCCATTCGTCTCAAACTCTTCCAAAAAATTGCAGAGGAAGGAACACTCCCTAACTCATTCTATGAGGCCACCATCACGCTGATACCAAAACCAGACAAAGATACTACAAAAAGAGAAAACTGCAGACCAATATCACTGATGAATATAGATGCAAAAATCCTCAACAAAATACTATCAAACAGAATCCAACATCACATTAAAAGGATCATACACCATAATCAAGTGGAATTTATCCCAGGCATGCAAGGATTGGTCAATATATGCAAATCAATCAATGTGATGCACCTTATTAACAAATTGAAGAATAAAAACCATATGATCATCTCAATAGATGCAGAAAAAGCTTTTGACAAAATCCAACACCCATTTATGATAAAAACTCTCCAGAAAGTGGGCATAGAGGGAACTTACCTCAGCATAATAAAGGCCATATATGACAAGCCACAGCAAACATCATTCTCAATAGTGAAAAACTGAAAGGATTTCCTCTAAGATCAGGAACAAGACAAGGATATCCACTCTAACTGCTATTATTCAACATAGTTTTGGAAGTCCTAGCCACGGCAATCAGAGAAGAAAAAGAAATAAAAGGAATATGAATTGGAAAAGAAGAAGTAAAACTGTCACTGCTTGCAGATGACATGACACTATAGAGAATATAGTACCGTAAAGATAGAGAATAGAGAACACAGAGAACTCTAAAGATGCCACCAGAAAACTACTAGAGCTAATCAATGAGATTGGTAAAGTTGCAAGATACAAGTTAATGCACAGAAGTCTATGGCATTCCTATACACTAATGATGAAAAATCTGAAAGAGAAATTAAGGAAACACTCCCATTTACCACTGCAACAAAAAGAATAAAATACCTAGGAATAAACCTACTTCAGGAGACAAAAGACCTGTATGCAGAAAACTATAAGACACTGATGAAAGAAATTAAAGATAATACCAACACATGGAGAGATATACCATGTTCTTGGATTGGAAGAATCAATATTGTGAAAATGACTATACTACCCAAAGCAATCTACAGATTCAGTGCAATCCCTATCAGATTACCAATGGCATTTTTTACGGAACTAGAACAAAAAATCTTAAAATTTGTATGTAGACACAGAAGACCCCGAATAGCCAAAGCAGTCTTGAGGGAAAAAAAACGGAGCTAGAGGAATCAGACTCCCTGACTTCAGACGATACTACAAAGCTACAGTAATCAAGACAATATGGTACTGGCACAAAAAGAGAAACATAGATCAATGGAACAAGATAGAGAGCCCAGAGATAAACCCACGCACCTATGGTCAACTTATCTATGACAAAGGAGGCAAGGATATACAATGGAGAAAAGACAGTCTCTTCAATAAGTGGTGCTGGGAAAACTGGAGCTACATGTAAAAGAATGAAATTAGAACACTCCCTAACACCATACACAAAAATAAACCCAAATGGATTAGAGACCTAAATGTAAGACCAGACACTATAAAACTCTTAGAGGAAAACATAGGAAGAACACTCTTTGACATAAATCACAGCAAGATCTTTTTTGATCCACTTCCTAGAGTAATGGAAATAAAAGCTAAAATAAACAAATGAGACCTAATGAAACTTAAAAGTCTTTGCACAGCAAAGGAAACCATAAATAAGATGAAAAGACAACCTTCAGAATGGGAGAAAATATTTGCAAATGAATCAACAAAGGATTAATTGCCAAAATACATAAACAGCTCATGCAGCTCAATATTAAAGAAACAAACAACCCAATCCAAAAATGCTCAGAAGACCTAAATAGACATTTCTCCAGAGAAGCCATTCAGATGGCCAAGAAGCACATGAAAAGCTGCTCAACATCACTAATTATTAGAGAAATGCAAATCAAAACTACAATGAGGTATCACCTCACACCTGTTAGAATGGGCATCATCAGAAAATCTACAAAGAACACATGCTGTAGAGGGTGTGGGGAAAAGGGAACCCTCTTGCAGTGTTGGTGGGAATGTAAATTCATACAGCCACTATGGAGAACAGTATGGAGGTTCTTTAAAAAAGTAAAAATAGAATTACCATATGATCCAGCAATCCCACTACTGGGCATATACCCAGAGAAAACCAAATTCAAAAAGACACCTGCACCCCAATGTTCATTGCAGCACTATGTACAATAGCCAGGCCACGGAATCAGTAACATTACTTATGAATTTTGGTCATAACATTAAAAAATAATACGCTTGTGTGTGCCGAGATGGGTAACCATGATGATAAAAGAGTTAGACAACTTGTTATATGAGGAAAGGTTTAATTAAGTGAAATGTTTAGCTGGAGCAGAGATATATTATGGGAAGAATTACTCACAAATATTTGAAGGACTGTCATAGGAAAGAGGATGAAACACATCTCGTGAGGCTCCAGGGAACAGAACTAGGACCAATGTGTAGAAATACAGTGAAGCCAACTTTGACAGAGGAAAAATAAAACTTTCCAACACTTTAAACTTCCTGAAATTGGAATCAGCTGCTACATCAAGACTGTCTCTAAACCTAAGCCAGCAGAAACTGAATACTGTAGAGAAAATTCTACTTTGGATGGGGATCGTTAGACTTGAAGATTTTAATGTAATTTAGAATTTTAAAATTCTATAAATCTTGAAACTCTTTCATGTACCACTTTGCAAATAAAATTGGATATTGATTTTTTCATATTGTATTTGTGAAATGAAACATGCTCCTCATTACAAAAAGTTGTAAAATTATACTCATGAGTTACTATGTAAACTTATACAAAAACAGGGTACTCTTAAATACATTTATTATAAATTGGATTTGTTTCCTTACAGAGTAGAGACAAATAGTATATTGATAACTTGGGAATTTTTTTAAATGTTTGCATATTTTGGCATGTAAAGAAGTACTTATTTTCTAATACATGTTTAAACTTTTAATGATATAATAATGTCAGTATAACATACCAGATTTTTAAAAATAACCTTCCCTTCATTGTAACAATCATAAAACCCACCAGTTTTTTGACCCCATCTGAGTAAGTGATGCTGTTACCAGGGAGATGGAGATAGAGCAACTGCAAATTGATATCTTTACGGTCCCATATATGTGGTTCCTCCTGACTTGCAACTGATAGAGAAGCTAAGGAAATTCAAGCAGAAAGAAGTGTCTCTAACCTGAGGTGGTTACTCTTACAATACTCTTACAATAACCTGCATTTGACATTTGTGTAAATAATTTTTTCACAGGAAAATAATATATATCAGAATATTACACTTAGACCATGCATGCACTATAGAATTAACCTTTGCAACATCAAATAAGCAAGGAAGAAAACTCTTAGGAGAGCTAAGTTATTACTCTGCATCCAGAGAAAGTAGCAGAGGGACTGCTCCTTAGATTACCAGCCTATGGAGAAACCCTTGTGTGTACAAAACATCTGCACACAAATCAGCAACTTGACATAGCATTTTATACTCCATATGTGTCAGGCCTTGGGTACAGGGAAACAATATTCTTTCAGCCTATTTATTCCATCACTAACTGTAACAACCTATGGCAGTTTTAATCTGTAAATACCCAGCAAGTGTACCCTTAAAGGCGGGAAAGACTTGCTCAAATGTTCTGCACACCACAGAGTGTGAGAGCACACTGACCAAATGCAAAGTGATCGAGTCAATTTTGCCCACAGAACAGCAACATCGTAAGCTGAGTCATGGCTGGAATGCACATCCAAGCAAACTTCCTCAGATACCTGAATTAAGACAAGAATCCATACCCATTATGGAGAAGAGGATTTAGGTGAAGGAAGGAGAGGTACAGTCTTGATGGGCTCTGCTCTTTTAGAGAAAGAGGGAATGGAATAAATTATGGTTCTTTATTTAAAAACAGTAAAATGTGAAGAACAAGTTTAGACCTAAAATAATCACAGGTACCTGAGGATAACACAGACTTGTGTAGAAACAGAATGGACCAGTATTCCAAACTGAAACAAAACAAAACAAGAAAGGAATTGCCTGACTCAGTAACTTATCACCTTGAGCAAGTCAGTCAGCCGCCCCTAGTTTTGGTTCCACCATTTGCAAATGTGTATAATAAATCTGCTGATGTACCTCATCAGATTGCCAGTCATTAAGATATCCTGGCTACCTGACACCAAAGTGTGGAGAGACAGAAAGTCTCACAAGGTGCTGGTGGAGGTATAACTTGCTACAATCTTTTTAGTATTTCTTAAAAGCAATAATGTTTACGTCTTTTGATGTAAATATATAATGTAATGAATCTTACTTAGAGAGAGGAAAAATTTGCACAGATGGATGAAGCTACAAAAGTATATATATGTATGTACATATATAATACATACATACTCACACACGTATAGAACACATACATAAAAACAAATGTTTGTTGTCCCACATATATGTACATGCACACACATAGATATATATAAAAATATACCTACATTTATGTAGACACAGATTTGGAAAGCTTTGAGATATATATATCTCTCTATATAGACACACATGAATATATATATATACACGCATGTTATATCTCATATATTTTACATACTATACTATTTGTTAATATACGATCTATACATATGCAGACCCTTGTTTATATTATATAGATAAGACATTACATAGGGAAAAAAGTGGCAAAGTAATGTCTCAAATATTATCCCATTTTCATTGTTAATAAAATGTAATATATGTGAATAATGTTAGAAGTGTGCATATGTGTGTTTCATATATATATATATATATATATATATATATAAAAGCAGAGGGCTACACACTAAAGGGTTAACAGCAGGAGAGCAGGACTGAAAGAAAAGTTAGGTCTTCCAAAAGTCACTCCTACCTTTTTCCTCTGCCTCCCCCCACTGGAAAAGTCAGGTATTAACCTACCCAGTGGCCTTGCAGTTAGGGTTGTCCACGTAATCAAGTGTAGCCAGTGAGGCAAAGGGAAGGTCAGCTAAGGGAATTCTGAGAAATCTTTTGCCTTCAGAATGAAAGGGACAGAGGCAGCTGGCACTGCCTTCCCCTCTCTCCTTTCTTGCCTGAAACTCGAAGGAGAGCAGAACATGCCACCCCAAAACACAACTCAGAAGGGTCACCTGGAGCTGACTGTCTTGAGAAGCAGCAGACAGAGGACAAACTCTGGAGGCGGCGTAGAAGTAAATCTTTTGTAGGGAAAATTTAAATTTATAAGGGAAATCTCCATTTGCAGGGGTGTCTCCTCCCTCTCTGTACCAGGAAGAGGATGACTAAGTAGCCGGAAACTCTCATCAGTGAAAGAAGCAGAGACTTAAATCTGTACAACACACCCTACCCACGTTTACCCCTGCTTCTCCTGGTTATATCCCCACACCTTTCTTCCTCTTATCAGTAGCTGAAGATGGTATTTAAGCCAGTGGCTTCAGTTGTCTTGAGGAGTTATTCATTTTCCCTGGGTATCTCCCATATATACATGTTAATAAACTTCTATTTGTTTTTATCTTGTTTATCTGTCTTTTATTACAGGGGTCCCTGCTAAGAACTAAGAGCAGGGGAAAAACTGTTTTTCCTCTGCTACACACTCAAATATGATTCTTGGAGCTTCAGCAATCGTACTGCAACCATGAGAAACACCCCCCCACAACTGCAGAGATACAATCAAGACCAGCCACTGCTTACATAAAAGCTTCTGTTTATATGAGAAAAATAAACTTCTATGCATCACTGTTAGTTCGGTTTTCTGTTACTTGCATTCCAAAGCATGTCTGACTGATAAAGGAGAGACTATTATCTTCTCTTCATTGCTTAAATTGCTGTAATAAGCATGCATTATTATTGCAATTTTTCAAGTGATTTTTTTAAAGTAGAAAAGTTAAAGATAAAAGAAAATGAGGCAACTAAAGAAGAAACTTTTAGAAAGATTTATTTATCCTGTGTCATTGCACTCTAAGCATTGTAC
This sequence comes from Orcinus orca, assembly GCF_937001465.1. NCBI lineage: Eukaryota > Metazoa > Chordata > Mammalia > Artiodactyla > Delphinidae > Orcinus > Orcinus orca. The sequence continues at coordinate 8,710,678 of NC_064573.1, read as the reverse complement.
TTATTTAAACTGAAATACGTTCTGTCACTAGTTTGTTTGTTACTTGTTAAGTAACCCTGAGAAGTATTTAAGATATACCTCCCTTATTCCATAATCAATCATTGAACCCTTTGCTAAATTACTGAAAGACATATCAAGGTTAGTGCTAGCAAAAACAGGTGCTTATTAAGTATCAAGTGTATTTAGAAGTGCTCTACAGCAATCATTATTCTTTCAACAACGTTGAATATCTTTTTAAAATGTAAATATTAAAGCTATTCAAAAAATTTATTCACACAGATTTGGAGAACATTTTTCTCCCATCCCAAGGGTATAGGACTCTACAGAAATTTTTCTTTTTCTGATCTGAATTTGAGGCAATTGTGAATCAAATACTTGCTTATTACATTATTTGTTTTAAATGCAGAGATAATTAAGTAGTAAGGATAACTTTTCAGGGTCTATATAAGAAAGGATAATATAGCACTTTACAAGGAAACGCAATATTATTATGAAGGTAGATGGGGTAGGAAGGTAGGGGAGGGAAGAGGGTAAGGAATACTACATGGAGAGATCACAGAGAAAGCAGTTAACACAACTAAGATTTGATGCTTATTGCAAAGATGCTCAAGGGATATAGCAAAAGGCAAAATATATCATTTACACATCAAGTCTTTTTTGTTGTTGTTGGTATTACCAAGAAAACTCTCTTTCACAAGGACTTGGGAGGTTGTTCCCGAAATGTCATCATCAAAAAAGATCTCCCAGTCACTGTGGGAGGCAGGAGCCTAACAGCAAAGACAGATGGCCTAAGCACATTGGCCAACCCCTCTCTTCACATCCTCCAGGGCTTTTCCAGCAAAACTCTTCTGCCTTTATTTCAGCAGAGTTCATGTCTCTCATATTGCAATAATCGTGACACCAACTGCAATAGCCTGCAATAAAGTCTGCCTAGACTGTTTAACTCTACCTGGTACAGCTTGGCTCTGACAATAGTGTATGCTGGACTGTTACTGCTGCCTTTTACCGAGGGATGCACCGGCCTGTTCTCCAGCTTCCCTGCTCTGAGTGTGCTCTCTCTCTCTCTTCTCTCTCTGTTTCTCATTAAGTTTGGATATCTTCTTCTAGACTTCTTTGTAAAAAGTAGTTCTTCAGCAACTCGACTCTCTTCGATAGTTGAAAGTATAGCTTACTCACATATTCCACATATACTGTAGAGTCACTTTATTAACTTTTCTAAAAATTTAAACTTTTTAATGGAAGTTGCTACCTGTCTGACATCAGCCTAACTTTGTCATGGGCTCACAATCACAAACACAAAACCAGTCATTTTTGAGCTGCTACCCACCTGCACCCCACTCAGGAGTTTCAGCTGCTCTAAAATTTCTCTCTGGAGGCCTAGCACATCTCTGCTTGTATTTCATATGGATTCTTCTCACAACTGCCTACAGACAACTATTAAAAGATGCTAAATGATGTATTTTAGCCATTTTTATCCATTTGTCAAGCCATGTACTAAAATCAACGGGCCTTAACATTGTTGGTAGAGATGCAAGGGAGCTTGTATTTAAGGTTGGAGTAAATTTTACTTTCAGAATGGCAATTGGCTAATATCCTCTATGTCAAAACAAATTATTTGGAACAAAATAAATCATGAAATAATTCTATTGTCAAATTTCAGCCATAAAATCAGTTTCCAGAATAAAGTCAAATATTTCTTTCCAATAGGTATTTTAATTTATAAAAATCAACCAAACTTTGGCCCAAGTTTCTTAAGGTTTGGTCACATGAATCTCTAGATTGAAATTTTCTGGGTACCTCTGAAAAGTGCAGGTCTCAGGGCCCACCCCAGACTCTTTGGGTAGGAATCCCTGGCAACTCATCTGAGAATCTGTGCAGTTTACATGCACCCAAGATGATTTCTAAGCTCATTGATATTTGAGAAGCTCAGCCTTAGGCTACTCCATTCTGTGATAAAGGTCTGCCTCTCTGTGAGACCCAAGTACATAAGAACAGAGCATGATAAGCTGTGTTGAAACACCAGGTATGCTTCAAAAGAGTGTGTGTTTTTTTCTTTTGGTTACACAACAAAAATATTGAAGCAGGGGTTCCTGTTTATTCTAGCGCAGTAGAAAAATACAAATGGAAAAAAAAATCAAAGCAACAGAATAGAAACAAAACCAGTAAAAAAAAATACCCAAGTGTAAATGTATGTTAATTTATAATAAATGTGTCATCTCAAATTTGTGAACAAAGAATGGCACTTAAGATGCTAAGGACAACTTGATATACAAGGGAATAAAATAAAATGACCATTTCATTATTATAAAGCTAACTTCCAGATTTATTAAAGATTTCAAAGTTTAAAACTCAACTATAATAATATAGAGATTCTATAGAAATAGAAACCATAGAGATAACTATAGGCTAACATTTAAATGATCATAGAGTAGAAAAATATAACCAAGGAAAGACATCATAAAGAAAGGCAATATATAGAAAAATTTGACCACACATGGAAATTCTGTATAATTGAAATATAACAATAAACTTATAAATAAAAAACAGCTACCAAACTATAAAGAAGATAAAAACAAATGGAAGTTGGGAAAAACAAGTATTTGCAACGTATTGTTAACTTACTTGTCTAAATCTTCACCATTTTAAGGGATATGATTCTTGCTGGTAGAAGCAAGGCTGGGGAGAGCAGTAGAGACAGTAGACTTCTATCCTTGCCAACAATCCAAGGACCCAAGTTACAGAAGGGACAACCCCAGTCCCGGGGTTTTCTCCTATGCAGCCACGTACATCAAGTAGAACAGATGAGGCAGCCTAGGTACATAAAACAGTTATTTTAATTTTTGTATCCATTACCCAAGATTTTAAGGAAGTCTAAAGTATGTAGCTTAGCACAGTATCTTTTATTTTCAACCTCAAATATTTTTCCTCTACAAAACTTGTTGAAATACTTCTTCAAGGTAGCACTATGTAAATGTATTTAATCTTGACTTCATTTGCATGTTATTGCCATCATCATGAGGAGAAGACCATGACCAGAGCAGCTACATTGAAAGCTTCACAATTTAATCCTGTGGAACCGTGTTCCCACTGGACTGTAACCCTATTATGTCCTTACTTTATCTGCAAACGCCATTGTCTTTGTCGTTATCTCACTTTTTGTCAGCCGATTATTCTTTCTTCTTATCTTGCTGACCAGGATAATTTCATCACAAACCTTAAACCCTCCAAGTATTTATGTCTATATGATCTCTGCCAAACTATTTTCAAATGCAGTTGTAACTTACAGTACTAAAGTCTATCTATATTTCACCACATATTAATTCTCATATAATAAATATTTTGATTTACTTTGATATAACCTGTCAAGCAAGGGAGTGAGGGAGGATGAAAGGAAGCCAGATATTTTAGATGAAATACATATCATATTTGAAGTTACTATGTTTTACTTGTTACTTGTCCAATAAAAATAATAAAACGTTAAATAAAATCAAACAAACATTAACCAAAGTAAAGCGCAATGGACACAGTAAGTAAAAATATAATACATGTGATAATCAGACTGTTTGCGTCTTTCTTTGTATAAAGAAACCTTGCAATATAAAAAGGACATACTAATACAAAAGAGAATGACATGTGCATACAACTATCAAAAGAAATAAAAGTGAGCTATAAGCATATCAAAATTTCTTAGCCCTGTAATAGTAAAAAGGGGGAAAAAAGCAAATTAAAATAACAAGATAGCATTTTCCATGGAGTAACAGTGCACATTCACTGACGATGGGCTTTCTGCCAGGTGCTGTGCTAAGAGCTCTACATGGACTATATAATTTAACCCTCATAGTACTCTTAACACTGTCCGCATTTTACAGACAAGGAAACACGAAGAGAAGATTATAAACTGTTGAGGAGCACACAGGCTGCAGGGCTGAGATTCAGACTCCAGAGGGGCCCAGCTCTGGAGTCCACACCCCTCACCATCACAGAGCGAGCCAGACAAACATCACTTATTATAAGCAACGTTGGCCAGTGTTTTAGGAAAGGGAGAACTGTCAAAATTTTACTGGATGTGGTACAACCTGGTGAAACTTTGGAAGGCTATCTTAGACCATTCAGGCTGCTACAACAAAAATATCCTACAATGGGTGGCTTAAACAACAAACATTTATTCCTTATAGTTCTGGAGGCTGGAAAGTCCGAGATCAAGTGGCCAACAGATTCAGTGCCTGGTTGAGGGTTCACTTCTTGGATCATAGGCATCTTCTCCTGTGTCTTCTCTTGGTGGAAGGGGTAAGAGAACTCTCTGGGGTCTCTCTACAAGGGCACTAATCCCATTCCTGAGAGCTCTTCCCTCATGACCTAATCACCTCCCAAAGGCCCCACCTCCAAATAAATACCATCACCTTGGGGGGTGAAGATTTCAACATGTGAATTTGGGGAAAACACAAATATTCAGTCCATAACAAGGGCGACTTAGTCTTAAGTATCAAGAGCATTAAAAAAAAAAAATGCCCATTAAATTAGAAATTCTAATTCCTGAAAGCTATGCTCAGGAAACAAGTACAGATCTACAGAAAGTTTTACATAAAAGTTTTTTTATTAGTGTTGCTTGTAATAGAAAAAAATAAGAGAGTATGAATACCCACTCAGTTGATGATTGGGTAAGTAAAGGATGAAACAGTATACAATTATTTAAACGAACTCTCAAGAATATTTAAGGAATTGGGGAAATGTTAATAATAAATTGCAATGAGAAAAGTGCAAATTAAATAACTATATGTGCAATATAACCTCCAATTTTTTGAAATGTTATACATACACCTATCTGTATACAGTCTCATTTTTATATATTTTATATTATATAATAATAATATACTATATAATATTAAATATGTAAAATACAATTGAATCTGTAAACATATACATTTTTATATAGTCTCATATTTTAAATATTATACAATTAAATAAGTGTAAATATTATGAATATATACATGTATATGTGCAGGTATATATATGATTGACAAGATAATATATGTGAAAATATTGAGACATTTGATGGGGCATTGGGATCACAGATTATTTTTATTAGCTTTCTGTATGTTCTAAATTTTCTATAACAAACATATGTTTCTTCTGTAATAGAAAACTGTGAAAAGGAGCTGGAAACCAAGAGGACAAAAGTACGTGGGTCTCTCACGACCTCACAGCCTCCAACAGCATCACATCCTCCACCTGGCCCTGAAGTCAGACAGGCAGAAAGGGGGTGTCTGTGGGAGCTGAGGTAGCCACAAGGTAACAAATAACAAGTGTGACAGATGGCAACCTGTGAGTAGCAGCAGCAGTGCCTTGCTTCCTGCATCAGCATCGAAGCAAAATACGACTGATGCTTCCTCCCACATCCGATGCAAAAGAAGAGGGAAACCCCTGTTCACCCACAGAAGGGAATTCTGGAAAATGCAGTTCCAGTTTAGCTAAGTAGACACAGGACAACTCTAAATCAACCAAGTTTGTCTCCTTACTCCATTGATCCCCAAAGGGCTTGCTTTTCAAACAAAGGATCAGTGAGAAACTGGAAGCAATACCTCAACTTATACAAATCCTTCCCTTGACATGTAAAATAACAGTCCCTGCTAACTCCTCAGAGTTTGGTTTTCTTATCCAACTCCATTCCCCTTACTCTCAAGAGTAATAAAAATTCTTCTGAACATGTAAAATAAAAAAGGCCCCCATAGAATTCCTGAGAGTTTAGTTAAGGAAACCAAACTCCATTTCCCTCCCTTACTCTCAAGAGTAAGAGGGGCTTTTAAAAATTTTACTTGGCAGAAGAGAGAATATTTATTAAATGTGAAGCTATTTCTTCCAACCTTTCACTCACAGGTCTGTTTCAAAAAAAGAAAGGGAAGGAAGGAAGGAAGGAAGGAAGGAAGGGAGGGAGGGAGGGAGGGAGGGAGGGAGGGAGGGAGGGAGGAAGGAAGGAAGGAAGGAAGGAAGGAAGGAAGGAAAGGAAAGGAAAGGAAAGAAAGAAGGTCACTCTTAACCAGAAAACAAATAAATTGCCACAGACTAATACCAAAATAGTTAAATTGCTTTATCTTCTCCAGTGAGAACCATTTGCCCCATCTAAAATGTTCACTCCAGTTGCTTCCAATAAATTACATTTGGGAGAAGTTCAAATGCCCTCCTGGAACAAAGGACCCACATTGCCTAGCCTTTTCTTGGTCCCGATCAAACCTAGCTACCTTCTGTGTACCCATTAAATAGCCTGGAGCAGAATATCTACATGCCAAATGTGCTGCAGTCCAAACCCAAAGAGGTCTATGATACTCCCATCTTCTTGTTTTAGTTTTGAGTGGTGTCAGATGCAATAATCTGCCCTTACCTGGGAAGGAAAGCCCAACATGCCACAAACCTGTTGAATTCTTACAAACCTCACTGATGTGGCAGGACCCTGAATTGTCACTGGGTTTACTTCCTACGCTCTGTAGTGTAAGTATCAAGACCTCCAACATCCTTGTCACTTCTTGCCCATGTAGTGTGATTAACCTAGCATGATGGCACTGGTATAATGGACCAATAACACGTTCAGCAGACTATCCAGATGGTCCGAGTGCCTGTGCACTATATTGTGAGAGAAGGAAGGGGAGTTAACATAGTCCTGGGGCAAGAGTGACACGTATACTGTTAAAGGCTCTTGCCTGCATTACCCAGTTTCCCCATTTCAAGTTTCAAGGTCATGACCTTGGTATAGGAGCTTAGCTGGGGCTATTTCAACCATCTCTAAACTTCCACTACCCTCACAATTAGACCACAAATCTCCCTCATAATTAGACCTTGAGCTTTCCTCTGCTCCGTCTCCCCTCTGGCTGCAGGATATTAGGGTTTCATTAAATGTTATCACGAAGGTTATCTGACTTTCACGTTTTGCCTTGAACTACTGATTAATCACTCTGAACCTGTCATTATCTTTCTCCACAAGGTGTCGGTGATGCTTAGCGGCAGTCACCCAATTCCATAATCTTTAGTTACCACTTCCCTCTTCTCTTACTTCTGCAGTGCCGGAGACACTGCAGCAGCCAGTTCACCACCCCCTGCCCTGCTACGGCAGTGGTGGGCTCCCAACGCTTCATCTACCGCCAGCCATGCTACTCCTCCTGCCTGCTAACAGGAAAGTGACCCATCTCCAGTTTCCTGGGGTTTTTTTTGTTTTTGTTTTTGTTTTTTGCCATACGCGGGCCTCTCACTGTTGTGGCCTCTCCCGTTGCGGAGCACAGGCTCCGGATGCTCAGGCTCAGCGGCCACGGCTCACAGGGCCAGCCGCTCCGCGGCATGTGGGATCTTCCCGGACCGGGGCACGAACCCGTGTCCCCTGCATCGGCAGGTGGACTCTCAACCACTGCACCACCAGGGAAGCCCTATTTTCCTGTTTTTGACGGGGTTACCTCTTCTGATACCACCTGTCTCAGACTGAGTTCCCTGGAAATGAACACTGAGATGGAAAATTCCATTTAGAAGTCTTCCCTGGGTGTGTTTTTGTGGAATACACCAGTAAGGGAATGAGTAAGGTAGTACTGGGAAAAGGGAAAAATCAACTTGTAGTGTGATTACAGCTGAAGCTTAAGATGCTCCTAGAGGGAACCTGGGAGCTGACATGACAAATTACCCCAAATTGAGGCAAACAGCAAGGCCTTTTCTGCCATATGAAGCAGTCATTGACCACAGTACCCCTGGGAGGAGGCCCACGTTGCAAGGCGGGGATTATCTATGACTGAGCATAATTCCTAGTGAGGGGCTCAACACTGAGTGGTCAGCAACAGATGGGGGTATCAGCCCTGAAGATGGGGTCTGGACAGAGGCCCCAGTGTCCACTACTCTGCAGTAAAGGTTTTAGGTAAAAGGAATAGCATGCAGGTCTCTGAGACAAGAGAAGATGATTTGAGTTCTAATTAGAGAGGTTGCTGAAATGTAAGAGAGCTGACAGGCCTTGGAGGAGGCATGGATTCATGCAAACTTTTGCGGGTCCTGAAATTAAGAATTAGATATGGTCACAACCAGCAGATCCCTGGGTCTCTAGATGAACGACTAGCAGGACTGGGACAGGTATTTGTTTATATGAGACGTTGCCAAGATTCTGAAGTCAACTTTCTCATGATGTACCAACAGGAAGGAGAAAAGACCTCTTTGTGTGTGTTGAGATTTTGTACAAACTCTTTTGTGAGCTGTAAAACACAGCACAGTGTGATGGAATTCAGAAAAATCAGGCCCAGGGGAATGGAAGTTGCTACTGGACTGATTTAGAGGGAAGCCTTGCAGGGGCAACTCTGATTTCACAAGAGGCCAGAGGGACTTACGGACTTTCACTGTTAGTGAAACTAATTTGGGAGGATGAATAGAAGGAGGTCACATTGACTGCCTCAGAGAATAAAACCAAAGAGAGGAGCTGCATCCAGAGGTTTCTCTTAAGACTCGGAAGCTGGCGTGGCAGCTGTGATTCCGCAGCTTCCTGAGAAGCAGGGATAAGCAGGTCCCCCTTCTCTTAAGAAAAAGTTTCCCAGTACTAGCTCTGGTAGGAAACCTCTTCCATTAATTACCTGAGATGTAAGTGCCCCTATTATCTAAAGGATGGATGTTAAGCTTCTGGGTACTGGGACCCGTGATGTATGTCAGAAATGCCTATTTCTGCTACGGGGAAAAAAACAGACATAGAATCTCCAGAATGTAGGACTAGGGACTGTTGAAGAGAATGGAGCAATTAATGAGTCTTGGCTAGAGTGGATCATTAGTCTGAATTCAAGAAAGTAAAAGCCTGGGAAAGACAACCCCACACTTTTTGAGAAAACCAAGTCCCTGAAAAGAAGGGGGAAAGGGGAGGAAGTCCAGCCAACGATACCCCTTCACTGTGGTTCTGTGGGCATTGGAGACACAGGGGTGAATCCTAGGTCTAAGGATAAAGGGGTCAAGAACCCAGACTGGAAACGCTGCCTACTTTCCTAGTTTCTTCTGGTGTCAGTGTTCAAACTGACAATGTCAAATCATTCTGCAGTTCTCCAAGACACACACACGAGGAGTCCTTGCCTAACAAAACTGAGGTAGGGAAGATGCCCCTGATGGGGAAAGTTCCCTCTGTCTGAGCCAGGGGACAGATCTGACATAAATCCTCGAATAGCCTAGGGCTACACACTGTTGGAGCCAAAAATGCTTGTTGGTCCTCATCTCACATAAAAGCACAGGAATTTGTATTTTACAGTGGCTTTTTGCAAGTCTCTATTTCTTTTCAACTTTCTTAAATCTATTTTTTTTTCCTTAAACTTTTGTTTGACTTATATAAGAGCTTCTCAATCTATCACACCCCTGCCTTCGAGCCTCTTCATTATTTTGATCTTTTCCTCCATCTTCACCACATTTGGTATAAATTTCATTCTAATTCTTTCAGATTCACTACCTGTCTCTTTAACTCTACTCAATCAGAGGGCATTCTGCCTTTTGAAAGATTTATTTATATACAAAACTTTTTTTCAGAATTTCCATTTGGTTCTTTTCACATCCATGTATCATTTCATCACATGTTCTTTAGGTTATCTCTTCAAGGATACCCTTCTTAAAGCCAGGTTTAGATTACTTTCCTTAGTTTATCTTTTCAGAGCAAGTTGCATCGGGGCTCTTACTTTATGTTAGTTTCCCTTATTTTTCTTGCAGTTACTTCTTGAATGGGTGGGGTTTATTTTTTTTATTAGTTTTTTTCTCCCTCTCTGTCTGCTTTTACTCCACCTGTCTAGCCTCCTCCCAAAATCTAAGACCCCAAAGCCAGAAACAGTTCTCAGATGGCAGCATGGAACCCTCATTCAGAAATGACCCTTGGATGTCACAGATCACTGCTGAGTGGGAGTGGCTTGACTGACTCACATCCTGGCTGAGGTACTTCTGCTTCTCCTTGCTGGGCGTCCCAGGTAATTAATTTTATATTAGCCATTGCCCTACAGAATAACAAATTTTTCAGATCTTTTTTTCACCTCCTTGACCTTAGTCCCAGACCTACATCAGATATTTTCAGTAAGCATTGTCCTATAGGAATGTAAACTTGCATGAACAAAGAAAGAAAAAACAAAGCAGTAATCAGAACTAAAGCTCTAGGGCTGAGGTACTCTGAATCTGAAACTCGGAACAAGTTTTCATGATCTACTCAGAGAACTCTCAGCTACTAAAATGAGAGGCCAAAATGCCTACAGAACTGTGCCCCTTGTCAAATCAGGACTACATCACAGCACCAAAGTGTCTGCTTTCTTTAATCTAATAAAAGTTATATTAATACCAGGAAAAGGTCAATGGAAAGACAGTCCATGGTGTAACCTGAGACAGAGCCTGATGCTGTTCTTGCCTGGAAATTTCTCTCACCACAGCAATGTGCTTAGCAAATCACCTTATGTACCATGTGTGCAGGTAACCCGCTGTCTAAGAGAGTAACCACAACAGTCCAAAGGGGTGGATATTTATACTGAAGCCATTTTTCAGTCTAGAAGAGTGAGTGTAAATAAGGTTACGGTTTGAAAGATAAGGTCTTACAGTTAGAAAGACATAGACTGGAATTTAACCAGTGCAGCAATCCCCCATATAGCCAATGTAAAGTAGTTATCAATAATTGAATATTTGTGTTATCTATGTCTTTTTTTTTAACATCTTTATTAGAGTATAATTGCTTTACAATGTTGTGTTGGTTTCTGCTGTATAACAAAGTGAATCAGCTATACATAAACATATATCCCCATATCTCCTCCCTCTTGCGTCTCCCTCCCACCCTCCCTGTCCCACCTCTCTAGGTGGACAGAGCACCTAGCTGATCTCCCTGCGCTATGCGGCTGCTTCCCACCAGCTATCTATTTTACATTTGGTAGTGTATATATGTCAGTGTTACTCTCTCACTTCATCCCAGCAAAGGTAGTTTAAAGGAGTTGTCATGTTATTTCAATACTAGCTCCAGTATGCATCTCTGAAAACCAGACACCTTCACACATTACCACAACATCATTTTCACACCTAACAAGATGAAGAATTCCTTAGTAACACCTAAAATTCTGCCTGTAATTAAATTTCCCTATTTTAAAATACATGTATAAACATATTTTTTTTCACATCATCCATCTCTCTCTCTCTCTCCGTCATTCCTGCCTTTTCTGTGTGTGTGTGTGTGTGTGTGTGTGTGTGTGTGTGTGTGTGTGTGTATTCACCTTCTTCATCAATTATTAGTGACTAAGTTGTTTGGGTCTTCCGTGCCCTTACTAAATTTTTGTCCATTGATCTATTTAGGTCTGTAACAAGTCTGTTAAATCCCGTTTTTGATGTTGGTTTAATCACTTTCTCTCTCCTCACATCCCTTAAATTATGCTGTATGCATGTGGCTGCTGTGTTATTTCATGAGTACATATTGATAACTGATTTATCTTCAATAGGAATTGTATGCTGTAGTACTAGAAACTGTACTTCTCTGTCTTATAAAATGCTTATTTGACCCCAGTTCTATCTAGTCATCAAAACTGTGACCTATGCTGCTTTAATTTGCATTTATCTGATATATATTTACTGATATAATTAGTTTTTTCTCATGTTCTTTCCTTGAGTGTTTTAAAATGTATTTTTCCCCACTCTGTCATAAAATTAATTGAGTCAATTCTAAAAATTATCAGATTTTCTTTCCCTTGGATATTTTGTCCGCATATGTAAGGGATTCTTTTTTCCTTTATTTAAAGACCAAGAGTTTCATTAGGACATATATCAATGTTGTTTATTCTGGTTTGATTTTCCCAGACGCATGTTATTCCCGGTCAATATGTAGACTGTAGATTTCAACATATTGATTTATTTCAGGAACTTTTCCATAAACTCACAGTTCTACTTTCTGGTGTCTATCATTATCTACTGGAATGTTGTCATGTTTATTTTCTTCTCTTTCCTAATAATAAGTTGTTATGTGTGGATAAAAGGATTAAGGCAGATTAAAGGATGTTTGTGTATTAAGGGTAGTGATCAGCTAGGGTAGAGTTTTTACTTGAAGGGAAGGGTGCCTCTTTACTGCCAGGGGAGGCATGTGAGTCCACAGAGGGGCTTCCTTAAACCAGCTGGTGGTGGTGAGAGTCCCAGCTCCTTCCTCGGCCTTCTGACACACCCTGGTGGGCATGTTGGGACACCTCTCTACAGCTTCACAAAGGTGTCAGGCTCCCTACTTGGCTGGTTTATCCTGGCATGAGTGGGGTAAGGTGACACTTCTTCTGTGTTCTTCAGCTGAAATAGAGTGGTTATTGACTCAAAGTTGTGTATCTTGCTATTTTGTTCATTTTCTGGTTCTTTGACTAGAGAAAGCAAGCTTCCCTCCACCCCCTACCACACATCAATTCGCTTCTTCCAGGTTGCCCGCTTCTTCAGTTTCAAGTCTAGGAAATATTTGGCCAAAAGAAAATCCAGACAACTCATGACCATGTCATTACCCAGGTTCTGGAGTTTTTATCTGTCCTGCCTTCTTCTCTCCACATTTCGGAGTCTTATATTTGTTTTATATACCATGTCCCTGTTTTTAGTTGTATTTAGGAGGAATAGGGAAAAGTACAACTATTCCATATCCTCAGATGAAGAATTCACACATGAATTTTTTTAATAAATAATTTTGCTAAGTAAAAATAATTCCATTAGTTTAATTAATTAATAAATGTCATAAACTTTCATTTTGTAGTCACCTCAAGGTGGAATGAATAGGCAAAAGTGAAACTGAAGAATAAATAAGAATCAACAAAAAGTCAACTAAGAAATAAATGGAATAGGAATAAGTGATACTGGGAACAGTTTTTGAACATATTTCATATAGCCTGAATATTACCCCAGGAATTTATTTTACATATGGCGCAGTATAATTTGCCTTAAAGGCAATACTGGACAGTAGCCAAGGGTATCAAAGGTAGCTGGAACTGTGGGGCAAAACAATAGATACGGTTGTACTCAGGATCGGGGAGAATTTTGTGAGACAAGGTGAAAATGCTGGAATTCTCAGCCAAATGTTAGAAGACAAATCCTCACCACACCACTTTGCCAGGAGTGGGGTATTTTGAAATGCCCTCTGCTGAGTCTCCAAGGGACTCCGTTCCTGTCTTAAAGTATACATGACTCCTGATTATTTAAAAAGCCGGAGAAAAAACATTGCTAAACTCTTTGTCTCTTCAATTCTTAATATCCATTATCAAGATTGAATTTAGATTTTGATATTATTTTCTTCTTCCTCATATGCCTCTTCTTTTTATTAAAATTATTAATATTGCCTATAGTATTTATATAGAGACTATCTCACTTGACCATATTAATTATTAACATTAATAAAATATATCATTGCTATATGTATTAATAATTATTAAATTATTATTTATCTATCTATTGCTACCAAAACTGGCATTATCATGTTTTCTTTGATTTTTTTTAATTACTGAGAAAATTGGTGGCGTACTCAGGGTAGAACCATGTTTAGTGCAAGATAAATGTTCTTTTCTTTAATTAATTTTTATTGGAGTATAGTTGCTTTACAATGTTGTGTTAGTTTCTGCTGTATAGCAAAGTAAATCAGTTATATATATACACATATCCACTCTTTTTTATATTTCCTACCCATTTAGGTCACCACAGAGCACTGAGTAGAGTTCCCTGTGCTAGACAGTAGGAAGATAAATGTTCTTTTACTTATTTTTTGCATTAAAGTATTTGTTATTCTTCTTTTCTCTGCTTTCTGCTTTCACCAAATACTTCTTTTGCCTGTTAAGCAAATAGACTGGTGTTTACTCAATACAACGTATACCTAGAAAATATTTAATACTTTCTTTTAAATAGTAATTAAATGATGGTTTTATTTCCCGAATAAGAAATATTAACTGAAGCATAAAATGAGATATTCGCTAATATCCATAGAAATTTTTAACCCAGGAAAATAATATATTATCAAGTAACAGAAAAATAGAACAGTTCTCAAGAATATAATGGAATTTTTTAAGCAATGGGTAAATTTCAAAGAAAAATATCTTTTTTTTTTTTTTTTGCGGTACGCGGGCCTCTCACTGTTGTGGTCTCTCCCGTTGCGGAGCACAGGCTCCGGACGCGCAGGCTCAGCGGACATGGCTCACGGGCCCAGCCGCTCCGCGGCATGTGGGATCTTCCCAGACCGGGGCACCAACCCGCGTCCCCTGTATCTGCAGGCGGACTCTCAACCACTGCGCCACCAGGGAAGCCCGAAAAATATCTTAAAATTATATCTTGTAACCATGAAATACTTTCCTTGAGAAGTTCCTAAACATCTCATAAACATAAATTGTGTTGTTCTAAGAATTCAGTGAAAATTAGTGAAATTACTGCTTCATATTGGAGGCGAGAAAACTAACACAGAACGAACTTCAAAGTCTTGGGTCAAAGCATTTTTAAGGCAGAAATGGAAAAACAACTTATAAATCTGTTTATTCTAAGTGGTAAAGCCATAAAAACATGCTTTTGTGAGGATTTACCCAGAATCATGCAGAGGTCAGTACACGGGTTTCTCTCACCTATTTCTCTCACACACACATACACCTACAAGCATACTAAATTGATAAAACGACAGAATGCAATTTTAGAGTAGTCACAAAATTTTAATATTGTTCTAAGACATGAGATTCTAAATTAAAATGTAACACAGGAGAAAGAAGCCTTAGGCTTCTGTAATAAGAAAGGCATGGTTTGGAATTTTCAGACTTCTATAAAATCGACTGCTGATTCCTCAAGAGAAATTTTACCGAGTGAAATAGCAATTTTGTTTTTAGCTGATTTTATTGGCTTATTGTCTTTAATTATATCACCAAATTCAATGCTACAACCGCTACCCATGGGCATAGAGAAGCTGGGTGAAAGCCATTGGGATTATAGCAGGTTCAGAGGTACACGGTGAGAATTGGATTCAAATCACTGAGATGAATATTTTTTGCTGAAATGTCAATGACCATTTTTTGGTTTTGTTTTTACTTTTATTCTTATCTCCCTTATCATTCAGGAACAGTGCAACACACACACACACACACACTCTTTGATTTCAAAGTAAATCTATCACTAAGATTGAAAAATCAATTACTTGTAAAAACTCTCCATGAAGATGAGATATTGTGTTTTTTAACAACTAATCCTTGTAGCAGCTTGCATATGTTCTATTGAAAAATTAGCAAAACATTTTACTGCCTTCACTGTCAGCAATACTGACATATAAGTAAACCGTCACTTCTGTCAATTTTGTAGAAGCTAATAGAAAATGGATAGCTTCAATTAATTTAAAATATCATTAACCTCATTATATATTGTTAACAATACTACGAGTAGAAATCTCCTAGGCTTGGTATTCCAAGAATGTAAGACATATAAACCATGGCATTTCTTTGATGTGGCAACTGTTGGAATCCATCAGTCTTATAAGGAGAAATTGTTTTTCCTCAATAGAAGCCTATTTATTATATAAAAATAATATCTTTGCACTTTTGCTACATAGACATTTTAAATACTAACAAGATTTACATTATAAACGTGTGAATTTTTTCAGTTTCATGAGAATTATTCTAACCTTTATTTCATTTATTTACTTTTTTAATCTTTTTTTAATTTTTTTAATTTATTTTATTTTTTAAATTTTTGTCTGCATTGGGTCTTCATTGCTGCATGTAGCCTTTCTTTAGTTGCAGCTTGCAGGTTTCTCATCGCAGTGGCTTATCTTGGTGTAGAGCACAGGCTATAGGCTCACGGGCTTCAGTAGTTGCAGCACGCGGGCTTCAGTAGTTGCGACACGTGGGCCCTGGGGCGGGCGAGCTTCAGTAGTTGCGGCAGGCAGGCTTCAGTAGTGTGGCGTATGGGCTCAGTAGTAGTGGCTCACAGGCTCAGTAGCTGGAGCTCATGGGCTTAGTTGTTCCTCGGCATGTGGGATCTTCCCAGATCAGGGATCGAACCCGTGTCCCCTGCACTGGCAGGCGGATTCTTAACCACTGCACCACCAGGTATTTTTTAATTTTCTTTCATTTTTTGGATTTTTTACCTTTTTTTCAGTTACTTCTGTGCATGTTTTATCAAGATCGTGAAAAAAAAGCATTCTGAGGACGATGCATATGATTTATGTTTGTATTTAATTAATAAATATGTAGCCAAGTAAATGTGTTGAATGAATTTAATTTGTTTAACTTTAACACACTGCTTCACTTTTACAGTGGTTTTACAGACACCATCTCACTTGACCACCACAAAAATGTGAAATCAACTCATATTTTATCTTCTCTTTGGATAAGGAGCATAAGAACCAGAGTTGTGTCTCTCAGCTTCCAAGAAGCCAAATCAGTAAAGCACTCACTCTGATTCCCTAATGTCTAAATCCATGCTCTTCTCTTCCCTCCATTTAATTCACCCATATCTAAAGGAATAGGATAAGCCACTTTCTGTCAGGGAACAGAAAGTTAAGTCTGAAGCAAAATACTTGAATTGTCACACTTCACCTGCCAACCAGGAACTCATCCTCTGCAGATAAGTAGTGGTCAGAGTCTGCCATGGCAGACAGAGTGAACAGTTGTACTGTCAAACTAAGCAACCCATCACTTTTTTATTCAATTCAAGGGGGAGAATTTAACACAAATCCTGAATAGCACCAGACAACAGTGAGTTTAAATTTCTGTTTCAACCAGTTACTAGATGTGTGACTTTGACTCGGTGGGTTAAATTCTCTAAGCTTCAGTTTTCTCATCTGCAAAATGTGAATAATAATACTAATTTCTCAGGGTCACTGTAAAAGTGTCCTTCCCTATTTTTTAAACTCTCTCCAGACACTCATGTTTGACTATTTTCTTTCATGCAGATACTGATCTCCTAGATGTCAAGAATGCTACCTTTAGTTGGGCAGAAGTGGAGACTATTTAATAAGGACTCAGACTGTTGACAAAATGGGAGTACAGTTCAGAGTTGAGGACTGGCTAGGGCATGAACACATGGCATTCTCCTAGATGATACCAAGACCAGATGGCAACTATTAATGACAGCGATGAGAAGAAAAACTCATGGGTAAACTTGAGAAGGAGGAATGAACTGCCCCTAAACACCTTAATCCATCTCCAACCCTTTCTACTTCCCCCTGGAGAAAGGTCATGACCATCTTTCTTTATTCTCCATTCTAACTCTTACGTTATTAACTCCACGTCTACAACCCTCTCAGCCTTCCCTTTTGAGATTCAAAGTTCTAGATCCATGTACAACAAGATAAGGAAAAGCCAAACAAAACCCTTATCTGTTTTTTTTTTTCTTTTGCCCTCCTCCTCTAAAAACCCTAGTTCTTTTCCATTTACCAGGAAAGGTTCATTTTTCTAACTTTGTTAAGGTATTAGCTCAATGTTTACTCTTTCCAGGGTGTTTGCCTCCTCTCAGAATCAGAAAATTGGGAGAAATTTTCAGATAAAAATTTAAGATCTTATGTCACATAATGTAAATTCAATACTTTTTTTAAAAAATTGACTCATCAATTACAAAACCATTTTGAGCCCTGCTATGAGCTGAACACTCTGCTAGATGTCAATAGTACAATGATGACTAGAAAGTGCTCCTACCTTTTAGTGATTTCCAGTTAAGTAGGAGAGGCAGCTGTGCATACAAATACTTAACACAGGGTGCTTAGTATTCAAATAGGGGTTTCAACACAAGAGCAGTCAAGAAATTTAAGTATCTCATCTTTGAGAACAGTGGAAGAGATACTTGAACTGAGTCTTGAAAAATGAGTAGAAGATTAATATTAACTGAGGTTAAGTGCATTTTAGGTAAAGGAGCTGGCTTGTCTCAAGTAACAGAGATGAGAAACAACATGGCAAAGTTTACCAATGCTTGTTCACGGGAGAATGGCTGAAAACAATAACCAGACATGTTTGCAATACTATAATTTGGGCATCATCTGATAGATAGTAAGTTACTATTATAGTATATTAAGCAGAGGATGGTTACACTGTCTACATGAGGCTTTGTATACACACACATACACACACACACACACAACACAAACATACACACACACACAGAGTAGTTCTTGCAAATGTGCACCAAAACTGAGGTACAAGAATATTCAGAGCAACAATACTTCAGAGTATAAAAACAAATGAACTATAGGTACTCATAGCAAGATGACTTTTACTAACATAATGTCCTAAAATATTTAAAACAGTTTGACACTCTTCATCAGTAGATATCAAAGTCACTAAAACAAATAGTACATTTATCAGGCATAACTACATATGTGAAGAAACTGTTACATATTGCAAGGGAATGATAAACGTGTGCATGTACCCTTAACCCAAGGATCCCAAAAACAAAGTGGCTGCAGTATGAAATAACAAGGCCTTCATTGTAGCATTATTTCCAAAAGCAAACCTTTGGAAAAAACTAAAATGTCCATCAATAAGGAAATGGTTATGTCAAGTATGGAACATCAGTACAATTGAATACTATGTAGCCTCAAAAAGATGAAAATATTTGTAAGCTGATACAAAGTGATTTTTAGACTACATTTTTTTAATTTAAGAAAGTTTTACTATTTTTCTTCTTCTTTTGTACTATTATTATCTCAACCACTTACTGGGTTATGATTGACATGCAAAAAGCATACACATTTAATGTATACAACTCAAGGAATTTGGGGATAAGTATGCACACATGTAATCACACCACCATCAAGACCATAATATTGAGTGAGAAAAAAATCAGTCAACAACAAAATCCAGAGCAGTGCTTATAATATTTGAAAATAAATGCTGGAAGGAGAAATGAAAAACTATACAATGTTTCCCTAAAGGAGGAGAGAGGGAGTACAGAAGAGGACAAACTTGAAGAATTCCCTTAAATGTACCTTGTGGATATAGTTTTGTTTTTCAAAATACACAAAAGGTTTATGTTTTAAAGAAATAAAAAGAAATGAAAAAATAAATCACTAGAAATTGAAAAGAAACTAAAATGAATAAAACTCACTGCTATATGAAGCTGATAATTCAACCACCCGGGCAAAAACATGGTTTCAAGTGAATTTAGCAAACTTTTGATTGCAGATCCTTAGAGGAATATTGTCTAAGAACTAAAAGAACCTCAGAGAAATCTTAAACTGAATTCAGAAGCCTACTTGTTAGTCATAATTTTTTGGATGACTATTCCAGAGATGCTCCTGGAGCAGGAAGCCAATGATGACTGTCATTTTAGAAGCCCTAAGATTGATCTTCCTCATGTTTTATCGTATACATTTTGTATTTTATTTCACAAAGTTCTCAGCTTGTTTGATATTTAAAAATGTATTTTAATATCTAAACTTTCTCTCTAAATTACTGAATGAAATTGACCTTCAAAAAGGTGAAATACTTTCATTCTGTAATTTTAAATACCAAAGTTTATTACAGTGACTGCATTTCCATGAGTAGGCTCAAGTAAAGAATGACACCCTCAGAAGTCCTTTGTAAAAATTTGCTGATTAATGATTCATCCTCCTTGTGAAACCACCCATTATGTCGAGGGACTAGACCATGAAAGTGAAGCTCAGCCTAGAAAAGAGAACATTCTTCCGAACCTTATTAGAAATGCTCCTTCAACAAACACTTGTTGTGCCGTTCCTAGTGAATTATAATATGTAAGAAATCCTATACATGAATATAAAAGAAATACACTATATATATTTGTGAATACAAAAGAAATCCCATTACAATTTTAGAATATTAGATAAAGGAGAGACTTTACAGCTTATACAGCACCATCTTATATTAAAGACAAGGTTATTGTTATGATTGATAATTGTTCCTTGTGCCTGGGATATGTTGAGGGATGTAAATTATTTCATTTGATCCTCATTCTATTATTATGAATCTGATTTTGTTCTAATATCACAAATGAGGAAACTCAGGCAAAGATTTTCCATCATCCCATAGCAGAGCTGAGGATAGAACTAAATGCTCTTGTTTTCAGGCCTTTGTGCAGGTGTCACTATGAATATTCTCACTTAAAAATGTTTATACAACTAACAGTGCTACTCATTTCACTCAGATTTTAGTTGACGTTTGCCAATATCTTGAATTATCTGCCTTATCCCACTTTTTAATTAGAACCAATTTTTCATTTATATCATTAAAAGTACTGAATACTTATATGTCTATCATAATCTAAATACCCTATTTAATGCAAAAATAACCCCAATGTCTTTTTAAAATTTAAAATATGGGCCCTTAAAGCTATTGAAATCATGTTACTTTCCCTCAAAACCTCAATAAATTCATTTAAATTTTATAATTAAAACATAATTTCTGTTTAAAAACAGCATCTCTGACTTCCTCACAGCACGCTCAATAATCTTCTGTGGAAGACATGAAATGCCGTATTTGAGAATGATGGTCCATTTGCAAAACATACCCAGTGCCTGAAGGAGAGCGAAAATTTCTCACAGCCGCACTTAGTGTTCAAATTCTGTGAACAAGTTCTTGAGGAGGGAGGCTGGAGAATTTGGCTTAGAAATGCTTTAGAAACACATGTCCATATTTTGACAACTCTTTATACACTCAGTAAATAATTGAAGAGAAAAAGCTAACAAAAACCCCCAAAGAACACAGTGCTTAGAATGCAAAGATTGTTCTTAGTGAAAGTGTTGCTCTTTTAAAATTCTGGTGGCTTTGCTCATCTCTATCAGCCAGCCTATGACTGGGGGAAAAACCCACAACTCTCCACTATTGTAGCCTCCTTACACATCTTTTGTAGAATCCATCAGTTATGCAGTGAAATGGATTCACGGGTATGACAAATTTTCTGTCCTGGGACCACTGCAATCCTATTAAATGCAAACAGTTGTATGGCTCTCAAGACCTTTCACTAAACTCCACGCTACCATTTCATCAACATCATTTCTGCTGATTTCCCCAATGCATTCTGAACAGCTCAAGAAAATCTGGCCACGTACTCGTATTTTGTTTTTCTTCAGTGCTGTCAGCTTTAACTTTTCAGTTGACTTACCTGAGTTGATCAGTTCAATTTAATTCAACTCGCCAAACATTACTGAGTAGCTGCTATGTACCAGGCATCCTGCAAGGTCTCAGTGATGTACCTATGACAAACTATCTGTAGCCGAAGATTCAGACATATAAAAACAGACATGCTTTGGGGCTTCCCTGGTGGCGCAGTGGTTGAGAATCCGCCCGCCAGTGCGGAGACACAGGTTCGATCCCTGGTCCGGGAAGATCCCACATGCCATGGAGCAGCTAAGCCCATGCGCCATAACTACTGAGCCCGCGTGCTGCAACTACTGAAGCCCGCACGCCTAGAGCCCGTGCTCCACAATGAAAGAAGCCACCGCAATAAGAAGCCTGCTCACTGCAATGAAGAGTAGCCCCACTCTCCCCAACTAGAGAAAACCTGCATGCAGCAACAAAGACCCAACACAGCCTAAAATAAATAAATGTATTTAAAAAAAAAACAGACATGCTCCAATCCATCCCCATTTCACTTAATCCACCGCCTCCTCTTTCCTGCCATAAGCTGCTTCTTCTCAAGATGCGCAGAGCAGGCTTCTACTGCTACATTCACAGGCTGTTGTCCCCATTACCTACCTGCCAGATCTACTGCTAGTCCCTAGGTATGTTCCTTTATGACTCTCCTCAGATGAAGGTAGCTTACCATCCTCCTCCTAAGATTTGATTGCAAGAAATGCTTGGTGCTGTGTTTATTCACAGAAGGAAATATAAAAAGAGATAGGGAAATCAGAAATGAACTAAAAATTCCTCACTGATTTCACTGGCGAGTGAAGACCTGTGAGTTTTAGTAGCTACAGGTTCTGTTGGACAGTCATACCTCAAATATCTCACACCTACAAGTTGTTCAATGAACTTGGAACTGATCTAATAACACAGGGACTGTTAGAGAGATGCCACCAAGATCAGTTGACATCACAGAAGCGTACGATGCATGCCACAAGAGCCTCAGCTTTGTTTTCCTCCAGCTGAGCGCCCTCTGAATTCCTATGTGGTCTCCTCTGGGTAGGAATTTGGCTGGGAGCCAGATGGTCATTGTGTGGTCAGCACACCTCCTCCATTCACTGCTCCCAAGCTCTGGATCTCTTCACAGAACACAGGCTGACCCCAGCCCTGCCTCCCAGGAAGTAACTTTCTAAATAGCATAGACCACAGGCTACTTGGAAGATAAGATTTTTTAAAGCTCCTCAAATACTAACACTGACTTGAATAAACCAATGATGAAAAACATTCTGTGGAATGAGTGAATACTGAATGCAGGCTGTTATATATTAGGAATTAATATTTACTTTTAGGTATTAGGATGATCTTATGTTTTAGATTCCTATATGTTAGAAGTATACCCTCAAGTATTTATTGGTGAAATAGTACGATGCTAGGAATTTTCTTTAAAATATTCTGCTCAAGATAAATATAGGAGCTTTAGGGCTTCCCTGGTGGCTCAGGGGTTAAGAATCCGCCTGCCAATGGAGGGGACACGGGTTCGAGCCCTGGTCCGGGAAGATCCCACATGCCGCGGAACAACTAAGCCCGTGTGCCACAACTACTTAGCCTGTGCTCTAGAGCCCACGAGCCACAACTACTGAGCCCACATGCCACAACTATTGAAGCGCGCATGCCTAGAGCCCGTGCTCCGCAACAAGAGAGGCCACCGCAATGAGAAGCCTGCGCACCGCAACGAAGAGCAGCCCCCGTTCACTGCAACTAGAGAAAGCCCGCGGGCAGCAACGAAGACCCAACGCAGCAATAAATAAATAAATAAAATTTTTTTTAAAAGATAAATATAGGAGCTTTAAATGAAACTAGAATGGCAGAATTATGATGATAGTTGAAGCTGGGAAGCTACGTGATGGATACATTCAAAATTCTATTCTCTAAATTTTTGTGATATTTGGATTTAAAAAGTTAAAAAAAATGTTCTGAAAACATTTTCAAATGCATTATTTTGGAACAAAACCTACAGTAAAGGTATGTATCAAGTGCTATTGAATCACAGGGGTAACCCTCAACTTACAATAGTATTTGTTACTCAGTCATTAGGACTATTCATTTTCTCAATTTCTGGAAGGTTTTCAAAATATAATTTATCATGACTGATTAAACGACTATTAATTATAGCTGTTACTAGTGGTATCTTGTTTATTGTACATGTTCAAAAGCCTTGGAAACTGTTGTTAATTTCAATACACCTTTGCCACTACCATATTTTTGATAAAATGCTTTTATCATATCATGTACTCTAAATATAACTGTGACCTTAGATGATCAAAATTAAAGTATAAGTTTATGGAAAATGTTTGCTGTTAACCTAATTGAGAAAGCCCTCATCTGCCAATGAACCAAATCTGACCTATTTTCTGTCAAAAAATACACTTTTTCAGTTTTTGTTGGTGTAAAACTTCTTTTCATAATTTTTTTCTATTAATAAGTAACATCAGAAAATACTTGTTTTCTCTAATATATGGAATATTTACTATGTTTTGTTGAAAAAAAATCTCCAAGGAACTATAATGAAAAATAAAATTGTTCTGTTTTTTGGGGGAAAAAAACTCCCCATGTGAGTCAAATGTAAGAAGTAAGAACACCTTCTCTACCTGTGAGCACCCAATACTGTGCTCAGGATGGTATAGTAAGAAGTAGGTATTGAGAGAAATAGAGTCACAGATGTAGAAAACAAACTTATGGTTTCCGAGGGGAAAGTGGTGGGGTGAGGGATAAATTGAGAGATTGGACTCACATAAACACACTACTATATACAAAATAGATAACTAATAAGTACCTACTGTATAGCACAGGGAACTCTACTCAATGCTCTGTAATGACATACATGGAAAAAGACTCTAAAAAAGAGTGAATATATGTATATGTTTAACTGACTCACTTTGCTGTACACCTGAAGATAACGAAACATTGTAAATCAACTGTGGTCCAATAAAATTTTTTTTAAAAAAATAAAAGAAATAGCTACTGAGTTGCGTGAGTACGCCCCATGACTAGCACATCTACTTCAAATACATAAAACTCACAAACATTTGTATAACTGGAATAAAATATTAAAATGTGTTTAAGATTAATTATGTATATAATACAAGAAGCAAAAATTCTTTCAACAAATTATATGACATTATGAAACATAAAATCCCGTGAGAAAATACAGGATTTGACTATTAAATTAACTGCAGGGTGTATATATATTAAAAAAAATAGCTCAACATGCCTCATGCCCCTCAAGAGCTTTATACCTTACAGAAAATGTCACCAAAATATCCAGTTTCATGTAGATTTTTTATTATTAGTTATTTTAAATAGTATATGTAATCATTACTAAATATCATAATCATTTTATTTTTATTCAAATATCTTTCATTATTTAATTATTCTGTACACATTTTATTTTAATTAATGTTATTTAATTATTACTTATTTTAACTATAAATAATTTAATTATTTTAATAATTATAAAATGCTGGGGTTTTTGTTTTTGTTTTCTGGTTTTTGAATTTTATTTTATTTATTTTTTTATACAGCAGGTTCTTATTAGTCATCAATTTTATACACATCACTATATACATGTCAATTCCAATCACCCAATTCATCACACCACCATCCCCACCACCCCAGGGCTTTTCCACCTTGGTGTCCATACACTTTTTCTCTACATCTGTTCCTCAACTTCTGCCCTGCAAACTGGTTCATCTGTACCATTTTTCTAGGTTCCATATACATGCATTAATATACGATATTTGTTTTTCTCTTTCTGACTTACTTCACTCTGTATGACAATCTCTAGATCCATACACGTCTCAACAAATGACCCAATTTCATTCCTTTTTATAGCTTAGTAATATTCCATTGTATATATGTACCACATCTTCTTTATCCATTCGTCTGTCGATGGGCATTTAGGTTGCTTCCATGACCTGGTTATTGTAAATAGTGCTGCAATGAACATTGGGGTGCAGGTGTCTTTTTGAATTACAGTTTTCTCTGGGTATATGCCCAGTAGTGGGATTGCTGGATCATATGGTAATTCTATTTTGAGTTTTTTAAGGAACCTGGCTGTACCAATTTACATTCCCACCAACAGAACAAGAGGGTTCCCCTTTCTCCACACCCTCGCCAGAATTTGTTGTTTGTAGATTTTCTGATGATGCCCATTCTAACTGGTGTGAGGTGATACCTCATTGTACTTTTGATTTGCATTTCTCTAATAATTAGGGATTTTAAGCAGCTTTTCATGTGCTCCTTGGCCATCTGCATGCCTCTTTGGAGATACATCTATTTAGATTTCCTGCCCATTTTTGGATTGGGTTGTTTGTTTTTTTAATATTGAGCTGCATAAACTGTTTATGTATTTTGGAGATTAATCCTTTGTCTGTTGATTCGTTTGCAAATATTTTCTCCCATTCTGAGCACTGTCTTTTCGTCTTGTTTATGGTTTCATTTACTGTGCAAAAGCTATGAAGTTTCATTGCGTCCCATTTGTTTATTTTTGTTATTATTTCTGTTACTCTAGGAGGTGGATCAAAAAGGATCTTACTGTGATTTATGTCAAAGAGTGTTCTTCCTATGTTTTCTTCTAAGGGTTTTACAGTGTCTGGACTTAATTTAGGTCTCTAATCCATTTTTGTCTTTTTTGCGGTACACGGGCCTCTCACTGTTGTGGCCTCTCCCGCTGTGGAGCACAGGCTCAGCGGCCATGGCTCACGGGCCCAGCCTCTCGGCGGCATGTGGGATCCTCCTGGACCGGAGCACAAACCTGTGTCCCCTGCATCGGTAGGCAGACTCTCAACCACTGTGCCACCAGGGAAGCCCTCTAATCCATTTTCAGTTTATTTTTCTGTATGGTGTTAAGGAGTGTTCTAATTTCATTCTTTAACATGTAGCTGTCCAGTTTTCCCAGCACCACTTATTGAAGAGACTGTCTTTTCTCCATTGTATATCCTTGCCTCCTTTGTCATAGATTAGTTGACCATAGGTGTGTGGGTTTATCTCTGGGCTCTATATCTTGTTCCATTGATCTATGTTTCTGTTTTTGTGCCAGTACCATATTGTCTTGATTACTGTAGCTTTGTAGTATAGTCTGAAGTCAGGGAGTCTGATTCCTCCAGCTCCGTTTTTTTCCCCCTAGACTGCTTTGGCTATTCGGGATCTTTTGTGTCTCCATACAAATTTTAAGATTTTTTTGTTCTAGTTCTGTAAAAAATGCCATTGGTAATTTGATAGGGATTGCATTGAATCTGTCGAACGCTTTGGGTAGTATAGTTATTTTCACAATATTGATTCTTCCAATCCAAGAACTTGGATCCATCTGTTGGTATCATCTTTAATTTCTTTCATCAGTATGTTATAGTTTTCTGCATACAGGTCTTTTGTCTCCCTAGTTAGGTTTATTCCTAGGTATTTTATTCTTTATGTTGCAATGGTAAATGGGAATGTTTCCTGAAATCTCTTTCAGATTTTTCATCATTAGTGTATAGGAATGCAAGAGATTTCTGTGCATTAATTTTGTATCCTGCAACTTTACCAAATTCATGGATTAGCTCTACTAGTTTTCTGATGGCATCTTTAAGATTCTCTATATATAGTATCATGTCATCTGCAAACAGTGACAGTTTTACTTCTTCTTTTCCAATTTCTATTCCTTTTATTTCTTTTCCTCCTCTGATTGCCGTGGCAAGGACTTCCAAAACTATGTTGAATAACAGTGGTGAGGGTGGACATCTTTGTCTTGTTCCTGATCTTAGAGGAAATGCTTTCAGTTTTTCACCATTGAGAATGAGGTTTGCTGTGGGTTTGTCATATATGGCCTTTATCATGTTGAGGCAGGTTCCCTCCATGCGCACTTATGGTGAATTTTTATAATCAGTGGGTGTTGAATTTTGCAAAAAGCTTTTTCTGCATCTATTGAGATAATCATGTGGTTTTTCTTCTTCAATTTGTTAATATGATGTATCACACTGATTGATTTGCATGTATTTAAGAATCCTTGCATGCCTGGGATAATTCCCACTTGATCATGTTGTATGATCCTTTTAATGTGATGTTGGATTCTGTTTGATAGTATTTTGTTGAGGATTTTTGCATCTATACTCATCAGTGATATTGCTCTGTAATTTTCTTTTGTTGTAGTATCTTTGTCTGGTTTTGGTGTCAGGGTGATGGTGGCCTCATAGAATGAGTTAGGGAGTGTTCCTTCCTCTGCAATTTTTTGGAAGACTTTGAGAAGGATGGGTGTTAGCTCTTCTCTAAATGTTTGATAGAATTCACCTGTGAAGCCATTTGGTCCTGGACTTTTGTTGGAAGATTTTTAATCACAGTTTCAATTTCGTTACTTGTGATTGGTCTGTTCATATTTTCTATTTCTTCCTGGTTCAGTCTTGGAAGGTTATACCTTTCTAAGAATTTGTCCATTTCTTCCAGGTTGTCCATTTTATTCACATAGAGTTGCTTGTAGTAGTCTCTTAGGATGCTTTGTATTTCTGTGGTGTCTTTGTAATTTCTCCTTTTTCACTTCTAATTTTATTGATTTAAGTCCTGTCCCTCTTTTTGTTGATGAGTCTGGCTAATGGTTTATCAATTTTGTTTATCTTCTCAAAGAACCAGCTTTTAGTTTTATTGATCTTTGCTATTGTTTTCTTTGTTTCTATTCCATTTATTTCTGCTCTGATCTTTATGACTTCTTTCCTTCTGCTAACTTTGGGTTTTGTTTGTTCTTCTTGCTCTAGTTCCTTTAGGTGTAAGGTTAGATTGTTTATTTGAGATTTTTCTTGTTTCCTGAGGTAGGCTTGTATAGCTATAAATTTCCTGCTTAGAACTGCTTTTGCTGCATCCCATAGGTTTTGGGTCGTTGTGTTTTCATTGTCATTTGTCTCTAGGTATTTTTTGATTTCCCCTTTGATTTCTTCAGTGATCTCTTCGTTATTTAGTAACATACTGTTTCACCTCCATGTGTTTGTGTTTCTTATGTTTTTTTCCCTGTAATTGGCTTCTAATGTCACAGTATTGTGGTCAGAAAAGATGCTTGATATGATTTCAATTTTCTTAAATTTACTGAGGCTTGATTTGTGACCCAAGATGTGATCTATCCTGGAGAATGTTCCCTGCACACTTGAGTAAAAGTGTAATCTGCTGTTTTTGGATGGAATGTTCTATAAATATCAATAAATCTATCTGGTCTATTGTGTCATTTAAAGCTTCTGTTTCCTTATATATTTTTATTTTGGATGATCTGTGCATTGGTGTAAGTGAGGTGTTAAAGTTCCCCACTATTATTGTGTTACTGTCGATTTCCTCTTCTATAACTGTTAGCAGCTGCCTTATGTATTGAGGTGCTCCTATATTGGGTGCATATATACTTATAATTGTTATATCTTCTTCTTGGATTGATCCCTTGATCATTACGTAGTCTCCTTCCTTGTCTCTTGTAACATTCTTTATATTAAAGTCTATTTTATCTGATATTAGTATTGTTACTCCAGCTTTCTTTTGATTTCCATTTGCATGGAATATCTTTTTCCATCCCCTCACATTCAGTCTGTATGTGTCCCTAGGTCTGAAGTGGGTCTCTTGTAGACAGCCTAAATATGGGTCTTGTTTTCATATCCATTCAGCAAGCCTGTGTCTTTTGGTTGGAGCATTTAATCCATTCACGTTTAAGGTAATTATCGATATGTATGTTGCTATGACCATTTTCTTAATTGTTTTGGATTTGTTTGCGTAGGTCCTTTTCTTCTCTTTTGTTTCCCACTTTGAGAAGTTCCTTTAGCATTTGCTGTAGAGCTGGTTTGGTGGTGCTGAATTCTCTTAGCTTTTGCTTGTATGTAAAGCTTTTGATTTCTCCATCAAATCTGAATGAGATCCTTGCCTGGTACGGTAATCTTGGTTGTATGTTCTTCCCTTTCATCATTTTAAGTATATCATGCCACTCCCTTCTGGCTTGTAGAGTTTGTGCTGAGAAATCAGCTGTTAACCTTATGGGAGTTCCCTTGTATGTTATTTGTCATTTTTCCCTTGCTGCTTTCAATAATTTTTCTTTGTGTTTAATTTTTGCCAATTTGATTACTATGTTTCTCAGTGTGTTTCTCCTTGGGTTTATCCTGTATGGGACTCGTGGCGCTTCCTGGACTTGGGTGGCTATTTCCTTTCCCATGTTAGGGAAGTTTTTGACTATAATCTCTTCAAATATTTCCTCTGGTCCTTTCTCTCTCTCTTCTCCTTCTGGGACCCCTATAATGAGAATGTTGTTGTGTTTAACGTTGTCCCAGAGGTGTCTTAGGCTGTCCGCATTTCTTTTCATTCTTTTTTCTTTATTCTGTTCTGCAGCAGTGATTTCCACCATTCTGTCTTCCAGATGACTTATCCGTTCTTCTGCCTCAGTTATTCTGCTATAGATTCCTTCTAGTATAGTTTTCATTTCAGTTAGTGTATTTTCATCTCTGTTTGTTTGTTCTTTAATTCTTCCAGGTCTTTGTCAAACATTTCTTGCATCTTCTCGATCTTTGCCTCCATTCTTTTTCCGAGGTCCTGGATCATCTTCACTATCATTATTCTGAATTCTTTTTCTGGAAGGTTGCCTATCTCCACTTCATTTAGTTTTTTTTCTGGGGTTTTATCTTGTTCCTTCATGTGGTACATAGCCCTCTGCCTTTTCATCTTGTCTATCTTTCTGTGAATGTGGTTTTTGTTCCACAGGCTGCAGGATTGTAGTTCTTCTTGCTTTTGCTGTCTTCCCTCTGGTGGATCAATGCTGGTGTTTTTTATTTCTGTATTTTCTATCATTTTATACATGTTTAAAGATAGTGCCAGTGATATTTGTATTAAAAGTGCACTCATACAGCTATGAAAGATGTAAATACATAGCAGAAATACTTTATAATTCAGGTAATTTTTTCAGTATCAAATGCACAACTGAAGTAAGACATCTGGTGCTTTCCATTTCTCTATACCAATTCTGGATTACTTAGAGCCATATTCACATGTTCCTCCATATCTGCTGTCTTTGGCTTATCCCAGGGTAAGTGGCCAAGGAAATGGCTAAGTGCAATATAATCCAATGTGGCACCTCATCAAAGCAAGCATGTCCAGAAGCTAAGGCACTAAGCACGGCTGTTCCAGTGTCAGCATCTGGTCTTTTGGCAGGCTCCACTGGCAGATGGCTTTATGTTTCCCACATGTACTATATTTACTTTTGACACATTTTGTGTCTTACAGAAACAAGTGTCGTCCACTTAGAACATTAGTATAATTTGTTAGGGTCAAAATTTTTATATGATAATAAGATAGTGGCTTTATAATAAACAGAATTGGAAATTCTATTCTGTTCTCTTTCAAAGAAATATTAGTTTGTTTAACCACTTACTATCTACTCTACAAATATGAAGTTGAAATAAATGAGTGGTTAGGGCCTTGTTAGAGAAATAATGGTACAAGGAATTATTTGTCCATTATATAACAAACCAGGAGCATATTTGAGACAAGCTGTCAGACATTTTAGAGATTCCAGAAAAGAATAATTTGTAAAGTAAACATTTCCTTTACTTTGTGAAAATACTGCATAAAACATCAATTGGTATTAATTATAATAATGTGACATAGACTGAGTTTTGGAAAGCTGTTAGAGATTGGGTATGTTTACATAAACCTTTGTCTGTCTACAGATACTCAACTGTAAAGCAAAATCATTAAAAAGTAAAACCTTGCACTTATAGACAGTGGATTTTGTTGGTGATATGCAATAGGTTTATATTTTAGTTATTTTCTCTAGGTGCAAATTCAATGCATATTCATTGTATAAAAAAATTAATTACCAATAATAAAAAAAGAAACCCTCTTATAATTGGTAACTTTTTCCTAAAAAGAGCTTCATTTACAGATCACAACTGGAAAGTCAAACTGAATCCCACCTTTCTCTCCATGTCCCCCAGGTGCTTCAAGTTGCCCAGAATGCCCACCCTCCTGGAGGACTTGTGGCTGAGGGGCTGCCCACACAGGCTGGGTGCCACAAATGCCTGTGCAGAATTTCAGGACACAGATAAACCATCACTTCATACCAAATGAGTGATACTGATATGGGGTCACTATGGGTTAGTGATCCTCATCCAGGAGCAACCAAGACGGACAACTCATTACTCAACTTCACATACTCCTGGTGTGGAGAAGGGTGGTGCTTCATCTGCCAGAGGCTCACAGTTTCTGACCTTCAGCTTCCCCATGTTGCCCACCAATGGTGCTGTCTAATCTGGTCTTTCAATGTAGTGTGCATCCCAATTCTCCCTCTTACACTTAGATCTACAACCTGCAAACCTGATAATTCAGTTTGTAGTTACTGTTTTTCTGATTTTGCAGTGAATGACTTATAACTGAGGAATTCCAACTGTAAGGACAAAGAGGACAAGTGGAGGAATTTCAGCACATCTTTTCATACTTAAAAATGTTGCTTTCCCAAAAATAACAAGAATGGTGAGAATGCTTCAGAACTTGTGTGAAAATTTCTTTATACATGTATGTAAAAATTTTTTAAATGAGAGTAAGAAATGGAGGCATAAAAGAATTACAGAATGTTCCTTTCATATTTGCCAAAAGAATTTCCTGATTTCTGGCATGAAATCAGCCTCAGATTGGATTATATGTGTGGTTTTACAATAAGACTATAAATGCATGAGTGCAATTTGTAGAGACAGGAAGAAATGGAAACTGTTTTACTGACTAAACAACTTCAGGACAATCACTGGAATCCAGGAGGAACCTGAGAGTTAAACTTGACTAATCCTAGAGATCAGTGCAAGAATGAGATATGTCACAGCCACAATATCTTTTATAATACCTTCTAATATACAGATATTCTCACAAAGCATATATATATATATAATATAAATAAATGCATTTTATGAAACATGCTCATATTTATATGCATACATATTTTAAG
The DNA here is from genome assembly GCF_937001465.1 of Orcinus orca. NCBI lineage: Eukaryota > Metazoa > Chordata > Mammalia > Artiodactyla > Delphinidae > Orcinus > Orcinus orca. Next base: position 8,678,710 of record NC_064573.1, on the reverse strand, counting down.
ACTGAATCAATCTAAATCTATCTTTTTTTATATTTCTATCTTTTAGTTTAGGTCCCACTAAAAGCAGAGCCCAATACAAGGACTGAGTGATGGTTGGGTGATGGTAGTATATTTGAGATGAGGGAGCATATATACAAATCACTGTATATAAATCACACATAAATCACCTTTATAAGCATCCCAAAATTTAAATAATATTTTAAAATAAATTATTTAATGCATGTATGTAGACTCCATTTTTCTATTTGAATATGAAAATGATTATCTGAAAATATGTGGTTTTTCAATAGGGGTTATATCTGATATGTAATCTTTGAAAGACGGCAATTAGGGAATAGAGTCCAGCAAGGTAAAAGAACGATTACTCGTTTACAAATAAAAATAGTAATGGTAACATCAACATGAATGCGCTTAAAGTTCCTGCATGTACTGACTGATTCTGTGGTATGATAGGGTATGATCTTTATTGCAAAGGCTACTCTAGAGATTTCAAGTCTCTTAGGACCCAGGTTCTGCAATTCTCTACCTATGTGGCTTTTGATTTTAATTCAAGTTTCTCTGAAATATTAGAGAAATTTATTTCTCTAAGTTTCTTTGTGGACCTATAGTTTTATGGCTTTAAAAGATAGGAAAACCAGATGGAGTACTTTAAGGAATGAGTGGATAAACAACATCGGTCATGTAAACTGTTTTTTCATAATCATGAAAAATTATTTTAGAAAGACTAGAAGAATGTCGTCTGCCTCTAACAACCTGATAATCTCATTTTAAGTGATATGTAAAGAAAAGGTTTATATTAATTTCATTTCATCAGTATTTTCCCCAAATGTTTATTGCTTTTTAAGTATCACCCTAAAATCCTTGGGGATCCTTTTCTCACTTCCCATGTATGAATACAGAGGTAAAAATCCTAAATATCAATATAATATTAACACATCAAATCCAGGAACATATCACAAGAAAAACATATCAGTATTGAAAGGTTAAGCAAAAATGCAAAGATGTTTTAAAGGCTTAAAAAATTTATTACTATAATTTACTATATTAATTTGCCAATTTTAGGGGAAAAGCACATGATATTCTCCCTAAATGACAAGAAAGTATTTGGTAAAATTCAACCAATATTCCCAACTCAAATATATTTCCTTAATTTGATAAAGGCTATATAGCAAAACCTAACTACAAACAATATAACTACTGGGGGAAATTAGAAGAATTTTATTAAAGTTAAGGAAAAAATTAAGGATGCCCATTATTACCATCATTATCTTGCATCTCCCTAGAATTCCAGCAAATGTAATAAGAATATAAAAATAAATAAAATTTAAATTATTGGAAAAAATAATCCAAACTGGCATAACTGGTAAATATTTTAACTGTCCACCTAAAAATCCAAGAAAATCAACTAAGGTAATCATAACAAAAAAGAGTATTCAGTAATGTAACTAGATACAAAATCAACACGCAAAACTCGAAAATTATCCTGTAAAATAGCAAAATTTAACTAAAAAACAATAAAAGGGACATCTCAATTTATAATAGTAAATGAATTAAATTGCACATAAATGAATAAAACCAGAAATGTCCAAGACTTTTATAAAGAAAAGTATAAAACTTCACTGGGAAATATAAGTGTTGAATACAAGGAAAGACATACTATGTTTGTGGATGAAAAGACTCAACCTGATGAACATATCAGTCTTCTCTGAATTTTTTCTTTCAATGAAAACCTCCATTGAATTTTAAAAACAGAAATTGATAAGATGACCTCAAATTTCACTTGAAAAAAAATAAATGGGAACTATCAATTTTATTTTGTCAGAACTATAAGGAACAATTTGTCCTAACATTTGTTATTGAAAACTTATTGAAAAGTTAGTGTGATATTGGTACAAGTTAGACAAATATATCAATGTAACAATTGAAAGTACAGAAACAGACCCAAGAATATATGGAATTTTATTGTAGATAAAGATGTTATTTCAAATAAGTGGACTTCAATAACAGAATTGGGACAGTTGGAGGTTATATACATATACATGTGCAATTTATATCATGCATTCACACTGTCTGCAAAAGTGAATTCTAGGCAGAATAATGAGCTAAATATTGTTATGCTCTAAAAAAACTAGATGAAACCATCGAACAATGCTAGTTTATTGTCTTATCTTACAAAAGATTAATGGCAAAAGCCATAAATGAAATATTGACAAATTTAAGTACATAATAATATGAAGCTTCCATGCTTCAAAAGACATTACAAAGTTAAAAGAGAAAAATGGGTACCTGCTTTGTATTAGCAGCTATAAGGCAAGGGAGAAGAGAGAAAATAAAATGAGTAAGATTCACTATTAGAGTTCTGGTGAAATAAAAACTTGAATTTTAAGAAGGGGAATAAAAACAAGGCACAAATAGCTATGAAATAAAGCTGTAATGAATCGGTTTTGAGAGAAAAATCACATCAAGCTGGGCTTCATGAAGGAGATGGCATTTTAGCCAGGCCTGAGTGACAGCTAGAAATCTGAAAGTTTGGGACAGAGCGAGTGCAGATTTCAGACAAAGGGAACAGTATGATGTAAGCTGAGATGTGCCGAGTATATAATTAGAACAGGATGTTGCCAGGTGCTGCCAGAGCACTGAGTCTATGAAATTGTGGAAGACAAAGCTAGAAAAGGGAGATTGATTGTCCTCTGATGAGGAGGGTCATCAACACTTCAAATATTCACAGCCTAACACAGCAGTCATTCAAGAAGATAGCTGTTGTTGTTAGCTTAGCAGGGATTTAGCAATGGGTAGCACTCTAGCATTATCTGATAAAGCCGATGCAGCATACCTCTCCTCTGTCCTATTTCCTTCCATACTTTGTATTCTCTATGTTTTTCCACTCATTTTATTTCTAAGCACTTAGACTTAAAAATGTCTTAAGCCTTGCTTTTTAAATTTCCTAAGAAGAATCTTACATTATCCTCACAATGGTCTTTACCCACACAGTACATAGAATAATTTTAGACTCTATCTATAAGAAAATTTAAAGATCATTCAATTCAAGTAACCCAATTCTTTTATAGATAAGGAAACTGAGGCATGGTTTTTAATAAAATGATTAATAATGAAAATCAACAACCATATACTTTGCCTTAGGTATAGGTATAGTAGATAGGTCTCTAGTATTACGTGAGAAAAAATAAAGCTTTTTGTTTTAAAGGAATTCACTCTGAACTAAAGACAAATAATAAATGAGTGTGTGGATTTCTTGGGGTTACTATTATAAAATATAACTTTTTGACAGAAGACTTGTAGAATTGCACTGAAACTGAATATCTTGCCCCAATTGGGCTTATTTAGTACAAAATACATTACTTTTTTGAAACTAGCTATTTAAAATTCTCACTTTAAATTCAATTGATTTTAGGCAATTGATTCTGTTAGAAGGAAGAAAAAAGATACATGGATTATTAATGGGTGAAAGATCAACTCTGATGGCAGGTTCAGTTTACATTTGGGAATGCAAGGAAAAGAAAGTTAAAAATACTTCTTTCCTTGAAAACTAAGGTATCTCGTTCAAGACAAACGGCATTGGGCTTCCGTGGTGGCGCAGTGGTTGAGAGTCCGCCTGCCAATGCAGGGAACACGGGTTCGTGCCCCGGTCCGGGAAGATCCCACATGCCGCGGAGCGGCTAGGCCCGTGAGCCATGGCCGCTGAGCCTGGGCGTCCGGAGCCTGTGCTCCGCAACAGGAGAGGCCACAACAGTGAGAGGCCCGCGTACTGCAAAAAAAAAAAAAAAAAAAAAGAAAGAAAGAAAGAGAAACGGCATTGTATTAGATCAGCAAAGAAAAAGAGGATGAGACCTAATGGGTGGTAGTAAGTTTGAATGAGAATAGAAATTTCTCAGCTAGAGTTACTGGAGAAGTTTTACTTCTCTCAAGGATCTTTGGAATCTTAAACTTGAAAGAATAACATAGGTTGCAGGTTTTCTTGTTTAAACTATTCATCTTTACTCCCATACCATGCAAACAAAAATCCAGTAATTAAGCCCATAGAGGTAATACAACACAAAATCAGAAATTATGCAGAAAATGATTTTGACAACTGAACATAAAGTTTGCCCTCTTTATTCCCATTCCAAACTCAAGAGTTACACTGCCTTGTATAGATGCAAGAAGCAAGGTCTGTACCTTACCCACTTTTCTATATATAATTGAAACTACATTGCAAAATATAAAAAAAAGAAATTGACAACTCTGGCTGCCTTTACCACAGACCAATACATATTTTGACAATCCTGATTTTTTTTTTTTTTGGCATTGATTCCTCCCAAAATATAGAAGAATCTTGGAAATTTAGTCTTTAAAATAATATGGTAATACTAATTGCCATTAGACTGATGGAAAATATGTATTCTTATAAATTTCAATGTGTTTTATTACAGATGCTTATTTATCTATTAGAAATAACCCCACCTAATTTCAAATAGAATTTGAGGTAATCTATTTACAATAACCACCATACGCATACATATAGGATAACACTCACAGATATGAATGTTAACAAGTAATACAGTAAGACATAACTGAACTATGTACATTAAAATCAGCAGCTCAAGCAAGTGGAAGATTGTTAGCATCTAACCCTGGGATGAATAATTTAGTTTTCCAAAGACTTGGAGTTTCTCTCTATTCAAAAAGGGGTTATATTCTGAAGGAATTCTAAAGGATTCCGAAGGGATTTATGGCTAGATGACAACTTTCTCTTGGGAAGTTGTATAGCATCAAAATTACTGATCCAGGAAAACTTGCCCACATTTTAGAAAATGTCTTAGTATACCTCTTCTATTTTATCTAGTATTGTAGTTTTTCAGGAAGTTTTTACTGATTCAAACATTCATCATCAAAGTATTTACTGAGTAACTGCTATGTGTTAACCAAGATTTTTAATAGATACTAAGCTAAATAAACCACTTTCTTTAACCTATAGGAGAAGCCCATGTGGTGGAAGGGAAAATAAAGGGATTAGGACATATGAATAAATAGCTCTGTTGTAAACACAACTATTTGTGTAGTCAATTATATTATAATGATGTATGTATTATTCTTCTATCACTGATACCCAAGAGACTCAGTAGAATAATATGGAAGTTAGACTTTAATAAACATATATTTTTAAAAATACAAAATGAAGTAATTTGGGAAGAGTATTATATTTCAAAATTATTGTGAATGATGACTCTACCTTTCTTAAATCTTCATCTTATCCCTTATGTTTAGTTTATTTTTAACTTTGGTTTGTTCTTTTTCTTCCTTTTAAAGCTGCAAAAGGAATTTTTCCTTGTTAGATTTCTCTACAACCTTTATTACCTCTGATATTTTACATTGCTTCATTATGATTAAACCCCCTAGAATAAGTTTACACCTGTTACATTTCAAGATGCCTCAGGAGACCAATTAACTTAAATGTGTCCTGGAAAAATACAATAAAAACTAACTTTTACACAGTAAAGAATAACATTTCTGCATATATATGCTCTGGAATATTATACAGAAAATAAAAAGCTGAGTGTATGCATTATACTTTCTGTACAGTACAAAAATATCTCAACAGGTGCCACACAATAATCACTGGCTTTGTAGTAATTTGATATTAGAAGAGAATATCATGATACAAGAAGGGTCATTTTTGGTTTTACCTTAGGTTAATACAAAAACTTTATTCTACACACACAAAAAAAAGAAAAATTGATTGTGTTAGGCACTTACATGCAAGTTTATCATTAAGTCACAGAAACAGTCTCTTTTACCGTTTTTACTTTGTTGATATAGTATCTAAAACCTAATGTTTCTCTAAATTAAAAAAAAATTTTAATTAAAAATGAAACCTGATGTTTAATTTATGCAATCCTAACTTATCACTGTTCATTCCAGCTGTGATGTCTCTGAATAGATAGAAGCTACAGCCAATCAATAAGCTATATATTATTTAGCCAACACATACATTTTACTATGAATGTTTTTATTAAATACTTATTCAAGTTGAAGTATGCATAGAGTACACGTTAACACAGAGCTAACAAGTCCTGTAAACCATTATGTTAGGAAATTATGTGGCTGGTCAGTCAATCACCTAGCAGAAATTAGAAATGAGAAGGATTTGGGCTCTAAACATTTATAATTTTTAAGGCAACTCAGGGAGAAGGTGAACTAAAGGAAATTGAATACACAAGGGCTAACAGTGATAAATTATTTTTAGTAGTATTGGCATATATCTAATTAGCAAAGACTTAGTTATAAGTCAACATATGGTCCAAAGTTTCCATATGGAAACTAATCTAAGTCCTGTAAGTGGTAAAAACTGTATTTTTAAGGAACTCACCCCCTTCATGAAATTTATAAAGAATGGGATACAGTGATAAACAGCAATTATGCCATTCTCCAATACTGATTTTGAATAAAGCAGTGCTTCCCCAAGCTCAGTTCCTAGGGGCTGACTCATTGTATCTTTGTCTTTATACAGGTGATATTGGGACTGTCTGGAAGAGAAATCTAGTAAATTATTTAGAGGTGAGATGCTTACTGGTGAAACTAGAATCCTTCAGTCAGAAAGATCTTTGCTAACACAACCACGAGACGTGATCCCCTGGGATACTAGCCAACATTGTCATAACACTCATCTATGGCTGTTTTGCTTGCATTCTAGTAGAACAGAACACACTAGGTATTCCCAGACATTCATAGATTAAAAAAAAAAAAACCATCAAACAAAAATTGTAAAAAGAAAACCATCTCCATATGAGCACATCATCCACATTTATGATCTTTGACTTAAAGCTTTTTGAAAATACATCCAGAAGTCTAGTAGTAAACTTCCTGAGATTGTCTCAGTACACAGCTATAGAGTTGGTAAAGCCAAACGACGTGGATCAGTAAAGCCCTCAGTATAAGAGAGGATCCAGCTGAAATCTTATTTCTGTCAGCTGCTAGCTGTTAACACTGGGCAGTGTTAATTAACTGCTGTGAGCCTCTGATTTCTCATCTGGAAATTGGGGGTAATTTAGTACTTACATCACTGGGTTATGGTGAAGATTAAAGGTAAAGTGCCAATAAATTTAAGTTTTTATAGACATTACTATCATTATTAATATTATTCAAACTGGAAGACGTTCAGTGACATTTCTAAAATAGTTTATCTGGGTTTTTTTTTTGTTTTGTTTTGTTTTTTGCAGTACGCGGGCCTCTCACTGTTGTGGCCTCTCCTGTTGCGGAGCACAGGCTCCGGACGCACAGGCTCAGCGGCCATGGCTCACGGGCCTAGCCGCTCTGCGGCATGTGGGATCTTCCCGGACCGGGGCACGAACCCGTGTCCCCTGCATTGGCAGGCGGACTCTCAAACACTGCACCACCAGGGAAGCCCCGAAATTTTTAAAAAATTAGTTTGTCATAATTCAGTGTCATATAATTCTGTTTTTTTTTGTCATGTTTATATTTTCAGATCAATTAATTATTGGCAGAAACATTTTTTTGTCAGTCTATAAGCCATTAAAGTTAAGGAGGTAGAAAAGAATAGTTATTCCCTTGACTTCTGTTGATTTACCCCTTTTGAAGCAGACAGAATTTTCCTTTAGGTATTAAAAAAAAAGACTCTAATACACAACAAACACTCATACTCTCTCTATATAAATTCCAATAAAAGCAATAAAACAAACCACATAAGCCCCTGTGAATCAAAGAAGATTCATATCATTGCTGTTGGGTTTTTGGGTTTTTTTCCTCTTTGTCCTTTTGTGAGGATATAGCTTTCTGGGTACAAAATTTAGTCTCTATTTTCAAGTGGTTTCCAGTTAATTGAGGGAATCGTTCCACATCAAACCTCTTTTTCTGTATTACACTTACACAGGGAAGAATTTCAGTAGAGTGTTGGAGCTGGCTTGTACTGGCTCACTAAAACCAAATATTAGATTTTCGGGAATATTGCAAACTGGTTGTTAAAGCATTGGTGGTTGAAATTAGCCATTGTGAGAGAATTTACACCACAGAAATCATCAAACCTACCAATCAGAACCTTTTTTTTCCCCTTCTGGTGGTGCTTAAGCATTTACCAGTACTGCATTGGCCAGAAGATGTTTGCATGTAGGATTTTTACGAGTGTATCACTTAACTCGATCGATCCTCCGTGTGAAACAGTGCATCCAAGCACATCCCTGGAGTAAGAGTCAGCACCTAGAGTGGTCTGCACTCCTATTGACCAGGGCCACTGTGTAGCATAGCCACTTCCTTTCCTATGAAAATACTGACCCCTTGGAAGGAGCATTCTTCCCTGGAAATTTCTTTACACCATTTATGAGCTTTCTGCAGAGATGAAGAAATAATGAATTAAAAGAACCCAACAATTAACACAAGAGGTGACTTGTGCCCAAATTAAAAGAAGGCTATCTGTCGGTCTAACAGCTGATAGTCTTATTAACCTTGCTGCTACAATAAAGATCCGATAAAAATTATTTTTCTTGATGATGCCAATGAGGTCCTGGATTATCATAAAATACCTTTAAATATCCAGAGAAAGAAGAACTCATGTTAAATGCCATTTTACTGTATTCTACCTTTGATTTTACATTTTACAAATCACTTATCCATAGACAGTATGATATATGTTGAACTTCTAATAATCACAGATAATTGGTCATGTTGGGTAAAGGAAAATTTATTCTTTCAAAACATACAATTATAATTCACTACCCAGAAAAATGAAGAGAATGGTAATTTTCCTATCTTTTTTTTTTTGTTACAAGATGATGTGAGAATAATAAATTATGCTTGAGCATTCTTGGGTGTAATACTGCTTACTTTTCAAAGGTGAGTAATGATTTCTGCTAGGTAAGTAGTAGAAGTGACTAAATTGATTTCAACACTTTCCTAGTTCCTGGAAAAAGTTATAAACTAAAAAAAAAAACTAAAAAAAAAAAGCTATAAACTAATACACACACACCTCCCAGGAGCTAGTAATATGTGCTACTTATTAGCAAGACTATTTTAGGACTAGGTCACATAAAAAGTTAAGATTTATCTTTCTATTAGTTTGTGGTAGGAGTCACTTAACTTGATTGTAAAATAAAATAATGGGTGATAACTCTTGACAATCTCAAAGGCGCTTGAATCCCCAAGTAGTAAATACTTATAAAGGCCTGGGGATCCCTTAGTACAAAAAAAGGATTAACGATTATTTATTTTGTCATGGCAAGGGGTACTCAAACTAGTATAGCTAAACAAGAAACCATGAGCATTTTATTGTTATTATTTAATCACCTAAAAATATATGACATTACAAAGAGTCATTTTCTTACCACTGAAATTATAATTCTGGTTATATAAATAGGATCAGTGTAACAAGAGTAGTCTCAGCTTGAATTCTGCTATAATTTTTGACTGAGATCGAAAAAAAAAGAGCAGTCCCTGATACTCGCAAACTGATCTGACTCTCACAGCTAAACTATGTTGAAAGGGATTTTAAACGAAATAGGTTTAAAATGTCTAAAAATATAAAAGGAATAATCAAACCATAAAACAAAAGTGGGAGATAATGAAATAAAAAAGAAAGAATGTGAAGAAGGACCAAGTAAAAATCCTAAAAGTAAAAATACAGTCATTGAAACAAAAATGACAACAGAAGGCTTATACAAAGACCACACATAGTTAAAGACAGAATTAGGGTCTAAAACAGGCAGATAGAAAGAAATTACCAGAATTCCACACATAGATATAAGAAAAGATATAAAAAATTTCAAAGGTTAGAGAAATATTAGATCAAAAAGCCTCAATATTTATCTAAAAGAAACCAAAAAAAAAAGAGAATAGAATAAAATAGAGTATTTGCCTGAAAATTTTCCAGAATTGAACAAAAATATGACTCCTCAAGCTGGAAAAAAATGTGTATTATCTCATTTAACTCTTACAACCATCTGTATTAAGGATTATTTCTGGTGAAGAAAATAAGCACAGAGAGGATAAGTAAATTGGTTAAATCCACTCATTGACCAAGGGGTGGACCAATCACCTTGATTCCCAGGCTCTGTTCCTTCTCTGTGGACACCTACATCTGGGTCAGTGCCTCATGGTGGCATGGACCTAATTCAAAGACCTTCCACATTCCTGACTACCTGTTTGCTATGATCACCTGGGTAGATCAAATAAACTCCAGAGAAACAGTGTTTGAAAAGACAGGCAAGACTGAGCATCCACCTGGACAAATAAAAAGCCAACAGCACAAACAAAACATTTTCACAAGAGTAACTAAGTGCTTTTAGATAGAAAAGGGTCCATTTTCTAGCTAAATACTAGGCTGTTTGAATTCAACTTTGTACACTGGACGTGAACTATTTCTTCACTGTGCCATAAGTCCCTGGAGCCAATGGCATGTCTTATTCACCTTGTTTTCACGACAGCATCAGTAAAGCACCACAACAAGGAGAGACCCTTCTTAGATGTGTGATGAGTTTGAGAACTAGAACACCCACATTTAGGGAATGGAAACAGAAAAGGGAACCAAATAAGAAGACAGATTTTTTGATGATGGCTATTCTGACCAGTGTGAGATGATATCTCATTGTAGTTTTGATTTGCATTTCTCTAATGATTAATGATGTTGAGCATTCTTTCATGTGTTTGTTGGCAATCTGTATATCTTCTTTGGAGAAATGTCTATTTAGGTCTTCTGCCCATTTTTGGATTGGGTTGTTTTTTTGTTATTGAGCTGCATGAGCTGCTTATAAATTTTGGAGATAATCCTTTGTCAGTTGCTTCATTTGCAAATATTTTCTCCCATTCTGAGGGTTGTCTTTTGGTCTTGTTTATGGTTTCCTTTGCTGTGCAAAAGCTTTTAAGTTTCATTAGGTCCCATTTGTTTATTTTGGTTTTTATTTCCATTTCTCTAGGAGGTGGGTCAAAAAGGATCTTGCTGTGATTTATGTCATAGAGTGTTCTGCCTATGTTTTGGAGAGGGTGTGGAGAAAAGGGAACACTCTTGCACTGTTGGTGGGAATGTAAATTGATACAGCCACTATGGAGAACAGTATAGAGGTTCCTTAAAAAACTACAAATAGAACTACCATACGACTCAGCAATCCCACTACTGGGCATATACCCTGAGAAAACCATCATTCAAAAAGAGTCATGTACCAAAATGTTCATTGCAGCTCTATTTACGATAGCCAGGACATGGAAGCAACCTAAGTGTCCATCAACAGATGAATGGATAAAGAAGATGTGGCACATATGTACAATGGAATATTACTCAGCCATAAAAAGAAACGAAATTGAGTTATTTGTAGTGAGGTGGATGGACATAGAGTCTGTCATACAGAGTGAAGTAAGTCAGAAAGAGAAAAACAAATACCATATGCTAACACATATATATGGAATCTAAGGGAAAAAAAAAAAAGGTCATGAAGAACCTAGGGGTAAGACGGGAATAAAGACACAGATCTACTAGAGCATGGACTCGAGGATATGGGGAGGGGAAGGGTAAGCTGTGACAAAGAGAGAGTGGCATGGACATATATACACTACCCGATGTAAAATAGATAGCTAGTGGGAAGTAGCTGCATAGCACAGGGAGATCAGCTTGGTGGTTTGTGACCACCTAGAGGGGTGGGATAGGGAGGGTGGGAGGGAGGGAGACGCAAGAGGGAAGAGATATGGGAACATATGTATGTGTATAACTGATTCACTTTGTTATAAAGCAGAAACTAACACACCACTGTAAAGCAATTATACTTCAATAAAGATGTTAAAAAAAGACAGGGAAAAGTTCAAAGAGATAAAAGGATAATACAGCATTAAGGAAGTTAAAAGAAAGTCTACAAAAGAGGAAGTAGTAATCAATGCCCAATGTCTTCGAGAGGAAAAAATGATCAAAGATCTGTAAAGACCATTGGATGTGGTAACTGAGAGATGAGTAATGAACTCTGTAGAGTATATTTTCTGTAAAAGAAGAGAAACCAGGTACAACATATAATCTCTGCCTCCTAGAAATTTACAGTCCAACCGGGAGCACAAGATGTAATCAAATGTAATGAGAAGTAAGAGTTATGAGTCAAAACATTTTTAGAATTTTTACAATCTGTCTTTGTTGTTTATGTAAAATTATCTCTACTAACTTATAGAAACAAACAGAAAAATAATCTAATTTGGAGAATATCTTGAGATAGGCAAAGATAATCAACACTAGAAAGATTGAATATTGTACGTTCATATTGTATGTTATAATTAACTAAAACAGTAACCTCTTATTATTATATAATCTTCCTAGATTTGAAAACGCATACCTTACAACCTATTTATTCCTTGAAAATAAAAATAGCACTCACAGTGCTCATTTTAGAAATAGTATTTTTCTCTCTTAAAACTTAATGAGAAATAAACTTAATATGGAGAGTGTCATTGCTTATTATCTTAGAAGTTTGGACTTTATAGCACATGTCCTTTAAAAAATAATTTTTTCTCTAAGACTTATGGGAAAGTTTTTTTTTCTATTTCCTTCTTTGAAAGACACAATCAGGCTTTGCTCATGGTATTATCATTCTTATTTATTCCTTGCAAAATTAACATTGAATAGTTTTATATACAGTTGACCCTTGAACAACATGGATTTGAAGTGTATGGGACCACTTATACATAAATTTTATTCAATAGTAAATACTACAGCACTATACAATCTGAGGTTGGTTGAACCATCAGATGTGGAACCAGAGAAATCAAGAAACCATGGATGCAGAGGGCCGACTATAAATTATAGGCAGAGTTTTGATTGTGGGAAGGGTTCACATCCCTAATCCCTGCATTGCTCAAGGGTCAAGTATATTTGTAAATATAAGATATACATAGTGTATGTATACCCACCTAGTCACAGCCCACATAGAGTAGGAAGGACTTACCTCCTGGTGCCTGAGTAAGAAAACTAGTCTGCTAACCTTTTCAATCCAGGCCAAGATAGAAAAGTAAGCCAAGAAATATGTATAATTGACATTAATGAGAAAGATTCTAATTAACTTCTTAGCAAAGCAAATGAGTTTCATCAGCAAAAGCTTCTTATAAATAATATCTGTTTATGCTCCCATGTGCTTTCTTCCTTTAAAATCAAAGCTCTCAAGAGAGGAACAGCTGACAGCTACATTCAGGTCCAACAGAATAACAGAAAATGAATCAGACAGTTTGCTTTTACAGAGAAAAATAACTGCAATCTAATGTTTACAAATACACCAAATGACCAACTGACTTTTTCCTGAATTTTTCACTTCCCTCAATTAAGGCTTTTATTTTGATATTCTTACTATTTTTATTTATTTATTTCCTTTTTATACCAAAATTGTCATGTTAAATAGAGACTTGTAGGAATCAAAGACTTCAGATCTGTGTAGAACATGGTCTTAGCAGTAGTACTAATCAAGGGTGCAGGACAGCAGCAAATGGGAAACACTTTCCAAATATGTATGCACCGTGTGGGCTTGTCAATCCCCAGTGCTATTCTGTTACAAAGTTCTGGGCCAGAACCACTCGTGTAAATTATTTAGAAACTACCAGCATGGCCAGTAAATGTATCAATGAGTCAATCAATAAGTTGCTTTAAGTTAATTGTTTGGATTCTCAAAAATTTACTTTTGCATGTAAACAATATGAATTAAATGTCAGGGTAGATCTTTGCCCTTTCTCTGGAACTGCTTTCTTTTCATCTACATTTTAACAGTTTCTTGTCGTTTGCAAGTTAAAAACAAAAGGGATCCTGAATCCTGCTGATCCCTCCAGCCATCTGTCTCTCTCTCTCACTTGATCTTTTCAACAAGTCTTCAGAAAGTTGTCTGTTTGTTTTTACTTTCCATTCCTCAAGACATTTAAAAATAGCCTCTGACCTCACAACTTCAGCATTTACCAATATATGTGCATTCCCATGGTGGATCTAAGGGTGCCATGTGGAAAATTCAAAGATAAAACACAGAAGGCCATGCAGTGAGTGCTAGCTACTGCATTTAGGGCAGCCACTCCTACAGAGCAGAACCTAGGGTTTGAGAGGCTGGGTTGGTAACAAGGGAACAGGTGCATAGGAAGACCTGTTGGTATAAACCCCTATGATATTTCCAATTACTTTGACAATTTTTTCTCCTCTAGGTCCCAGATATTGGTTACATGTTGTCTTAAGTTGATGGAGTTATTCCAACATTGACAGAGAATACTCGAACTAAAACACAGCCCCCATAGAATGACAGCTCTGTTTTTGTTTATTTACTGATATTTAATGCCCAGACAGACAAATCTTTGTTCCACCACTGATTTTTATTTCAGGGGAAGATAGCAAATTTAAGCTATGACGGAAGGGAATGTGGACAGAGTCAGAGGCTGACTAAACACCTGGCAAGGGCAGAAATAATAGTAAAGATAAACTCAATTTCAACACACAAAAAATTCCTTCATCTTGGATTGAAGACAATTTGCTAATGTGAACTATAAATCTACTTCAGCTGTTGATGTTCTGTGACTCCCAGCAAATTCTTTCTATACTTTGTGAGCCAGTTTCCACATGTAAAGATTAATAAGATTAACTCTGGCTTTATAGGGATGTTGGAAAGATAAATGAGGTAATATTTCAGAAAGTGTGAAGAACTTCCTTAGAAGAAAATTATTATATTAATTTAAGGTATAAATGCAATTACAAGAATAACCTTCTTGTTATGAATTGACCTAAGAACTTTATTAAAGTCTTATGAAAGGATTTGGCATTTTTGATGTGGGGCTAGTGAAACCAAGGGAGATCAGAGCAATTGTCTTATAGCATTTTATTCATCAAATCACCTTACATATTTGTAGATGTAGAATTGCACATATATGTAAATGAACATGTAGATCTATATGTGCATAGATAGTAACTCTAGGTACACAGCACTGTGCTAGGTACTGAGGGATATTTAAAAAGTTATTGTTTTCCAGAGTTTAAAATAACGTTAGCAAAACAATGCAGTTATATAGGCTTGTGTATGTTTATTCATACTTTTCAGATAGTTTGACACAGATCAAATATATAATAGTTTTAAACATTCTTCTCTAAAAATTATATACTAGCAAATACTTTGTTCTTGATTTAAGAAATTCAAATATCCTATATTAAGACTGACTGCATGAATAGAAATCTTCAGAAGATTAAAAAGTACTTTTAAAGAAAGTCTATGTAGCAGCTTTCAGAATCAGACAAATAGATTCATGCAAACAGAAGCAATTATCATTACAGAGATTTTATTTTGTGAAATTGGCAGTCTAAACATTTTATGAAATTTGTGTCTGTTCTAAAAACTTCTGCCACAAGGACAGTTACCAAAATATAAACCATATCATTGTTTAATTTCATGATACTACTTTCATATGATACAACAAAAATCTACCTATATACAAAATTTTATATATAAACATATATTACATACATTTTTATACATGAAAGATGAGGAAAGAGGGAGAAAGATATAAAGCAAATATAGCAAAACATGAATAACTGTTACATTTAAGTTGAGAGTACATGCATTTTTATTGTACCACTTTTCTAAATTTTTGAAAATTTGCATAATGATTCGGGATAAAAATTCATGATGCCATCCTGGAATGGTGTACTATCATTATATATATATATATATATATATATATATATATATATATTTCTAGTTTACAAGTAGATGACTACTTGAAAGCTTATATGAAAGATGTGCAAATGATTATTTCCTGCCATGAAAACCATCGCATCAAACTAATCCCAACATCCTTCTTCTGTTTTTAGATTAAAACTTTACTTCATTCATTCCTTAAATAAGAGTCATCATTTGAGATTTCTCTCAACTTCTCACTGTCATACTAAGAAACCAAACTGTCTCTGCAAACATGCTGTTAAAATGGAAGTGACATCTTTCTTTTCCTAATTTTGGGGATCCCAAATCCTCCCTCAATCTTTTTCTGAATCCCCAATCTAAATGATCTTCTTTCCCCAATATCATTCTTCTCTCACAGCAGAAAATTTCATTCATAGATTTATTGTAATGTATAATTATACATTTATTTCTGTGTCCACGCATTCATTTTGTCTTCTCATTAAACAGTAAGCTGCATGAGTGAGACCCTGTGTTCCTGACAGTATATCCACTACCTCAGACCTATTAAGTGTCAATATATCACCCTGACACTTAAAAATAACTTGTTAAACGGATCAGTGATCTTCAAACTAACATATCCGAAGTGGAAGTTTCACCATGCCCTCATACTTACTTTCCAAAATGTACATTTTTTTTCCAGAAAATGGCACTATATCCACCTGGTTGATAAACAATTAAATATCATCTCTTACTAATTCCTTTCTCCTATGTCCTCATCCAATAATTATCACAAACTATCCATTCTATTTCTTTAGTATTTCTCATATTCAACTCTTTCTATTTCTATTACTACTATCATATTTTAGGGCATCTATCAATTTTACTTATATAATGAAATATTCTCCTAATTGGTTTTTCATTCCTTCATTCTTGCACCCCTCCTTAACCAACCTCCTTCTCCAAACCCATTCCCTACAATCAGACAGAGATCTTTCTGAAACTCAAATGGAAACATGTGTTTTCTTCCTCACACGAAATGGATCAACAATCCCCCATCCGCCTTAGGCTATCTCCTGTCCCTTAAGTTTGCTCATAAGGTACTCTGTGGTCTCACCCTTGTTTATCTCCTCCACCCCTTCTCTCTCTTGTCTTCCTCCACCCACACCTACGTAGTGCTCTATTGAGAAGCCACATGGTGCTCACATACACCCCACTCTATCCAGAAGCCACCAAATACTTTCTGTCCTTTGAATGAACTTCTGTGAATTTTTACTTGTTGTCCAGTCTTCCCTAATCACTCTGCAAGTTCCATCCTGGTGGTAGGTGGGGTACTGATAGACCTCTGCATACAGCAGTTGCACAATTGTTAATACGTTCACCAGTAGTAAACTGAGACGGCAAACCTGTGTAAGAGGATGCGCAGAATGGACAAAGTATCAGGCACTTGGAAGTCTGAGGGTTGGGGAAGAGTAATGAAGAAGACAATGGACTTGGGTGACTGTTGCTGAGAGTAATAGATGTTTGGGGAAAAGACAAGGGAAGCCAGAGGTTAGCAATTAAGGTTCAAGGTGAAAGTCAGAGGGCCTGATGGTAGCATCTGCGAACAGAAAAGGCTGAGTCCCAAAACTTAATCAAAGGAGTAGCAAAACTGAAGAAAATCAGCTCTGGAAGGTTTTATGTACCAAGGTCAGAACCCTGAAGGAGGACGGGCAGCATGGGTTAAAAGCTGGGCATCTGTATTGATGCACTCAAAAAACATGAAATCCCAGATGCCCGTGAACCCTCTAGTCCTGCCAAATTGGCCACTGCCTGAAGACGAGGTGGCCTCTGCCTCAAAGGTAAAAGTATGGTAATGTAAGGACAAATACAGGTGAAAAATAAGAAGCTTAATTCTGCCTGTTAAAATAAGGGAAGTTTCCTCCACTCCTCCACTTCTTAGAGCATTGACTTTAAGAAAACTTGTAAGTTCTTTCTCTATCACTTTGAAATATATGTAAATCTTTTTCAAGGCTAAATAAGCCTCTTATCAGCTTTACAACCCAGTAATGTCTTTTGTAAGAACCTGGGAACCATCTCTTTGAAATGTAATCTTCAAGGAATATAGCTGCCTTATCTTCCAGTTTCTGTGGGAAAGAAGGAGCCTAACTTCAGAAGCCCCTCACTCCAAGTTGCAAAACTACCTCTAGTCTTAACGATATGAGAGGCTTATTTGTCCCTTTGGATAAAGTCAATTAGCAAACACAGATGATAACTCCAATTAGCGGGTGAATCTGAGATGAACTATGTGTGATAAATGGTCTGTCAAGTCCTCTGACTTGATCTAGTTATTGATTAGCTTGAGAACATGTGTGTAGTGGTTTGTATTTGTATTTGCTTGGCTCTATAAAAGGATGAGATTTCTGCCTTGGCAATCTCTTAATGGATTTCCTGTGATGCACATCACATTCCATTATAATGCTTATTCAATAATAAAATTGTTTCTTTCTCTTCTACCTCTGTGGAGAGGTTTTCTGGGTTGGAAGAAAATTTTGTTTTTAATTGTATTTCTCCAACTCCATGCTCAGTTTAGCCTCTTCCCTCTCTCTGACACTAGATCAATAACCAACAAGAGGCCTGCTGGGTCCGCTAAGGAAGACAGGGCCACACCAGAAGAGCTGCAGGACACGGTTAAGATAAACCATAGGAAAAGTGTGAGCCTGAAGTAAGTCTGAGAACGGTGGGTCAACGGGAGAAGAATGTAGAGCTGGATAAAGGAATTTTTCAGTATGGGAGCATTCTCAAGAGATGGAGTTTAACCCCTAGTAGAAGTCTTGGGAGACTTTTCTAATGTTACTGCTGGATGACATTTGGAGGCTTAGAAAAAGTGACGGCTCATATTAAATGTAGTTAAAATGGTAGAACTGCAGTGGCAAACGCTGCAGGATGGAATCAAAGGTTTGCTGAAGAGGGCTTGCTGAATTGGCTCTGCTATCTGAGATCCAAATACCTACCAAATGACCCTGCCTGTGGGAAAGATCTGCCTGATGCTCTCCCTATCCATGCAGTAAGGACTGTTTATCTCAGTTTATCAGAGCAACATACTATATCTTACCAGCATCACTAAGAAGTGGTGCCTATCTTCTTAGGCTAGGGATGATGGTAGGAGAGATTCTTACAGAACTAAGCTCCCTGATAGCAATGGGAATAATAGGATTTCAAAGTAGGAGGACAGTTATTGTTCAACCTCCATGCGTGCAATTATCATAATGAACAGACAAAATGATGTGGCAGCCACCTGAGCTGCAGGAGTATTTGAACTGTTAACAGAAGATGACCTTTCCAGATATATGGGTATCAGAAAAAGATACTGTCAATTTATACAATTAAAAGGATTCAAGCATGGATGACTTGGAGGCTGCGAGCGACCACTCCCATGAGAAGTCACAATCCCTTGCCTAGTTGCTGGACATGAGCCAGTTTTCAAGTCTGGAACACATTTTCTGAAGGAGAGGCTGAGTTTCAAGCAGAATGGACCCTAAAACACCATGGTAAGTATATATGGTAACAATTCCTCCAGTTCTTCCCCGAAAGATCTATGGCCACTTACTCAGATAATCATATATTCCTAAAAGGGAAATACTCATACATTTTGAGGTCTATTGGGCAGAGGACCTGAGTAGTCATTGAGACTTAGGAACACAAAGCATCATCATGTCCGTCTATGAGACAGTAGAAGGCATATGTGGGCCAGGTAATAAATGAACACTTGGCCCAAGTTCCACTCATATTGGGTCCACTGGGATGATGCACTCTACTAGTGGATTAGACATATTAGTAGTTAGCTTGGTTTGGTGAGTTAAGACTTCTCACAGTGGGAAAGACCAGGTGGAAACTTTCTAAACCACTCCTACCCTTTGTTGCCCAGATAGTAAATCAAGCATTATATTGCATCCTGGGGTCTAGGTTAGAGATCAAAACCAACATTTAGGACCTAAAGGTTACTGAGATGTTGCACTCCATTATACCTGCATTTAATTCACTGATGTACACAAGCAGTTGGCAAACGTTTTCTGTAAAGGGACAGATAGTAAATACTTCAGGCTTTGTGGACCATACAGTCTCTGTCACAATCATTCAACTCTGCCTCTGTATCACAAGCAGCCATAGACAATACCTAAACAAATAGTGTGGCTATATTCCAGTAAAACTTTACCTACAAAAATAGACAGGGGGGCCCACAGGTTGTAGTTTGCTGACCTGAAATCTAGACAATATTTTTTAAAAATAACTCATTTATTGAGAATTTATCATATGCCAGGTATGATCAAATTCTTCAACTTACTGTGTATTCCTTACTATAGCCATAAAATTAAATTCATTATTGTCCCCAATTTTAAAATACAGCTTTTTTTGCTTTGGGTAAAGTACAAAAAATATTTAGATCTTCAATAAGTAAGCAAACCAGTGGGAAAATAGGCAAATGACATGCCTAGGACATTCACAAAAGACAAAATTCCAGTAGCCACTAAACATATAAAAGACACCCAATGAGATACCGTTTCATAGGTATGAGTGTCCTAAGAGTAACAGATTATATTCTGTTCAAAATACTATGCTCCTGGAAGAGGAGTATACCTATCTATCCCACTAACGTCAGGCTTCGTATGTGACTTGAAACGGTGTGTGCTTTAGCGAGTGTCTCCCTGACATCAGGCTTAGCCATGTGAGTGTGCCCTACCCTAAGGGAGAATGATGTATGATCAGCCCCTTGACTTCAGGAGTGGTCATGTGCCTTGCTGTGGAAGATGAGGTGTAGACCGAAGTGACGTGTGTCACTTCCAAGCAGGAGCTCTAGGAGCCAGCTTGCTGCTGTGATTTCCTCTTCCCTCTGCCATGAGATAGACCATGTCCTGACAGAGGATGTTCCTTCCGCCAGGCTGACTAAACAAGATGTGGAATAAGGCAGCCGCTGACGAACGATGGGCTTGCAACAGGAGGGACGTGGGGAAAGGGGGTTTCTTATGCATTTGCACTGGTTGTAGGCAGGGCCACTTAGATGGGACTTGAACCTATTCGGCTCCTTGTTAGGGATATCACCTTGGAAGAGCTGCTAAACCTCACTCTGCCTTCATTTCCTAATCTGAGATAAGTGGGCTTTGAAGATGAAGTGAATTAATACCTGTAGCACACCCAGAATAGCGCTTAGCACTTGGCAGAGTCAATGTTATTTCCATGATTCACTTCACTTAGGGAAATCAGTACTAGTTATGCTAAAAGCTGATTTGGAGGCGGCGGGGGCGGGGGGAATACAGGGGGTAGGGTGATAGAATCAGCAGCTACTTATAAAATTTGTTGCCTTTCTTTAGTCTTGAAATCTCCCCTGCTATTATTTTGTATCTGGATGTTTGTTTTGAGCAGGAAACCCTGAGGAACAAAGGGTCCAGCTTGGCAGATGGCCCCTCGGAGAGCTCAGGAAGGGAAGACGTGACAGCCAGGAGACTGAAAAGAGCTTTCTTACAAAGTAGAATGTGTATTCAAAGGAAAAAGAAAACAGTGTGTAGGAGGGGCAATGGGGGAGATAGGATTATCTGCAGGAAAGAATAAAAGAAATCTGAAAGTCATAGTAATTTTATCTAATCTTTGAATCTTCATATATAAAAAAGTAATTCTTTCTGATGCCCAGTGACGTTTGGTAGTGTAATCACTGTGATATTTACATATGAAAAGCATCTAGGTAATTATATTCTGACTGTTCCACTTGTGTGAAAAAGATAATCAAAACAAAAAGGGTCAGAAAGAACATACAACATTCATAAGCAGTCCAAAGAAGCTCAACCTCCAGAGAAGTGGGAGATGCTATTGCTAAATTTGAAGTGTCTTGTAGGTCCTAATATCACTGTTAGGATTTAAAGGAACCTTAGTGTTCATGTTAGTGCCACCAGCCTGTCTGGCATGTCTAATGTGGGCCCGGCTCTGCTCGTCTCTGGAGACAGAAAGGACAGTGAGAATGAGCGCTGGCGGCCTTCCTGGAGAACACAGGACTCGTAAACACGTAAAGACATCTAATCATAAAAGCCAATAAGCAGTACAGAAATACACAAAGGGGGAAGTAAGTCTGCCTTCTTGAGTCAGAAAAAAGAGCTTCAGGAAAGAGAAAAATCCCATTATTATAAATTCCAAAAAAAGTGAATTATTAAAAGTTACTGACGTGGCTAACATCAGCAATAGGATTTGAACTACAGACTTATTTTTTGTTATACAGAAGTCTGAAAATTTTTTTGGTTTTGCTCATCCTAGGGCCATGTATTTCCAAAATGTAAATTTAAAATATTCCCAGTTTTGGACTTCCCTGGTGGTGCAATGGTTAAGAATCTGCCTGCCAATGCAAGGGACATGGGTTTAAGCCCTGGTCTGGGAAGATCCCACATGCGGTGGAGCAACTAAGCCCGTGTGCCACAACTACTGAGCCCGCGCTCTAGAGCCCGTGTGCCACAACTACTGAGCCTGCGCTCTAGAGCCCACGTGCCACAACTACTGAAGCCCAAGTGCCTAGAGCCCGTGCTCCGCAACAAGAAGCCATCACAATGAGAAGCCAGCACACCGCAACGAAGAGCAGCCCCCGCTTGCCACAACTAGAGAAAGCCCGCGCACAGCAACGAAGACCCAACGCAGCCAAAAATAAACAAATAAATTTATATTTTAAAAATTCCCATTTTTAAAATAGCATCAAATCTGAATTTTCATTAGGACAGAGGATTATTCTGTCAATGCAAGGATTAAAATATTGTTTCAAATTCAAACCTGGGGAAATTCAAACTAAATTAGCAGGATTAAATAGCTAATATGGAAAGCATATGGTAGAGAATATTTGGTAACTCATATGTATGGAAAAATGTCATTATTCTAAAACATTACCTCCTTCTGAAAAGAAACAGAAAAAAAAGTAATATAAACAATTAGTATTTTAAGGAACCTCCATACTGTTCTCCATAGTGGCTCTATCAATTTACATTCCCACAAACAGTGCAAGAGGGTTCCCTTTTCTCCACACCCTCTCCAGCATTTATTGTTTGTAGATTTTTTGATGATGGCCATTCTGACTACCTCATTGTAGTTTTGATTTGCATTTCTCTAATGATCAGTGATGTTGAGCACCCTTTCATGTGTTTGTTTGCAATCTGTATATCTTCTTTGGAGAAATGTCTATTTGGGTCTTCTGCCCATTTTTGGATTGGGTTGTTTGTTTTTTTGATATTGAGCTGCATGAGCTGCCTGTAGGATTTGGCCTTTTTGTCTACTGCTCTATTCCTGGCATCTAACAAAAAGCCTGTTATATTAGTCAGGGTTCTGCAAAGAAACAGAACCCATAGGATGTACATATTATATAGAAGGAAATTTATTGAAAGTAATTGGCACATGCAATTATAGAAGCTAAGAAGTCCTAAGATCTGCAGTCAGCAATGTGAAGACCCAGGGGTGCTGATGGTGTAGTTCTAGTCCAAGTTCAAAGGTCTGAGAACCAGGAAAGCCAAAGATGCAAGTTCCAGTGTGAAAACCAGCAGCCTTCAGACCAAAGAGAAGCAAATGCTTCAGTCCAAAGGCTAGAAAAAAAAAAAACAATGTCCCAGCTTCAGGCAGTCAGGCACGAATTTTCTCTTCCTCAGGGGGGCACACCCGCACTGAGGAGGGCAACCTGCTTTACTACGTCTACTGATTCACTTGTTAAAGCTCATCCAGACACAACTTCACAGACACACACGGAATAATGTTTGATCAAAACTCTGGTCACCCTGTGGCCAAGGCAAGTTGACACAAAACATTAACCATCACAGGTGGTAAACAATTAAAAGCCAATCAACACTGCTTGAATGAATGAAGAAAGCCATGAAAATAGACAAGAAAATGTGTAAAGAAAAAGCTGTATTTAAGTGCTGGATTGGAAAAATATTATAATTTCTTCCTAATGAAAAGAAAGGATCTTTAATCAAAGTAAACTAATGAAAAATATTAATTGAACCTCAACAGCCTGAGCTTTCCTGATTCTTCCAAATGATGATCAAGTGGCTTGGGAGGACGCGTTTCCCTCTCTGAGCACATGAGGTCCACACTTCACCATCTGGTTTGTGGCTGGCGCTTCCACTACAAACACTGATAGCTGTGAGGTTTCCAATTTCCACTGAGGAAGTGAACACAACCAGAATAGGATTCACCAGTCTCTTCACAGGCAGCTGGCTGCCTTCCTCAGCAAGAAGTCAAGGGACATTGTAATTCAAACTGTTTTCAATTTATTTCGACCTGAGAGCCTTGTCTCCCAAGGGATTCTACAATTGCCCTTGGAATGGTTGAACCTCCCAAATGCAGTGAGAAATCTGCCTTAACTGCAAAACTTTTAGGTTGTCTTCTCACTGTCAGTGTGTTTTAACTAACAGCTTCCTTCCTATTGCTGGTTGCAGCTCCCTCATTTCACAGCATCATCTGACCTAATCTCTGTTTTGCAGTATTTTCTACTGATACACGTGAACCTACTTCATTTTACCTAAAAGATAAAAAGAAATGTGTGTATAGGTCTATGTGACTTTCAGTTGTTTCAACTGTTGTAACTGTTAAATGAAATAATGAATGGTAAGGACTTATCTCCTTGGTATTATGCTGTTAACATTATTGTTATCTTCCATAAAAAATTACTTTCTAAATCAAAATAACATATTATAATCCAAGCAGTCATTTAAATAAAAAAAATCAAACAGTTGTATAGCACTCACTGTATGTTAGTCATGGTTATTAATGCTTTACATATGTTTATTAATTTGTTATAACAGACCTGTGGGTCAGGCACTGTTACTCCCATTTTGTAGATAAGAAACCTGAAGCACAGAGAGAGTAAGTCTTTTGCTCAAAACCATGAAGCTAGTTTGAGGTGGGACCAGGATTTAGACCCAAGCAGACTCCTTCTAGGAACTGTAGCCTCAGCCATCGTGCTATACCACTTTGATCAGTTTTGCCATGAGCTCCTAGGGGAAAATAAGACTCTCATCTTTACTTGGAGACTCTTAGTTCCTGAGATGCTAGAAATAATGACTTCTTGGTTTATATTCACATTCTCCAGGCCACCATCTAGTGCTGCATTGATTATCACCGTCAACATCAGCAGACTAGAGGCACGGAAATTTCTGGCCCTCTCACACGGCTCTTTGGGGGAAGAGAGTTGGGGATTCCTTTCCAAAACACATGATTTCTATTTCCCCCAAAAGCATGTCTTTCTCCAAGAGAATATGAGACGTTAACTACCTCCAACCCAAATAACATTTTTTCAGTCACTGCCCAAACAGCCCTCTGACTTCTTTCTTTACTGAATTGTGTCTTTAACATTTATCTATAATTTCTTTCTTGACCTTAATCTTCCTATGACCTTTCACCCAAAGCTGTGGACTCTAGAATTTGTTTTCGGTGATTGGCAAGCTCTTCTTTCCTATAACTGAAATCTTACTGGCCACTGACGTCTCTACAGGCCTGTAAGCAGAGACAGTCTATTCTCTTACATCCCAAGTACTTCTGGATCAAAATAGTGGTGTTATATCCTCCATGTTTCCTTATGCCATGTTGGAAGGGAAACTACTGTTCCTAAAAAGAAATCTACCTCTGAGGCTTATGCCACCTAACCATGCTACCTTCTGCTGTGACAATCTGTCAGTGTGCTCCTTTCATTCATTGAAGACTTTGTTGTCTGGCTCAGGGTTTCCTATCCACCCATATTTGAACATCTTGGCCTCCTAATTCCTTCATCTTTTCATTTCCAACCATCTCCTTTACTCCGTCTCAGCCCTCTTAACCCCTTGATATTTTTTGTATCACCTCAAATGTATTCCTACCCCATACCATTCATGCAAACATCCCACTCTCAAACCACTCGTACCCTCCTATCTTTCCAACTTCATCACCTCAGTATAGTCACTGCAATCATGTTTCAAAGGCAACAAAACCTTCACTTCATTGAACCCTCTGCTTGCGTCCTAGTCATTAGTCCCCTTTTCTCTTCACTTCCCATTTTATTGAGTTTAGGTTCCACGGAGCATCAGTTAAGCATCATATAAGAATTATTTTAAATACACTCTAAACTTCCTTTCCGCTTTGCCCTTTGATCACACTTACCTGAACAAAAAACACAAACCCCAAATCCCTGCCAGTAAAAATGTAGCTAACAGACCAGCAGAACTGGCATCACCTGGAGTTTGTTAGACAAGCAGAAGGTCAGGCCCACCCAGATCTAAAGAATCAGATTCTGCATATTAACAAGATCCCAGGGCAATGCATGTGTGGAAGAGTACTTGTTAAAACAAATGCCTGGGCCCTTACCATGCAGGTGTTCCTCTGTGTTTCAAAAATTAATCTTTCCACATGTACCCTGAATCCCATTCTCTTTCCCTTTCTAAAACGCTACGAACTATGATCTTCACATCAATCTCTCTTTCTCTTCTGAATCCTTCCCTTACTAATTTAAGCGTGATTTATTCCAGACTTCTCAATCCTGGCTGCATACCTCCATCATCCAGACACTTTCAAAAAATACTGATATTCAGACCAAATCCAGAAAATTAAATCAGAATTTCTAAAGATAGAACACAGATATGACTATTTTTAAATCTCTCTCCAAAGACAGCAAAAGGATCAGTGGTTGCCAGGGGTTGGGGGGTGAGTAGAGAGGAGGGGGAAGGACAGGGATGAACAGGCAGAGCACAGAGGATGTTTAGGGCAGTAAACATGATATTTTAATGAGGATTAAAGTAAGTAAAATGCATTAGAAGAGTGCCCGTTACATAGCTACAAAAATACGTCCGCAGTTATTTTTAAGTTTTAAAATTCTGCTTTTTCACATCTTCAAAATTTAACATAAGCAAAACCTACATTGAGGTGTTTCTTCTTCCTAATAGGAGCTGTAAAATGTTGACTGTTGTTTTAATTATTCACCCTAATCAGGTATATTTCTGTTTACCTGACCCTGCAGTATCCTTGAATATGAATATTCTATCTTTAATTCTCCAGGCCACAAACAACATTCCATGTGGGATATGATAATGGAGGGATCTTTTAAACTTCCTTCACTTAGAAAAACATATGGTTTCTCTCCTCTTTCTCTCTCTCTCTCTCTCTCTCTCTCTCTCTCTCTCTATCTCTCTCTCTGTCACACACTCACACACACACACACATTCACACACACACACCAACATTAAACAAAAAGATTCAAATTCGAGCTTACTTTAAGAGAATAGAGAGAAGGAACTTTGAAAAAATATGAGACAGAAATTTTACACTAGACTGGACTAAATTTTAATAACTAAAAATTACTAGAATATTCTAGAATCTTCCCTAAGATGATATTAAGTGATGAAAAAAGATGAATCCCTGGAACACAGATTAAAAAAAAATTATTTGAAAAAAAATTATATGATTATACCTCCAATGAATTGTGACTTTTCAATAAACTTATAATTCATAAATATAAATTTTTTAAGTCTTAAGTTTTAATTAGCATATTATTTTCATCTCCATTACATGGCTAATGGTAACCTGAATATTATATGATCCATTCTTTTCCCAATGAAATTTTTGGATCATCTTAAATAGATTGAATTTTAGGGATGTGGATGAAGTATAATGCCATCTTATAGTATTTACTACGTTATTTTAGTAATATATACCCACAATGTAAAATAATACATTAATATGAAATATTACTTTTTATCTGTGCAATAGTTTATGTAAACTCTTCAAATGCATCTTTCTTTTTTTTTTTAATCAAGAACAATTTTTATTAAGGCCACTAGGTTTACAATCTTTTAAAAACATCCCAGGATCTATTATACTATGAAGAGCAAATACCAGGAAATAAACACCAAAGCGTAACCACATACCAGGCTCTGATGTGAAGCAAGTTTCCTTTTGTCTCGTTAAATCCATCTTTTCTCCAATTTAGGCAAAGGTTATAGCAAAATATGAAATTTGTCATAAGAGTGGCTCATAAAATGAGAGTGGCTATGCTTCTGAATTTTGTTCACCTCACCTTCTAGGCACATTACGTTAATACCTAGATATCCTAGTTTTGCTCCCTAAGGGGTCCCAGCTGATAGTTCCAATTTTACAAAACAAACATACATGGAAACCTTGTCCTTGTAACTACTCCTGACATTAACAGAAGTGCGACTTATTCATAGGCTTAATGGGTTATGGAAAAACAGTGTATTATGTGTCAATCAAAATAGAGAAAAAATAAAGTCAGATCTTCCAAGACATAAATGCATATTTAAAATTTTACATTGTAAATTAACTATACTTCAATAAAAGAAGGTTAAAAATTTTTACAAAAAAAAAAATTTTACAGTAAACAAATATACTTCTAAATGAAGATTTCCCCATTTTTCCAGATAAGATAGTGTGGACCATACGTTATAATGAATTTTACATTTGACCTTATTTTTTCAGTAAATACAATTGTGAAAACAGAGTTACAAACTCTTCCTTTTAAAGAATTCTCCCCTCAACAGGAACCTCTTTCTAAGATTGGTTCAAGACACTTTGGCACACTGAGGTAGCAATGTCCAGGAAGATAACCTCCCCCATTTTTTCCTTTAGTCTGAAGTTTTAAAGTTGAAATAAGGTCTTAAAACAATCCTTTCACAAAAATAAGGCAGCTTTATGCTGTAAAAACATTAGTTCTTGGTCAAAGGTTATGTTCTGCTATCACCACCTGTCAGCATCTTCTTTAAAGATCAGCTATTTTTCTTCCTAACGACACCTACATGCAGCTGATGGCTGTCCAGGTAGGTTTACAGAAACAAGCTCCACTGTGGTCTCAGGTGCCCGAACATCTGAGCTGGTCCTAGTGATCTCTGCACATCTCAGCGGATCTTGGAGAGGCAATCCTGGAACTCTTCATCACAGTCGTGTTTGCTTTTACCACAGGTCTCATAGCACCTGCAGTGTTGGTTGCAACACTTTGTGAACGCCAAACAGTGGACAGGAACATCCATTCAGCAGGGAGGGTTCATAACCCTAACATGGGAAAGGCTTCGATCGCTGCACTTATACTGGCAGAGCCTGTCCTTGCCTCCCAGGAGGTCCAAGACGGCATTCAGGTACGTGTCTATCTATCTGGGGAACGCCCTTCCAGGTGGTCTTCAGGGGTGCCCTCCAGTCAATGGTGTGGGCCTGCTCCTAGCATCTGAAAGCGGCAGTCAAGGGGAGGGGGAGGAGGGCGAGCCCAGGCCACGGGAGCAAAAGGCCATCCGTGCAGCCCGGGGTCGCACAGCTCCCCATGGTCCCCGGAGCCCCCATGGAGCTCGGTGCTCCCTAGGCAGCGGCACAGGTCTCTCCGTGCATCTTTCACATCAACTATTTTTCATCCTTAAAGATAAGTATTTGAGTTCTCTAACCCAGTTTTCCAGAGCACACCACCATGATTTCCATATAAGTTGTCAAGATAACCTTTTGAATAGAGGCATGGATGCTGTCACTTGAAGTTTTACCCAAAGCCAAAATCTCCCCTATCCAACCGATAATCTCCACTTAACCATTCTCTAAAGACATGTTCACAATCACATCGAAGCTCCATTATCCTTCGAACAAGTTCCCAGTGATAATCACTAAATCTATGTTCAATTTCTTTGTCATATTTTTCACAATTATTTCAGGTGACCTTTATAAGCAACCAAAAATTACCACTGGGATTGTATCAGGTAAATTTGTCTTCTCCAAATTGTACTTTAACAATAAAGTTATGACAGTTCATCCTTTTATATGAATGACTTTATAGGGACTCTCTCATATGAGACGCCTTTCTCTTTCCCAAGGGAAACGTGGTGGAAAAGAAACCATACTTTATATCTAGGCATATATGAAGTATCTTACTTTATTCTCAACATTGGATTAGGAATTAAGTCTCTTTAAAAATGCTGCTGATACAGTCTGACCAGCAATTTTCTGTCACTTGCCCTCTATTACTTAACCAACAAAACAAACAAAACCACTTTAAAAAACAAAGAGAATGAAAAGGACATTGAGTAAACAGGATTCACAAAATACTTTTTTTTTGATGCATCAAATAAATACTTTTTTTAATGCATCAAATATGCATCAAAAAAAAGACTCCTTCTTTGTCAAGTATTTTGACATAGAATAAGAATTTTAAAATATATTTTAAAAATCTAATATATATATAGTGTTTGTTGTGTTATTCCTGCAATACCAATATTTTAACAATTTTAGAAACAATATGTCATTACAAATTTTAATGAAATGAAAATACTTTAGAGTGGCAACCTAATAAGTCAAGCTAATAACATCAATTCTAGAGAATAATCTGATGTTCAGAGTAAATATATTTGCATTTAATAACTTACCAAACCTGTTGCTAAGTATATACTCTAGAGAAACTCTCAAAAGGTTCATAAGGAGGTACTTTGGGCCTGTTAATAGCAGCTCTGTATGTAGTATCAGGAGGATTGAGGAGATTTACATACCCATCTCTGGGGGGAAAGGCTAAGTAAAAGAAATGAGAAAAAAAAAAAAAAGAAATGGAAGAAGGGTATGACATACCATGAAAGAGGAGCAATGGACTAGATGAACCCAGCAACATGACTAGATGTTAAAATGATTTTAATATAATCCTGATTGGAAAAAATAAGAAACAAAATGAGGCCTATACCACAGTAATATATTTTAATTACAAATACATGCCCATCAACATTTACATAGGGAAAACTTAAATAAACACCTGAAAGATTCAAGGAACATGAACAAATGGATATATATATATGTCAGACACATATATACATATATATGTCTTTACTTGGATGGGACAACACAAATTGCAAAGAAATATTGAACTTAGGCACTATTCGTGATATTGTGGTTGTAATTCTGAAATTATATTTGTATATTATGTTATTGAGCAAATGAATAATATATTGTTGTTGGGTGTGAGGGTGTTCACTGGGGAAGAAGGGAGACATAAATGTAGAAGGGAAAATGGTGAGAAAGAATTTAGTATTGAATTTTAATTATAAGTATTAATATGGACTCATATTTTCTAAAATATGTGTATATTTTACTGCTGTCCACAGAAGTAGCCCAGGAGTAATAAGATCTCACTAGCCATGAACAATCCCGATCTTGCTGCCTATGTCCATTTCTCACCAAAGTAAACTAAGGCTCCTTGGAGTAATTTCATATGTGGGACAGAGAAAGTACAAGATGAATAAGTAAAAGTACAATAACTTGTTGAACAAGAAAGCACTTAAAGAGATAACAGGGTCATATCAAAAGCATCTAGAAGCCACCTGAAGGGATTCCGCATTCCAAATTTAGGTCAATTTGAGCACTAAGAAGAAAAATGATAAGGGATTTTGACACACTGAATTTTTCAAAATGAATGGATTAAAAGAGGAGGGGGTATCTCATAAAGTGTGTGTGTGTGTGTGTGTGTGTGTGTGTGTGTGTGTGTGTGTGTGTGTGTGTGTGTGTATATATATATATATGAATCACTTTGCTGTACACCTGAAACTAACACAATATTTTAAATGAACTATACTGCAAAAAAAAAAGAGGAGAGGGTAGAGAGAAGAAAAACTCTTCTTTACAGATGAATGCTAGGATAACAGTTAGAAAATAATTGTTTTGCAGCTCCCAAGGTAATAAGAGAGAGACTTGGAGAATGACAGACTGAAGAGGCAACATGCTAAGAACTGTAAATCTAAGTTCTTCATTTTACTCCTCTTTCAACATTCCTTAGCTTTGTAAATTTTACAAATAAACAAAACAAATTTTAAAAACAGACACACAGAATGCTACCACGTTTCTCAAGGACACGTGCAAAATAAGGATACAGATCAAACACTATAATAATTGTTTATGATGGGACAGGAGAAACAAGAATATTGAAACAGGAAAAAGACATCGTATTTCACTGTAATTTGAAACGACAGAAAACGCATGAAGATACCATTTTGCTAGTGGAGAACAAAAACAAAAATAAGAAAAAAATGGAATCATATTTCAAGATAAATTGAGCCCTAGAATAATATGTTTTATTTTAACTCTTTCTTCTTTAATCTTTTATCTAATCTAAGCCTTGTTTATTAATTTGGTACACAAAATACCACAAAATAATATTTTCTTTTGTGGGGAACAACAGTATAATACATATTTACTCAGAAACATAATTGCATAGTGAATGTCCCTTGCATTTTTATTACATTTAACACAGAACTTCAACAGGGGAGTGTGAGCTGGAATGATCTGAGACAGAAAGGGCCTTATCAATTGGTATCTTTATATTAAAAAATTCATTTACTCAGAAAGACAGAGATTTTGAAAACTTGCTATTATCTCCAACCTTGTGAATTTTTCACTTCTTTCCAGAATAAATATAATAGCTTGAAGTAGTAATCACATGGATATTTGCATATGAAAAGCATCTACTTAATTACATTTTGACTGCCAAACCTGCCCCAAATAGGAGGATGAAAACATCAAAATGAAACGATACCAGACCATCAAAGCAAGAAGCAGACCAGCAGGAACTCCAAACATCAATAACAAGTCCCAGTAAGACATAATACATCAGCACTTCTTAAGCCTAGATCAACTGAATCATACTATTTTTTTCTTTTTTATGCAAAACAGAAGACTAAAAACCTTTTAATAAAAAGTGTCTGCCTATGTAAGTTGGTTATAAGATGAGATTCTTCTGGAATCTATACACTGGAATCATTACAACTGGGTTCCTTCAAGTTATAGGATTATAACATTTGGGAAAGACTTCAAGAGACAATGAAAAGCGGGGTGAGGGGTTGGGGAGGTGAACCCCCAGTGAACTGCCCAAGCCAGCACTCTGTAGTCTATCATCCTCACTCCATCGGTCTCCTTACTTGAAGTTCCCAGTGCCCAAAACGGTCAGGCTTTGCACGTAAAGGAAACCCTAACTGAAATGGTGGTCTGCAGCGCTCAGCTTTGAAATACTAACTTCAATAAGCTGAACCATCATCCAAGATTGTTTCACATTTGTAAACCATAGTATGCTTCAGGAATCCCTTGATAAAGCTCCACGAAGATCAGGAAGCTTAAGCTTCAGAACCCGTTACACATGCTCTTTATGTATTCAAAACTATGTATCATTTTCCTTAAAGAGGGCACCAAAATTGTATCAGCTTTTGGAACCACAAGGCTTGGATCTATTAACTTAGTTAAGTAAGGAGACCATTAGACTCAGGTGGCTCTATTGAGGTAAAGGCCTATATAACCAAACCAAAATCTAAGCCTGTAAATGCCTCAAGGTTACAAAACGCTAAGGACAACCAATCACAAACAGCCAACGAGGCTCTAAGCTACAGCCAACCAGTAATTCCCTTACTTGGCTTCCACACTTCCTCTATCGAAGCCTCTCCTCAGCGCTTGTCGGCGGAGCGCGCCTAACCACTGCCAGTTTGGTGCTGCCTGACTGGAATGGATTTTTGTTCAAATAAACTCTTAAAAACATGAATATGCCTCAGTTTGTCTTTTAAAAGGTCTATGATCAGAAAAACCAACCAGAGGGACCCCAGCAGCCCCCAAGAGCCCCGAGCAACCAGGCGGAGGTACCTGCTGAGCTCCCTGGAGCCGCTGCCTGCTCGCTGCCTCTGGAGGGGTGGGGACGTCCCCTCGGGTCCCGGTCCTCGTTCAGCAGCTTTGCGTCACGAGCTTTCAGACTGAGCATCTTTTTTTTTCCTAAACTGGGTCCCGAAACCAACTGGAGTTGGCCTACTTCCGACTTAGAAACCGGAGGGGGTCCAGGGTCGCATCCGGTGCAACTAAGAAAGCAGTCCGGGTTCCACTTCTGACGGAGTCCGGGTCAGACTGGTTCCGACCTAAGTCGGACAACGGCCGGCTCCAGCCTCGGACTGGGTCTGACTAAAACTGGGCTGGGCCCATGTGAGGCCTCGGCTGAATAAAATTTTATTTTAAGGCTGCCCAGCAGGTACCCTGACCAAGAATGATCATGAGTTACGGTGGCCACAGCGGAGAACTTTTTTTTTTTTTTTGCGGTAAGCGGGCCTCACACTGCTGCGGCCTCTCTCATTGCGGAGCACAGGCTACGGACGCGCAGGCTCAGCGCGTCCCACGGTCCCACGCGTCCCACGTCCCACGCGTCCCACGCGTCGGCATGGCCCACGGGCCCAGCCGCTCTGTGGCATGTGGGATATTCCCCGACCGGGGCACGAACCCTTGTCCCCTGCGTCCGCAGGCGGACTCTCAACCACTGCGCCATCAAGGAAGCCCCACAGTGGAGGCCTTTTAACCGAGAAAGGCTCGTCCATTTAGGAGGGGCCCCCGAGGAAAAGGGCCTCAGCTGGGCAGTCTCTATGAAGGGTGGAGCGAAAATTATTTCCCTCGCCTACAGTTTCCGGTGACCAAGTGAGACCCTCTGGGATGCCCCGCTCACTCTGGAGCCTGCAGACGGCATCCCGGGAAAACTGGCAAAGCCGACAAAGTCCGCTCTCCCAGCTGTTCGTCTGTGTGTCTGCTTGAGAGAAGGTAAAGTTTCAGTGTCCCTTCCTTTCCAAATTCAGGTTGGCAGGCAAAAAGCATTTCCAAGAATTAGATCTTTGAATCGTGATTCGTGAATTTGCTTTCAGGTACTCACTGGTTGTCTGTTCTTCTCCCGAGATAGCTCTTTCCTTCTTGTTGGTCTTGTTTTGTGTCCTGAGAACTTTGCTTGGCAACTGTCAGATTGGAGGCCCACAAGATATGACTGCACAGAAGTGTGGGTTGCACCCCATTTGCAGCTAGAATCCTACCAACTTTTGCCAGCTCTCGGGAATTGTCTTGAGTTTTTCTTTCTTTTGGTTATTTTTGAAAGTGGCTCTGGATCTTGGGAGGGTGTAATCTTTTGCACCCTCTTTGGGGACCCTTCTTGTATCCATGGTATTGTTTAATAATGCTAGGAATATTTATTGTTTGTCCTGGCTGATACCTGACAATATGTTCAAAAGTTTTTTTGTTTTTTTTTTTAGCTGTAAGGTGAGAAGTTGACCAAATTGCAAGTTGATATTCAGAGCCTGATAGGAACTTTTTTTTTAGGCATTCTCCCCTGAGCTAAAATGAAACTAGGTACCCAGAGAGAAAGAAGAACATTCCAAAGACAAACATGTCTAAATCTAGAACACAGGAATTTTTCCATCTTAGATTTCCATCTTAGCTGAAGATTTTCTCCCTCATATAAAGAAGCAAACTGAAGATAAAGTACTTGGATGGCTGAGTCAGCCTAGATAGCATTCAGGTTGCAACCCAATTCCTTGAGAAATTAAAAAAAATAACTGCGCTTGTCTTACCAGTCAAGTTTTTACAAGAACAGAAATGCAGCTCTAGAAACAATTCAAAGCCCATGTATCCTTTTTACCAGTCCCCAACCCCCATTTCCCACCATCTCAGAAAGTTTGTAGATACTACAGAATTCTGGATTTAGGGAACAAAGGTCCTTGGAGGAACTCGAATTCTTTCCCAGTGCTTTTGAGATGTAAATGTTTTACTCAGTCTTCTTTAGGAACTGAGAACCGAGTCTTATCAGAAGGAAAAAAAAAAAAGGAAACGGCTATCTGGAAACTAGGTGAAGGAAAAATCTTAAAAATCTCCACAAGTATTAGTAAAAAGTTTAAGACATCGAAGAAGGTAAATCTAAGTTCTGGCCATCTGCCAGAGACACAGTCTGGGTTCCACTGTTCTTTTATAAACTAGTGAGTTTTGCATTATCATGTCCATCTCATGGCTAAAATTTTAAAACAAAAGCTGTAAGATCTCTGTTTGCATCTGTCTGTTTCTATATGTATATGCATGTATGTTATGGCTGTGTGATATTATGTATGTCTTAAATGTTCAACCTAAGATTTATTTTGAAAAGTTTCAGGAAAGTATATTTTTTAAATGCCTTATATGGTCAATCACTATTCTTGCTGCACTTAAATAAATAATTAGGCCAAGTTTAATGAGATTCAATTTATTGTCCAAACAGATTAATCTTACTGTGATCATCTTTGATAGAAGTGAGGGTGATTAGATGGAGGAAAAAAACTATGTTTCAGTAGAAAATTATAAAACAACCTGTGGATATCAGATTCTTGTCCTGTTCATTGTCTTTGAGGTTTTGTTATGTATCCATAAACTGAACTGGATCCTGAATTCTTCTACTCTCCTCAAATATCTGGCTAAAACTCTTCAAACAAACGTTTCTAACTTCTCCTACCCTTCTGATTTGGAATCACCAAGCAAAAAGACTGCCCTTGAGCCTCCTTGGAAGGGGCCATGCCAGCTTCTCCTCAGCATCCAGAGGGCAGCAAACTTCAGGGACGTGAACCTTGGGTCCACTTCCCCCAATTACAAAGGGCTCCTCCACACTCTTGGAACTGCACACCAGCTGGAGATCTGAAGTTAAAACTGACTAGGGAGGTTCCTTCCCACAAGCAGGTGGCATCTTGAGGTGGACAGCTCTCCCAAGACCATGGATCAACATTTTCACCTTCAGTATGAAACCTTCATCTCTTTGCCTTTCTGCTACTTGACTCTTCTCTCTGTTAATGTACGGGAAGCAATGCTCCTAACTCTGGCAACTACTGCTGAATCCACTCTTAAGGTCATAGCTGCACAGCAAAGTCCCTAGACCTTCTTGCTACGATGGTTTTAGATAATGGAATTGATTTAGATGACTCATTGGCTGAACAAGGAGGATATTTACCATCGTAA
Source organism: Orcinus orca (assembly GCF_937001465.1). Classification (NCBI taxonomy): domain Eukaryota; kingdom Metazoa; phylum Chordata; class Mammalia; order Artiodactyla; family Delphinidae; genus Orcinus; species Orcinus orca. The sequence goes on along the minus strand of NC_064573.1, from coordinate 8,642,357 downwards.
ATATCTTCTTCAGTACCTGGATCGACACCTCTGGTATTGTAGCAAATAGAAGAAATTAACAGAGAAGCCACTTGGCTAAAACAGGTTGATGCCTCTTGAAGTACATTTTTTGATTAATTTGATACCAACTGGTTTGGTTCATGGGGGCCCTGGCTAAGGAGTGTACTTCAGTCTCTTGGTATTGCCCTCCTAATGATTATCTATTAGGAATATATAGGTAACTATAGTAGTTACAGACTACTACCTAATAGTAGTCTCCCGGGTGAGCTGTGTTCTCTCAAAGGCCTTACACATTCACAGTTAGCAGCAGGACATCTCATGGTCTCACCACACTTAGGGAAACTGAAACAAGATAACAATGAGCTGCACAGCAAAAACAATTCTTCCAGGTATCTGACATCATAAACTATGAATTCCACCATGAGACAAGAACAACGTAACTCTGATGGTGACTAAGGGTGGCACTAAAATCAATACATGGTCAGTCTCTCATGTACGAGAGGATGACCAAAAGGGGGGGAATTGTGAAATTAATCGGTCAAGGAGGCCATTAGACTGACGTGGCTCTCATGCACTGGTGGCCTATAGAAGCAAACCAAAATCTAAGCCTGTAAATGCCTCAGGGTTACAAAATCAAAGCCAAGGACAACCAATCACAGCCAGCTAGGCTTTAAGCTACAGTCAGTCAATAGCATCCTACTTTGCTCCTGTACTTTCTCTTTAAAAGCCTCTCTCAAGGTCCATTGGGTAGAGTGCCCAATTCGAAGGGCTTTTTGCTCAAGTAAACTCTTAAAATTTTTAATATGCCTCAGTTTATCTTTTAAGCAGTCCATCCATGTGCCTTATTTCCCAAAGCCAAGAGAGTCATCCAAAAGTAACACATGCCACCCTACTCAATAAATTTCCTCCACATTGGCCAGCTGAGCTTCCTGCAATTGTCAGGAGGAATAGACTGACATTTTGAACTCTATAAGGTAGAGGGTGTGCTGAATGTAGTGAGATAAAGATTTCACAAATCATATGAGTTCCCTTTAAAAAATGCATGCCGTCAAGTTCCAGGGATAGGGATAGTAATAGCTATTTCATTTAAGTTGTGAGGAGGTTTAAATGAGTTAATACGTAAGAAGTATTTAAAAGAACAACCTGTTACATAGAAAGCAATCCATACCTGTTCACCATTTTTAATCACTGTTTTTGTCGTTGCTGTTTTCAGTCCCTTGGTATCTTTTACAGGCAGACAAATTAACTTTGATGAGATAGTTTGAAGCAACATTAAAAAAAGAAAAGAAATATATTGAGATGTGGTAAAGTGATCCTGTAGGAATGCAGGCAGAGTGGTTTCTCATTCAGGAAAATGGAAGGCAAACACATCAGCCTTGAGAGGAAGCCAGGGGCTGAATGCTTCATTTTACTGGAGAAGTACGAAGCAAAAATGAATCATAAGAAAGGTTTTAACATGAATGTGGTAACCATAAAAACAATAACAACAAAAACATTGCCCAACAAAACAATGCAAAAAGAGCTATTTTGTCAGTAAATATATAGGAAATGGTGAGGGATTCTAGAGTAGAGTTACATTGAAGTTTTGAGCCTAGGTACCAACAAAAAGGTCAATGTATTAAAAAAATAATAGTAGGGTACCTGGAGATGGCTTTTAGAGGGAAAAAGATCTATAGGTGATGGTGGACTGATTGGAAAGGTGCCCTATATAGGGATCTGGAATTCTGGAGAACTCAGGGCTGGAGATACAGGTGGGATTCATGTGATAGGTAAGTATTGATGAAATTAATTTTGTGGTAACTCTAGAGTACAGGTGATTTTACCAATGGATGGAAGGTAACAAAGTAGAAAAATCCAAATGAAAACCCTAGACAAACATGCATTTTTGTAGATTTGGAAGAACAAGTGACAGTGACAAAGGCATAGAGAGCAAGGAAGGAGAGAGAAGTTCCTAAAGTGAGTCTAGGACAAAGTAACTCACTGAGACTGAAGAGAAGCCAAGGATAAGGAAAAGTAAGAATCGAACTTTGGATTGGGGGACTAGGAACCCAACCATGAAATTTAAGGAAGAGATTTCTATGGAGAGGTGTAGGTAGAAGTTAAATTGCTTAAACAGTAAAGAAAGGCATGGGTCACGTGGTCAGGAATTTTGGTAGTGAAAAGGAAATAAAACCATTATCCCAGCCATGATGTTATTTAATCCCAATAAAGTCTATTGCAAAACTTTTCCAAATCTGTCTCCTATACTCCAGACTCTCTTCATTGGAATCTGTTGTAAACACTTCATCTTAGGAATCTTTCCAATATGAAGATAAAATAGTAACTTCCTTTTTCAAACATATTGATTACTTCATTGTGTAGTTTGTGTGAAATTCTTCAGACTAGCCTTCGAGGCCCTCCAACATATAACATAAATATGACTTCCCATTTATTCTTTGGCTGACTTCCACACCCATGTTCTGCATTCTCATATGCTTCCACCCCGTCCCAAGTGGTACTTCCTTCATCTGACCTTTCCTGATCGTTACAGACTGTGCCCCCTGCAGCATCCATATATGTTGAAGTCCTAATCTCCAGTGTATTTGGAGATCAGGTCTTTAGGAAGTAATTAAGGTTAAATGAGATCATAATGGCGAGGCCCCAATCCAAGCTTATCCATGCTGGCTTTATAAGATAGCCTTATGAGAAGAGGAAGAAAAGAGAGAGAGAGAGATTGATTTCTGCAAGCACACAAGAGGACTCAGAGGAAAGGTCATATGAGTTCAAGGAGGCAACCTGCAAACCAGAAAGAGAATTCTCATCAGAAAGCCAGTTCCGCTGTAAACTTGATCTTAGATTTTCAGTCTCCAAAACTGTGAGAAAATGCATTTCTGTTGTTTAAGACAGCCAGTATACGGTATTTTGTTTTGGCAGACTGACTCGACTAATACATTGATCCAAAATGAGATATCACTTGCTTTTTTTCTCCATCTATAAAATTCATTTATGCTAAACTGTAGAGTGTTATGTATATTTTTGTAGCTGTCTTGTCACAGATATTAGGATAAAGTTTATAGATGGCAAGACAGATAAAATTTTGTTTTTGTTACCCCCATATATATACTATATCTGCATATTCACTATACAATTAATATCCTGAACTGAAATTATAAAAATTCTGTAATTCTAACCAAGTCAGATTCTATTAATAGAATTACCTTGCGTGTATGAATTGATGATGGAGTCTCCTCTCTGAGAAGTTAAGACTGAATGTTCAAGCCTAATTTTCTAAAAATACTGTACTTTAAGTCTTTGCATTGCATTATCGTACAGACAGCCCTGAAAATCTATATGGATGTTAAAAACAAACAGCAAACTCATGCTTATGTAACTGTGTGAAACTGGAGAAGTCACTTTCTTCTTGGACCACATTTTACAGACCTAAAAATGAAAGTAGGTAGAATATGACCTCCAGTGCTCTCAGTGATTATCACTTATGGGTCTATGGATTTGAGATGAATAAATTAATACCCACCAATTTGTGATGTTTTCATTGTAGCACTGTCTTAAAGCTATGACTTTATCAATAGAGTGGTGAGGGCACTTTAATTTGCTACTGTGTTGACTGTGGGGAGAGATTATTTGCAACACTGTCTGTGAGATTTAAAGGAACAAGAAATAAATAAAAGAATCTTCAAAATACGCTAATCATGCTCCTAGTATTTGCTAAAGCATTGGATGCTTCAGTACACTGTTGTATCTCTACAACAATCCTGTCTCATTGTTACTAGGACCTCATCTGCAAGTGAGACAGCTAAAGTTCAGAGCACTGGAACTAAATTTCTCAAGATTTTATATATGTGTGTGCATATATATATATATAAAATATTATATAATTATACATTATGTAATATATTGTACAATATATTATAATGTTAATATATTTATATATTATATATTACTACATCATGTAATATATAACACATGTTATAGTTCTAATAATAATATATAATAATATGATATAATATATATAGTTAGAGATGGGATCAGTACACTAAAGCCTGTGCTGTTTCCAACATTCTGTGTTGACTAACAGCTTTAAAACAGCATTTACTTTTATATTGTAAAATTATAAAGAAATTAGAGAAAAGATGATTATTTGAAAGCATGAGTTATTATAAGCTATCACTTATGTTATGACAAAAAGTACAAAGAAAAATACAAATAAGGTGTTTCTTGCTAGACTATATATTAAAAATTTCTTATATTAGGTTTACTCTTTTCATTTTGTTTTTTTTGATATGTGTGGTATATTTCCACACAAGGAATAAACTGAATGCCACATATCTTTAATTTAACCTTGAAACCTGACATATTATGATGAAATTCATTTGCTTCTAAGTGTTGTGCAGTATAAGTTTCAGTCATCAAATTATGAAATTCAATATTTTTTTTTCTTCCAGGTAATGGAAAATTCTTAAATAAATGACATATTGGTCCACTATAGTACATTTGGTGGTGGGTCATAGATAAGAGTGGAAAAAAGCAAAAATCTAAAGCATTTACATATTTAAAAAGTAAGACTGCTGCTGTTTTTAATCTGTGTAACCTCTGATGGTTTTGTTTTGTTTTGTTTTTTTTAACTAAAATTAAAAAAAAAATTCTTGGGCTTCCCTGTGGTGCAGTGGTTGAGAGTCCGCCTGCCAATGCAGGGGATACGGGTTCGTGCCCCGGTCCGGGAAGATCCCACATGCCGCGGAGTGGCTGGGCCAATGAGCCATGGCCGCTGAGCCTGTGCGTCCGGAGCCTATGCTCGGCAATGGGAGAGGCCACAACAGTGAGAGGCCTGCGTACCGAAAAAAAAAAAAAAAAAATTCTTAAGCTTGTGCTGCACACAGTAAGTTGACTATTTTAAGATGATAAGTGTTTGCTATATTAGACATTTAGCATAGCTAAAAACCAACACCTTAAAAAATGGACTGAGGTGTTTGCCTACCAATTAAAATTAACTGCAGGAAATTTAATGGCAAAAGTTGAGACATAATTAGCTTAGAGCATAATGCTGAGAGAAACCTGTCAATCCCCACCCCTCCTTCCTACTACCTGCTCACATTCTATTGCGATCTCTCATTTTCAACTTCTTTGCAACTTCCCACACTCTCCTACTTACCATGCAAGATCCTCATTTATTAAACTCCTTCATGTATCTTTCCAAGCTCTCAATCCTTCATTTAATTAATAACTCCTTTCTGACCAACTCCTCTTCATGGGCCTCCAGCCACATGGATGGTGGTAGTAAACCTCTTCCTACAGTTTGTGCCATATATGTCTTCATCCACAAAATTAGAGAATGCTTGAAGATCACTTGGGGCTCTGACGATGCTAACAGTTCAGAAATGTTAAATTTGTCAACCTAAATTTAATTCATCTCACTCTCTAAAACTTTGGAAGTACAGAGGTATGCCAAAGGATACTTTTCTAAGGACAGACAACAATTAGGATCTGTCACCATCACACAAGTCTCACTTCTCAGGGAGCCCAGAGAAACCCAGAGCCCAATTCTACTCTCGCCAGCCTACTCCAGGCCTTCCTTATCTCTTGCCCACAGTTCTGCAGTTTCCTTATCTCTCTATCTTCAAGTGCATCATTTTCCAATTCATCCTCAACACTATCGCCACAGAAGTCTTCCTTTATACCTCTCTGTCCAGGCTAATCTTCGGGTCTAGAACTTCATGCTTTATTATTACCAATAAAATACAGTTCTGTCAAAATAAGATGTTCAAGCCTCTCCCTTGATCAAGTAAATTATTTGCTGAACTATTTCTACTAGTCTCCTATAAGAAATCGCCACTCTTCTGAACTGGTCTTTTAGCAAACATTGAAACAATGTTATATATTTTCCTAGGCCCTCAAGATTTTACTGCCAAAATCACCTTTCTCCTTGTCTACACCTACCTTTCCTTCCATCCAACTCCCACATTGTGATAAAGGTTATGACCACACGGTTTAGTGATGTTCCCCTTGTCAAACCCTTATTCACTTATTGTCTGCCTTGCTTATTTGGCTTTTACTAATGCTATCTCATAATACTGATTTTTATATAGATGTATTGTCTTTTGGTATATAAGCTCGTTGAGGGTAGAGCCAATTCCCAGTAAACTTATGTCAATTGTGACAGAAAAATTAAGGTGATTCAGGCATATATGCAATCAAAGAATTTGGAGATCAGATTCAAAATAACCAAATAATCAACTGACTGATATTTATTTAGTGCAACTTTGTTTATGGAAGATGTTAGATTTCAGGGATTTTTTAAAAATGAGTAGGAAATAGTCTGCTCTCTTCTCAAGAGAATGGCAATGTAATGTTAATAACATACAGGAATCTAAATAATTATATTTCAAAAAGTGCAACTTACCTTAAGATACTACACATAGAGAATTAATACTTTACCTTGTATTTCACTTTAACCTTTGGTATACATACCAAAGTCCCTATCAGTGGTAGGTGTCCCCTTGAGATACAAGGAATCTGAAACAACATTTAAATAAAGGAGAAAGGAAATTAGAAATCATTCTGAGACATGTCTTCAGTAAATTATCCATGCAAACTGTTCAGATACTGTCAAGTGCTCAGAAATAAAATATTAAATCTTGCGTCCCAGGAGAGTAGACCCATGTCAATAAATTCAGCTGTTTTAGTCTTAGATTTCACCTTAGTTAATACCTTTAGGATCTACTCTCATTAATATAGTCTCGAGACTCCTAATTGGCAAGATCCTGCAACTATTTCATTGCATAAGCTATTTCCTTTCTTACCAGATCCTATAGATCAGGACAATTCTGGTATCCATGGAAGTAATGTAGTGTGGAGGGGGAAGATTTAGCCCCGAAACAATTTCTACCCTTTTGTGAAACTACTCTCCAAATGTAATCATTGAAAAGGTGAGCTCTTGTTTTTCAGACAAGAGTCAGGGCGAAAGTGATGGAGGAGGGTGGTAGGTGGTTTTCTCTAACAAGGAAGATTTAAACTTTGGGGGGGTTCCGAGTTTTCAGTTTTACTTGTGCCTTCGTACATTCCCCATCTCATATTTTAGTTTCCCACTTTTGACCCACCAAGGCGCCTAACACCCATATTATAGGCCTGTCAATGTTGTGCATGGATCCAAACTGAAGACTTGCTATGATTCCAGGCAGGCTCTGAGCCTGAGGCTCTAAAACAACTTCCCTGCAGCGATATGAGTTAAGGGATGTTTCTGAAGCTGCCATAAAGACTTTTGATTTTCCCCTTGTTACCTGTTTCCTCTTGTGTATTAGAAAATTTTTAAATCTCAATTTGCCTTTATCTCTGTGCTCTTTCTAGGCCATTAGAAACAGCTAACCACCTGACACTGTGATAATATCATTACCATATCACATAAATGCTACATCCACATTATCTTTCTACTAGTTGCCCTCTACCTGTGCCCCATCCCATGCCATCAACAGTGACAGTTTGAGTAATTATTGACAGTACCACATGGCATATATTAGAGCTGTCTCATTTTTCCTGGTAAGTTATCCACATGCTAATGCTTATTAAAATATTTGTGCAACCCAGTCCCAAAACTCCACCTTGAGATTCTCATTCCACCCACTATGGTCACGCTTAGTACCAATCATTTTATCACTAAAATTTCCAACGGAAAGTATCAACAAAAATTAGAGATTAACAATAGTTTAATGTAGTGACTATAAATATAATGGTGTAAAAAGAGGTCAGAGAAACCAATAAAGTGAAGCATCCCAAGGCTAGCAACATGAGAACCTGTTACCAAGGACTGAATGGGCAAATAGGGGGATAATTACTTGATTTCAGCAAGACCCAAGTGGGCCATCCTACAGGAGCCATGGGATTTCACTTGGCAACAAGGCAGCTGTAGAATTAAATACCCTGATCCCTCTTTCCCAATGCACTCCAACCTTCTGCCTGTGTGTCTCTATGGCCAAATCCTATAGGAGGCTTGGGGTAAGGGAGCCTTGTTCATGTAGTGAGCAGGTCAGATTAGGTTGATGGTAATTGCTTAGGAAAATGAGGAAGGAACCTACGTCAGAACTTCAAGTACACATGAGAAGGGAACTCTAATGTCTCCTTCCAGTATAGCTTTCAACAGTCATTTACCTATACAATAGTAGAATATATTTTGTCCTTTTAAGCATACACTCTAACTCTTTTACCCACTAAGTGGATAAAAGCATCACTTTTTGTAAAAGGGATTCTTGACCAAATAACTTCTTCGCTTGAAGAGAAACCCCTAGGATCAAGAATAGCTTTCTAAATAATTGAGAAGCAGTGAAACAATAAAATTATATTTAAGCCTGGCTTCCACATTTAAGATTCATGCCATTTCTAAAACAAAATGATTTAGAATTATGTTTTTCTTTTTAATATAAACAACACCTTCACAAGTACATTAACCTTTGAAAGTGAATGACTGTAAGGTACTCGAAGTTATGAGAGCCTGGATGCCAAGGAGGTCAGATCTGGGCCTCACTTAACATAGCAGCACTGCAGAGCCTGCAGGAACAGGCTTGTGGTTAAAGCTGGGAAGGGTGAAGTGTTGTGATCAGAAGGTTAAAAACCAGGGATAACTCATTCACTAAGGACTGGATCATTTCTGTCCTACTTATCTTAGGTGAAGAATGCTCACCCTAAACGCTAAGCCTTCTGGTTGTTATTTAATGTGATAATTTCTCTTCAGTTGGGTATGACAATGTAAGCTGTAGATTAATTAGCATATATTTAGAGAATGAAGTGCAAAGAAAGTGGAAATAGGAAGATTCACAACACATCCTAGCTGAGGTACTAGGAAAGGAAGGCACTACTATATAAAAAATGTAAAATTTCAAAACAAAAGCAAAAAAGAAGAATTTCTTACCTTCAATGTCTGTAAATTAGTATGGGCTTTCTGACAAGTTGTAAAAATTTGTGTCTCACAGAAGCTTCTTTCCTGGGACCTGTAGAGCCAGACTACCTGGGTTTGGGTCTTAGCTCTATCATTGACTAATGGTGTGATCTTGAGCAATTTATTTCATATCTCTGTGCCTCAGTTTATTCATCTGGGAATTGAAGAAATAACAGCACCCACCTGAGAGAGTTGTTGTGTGCATGATATGGGTATGAATGCGTTTGAGTTAGAAGAGAACCCAGGATATACTAAGTACCATGTGTTAGCAACTCTTTCTATTACATACAAACGCTCTTGTTTCAAGAGCAAACAAGTATAGATCTGTGATTAAAACGTAGATGGGATAAAGGAGGTGAACAAATGGATGAAATGCAGCAATAATATTTACTAAAGCCTATACTTTATCGAAAAACAGTAAAAATGTATAAATAACACAACAAAAAGCTATGTAGGAATGAAGTGAAACTGTATATTTTCAAAAATTAATAACTAATAATAAGCCTAGTATCTACTTTGAATATAGTGCATACTCAAAATATATCTCTAATGCTAACAGCTGACAGAACATACAATATTAAGAAAAAAATTTAAAAGATGAATGCTTAATACCATAACCCATAATACCCAGAAAAAACTAAATTTAAAATAAGTTGTATATCCCAAATATTTTAATTTGTTAACAATACAGATGAAAAGTAAGGAATTAAATTTTTACCTTAAGAAATTAGAAGAACAATTTAAAAAAACAAGGGAAACTAGGAATAGGAAATTTAAAAACATAAAGCTAATGCCAACTGAAATATAAAACAAAAGCTATTTGAACAACTAAATAAATCTGATATATGATACTTTGAAAAGATTAATAAAAGAGATTAACTTCATGTAGACTTACCAAGGCAAAAAGAAAGTGAGCTTAAATGAGAAGATCAGTAATGAAATAAGCAGAAGAGTAGATGTAGAAGAAACTAGGGGGATTAGAGACAAATATCGTGTACTATATTGCAGTCAGTTTGAAAATTTAGAAAAAATTATGATTTCTTAGCAAAATGCAAGTTACCAAAATCAAAAAACTAGGAGAAGGTGAATAAGCCAGTTACCACTGACAGAATTAGAAGTGTTTAGAGCTTTGCCATTGAAAAGGGTACTAGGAACAAATGGATTCACAAATGAGTTTCTTTCTGTGTCTTAAAGAGCAGATAATTCCAATATTGTTTATAATATTCCAAGCCATGGAAAAAACTAAAACTAAAACCTCCTAATTTATTTTATGAATATAATATATCCAAAACCTGACAAAAGTTATACCAAAAACTAATCTGACTTAAGAGTAGATATGCAGCTATAACAAATAAATATTAGTGAAACCATCCAAGAAGGTACAAAAATATGTATGCAGTGTTTATATCAGGTCTGCAAGATTTGTTCAGTCTTAAAAATTGTTTAGCACATTTTACCACAGCAACACATTAAAGAAGAAAAACCATATGATGATATGAACAGGTACTGAAAGTACAGGATAAAAATTCCATGGCTATTAATAAAAACTGTATTTAGAACAGGAAAAATTTCCTGGGAAATTAGTAGAATTCTCACAATATTTTGTTGCTACAGAGACTTGCATTTCATTAGATAAAATAAATATTGCTCCTGGAAGTAAAGGCACTTGATTACAAAAGACCCCTGGAGCTTTTAACTTTATTTCAAAGTCACTTTCAAATGTTAAAGATGGAGCGTGGAGCGTTAATTAAACATAGAGAAGTAAGATTTAAATATTAACTTGCAGACAACCAACAGTTGTACTTAAAGGAGAATGAGAATCAACAGACTGGAATTGTTTGGGAGAGCTTAATTCACATTCTGCAATTTACTTCAAGACAGTATTTTCCTCAAATAAGTATGAGTTATGCAGTTATTTCTGAAAACTATAGTGCAAGAGGCAAAATATGTTCAATGAAAATGTATAGCTCTGAGGTTTTTTTCACTTCCCCATTTAGTATTTTATATTAATAGACCTAGGGTGGGGCAAATGCAGTGGGGCCATTTATTATCAGAGAATGCTTCCCTGGTTTGGACTTAGAGGCATTGCATTTTTAATATAAACCATGGAGTTTAAAAAAAATCGAGAAACTTTGTTCCAATTTGTTACTGTATGCTTTACTAATTAAGGTGAATGATGTATTACTTCATGTCTTTGTACCTTCAAATTTAGAAAAAAGGTGTTGGAACTATTAGTTGGTAATTCCAGTTCAATATTTTTCTCCCAGCCCTATTAAAGCACTGTCATTTGAAGTCAGTTGAATTTAATGTTGCATGGATATCACAAATTTTACTTACTTTTACTAACTCTAACCTCAGTTTAACCCTTAACTGAGGGTACTAGCATATCCATTTGCTGCAATATAAGTATGTTAGAACACTATTTACAATCACAGAATATTCATGAAATTAAAAAGCCAAAGTGTTAACTCATCTACTCTTTCATGAAATTAAAAAAAATACTGATTAAACTGTTCACATGATACTATATCCAAGAGAGTCTAACAGATTGAAAGGGGAATATCACCCTTGCCCATTCAAAAAAATTCAATCTTCCTAAACATTTAATTTGTAAAGTGTAAACTTCCAAATTGTATATGATCAGCATTATTTACCTCAGTATGAAATCACTGTTTGTCCCTAAAAATAATTGCCCAGTGGTACCAGTCATATATTCATAGGATCAATGAATTAGATGTAAGATTATAAAAGCAGTCTTTTTCACGACATAATTTATAAGGACAGAAATAGGGAATCTTTAGTTTCTGAAATCTTAATTCAACAATGATTATCATTTGAGGACTTGTGCTCAGCCCTAAAGATAAGGAGCAGAAATATTCTCCCTTCTGTGGAGAAATATACTGTCGAGATAGAATAGAGACATAAAAGTCAAAATTATATTGGGATAGGCAGAGAAGAGTGATGTCAGCAAGGTGACAGAGTAGACGTTTTCAGCACTCATTTGTTAGAATTAGTAAATGACCTCAATAAAGTTTCAGGATACAAAAGCAGCATACAAAAATCAGTTGCACTTCTATGCACTAACAGCAAACTATCCAAAAAAGAAATTAAGAAACAATCCCATTTACAACAGCATCAAAAAGAATAAAATACTCAGGAATAAATTTAACCAAGGAGGTTAAATATCTGTATGCTGAAAGCTATTACGTGTTGATAAAAGAAAGTAAAGAACATGCAAATAAATGGAAAGATATCCTATGTTCACAATAGGAAGAATTAATATTGTTAAAATGCCCATACCTGATCCCGAATTGCCAAAGCAGTCTTGAGAAAAAAAAGAACAAAGCTGGAGGCATCATACGCCCTGACTTCAGACTGTACTTCAAAGCTACAGTAATCAAAACAGCATTGTTCTGGCACAAAAACAGACGCATAGATCAATGGAGCAGAATACAGAACCCAGAAATAAACCCATGCACTTATGGTCAATTAATCTATGACAAAGGAGACAAGAATATACAATGGAGAAAATACAGTCTCTTCAATAAGTGGTGCTGGGGACACTAGACAGCTACATGTAAAAGAATGAAGAGCACTTCCTAACACCGTATAAAGAAAAAAAACCCAAAAAGTATTAAAGACGTATTTACATCTTTATGTAAGACTTGAAACCATAAAACTCCTAGAAGAGAACATAGGTAGAACACTCTTTGACATGAATTGTAGCAATATTTTTTTGGATCTATCTCCTAAGGCAAAAGAAATAAAAGCAAAAATAAACAAATAGATCCTAATTAAACTTAAAAGATTTTGCACAGCAAGAGAAACCATCAACAAAATGAAAATACAGGGGTTTCCCTCGTGGCACAGTGGTTGAGAGTCTGCCTGCTGATGCAGGGGACACGGGTTCATGCCCCGGTCCGGGAGGATCCCACATGCCGCGGAGCGGCTGGGCCCGTGAGCCATGGCCGCTGAGCCTGTGCGTCCGGAGCCTGTGCTCCGCAACAGGAGAGGCCACAACAGTGAGAGGCCCGCGTACCGCAAAAAAAAGAAAAGAAAAGACAACCTATTGAATGGGAGAAAATATTTGCAAATGATACAAGTGATAAGGGGTTAATATACAAAATACAAACAGCTCATACAACTGAATATCAAAAGAACACAAACAACCTGATTAAAAAAAAAATGTGCAGAAAAGAAGGAAACCCTATTATTTACAATAACATGAATGAACCTATAAACCTGAAGGACACTGGCAAGCAAAATAAGCCTGACATGAAAATTTAAATACTGAATGATCTCATATCTATATGGAATCTAGAAGTCGAACTCATAAAAGCAGAGAGTAGAATGGTGGTGGCTATGGGCTGGAGGGTAGGGGAAATAGGGAGATGTTGGTCAAAGTATATCAACTTTCAGTTAGGCAGAATGAATAAACTCTGGATATCTGATGTCCAGTATGGTGACTATAGTTAACAATACTATATTGTATACTTGAAATTTGCTAAGAGAGTAGATCTTAAGTGTTTTCATCACCACCACAACAATAAAAATGGTAACAATATTTCATCACCACCACAACAATAAAAATGGTAACAATGTGAGGTGATGGATATGTTAATTAACATGATTGTAGTAATCATTTCACAGTGTAGAAATATAAAAAAAATCACATGTTAAACTATAAGTATATATGATTTATTCATTGTAACTAAACAAAGCTGAGAAAATTATACTGAGAAAAGAGCTGTGGTATAAATTTGTATGCTATAACTAGAGTTAAAGGAGGTGTCCCCAGAGGGAACATTTGGGACAAGAATTAAAAAACAAAAAAGAGAATTAGCAAGGTAGAAAAATAGGCATTTCAGGCAGAAAGAAGAGTTCATTCAAAGACCCAGCTAATGAGAGGGTGACGATGCTGAAAACAGTCATAATACTACAGAAATAGAAAAAAGAGAGAATGACAACCCAAGTTAAAGAAGTGACAGTCGGTAAGGAGAAAAGTGGATAGAATCTAGAGCTCCTTCAGAGATAGGATTCGTTAAGACTTTGTACTGGTTGGATAGTGGAAAAAAGCTGGAAGAAGAATTACTCTAAAATAACCAACCTCAAGAATTGGTTAAAGAGTGGGATGTAAATTGGTGCAGCCACTATAGAAAACAGTATATATACTCAAAAAATTAAAAATAGAACTACCATATGATCGAGCAGTTCCACTCTTGGGTATTTATCTGAAGAAAAGGAAAACACTAATATGAGAAAATATATGCACCCCTGTGTTCACTGCAGCACTATTTACAACAGCCAAGATTCGGAAGCAACTTAAATGCCCATCAACAGATGAATGGATAAATAGGATTTGGCATCTATCTATCTATCTATTATATATATATGAAATATTACTCAGACATGAAAAGAATGAAATCTTGCATTTATGACAACATGGATGGACCTAGAGGGCATTATGCTAAGTGAAATAGTAAGACAGAGAAAGACAAAATACTCTATGTTATCACTTACATGTGGAATCTAAAAAACAAATGAACAAACTTAACAAAACAAAAACAGTCATAGATACAGAGAACAAGCAGGTGGTTGCCAGCGGGGAGAGGGTGGGAGGAGGAGAGAAATAGGTGAGGGGGACTTAAGAGGTACAAACTTCCAGTTGCAGGATCGCTGAGTCACAGGTATGAAATGTACAATGTGGAAATTTAGTCAATAATTATGTAATATCTTTGTATGGTGACAGATGGTAACTAGACCTATCGTGGTGATCATTTTGGAATGTATAGGAATACTGAATCACTATGCTGTGTACCAGGAGCCAACATAGTGTTATAGGTGACTTGTGCTTCAGAAACAAATAAACAAACAAACTCATAGAAAAAGAGATCAGATTTGTGGCTACCAGAGGCAGAGGGTGGGTGGAGGGGGAATTGGATGAAGGTGGTCAAAATGTACAAACTTCCAGTTATAAGGTTAATAAGTACTAGGGATGTAATGCACAGCATGATAAGTATAAATAACACTGCTATATGCTATATATGAAAGTTGTTAAGAGACTAAATCCTAAGAGCTCTCATCACAAAGAAAAACGGTGGGTTTTTTTGTATTTTTTAAAATTTTGTGTTTATATGAGATGATGGATGTTCACTAAACTTACTGTGGTAATCATTTCATGATGTAGGTAAGCCAAATCATTATGCTGTACATCTTAAACTTATCCAGTGCTGTATGTCAGTTATATCTCAATAAAACTGAAAGGAAAAAAAGATCCTAGAAGATAACATTAAAAAAAAAGAAAAAGAGTAGTGCTATAGCAGTATAAGAATGTCCCACACCAAATTGGAATATACTTATTCTATAGGGTGACCTTGGGCAAATTATCCAACACCTATAAATCTATTTTATTGTTTGAAAAATGGGAACATTGATACCAAACTTTATGATCTTCTGAGGCTTAAAGATAAAGTGTGTATAGTATCTAACACCCTAGCCTGACATTTAGTGTTTATTTATAAATGATACATATTGCGTGTATTATTAGTAGTTAGGATATGGCTTTGGCTTCTGTAAGAGATACCCTAAAGGCAAGACCTGAAATTGAACATATCATCTCACATGCAGAATTTAGTCACATGGCCATACCAACCTGCAAAGGAGCCTTGGAAAAGTAGTCTCTATCCTGAGCAGTCATCTACCCAACCACAAATTGGATATAATAGAAAAAGTGGAGAATGGATATTTGGGGACAACTGGCAATCTCTGCTTGAAGGTGGTAGCTACTACTTCACCTGGAAAGGACAGGCAGACAACAGACTGGCATAGAGACTAATAACTACTGAATGGCTTTTTTTTTTTAATTAAGTTTTCAAGAAGACCCAATTCATTCATTCATTTTTTAAACAAATCTTAATGAATCTTGAATGTTGTTTATGGGCTTTAGAGGTTGAAGAGGAGTATAATGAAGTAGAATATAATGTCTTTTTCCTTATGGAGTTTATAATCTAGGTAGAAGACACAAAAGAAACAACTAGAAAATACTTTTTAACAATAAGTGAACAAGTGTTGACACTATTTTAGAATTTTGAACCTGTCCCCCACCCCCACCAAAAGTAAGCAACAGCTATCTATAAATGTAAAAGTGATTACTTATAGTGGATATTGTTATAAGGCACAGGACACAATGTATCATTAGTATCATTAGAGTGTGTCCTGTTTAAAGAACACATACCAGATGCCCCACACAGGGTGAATTTTAAATGAGTTGATGATATTTGCCCCAGGCAGCTTGTCAAATCCCAGCCCAGCATACAGGTGCTTTAGTTGTATTAGAGCAGTCTCCTGAGACCTATTACCATTCCGGAGTAGAATGTGCTGTAGGATCCGCCTATTTGATTAACACAGGAGCAGAAATTTCTCTAACACAATTATTCTTTTCCATTCTTAAGGAAATATAAGATCAATGATTAAAAAAAAAAAAAGACTGAATTT
This sequence comes from Orcinus orca, assembly GCF_937001465.1. Classification (NCBI taxonomy): domain Eukaryota; kingdom Metazoa; phylum Chordata; class Mammalia; order Artiodactyla; family Delphinidae; genus Orcinus; species Orcinus orca. The sequence continues at coordinate 8,625,940 of NC_064573.1, read as the reverse complement.
CCAAATATTTTTACCTCAAGCAAATGAAATTGAATGGTAATTGTATTGTATATTTCCCTTGTTAATTTTGCTTCTCAGACACCACATCAAACAGAGATATGGGAAAGGAAGATAATTTATTCAAAAATGTGGTAATTAGTACAGAGAGAAGAATAAGATCTATTTATTATTTATACTCCAATGGCTCATATAACTTTGAATTAACCTCAAATATTTATGATCAGCTGAAATTAATGATGGCCTTTTAAAATGAAATTTATAATTACACCAAAAAATGTCTGTAAGTTTAACAAAAGTCCTACAAGGTTAAATTATATAAATTGAATATATATAAATATATTTTTTTAATGAGTTGGGGATTGTGGTTTGATTCAGGATATACCCAAATCTAGATTAATTCGATTTTTAACAATAGCGTTCTCCTAAAAGCATCAACCAGCAATTGAAACAGGTAGTTTTCTATATTTCAGAGCAAGATCTATTTCTGTTGCAGAAATATAAAAGGCCTAATATTGCAGTTTAGAAAATCTTATTTCACTTATTAGGAAAAATAAATATCTGGTTCGGGAAGTTTGAATCGTCAAATACTTAAAAATACAACACAAACTAAAGGTAATGCCCTAAACAGATCCTTTCATTGCATTTCTTTCTTTTACCTGTGAAAAATCCTTGTGTACTGTGCTATTTCACAGATAGAAATGCCCTAGTTTTAAAATGTGTATGTTACTTTTATGAAAAAATGCAAGAAAAAAGTATGAAGGTATTATGCACAAAAGGAGTACTTAATATTCCAAATTAACATTCCAAAGGTTCAAAATAATAATCTTAATATTCTTCTCCTTTATATTGTTATTCTATTAACATAAACTGAATGCTGTTTTTCATACATAAATCTTTACATCTTTTTTATGAAATACCCAATTTTCATGCACCCCTTTGTTATTTCAGACAAAAAACTTCTAAGTGCACAGTGATTTACATAAAGAAAATTCTTCAACCCTCATTCTTTCTACAGTTTTTCTGTAGTTACCCTCTGACATAGAACCATTTCATTTAGTGTGTGGCGTGTGGCAGTAGCTAATAACTCAGCAATGGTCTCAGAGGAGATGAAGAGCTCCCAGCAGTGTTGTAAGTTGGTGCAATAACATCAAGAGATGGGTACCTAGAATTGCTTTCTGATTCTGGTGATGACAAACCTACACATGAGGTTTCCCCATTATATAACCTTAGTCTACAAAACTCCTGTATATTCCAACATTGGCATAACTGTAAAATGTCAATAAAGGGGTTGTAATAATGATAATGAAAAACTTTTTTGCTTTAGATTAATAATGTATCCCTTATTTTTTTCTAAATAGATTTCCCTAATATTTGGGGGGATATATTGTAAAGGCAAAACTGACCATTCAAGCATTTTAATCATCTACAATGTTTCATATATCTGATAACTTTTGAAGCTTCATTTAACAATCCTTAGAAGCCTAGTTTTACAATCCCTAAATTATATTTTAGTGTCTTTATGCAACTGTGTCACTTTACACAGAAAAATTGAAACTAAAAGCATGCCTGCTTTAAAATGAGAATTACAGGTAAAAATCGATACTAAAAATATGTCCAACACCCTAACATTAATAGTGATAATACATTGTTAAGCTAAAAACAATGTAATGAGAGATAGTAATGTGCACACATATAATGGTGTATTTATACAATAGAATGTTACACAGCATTAAAAAATTTTAAGAATATTAATGTCATGAAAAAATGTTGACAGTATATAGTGAAAAAATAAGCACTGCTCAAAGCAAATGTAATAATTATTTAATTTAAAATGGGAAAAATGATAGTTTCACAGTGTAGAAGCTGGGCAGAAATCACCTTAACCAAGTGCTCTACCCTAATGAGACAAATCAAAATAATTGTCTCCTGATAGAATGTAACAGGAGAACTCAGTATCCCTTCTCTGACCTACCTGCAAATCACTCATAACCCAGATCTTGTCATGATGAAACATCAGGCAAACCCAAACTGAGGAACACTCAATAACCTGACTAGCCGGTAATCTTAAAGTGTCAAGGTCAAGAAACATCAAGAAAAAGCTGAGGAAGTGTTACAAATTGAAGGTAACTAAAGGAAATTGACAAATACAACACAAGATTCTGAACTTGTATTATTTTGCTATACAGAACATTTTGGCAAAAAATGGCAAAACTTGAATGGCATCTGAGGACTAGATAGCAGTAATTATGTTAACTTCCTGATTTTGATGACTAAATCACAGTCATGCAGGAAAATGCCCTTGTTTATAGGAAACAGCATTAGTTTGGAGGGATGATGGAGCATCATGTTGCCATCTACTCTGAAATGGCTCTGGGGGAAGGTAAGTTCTGTTTGCTGTTCTTGCAGTTTTTTTCTGTAAGCTTGAGATTGTTACAATAATACATAAATTTTTAAAAATTAATAATCATATGCAACCTAGCTACTTGGATAACTGAGAAATAAAACCTGGTTAGGTCTTCAATCCTTCTGTTCAGAAGCTTGTTTTTCTATCAGGTACCCCTCGTATAAATATGTATATGAATATTTATATATTCATATTTTATTTATTTATATTTATAGCTACATAAAGTTTAATAAATAGCTTACACTATTAGTGTAAGGAGCTACTGCTTTGGGGGCCTGAAAAGAGCAAATCCAGGAAGAAGCCCTACATAGATTAAGGCAGGACAGAAGTTAGTTTCAGTTTCCAACACGAATCTACGAGCATCTGCCTTTAGAATCTTCATCCAACATCAAATTTGACTCCAGGAGGAAGAGTAGGGTCTTCCTTCCTTCCTTCAGTTTTTTTTTTTTTTTTTTTTTGCCGTACGCGGGCCTCTCACTGCTGTGGCCTCTCCCGTTGCGGAGCACAGGCTCCGGACGCACAGACTCAGCGGCCATGGCTCACGGGCCCAGCCGCTCCGCGGCATGTGGGATCTTCCCGGACCGGGGCACGAACCCGTGTACCCTGCATCGGCAGGCGGACTCCCAACCACTGTGCCACCAGGGAAGCCCCCTTCCTTCAGTTTTAATTTCCATTGCCTTTCCTGCCTGACTGAAAATAAAGCATTCTTATTCCTTTGAGGAAAATCCAACACTGTAATCTAGCCTACATTTCCCAGGAAGGGTAATTTACTTCTCTAAAACTCACTACATTTCTTTAGTTTTCAACTATATGCATACAGTACATTTAAAATCATAAAAATGTGATTTCGAATATATTAACCATCCATTAAATTTGAACACACTATTCAATAAATGGTGGCTAGTAGCTTTATAACTTATCCTGCAACAGTAATTGCATTTTAAAATGTGTAACTGCTACCAGGTACTTTAATTACATATTTTGCCCAGATACCTTTGTTGAATCATTTCTGCTTTATTTACATCTTTTAAATACTAATTCAGAGTATCCTCTGAACAGAAAACTCAAAGCATTTGAGAAATTTCCATTGACTTCGAAAAATATGCCTTACCTAGAATTTTACTCTTATGCTATGTGTGACCTACACGCATGTGGAGCCTTTGTCCACACATTTTTTTTCTAATGGAGGCTATGATGTGATCCCATAGCTGCAGGATGCAGATAGTGATGCTGAGATTCAGCGATAGACCATAACCTATCATGATCAGCTGTCCAGACAGAGCTAAGAGTGAGCTAAGAATGGAACTGAGAATGAGTATCCATAGAGAAGCTTTCCCAAGTCCAGTCCACACTCCAGGAACACGAGGCGTGTGTGACATGTCCTGGCCTGGAGGAGATGGTCCATGCTCTGGACCACTCTGAAAAGGGCCATCATGTCAGAATCTACTCCTATCAATGCAGAAACCCCAGTCATCCCTCGACCCTTGATCTCACTAAAACAAACATCTGGGCCAGTGAGATATTTTGGGGGCAATTAGTTTACAGTTGTGTCTTACAGTGTTCCATCTTTAGTCAAAGTTCCATCGTTAAAGTAATCTCTGTAGCAATGTAGCAACACCTTGTGCACCCATTTTTTAAAAACCATCTTAACCTTTTTTAAGTGTACAGAGTTCAGTAGTATTAAGTATATTTACATTATTGTGAAACAGAGCTCCAGAACTTTTTCATCTCACAAATCTGAAACTCTATACCCATTAAACGACATCTTCACTTTTTCCCTCCCCCCAGTTCCCTGATAACCACCATTCCACTTTCTGTTTCTATGAGTTTAACTGCTTTGGATACCTCATATAAGTGGAATCTTAGAGTATTGGTCTTGTTTCGATTGGCCGATTTTAATTAGGATAATGTTCTCAGGGAGGTTCATCCATGTTGTAAGGTATGACAGAATTTATTTTTTCAAGGCAAAGAATATTCTACTGTATGTATATACTGCATTTTCTTTATTAATTCAGCAATTCAGCCATCAATAGACATTTAGGTTGTTTCCACATCTTGGCTACTGTGAACAGTGTTGCTATAAACATGGATGCACAAATGTTTCTTTGAGACTGCTTTTAATTCTTTTGGCTATACAGTAAGTCCTTTACATAGGAACGAATTCTGTTCTGAGAGCACGTTCCTAAGTCCAATTTGTTCGTAAGTCCAACAAAGTTAGCCTAGGTACCCAACTAACACAATCGGCTGTATAGTACTGAACTGTAATAGGTTTATAATACTTTTCACACAAATAATACATAAAAAACAAACACTTTTTAATCTTACAGTACAGTACCTTGAAAAGTACAGTAGTACAGTACAGCAGCTGGCATCCAGGGGCTGGCATCGAGTGAACAGGCAGGAAGGGTTACAGACTGTAGGAGAGAGAGGAGGTGGGAGATGGTAGAGCTGAAGGATCATCAGCAACAGGAGACGGAGGGCAAGCTGCCATTTCACTCACGCCTCACGGTGATGGCACAGGTTCTGGTTCCTTGCTGGGTTCAATTCTATCTACCTTCTTGAAAGAACGATCCAGTGATGTCTGGGTAGTAGCTCTTTTTTTTCTCATCATAATGACATGGTAGCACTGGATTACATTCTGAACGGCTGCTGCCACCTTCCTGTACTGTTTTACTCTTCGGGTTCTGTGCCTCAAAAAGTAACAGTGCCTCCTCAAATAAAGAAAATCCCCTTGCCATTTCCTGCGTCATGAATCTCTTTGGTTCTTCAGTTACTTCTTCCTCTTGTCTCTCTTTGTCCTTTCTGGGCCTCCAATTCCATCAGGTCTTCATTCATAAGCGCCGCGGGTTGCACAGCAAGTTCCATCGTTATCCCTTAGCACTTCTTAGCAGTACCAGCTACATCACTGCTGCTTTTACGCTTGCTTCCAGACATCCTGGGCTTGAAATAAAGATACTGTACTACTGTACTCTATACAGTACTGTACAGTAAAGTACACAAAAGCGCAACCACTTGTAAAGGATACACGCATGTGACAATATACGCCAGATACATGAACTAACTTACATGATTGGACATGCAAATGCACGTTTGCATCTTTGAAATTTCACAACTTGAAGGTTCGTATGTAGGGGCTTATTGTATACCCAAAAGTGGGGTGGTTGGATCCTATGGTAGTCTTGACTTTTTGAGGAATGTCCATAACCATAGTGGTTGCACCATTTTACAATCCCAGTAGCAAGGCACCAAGGTTCCAATTTCCCCACATCCTCACCAACACTTGCTGTTTTTCATTTGTTTTATAGTCACCATCCTAAATAGTGTGAGGTGATAACTCACTGTGGTTTGGATTTGCACTTCTCTGATGATAAGTGATATTGAGCGTCTTTTCATGTGCTTGTTGGTCATTTGTATATTATCTTTGGAGAAATACCCATACAGATTCTTTGTCCATTTTTTAATCAGATTATTTGTCTTTTCACTATTGAGTTGAGTTCTTTATGTGTTTTGGATACTAAAGCCTTACCAGAGATATTATTTGTAAATATTTTCTCCCATTCCATAGGTTGCTTTTCACTCTATTGATTATGTTCTTTGATGCACAAAAGTTTTTAAATTTGATGTAATCACATTTGTCTATTTTTCCAGTTGTCCCCTGTGGTTTTGTGTCATATCCAAGAAATTATTGCCAAGTCCATTGCTGTGAAGCATTCCCCTATGTTTTTTTCTAGGAGTTTTACAGTTTTGCGTCTTACGTTTACATATTCAATCCATTTTGAGCTAACTTTTGTATATGATGTAAGATAAGGGTCCAACTTCATTCTTTGGCATGTGGATATCCAGTTTTTCCAGCACCATTTGTTGAGGAGACTGTCTTTTCCCCCATTGAGTGGTCTTGGCACCCTTGTTGTAGATCATTTGACCATATCAACACAAAAGTTGATTACTGTGTTCTCTATTCTATTCCACTGGTGTATTTGTCTGTCTTTATGCCAGTATCATACTATTTTGCTTAGTTTTGTAATTATTCTGAAATCAAATCAGAAAGTGTGAGCCCTCCAGTTTTGTTCTCCTTTTCAAAATCTTTTTGGCTATTTGAGGTCCTTTGAGATTCTATATGAATTTTAGGATAAATTTTCTCCAAAAAATGCCATTGAAATTTTGATAGGTATTGCATTGAATCTGTTGATCACTTTGGGTAGTATGTAGTACATCTTAACAATATTAAGTTTTCCAGTCCATGAACATTAGATATCTTCTCATCTTTTGTGTCTTTTTTAATTTCTTTAAGCAATGTTTTATAGTTTTCAGTGTACAAGTCTTTCACCTCCTTGGTTTTGTTCATTCCTAAGTATTTTATTGTTTTTATTGTTTTTGATGCTATTGTAAATGGGATTGTTTTCTTAATTTCTCTTTTGATTTTTCATTGTCAGTATATAGAAACACAACTTATTTTTGAATGCTGATTTATATCCTAAAACTTTGCTGAATTTGTTAATTAATTTTAACAGATTTGTGTGTGTGTGTGTGTCTGTGTGTGTGTGTGTGTGTAATCATTAGGGTTTTCTACATATAAGACCATGTCATCTGCAAACAGAGATCATTTACATTTTCCTTTCCAATTTGGGTGCTTTTTATTACTTTCTATTACCTGATTGCTCTGGATAAAATTTCCCCTATTATGTTGAATAAAAGTGTCAAGATTGGGCATTCTTTCTTTGTACCAGATCTTTGAGGAAAAGCTTTCAATCTTTAACTGTAGAGTATGATGTTAGCTATGAGCTTTTCATATAGCCTTCATAATGTTGAGATGGTTTTCTTTTATTCCTTGTTTGTTGAGAGTTTTTATCATGAAAGTGTTGAATTTTGTTAAATGCTTTTTCTGCATCAATTTAGAGGATGATGAAGTTTTATCCTTCGTTCTGTTAATGTGAAGTATTACATTAATTGATGTTTGTATGTTGAATCGTTCTTGCATCCCAGGAATGAATTCAACTTGGTTATGATGTATAATCTTTTTAATATGCTGTTGAAATTAGTTTGATAGTATTTTGTTAAGGACTTTTGCATCAGTATAATCAGAGCCATTGGTCTGTAGGGTTTTTTTCTTCCTTGCAGTGTCTTTGTCTGACTTTCGTGTCAGGGTAATGCTGGTCTCATAGAAAGAGCTTGGAAGTATTCCCTCTTCTCCAATATTTTTTTGAAGAGTTTCAGGAGGATTGGTATTAATTCTTCTTTAAATGTCATAGACTTCTCTAGGAAGGCCAAACTTACCCTGGACTTTTCTTTGTTGGGAAGATTTTGGATTACCAATTCAGTCTCTTTATTTGTTATTGGTACGTTCCAGTTTTCTATTTCTTCATGACTCAATCTAGATAGATTGTGTGTTTTTAGGAATTTCCTAAAAACATTTCCATTTCCATTTTTAGAGGAATTTCCATTTCCTCTAAATTGTCCAATTCATTGGCATATAATTGTTCATAAAATATATACTTTTCTAATTTTAGTTACTTGAGTCTTCTCCCTTTTTTACTAGGTATTCTAGCTAAGAGTTTTTCAATTTTGTTGATCTTTCCAACAAATCAACACTTTCATTGTTTTGTTTTTTTCTATTCTCTATTTCTGCCATAATCTTTATTATTTCCTTCCTTCTGTTAGCTTTGACTTCAGTTTGTTTTTTTTTTTTTTTTTTGGTTTCTTGTGTTGAAAGTTAGTTTGTTGATTTAAGATCTTTCTTCTTTTTTAATATACACATTTATAGCTATCAAATTCCCTCTTAGCACTGCTTTGTGTACGCAATTTTTTATCCCCAAACTTAATCAATATTTGGTACTTTATAAAGTGTGTTTATTTGACGTTTTCCACACTGGGTCCTCATTCTTTTGTGTGATGGTATTGAGAGTCTTCTCTGTGCTAACCACTGTGTTGTTGCTGATGGGCATCAAAGACAAACAAAAGAGCAGTTATCACAGTACAATAAAGACTATAAGGAAAGTAGTGTATGGTGATAATAGAACATGTATTTTCTATTCTACCTCATTTTTAGAATATTCTGGCACCACAAATTAAATTTATCTATGACTGACCAATGGAACACTCCCTGAGGGGTGAACGACAATAGCTTAGATCTATCAGGGTCCAACCCTAGAGTTAGGTACAGTTTCCCAAACTGCATGACATTGGAGGATGATAGCAAGAGTTCAGGAAGGAGAACATCATGATGGCAACCACAGGCTCCTCACACAAACCTGAAGGGGTATGGTGGGAGGTGGAGATATTTGAAGTAGAGTAACATGCAGTGAAATTGAAAGAAGTTGAGTATGGCCAGAATGTAGAAAGTGAGATCAGAAGTGTGAGGATCGGCAAAGAAAGGAATTTTAAAAAGTTGAGACTTACCCTGAAGCAAAGGGAAGCTACTAAAGATTTTAAAGCTGGGTGATAATAGGAAAAAGGAAGATAATTGTAGCTGTAGTGTAAAAAATATCTTGGAAATGTGTTCCACCTAGCTGAGCTTGTGATAATATATGGAGGGGATGCGTACGTGAATAAAGAGATTGAAAGGGTTAAAAAGAAGATTCTCAGGATCTGTGTAGTACAGCTAGGAAAATTTTAGCCATGAGTCAGGAAATAGGAATATCAGCTGGATTAAAGAAAAAAAGTGAGCTAAAATTGGAAATACTGTGTGCCTTTGTCTGTCATACTTTAGGAGATAAATCAGAAGTCAAAGTATGGATTTGGAAATTAGTAGCATGCAGAAGGGAATGGGGTTATGTATGAGGAGTGAGAGAATCATAGAGGAAACCCTAAGAAATACCAACATTTAAGGGGTGGACAGAAAAGAAGCACCTACAAAGACTGGAAAAGAATAGCCAGGCAAGTGGGACACCTAGATAATGTGGCAACAAAGAAGCTGAGGAAAAGGAATAAGAAATGAAATTCAGGAACTACTATAAGTGATTAACTAAGAGAGGTATCGAAATTATCTTTGGGATTCAGAGAAGAGAGAAAAGGAGATTGCTACCCATCTTGGGAAACTATTTTAACTGCAGTGCCACATGACTGCTGACTACCATATGTTGAAAGGGTGCTTTACTGAGTGAAGAAAGACTCCATTTCCATGAACTTGACTGTGAAGGCAGGTGTGAGTGAGGTCTAGAAGGGCAAAGACATACAGTTGAGGGAGGAACTTTATTTTCATTAAGATAGAAGACGCAAGCAAATAACTTAAGTCAATATAACAGCACATTATGTAATCACTAAGTAGCTCAGAATATTCTAGCCACAAGGCACTAAACATGCTCTAAGAAACATACAATCAAACAGATCAAAATGAATTAGTGTTCAGGATTTTACACCCCCTTGTATTCCACACAGTCAACGTAACCTACTGCATTTCACAAAGATAATACTTCTTCTCCATCCTGGTTTCCTGCTCAGAACAGGTGCTAGCCAAGGAGCATTGCTATGCTGCTGCAGAAGCAGTGCCACAGCACTCCTGAAAGCAAAGAGCCCTAACCTCTGTGAATGTGAAAAAAGCCCTGAGGCCCAGCACAGCCCCTGTTGGCAATGCCTTGCCCAACAAAATGTGAGCAGTTTGATCTCCTGGTCCTACCTTCCTCAGAAAAACTGCATCGTAAATAACTACAAGGAATCCTTCCCCTTGGGCAGAAAGATAACTCTGCAAGGGGTAAGGAAACCACTGCCTTTCCTGGTTTCTTTGAAGACATTTGCATCACTTCATGTCTCTGTATTTCTAGATGGTACTAGGCATCTGTATTAATAGAACAAAGAGCCAGCATTCCTAGATTATATTGACACAATACCAGAGCACAGTACGTCAAAGAATGAAGCTTGCTCTAAAGGCTCTGAATGACCATTAAATTCCTGTACTCCATTTTTAGCTCCACCCTCCATCTCTACAGGGTAATGTCCACCCACTTTGTTTCATGTTTAAGAAATTTGGCTGCAGATTACCATTTGATGTTGTTTTCTCTAGCCACGTGCAGGAATCATTCAAGCCATCTGGTCTACCTTGCACATGCATTCATGGAAAGTCCTCTCCGTTCTCCTTGTTCCATCCTCCCCAACCAACAGGTCCCACAACCTATTTCACACTCTCTTCTCTTAACACTCCACCTGGCATTATTCTCCTCCCTATCTTCTCTGAATTCCTTATAGTACAAGTCTTTTATCAACTTCATAAAAACTTGGGGATCATGTATAGCTTCCTATTTTATTCCAGGTATTTATTAAACAAATATTTATTGAGGAGTTACTAGGGGCCATATAGTGTGCATAAAACATTCTTCCTTCTTGGAACTACGGCTCTAGTGGGAAATAGACGAACAATGACATAATTGCTATTCAAATCCATATCTTTTGATGTGACCCCCCCCAACTAAACGGAAACAATATGGAAAACAGTATGCTGTACTAAGTAGAGCATGAACCTTGGAGTTAGACACACCTAATTCAAATCTTAACTCTCTGTGAAATAGTCTGAGCCAATTAACTTCTCTGTGGCTACTTTCTTCACTTGTGAAATGAAGTCATTACAATATACTTCTTAAGTTTCTTGAGAGGATTAAATAATGTAACATATGAAAAGTTTACTTACACTAAGTGATTGCTCATTAAACATGTACTGAAGGAATGAATTAATCTTTAGGACTGTTTGAAATGTTAAGGTGGCATATATATATATATATGAAAATGAGACTTAATGAAAACATAAGTTAACTGTTGCTTCCAAAAACTAAAGAAAACAAAAAAAAATGAGTGGATAAAAAATGTTGCATTAAAAACATCTAGAAAGAGTAATGAATAGCTCTCATACTGTTTTTTATTGAGGGCTTAATATGTGCCTGGCACTGGGATGAGGAATTTAATTGTATCACCTCATGTACCTCTCAAAACCAATCTGTGAATAACCTTACTTTAACAGGTATCAAATTAAGGCTTAGAAAGACAAGTAACAGGGCTGAGAAGTGTCAGATATGTTTGTGTGTGCTCTACTGCCCAGACTACTGACCATACATAGCAAGAGGTTTTTTCAACATACATGCAAGAATTTTAATAAACGTACCAGAATAAACTGCACCAAGTTTGCAACTCTGAATTATTATTTTTGCATTCTCTGTGCTTGACTGAAAGCTCAAATAAAGAAAAGAGTAAAGTTTTGTATCTAAATAAATGTTCAGTTCAAGGGAGTATTCCAGTGCTATTTGTTTTTCAAACTCTCAGTGGACAGTTTCTTCACAATTTGTGTAATTTTTTTTTTGTATTTGTGAAATTGGAGCATTCTCATCTTCTAAAAATGGATATAATTTCTGAAGATGACCAAAACTTATTCAAGGCCAAAGCTGGAAATGAAGTGTGTGAGAGCACGTTGAGTACAACTATCGTGGCATTACTGTGAAGTCACACAACAGATTCTCCTTCTGAGTGGAATTCAGATTTAAGAGTTACAGCAAATACTCCTTTGCTGTGGTGCATATGGCCTCTCACTGCACTCAGTTGTTTCATAGATTTGACTGATGCAAAAAAACATGACGTAGAAGGAGTACAACTTACCTCCGTCTCTATTTTCTGTCCCTTTAGAGAAAATGCCTGATCAGCACCATGTGGAAACACTAGCAGATATATCTCAAGATACCACCTTCATCTGACATTGTGAGTTATAACACTTTGATAAAATGACTTATTGTTTTAACATATTCTGCAGTTACTTAACTTTACAGGGCCTCAAAGGTACAGTTGTTGGTATTTTCACTTCATTCTTTTCTCCTAAGCACTGCAAAGACGTTTCACTCCCAAACTGTTTTTACCACATCATTCTAATCTTAGAAAAAAGTAACTCTCTTTGTGGGCTTTTGCACTTTTTTGTGCAAACTCTACTCAGTTTTATTCCCTATTTATGTTGTTTTCAACCTTTAAATATTATAACATCATGTTCAGAAAAGCCTGTTTCTCCACATGGAAGTCAACACACATCACAGTATCACCATACCAGAAACAATGAGAGAAAAGATAGACTAATATGGTTACATAATTCAAACATAAAAAATCTTCACATAGCAATGAACATCAGAGGCAAAGTTAAAAGATAGATGACAAACTGGTAAAAATCATTTGGCAACTTTTTTTTTTTTTTTTTTGCGGTTCATGGGCCTCTCACTGTTGTGGCCTCTCCCGTTGCGGAGCACAGGCCCAGCAGCCATGGCTCACGGGCCCAGCTGCTCCGCGGCATGTGGGATCCTCCCGGACCGGGGCACAAACCCGTGTCCCCTGCATCAGCAGGCGGACTCTCAACCACTGCGCCACCAGGGAAGCCCTCATTTGGCAACTTTATATGACATTGTGGGTTACAATACTTTGCACTCATACAGTGATTCATGGTTTTAACACAACATAATTACATAATTGCTATTTAAATCCATATCTTTGACCCCCAACTAAACAGGACTCTGGAAGACAGTATGTGTTACTAAGTAGAACACGGGCTTTGGAGTTAGACACACCTAATTCAAGTCTCAACTCTGTGTGCAATAGGCTGAGCCAATTAACTTCTCTGTGACCCAGCCTCTTCTTTTCTGAAATGAAGCCATTATTATCTACTTCTTAGGTTTTAATATCATATACATGATATCACTTATATGTGGAACCTAAAAAAACCCCTCAACTCACAGAAACAGAGAGTAGAAAACTGGTTGTGAGGGGCCAGGAGGTGAAGGAAGAAGTTGGTAAATGGGTACAGACTTTTGGTTATAAGATGAGTAAGATCTGAGGATCTGATGTATAACATGGTGACTATAGTTGATAACATGGTATTGTTTAATTGAAATTTGCTAAGAGAGTAGGGCTTAAATGTTCTCACCAAAAATAAAAACAAAAGAGATAAATCTGTGAGGTATGTTGTATTAGTTAATTCACTGGGGGGACCTCTGTCACAGTGTTTCTGTATATCAAATCATCATGTTGTAGACTTTAAATATCTTACCATTTTATTTGTCAGTTATGCCTCAATAAAGCTGGATAGATAGATACATAGATAGATCAGCATCAGAAAGAATGATGATGGCAGGGATTAAAATATCAAAGATGTTAAAGCACATGAATTTTTATTATTATTATTATTACTAATAGTAATAGTAAATAAACTAGTTGACCACTACTGGAGGTTGCCAGGATCCTGTATCATAACTCTGATGATTAATAAAGGCATCCCGTTGCAATTTCCTTTAGCATTATTTGTGCTACAAGTGACAAAGTGTATTCATATTCTGTTTCATTCCCTGAAGAAAAGAAAAACAAAAACCTGGGAACCCATGCTGAAATCCCATTAGGATTTTATTTTGCGTTATTTGAAATATAAAGCAAAACACGTCTGTCATTAAAGACATACAAACCAAAAACAGATCCAAGTTGACTCCTAAAAAAAAAAGGGGGATTTAAACAAGCAATTTGCATATTTTATTCATTCTTAGTGCCTATATGCAATTGTGATTTAAGAAAGACATGTAAAGACCATACCAAACACGCTTAAGAGCAAGAGTTTTAACCTACTAGTGCTCTGCTCCACCAAGAAAGAAAAATAATTCCATGGTGGCATCAAAAATTTCAGGCCCTGTTCAGAGATCACCCCCACCAACCATCCATAACAATAGCTTACCAGGAAATTCATATGTTGAAATCCTAACCTAAGTTACCTTGGAATATGACAGTATTTGGAGATAGGGTCTTTGTAGAGATAATTAAGATGAGGTCACTAGTATTTGCTTTAATCCAATGTGACTGGTGTCCTTCTAAGAACAGGAAGATTTGGATACAGACAGAGGGAAGATGACGTGAAAACACAGAGAAAACACAACCATCTATAAGCCAAGGAGCAAGCCTGGAACAGATTTTTCCTGCATGTCCCTCAGAAGGAATAAACCCTGCCGATATCTTGATCTTAGACTTCTAGCTTCCAGACTGTGAGAAAATAAATTTATGTTGTTTAAGCCACCCAGTCTGTGATACTTTCATATGTCAGCCCTAGATGACTAATGCAGGGACTGAGTCACGTCTTAGTCCAAATGGCAATTTCTTAACAGCCATGATCAATGCCTGGAACCTTGTCATTAATGCCTGGAATACTGTGACAGCATCTACATAAAAGATAAAACCATATATTCATGTAGGGGCAATAAAGTATGGAAAATTATGTAATTATAAAAAGTAGATGTAGATGTGGAAACAGAGAGAAACTATTTAGTGATAAAACCACATGTTATGAATATGTTCTGTTCATGCAGATGTATTTTTCCTGTAAACTTCAGGAGGCTTATGCTATCTTCATCTTAAAAAACAGAGAGGAACTGAACAAACACACCAAGAAATGGCAACAAAAGGCCGACTCTTTCCATTGCATCACAGGCGTGAAACAATCAAGGTTCTTTTCCATTACAGGCTATTACAAGACACTGAATACAGTTCCCTGTGCTGTGTACCGAGAGGTTCACAGGGTCTTGGTGCTCCGGCCGGGTGTCAGGCATGAGCTTCTGAGGTGGGAGAGCCGAGTTCAGGACATTAGTCCACCAGAGACTTCCCGGCCCCAAGTACTGTCAAATAGCAAAAGCTCTCCCAGAGATCTCCATCTCAACGCTAAGACCCAGCTCCACTCAACGACCAGCAAGCTACAGTGCTGGACACCCTATGCCAAACAATGAGCAAGACAGGAACACAACCCCACCCATTAGCAGAGAGGCTGCCTAAAATCATAATAAGCTCACAGACACCCCAAAACACACCACCAGACATGGTCCTGCCCACCAGAAAGACAAGATCCAGCCTCATCCACCAGAACACAGGCACCAGTCCCCTCCACCAGGAAGCCTACACAACCCACTGAACCAACCTTAACCACTGCAGGCAGACACAAAAAACAATGGGAACTACAAACCTGCCGCCTGCAAAAAAGAGACCCCAAACACAGTAAGTTAACCGAAATGAGAAGACAGAGAAACACACAGCAGATAAAGGAGCAAGGTAAAAAGCCTATGGGATGCAGCAAAGGCAGTTCTAAGAGGGACGTTTATAGCAATACAATCCTACTTCAAGAAACAAGAAACATCTCAAATAAACAACCTCACCTTACATATAAAGCAATTAGAGAAAGAAGAATAAAAAAACGCCCAAAGTTAGCAGAAGGAAAGAAATCATAAAGATCAGATCAGAAATAAATAATAAAGAAATGAAATGATAGCAAAGATCAGTAAAACTAAAAGTTGGTTCTTTGAGGAGATAAACAAAACTGATAAACCATTAGTCAGACTCATCAAGAAAAAAAGGGAGAAGACTCAAGTCAATAGAATTAGAAATGAAAAAGGAGAAGTTACAACTGACACTACAGAAATAGAAAGGATCGTGAGAGATTACTACAAGCAACTATATGCCAATATAATGGACAACCTGGAAGAAATGGACAAATTCTTAGAAAATCACAACCTTCTGAGACTGAATCAGGAAGAAATAGAAAATGTAAACAGACCAGTCACAAGCACTGAAATTGAAACTATGATTAAAAAGCTTCCAACAAACAAAAGCCCAGGACAGATGGCTTCACAGGTGAATTCTATCAAACATGGAGAGAAGAATTAACACCTATCCTTCTCAAACTCTTCCAAAAAATTTCAGAGGAAGGAACACTTCAAACTCATTCTATGAGGTCACCATCACCCTGATACCAAAACCAGACAGAGATGTCACAGAAAAGGAAAACTACAGGCCAATATCACTGGTGAACATAGATGCAAAAATCCTCAACAAAATAGTAGCAAACAGAATCCAAAAGCACATTAAAAGGATCATACACCATGATCAAGTGGGGTTTATCCCAAAACGGCAAGGATTCTTCAATATACGCAAATCAGTCAATGTGATACACCATAATAACAAACTGAAGGGTAAAAACTATATGATAATCTCAATAGATGCAGAAAAAGCTTTCGACAAAATTCAACACCCATTTATGATAAAAACCCTCCAAAAAGTAGGCATAGAGAGAACCTACCTCAACATAATAAAGGCCATATATGACAAACCCCCAGCAAACATCATTCTCAGTGGTGAAAAACGGAAACCGTTTCCACTAAGATCAGGAACAAGACACGGTTGCCCACTCTCACCGCGGTTATTCAACATAGTTTTGGAAGTTTTAGCCACAGCAATCAGAAAAGAAAAAGAAATAAAAGGAATACAAATCATAAAATAACTAAAGCTGTCACTCCTTACAGATGACATGATACTATACATAGAGAATCCTAAAGATGCTACCAGATAACTACTAGAGCTAATCAATGAATTTGGTAAAGTAGCAGGATACAAAATTAATGCACAGAAATCTCTTGCATTCCTATACACTAATGATGAAAATCTGAAAGAGAAATTAAGGAAACACTCCCATTTACCATTGCAACAAAAAGAGTAAAATACCCAGGAATAAACCTACCCAAGGGGACAGAAGACCTGTATGCAGAAAACTATTAGACACTGATGAAAAAAATTAAAGAAGATACAAACAGAGGGAGAGATATACCATGTGAAGAATCAACATTGTGAAAGTGACTATACTACCCAAAGCAATCTACAGATTCAGTGCAATCCCTATGAAACTACCAATGGCATTTTTCACAGAACTAGAACAAAAAATTTCACAATTTGTATGGAAACACAAAAGACCCTGAATAGCCAAAGCAATCTTGAGAAACCAAAACGGGACTGGAGGAATCAGGCTCCCTGACTTCAGACTATACTACAAAGCTACAGTAATCAAGACAGTATGGTAGTGGCACAGAAACAGAGATACAGATCAATGGAACAGGATAGAAAGCCCAGAGATAAGCTCACGCGCATATGGTCACCTTATTTTTGATAAAGGAGACGAGAATATACAATGGAGAAAAGACAGACTCTTCAATAAGTGATTCTGGGAAATCTGGACCACTACATGCAAAAGAATGAACACTCCCTAACACCATACACAAAAATAAACTCAAAATGGATTAGAGACCTAAATGTAAGGCCAGACACTATGAAACGCTTAGAGGAAAACATAGGCAGAACACTCTATGACATACATCACAGCAAACACTTTTTGACCCACGTCCTAGAGAAATGGAAATAAAAACAAAAATACACAAATGGGACCTAATGAAACTTAAAAGGTTTTGCACAGCAAAGGAAGCCATAAACATGACGAAAAGACAACCCTCAGAATGGGAGAAAATATTTGCAAATGAAGCAACTGACAAAGTATTAATCTCCAAAATATACAACCAGCTCATGCAGCTCAATATCAAAAAAACAAACAACCCAATCCAAAGGTGGACAGAAGACCTAAATAGACATTTCTCCAAAGAAGACATACAGATTGCCAGCAAACACTTGAAAAGCTGCTCAACATCACTAATCATTAGAGAAATGCAAATGAAAACTACAATGAGGTATCACCTCACACCAGTCAGAATGGCCATCATCAAAAAATCTACAAACAATAAATGCTGGAGAGGGAGTGGAGAAAAGGGAACCCTCTTGCACTCTTGGTGGGAATGTAAATTGATACAGCCACTATGGAGAACAGTATGGAGGTTCCTTAAAAAACTAAAAATAGAACTACCGTATGACCCAGCAGTCCCACTACTGGGCATATATGCTGAGAAAACATAATTCAAAAAGAGTCATGTACCACAATGTTCATTGAAGCTCTATTTACAATAGCCAGGAGATGGAAGCAACCTAAGTGTCCATCGACAGATTAATGGATAAAGAAGTTGTGGCACATATATAAAATTGAATATTACTCAACCATAAAAAGAAACGAAATTGAGTTATTTGTAGTGAGGTGGATGGAGACCTAGAGTCTGTCAGAAGTAAGTCAGAAAGAGAAAAACAAATACCCTATGCTAACTCATATATATGGAATCTTAAAAAACCGAAAAATGGTTCTGAAGAACCTATGGGCAGGACAGAAATAAAGACGCAGATGTAGAGAATGGACTTGAGGACATGGGGTGGGGTAAGGGTAACCTGGGACGAAGTGAGAGAGTGGCGTGGACATATACACACTACCAAATGTAAAATAGATAGCTAGTGGGAAGCAGCCGCATAGCACAGGGAGATCAGCTCGGTGCTTTGTGACCACCTAGAGGGGTGGGATAGGGAGGGTGTGAGGGAGACACAAGAGGGAGGAGGTATGGGGATATATGTATATGTATAGCTGATTCACTTTGTTATACAGCAGAAACTACCACACTACTGTAAAGCAATTATACTCCAAAAAAGATGTTTAAAAAATTTTTTTAAAAACAAATAGTTAGTTACTGCATGCATCAAAAGGACTATCCTGCCATTTCTAAACAGAAAGCTCAACACATTGTAACTAAAATTAAATGTACAAATATATATTTACTTCTGTAATTGCCCTTAAATGTATTATTCATTTCAGACACTTTAAGATGAAATCGGAATGAGTCATCTGAAATATATGACAGAACAGACTCGGCTTATGTGCCTTTCCCCAGTAGGAAAATATGTATTAGGAGAAGCAATTGCTTGGTGATATGTAGGACACAAGCAGATCTATTTGTATTCTGTCTTTTGAAACAGTCCTTGTATGTACATATTTTCATGCCATACAACTCAAGGACTGGTGATTATCTCTTAAAGGAACTGCTAACCATTTCAGGAAATTGTTGAATGTAATATCTGAAAATGATTTCAGAGTGTGAAAACATTTTATACACTTTGCAAATCAAATGTATTCGGCTGGAAGGGGCTAACTAGCTTACGTTGCTGGCTGTATCTTGCACGTTCTTAATACTTAAGAGTTAGATGGTTTAATCTTTGGTTT
Organism: Orcinus orca; assembly: GCF_937001465.1. Classification (NCBI taxonomy): domain Eukaryota; kingdom Metazoa; phylum Chordata; class Mammalia; order Artiodactyla; family Delphinidae; genus Orcinus; species Orcinus orca. The sequence goes on along the minus strand of NC_064573.1, from coordinate 8,606,645 downwards.
CTTAGATAGCATGCAGGTGCAACTACACCTAATACACCTCAGTAAATGCCCTCCCTTAACTTAATGTGAATTTTCAAGTTTGCCACATGATATGACATTTTCCGCTGATGGCAGAATAGTAAGAAAGCTAATAGGTATTTTCCCTTTAGGTATTTTCTGCTTCCAGTCACACCTAGAGTTAATTAACATAAAAAGTTCACCTGGAATTTATCCAAAAAGAAAAGGGAAACAGTGAAATTGCAAGCAAAAATCTCTTATAAATTTGGGCTTGAAGCCAGATTTTCGGTAATACCGTAATTAGTTCATTTTACTGACAAAGGAAAAACCCAAACAAGGGAAAAATAGACAGGCATGCATAGCCATTAGTGTGGGGTCACTGATTCTATAGACAAGCACCCAAGCGACTTGGTGGACCTCATCACATGCCTATGAGATATGACCTTGCGTCTGGACCCTCTTTGCCTATAAATTATACTGTTTAATAATACACAGTTTCGGGAGAAATTCCACGCCCTCCTTTCATTTTACTATGAACCTAAAACTGCCCTAAAATGTTGTCTTAAAATTGTGTTTTAAATGCACAGTTCTGCTATATAAAAGACATTGTTAGGAGAATGAAAAGACAAGCCATAGACTGGGAGAAAATATTTGCAGAACACATATATAACAAAGAACCAGTACCTAGGGCTTCCCTGGTGGCACAGTGGTTGAGAGTCCGCCTGCCGATGCAGGGGACACGGGTTCGTGCTCCGGTCCGGGAAGATCCCACATGCCGCGGAGCGGCTGGGCTCGTGAGCCATGGCCGCTGGGCCTGTGCGTCCAGAGCCTGTGCTCCGCAGCGGGAGAGGCCACAACAGTGAGAGGCCCGCGTACCACAAAAAAAAAAAAAAAAAGAACCAGTACCTAAACTATACAAAGAAATCTTAAAACTCAACAATAACAAAATGAACAACTCAATTTAAAAATGAACAACAGATTTGAACAGACACTCCACCAAAGAAGATATACAGATGGCAAAAAAGCATATGAAAAGATCCTCAATATTATATGTCATTAGCAAATTGCATATTAAAACAGCAATGCAATACTAATACACATCTATCAGAATAGGTAACATCCAAAACATCAACACCAAATTCTGGCAAGGGTGTGAAACAATAGAAACTCTTACTCATTGCTGCTAGGAAAGTTTGGAAGACAGTTTGATAGTTTCTTGCAGAACTAAATATACTCTTACCATATGATCGAGCAGTTGTGCTTGCATTACCCAAATTGGTTGAAAATTTATGTCCACACAAAAACCTGTACTGAAATTTTACAGCAACTTTATTTATAATTGCCAAAATTTGAAAGCAACCAAGATGTCCTTCAACAGGGCATGAATGGGTAAGGAAGCTATGGTATATCCAAACAGTGGGATATTCAACAGTAAAAAGAAAAGAAAAAGAGCCACCAAGCCATGAAAAAACAAACAAACATGGAGGAACCTTAAATGCACATTGCTAAGTGAAAGAAGCCAATCTGAAAAGGCAACATACTGTACGATGAAAACTGAAGATAGGCAAATAAAGAGGGGAAAAAAGATGAGAAGTGATCACTAATTGGATGAGTAGAGCGGTATTTTTTTTATTTTATTTTATTTATCTTTTTATACAGCAGGTTCCTATTAGTTATCTATTTTATACATATTAGTGTATGTATGTCAATCCCAATCTCCCAATTTATCACACCACCACCACTCCCCGCCACTTCCCCCCTTGGTGTCCATACATTTGTTCTCTGCATCTGCATCTCAATTTCTTTTTACATCTTTATTGGATTATAATTGCTTTACAATGTTGTGTTAGTTTCTGCTGTACAACAAAGTGAATCAGCTATATGTATACAGATATCCCCTCCCTCTTGCGTCTCCCTCCCACCCTCCCTATCCCACCCCTCTAGGTGGTCACAAAGCACCGAGCTGATCTCCCTGTGCTATGTGGCTGCTTCCCACTAGCTATCTATTTTACACATGGTAGTGTATATATGTTAATGCTACTCTCTCAATTCATCCCAGCTTCCCCTTACGACATTCTAGAAAAGGCAAAACTATGAAGACAGAAAAAAAAAATCATTGGTTGCCAGGGATTTGAAGAAATTTGGGAGGGTGGGGTGTAATGAATAGGTAGAGCACAGAGGATTGTTAAGGCAGTGTAACTACTCTATGATGCTGTAATGAAGTACATTTTAAGATTGGGATTGAAAACAAGTGTCATTTTCTTTGTGGGAAATTGAAGTCACCTGGGTTTTGTGCCTAGATTCCTATCCATTTTTATTTAGGAGGCCTCAGCAATAATGGCACTCAGGAATGAAGGGGATGTATCTTGTTTTCTAGCCATTTTCACATGTTCCAGCTTCTTCATTTCATATTTAGAAAACGATGACAAAATCTTCTAATAAAATATTTACATAAGGTTACAATGCTTTTAGTTGTGGTTAATCTTCATGAGCAGTGAGGGGAGAAGAAAATAGTTTTACTTTAACTCCTGTATAATATTCACTTATTCATTTGGACACTTAATGAAGTTTCAAGCACTTATGTGCCTCGACCTTAGGAAACATTGTTATGAACTTTTATCCTCTCCTTCTTTTCTATGACCTTTTTTTATTACAGATTGTCCTTTTCTAATTTTCAACCTAATTAAACTCAGCAAGCACTACTTAAATACCCACTATATATAAGATCAAAAGCACATAGAAATGTATCTTTATCCTCAAGTGGAATACAATATTGCAGGAAGAAAAATACACACATATATCACCTAAAATATAATAAATAATGGTAAGTTCCCCCACTTACCATTTAGAGGTAAAACAAAGTGATATGAAAGCAAGAACGGATATGGATTGCGTGATAAAGAGTGAGAAGGAATCACAGCAGGTGGCATAGAAATTGGACAACGTATTTTAAAAAATAGTTACAAAGGGTAGGAAATTTCAGGAAGTAAGAAGGAAATGACTAATGGGTTAAACTTTATTTTGCCACTATATAGTTCTTTAAAGGCACTAGTGAATTTGCATCTTTGTTTAGAATTGTGTGGATCGTATTTTTTTATTATTAATTTTGTCCTTGGTTCAACTTGGGGATTAGGGATATGCCAGCATCACATACCAGACTGAGAAAATTTCTACCTTTTTCTATCATCTGGAAGACTAAATAACACTGGAATTAACTTTACTTGAAAGTTTGATAGAACTTGCCCTTTAACTAAGCCAATTTCCATAATTTTATTTTATTTATTTATTTTAATTTATTCATTTTATTTATTGTTTTTGGCTGCATTGTGTCTTTGTTGCTGCGCATGGGCTTTTCTCTGTGGAGAGCGGAGGCTACTCTTCGTTGTGGTGCACGGGCTTCTCATTGCGGTGGCTTCTCTTGTTGCGGAGCATGGGCTCTAGGCACGTGGGCTTCAGTAGTTGTGGCATGTGGGTTCAGTAGTTGTGGCTCGCGGGCTCTAGAGCGCAGGCTCAGTAGTTGTGGCACACGGGCTTAGTTGCTCCGCAGCATGTGGGATCTTCCCGGACCAGGGCTCGAACCCTTGTCGCCTGCATTGACAGGCGGATTCTTAACCACTGCACCACCAGGGAAGCCCCCAATTTCCATAATTTTAGCTCAAACTAGAATACTTTAAAATATCTTCTGATTTTTGGCTCCTTAAGCTTGACATATTTTATTCTATTTTTGGTACTTTGCATTTTCTTAGAAATTATCCATTTGATCTAAAAATATAAAATTCCAAATATGTTGGTATAATAGTCAAGATAAGATTCTGCAATCCTTTTTTTTTTTTTTTTTTTTAAATAACCGTCTATTTAACATCTTTCTCTTTCCAAGCATTGCATTTCCTCTCCTAACCCAATTATTTTTACGGTCTTTTTTTTTTTTTTCTTTTTGGCTCTTGCTTTAATTAGTTCAGTTTGCTATTTGAATTTTATTATTGTCTATTTTCTATCTCATTTCTTTCTGCTTTTCTCCCTATTAATTTAGACATTCTACTTTCTTAGGATTTATTCTCGTGCTTTGATTGCTTTGTTAAATTGAATTCTTAGTTTACATACTTTCATTCTTTTTCTTTCCAAAAAATGTATTTAAAGCTGGACAATTTCTTCTCAGTATCAGTTTGATCACACTCCACAATTCCTAACTTCTAGTCCTGTCCCTGTTGTCTGTAATTAAATAGCTTGGAGTTTTGAATTTGATAAACTCTATATTTTTAGAAATGTATTTTAAATATAGTGCATAGACTTTATTTGTTGTTGATTATAACTTGATTTCATAATAGCGAATAGTGATTGCATAATTTGGGGGGTTTAATGAGGTAGTGTTTATGGCTCAATGCAGGGTCAGTTTCTGTGATTATTCATCAGGTTTTGAAAGTAATATGCAATCTCTTTTGGATGTTTGTTTTTATGGATGCTTAAACTTCTTAATTGCATTATTTAAATCCACAGTATTCTTACTTAATTCTTCTCCACTCAGTCTATCCGTTGCCTAGAAACCTTTTTAAGTTTCCCAGACTGATCACTTTGTTTTTATATTCTTATATTTTCATCATTTTCTATTTCAGGTATTTCAAACTTGTACTGTACATAAACATTGATGAGTTTTATACTTTCTTGTTAGATTTTATATTCTATCAAGATGAAATATCTCTCTGGACTTTTAAATGCTTTTGATATCAAACCCTATGTTATGAAATAATATTGCTAAATCTGCTATTTTCAAGTATTTTCCAGGGACTAGTTTTTCTTCTCTCTTTTTGTCTTTCTCATCCTTTCTCCCTCACTCTCTCACTCTCTTCTTTTTTCCTTTCCATAAAATAATAAAACCTGTGGCAAAAATTATGCTAAAGGGAAAATGAAAGATTAATTTCATTAAAAAATTAACCAAAATGTCTTTTCTATCTTAAATTTATTTAAAATATTCTTCTAGAAATCTAGATCATGAATCTATATTTTATCCAAGCATTATGATTTCAGAAGAGTTGTAGCTATGATTCAAAGCCTTCTTCTAAAATAAAGGTAATTTTACAGAAAATTACCTGATTACCTTATACTTGCATTTTTTCTATCCTGATCAAATTCCAAGATCCAAATTTGTCAATTCTCTCACCTCTACTCTGAAGAAAACAGGCACACAATTTTTAATATTACAGAGTTAAAGCATGTATGGAAAAGAAAAAAAATTGATCATTTTTTAAAGATTCAAGCCTTATTTTTAAAAATAAAGGGAAGGGGACTGAAATGCCAAGGCAATTAAAAACATACTGGTAACAGCACTGTTTGGGGCTGGTTTTCTCTCTCAAGAGGGTTTGCTGCCCCCTGTCGGTCTTTACAGAAATAGGATGAAAAAACAAAAATCACGCAAGCACACATACAAAGCATTTAAAAGCAAAACTAGAAGGGCTTGATTGTAAAATATTTCAAAAGGCAATTTATGTGATATATAAAATAACCTTTGTAGAGGGATTTGTGAGGTTCTAAAGCCGCCCCACTCTCTGGTCCCCATGGAGAAAGCAGGTGTGAGGGATCCCACCTTGTGAATTGCCTCGCTTTCTTACCTAATTGCATCCATGGACCGGGCTTCCTAACACTGACAACCATCTATACAGTCTGCACAAATTAGACTGTGTGATAGAAATTCCATACAAAAGTGCACAATAAAAGCACCTCATGTTGAAAGATGATTAAATAACTTTACAGGACATACAAAGGGCCGTATAAGAAACGAGAGAGGCAGCAGGTAAAAGAGAAGTTAATAAAGCCAAAGCGAGGATTGACACAAAAAGAGACAAGAAAACCAGAGAGAAAATGCAATTTAAAAGAAAAAGAGTTCCCTACTCTGTTCAGAGTTCACGTGTTGAACAAGTAACAGACACCCAGCTAAGAGGGGACATACGACGGTGTCACTAAGGCTATTGTTACATCCTGAAAGGAATTCCATATCAACATGAGGCCTGTTTACAGGATTGGATCACTGAGACAATTCCCTATACATTGAAACTCCCAATTTATCCTTACAATAAAACCGGATTAGCTAAGCTGCCTGAAATTATGTTTTTTCCTTCCATGTGAAATGAAAAGTACTATTTTATATAATCTAATTTAAATCTACAAAGGTATTTGTAGATTTGTATGCGTGGCAATGTCCTAAATATGATCATGCAAAGAGATCTGCCCCCCGGGCTTCCCTGGTGGCGCAGTGGTTGAGCGTCCGCCTGCGGATGCAGGGGACATGGGTTCGTGCCCCGGGAAGATCCCACATGCCGTGGAGCAGCTGGGCCCGTGAGCCATGGCTGCTGAGCCTGCGTGTCCGGAGCCTTCAATAAGCAATCAATTTTTTTTTCAAATTTTATTTTAAAAATTTTTTCCTGCTTTATTGAAATTTAATTGCTAAAAATTGTATATATTTAAGGTGTACAAATGTGATGATTTAATATATGTATACATTGTGAAATGATTACCATAATCAATTTAATTAACACATCCATCATTTCACATAGTTATCTTTTTTCTTTGTGATATGAGAATACTTAAGAGCTAATCTTAGCAAATTTCAAGTGTACAATATAATATTATCAACTATAGTCACCATGCTATGAGTTAGATCCCCAGAACTTATTCATCTTATAAATGAAAGTTTGCACCCTTTGACCAATAAGTCCTCATCTCCCTGTACTCCTAGCCCCTGGCATCCACCTTCCTACTCTCTGGTACTATGAGTTTGACCTCTTCAGATTCCACATGCAGTATTTTTCTTTCTGTGTCTTTGCATACTGTTCTCCAGATTCATCCATGTTATCACAAATGTCAGAATTTCCTCCTTTTGATGACAGAATAATATTCCCATATATATACCACATTTATAATATATTTTATATATATATGTATGTATGGCATCTGCTTTTTCCATTCATATGTCAGTGGACACTTAGGTAGTTTTCATATCTTGGCTATTGTGAATAGCAGTGCAATGAACATGGGAGTATAGTTATCTCTTCAAGATACTGATGTTCTTTCCTTTAGATAAGTGCCCAGGAGTGGGATGGCTGGATCATATGGTAATTCTATTTTTAACTTTTTGAATACTGTTTTCCATAATGGCTGTACCAATTTACATTCTCACCAACAATGTACAAGGGTCCTCTTTCATTCACACCCTTATTGATACTTATTATCTTTTGTCTTTTTGATAAGAGCCATCCGATCAGCTGTAAGGTGATATCTCATTGTGGTTTTGATGTGTATTTCCCTAATGATTAGTGATGTGGAGCACCTCTTCATATACCTCTTGACCATTTGTATGTCTTTGGGAAAAGGTCCAAATCAACTAATAAAGTTTAAATGTAGGTCATGTAAGGATCAAGATTTGGACATTTTAAGGGGCATTCTTATCTCACTTCTGTGCTCCTGAGATCGAAGAAAGAAAGAAAGAAAGAAAGAAAGAGAGAGAGAGAGAGAAGGAGGGAGGGAGGGAGGGAGGGAGGAAGGAAGGAAGGAAGGAAGGGAGAGAGAGAAAGGAAGGAAGGAAGAGAGAGAGAGAGAAAGGAAGGAAGGAAGGAAGAAAGAAAGAAAGAAAGAAAGAAAGAAAAAAGAAAGAAAGAAAGGAAGGAAGGAAGGAAGGAGAGAAAGAGAGAAAGAAAAGAAGGAAGGGAGGGAGGAAGGAAGGAAGGAAGGAAGAAAGGAAGAAAGAAAGAAGGAAAAGAAAGAAAAGAAAAGAAAGAAAGGAAAAGAGAAAGTTATACTTATGGAAAATAATGGTCCATATGTACACATAATTGTGGTCCCAGAGAATAAATTTGAAAATGGAAGAGAAAAATTATCTTCAGATATATAATAAAAAGTAAACTTTCTGGTTTTATGCCAGTACCATCCTGTTTTATGACTGTAGCTTTGTAGTATAGTCTGAAGGCCAGAAGCATGATACCTCCAGCTTTGTTCTTTGAAAATTGCTTGGTTATTTGGGGTGGACAGTCTCTTCAATAAGTGGTGCTGGGAAAACTGGAGAGCAACATGTAAAAGAATGAAATTAGAATATTTTCTCACAATATATACAAAAATAAACTCAAAATGGATTAAAGACCTAAATTTAAGACCAGAAGCCATAAAAGAAGAAAACATAGGCAGAAAACTCTTTGACATAAATTGTAGCAATAATTTTTTGGATCTGTCTCCTAGGGCAAAGGAAATAAAAGCGAAATTAAACAAATGGGACCTAATTAAACTTAAAAGCTTTTGCACAGCAAGGGAAACCATCAACATATGAAAAGATAACCTACTGAATAGGAGAAAATATTTGCAAATGATATGACTTATAAGAGGTTAATAGCCAAACTATACAAACTTCATATAATTCAATATCAAAAAAACAGCCCAATCAAAAAATGGGCAGAAGACCTGAATAGACATTTTTCCAAAGAAAACATACAGATGGTAACAGCACATGAAAAGGTGTTCAACATTGCTAATCATCAGGGAAATGCAAATCAAAACCACAATGAGATATCACCTCACATCTCTCAAGATGACTATCATCAAAAAGTCTACAAATAACAAATGTTGGAGAGGATGTAGAGAAAAAGGATCCTTTTACATTGTTGCTGGGAATGTAAATTGGTGTGGCCACTATGGAAAATAACATGGAGGTTCCTCAAAAAACTAAAAATAGAACTACCATATGATCCAGCAATCTCACTCCTGAGCATATATCCGAAGAAAATGAAAGCACTGATTCGAAAATATACATGCACCCAATGTTTATAGCAACGTTATTTACAGTTGCCAAGATATGAAAGCAAACTGAGTGTCCATCAACAGATTAATGGAAAGGAATATGTGGTATACATATACAATAGAATATTACTCAGCCATAGAAAAGAATCAAATTTTGCCATTTGCAACAACATGGATGGACTTGGAGGGCATTTGCTAAGTGAAATATGTCAGACAGAGAAAGACAAATACTGTGTGTTATCACTTATATGGGAAACATAAAAAAATAAAACACATGAATGAACACAGCAAAATAGAAACAGACTCACAGATACAGAAAACAAACTAGTGATTACCAGAAGGGAGAGGGAAGGGGGAAGGGGCACAATAGGGGTATGGGATTAAGAGATACAAACTACTATGCATAAAATATATAAACTACGAGGATGTATTGTACAGCACAAGGAATATAGCCAATATTTTACAAAAAACTAAATGGAGTATAATCTATAAAAATATTGAATCACTCTGCTGTACACCTGAAGCTAATATAATATTGTAAGTCAACTATACTTCAATTTTAAAAGTAAATACATAAACTTTCTGAAATAAAGTTTTGAATTTTCATATTAAAAGAGGAAAAAATGGTAAAGAATAACTAATTCCAGAACGTGTACTTACTGATATTGGGTTAGAGGAAGAAAAATATTTTTATGAGAAGGAAAAATCAGGTATCTCAGAATGTTCCACTGAACTTCCAATTCAGCAAACTTTTGAGCAAAAGAAAAGTGTGAAGAGAGAATTTTATACCTATTCATTTTTTTTCTAAATGCATTAAGGAAATAGATATTCATTTTCAAGCACATATAATTCAGGGAACATAGGACCCATAAGCTCTTCTTGAAAAGAAGAATCTATTTTAAGGTGAAATCCAGTCAGCCTGGAGCAGGTATAAAACAAAGAACTCAGGAAAGGAATATATGGTACATGGATTGGTGGTGAGCATTACATTGATTTATATATAAAACCATAACTAAACAACTCTGGGAACTGTGGTTACAGAACAGAATGTAAAAATTATAAACCTTATTAAAAATAAAAATGTAACAAGATCAATAGTTTAGGAGAGTGAATGTGGAAGGAAGTGTAAGTAGATTGATTTCCTCATTTTTCATAATGAGACAGTAGAAATGTCTCTAGTCCTTAACTGACTCTCACCTCCTCCAATTTCGTTCATAGTCTTTGTTGTTAACTTGAGCAGAATCTCTCAGTAAATAATGTCTCTTATCATGAAAGCATTTTTTCCCTGAATTTCATCTATTCCTACAGATCTATATGAAGGTTCAGGAGAAATAATTTGTATTTAAGTTCTTACCACAACTAAAAAAAAATTTTTAAAGAAGATAATACTCAAATTTATTATTCATCCCAAAGAAAAGCACATAATGGTAAAGGAAGGATCTCAGGGCTTCTAGAAACCAATTCAGTTTTTTACAGTGTCCATTTTCATCAAAAGGCAATCATTGCTGAATCAAAAGATTACCTTTTAGGAAAGAAAAGCAATCCGTGGAATTAACCCCTATACAATGGTATGTTCCCTTGTTACTGACATCTGAGTCTGATATGATAAACATAAATCATTGTCTCTTGGCAATCCTTTTTATCATTGTCTCTTTGACATTTTGCTGCACAAGTAGTCCTAAGTGACACTAATATCAACAGTTTACTACTCAACAATGAAATTATCTGGTAGAACATGAAACTAATTGACACTTTTTTTTTCTAATCTATTACTGCTGGAGAGTAGAACTTTAGTAAATATTTCTACGATGATATCAGTATACTCTTATTTAACATAAGCATCTAGGAATTTTCTTAACCAAGGGAAGAACTCTATGCGTGACTATTCCTATGCCATCACTTTGGCTCTGGAGGACCACATTCCTGCCTGTAGACTTGAAAGAAAAATATAATTGCTAGTTCTTTGACTCAGCAGTTTGGCATGCAGACAGCTCCCTGAGAAGTGCAAACTATCCCTGGACATATCAGCACCCATATTTCTCAGCCTTCTTTCCTGCTTCCTTTTTTTATCTTTAGCTTTCACTAAAATTCTGTATTTTACTTATTTGTCTTATTTACTGTCTGTTTCCCCCACCAGTATATACACTCAATGATGGGAGGGCTTTATTTTTGTTTACTACTATGCTCCCAGATCCTAGAAATGTGACCATGACATATTTGGAGCTCACTAGTTATTGAATCAATAAATTGAATGCATGAATCTATAAGTTATAACCATATGTTATCTGCCATAAAAATATATTTTAGAAGGAAGGTATTATTTCCTGGAGTCATCACTTTAGTTTAGCCACATTACATTCAGAATGTGGCTTAAAAATTTAAGAACGTGCCTTAAATTTTTTGCATGCAAGTACTTACAAAAAACTACATCTGTGGCCTTAAATCAATTCTGATATTGAAATGACTACTAAGAACTAGGATTTGTGCAAAGATATGTGCTCTAGCAACCAAAAAATACACTTTTCATTGGAAGTACACATTGGACAGATACAGTGATTTGACAGTGTTATTCTAGATGAAGATCTTTGTAATTCTCATTATTCCATCTCAAAATATATAAAAGTATTAGTAGGTTTATATTAAATTCTTCAGTAAAAATCACATTTTAAAAATTTCTCCTACCATAGGTGTTCCTAAACCATATTAAGTAGTCACATGTTAAGTGCAGAAAGACTCGTGTTGAAGTCCCAGCAGCTCAATTTACTAAAATTGTTAACTTACTGGAAATGAAGCTTACACACTGGATATGCAGACCTTGAAAAATTACCTAGTCACTAAAACTCATTTCTAAACTGTAAAATAGTGTAGAGATGTCTAGTGTTTACCCACACCAATTCTTTTCTCATTTTGGTATGTAGTCAGATTATTCTTTTCTACCCCTATAATGTATCAGGACTGTATAACTGGTCCTTACCAACTGGCTATGAACATAAGTTGCTTTGGCAACCAAGGAGTCCTCCTGTTTAAGATGGTGTAGCACAAGACAGCAAAGTCTCCCACAGTCTGGGCCCCTGAGTAATTATGTGTAGCAGAGCTTTCCATCCACTAACCCATCCACTTATGAACTATAAACAAGAGATAAAACTCAGTGTATTAAGCCACTGGGAGTTGTATTTAATCTGTTATTGAGACATAATCAAAATCTTAAATAATATAGGTTTATAACACTGATATTTACCTCATAAAATTATTGAGTGAATATCCAATACATTTAAAGCAATAGGCTCAGCGCCTGAATAGCCCTTTTAAATCTTTGTGATTTATCATTATTATTATTATCATTATTGTTATTATTAGCTCTTTATTCACTAATCCTTTTAAAGTGGACTCAGGAAGATAAGGGAAGAGAGGAGAAATGAGATTAAATAAGGAAGTCAATTTAAAAAGGACATTAAACTGAGCTTAACATTTATAGTGATGAAAATGACATACAGAACTTAGCTTCTATATTCCAAAGTATTAGCTTACATTTCATTACATTAAACAAGACTTCCAAAAAGAGTGAATTGTGAGAAACAGGAGGCAGAATCAATGTATGAAATGATGTATGAAACTATGTTCCAAAGAATCATTCAACTTACCAGCTTTAGTTAAAACAGCTACAAGGAAGTGAAATCACCTACACCCTCCCCTCACCCACACATAGAATACAGGTTAGAAATAAAAATCAGTTACTCCATTTTGTAGAAATAGACAAGCTTATTCTAAACTCTATATGGAAAAGCACAAACTCTAGAATAATTAAAACAATCTTGAAATGGAAGAATGAAATGGGAGGAATCACTGTTCCCAATGCCATGGTTTACAATTTAGCTACAGTAATCAAGACAGCATAGTATTGGCAGATTCAAAGATCAGTGAAACAGAAACAGGATAGAGAATCCAGAAACAGATCCACACAAATGCACCCAAATGATTTTTGACAAAGATGCAAAAGCAATTCAACAGAGAAAGAATAATCTTTTTAATAAATGGTGCTGCTACAATCAGACATCCATAGACAAAAAAAAAAAAAATTACCTAGACCTACACCTCACATTTTATTTTAAACCTAATTTAAAATAAATTCTGGACAAATGTAAAATTATAAGACTTTCAGAAAAAACATAGGAGAAAACTTCATGATTTAGGACTAGGCAAAAAAGATCTTAGACTTGATACCCAAAGCACAATAACAAGGAAAAACTGTAAAGTTGAATCTAATCAAAATCTGAAATATTTGCTCTGTGAAAACCCCTGTTAAGAGGATGAAAAGACCAGTTACAGACTGGAGGAAGTATTTGCAAACCACATATCTGACAAAAGACTAGTATCTAGAATATATAAAGTACTCTCAAAACTCAACAGTCAAAATAGCTACAAATACAATTAGAAAATGTGCAAAAGACATGAACAGACATTTCACCAAAAAATATAGAGAAGACAAACATATGAAAAGATGTTCAATTTCATTAGCCATTAGAGAAATGCAAATTAAAGTTACCAGATATCCTAGAAACCTTTAAAAATAGTGTCAGCACCAAATGCTAATGAGGATGCAGAGAAACTGGATCCTCCATGTGTCACTGGTGTGAATGCAAAAAGGCACAACAACTCTGGAAAGCAGGGTGGCAATTTCTTATAAAACTAACATGCAACTACCATAAGACTCACAGATTGTACTCTTCCACATGTATCCCAGAGAAATAAAACCACAAAAAAAGCCTTACACCAACATCCATAGCAGCTTTATTCATGACAGCCAAAAGTTAGAAACAATTCAGATGACCTTCAATTGGTAAATAGTTAAATAAACTGTGATACATCCATATTGTAGCATGTAACTCAATGCTAAGTTGATACAGGTGACAACCTGGATGAATCTCTTGAGAACTATGCTGAGTAAAAAAAGCCAATCCCCAAAGGTTATACAGTGTATTATTCTTGGTATAACATTCTTTTAATGACAAAATTAAGAAAGAACAGATTAGTGGTTGTTAGTGGTGAAGAATGAGGTAGAGGGTGTGGTAAGGATGTATGTTATAAAAGAGCAATATGAGAGTTCCTTTTGGTGTTGGAACTATAATACTAGTTCATACCTTGACTGTGGTGGTTTATACAGAAAACTACACATGTAATAAAATGGCATAGAACTATATATACACATGCATACACGACAAGTGAGAACAAGCAAAACGGGGTCTCTGAAGAAGATTAGTGGATTGTATATACATCAATATCTTGGTTGTGATAGTTTATTACAGTTTTGCAAGATGTAATCTTTAGCCGAAACAGTTAGAGTTCATGACCTCTCTATTATTTCTGACAATTGCATGCAACTCTACAGTGATCTTAAAATTAAAAGTTTAATTAAAAGATGTTAACCCAAAGCACAAGAATGATATTCCTATCGCTAATATAGAAAGTTAAGAAAAAAGAAGCAATATTTTTAAGATTTTAAAGGAAAATAATCTTGAATCTAGAATTTTATGTTTGAATTCTCATTGAAATCTGATGACCTTCTCAGATATAAAAGACTAAGAAAGATTATCATATTTTGACCTATTCTGGAAAACAAAAGACAACAATAACTTGAAGATCTAGTTTAGCCAAATCATAAAGGACTCCAAGGAGGAAAGCATGAGATTAGACAAATTACTTAAGTAATATATCACAATAGCAATTATAACTGGAATCATTATTGCAAATGTTAGGAAAGTATTCCTTAAAAATAAAGGCATTAGATTAAAATCCCAGATGGTTCTTTATTTGATAGATAAGTATGTTTAAATCAGCCTTTTAAAAATTTTAGATCATATTCTAAAGTAATTAAAATAAGATGAAGAGTATAAAGATCACTAGGGGAATCAAAAAGAACAGAGGAAATTCTAACAATTGATCAAAAAGCTGAAATAAAAAGAAAAATATTAAATAATAAAGTGTAACAAAGAATATCAAATGTCACAAATAGAGAATAACAAATAGAGAATTATCACTAATCTAATAAATGTAAAACTATCAAATCACCATATTAAATAATATAGATTATCAAACAGGGTTAAAATATTCAGTTACATTCCCTTTACAAGTGATGCCTCAAATCAGAAAGGTATAAAAAGGCTGAAAATAATGGAACTGAAACAGAAACAAGCCAATAGAAAAATGAACAGTTTACCAATGAAGAAAAAAGAATGAATGGCTAATAAGAATAATATAAGTAATATTTACCCTCACCTGCAAAATCAAACAAGGTTTACTTTTCTCATATTAGATTATACTGTTTTAAAAATAGTGTCTATTTTTTATAAAAGTGTGGGAACTTAGCTCTTTAATAAACTGTTATGAAATAAAATCAAAAGAGTATGTGTATATATTTTATGGATTTATAATTCACATTAGCATGTAATAGTCTCTATGAAATTTGCAGTTTAAAAAAAAAAACCTTTTGTGATATATTTAACTTCTTTACCAAACATTTTTGACCACAGGCCCCTTTGCTAAGCAAGATATATTAACATCCTGTAAAACAATTAAATCCAGGCTGCCTTAGTCAGTGGATTAGTGAAAAAAAAAAAAAAAATGTAGGTACATAGGTCTTCCTACCCCAGAACAAGTGACCACTAAAAAAGGAATAATAAATACAACCAAGTCATTTGAAAGAAAGGGAAAGCTTTTTATATGAAGACTCACAGCTCCTAGAGCATATCTTTCAGCTATCTCCCCTCCCCCACTGTTCCCCCAACTCCCATCCCAGTGTATCAAAACTCAGAACTTACCATTTTCAACTACATTTGAATTAAGAAATGCTATCACAGAGACTAAATAGATTAGAATTAATTCACATTCAATTTTCAGTTTCTCTTAAAACCATTGTTGCTTACTTTCCAAATATGAAAATGATTTACCTGGTTACCTTTTAAGATAGGCCTTGATATTTGCTATTTTTACAGAAAATTACTGGAAGTATTTTTCTGAGCATTTTAGTTAAGGCTAAGTTGTCTCTACCAACTGTCATGGAAAAATAGCCTATTCGTGTGCTATCAACCATATTGCATCGGAATATAAAAGTGTCGTGATTTTTAACTAAGAATTTGTGTTTAATAGCAGAGACTGGTTTTTAGGTGAAACAAGCAGAATTATTTACTAATTTGATCACAGAGTAAATATGCTGTTACAAGGTATGTCAGCAGGAAGTGAATTGGGAAAAGCCATTCCATGCCTAACAAAAATGTCATTTTGATCGCATATGCAGAAATATGGTAATCTGTAAAATTTACTATTCCACAGAGCTGATCTCATCCAAATGCAGAAACCCAAGTGCAGAAAAGGGACTACACCTAGTCCCTTTCCCTAAACCTTATCAATGCCTCACCATTCCACAGACAGAGATGACTGACCCAGTGGGCTGGGGTTGTCCTTTACCTTCCTTTGGATGCTTGGTCTATGGTCTGAATGTTTGTGCCCCACTCCCACCCCCGATTCAAATGTTGCAATCCTAAAGCTAGAGTTGATGGGTATTAGGAGGTGGGACCATTGGGAGGTGTCATGGTCTTGAGAGTAGAGTCCTCATGAATGGGCTCCAGAGAGATCCGTTGCCCCTTTTAAGGAGTTGTCTTTCTTAATTGTTTATGTTTCCTTTTGGTTCTCAGTAGAACGCCCTTGAGCTGGCTGGACAGCTGGGGAGGAATAGAAATGTAGTTGAACCCACCTCGGGTTTGCTCACTCATCATCAAATTCATAATCTTAAGTAGAGCTGGTCACCATAGGTCAGCACACTGGCTTGATATCACTCCACTGATTCTGCCTACTCTTTTAAGAGGATTTGTGAAGAGCTACCTTTTATTTAAGAACGATTGCTCAGCATGGCTTAGAGATAATAAACTTTACTGGGGAGCCAAGGTGGGTGATCTGTCCCTGGAAACCTGCTCTTTCAAAGTTTGGCTGTGTGTTATTGGAAAGTCTCAGAGTTGGTACTTGCTCCTCCAGATATAATCTTTCTCTAAATAACCACCCAATAATGTGTGGTTAGAGATGAGTGACAGGATGTAATGAGAACATTTGTTTGCTCAACCCCTGGACTTTTTCCTAAGGAGGAAATATAAACCTAAATAACTCATGTCACGCTACCGCCTCCCACACTGTTGATGATAATTGCCAATTTGCTGCCCCTCCAGCCATCCCAACAGGTTATTACATACAGATTGTGGTATTATTTGCTGCCAGGATATCATTTTTAAAAATAAGTATAAACAGGAGGAAATTTTTAGCACACCAGAGAGTTCCTTTCCCCTTAAAAAGAACATAAGCTGCATCTCTCGTTTTTAATTAATCATATGCCAAGAGTAGATCCTAAAATTTCAAGTAGGATCAAAATGAGTGGCAAATGGTAAGACTGAAATAATTGCATAGAGTAAGGAATGGAAGTTCTTAGGATGAATTTTTTTGTGATTTAAGGCTAATGACAGAGTAATCAAATTTTGATCATTTTTACTGACAAAAGACTAAAATTAAATGATACATTAATTAATTAGACTATAAGATAACAGTCTGTTTTGTTATAAGGTCAGGCTCCTGGATGTGGAGAGAAAAATATGAAATATGGCAAGCTATAAAAATTACTTATCATTTATTAGCAACTAGGAGATTTTTAGTTAAATATTAAAGAATTACCTTGAAGTGTTTCCTTTTCCTCTTCAGAAGGCTGAAAGAATTCTATTTATCTTATTCCAATAGCCAGATTAATAATAAGCTATGTAACCAATACAGTGTACAGTGTACACCTTCTGCAGTGTACCAATCTGCAGAAGGTGTAACTAGGAAAGAAAACACTATTACATCATAGAGCAAAAAGTAGCCTCTGTGCTGAATACAAAAGGAGGACTAGGGGGTCCTTTCTGCTTCTTGAAAAATGCTTGGTTTTGATAATCTGTTTCCTCTAAGTCACAGAAGCAACAGAATAGTAACAATTTATAGTTCTAGATTTTCTCGGCACTGGATCTATTTGTAAATGTAAGCTTCTCACAGTTTGTTCTAATATTTGTGGCAAGTGTTTTCTTACCCCCAAAATTACCACTAATGTACCGTTTCAACTAAAGATGGTTGAAAGAGCTCATGGCAATGGTACCGCAGCAACAGCAGCAAACCGCAAAACACTTTTCAGCCCTCATTCATGCTCCTGAGGGGGGGCACGGGTGTAGGTCAGGGTAGCCGTACTGATTTCTTAATCACACTTGATTACAATTTTCCCATGTATGTCTCTCCCCTCAAGACTGAGGGAGGCCCCTAATGTCCAGATCTTTTTTTTTTTTTAATTCTAGTTACCAAACATAGCATTTGATGTATAGTGGGTGATGAATAAAGTCTTCCTGAATTCAAGTCAGTTCAAACCACTACCCACTTTACTCACAATACAGGCTTTTAAAATAAAATAACTGAAATGATTTGTTTTCTGTGCATTTTCATCGACACGGCCCAAAACACACACAAACACACACCACACCTCTGCTCTTTACAGCCCTCTGATATACTTTGAATTCAACTACTTATGGCCATTTGGTTCTCTCTTAAAGAATGAAATACATTCTGAATTGCTTAACAAATTGTAGTCACACCCCCTGCCGGCAAGCTTTGCCCAATCATTTGGCATTCCTATAGCGCTTTGGATTTGCTGAGGGCTTTTTTTTTTTTTTTAACATCTTTATTGGGGTATAATTGCTTTACAATGGTGTGTTAGTTTCTGTTTTATAACAAAGTGAATCAGTTATACATATACATATGTTCCCATATCTCTTCCCTCTTTGCTGAGGGCTTTATAATAATTTTTATTTTCTTGGCTATCATACTTCTGAGGAGTAATCATATTTCAAATGTACTTATTACCTTCTAATTGATTCTATACATTGATAAGGAGGAGAAATAGGGATCACGTGAGATGTCCTTGAACAATATTAGTTTGAGAGTTTTTATTCAGAATATTAATATTTCAACCAAGTGGAAAATTTTGGAATAAATAGTATAATGTGAATTAAGTCATCATTACTCTCCTATAATTTAGATTTATTATTATTCATGTGAAACTGCTGGCTACCTAACTTTCTAAAGCCGATTTTCTGCCATATCAGACTTGTCAGTAAATCACTGATCCGCTGATGATTTTTCAGGTTCTATGACATTTTTTTTTCTTTGTTTATATCACATCACTCTGGGTCCCTTGAGATAGTCACATTTTACCTTCAACTGAAGAGAGAATAAAAATCTGTATTTATAAAATATACATTTAGATTTTGGGGGGCTTTCAATAATTACAGTGTTTCAGAAATACATCAGCTATGAATCATGCTGCGTTTAGCAATTTTCAGCATCATTTGCTTATATATACTCAGATTATATATCAATATATCTCATGAATTCGAAAGCAGTGGATGATACAATATTACAAACTGAAACTGCAAATCAACAACCAGTGTTGCCTGCTATTTGTACAACACAGTATTATTCACCATTACTCTCAGTCATAAACCCTTCAGACTGTGCAGACTAATTCACTTATTACTAGCAACACATTGATTCAGGACCTGCCTTAACTTTATTCTATAATCTTGGATTTCTTTCCTTATTACCAAGGCTCATTTAAATACCAACAATCTTTTCATATCCAATATTCACTTCCTCAAGAACCTGCCGCAACTATTGTAATCCATAGATTTCTTAGGAAGTGTGTAATAAAAACATAATGAGTTGCATTTTTTTTTTTTTTTTTTTTTTTTTTTTTTTTTTGCAGTACGCGGGCCTCTCACTGTTGTGGCCTCTCCCGTTGCGGGGCACAGGCTCCGGACGCGCAGGCTCAGCGGCCATGGCTCACGGGCCCAGGCGCTCCGCGGCGTGTGGGATCTTCCCGGAACCGGGGCACGAACCCGTGATCTCCTGCATCGGCAGGCGGACTCTCAACCACTGCGCCACCAGGGAAGCACAGTGAGTTGCATTTGAGTCCTGTCTTAAGTAAGTGTTTGTTCCTATAACACTGGGCACATAGTTTATTTCACTTAGCCTCAGATTCCTCATTTGTAAAACTGGATGGTAATTATACCTATTTCTCAAGTATACAGTTGTTCTAAAATGAAATAATTCAAAACAGGTAATCATCAAAAGTTATAACGTATAAATCGTTTTTAAACGTCCATATGCTACTATTACACTTGGGTCTATGCATACGACCTAGCAGTTGAATAGCACAGTGTGTTCTGTTTGTCTTACCCTCCAGAATAGATTGCAACCTTAGTGAGGTTGCTAAAAAATTTGTACAGAAATTTTATGGTGTTCTGCAAAACATGTAGTAAGTACAGTACTAGACAAACACCTGATTCGGTAAGATTTGATTAGAGGTGGATGGGTTCTTTTTTTTATTCTTTCAACTAGAGGACTAAATAGTTCGATTAACAAATGAGTTTAACTTGATGGATCTCATTTGACATTTCATTACCTCTTTTCTTCAGAAGTGATTAAGGCATCTGAGTGATTTGTTTAAGAGAGTTTCTCTCTGGAACAAAATATTGGAGGAGTAAATAAACAAAGCAGGCATACCCTTTTGTGATGGAAATGAAACCTTGTTTTAGGATAAAGCGTAATAAAAATCACTGAAGATAAGGTCACATACACTGAGAAGACTAAAACTGAGTAGGAATTAGCCAAGGAAGGAAATAGAAGAATTTGAAGATGGTCTGCCCAAGACAGCTCCAAGTTCCTGCTACACGGAGAGCAATTGGGAAGCTGTGGGAAAACTGAATTTTGGTGACCACCACATTCTAGCTTTGGGACCTTGCACAAATAGGTTAAATTCTGATTACTCAAGTTTTCTCATCTATAAGATGAGGCATAATAACACCTGGTTCATAACAGTAGGGAATATTGTTTAGCAAATGTTAATTTGATCAAAAAGCAAGTTCTCTGATTTGTTCCCTAACTTTGGAAATTTCCTCTAAAACATTAGTCTTAGGAGGAGTGAACTAGAATTATCAAATCTGAGTAGATAATTAACTAACATAATTAAGCAGATACCATGACTTTTCTTCATGATTAACTGAAAACTAAACCTTTATCTCTTACTTATGTAGCATGTTTTCTAAAAAACAGTTTCCTAATACCAAGTGAACTATGCAGTGATCGTAATGATTCCATGTAATAAAATACAAAAATATGTATTAAAAATTTATTAGGTTACAGCATTCACAACAATTAACTCAAAATATATCACAGACATAAATGCAAAACTATAAAATTCCTAAAAGATATCTAAGAGAAAATCTAGATGACCTTGCGAATGACAATGACTTTTTGGATACAAAACCAAGGCATAAATAATTTAAAAAAATTGATGTTAGACTTAATTAAAATTAAAAACTTCTGCTTCATTAAAGATACTGTCAGTACAATGAAAAGGCAAGCTACAGATTGGGAGAAAATATTTGCAAAAGACATATCTGATAAAGGAATGGATTCCAAAATATACAAAAAACTTAAAACTCAACCGTAGGAAAACAAACAACCCATTTTGAAAATGGGCAAAAGATCTGAATAGACGCCTCACCAAAGAAGATATACAGATAGCAAATGAGCATTTAAAAGTTACTCAACATGATATATCATCAGGGAAATGCAAATTAAAACAATTAAAACTTAAAACTACACACGTATTAGAAAGTGGAATCCAAAACACTGACAGCACCAAATGCTGGTAAGGATGTAGAGCAATAGGAACTCTCATTCATTGCTGTTGGGAATGTAATGGTGCAGCCACTTTGGAAGACAGTTTGACAGTTTCTTACAAAACATACTCCTACCGTATGATCCGGCAGTTGTGTTCCTTGGTGTTTACCTAAAGGAGTTGAAAGCTTATGTCCATACAAAAACACGCACATGGATGTTTACAGCAGCTTTATTCATAATTGCCAAAACTTGGAGGCAACCAAGATGTCCTTCAGAAGGTGAATGGATAAATCAACTGTGGCACATGCAGACAATGGAATATTATTCAGGGCTAAAAAGAAATGAGCCATCAAGACATGAAAAGACCTGGAACAACCTTAAATGCATATTATCAAGTGAAAGGACCCAGTTTGAAAATGCTGCATACTATATGATCCCAACTATAAGACATTCTGGAAAAGGCAAAACTGTGGAGACAGTAAAAAGGTCAGTGGCTGCTAGGAGTAACGGGGGAGAGAGAAATGAATAGGCACAGCACAGAGGATTTTGGCAGTGAAAATACTCTGCATGATACCATCATGATGGAAATATGCCATTATAGTATATAATGTGTACTATAATATATATAATCTATATATAATATATATTTGCCCAAACCCATAGAATGTACAGATGAAGAATTAACCCTAAGGTAAACTATAGACTTTGGGTGATTATGATGTGTCAATGTAGGTTCATCCTTAGTAACAAATGTACCACTCTGGTTTGGAAAGTGGATAATTGTGGAGACTATGCATGTGTGTGGGCAGGGGGTATATGGGAAATCTCTGTACTTACCACTCAATTTTGCTATGAACCTAAAGCTGGTCTAAAAAAGTAGTTTATTAAAAAAAAAAACAAAAAACTCTATTAAGGCATCTGGAGAGGAACAAATAAGTATAAATCATTGATGACTTCAAGATGATTGCCAAGCTAGTTATGTTAAAAGTTAACATCTGAGGGCTTCCCTGGTGGCGCAGTGGTTGAGAGTCCGCCTGCCGATGCAGGGGACACGGATTCGTGCCCCGGTCCGGGAGGATCCCACATGCCAAGGAGCGACTGGGCCCGTGAGCCATGGCCGCTGAGCCTGCGCGTCCGGAGCCTCTGCTCCGTAGCAGGAGGGGCCGCGACAGCGAGAGGCCCACGTACCGCAAAAAAAAAAAAAAAAAAAAGTTAACATCTGAGCTTGAGTTGGATGAAGGAGATAATACCAGGTGCAGGAGGTCATGAAAGTTCCACATGGCCCATCCAGTTTCAAACTATGAACATGAAGCATTTACTTCCTTAACCCTCCTGTGTCCAACCAACCTTCTTTATACCTGACCTTGTTCCTATTTGAAGGATTATTAAAAATTGGTTTTCAAATGCCTTATTTCCATACCTATCCTAACCTGATTTCAATTCATGTAACTCTTTCTTATTGCTCTGGTGTTGATTCCTGGCTGTATCTTGTCTCTATTTAACTCAAAAGAACACAGCAATAAAAATCCTGGCCCCTTTTCTTGGCATTAACCAGTGTACGGCAAACATGTATTTAGGTAGTGCTCACCTATTTTCTCAAAAACGGTAAATTTAAGCCACTTCCATATACTTCCAGGTTAAGTTTTGTTCTCAAAAATAACACTCTTGTGATGTATTAAAATAAAAAGACTTTTTAACCTGATAAAATAGGCTGCAGAACTGTTTGGAAATAGTTACTATATAATTTACATTACATATCTATACGTATCCAAAATAACTATGACCAACCAATAGAAACTACACCAGCAGCAATGAAAAACACACATCCTTCACACACACAGGCAATAGGGTTTTAGTTTCTGACTTCCTTTGAGGTCAGGGCAAGAGCTGATTTGTTTAAAAGCTAACTTTGAAAAGATCTGCTGGAAAAAAATGTTAGACATTTAGTAAGTCTATTTGGCATTGGGTTTTTTTTTTTCCTGAAAAGTGGCTTGTTTTATTCATATGCATATTAAGAGGATTGCTCAGCTTTGACTCAGTTGTCAGTAATCCTAAGCTTGCTAGTTCATCTTGGAGGATCATAAAGCAGAAACATATCCGTGACTACGTAGTTGGTATCTCCGTTGATCAATATGACAGTGATCGCTTATACCTTTATCCTGGGAAGCAATTCCTGTACTACTCATCCTTATCACACTAAATTAGGAATAAGAGTATAAAAATGTTGTTTTCTTAACCATGACATGTTTCAAGGCTTTTTTTTCTCCTCTTTATTTAAATGCTAGAAAATAGAGGTTAAATGAGACCAGATTTGGAAAATTTCAAAAACAAGTGTTTGGGTTTTATTTGCTCCTACATATTCTTCATAAACCTTTTGAAGATAGGGGAAGATTTAAGATGCATACAGCTGACAGTAACAGAAAATCACATCCCAAGCCAGTTTAAACAACGAGAAAAATGCATTATCTCACAAAGCAAGAAGTCCTGAGGAGAGCAGTTCCAGGGCTCGGTGAAGGAATAGCTTAAGCCCAGGGTTCTCTTCATCCTTTCACACTGCCTGCATGGCTCTCAGCATAATGTCTCACAGTCACAAGATGGATGCCAGAGTTCCAGTAGTCTCATGCTGACTCCACAACAGTTAGCAAAAATAGAATGAATATCTTCCTGTGTGTCTTTTGTTCTGAGGGTAAGTGTTCTGAGGGGAGGGTTGACAGAAAATATGCTCCAAGCCGATTTTAAAATCCATCACTGGCAAGGAAAATTGGATTACCATGACGTAGGAATGAATCAACGTCTTTTCCTAAGAATAAATCCTGCAGCACCATCACTGGCTGTTCTGCAACTGAGAAGCAAAAACTTTCCCCAGCTTTACTGAGGTATAATTGACAAATAAACATTGTATTTATGTAAGGTAAACAAGGTGATATTTTGATATATGTATGCATTGTGAAATCACAATCAACTAGTTGACACATCCATCACTTTGTATAGTTTCCTTTTGTGTGTGGTAAGAACACTTAAGATCTACTCTTTTGGCAAATTTCAAGTATATAATTTGTATTATTAATTATAGTCACCATGCAGTACATTAGCTCCCCAGAACTTATTCGTCCTTCATAACTGAAACTTTGTACCCTTCGACCACCATCTCCCCATTTCCTCCACTCCCCAGCACCTGGAAACCACCATTTACTCTCTGCTTTTGTCAGTTCCACTTTTTTAGATTCCACATATAAATGAGATAACACAGTATTTGTCCTGGGTTCACTCCCTGGCATCTCCAAACAGCCAGAATCCTTTGGACAGTTCATGGCGTAATAGTGAACATTATGGACTCTGAGAAGCAAATTATAATAAACAATTGAGACATTGCTTAATTATTCTTTACCATGTGCCATTTATTTTCTGTACTCTTTTTTTTTTAAACATCTTTATTGGAGTATAATTGCTTTACAGTGGTGTGTTAGTTTCTGCTTTATAAAAAAGTGAATCAGTTATACATATACATATGTTCCCATATCTCTGTACTCTTTTTTTATGTTTGCTTTCACATACTAAATTTCAAAATCCTTTATTTTGAAGATAATCAACTTACACCTTTGTGTATTTTCAGTATACACAAAATAGATATGCAATGAACTTTTTTTTTTTTGTAATTCATTATATTGTAACTCAACAAGTCATAAATAAAATACTGTCTCTAGGGTTTGGCATAAGAAACTTGCCTCCAGTCATGAATTTCAAAATAATAAATAGTGTTTTATTTAGGTTAATGCAAGCTACTATAATTGTAATTAGTCCCTAAATATGTAAAGCTAAAGAAACAAGTAACAGTTTGTTTCTTGCCTGCCCAAAGGTACTTGTCAGGTAATAGCAGTAATGCGGCTCACTTTCATGCAGTCATTTCTGGACCCAGGATAAGAAAGCTTCCGCTATCTTTAATTTACAAGTTTTCCTGAGGGATTATCTCTTTGCCAGCCTGCTGGAATGGGCACAGAGCATGGGGCAAGCCATGTTCTTCTTATGAACCAGGCTTAGAAATGTTACAAGTCATTTTTCACTCACGTCCCATTGGCTAGACCTCAGTCACAGTGTCACAGCCATGGGGTGTAGCTGGGAAGGGAGCCCAGTTCTGTTCTAGCAAGAGGACAACATAGATAGAGATGAACTCTTTGACACACGAGTAGCGTGTTATACACTGATGACCATGTTTAATTTTCATAATTACCCCGTGATAAAGATGTGATTAATACTCCCGTATTGCATATGAGAAAACAGACACATTCAAACAGATTAATCCGTTTTTCTTTCCATAAGTAGTGATGCCTGGAGTTGTAATTTCCAGGTGTTATCCTTTTATGGTACATTTGGATCTCTGAGGGGAAATAAACTTCAGTTATTTGTACTCTTAAGGTTCTCTCAGTCATTCAGAGAGGGGAATGATGTGCTTTGCTTTGGCCACTGTCTGCCTGCTGCAGGAAGTGTCTGTTCTCTTACATATTGAAGCCTCAGTCACCCACTGTGCTTGATGCTTTAACATGCAGCCTTATTGCCTCCTCTGCCCTCCGTATCAGTCCCACCTTTATCCACTTGCGTTCCCAGAAATTTCCACAAAAGCTGCTTTCACTCAAACCCTGTTTCACGGTCTGCTTCTGAGAGAATCAAAAACTAGGATAATTAATCTCAAAAACAATTTTGAGTGAAAAAAAAAAGTTGCAGAAGAATTCCCTGAGTATCATATTACATAAAGTTTAGAGACGTGCAGAACTAAATAACATATTGTCCAGGGATATATACGTATGTGATAAATCATTTTTTTAAAAGTGTGAAGGAATGAAACACACATAATTCAGGACAGTGCTGCTTTGTGGAAAAGCAGGTGAAGGCATCGTCTGGGAGGACAGGGGGCTTCAGTGTTACTGGGAGTGTCCTGGCTCTTTTGCAGGTAGAGAGTATATTGTGTATGTTTATTATTATGATTTATAAGTTACAAGTGGATTAGCGCACATTTATTCAGGTGAATGTAATAATACATAATATTAAAATGAATACATTGAGTAAAGAACATTAAAAAAAAATCTCTATGGTCTAAAAGAGATAAAGTAGGTGTCACCTTAAATCCTTGAATTTCAGTGGAGGATTTAGGGACAGCTGGGCTGCAACTTAGTGTTTCTAAATGGATGCTGTCCAAGGAGAGAGAGATCAAGAGCACACAGAATGGCTCACCTGACAAGGTTTGTCAGGAAAAAACACAGAATGCCCAGTTACATTTCAATTTCAGGTAAGCAACACATAATATTTTGGTATAATTATGTTCCTAGTATAACTATGTCTCACTTTAGCCTGGTGATGTCTGTTTTATTTATGTCTTTTAGCCCAGTGGGTATATAGCTTTTTTTTTTTTTATGTTCTTTACTTAATGTATTCAAATACTGCATGGGATATACTTATACTAAAACATTTGTGGATTATCTGAAATTCAAATTTAAGTGAGCATTCTATTTTGGTTTTTTCCCAAATCTGATAGTCCTACCAATGAGCCTGCAACATCAGCATTCATGGGATCCTAACACAGTTGTTATGAGTGAGAAGTTAGTTAGACATTTACTTCCTTGTATGTCTCCCATGTTTGAACAAGTGAGAGTCGATTAAGATATAGGCATTAGGGCTTCCCTGGTGGCGCAGTGGTTGCGAGTCCGCCCGCCGATGCAGGGGACACGGCTTCGTGCCCCGGTCTGGGAAGATCCCACATGCCGCGGAGCGGCTGGGCCCGTGAGCCATGGCCGCTGAGCCTGCGCGTCTGGAGCCTGTGCTCCGCAACGGGAGAGACCACAACAGTGAGAGGCCCGCGTACCGCAAAAAAATAAAAATATAAGAAAGATATAGGCATTAATTGAATAATATTATAAGTTACTTTGATTTTAGAGTAACTTGATCCTTGCCTCTGAGTGTCCTTTTCTCATATGTCTTTCAATTTACAGGGCATTTTTTAGCCTTTTCAAATATAATAACTGCACTAAGCATCAGAGAAATGAACTTTAATTAAATTCAGTTTCTTCACACACATATATACATAGCAGCTGTCATCTACTTCCTAGGGGTGTAGTACATGTGATCAAAGAAAATTCCCTAAGATGAAACTATCAAAATACTGGTTTTAGAAATGAAATCCATCGAACTGAAAAGTATACACAATATTACTTACCATATTGCAATTTCATGTCATTTAGGAAAAGTAGAGTATTAAATTTTTAATTACTAGCTCCTCCTTGACAATGTGTAATGAAAATAAATACTAGAAGTTGACATGCAATAAAAGTAGTTTTGATTCCAGTGTGTTGATTCTATTTTCAGGCACAACTTATTATAAAACAAGTCAAATAAAATGAGATAAGCTGGCTAAAGGATAGGAAGGAAGCTAAGCCTAACAAAAAGAAAAAGGAGTGAATTATACTAAAAACTCTTTAATCACATTAATTTTCACATTAACTATTGAAGACAGGCAATGCAAAAATATAGCAAGTTAAGTTACCATTTTTATATCTTCCCCTTAATTCTCTAGGAGAACAGAAAGAATATATTATTTGTTTAAGTTGCAACTGACTAGGTAGAGGGGATGGTAGTTGTGGTAAATTTGATGATAATGATACTAGCAGCTAAGATGTATTAAGTGTTTTAATTTGTGCAAAGTAAATGCTGAATGATACATTATATTATCATTTATTACTCAAGTCCATAATATTAATTGCTTCCATTTACAGATAAGTAACCCTCTCAAGGTAACAAAACTAGGGAGTAATTGAATAAGGATTCAGTCCCATGAAATATGACTTTCCAGTAGGAATCCATAGATATAATTCTTGTGTTGGAGCTTTAAGTGCTAGAGCCTTTCTAAAATGTACTGTTTCAATCCCTGTAATAACTGGATCTTTCCCAATTTTTAACAGAGAAGCAATTTAATAATTACGTTAGAAAATTATAGACTTCTTCATTTGCTAGATGTGTAATACATATAAGAATTGAATTGCTATACTGAATAGGACTATTGTACTCCAAAACACACAAAGAAGGTATTAACCCCATAGAGATTATCATGAAAAATACATTTATAACACATGCACACACAGATTGGGGGTTTAATCCCAAAAAGGGTACCTAGAGGATTGAAGCTGTACTCACTGTACAAAAATCAAAACATGATCATCAGCAAAGAAACATATAAAAAGATGCTCCCCATCATATGTTATCAGAGAAATGCAAATTAAAACAATGAGATAGGGCTTCCCTGGTGGCACAGTGGTTGGGGGTCCGCCTGCCGATGCAGGGGGCGTGAGTTCATGCCCCGGTCCGGGAGGATCCCGCGTGCCACAGAGCGGCTGGACCCGTGAGCCATGGCCGCTGAGCCTGCGCGTCTGGAGCCTGTCCTCTGCAACGGGAGAGGCCACAACAGTGAGAGGCCCGCGTACCGCAAAAAAAAAAAAAAAAAAAAAAAAAGCAAAAAAAACCAATGAGATAGCATGATGCATCTATGAGAATGGCCAAAATCTACAACACTGACAACGTCTAATACTGACGAGGATGTAGAGCAACAAGAACTCTCGTTCATTGCCGGTGGAAATGTAAATGGTGCAGCCACTTTGGAGGACAGTTTAATAGTTTCTTATAAAACTAAACATACTCCTACCATATGAACCAGCAATCATGCTCCTTGGTGTTTACCCAAAGGAGCTAAAAGCTCATGTCCATACAAAAACCCTGCACGTGGATGTTTACAGCAGCTTCATTCACCATTCCTGAAACTTGGAGGCAACCAAGATGTTCTTCGGTAGGTGAATGGATAAATCAACTGTGGTATATCCAGACAATGAGCTACTTATTATTCAAGGGCCAAAAAGAAATGAGCCATCCAGCCATGAAAAGACCTGGAGGAACCTTAAGTGCACATTACTGAGTGAAAGAAGCCAGTCTGAGAAGGCTACACCCTATATGATTCCAACTATATGACATTCTGGAAACATCAAAACTAAGGAGACAGTAAAAGACCAGAGGTTGGGTTAGGGGTTGGTGGGGGCGGAGAGGAAATGACTAGATGGAGCACAGAGGATTTTTTGAGCAGTTAAAAATACTCTGTGGGCGCAAGAGGGAAGAGATATGGGGACATATGTATATGTATAACTGATTCACTTTGTTATAAAGCAGAAACTAACACACCATTGTAAAGCAATTATACCCCAATAAAGATGTTAAAAAAAATACTCTGTGGGATACTGTGAGGTGGGATACACGTCATTATACGTTTGTTCAAACCCATATTCTATATGTCATATAGTAGTAGACATATGTAATTTAGCAGTAGCTAAAACTATATATATTTACTGTCTAGTAATACTATATATTTACTACTCCCAGAATGCCACTAAAGGTGCTACTTTAAAAATGTAATATAGTAGTACAAAATTAATGTACAATAAAGGCACAAGACATGGGATGCTTGTGAGCAAAGAGATTAGTAAACATAAAGGTAAATCTAATCATAAAGTTAATAATAATGGATGATTTTGTAGCATCTAAAACATACATTACTAGACAACTAAAAAATAATCTCTGTAATAATAGTTCTATTTAAGGCTGTCTTCTTCACATCTGATGATGTAATAATATGGAAGATAATAATGAAATGTTCAGAGTTATAGGTGTTCTGAGTGCTCTCTATACGTTGGAAGATTGGAGTTTTTATATAAGGTGAACTTTACAAGTTGACAAGTCAAAGATTTTCATGTTTAATTTCACTACCCACATCATTAAACCTTCTAGAGCTTTACTACTCTCGTTTTAAAAATGTGAAAATAATTCTGCACCTTTCACTTTGCTAATATCAAATGAAATATGAATGATACAATGGTTTGAAAGTCTTAATGTACAATAGAACTGAAAGAAGTATAGGGAGTTGTTCAATGGGTATAAAGTTTCAGTTAAGCAAGATGAACGACTTCTAGAGACCTACTGTGTAACATCATGCCTATAATTAACGATACTGTATTGGGTACTTAAAAAGTTTGTTAAGAGAGTAGATAGATCTCATCTTAAATGTTCTTAGTATAAAAATCAAAATAAAACAAAAGGGCATGTGGAAACTTTCAGAGATGACAGCTGTGTCTATTATCTTGATTGTGGTGATGGTTTCATGGGTACATGCATATGTCCAGATTTATCAAATTGTAACATTAAATATGTGCAGTTTTTGTATCAATAAAACTGTCACAAAGAACAAGATTTATATAACCACATGAGATGGTTTTTTTATGCATCTGCTTGGCTAGGCTGAAAAGCATTTTCCAGAATTCCCTTTCCTGTATGCCTCTCATTAGGATGGGCCACAAGAGAATTTTTTTAATTGAAGGATAGTTGATTTACAATATTATATTAGTTTCAGGTGTACAGCATAGTGATTCAGTATTTTTATAGATTATACTTCATTAAAACTTTTTATGAGGGCTTCCCTGGTGGCGCAGTGGTTGAGAGTCCGCCTGCCAATGCAGGGGACACGGGTTCGTGCCCCGGTCCGGGAAGATCCCACATGCCGCGGAGCGGCTGGGCCCGTGAGCCATGGCCGCTGAGCCTGCGCGTCCGGAGCCTGTGCTTCGCAACGGGAGAGACCACAACAGTGAGAGGCCCGCATACCACAAAAAAAAAAAAAAAAGAAAGAAAGAAAAAAAAAAAAGAAAAAAATAATGTATAGCAGCTCACAGGATCTCCACATGTTATCTGACCATGGAGCGAAGACTGTGACAGGGAGAGTTAAATGGAAGCCATTCAAACTGGCTCTGCCTTTGTCTTCTGGTTTTGTTTTTACTTTTTTTTTTTACATTTTACTGAAGTTTAGTTGATCTACAATGTGTGTTAATTTCTGCTGTACAACAAAATGAACAGTTATACATATATATTCTTTTTCATATTCTTTTCCATTATGGTTTATCACAGGATAGTGAATATAGCTCTCTGGGCTATACAATAGGACTTTGTTGTTTATCCATTCTATATATAATAGTTTGCATCTGCTAATCCCAAACTCCCACTCATTCCCTCTCCCCCTCCCCCTTTCAAGGCTCTGCCTTTGAAAATAGTAAACCAAAGGCAATACCACATTCCTGGAGGGACTGCAGAATTTACTGCTGTCATCAAGGACTTAAAAAAATGGTGGTTCCATTCAAGTCGCCTGTTGTGCCTGTATAGAAAACAGATGGGTATTGAAGAATGAAAGTAGATTATTGAAAATTTAATCAGGTGGGACTCCAACTGCAGCTGCTGTTCCGGATGTGATTTCTTTGCTGGAGCACAGAACACATCCCCTTGTATCTGGTAGGTAGCTATTGATCTGGTAAATACTCTGTACCAGGCAAGCTATGGTGTGCTGGCCAAATCCAGCATGTAGCCTGTTTTTGAAGAGGCCTTGAGCTAAAAAATATTTTTACATTTTTTAAGAGTTTAAAAAAAGTAAAGAATATGTGACAGAGTCCATATGTGGTCCTCAAAGCCTAAATTATTATCTGGCCGTCTACAGAAAAAAAAGGTTTGCTGACCCCCTGTGGGGCTTTAAAGAAAATATTTTTATGTTTCTGCGTTTTGAGGACTTTCAGAGCAAATTTTACTCAAACTTGGGATCTGAGCTGAAAGCAAGTATTGGAAAGTAATTTATGAGTGTTCAAAAAAAAAAAAAATCTCGATGTATTGCCAAGATTATCACAGGAAACAAGAATTTACTATAAGGCCTACTCTACTTTTTTCCCCAACGTTCATTTTGAAAAATTTTAAACCTACATAAAAGTTGCCAGAATAGTACAACTGGTGATTCTAGGTGGAGGGTACATAATACCCACATGTCCTTTACTTAGAATTATCAATTGTAAACATTGAGCCACATTTGCCTTACTTATTTTTCTTTCTAATATATACAATAAGAAGTCTTTATAATGTATTTTTTAAAAAAAACTAGAACACCCAAAACTGATGAAAAGCAGAGTTATTGGGGCAAAGCCATGGTACCATCTCTTCTCTTTCTAACGGGCATCACTGCATGGGCACTGGAAATTTTAGTTCCTCGTGTTTTCTTATTATTCTACAGTCTGAAGTCAAATAATCCAATTTCCTAGTGAAGAAACTATTCTTGAGCACAGGAGTCCCATTATCTAGAACTGCACTGCACTGTAGGGTGGTCCAGCAGAAATGCCCTCCCGCAGAGCTGTGCTTTGGCTGTTTCTGGCTTTGGTCTTAACATTACTAAATGGACATCTTGGCACACAATTTATATTTGGGAACAGCTACTGGTCCCATAAAATCTTGTTTTACATTAAATTGTGTAGAAGCAAGAAGCACAACTGTGCATATACTTTTGCATTTTAAATTTCATTTTCCACACAAATGACTCATGAGGATGAAGTGAAAGTTTGAAACCTTGAGGGTCATATCTCCTTAGACCTCCCCTGTCTCACACGCCCCTTACAGAAGGGGTTGATTTCAGTCCCCTGAGCCATCGCTCATCTTGAGGGGAAATGAGAAGTAAATCATCCCAGCTGCACATAACCTACTTTCTTGTGTTCAAGAATAAATATCACCTTCCTGAAGCTGCTACTGCTATGCCAGTGAGTTGACTCGCAGTCGGCCAAGGCCAAGGGGTCACAATGGGGCTATTGAAGCATGTCATGCTCTTGCACCGTCTTTGACTTATGAAGGCTCACAAGGAAATCACAAAAAATACAACTTCTCTCAAAGGCACTGACACTCTAACCCCTCCTACTAATCAGTTAAGCCATTGGTTCACCACGTGGAGTACACGTGGAAATCAACCGGGGAAGGTTTTTTTCTCTTTGTTCTGGCTTCAAGCAGAAGTTCATCCAAGACCAACCAAATAGATTTTCTAGGATTTATGTATATTTCATCTGAGGCAATCGATGCTCTTGTAATTCTGATAAGCCCTGTTGGTTAAGAATCCCTGATAAGCCCTACTCGTTAAGAATCCTTGACTTAAAATATAGTAATTATTACAAAGTCTTAACAATTTTAGATGGACATTTGCAAAAGAGATATTTATTTTTCCATTGTATTTGAGGGGCAGAGAATGTCTGATTACCTAAAAGTTTCCATGTTCTTGCCTCTAATCTATTCTTATTTTCAGTGACCATATAGATTTTAAGATTTTAGATCCTAAGCTAAATAATATAACAATCTTCCATATTAATACATATTTTACATGTTTTATAAATACAAAAATATTTCCAAAGCTTATGATTCTTTTATGTTAATTATCTTTTTTTATTGCTGAAGTCATTAAGCATTTAGATACTTTTGGAACATGCATTTAATATCTTCAACTAAAAATGTGTGCTTTTGATTTTTTAAAAAATCAGAAACCTTCAACTCTAACACCCTAGTGATAAATACATCATTATATAAATACACTATATTCAGTTACTCATTCATTCATTCTACAAGTCTTTACTGAATGCATAGTTCATGCCAAGCATGTTTTAGCAACTGGGAGTATAGCCTTGAAAAAAAATAAAGTCTGACCATTCAGAGCTTACATTTATTGTGTATTTGAGAGGGGAAGCAGGCAACAAACAATGGATAATATTATAAAGAAGAGCTTAAACAAAACAAAGCTGCAGAATAAAGGGGTTAGGGAAAGTGGGAGGCCAGGAGGTGTAATCCATACAGACTGGTTAATAAAGGTGTTAATGGGTAGGTGACCTAAAATAAGGAGAGCGTGAGCTGTGAGGACATCCAGGAGAACATTATTCCAGGCCAAGGGAACAGCAAGGACAAAGAAGCATGCTTGGTGGGTTTGGGGAACAGCGAGGGGCAGAAGGCTGTAATGGAATGAACAAGAGGAGGGGGGAGGTAGGGAGGAGAGAAAAGTGGTAACGAGCGGGGACTGAGAAAAAGCATTATAGGCTGTATCAGTTGGCTAGGGCTGCTGTAACAGAGTACCACAAACTGGGTGGCTTAAATAACAGAATTTTACTGCCTCACTGTTCTTCTGGAGGCCAGAAGTCAAAGGTCAAGACGTTGTCAGGGTTAGTTCTTGAGGCTGCGAGAGAGCATCCATTCCATGTCTCTTTCCCAGCTTCTGGTGGTTTGTTGGCAATCTTTGGTGTTCCTTGGCTTGCAAAAGCATCACTCCAATCTGTGCCTTAATCTTTGTATGGCATTCTCCCTGCATGTGTGTCTGTCCCCAAATTTCCCTTTTTGTGAGGACACCAGTCATACTGAATTAGGATTCACCCTACTTCAGTATGACTTTATGCTAACTAATTATATCTGTAACAAACCTATTTCCAAATTAAGGTCACATTCTGAGGCACTAGGGGTTAGAACTTCAATGTATGAAGTTTGGGGGACATAGTTCAACCAATAACATAACCAAAAACATGGGTATTATGCTGAGTAAGATAAGAAGCCACTGGAATGTTCTGAGCAGACAAATGCCACGATCCTCCTTGTATTTTAAGAGGATCCCTTTAGCTGCTCTTTTGATGGTGGACTGCAGTCAGGCAAGGGTGGAACAGCAAAGCCTGGTAACGGATACAGCAGCCTGAATAGAGATGGGAACCTGGAAAATGGTGTGAAGCCTGACTTCTTTAAAGATACAGCTAAGGCTTCCCTGGTGGCACAGTGGTTAAGAATCTGCCTGACAATGCAGGGGATATGGGTTCGAGCCCTCGTCCAGGAAAATCCCACATGCCACGCGGCAACTAAGCCCGTGCGCCACAACTACTGAGCCTGCGCTCTAGAGCCCGTGAGCCACAACTACTGAGCCCACGTGCCTAGAGCCCGTGCTTCGCAACAAGAGAAGCCACTGCAATGAGAAGCCCACACACCGCAACAAAGAGTAGCCCCTGCTCGCCGCAGCTAGAGAAAGCCCGCACGCAGCAACAAATACCCAACGCAGCCAAAAATAAATAAAATAAATAAATTTTAAAAAAGAGATACAGCTAACAATTTCTCACAGATTAGATATCAGGTGTTGAAGGAAAGAAGCTATGGATAGATCCAGGGTTTCTGAGCTAATTAGAAAAACGAAGTTACCATTTACTGCGATGAGAAAGACTGAGTAAAAGCAGGCATTTGGTGGAAAATCAAAGTGTTTAGGACATGGTGTTTGAACTGCCTATTAAACACCCAAGTAGAGATGTCAAGTCAGATATACAAGCTGGAGATACAGATTTGTGAGATTTTTAAAATCAAGAGACTGAATGAGGAGTGATGTTGAGTACCTGCTAGTAGTCTCATTGACCACTTGGAAATTCTCTTTTGTAAAGTTCCTATTCCCATCCTTTGTGCATTGTTTACATTGGGTTGTCTTTTCCTTATTGATTTACAAATGTTCTTTGTATATTCTGGATAGAAGTCCTTTGGTAGTTGTAAAAATTGTGAACATCTTTCTTTTCACTGTCTAATGGTGTCTTTTGATAAAAAGAAATTCTTAATTCTAATGAGATTCAATTGATACTTTTTTTCATGTTAGTCGTCTTGTGTCCTCTTTAAGCAATTGTTCTACACCAAAGGTCAGGAAGATTTTCTCTAAGAAAATTTTTCATATTTAGGTCTATGATCCATTTTGAATTAATTTCTGTGTATGGTGTTAGGTGGGATCAATCAGTGGTCACTCTTTTTCCCCATGGGATAGCCAACTGATTTAGCATCATTTACTGAAATCCTTTTCCCCACAGAAATTTAGATAAGAAAACAACGTACAGCACTTACTACTTCCTGGAAATACCGTGTTTTTCCAGATAGAGAGCTAGGAGATCATCATTTGGCAGTAGAGTGAGCAACGTGGTCAGGAGACTCTTAAACTGTCGTTCCCTGTGGCCATATATGAGTGATTCTTAAATTAATTCTGAAGCAAGGAACTTGGCTTTTGCAAGTAAAAAAGGAAAATGGTTACCTCAGTCACATACTGTTGGCTTCAGGGAGAAGGCTCTCTGCAGAGCTGTATGCTCCCTTCCTGTTTTCCCATGCTGTCTCTTTCCTATAAGGACCTTCCCAAAAATCACAGGCAGTGGCCAACACACCCTAACGTCTTGACATTTTTCTACCGAGTCCCATAAAACTTCAGCCTCTTTATGCACATACATGATAACACGACCGAGTTTAAGGTTCCCAACTTCAATCCTGAGAAGGGAATGGGGGGGACAAGCCACTGCCCCCCCATCAGAGATAATGAGCAAGGGAGGTTAAGTGACTTGTTCAGATTTAAACAATTATTGAGCGATTCTACTCAGATATCAACCGCAGTTTATCTCCAAAGGCTCTTTAAACTATACTTCATACTATACATTTAAAAAGATTAATCAGAAATTAACACACCATTGTAAAGCAATTATACTCCAATAAAGATGTAAAAAAAACATTAAAAAAAAAGATTAATCATCAACGACTTTCCTCCATAATATGAGTACCTCATAATTTAATAAATAACTGGATCTTTCTAGAAAAAAATGTTCCCAGTGTATCTTCCTAGAGGTCCTTAGGCACCTGTGGAAATTACCGTTATGCTTCACAGTTAATATTTAAATCACTCTATGTATTTACAAGGACCATAGAGAAAAACTCATTATTTTGAAGGCCAGCAATTCACAATTTGAGATCATACTGTCAACTGAGAGGAATAGACTGTAGTAAGGGTAATAATTTGGGCAAAAGAGGTTTATATGATAATCCTGAAAACTAAACTACCTAGTTTTTATTAAAAATGTGAAATTAACCTATGTCCAAAAATAGGGTGAATTTTGTAAATTCTTTTACTCCTTTCAAAATCACCTGTTGTACAAAAAGGGAGTAATCTTTTACTTTACAAAAATCTTTAATATTAAGTCCTTCTATCAATTATTTGGTTTAGAACAATAAAGTATTGTTTGGAAAAGTCATACAGTCCAGAAGTCTCAATAATGCCAATTCAGAATCTTATAGTTTAACAGTTTAAGAATAAAAAGGAGACAAAGGAATTTAACACAGATTTATTAGTTACACAGATTAGTTTTGAGTGTACAACATCAAAATACTAAATGGCATTGTATGAGTCATTAAAATCTGATCATTTACTGTAGTTGTGACTGGATTCTTATGGTTTGATATAGAATTTCTACTAACATCAAACATATGTTCAGAAGCTGCAGAGTATCAAACAACTTCGAAGGAAGAAAACCACTGTTCCATAAATCTTTAAGTGACCCTAGTGATGAAGACAGGGATGCCAGATCGATGTGAAAACTCTGAATGAGAGGAAAAATATCCTCAGTTCCTATTACATATTCATCAGTTTCACTCGACTGCTTCATCCACCCAACTAAAATTTACCATATAAAAGCTGGCCGACACTCTTTTGGGACATTTGCTGGAAAGGGAAGGGACGGTTGTGAACGTCGGTGTAGAGGGTGGCTTTAGTGCTTGCATTTATGGCCTTATGCTGGCTTATGTTTACATATTTTCCATGTGGGGATTCTGACCCCCCCAGGAAGCCGGCTGTGTCCCTGGAGATTGCTTTCGCCCAGAGCTCCCTCACGTTGAACTGCTCCCCCTCCGTGTCATCCACCCACAGACAGTCAGACATGCTGAGTAAATCCCAACCCTTCATACTGATGCCAGCTGTATTGTCCTGGTCTCCTACCCTCGGAGTCCCAAAGATCCCAAAGATCTAATAGCAACAATTAGATGCTGAACAACAAATTATATGAGAAGGGAAACTAAGAAAAACAGAAAAGTAGAAAACTTACAAATGAGCACTTGAAGTAAGCCCGAGTACCAGTTATTGCAGCTAAAAACTCCATGAGGACTGAGGCTGTGACTGCCTTTTACGGCTGTATCCTCAGGAGTACGTAGAAGACATGTAATAAACATTTGCTGAAAGAATAAACTGCAACAAAATAATAGCCCCTTTTTTTACTACCTGTTTAAAACATCTTTTCTGTTTATAGGAATGGACTTAGAAAAAAGTTGAGGGCTCTTATCAGAAGAGGCCCGTCCTAATCAGTCAGTCTGCACACATCCACAGGCTGTGTGGAACCAATTTTGTGGCTGTTATTCCTCTGCCAGAGTGATTCTCACTAAAAGATATGCTCATGGCATAAAATGGGAAAAACAAATTACAAAACATTAATCTGCATAAAGTTTTGTTTTTTCATAATATACTTTCCCCATTTGTTTGCTATTTTAAAAAAGAAAACCTTGAGGCTTTAGATTCCCATTTTAGTGACAGTGAAAGTGAGGGGTGGTTGTGTTGTGTCCAAGATGACACTCTGGCAGTTGGATCAAGGACTCAAATCCAATTATTCTAGCTCTAAACTCTGTAATTAATATTTAAAATGGTCAGGTTTTACAAATACAAAATATATCAAACCTATGAATCTCAGGTTCTTCACCTTCAATATGAAAGAATTAGATTACAATCTTATCTCTATCAAGTCTGTTTAAATTTTAAAACTATGTTTCTATAATTACAAATAACTTACAATTAATAAAAGGAAAAAAAAAATCCACCGTGGAAGATGAAGTCTCAACTGTCCTTTTTGCTTTGCATAGAGAATTATTTACATCCCAGACAACCAAAAGATAAATGGTAAAAATAACAAACGGTTACATGTTTTCAATTAATTTATTTTAGAAAAATGAAGATTTACAATTGGTGCCTTAAGGCAGGATATCATGAATTCAACGAGTTAGTAACACAAACTTTCAAAACCCTTTATAGATTAGTCCAAAGTAGAAAATTATTTTTTGCCCACTCTTGGACTCAGACACATTCAGAAAAAATATATATTTATAAAAATAAAATGGCAAACCTAATCCCACCAATTAATTGATAGTCTTAACATCCTACACTTGTTTATTTGAACACTCTATATAAAAAGAATAGCTGAGTGATTTTTCCCTGTCCTACTTCCATATCATGTGAAGCAAAGATGAAAATATTTAAATTACTTTTTGCAAAATCAAAACCCAAAAGCCCCTGAAACAATACACAAGAAATATCAACAAGAACAAATATCCACTGAATGAAAACAATATAGCTAATTGTTTTACTATTCTTATAGACCCGTCCTTCAGCCGCTAGACATTTGGCTCTTCACGTTATTTCTAACTCAGATACCAGGGAGCACTATATAAAGAAGCAAGTGAAAACTCCAGGTCTAATCCACCTAAGTTTCAGATATAGAGAAATATTAACATATACAATGAAACAAAAAGGACGGCAAGCTATAAGGAGGTGCGCTGCTCCATAAAAACATGCACTTTCTCTCTTTGAAATATCTTTAAAAACTGTCTGAGCACCAGATTCAGCAACAGCAAGCATCTAGCATCTTGAATATTAGAAGTCAGAAACAGAACTTTATTGCCACTGAAAGAGAAGGCAAAACTCCAACTTACTGAAGGGTATTCCCCCTATTGATATGTAATCACAGTGAGATTCATCACTGAATTAGGATGATATCTATGTTCTTCTACAAGATTCATTAAGAAACCTTCCTTTATTTTGAAGTAATTTTTCCTAAAACGAAAACAGCATTTCTAGTAAACGCTGATATCACATTGAGGGGAAAACCATACTAGTGAGCAAAAACTTTCAACTTGTTTTGTGAGGATATTGTGACAATATCCTAAAGTAGAGACAAGTAAAAAGCAAAATTTTAATAAAAAAAAATTATTCACTTACAAACCATCTACACTTTTTGTTTCCCAAACAGACACATTTTGAAAACACAAATAAGAATATGGGGCAACAGTATAGTGTTGTGAAAAAAGATAACAGAGCACTAAGGCATTAATTTATAGACAAGAAGATCTCGAAATACAAAGAACACTGGACTTTGTTGATACATATTAAGCTTTGCTCCTTTTTTTTTCTTTTCCCTGTTTTGGTCTTTAATTTATAGGTGTGCTTGACAAAAGACAAAACCATGCAGATAACAGACATCTGTTAGTGATAGACATGAAGAAAGAAGCCATGACATTTTTACAGCTTCCTCCTGCCACTGGTAGTGGCTAAGCTGTAACTTCCCTTCCAGGCCGAGACTAACGTGAGGCATCTGTATTTAGCTAAGCTTTTCACAGCTGCAAAATAAGCTTGACTGCTGCCAACATTAATATCTATTTT
Organism: Orcinus orca; assembly: GCF_937001465.1. Classification (NCBI taxonomy): domain Eukaryota; kingdom Metazoa; phylum Chordata; class Mammalia; order Artiodactyla; family Delphinidae; genus Orcinus; species Orcinus orca. Next base: position 8,565,979 of record NC_064573.1, on the reverse strand, counting down.
CCAAAAGACTGTCTCATTACTCTTTAGAGAGAAATTTCCTTGTTAAATTAACAGCATTTATCTCCAGTTTCCATTTAAGAATAACATTTCATTCTAGTATTTCGTGAAATTTCCTGGGACTGCATACGTGCTTCATTTATAAAAATGATAATAGTGGGGCGCCAAACATCAAGAACAAGTAATACGAGAGAGCAATTCCTAGTAACTCCTTAGGACAAAGGCACAAGAGCCTCAGGTTAGTAGTGATCAGCTTGGCATCAGAAATAGCCCCAGGCTGCCCTGGGGGCCACAGCCCTAAACAGCTTCACTATCAGGACCATGAATTACATAGTTTTAAAGTGATGAAACATTTAAAAATGTTTCATAACTCAATGAATAACCACCCAGATTACAGTCACTTAATAAAAATCCTAAACTTAGCTAAAATGAAGGTCTCAAACATAAACTAATCTACCATAAACATACCACACTGTTATTTAAAAGATACCAGTTTTCGTACATAACTTGGGATAGAATTCCTATGTTATTCCGTTATGGAGAGAAGATGAGAGGTCATTAGCTGAAATGGATAACAACGGGGAGGACGGAGAAGGTAACTGGCAGATGTCTTTAATCACTGGACATGAAGTTTCTTTAACAGGCTGATTATGCCACTCATTACTCATTATGAACACAGACACGCCCATAATATTACATAACAGATGTGTGTCAATAAATTTCATATGTGTATATGTATGTGTGTATGTGTATATATATACATACACACACACTAGATTATAAATTACTATAAAGTTACCATACCATAAAATAAAAACATGATATATATTACTTTTTAAAAAGCAGCAGGAGCTTTTTACCAAAGAAAAAATTTTAGACGAAATCCCAATATATAAAACAGAGAAATAAAAGTATGCTGTTCTGGCTAAAGCAGTGCAGGGGTGACAGAGACCCCCCTCCCTTCCTGCAGTGTTGGCTGAGACACCTTCTTAGTGTCCAGGGCATCATTTGAAATCACTGATCCAAGTAAATCCTGTTTCTGCTGCAAAGATTAAACATAAGACTATTTTTTTTTCCCCACGATATAGGCCCGTATGAAAGTTTTATAATGTAACTGAGTATAAAGGTAAAAAGTAACATTTCCTCTCCTTTAAAAATAACAAAATAAAATCACTATGCTGTATAAAACCAAATTATTTTATCTCATAATCTTAATTTGATCCTTGGAAAAAGTTATTAGTTCTCCTTAAAGTGCCTAAATTTTAAAGACTTAATTTTGTCCATATAAATCTTATCCAAAACATGAGGAGAATGGATGGTAGGAGGTGGAGGTGTTATTTTTCTCTATCACACACGTATCTTCTACCTGCCTGGCCAATTTAAGTATTCTGCCCAAGAATCTTAATTTTGTCACAGAATATTCAGATAGAGAAACATGCAAATAGAACTGATCTGGTAGAACAACATCTATAAGGTAAACTTTGATGGAGTGTTTTGATTTTGTTTGTTTTAGACAAACGTTTCATCTCTTTGCTCCAAACATCTCCCCATTTACGGAAGGACTATTTTATAACCCATGCAGTTGATGTCAGCAAAATACAAACACCGTGTTCTCTTCTGTAAAGGTCATGATTAAATGTCTAAATTCAATGAATAGACTCTTTAATAATTTGAAATCCTATGAAATATTTTATCTTGGTAAAGTCTCAGTCTTTCTTCTTTTCTAACACATCTTTGGGTTCTTGCACTGCAGGCACCAGAGAGTCCCCACTCCTGGGCTCCTGTTTTTCTTTGCTCTCTTCTACCGGTTCTGGGCTTTCCGTCTCACCTTTGGACACTTCATACCGTTCTTCTATGTAACCTCCGTCTGTGTCAGCTGTGTAGATGCCGTAGCACATGATGCTGATGACACCCAGTGGCAGGCCAAAGAGAAAGCAGCCCATAAGTGGAGAGCTCTTGAATATAGACTGTGGAAAGATAGTTACATCCCTCATTTGTATTCCGATATAAAAAGCACAAATGAATTTAAAACCACTACAGATTTCTTCCTCTTGCTGCCATTCAACTTGCTTTTAGTTCCAGTGAATCAATGTCAATATTTCCGTTGTGACTATCACGTGAAAGGCCCTTTAGAAAGTTTATACCCATGTACGTGTGTATGTATAACCAGCTATTGGCAGCAGAAAAAGGCACCAAGTTGTCCACTACCTTTTCAAAAGATGTTTATTTTTCTCACATTAATCACAAAGGTCTCTTTTGAGATGGCTATTATGTGCCAAGAGCTGTACAGTTATATCCTGGCTATAGGAATCTGCTATGGAGAAGGGTGGTTATTGCATATAATATTCTCTTCACATAACATTTTTAACAATTTTTTCACTTGTCTGGTTAGTAGTAAAGCAACATTAACTTAATAATTTCCCTCAGTTTATATACTGTCTCCTCGGCTCCCAGAAAAGTAAACGCAATTTAACTGAATAGGTTTTGCAACTATAATATATTCTATGGATTGTGACTATAACTCTTGAGAACTAAATAGACAAGTTCAGAGGAGAGCAGGGTCACTTTGGATTGAGATAATGGAAAAAGGCATCACAGAATAAAGGTGTTTTGAGGCAGAAACGTAAGCATAAGAACAAGGCAGGCCAGGGTACAGTGTGAGCTCAAAGCCTGAGGAGGAGAATATGTGAGACGGACAGAGAATTGTGAGGGGCATCACAGGAAAAGGGAAGGAAAGTGATCAGAACTGATTATTTTAGTGGTACTAATTAGGCAGAGGACTGGAGGCAGGGCAAGAGGAAGTGTGAAGACCAAGTGGAGGCTAGGGCAGCAGCCACACATAATGGGATAAGGGCCCCATCCATAGAAAGAAGGTCACTGACAAACTGAAGGATGCACGGAGTAACTGATGAGTTATTAGCGTGACTTTACTTCCCACCAACAGAAGAAGGTTGGCTCTGTTTTGCTTTTGGCCGTAATGAACGAAAATACCCGTGGAGGAGCTCAAGATAGACAACTAGGACTAAGTTTAAGGCTCCAACAAATTTAGGGCTGCCCTGCAGTCAGGCTGACTGACAGTGGAAGCTGGGGTCGTAAGAGAGATTTCTTAGAGTTCTCAGCAAGAAGGCTTCAGATCCAAGGGCTGAAAAGGGCAGGAGGAGGAAAGAAACTCTGAAAAACACTTTAAGTCATGCTATCAGGTTCAGTGGTTCTGAATTCCAGTTAACTCACCAATCATACAGAAATGAATAACTGGAGAAACTTAATATCCACCTGATTAGGATCTTTTCTTAACGTAAATATGTACTAGTTCTTATCTTGCGAGTTAAGAATATGTACTTTTACTGAATCCTTTGAAATTCCAGATTTTACCTTAGTTAGACATAACCTGTATACCGATATAGTCTCAATTATTAGTGACACTAAACACACTGTCACAACTTACCACAATAGTAGATTTGGCATCAAATACTATTCTTTTCAATCTCTGCAAAATGCTATCCCCTCCTTGGGCCTTAAATTTAACAAGAAAAAAACAATTGTTATTTCAGTACTATTATTTCATTTTTCTGTTAGATAATCTTACAATTGCAGGTCAAGAGTTGACTACAAAAGATTACACACAGCACCTGAAAGAGCCGCGGGGTAAATATTTACTGGTTTCTCTGTCCCACCCTCCTTCTGCTCTCTCGTATGAACACAGTCTGACTCTCCTCTGAAAACTCATCCTCCCTGGTCACAGTCCAAGCAGCTCGGCTGAGGCTGACCCACCCAAGTGCCGGCCTGCCCAGCTTTTCAGTTTAGCTGAGAGTGTTACAGCTGCTGCAGGATATCCTCACTGTCCTGCAGGGAAAGTCTCTCCGATGATGAAACCCAAAAAGAAAAAAGTGCTGGAAGGCAGAGGGAGAAAAATTCCTGATGAAAATCCATCAAATCCCTGCATTCAGCCATGCCTGAAGGCTGGCTCATTCCTTGAATTTCACTAACTTACAAATAGAAGGGTTCTCACTCATACAGGTGAGCATCATTTCAACAAGTGTTATTTTCACAAATATAAAATTCCTACTATGTGATTAAGAGTGTTTCCAAAGAAGAAATACTTGTTACTCTGTGAAGCAACTTTCAAATAGTTTGTGTAAAGCTGAAACAAGTCTCGCAAAGTAATAATTACACTTCACAAAAGCACTGAAGTCTCTTCTCTTCTTATCTTATTCTAGTATATTGAATTAAGATGCATGTTGGCCACAACCTGCTGAAGTGATTTCATGACCCTCTAATACGGGCTACAACCCAGTTTGAAAAACACTGCAATATGGTTTACAGAAAAAAACAGTTAAGATTCTCCATTCATCATTTCTGAGAAATAGTTTGTAGGATTATATTTGGAACACTCCACTGGGGCTGGTTTTAAATACATTTCCTGATCTTTTAAGAAACTGTGGTGCTATTCACAGGTTTTTTTAGAAAACCAATCCAAGTAACTTAATGCAATTGTATTCTTGAATCCAGTGAGGTACTAAGAGTCAGGAAGTTCACTATCGGATAGCTCTGTACCCTGCAGACCTCTTAGCATCCCTAGCCCCTGACTCTAAATGCCAGTAACACCTCCCCGCATCACTATGACAATCTATGTCCTCCAAATAACATTCCACCCATTAGCAGCCTCTGCCACTTAGGTCCTGGGGAAGGTGACTCTGCGTATCATGTGAGAGAAGCAAGAATGGAGGCCTGCCCCTCACCCTGGGTGATGGCCGACTCTTTCTTTCAGAATCAGAAGAAAATAACTCATTTCTCCTCCACCTCCTCCCATCACCCCATTGCAATTAAAGCAAAAACTCACATCTACTGTGCCATCCAAAACATTATTAATGAACTGGACCATGTCTTCTGCATTCTTAATCTGTCTATCTAGTAAAAAGTACTGTTGGTTTGAAGTATTCAGTACAACCACAGTTGGGACTTTTAATTCACTGAAAATAGAAAAACAAAAGAAATCAAAATACATGTTAAACACAGAGACAACAAATATTCTGATACTTATTTGAATTATATCTAAATAACTAGATGTGCAAAAGGAGGGAGCTATAATAGCTTTGCCTTCCTTTGTTTACATAAAGAAAAATTCAAATTGTGCATCAATTTAAAAAATAGCTAAATTAACATTTATGAAAACTATTAGTATACAACATCAGACAAATGAGTATTCACGATCAAACCTAAGGATAAAAATTATTATGTATGAAGTATCAATTTCTGGGCAATATAATTCCTGGCCACAAGTTTATCTTAAATACCATCACTTTAATTATATACAGCCCACCTCAGTTAAAGGGCATTCAGGCAGCTAGAGAAGGAACAGCATGGTCTCCAGAGTTACACTGCCTGTGTTCGGATCTGATGCTTTCCCAAAACTTTGTTTAAGTCTAATACTTTTCATTTATAAATGAATAAAGGTGTGGGGGGCAGGGTACCTATCTTGCTACAGAAGTTAAATGAGAAAATTCAAGTTAAATATCCAGCACATTCCTTGTATCAATACATCATATACATTCAATAAATACTATTCCAAATTCTCTGAATGCCCACTACCCTATGCTATAATCACCCCATCCTCTTGGGTGCTTCAGTGATATACTAGACGTCAATTCAGTTTGCAGACAAAAACCATAATATTACTAATGTGTCATTTACTTCAAATAATTTTTTATCCCTTCAAGAATAGGGTTTTGCGTAATCATAAAAAGGTGCTTAATTCTGTATGCCACCTACATTATCAATTTATGTTTATTCATATGTCCATATGAATGTATTATGCAAAAGCACAAAACTCTACAGTAGAAACAATTTACAGCACTGTATTATCACCACATAAGTAACTGGGTCCAGGAGGTTGCTTTCTTGTTTATAATTCTCTATCCCTCCCCACACCACGTCCTTCTCTCATTGAGGCAAAACATGATCCCTGATGTTGGGCTCAGCCGTGTGGTTTGGCCAATGGGAAGGCACAGAAATGACTGAAGCAGAGGCTTGAAATGTGCTTGCCTTCTTGTGTTTCTGCTATTGCCATGAGAAGAACATCCCCCAGGAAAATATCCCTCCAGGGTCAAGGACATGGAAGACACGTAGGGTAGACCTGGACCTAACTGGCAGCTTGGAGCCACGTCTGGCTGTTCCCGGCTAAGGTTAGCCAAGCCCAGACGAGTGAGAGAGAATAAAGGATTGCTGTTTTATGCCACTGGGTATCAGGGTGTTTTGTTATCCAGTATTATTGTTAGGCAATAATTAACTGTAACTAAAAAAAAATCTTAGCTTCATTCCTGTTTATAAAAACATGAGACAACTGTTTAACTTACAGTAGTTTAGTTATCATCATATTGCATCAGTAGCAAAATTCTATTTTTATGGAATGAAGTAGAACCTGGTCTTCCTATAAAAAATCTTATGAAAAAGTTAGATACACAGCTGAACTAGAAACAAGTTGTTCTGAAATAATTCCATCTGAATAACGATGAAAAATAGCACCTCATCCTATTCCCTCTTAACTATACTCACAAAAATCAAACACAAAGTAATTTAATAGACCAAAGGTCTGAGAGTACCCTGTTTACTTTGAGAAAAAGTAAAAAACATCGTCAACACTACAGTGTTAACTATCTTATATAATATCACATATCTGCCCTAAGTTAAAAACTTTTAGGCGTCAATACTTATTGAATTCTACCAATTTATGTGTCAATACTGATCTTACAGTAGTTGGGAGATTTTGCAGTAAGAGAGATCTGCATTTGAGGACTGGATCTCTTTGACTTACTTGCTGAGCATCCTTTGGCTTATTATTTAACTTCCTTGAGTTTCTTCTAAGAAATTTCAATTTCCTCATCTATATAAAATGGAAATAACAGTACTTATACCTTACTGAGTTAGTGTAAAAGTCAGAAAACATACATTAACAACTCAGTACAGTGTTGGTCACAGGGTAAGTGCTCGTTAAGGACTTTCGATTATTATATAGCCATCATTATATGCCTTCTGTCTTCTCTCAAAAAAAAGCCAAGTATGAATTTAAAAAAAAAACAGTAAGAGGTTGGTGGTAGAGATTATTGTTCTCTGACCATAACTGCAGCAAAACTTCTATCTCACAACTCACATTAGAAATAATACTCATGAAGGAATGTCCATCCATCTCTAGAAATTCTGAATATTATCCTGAATCAAGGAGTTATTTATCAGATGCAAATTGCTTTGGCCTCTTGCCCAAAATGTTTTACTGCATCACTTTATTGGCTTGCCTCCAAAGACATTATAAATGGTTGTATCGAAGTCCCTACTATATATACTGTAAAGGTCCTATTAAAAATAAATTTCTATTATAATGTGCCCCCCCTTTATGAGATTATATAGCATAGCAATTTCTCTTAGGTTTCTACAAGGTCAGCCATACTCCTATAAGCAACAGTTATTCTATAGGGGACGGGAAATGTATAAACAATGTTTTTCTACTTTGTCTTGAGTATTAAAAATTCAAATTGTTTAAGTACCTTTAGTAATTGTATAGATCCTTTATTTTATTTCCCTTTGTCTTGATTTCTTCATTATATATTACATCTGGTACTTTATGTCTTCGGTAAACCCTCTCAAATTCTTATTGGAATAAGGATAATGAATTGATTATAAATGAATAAAGGTACTTTACTTCGTAATTTTAGGCTCTTACCTGAAAATTATGAATGTTATTCTGGGTTTATGAGTTGGTAAAGCTCTGGAGGGCTTCTGCCATCTTCACGTCCAGGCTATTTTAAGACCCATTTTCCAAACACTCTTGTGTTTGCTATTACACTCTGCCTGAAATAACCTCGCTGCATTCTTCATTCAGCTACTTCTCATTCTTTAGACTCTCCCTTAATTACCGGCTCTTGTGGCAAGCGTTTCCTGAGCCCCTGCGCCTTGCTGTGCATTTTGGTGTGGCTGGGTCTCTCCGTGCTTCCAGAGCTCCGTACCACACAGGCCTTCCCACACAGTGCTGGAGTCACCGTGCTGTTTCACCCAGCAGACCGTGAGCATCTGAAGACAGGGCCTCTATAATTTACTCATCTTTTTGCATCAACAGTGCAATGCCAAACACAGTGTGTGACTTACAGCAAATATTCACTAAACGTCCGCTGAACAGAGTAGGCTTTTATTTGAAACTTATTAATTCAGTATAGGTCTGGTAAATGTTTTCTAATATCAACTTTCTGAAGTGACAAATCAGATCTTTACATCATAAGCATAATCAATATTATATTAGAGCTGCAAAGTTTTCCTATAAACTTACTTTAGTCTGTTAAATTCTTCTAGAATAGCAATTAATTCTTAAATGCTAAAAATTTTCTACTTAAGTTACATTTATTCATTAAAACTGAACTTAGGGTTCATATTAAACAGAAACTACAAAGTTTACAAGTTTTTGAATGATGTTTTCTTTCCAAAATACTATAAATTGTCAACACTAAATTGGGAGGTTTTTTTTTTTAGTATAGAGAACTTTAAAGTTTAATAAGTTTCAAATACAGATTTAAAAACTAAAGTAAATATTTAATGGGAGAATATCTGCATTGGCATATACAAAGGTTTGCGTTTTTCAGCTATTAGTCCTGCCTGTCTCTGAAAAACAGAAATTTAAAAATTGATAGAGTCGGGACTTCCCTGGAGGTCCAGTGGTTAGGACTCCGTGCTTCCACTGCAGTGGGCACAGGTTCAATCCCTTGTCAGGGAACTAAAATCCCACAAGCCACACAGTGTGGCCAAAAAAAAAAAAAAAAAAATCGATAGAGTTGATAGCAAAATCATTTCGTCATTTAGCATTTTACTTACTCCATCAGCAAGGTATTTATATAGTCATTTCCATCCATATGGCCAAACTGAAAATCCCTAATCAACAACAACCAAAAAGAACAGAGAAAGAGAGGACAATATTAAATACAAAGCACTGAATTTAGGGTTTGGTAAGCATGCAAACACTGTAAACATTTAACATATCAATCACATACAATAAATATAAAAAAGTATGAATCCTACTGGCTTTTGAGATACAAACACGTAACAAATTAAGCAAATTTTAAGACATTTCTATTTTGTTTTATACTGTGTAACACAAGAAATACATATATCATTGATATATCATTAGAAGACTTAGAATAAAAAGGGCATAATAAGTAATGCAACAAATTTATACTGACTGTCTTTTATAACAGTAACAAACTGATTTAGCATACAGGAAAAAATATCACCTATTTTTTATGTTCCTATTAAAATAGGAACATTTTGAGTTCCTATTAAAATCGTCATCTGTATCTGACTTGTGATTGCTCATTTAATTTTATTTCAAATGTATGAGTATACAGGCAACCTCCTTTTATTGGGCTTTGCTTTACTGCAGTTCCCAGATACTATGTTTTTTACAATCTGAAGGTTTCTGGCAACCCTGCTTTGAGTGAGTCTATCTGTGCTATTTTTCCAACAGCATTTGCTCACTTCATGTCTCTGTGTCACATTTTTGGTAATTCTCACAATATTTCGAACTTTTTTCATTATTATTATACCTGCTCTGGCGATCTGTGAGCAGTGATTTTTGATGTTACCATTGTGATGTTTGGGGTGCCACGAACTGTGCCCATACAAGACTTCGAATTTAAGCAATAAATGTTTTGTGTGTTCTGACTGCTCCACCAACCAGCCGTTCCCCCATCTCTCTCCCTCCCCCTCTCCCTGGACCTCCCTATTCCTTAAGACCCAACAATATTGAAATTAGACCAGTTAATAACACTACAATGGCCTCTAAATGTTCAAGTGTAAGAGTCCCCACGTCTTTCACTGTAAATCAAAAGCTATAAAAGATCAAGCTTAGTAAGGAAGGGAAGTTGGAAGCTCAGATAGGCTGAAAGCTAGGCCTCTTCCAGCAAACAATTAGCCAAGTTGTGAATGCAAAGGAAAACTTCTTGAAGGAAATTAAAAGTGCTACTCCAGCGAATACATGAATGGTAAGAAAGTAAAACAACCTTATTACTGATATGCAGAAAAGTTTCTGTGGTCTGGGTAGATCATCAAACCAGCCACAATATTTCCTTAAGGCGAAGCCTAATCCGAAGCAAGGCCCAAACTCTCTTCAATTCTATGAAGGCTAAGAGAGGAGAAGAAGCTGTAGAAGAAAAGTCTGAAGCTAGCAGAGGTGGGTTCATGAGGTTTAGGCAAAGAAGCCATCTTCGTAACATGAAGTGCAAGGTGAATCAGCAAGTGCTGATGTAGAAGCTGCAGCAAGGTATCCAGAAGGTCTAGCTAAGGTAAGTCATGAAGGTGGCTACACTAAACAACAGATTTTCAGTGTAGATGAAACAGCCTTATACTGGAAGAAGCCACCATCTAGGATTTCTAGCTAGAGAGAAGTCAACAATGCCTGGCTTCAAAACTTCAAAGGACAGGCTGACTATCTTGTTAGGGGCAAACATAGTTGGTGACTTTGAAACCAATGCTCATTTACCATTCTGAAAATACTAGGGTCCTTAAGATTTATGCTAAATCTATCCTGCCTTTTGCCCTACAAATGAACAACAAAGCCTGGATGCAGCACATCTATTTACAACATGGTTTACTGAATATTTTAAGCCTCACTGTTGAGACCTACTGCTCAGAAAAAAAGAGATTCCTTTCAAAATATTACTACTCATTGACAATGCACTTGGGTCACCCAAGAGCTCTAATGGAGATGCACAATAAGATTAATGTTGTCTTCACTCCTGCTAACACAACACCCATTCTGCAGCTCATGGATCAAGGAGTCATTTTGACTTTCAAGTCTTCTTATTGAAGAAACGCGTATCCTAAGGCCACAGCTGCCATAGATAGTGATTCCTCTGATGAATCTGGGCAAAGTAAACTGAAAACCTCTGGCAAGGAATCACCATTCTAGATGCCATTAAGAACATTCATTATTCACAGGAAGAGGTCAAATATCACCATTAACAGGAGTTTGGAAGAAGCTGATTCCAATCCTCATGGATGATTTTGAGGGGTTCAAGATTTCAGGAGAGGAAGTAATTGCAGATGTGGTGAATACAGTAAGAAAACTAGACTTAGAAGAGGAGGCTGAAGATGTGAATGAACTGGTATAATCTTGTGATAAAACCTGAATGCATAAGAAGCTGCTTCCTCCGGATGAGCAAATGAAGAGGTTCCTTAAAAGTGGTTCCAGGAATCTACTCCTGGTGAGGGGGCTGTGAGGACTGTTGAAATGACAACATTTAGAGGATTCAGAATATTACATAAACTTAGTTGACAAAGGAGCAAGGTTTGAGAGGACTGCTTCAAATTTTGAAAGATATTCGACTATGGGTAAAATGCTACCAACGCTACGGAGAAATCGTTCATGAAAGGAAGAGTCAATGGATGAGGCAAACTTCACCGCTGTCCCATTTTAAGAAAAAGCCACAGCCACCCTGACCTGCGGTGACCACCACCCTGGCCAGTCAGCAGCCATCAACACTGGGGCAAGACCCTCCACCAGCAAAAAGATGACAACTCACTGAAGCCTCAGATGATGGTCAGCATTTTTAAAGTGCGTACAGTTTTTAGAGACAATGCTACCGCACACTTAATATACAAAAACGTAACTTTTATATGTTAAATAGAACCAAAAATTTCATGCAACTTGCTGTACTGCGCTGGGCTGGAGCCAAGCCCACCATACCTCTGAGGTATATGCCTGTATGTGCATATTTTCTTACCACCAACTTATCCCCAATCCTATCAAGACTCAGGTATGATACAAATTACAAGGTTTTTTTTAAACCTGTAAGACATATATCAATAAACTTCAAACAATTCATACTGAAATGCTACATGCTGTAATTCACTTCAGCTCCTTGATTCATCTTTGAAAGTATGAAATACTCCTGTGTTTGCTTTACTGTATTACAAAACCTAATTAGACAAAGATAATGGAGCCTTCCAGAATGCAAACACCTACCTGTGGAACTGGTCTCTATAATCTCTAGCAACTTCCTGAATAATTGACTTTAATCTGTGAGAAAACAAAAAATACATGAATATTCCATTTCATCAACTTGAAAAATATAATTACTCAATTATCATATATGCTGCCTTATCTAATATCTAACACTGCAGGAAAAGTAAGATACTATATCAAGTTTATCTGAAGCCATGTAAAGTCTGAATTGGATGATATTTGAAGCTTAAAACTATTTCAAGGCACCATACCTGGTATGTTCAACTGATGTATTTTTCTCATCAATTACTGCGATAGCCACAAGCTTTCCTGAAATTAAGAATGACATATCTAAATTCAATAATCCTCATTAAACTTTTCAATTATTACTGTAGCAATGAATAGGAAAATAGTATATAGTTTCCAGAATTCAATTCCAATTATCTTAAACATGTTATGCTTGGCAGAGTGAAACAGTGAACTGTTGACTCCAAGTGATAAACTCCCACCTACCTCCCATCCCTGAAATGTAAATATCAATAACAGTAAATATTTAACAATCCATATACTCAAATTGTTATTTTTTTCACACAACCCACACACTAAAGTAAGTATTTTGTTGAAAACTAAAACTATAAGGAACCAGTTGATAAAAGAAATATACTAAGAATGACTACAGCTCTGAAAAAATGGTATAGAACGAGAAAATGATTTTTACAATGTTATTCCCTTTGGTACCACGGGCCACTGTTTGCTAGTAATTAATGCACAAAATAAAACTGACTCAAATTTATTTAACCCTCAACAGAACATAAATCATATTCATCTCTGACATCCTCCAGGACAGCAGCGTGACGTAACAACTAGAGCACTGGTATGGAAGTCAGAAGACCAGACCCTGCAATCCAGCAGGGTCTATCATGTTCCAGGCCTGGGAGAACAACAGTGAAGCACAGCATCCATTAGCCATGTGCCTTAACCTCAGAGGATGCCAACTTATTTTAGAAACTATTATCTATTTCAAAGTCATCTGGAAAGTTGAATGAGATTACATGTACAAAAATGCTCGGATAGTTTCCGGCTCAGAGTAGGTACATAAACGTAGGATTAAATCGACAATCTTTCAATCTCATCCCCATATCTTCTCTAATTTCATACTTAAATTCTATACAAACTTTAAATTCTACACAATCTTGACGCTTCTTTTAACCTTCAGCTAAAATCATTAGTTCATAATGTTTATTTCCCCTCTTGAAATATTACTGCATTTACTGTTCAGTGTTTGGTTTTTACTGTTATGCCTTTAATTTAAAGTGCTTCATGAGTGTTTTCAAAATGCCTACAACATGTCCAGCATCTTCCCACAGGCCGACACAGGGGGTTTCTCGCGTATTAAGTTCACAGTCACTGGGCGCCGAGCAGTGGACCCGGCACAGGGCTAGTTCCCGAGGCCACAGTGAGGAGCACACCGACACAGCTCTGCACTTGGGGAGGACAATCACACACACACAGACGTGTAGTTAACAATCAGAAGACTTGGGGAGGACGGGGACATGGGGTTTATAAAAGAACATTTTATAAGAGTAAACTAATGTAGTTCCAGGGGGTTAGTGAAAGACTTTCCTAAGAAAGCAGTATTTGGTCTGAGTTTGACAGATGAATATAAATTCACTACACTTTTCCAGGCAAAGAAAACAGAATGCTTAAAGGTGCTCTGGTGCAAGGTACACAGCCTTTTCAGGAAAATGAACAGTCAGCGTGGCCGGAGACGGGAGAGAGTGAGACAAAACGGGAAAGTAAGCAGGAGTCGGAAGATGCAGGGACCTGCAGTCGTCAGAAGTCCTGAAAATACACTAGGTGTCTGAAGCCACCGAGGGCCAGGAGTCTGTTGCGGGGCTTATATGACAAGTGCCCAGGGAGGACCACAAGCGGGGCACAGCCGAAGCTGACACCCAACCAGGGCAATTACACTGGGAACACAAACAAACACTGCCATAGCCAACTTCTTTCCAAATCAATCTGGGAGAAGACACTGAAGAGCTTTGGCAAAGCTGCCTATTTTAATTGCCGCCTCCTTCGATGCTGTACTGAGAGCAGAACTACCGTATTCCTACATTCTCCCCCTTTTCCCTTCACGCGGGCCTGCATGAATCAGCAGGTAAACCCACAGTCTCTGACAGTATCCGCGTCAACTTCCAACACTGAGCTAACACACACCTCCCTCTGCAAGGAAAGCAAAGACAGAAGCATCACCAGACACAGAACATTAAAAGAAGGCTCAGGAACCAGAACAAATACCATCCTGTGAAAGTTACAAAGTAACAGAAAAATGTGTTGGAGCGCTTCTAATTTGTATTCTTAACCAGATCCAAGAGCAGGAAATCATGAAGAAGAAACTCTATACCTATTATTTCTCAGATTAAAAAGTTGAGCCTTGACTAACATTTTCCCATTCTTTTAATCTAAAACTATACGTTCATCCAACTATCATAAAGTTGTGAATGGAAACAAATGTGGCAACAATAACCATGACTTATTTCTTATTTGTAATTCATTATAAATTTACAGAACACTTCCTCCTAAAATTTACATGGTTAGCTTCTTACAATTTTTGTAGTTCACATCTATTTTAGACCAGTCCTTACAGCTGTAGTTCCTTACAGCTTTCTTTTTTGCATCTATATTTATATTTGCTTTGCTTATCACTTTCAATTACATAACTTCAAGAAACCATGCCAATCTGATGCCCATATTTTCTTCACAGGTAAAAGCAGGCTTTCAAAGGTTGTGCTAATTTGTATTCCAACTCCTATTACAAAATCAGCGTCCTGTGGACAGCTTTCTGGTTGGTTATTTTTTCTCATTTCCTTATTCTCCAGGCTCTGTTTTCCCTGTCACTATCACTTCTATTAGTAAACCCTTTCTAGCTAATCTTTATTCCACATGCAAAGGTATGTTCTTTGGTTAATATTAATCTCATAAAGTCTCATAAAATCTCATAAAATCTCATATTAGTCTCATAAAGTTGAAGTGGCATTCAGGTCTGAAAGAAGGAATGATATTATGAAATAGAACTTAAAAAATTCATTTTCTACAGATCGAAGTAATCAGTTAAGGAAGAGTTTTGTAGTGTGATGGAGAGTTGTATATATGCTTGTTACCGGTATCTCCAAGTTCATACAAGAGGAAGCCATCCATTGTAAGATAATTTTGAAACCTCTCCCTGTTGATCCAAGATGATAGATCACCATCTTCGTACTCTTAAAAAAACAAAACAAAGTTGATAAATTATAGTGTAAATATGATGTTAAAATGTTTATAATGTTTAATCTAGCAGCATGTATAAAATGCCTGACAGAGGATCATAATCTTAAATTCATAAATTTCATTTTTAGAAAGCTATTTGAAGCAATCAAATGTAAAAAAAGGATTAATGCACAAAACAATTCATCATTATAGCACCACTGAAAATAGCAAAGATAGATAAAAATAAAGGAAATACTGAAACATCCTAAACAGGAAATAATTTAAATCATTATGGTACATGTTGAGAAAGACCATTTACAGATTTTAAAAATTATAGTAATTAAGTGGTAAAGCAGGTAACAAAACAATATTACAACATGACTGTAACTCTGTAAAAAATAAAGTATGAAAAAAACTGATAGAGTGATAAAATGAAGGCATATATATACTCCTATAAATAGTTTTCCTGAGTTGATGGTTAGTCTTGGATGATAGCATTATGGGCAATTTTTATTATAATTTCTGTGTTCTTCTCTATTTTATGACATATTGACCTCAGTTTACAACCCTCCTTCATATGTAAAACAAACTCACATATAAAGTCACACATACTATTTCAGCCCTTTTCAACATCAAATACTTCCTCTGATAAGCAGACAGGAAACATTTACAATATCCAAGAGAATTATATCCTGATTAGAAATATAATTCTGAAGTAATTCTGAAAAATTATTACAACTGCATGAAAAAGAAGTTGATGTAAAAGCCTACCAATATGGATGAAGACTGGATTTTACTGATTTCTTGAAAGATGTGCTTTTTCTGTCACTTGCATTGCTAAACAAAACATTTTCAAGTTATCAAACCTATAAAATAAGTAATATAATGCAAATCTGAAAGCATTTATGGATTTGGATTTATGAATTAGGAAAACAAACATAAAACTAGAAGTTGATTATTGGGCCATAATCTCCACTCCAGGTCAAAAGCAAATTTTCTAAAGATTATTCACAAAAGTGATAAATCTAAAACTCATTAGGAAATAAACTATCCTCCTAAGCCCCATCCCACTGTTCCTGAAATTATTAACAGTGTAATAGTAGGATAAGCATTCAAAGTAACCTTTTATCTGAAGACTTCAGGCAGGTTCTAAGTACTGACTACTGAGTTAGAAAATGTTGGCCTTCAAAACATCTGTAGATACTGAACACATTACCCCTCTCTTTCTTATGCATCGGAGGCCACATCTGAAACATGGATGGGGAAGGGCACTTCTTAGCCATTATTTAGACTTAAATGTATTCTTTAATAAACAAAATCAGGGCTTTTTCCAAAAAAAGTGAAGTGGCTCTCTGAGTTAAGAAACTCATAATGCAACTAGAACAAGAGATTTGAAGGCTGAATCTTGATTATACCATGTACTATTTTAACTTGGAAAAAACAAAAACAATCCCTTTAATCCTGTTTGTTTATAAAACAGTAAGACTGCTGATCTCAAAAGACTGTTGTAATGATCAAATAAGACAATATATTGAATATACTAAGTGCTTATCATACAAGGAGTGTAGATAAAGAATAAGTGGATGGAATATGAATTTTCCTTAACACATTTTCACATATGCAAGTTCCTCTTAATTTCCTTTTTAAGCCCAATGTCTCATGCAGCCATTCAACAAATATCCGATGAATGAGCAAAGGAATGAACCTGTAATTTAACTACATATCTCTCTCCTTTATCTAACATTCTTAGTTACCCTCTCTGTAATCTCAGGATATTTATCTATCTGCCTTACTACCAGATTAAGGTGAGAATAAAATGAAAATATCGAGTTAAGCAAATAGATAGTACCTGCTGTACAAAACATAACAGGTAAATGGTGGTTATTATACTACATTAAGAAATAAAACACAGCCCTCACATTTATCTAAAGATAGTGAAGATATAAGATTTTAGAACTGCTTTGTCTTCATGTTACTGTCAAAACAATTAAAATGCTCCTTTGACTAAAACAGGACAATCAAAATATTCCTTTTATTAGATATTCTTCTATTTATCTGAGTCATTTAAGCAACTCAAAGTTTACAGCTCTCAAACACTTCTAGTTTCTTCTCCGTCATAAGATAATGTGACTGAGCAGAACCCCTAAGGGGCAGTCCTGGGCGACCCTTCCCCCATACTCTCTGCTTATGTAACTGTATCTGATGCACCTTCCTGAGTTGTTTTGATGACCAGGAGCACTTATCCCCCAGGCCTACTGCAGCCTAAGGATTGATGATGTTAACTGACATGGCCCTTGCTGTTACCTCACCATCAACCAATCAGAGGACCGTGCACCAGCTGATCACACACCCTGTGACTCCCCTCCCTCACCTGGCCTTTGAGCACTAGCTGCCCTGGACTCCCTGCCTGGCGCCCTGCACTGAAGCTGCCCTTTCCTTCACCACAACCCGGCGTCAGCAGATTGGCTTTACTGCACACAGGAGAGTGGACCCAAGTTTGGTTCAGTAAAAATAACTCTCTAGAATGTTTCTGATATGAATAAAATGGTCCCTATCTGCTCTCCAACAAAAGCCACACAAGGCCACTGAGTATATGAAAAGTAGCTAGTAAGAATGAGAAACTGAATTTTTTATTTCATTAACTGTATGTAATTTACAATGTTACTAACATTGCTAGTAGGTGAGATTTTGCATTTGCTTTTGCTTTTCAGTGGCTGTGTACTGTCCAACACATGTCGAGTTTCAATGCTTCCTGAAACCCGAACTATCTCCGCATGCCCCTGTGAGTCTGCTGCACTGCCCTAAGCTACCTCAAAGCCCAGTTTGCAAACTCTGGTAGTAAGTATTTGATAATACCAAGGAATTACTGTTAATTTTGTTAAGTGTTACAATAGCATGTGGTTATCTTAAAAAAAAGAAACTCCCCAAAGCCCACATTTTTAAAGAAATGCATAATAAACGTGTAGTCAGGGACGCATAATGAAGCACATAGCGATGAAATGCCACTGGGATTTGCTACAATGCTTCAACAAAGAAAAAACATTGTTGAAGCAAACGTGGTAAGATCTTAGTAACTGTCTCACCTGGGTGACAGGTATGTATGTAGAGTCTTACTATTTTAGCATTCTCTTTACTATAATGTGTGTTTGATATAATAAAAATATTTAAAAAATAGACCAAGTATTTGCTTCAACAGAGAAATGCTGAATAGCAGGTGGGTGGTTACTTCTGTCAGGGAGGGAGAGAAAAGGCTACAGAAGAATACCCCAGGGCTTCACCACTATTGAAGATGGTTTATTTCTTTCACATCTTTGTGTTTCTCAAATGTTAGACCTTTTTAAAACTAACTTTGAATATTTTAAAGTAATGTACAGAAATTGCCTAGGGCTCATTTCTAAAAAAGGCAAATGATCTGACAAAAAGAGAAATTTACTGTAGCCAAACTCAGGATGAAAGAACACTGAGTGGAAAAACTAAAGTTAAAGGGTAAGAAAAACCTAGCAGTCATTCACCTAACAGGAAATGTAAGCAGTAGCTGCATTTACTAAATCTTTCATCAACACCTAAGCCCTATAATAGATACAACATTGTAATTATAAAGTGTTTACATGAGTTAAAACTTTGGAACTTACCATCATAAACAAAGTAAGTTTCATCTTTGAAAACAAGCACAGCGGGCATCTCTTTCAGGGTCACATACTGCGAAAATCAGAAAAAAAATTTCAGTTGGTAGCCATGAATTCAAAAGCATTGAAAGTTACCGGGGGGGTGGGAACCACAATGATGACAACCACAAAAAAGTTACCAACAGTTAAAAAGAACCCAGTCAATCCCTAGCTCATCCAAGGACTGGGCTTGATACCTCTTTATACACCCCCTGGCACGGTGCCCTGTTTGCCCTGGTGAAACCACGAAATATTCTTAGAGTTGTTAACAGACTCAAAGATATCACAGGAAGTGAAGGCCAGGAGGCACTCTGAAACGGCGGACAAGCAGGGGCTAAGGTAGCAATCAGCACAGGTAGGTTCTCCCCAGCACTCCCAGGCTGTGAAACGAGTCCATCACTTCACCCGGGGAGTCGGCTTCCCGTGAATCCAGGTCTCAGAGCACCCACCTCACTGGGGAGTTAGGGGAGTGAGATCTGCTAACACACGTTGAGAGGTGAGAGCAGGCTTAAACGATAAACTGCTTTATGAATGGGAACTTACAATGGCCATTAATAATCAGGAATCCATTCAGTGGGTACCTGCTCCTTATACCTGTGTTGTACTTATTTCAAAATAATAAAATTACAGTAGAGAAATCAGTATCAGAGCAGTAAAGATATAATTTAGGTAAGCCACACAGAATTACTACATGAGTATGGTAATACTGAGCATAACAACAAATAAATCAGTAGGTAACTAATAAAGTAAAAGTAATAATAAAATTAAAATAAGGACAGCTATCCTGGAAAGGTTAAAAAGGGAGGAAGGTATGTCACAGGTGATCTAGAATGATCTGGTTACATCACAGCACCATGAAAATAACTATTGTAAGGGCAGTGGTAAAGCTCTCAGGTGAGGCTCTACCATCCAGCATGCCTCTATTCACCCATGGTTGGCAACTCATCCACACAGGTACCCTGGGAGTATTTCACAGCATTCAGCATCTCTCCCTTTCAAGGGTATCCCTGAGTGAGCCAGTCTCTGATATCACACCAGTGAGTCACTTGTCCCCATTACTCCTCTGAAACTGTTTCTCTTAAAACCACCAACAACCTCTATGGGGACAAACACCATGGTTCTTTCCTCTCCTCACCTTGGTTGCTTCACAGCATCTTGCACAATTGGCCACTCCTTCCTTAAACACTTTTTACCTTGGCTTCCCATTCACCTTGTTTTCCTACTTTACTGGCAATCTCTTCTCATTGTCCTTTGCTGTTAGGACCTGGACCCTCTTATCTCCCCCCAGATTTGCATCCCATGTCTAAGAAGTTTATTTCATTTATTCAGCCGTGACTTATCTCCAAACCCTTATCTGATGCTTGTACTTGGATGCCTAATACGTCAACTTAAAGTAAAATAAACCTTCAAAACACCATCTCTCCTCCCATACTCCAACTTGTTCCTTCCCCAGTATTCCCCAGCTCATAAATAACACCACCATCTAACCAGTTGTTCAGGCCAAAAACCTAAGTGTCATCCTTGATGCACCTCTTTTCCTCTAGAACAAGCTCAAAAAATTCTATCTCCAAATACAATTCTTTCACTTCTTCCTAATTCTCTTAATAACTTTCAAGCCTAAATCCTAGATTACTTCAAGAGTTCAACTGAGCTTCCTGATCTAGTCTCATCCTGATCCAATTGTGTCTGCACTTAGCACAGAGTAATGTCCTTAAAATGAACTTGAGACCAAATCCTCACATGCGTGGCCCTGACCTAGAAGGCCTCCACTGGCCTCTGCCTACCTCCCATCTCCTTTCTCACTGCAGTTCAGCCACACTGGCTATGGCTCTGTTACTCCACTATGCCAGGCAGGTTCTCATCTTGGCCATCTGTAATGTCTGTTCCTTGTTTCTGGTTTACTATGGCCACAGATCAGTGCGTGGCTCCTTCACATCCCGTAAGTCCCAGTTCAGATGTATTTTCTCCTCAGACAGACATTTCTTGATCAATCAAACAAGAGTAGCCATCCCACCTCTAAATGTCCTTACTATCACACTGCTTCTTTATTATTTTTTAGAGCAGTTATGATATCCTGTTTATAGCTTTGTTTACCGAGGACCACTATCTCAGTCTGAGGACCCAAGGGAAGGCTCTTATTTACAATACTAAAACTCAGTCCACTTCCCCCACCCATGAGAACGTAAACTCCATCCTATCAGGGTCCTGATGATTTTGCTTGCCATCAATAATCCAGGACTTAAAACTGTGCATGGCACACAATTAAAGGACAACAAACAGTTGTTTAATATATATAGTAATTAATACACTACTTAAAATCCAACTTTAAATATTACCTCAGGGACAACTTCTTCTGAGGCAGAAAAAAAGTACGTATATACAATTAATTCTGAAGCAGCATCGATGTATTTCTCCTGTGAAGATACAAACAGAAAAAAGATGACTTTTAAATATTAATCAAGATCAAAATTCATTCCTCATTAAACATTCAGAGCAAGTAGTATCACTGCTAAGTAGTATCATCACAATTAGCTACCTTAAGTCTTTTCATGTGAAAAGATTAAATATAAGGAAATGAAATAAACTGTTTCTAAGGCAAAAGACCATTGTAACTAAGTGCTTTTATATGCCTTCAAATAAAGTTCATTAAATATAACAAGCTCAATTCATATTTATTAATTTAATTTGATGATGATTATAGGAAGAGATGTGTGTGTCTGACATGCAAACACAAACATACATACATGCAATAATCTTAAGACAATGAGCTTTTGCTTTTAAAAAGTTTACACTCAAACTGCATGTTGCAGTTTCAAAGACTCAAAATGCTAAAAAGCAATACAAAATCTACATAACCAGGTCAACAGAAGAAATATACTAACACAGGCAACACCCACCCACTTTTTACTCAATTCTGTTTCATGAAGGCAAATACTATAGAGGGTATATGACGAAGTGTTTTTATTATAAAAATACTTAGATTCAACTAAAGTATTTCTAATAAGAGTGAAATAAGTCCTGAGTTTTTGGTGAAGCCCTCGTTATACAGAAAATTAAATTACAATATATCTGTGCTTGTGGATTAAAGAATAAAATCATTTGATACCTTCAGAGGTGACTCTCCACCTATATAAACAAAAAATACACGATGCCTCTTCTGCACATGTTCAAACATTTGCTGACTTGGAAGTGGCCGAATTAGAGCCCTGTTTGAAAATAAAACAAAACAAAAAAACTTGCACTTGAACTAAGGGTAGTACATAATTTACTCCTATTTATATGTCATCCTATCTAAAGTTACAAAGCTTTAATATTGTACGAATTGCATTTTAAGTATATCATTCAATCTACATAACTCTAATAAACTATGGCCCATGACCACTATTATACCCATATAATAAAAATACAGTACCTACAATTTAATCTACCAGTTTAAAAAATAAGCTTTAAATACATCCCTTTAGAGAGTATCATCTTAACCAATGTTTTGATAGGCAAAGATGGAACTATAATCCATTTAGAATCCTCAGCTAAAAACAAAACAATCCGCATGAGAATTATTTTTTTTCTCCCTTTCGAAAGATCATTCACACAAACACACTCTGAAATACTATTCCAGGAGTTTATAATATTATGTTTAGAATGTTTATGTCTTACTCTGACCATTTAAATGCTAGTTTCAAAACACACTATAAAGGTTAAAATCTAAAATGTTTCCTAAGTATGTTATTCTTCTCAGGAAAAATACAATGGAAAGTGGTAGTCATAATAGCATATAAGAATCTCATGAAGAGAAAACAAAACTACAAAAAGTTTTATTATACAGTCATTTTCAAAGCCAAATAGGCTGAGAAATGAATTATACCAAAGATTATAAAACATATCACTTATGAAATACTATTAAAAGCTAAGAGGCAGTCTTTTTTTAGTGTGATCTATATTATTAGATTTTTACTCCATCACATTTGCAAAAAAGAACAAAATGTATTCTGCAAAGGCAAACATTTTCGAAACACACAATTCTTTAAATGCATTGCATCACTATATTCCAGCCTCTATTTTAATACTTTAGTAATTAACTAGTAAGTGATGCAACTCCAGAACTGACTCTTGAAATTCCCTTTGCAGTAGAGTCACTCCCAGTTACATCAGAAGGCCATCTTAAGCGTAAACTAAAACTCATTAAAAATTGCCAAAACATAAAGACTAATTTAAACTACAGGGGAATAAAATAATCCTACTGGCGACCCCCTCATGTAATATAAAGTTATCTCAAAATTTATTTACTCACAAGACAAATAAAGAAAATGAAATATGCAATCAACGAGAAAATACAGTGAAAATTATACTTTACTAAAGCTTTGCAAACTTTACTATACAAAGACCATTCCTAATTCTGTGCCTTTTCTCAAATAATTTAAGCTAGATAGTATCATGCCACCCAACAAATCCATTCCAATATGTTAATTTATCTTAAAATTATTTAAAGCTATCAATATAATACATCCTGTCAAATTCATAAGCAACCATACTTTCAAAGTCAAAGTAGGTTAACCTATTTTGATAAATGTCCTCTTCCAGAAGTTACACATAATCACATTAAATAATTATATGCACCAACTTTCTTTATACACCAGCAAGATGTAGAGTAAAAAAAAAAAATCACCACATTCAAACCAAAAGGAAACACAGAAGAATTTCTGATTCCTTAGCAGTAAAACTTCAGAGATCTGTAACTCAAAAAGATCTCTGGGTTCTAATTATATTCCTTCTAAGCGAAATGTGCAATAATACCTCACAGTTGGCATAAAGCAGCATGTGAAAGATGAGGGAAATTATTTTAGCTGCATCTAAAAAGTATTTTCTGGTATTAAAGGCTAGGGATTAAAGCCCAAGTTTATTTAGAATGTAATACTGTGGGGTTTCTCTTAAAACTGAAATTTGATAACAAGAAAAATAAATGAATGTAAACCAGGCAGTACAAAGGCAAAATTATAATAAAAAATTAAGATTCACAAAGTTGTTAGAAGTAATCAAGTTTTGAAAATGTATTAAAAATCCATTGGGGAAAATATTCTTCCATAGACAAAGTGAATTTAAATGTGAGGCTAACAAGTACATAAGATCATGGACCCTTTTATTCCTCTCGAGGAGCTCTTTGCATATGCTATGCAACCCCAGCTTTCCTTTATAAATAAACAAATTTTATTTAGGCTAAACACCTAAAAATATGTATGTTCGATATGGTCTACTCAAATACATTTAACTTGCAAATACTAATATTATATAGTAAAGGCCCTTCATAATAAGAACTTACCCAGACACTCTGTGAGCAAACTCAATTATATCATCTTTAGTTCGTGGTCCTCTGTAATTATACGCCAGGTCCCCTTTTAATCTTAAAAAAAGAAAATAGGGTAAAAGTTTAGGTTATTTCAACTGTTTTCACATTTAATGATAATCACTCTCTACTGTAACACAAATTACAGCATATAAAACAGTAAATGCAGTGGAGTTTTAGAAGTAGCATAATCATGTAAAAAACAGCCAATAACTGGCTTCAGGGAACCAACAACCAAAATGCAAAGAAAAAGGCTGTATTTTATTAAAATTACATGAAAATATTTTACTCTGTATTTGATAACTGCATTGTGTCTATGCCTTCTGATAAATGAAAAATATATACATTCACAGTCAAGAACTCATCAAAGCTTAATTCTCACTATCTTCTCTATTAAAAAGTACGTGAAAGGACAGGGAATTAAAACTATTTTGGTAAAGGTAAAACCAATTTTAAGCAATACAACATCAGAGTAACATGACAGATGTTCCAAGATTAAAGAGTAAAACAATGCATAAAAATACCTCTTCTAGAAAATTAGATAATTTTCCAAAAGCCTGCCAATGAATTGTGTCCAACTAACTGAAATTTTTAAAAAAAAATTGTGAAAGCACAGTAGAACATCTAGAATTAAACAGAAAGGATAGAAAAGATAATTTACTGAACACAAGAAAGTCAAAGAGGCTTACAAACTTTTTTTTTTTTAAAGGTTCTGCTCTGGAAGTATTTTGTGTGTGTGTGTGTGTGTTTTAAATTTTATTTTATATTATTTATTTTTTTGGCCATGCCGTGTGGCCTGTGGGATCTTAGTTCCCTGACTGGGGACTGAACCTGTGCCCTCAGCAGTGAAAGCAAGAGTCCCAACCACTGGACTGCCAGGGAATTCCCTTAGCAAACATTTTTAAACAGTGGGGGAAGAAAGGGAGGCCAACACAAAATCCAAGAAATAAAAAAATTAAAGTTAGTCAAATTTTAAAATCTGAGATTTTAAAATACTAAAATAACTTACTTTATAATAAAAATAAAATAAGTTTCAAAATAATTCCTCAACTCTCCACATTATTGAAATAAGGATGAGATCAGGATTAAACTCATAAGAAAATTCAATAACATTATGATTATAAAACACAAGTCCTTTAGAATTATCACAATATTTCTTCTACCATATATGCTCTGTCTTAGACGTGATCAACATCTACAGATGAGAATTAACATCCATCAGTTTGATTCTCTTTTCTTTCATCTCTAATGAAATAAGTCTATTTCAATCATAGAAAAGTAAAATTTGTTAAGAGACAGGATTCACAAGTTAAACAGAATATACCCTTGAGCTCCTCAGGGGTAGAGCTTTCCTAATTTACAACTGTATACCTTGTCCTGCTCAGCACCTGTCACAGTAAACTCAAAACACATTTGGTGAATTAGCCATAAACCACACATTAACTTAAGTGCAAAGAAAAGCACGGATGAAGTCCCTCTCCCTGGATCACACACTGCACCTAGAAAGAACTGTGGAACCCAAATCTTCAGTCCTCCAAGGAAGCTACTAGAAATTAATGTAATAAAATGTAAGTAGAGTGAACTAATAAAAATACACATATAAACATACAACACTCAACTTACAGCTTAATTGTTGGATAACCTCGAACTCCAAACTCTGAAGCAATGCCTTGACAAGAAAAAGAATAAATAATTCTAAATTTTTTTAAAATGAGAACCTAGGTAATAAATGAGCCTTTTACTTAAAAAAATATATATTTATACAAACCCATATAGATATGCTGTTTTCAATTCTTATAAAAGAATATAAACACATACAAAAAAGAAAAAACATGACATTCTCATACAAAATAATTACTTAATAATCCAACTTATGACCTACACAAAAATACTATAACAAAATAAAGAAAAATGCCAAGAGTAAATTTTTATCTCTAAAGTATTTACTTTAAAAGATATTCTTGTTTTAAAAAAATAATATATATATACACACACACATATATAAATAATGTCTCACTCCTCATTTGAGTTCATTTCCAGGACAAATATTTCTTCAAAAAGGCCCGTCTCTTCCTTTAGTGTTTTCTGAGTCTTAAAAGAAATGCTTTGTATTTTAATGTTAAAAACATAAATCATAGTTGCAAAATTAATTTAATATATGATCTAAAAGCAATTTTATCTACTTGTTTTAAAAGTTTCTGCTTCTGTAATAACCTAGAGTAATTCCAGTTATTTCAAAGATTATTCTGAAATCGCACGTTAATTAAAATGAGACACACACTACAGTGGCATCTTTTTGAGGGAAAGGAGAATAGTAATGAAAACAAGCAAACAACAGAGAATTTGGACTTTAAGAGGTATAATAATCAATATGGGAAATTAATACTATACTACTTTACAGATTCAAGGCAATTAGGACAGGAAAGAAGAAATAAAATATTCTCAGTTAGTAGACAAAATACAATATACTTATACTAGTATATGCAAAGTATACTGTATTTACTCACATGATCTCTCCTTTTATTTCCAGAATATATTCTTAATAGCTGGGTATCAGAAAACTACCTCTATATGTGAGTTCTGATTTACTCATCACTTTAGTAATCATTAATTTTGGTTTCTCATCACTCCCCATCAATACACAAGAATAAAGACAAAGTGAATTAGTGGCAAATAATATCGAAAATCTCTCCTCCTTCCCTTGTCAACTCTAGAGCTTCTCCCTTAAATGCATGGAGAGAGGTGACCAGAAGGTTCCAGGCAGTGATCAACAATGGTTTACTTGGTGTATATATATATATATATATATATATATATATATATGAAGATACAGGTTCTGCCTCTGAATAGTCATGTGAACTTAGACCAATTACATAATTTATTTGTGCCTATCTCTAATTTAGGACTTACTCTGTCAAGTATATATATATACACACATATACACACACACACACATACATACATACACACACACATATTTTATTGAAGTATAGTTGATTTACAATATTATATTATTTTCAGGTGTACAGCATAGTGACAATATTTTTATAGATTATACTTCATCTACAGTTATTATGGCTGTATTTCCCTGTGCTGTACAATATATCCTTGGTGCTTATTTATTTTATATATACTAGTTGGTAGCTCTTAATCCCACATTCTTATCTTGCCCCTCCTTGCTTCCCTCTCCCTACGGGTATCCACTAGTTTGTTTTCTATTATCTGTGAGTCCGTTTCAGCACTGTTATACACATTCATTTTATTTTTCAGATTCCACAAATAAGTGATAACATAAAGTATTTATCTTTCTCCGTCTGACTTATTTCACTAAGCATAATACTTTTTAGGTCCATCCACATTGTTACAGGTGGCAGAGTTTCATTCTTTTTATGGCTGAGTAATATTCCATTGTATATATATACCACATATTCTTAAGCCAATCATCTGTTGGCCCTTGGGTTGTTTCCATGTCTTGGGTATTATAAATAGTGCTCCTGTGAACACTGGAGTGCATGTATTTTTTCAAATTAGAGTTTTCATTTTTTCCAGATATATACCCAGGAGTGGGATTGCTAGATCATATGGTAGCTCTACTTTTAGTTTTTTAAGGAACCTCCATACTGTTTTCCATAGTGGCTGCATCAATTTAATTCCCACCAACTGTATACAACTGTTTTCTCCACATCCTCGCCAACATTTGTTATTTGTAGACTTTTTGATGATGGCCATTCTGAGAAGTAAGAGGTGATATCCCATTGTAGTTTTGATTTGCATTTCTCTAATAATTAGCGACGTTAAGCATCTTTTCATGTGCCTGTTAGCCATCTGTATGTCTCCTTTGGAGAAATGTCTATTTAGGTCTTCTGCCCATTTTTTAACCAGGTTTTTTTTTTTACGTTGAGTTGTATAAGCTGTTTATATATTTTGGTATTAAACCCTTATTGGTTACATCATTTGCAAGTATTTTCAGGTCAAGCATATTCTAATTGAATAATGCTGTTGTTGAGATTGCCCTCTTCCAAGAAAAAACACAGATTATGTGTGTAATGTATGTTCTTTTTTTTTTTTTTGCGGTACGCGGGCCTCTCACTGTTGTGGCCTCTCCCGTTGCGGAGCACAGGCTCCGGACGTGCAGGCTCAGTGGCCATGGCTCATGGGGCCAGCCGCTCCACGGCATGCAGGATTCTTCCTGGACCGGGGCATGAACCCGTGTCCCCTGCATCGGCAGGAGGACGCTCAACCACTGTGCCACCAGGGAAGCCCAGTAATGTATGTTCTTAATGCTCCCCATCCCAAATTAAGAAGGCAGGTAAATATAAGCCATTATTACTTTCAACTAAACCTCATTAAAAACTGCCAAAATATAAAGACTAATAAAATTGACTGGAGGGGGCGGCGCAGCCCAGTAGCAATTGCTTACATAATTTAGTGTAAAATTTATTTGTATACAAATCAAATTTAAAAAATGAAATATGCAATCAATGAGAAAATACAGTGGTGGTATTTTATAGCTGACGTTATGGTTCTCATGATAAGCTTCAGAGAGAAAATCCCAGCTCCACACGTAACCCCATCACTTAATTTCCTTGACCTCAGTTTTCTTACCTATAAGATGGAGATGATACCACCCACCCTTTAGCCCTTTGGTTCTTTGAACATTACTTTCATCTCTGACGGAATTTCAACTGACAATGACTGCTAAAACTTCAAAGGTAGGTTTTCCTAAATGTAAATGATTGTATAATTAAAGAGGCACACAGCAAGGCATGAGTTACAGGCACATAATGACCCAGGTTAGGGTTCCAACGTCTCCATTTATTGTCCATGCAGCTCAGCATAAGCTCCTTCACTTTGGATTCTGTTTCCGCTTCTGGGGATACCACTCATCTTGTAGGGCTATGTGTGGTATTTAAAATAAGGAAGTGTGGAAAAGAATCTAACAGAGAGTTCAGCACATACAGATGCTCAAATGCTGAGTCCATTTTCTTCTATTCTTGGTCTTGACCTCACTGTTAAGTAATTACCTGTTGACACACTAATGTGCAAAAAATATTAATAAGAATTAGCATGTGTAGATATCTTATAATTGGCATTAATATGCCTTCAACTACCCCTCAAAACAATTTTGTGAGGTGGGGTGACAGATGCTAATGTTACCTTTCAGATAAGCTAATACTTCGGAAGACTTGTTAACTTGTTAGAAAGCAAGCATTGATTAGGCGGCAGGGCCGATGCTGAAACTCAAGTCTGAGTTTAAATCTTTTGTTCTTTATTTTTTCCTGTCAAAGAACAATGGTTTAAAAGAAACCTGAGATCAATTCCGTTACAAACTGAAGAATCCATCTGCAACGTGAATAACTTCCCCTGAAATTTTGTAATTTTAAATGTTCAGAAAATAAGGTTAAGCATAAAGCTCCCTATTTCATTTGTTTTCTCCTTGAAATGATAAGAACTTGATGGTTAAGACAGGCCTGATTTTGAATCATGGTGATCTTGGATTCTGGGCCTAATTCTGTTGCTAACTTTGATGTCCGAAATTAGTAAAGTCAGTTCACTGCTAATTACCTTCTGTTACTTCATCTACACAATGAAAGGAGGGAAAAAGTGAGGAGTTGAACTCAACCTGAAATCCTTTTCAGCTCAAAAATACTATTTTTCTTAGTGTTTACTGAGTGTCACTATGTGTCTAAAATGGGAAAGGAATAAAATAATGCAGAGGTTCTCAACTGGGGGTGATTTTGCCCTCAATGTCTGGAGACATTTCTGG
The DNA here is from genome assembly GCF_937001465.1 of Orcinus orca. NCBI lineage: Eukaryota > Metazoa > Chordata > Mammalia > Artiodactyla > Delphinidae > Orcinus > Orcinus orca. Next base: position 8,535,983 of record NC_064573.1, on the reverse strand, counting down.
TTGCCACAACTTAGGGGGTGGGGAGAGAAGGGAGCTACTGGCATCTAGTTGGTAGAGGCCAAGAATGCTGCTAAATATCCTACAACGCATAGGAAAACTCTTCTCCCCCCCAGAACAAAGAATTATCTGGCCCAAAATGTCAACAGTACCAAGTTTGAGCAACCCTGAAATATAGTCACTGACTAAAAGGGCTTATAATCTAGAAAGGTAAGACTGATCTGCAAATATATCTGAGATCTAAGAATCAGAATCAGAATGTTATTGGCCAGATGCCCTTGAAAGTTTATACATGAAAGGGGGGTAAAATATGATCTTTACTATAAAATGATGTCACACTTAGGTTGAGGAATAAATGGAATTTCAGTGGTTTCATAATAGAAATCAGTACATGACTACAGGTAACATCATAACATTTTAACTGGTGAATGAGAAACAATTTTTGTGCTTATTTTTGAAGGAATATGTAGAAAAAAGAAAGGCTAAAATAATATGTGAATTTATACTGGACATTATACAACTTTTTAATGTTATTTGATATATTATTAATTAAAACCATGCATCAAGAAATTTTTGATACACACAGGGCAGGGTAAATCATGAAAGTTCAAATCCCTCCTGTTCAAAACTTCTATACACAGAGATTTGTTGGACTGAGTGTGATGGCATTTATTTCAATCACTGCAATTACATGATTGAGAAATAAGCTACCACCAAACAGTCTAAGAGATTTTCTACACTTAATCACGGAATAATCCTATCCCACCCTAAACTGAGATCCTATAAATAACTATCCATCAAAATAATACTTTACTCTGTGATTCTCTAACTTGAGTGTGCAGCAGAATCACCTGAAGTCCATGTTAAAAATACAGATTCTTATGACTCAATCTGATTTCCATTTGGTAGGGTTGGTGTGGGCCTTTGAAATCTGAATTTATACTGAGCACCCCAGGTAATCCTAATGCAGGCAGCCTGCAGAATAAACCCTGGGAAACACCGATGCTATACTGTCTGAAAAGCAACCTACGGGGATGGAAGAAACATGTACAAAACAACCAATCCTTTAGTGCTCTATAGTTAGATGCAGAATACTGCCAACAGCTAGCCTGAAAAAAGAAATTCAATTTCTTCACCTATTTGATTCCAAGTTCTACTGAAATGCCTGTATTTGAGCTGCCTTGAAATATTTAAGAAAACTTTAAGAATTATATGCCAAAAATCTATTTGTAATCTCTAGACGGTAGTTTTTGAATACTTAACTACATTTTTTAGGAAGATGATATTTCTTTTCTCCATAGCACATAAAACATCTTCTTGATTCTATAACAGAATGAAAAATTCATCCATCGTCCGCCTGCCGATGCAGGGGACACAGGTTCGTGCCCCGGTCCGGGAAGATCCCACATGCCGCGAGCGGCTGGGCCCGTGAGCCATGGCTGCTGAGCCTGTGCGTCCGGAGCCTGTGCTCCACAACGGGAGAGGCCACAACAGTGAGAGGCCCACATACCGCAAAAAAAAAAAAAAAAAAAAAATTCATCCATCACTGACATCAAACACTAAACACCAGACAATTTATTTATGTTTATTAGTTATCCTTTGACTGACTGAAATAAATGAATGACTGTATAGACGAATGTATGTGTATGTATGTCTAATCAACATATATGCCTAGACACAAAAATTTACTTTCACAACAGTTAAAAGGAATAATTTCTTAAACACTGTAAAAGCTTTATTTCAAGAAATACCAACTCAAGAATATTATCTTATCTTTCTCTTTCTAAGATAACTTCCTGCCATAGATCTCATCCCCTCTCAAAGTCACAGCAGTTCACTTGTGTGACTCAGTAATTCCAGTTCTAACATCTCACCTGCACTCTAGTTCCCCATATTCCCAAACATCAATAAAGCAAAATACCACAAATTCAAAACAGCTGCTAACATGAAAACGCACACAAAATTAAATGTATTATTCTTTTCCATTTAACCAGTGGTAATGTAGTTCAATGTGAATTGTGCTAGGAATCTTACACTATTTTCAATTGTTTTTCTTTATACCAGAGCCAATCTAGCACATCCGTGATTTAACCCTTGCAAATGTCTATAAGAATTACTGTTTCCTCTTTATTGCCCTGCCAACCACCCAAGTCTGCCCTCCCAGCACCCTATACCAAGATGCATACAAAAGTCCACTTAGATGATCTGTTTGTCTCTAAATGTTCTTCTTTTCATCTGTTCTTCTTTCAAAAACATTTTTATCAAATCATATGCCTTCTCAAAAATGTGTATTACCTCTCAATTGACAACTGATAAAATCCAAAACACTTTATCCCACCTGAGAGGTTCCTAAAATCTGGTATTATCCCTTAGCACCTTGTAAGTACTAGCCATTGTGCTAGGGGTTTTGAATAAGAAATATTAATACAGCCCTCACAACCTTGAGAATTATCACTCTCTCATTTAGACAGGGAAACTAAAATTAAGAGAGGTTAAGCACTTCCCCAAAGCCACAAAAGTAAGAGATGATAGACTTGGGCTTAAAACGTACGTCTGTCTTGTTCCAAACTTATATCCAGAGTACAATGCTGATTTCCTAAAATGAAATATGCATTTTGCATTTCATACTTCCACTTTCTTCATTAATTAAAGGAAAAGGGAACCTACATTTATTGCATACTACAAGGGACTGTACATGTGCTACCTCACTCTAATCTCAAAACAACCAATAAAAAATTCATTATAATTAAATATTTACCCGTGTAGAAATCAAAGTTTAGAGACGTTAAGAAACTTTCCCCATGCTACAGGGCAAAAGTAGTAGGCAGAGCCGTATTTGATCTACTTTCTGAAGCCATGCTCTTTCCAAATCTGTGTGATACCTCATACTTCTCTAAACTTAATTTTGCCTTTTCCCAAATCCTTTAAGACAGGTGTTGGTAAACTTTATCTGTACAGGGTCTGATAATAAATATTTTAGGCTTCGTGGGGCCTACAGTCTCTGCTGTAACTACTTGAATCTGCCTCTGGGACATGAAAACAGCCATGAATAAGGGTAAACAAAGGAGAGTGACTTGTTCCAGTCGAGCTGTATGTACAAAGCAGGCGGAGGCCAGACTGTCCAGCGATGTGGTTTGCCAGTTTCTAGTCTCTGGTACAGACTCACTAAACTCTTTGCCACCTCTATGATTTTGGTTTGATATTCTCTCTAATGTGAACACTTTCCCAATTCTCACTTGTATTCATCCTAACTCAGCTTGTCCTTCGAGTTCCCGTTACTCCTCTACGATGCCATTCAGGCTACTCAGACAGCAAACTCTCACTCTTAAGCCATGCAGCAATATCAAGAGTTCAACACTGAAATTTCTGTGGCTGTCTCAGGCAACTGATTATCTCAAGTGGGCTCAAAATAGGAAAATGGCTCATACATCTATATTGGGTATAAGATCAACATAGACTGCATATTACATATTCAATGGTTAATTCATCTAACTCATAAAATATAGTCTGAAATCTCTAAGATAATTTTAAGTTTACATGAGCTAAAAAATATATATATATATTTCTTCCTCTTACCTTGAATACTGCTTCATGTAATTAAAACACTTTCATTACGAGAACAGTAAAATGATAAACTGAGTAGATGCTTACTGGAATAGGAAGTAGCGTCCATCTTTCCAACTTTAACTGGAGAACCAATGCTTTTCATCTCTAGACCAACTTCATTCCAAATTGGTTCCAGTTTTTTACAATGGCCACACCATGGTGCATAAAACTTGTTTGAAAAAAAAAGAGAGAGAGAAAACCACTAAGATACTGTGCTACTTTGGGTATCAATCTTAATTTTAAAAGAATCTTTTTGACTAAATGATTGGATAATAATCTATTTTAGACAAAAAGTCTAAATATAATTTTTAAAGTGGTTTCAAAATAAAAGAACACACATATACACAAACTAGACAGGTCATCTCCTAGGATATACCTCAACACTGATCCTACTTTAAGTTTAAATGACTACTGATATCTATTTAAAGTAGATAATTTACAGTAAAGCATCTTTGCTCCCAAGTATGTCCATGTTATATATAAAATTAAACCACCAAATACACTTCATATATCATATGCACACCCCTTAAGTGTTAATGATAAAATTTATTTCTATTACAAAAATTCCAACACAGTAGGTGCCTCTGCTGTTCTAAGCGTAACCACTGGTAAGACGTGGGGAATCATCAGGATGACTGGTTTGGTACAGTGACAAGTCAGGCTGATGAAACTAAAACCCTAGTTCTTTCTTCTTCAGAATCACCAGATGGTTGGGGTGGTAGTTAGGTTCCTCCAGTGAAATAGTGTAACAAACTGATTGTTGTACTTTTATGAAACAAGATTTCTCTCTCTTTTAATATTACACTATGGAAATGTTCAAACATATACAAAAGGAAAACAGACAGAATTAAACAAGGGACCTTCACGCCTCATTGCCTGGCTTCAATAACTGTCAGCTCTGCCATTCTCATTCCATCTCTTTTGCTGCCACTCTACTTTTTCACTGAGGCATGTCAAAATGAATCCCAAACATCATAAGGTTTAAATACATTCAAAGCGTCCAAGTGAGGAAAGGAAGATGAAAATCTGATTTTGTTCACTACTAAGATGAAAATATGATTTTGACTGCCAAGTGATATTAATATACTCAATCTCTTGGTTAATATGAAAAAATAAAGAGTGAATTCTGTAATAAAATCACACCATAATCTCCCTCAGACATAATCCACAAGTGGACCTCATTGAATTTCATCATTCCCCTGCCAGGAATCCTAAGGCTTTGAGGTTCACTTAAATATAAAAACCCAAATGGTACTACCTGAGCAAACAAAGTGGGTAATATACATTAGTACTGTCTATTACATATTGGGGTGAAGAGAATGCAAAATAACACTTAAAATGGTAGGGGCGGTTACTTAGTACAAAAAGTTTACATACTCACATCTACAAGCCAAATGTCATCTTTTCGATTTTCTTTAAATCTAAAAAACAAAAACAAGAAAACAAATCTTTGATTGTAGGTTTCCACTTTACAACTGAATAGTACAGGTAAAGATAATAAATTGATAAATATAGGAGCATAGAACAAATTCTTTCAAAAATTTTTTATTTTTACTGAGAGACCTCTAGATCTTATCCATTAAACATCTTAATAAAAGTAGAGAAATGATAATAAGGAGTAAAGAGTCAAAAAAAAAATTAAAGTGGGACTTTGTAGAAACACAGACAGACAAATGCTTTAGCTTGTAGCCCCTCTGCCACTTATACCTGTGCATTACAGAGCAGGCCTGAGGGGTTAGCCTTAGAAAGGTCTGCTTGCAGGACTGGTCCCTGGGTGGCATCTGGGAAGGGTGGTTCACTGGTCTCCCGCTGTACAATGTGGTTTTGTGATGAACAGCTACTTTCCTTCAGGAAGTCTGGAATTTTGGTAATGGCTAGGCAGAGGGGTGCTTGCATGGCCAATCCCCAATAAGAATTCCTGGGCAGAGTCTCTAATGAGGTCCTTGGTAGGTAGCATTTCCCACTTGTGGTTGCAACTCCTGATGAAGAAATTAAGCACGTGCTGTGTGACTCTACTGAGAGGACTCTTGGGAACTTGTTCCTGGTTTTCCCTGGAATTCGCCCCACGTGCCCTTTCCCTTTGCTGATTTTCCTTTGTGTTCTCTCACTGTAACAAATCACGGCTCTGACTTCCACGACAGGCTCAGTCCTCTGAGTGGTCCTGGTCAATCAGTGAAGCTGGGGGTGCTTTGGGGAGCCCTGACACAATACTCTACAAAGAATTTTCCTAAAACACAGTTCTGATCATGTTACTCTTATTTGACATTTTCTAGGTCCCTTCCCACCACCTACAAAAAAAAGTACAAATTGCTACACTACTCTGGCTCCAACTTACCTTCCCACTCAAATATAAGCACCCAATCAAATATATATGATTATATATTTGAGTATATAATCATACTCAAATATGAGTATGATTTCCAATCAGACTATGGTACTTACCACAGCTAAATTCACAATGTTTGACTTTCTACATTCTTTCATATTCAAATCCTATCCAGCCAAAAGCACTGCTAACTCTGTAATGCCTTCCTAAATTCCTCAGAGCTAGAAACGATCTCTCCATATCATCTTTACCCTCTTTATGATTTTCATCAATTTCCACACGTTGTAGTTACTTACATATTATCCAACCATAGATACACTAAGCGAGAAGGAGTGTTATTTGTTTCATCTCCTAGTGCCTTGCACAGTGATCTATATTCAATTTGTACTAGATGAGTGACAAGTTCTCTGTGGGGATATTTTAATAAGATTCTTAACCCTATAGGTAAGACAAAGAGAACATATCCCTATATCATAGCTGTTAGGTCCAAAGGTGTTCACATCTACACAACTGCAACACAGTCTGCTGTGTACCATGGACAAGGACAGCGCCCTTAATCAATCCCCCAAATATTTTGGCTTGGCTCCCCTTGTGGTTTATAGTAAAAAATTCTATTTTATATTCATCTCGTCGGGCTACCCAGGAAAGTGTCACGGCCACCTTAAGCAAGTTGTTGAACCAGAGCCCTCTAATTGATGGTCATTATTCTTGAGGTCTTTGTAGACAAAACCCCATGCTCTGCACGCAGCGGCCAATGTTGGAGTCTGCCGTCTCCCGCTCCTTGATGTTTAACAGCCATCCTCCTCTCCCACCAATTTGAGTCGTTGGGAAGGAGTCGAAGGGTACAGAAGTCCCTTACAGGGCCCCACATGGAGTGGAAAGTGTCGTAATTGTAGAAGGGCATACGATTAAAGGAAGGGGCAGACAGCGTGTTTGCACATGCAGGGTTAATGAGAAGTACCGGACTGGGGAACTGCTGCCTTTAGCCCCCAGGCCGCTTGCCTGAGCTGTGTAATCCAGGCCGTGGTAATCTTGTCCCCTCCCATCCGCTGATTAAACCTGTCCTTTAACTGTTCATTAAAATGCTCAACACCCCTATGGATTAGGGGTGATACGGAGAGTCCACTGTATGCCCCATGACTGAGCTCACGGATGTGTAGCTTGGACTGCAAATCCAGGGCTGTTACCAGATACAGTGCTCTCAGGGAACCTGAATAGGAAACTAATGTCGTCCTATAGGGCCTGAGAGTGTGGCCCGAGTCAGTGGAATGCATGGGGATGGCTAGACGACGTGTCAGCTGCAGTCAGGATCCGGGGGATACTATGGGTGGGATGAGGTGCCTAACATGTTCTATCTGCTGAGAACGCCCTGGCCCAACGTGAAGTAATGTGTTCCTGGGTAGTTATGTTTAGCCTTGACCAGGGTCTGACAAGCGGGACGGCTTTTTCATGCTGGTTCAGTCTTCCCACAGCAGTGGCAGTCTGTGCATGCCAGCTCAACCTACAACGGTGTCTGAACTTCCAAGGGCCATCCTCTTGTGGGTCCAGGAGGAGGCAATTAGCTGCACATCTGCTTGCTCTGGGGTGGAGAGCAATTCAGTTCCTGTGTTCAGCTGACAAGCACGGGATGCTCATTGGTCATTTCCCTTTGTCAGCACAGGGCCCTTCCTGGTGAGCAACCACGGAGGGAACAAAACACTTAGTAGGGGCAGAACCGATCGTCATCCCAATGTCCCATCCTCACAGGGGGTCTGCCTTATATGCCACACAACCAATGGCCGAGCCATTTGCCAGAGCCCAGTGAGTGGGTAAACACACGGCAGGGCCTATGTGCAAGGGCTGGAGCAAGGAGCGGGGGGGAACAGCAGGACAGATCTGTCTTCCACACTGCGTGAAGCTGCCCTTTGTGCAGAGGTCCTTTACCACGCTTGGGAAGGACAGGTCTCTTTCAGGTTGCAAGTGGGCTGCACCCAGTTCCGTCCCAGGAGGAGCCATCAGTGAACCAGGCCCACAGGTGGCATGGGAGGTCTCTATGTCTGGGTCCCCCCTGGGCCAGAGGAGGCAGTGGCTCCTTGGGTGTTACTCCTGGGAGGTGGAGGGACACTCGGGAGACCTTTTCACTGAATTGTGAGACTCCGGCTGAGCTCCTGGAGGTGCCGTTCCTAGTTCATGAGATTCCAAAGCTATCGTTCTTCAGCAACATGATTAGAGTATCTGCTCGTGTGTCTACTACCACACTCGTCCACCAAGGGCCAACAGGCCAGTAACTGCCTCTCAAAAGCTATGTATCTTTCAGACAACTTGGGGGGCTTACCAGGTCTGTGCTGGTTTGTGATGTCGTCCTTCTGCCACAGGCTCCCATCAGTGAACTGAGAGGTTGCTGAGATGTGTAACTCAAATGGCAGATGCGGACCAGTGAGACCCAGGAGAAGGGAAGCCTGGTGGCCAGCCTAAGGGCCTCTAGAGTATCCTGTTGGTTGGTGCCCAGCTAAAAGGCGGTGGCCTTTCTAGCACCTGATAGATAGGTGCCAGATCCCTGCACGAGTTATGTGACAACATCAGTAGCCCAATAAGCCCATCAATCCCTGAGCCTTTTTTATTCTGGGGGTCAGAAAGGGCCAAGAGTTTGGTAATGATCTCCTAGAATGAGATGTTGTACTGCTTCCCAGATCACCCCCCAGGAATCTCAGTTGTTACACTTTGTCGGTATTAACAGCCCAGCGATGTTGCCACCTGTGAGTCATCATGGTGTCGGGTCCTTGTTGGATAGTGACCATGTCTGGGCAATCTAGGAGCTGGTATCAATATAGTGGAAGGTCTGTGCTCCCTCTAGAAGTTTTTCCAGGTCATGGCCTACCTACTGAGAGCAGACAGGCAGGGAATTTAGATAAGCATAGGATATTAAAGGTGTGTTGAATCCATTCCAAATGAAGGAAATTGATCCTTATCAGCCCAGTGAAGACACATGCTGGCACATGACATCATTAATGCCACAGACCAAGCTCCCTCTAGTAGCATCTTCCTGATGTCAGGTACCACCATGGTACTGAGCCACCTGTCATCAATGTTGAGTCTCCAGGTACCCAAGGCCTTGTGCACAGGCCAGAAGGGGGTCGGGGGGTGGGGATAGGGGGCTCCTGAATAGAAAAAGGCTCACAGAGCACTCTGGCTTCCTTCAGCTCAGTTATTTCTTTTACTCACCAGGCAGCCAACACCGTTCTGGGGAGACAATGGCACTGAGAGCTGAAGGTCGGGTAGGTTCAGTCTTCCAGTGCTGCAGGAAGATGGCCTGAAGTGCAGCAATCCCCACTGGGGCTTGGGGACCAAGGCCAGCAGGAGTGCACACAGCTAACACATCTGTGCCAGGTAGCAGGCTGACGAGTAGGGGCCCAAAAGCACTCAGCCAGGACCGGGCCTGGGCAAGCGTGCTGGCACTGGTCATCACAGACCCAAAACCTGAGGGCATTATGCGTACCCTCCTCCTCCTGGTAGCAGGGGTTGTAGGCATCACACTCACCTGTATACTGATATCCAAAAGGCCCAAGACGTGCAGTTCTCCTCCACCTCCCCAATGAACTCTGACCTTGGCAGCCCCTGCCCCCGGGGGGAGAGAGGCCTCAACCGAACACCCTGTCAAGGTCTGGGTAAAGGTTTTGGGACTCTCTGACTTGTCTCCAGACTTACTAGGCAGGATGGTGGGTGTAATCCTAATAGCCACAGGGCTGTCATCATGCTGACCTTTGAAAAAGCCCATCAGACCCCTCACAGGTTGGTACCTGGCCATGAGGTCCTTGGTAAGGAGCCTATCAGTCTCCTCCTTTGAGACCCCATCACTGAGCAACCTCACTCAGAGCTTCTGGAAAGGCTCTTGCATGGGTCATCCCAGAGAGGGCACCCAGTTCCCACTTACTGTTACTCTGTGCTGGTCAACCTTTGTGCTCTTCATGGTGGCTTTTTCCATGTCCAGAAATTTGTCAGTTAAGGCTTGGACTGTGTCACAGCCTGACTGACCTGACTTCATGAGGAGGCTTAACTGGGTCCAGTAACAAACAGGAACAGAAAGGACAAACCTAGAACTCTGAGTCTGGTTAACAGTCTCATTACTCACTGTTCCTAATCCCTCCCCACAGGCCCAGGAGACCACCAGGAGGCCTCCAGGGCCACTTGAGCCTCTGTGAAGGTGGGTCACATGTGTTCTTCAGTTACTGGAAATTCGCTACAGATGGGCCAAAACCCTTAGTCCACGTAGCACCCGGCCGAGGAAGGTTAGGGTCTTGGGCATCCGCACCTGCCTATCCCTGCTTCTTCCTCCTCCTTAAGCAAAGTCACGCTGCTGGGGCGTTCTTAAGGATCAGGTCTAGAGCGACACACCCTTGCAGGCACCATGAAGTTTAACAAAATCACCTCTGTGTTAACAACGGTTTCCCTGAGAATCAAAGTGCCCATAAGCAATCCACTAGGGCACCCCAATACCCATTAGCAAGGCTGCTGAGTGCCCTGTGGGATCTCTGGGCTTTCTGCTCTTCCAGAGCAGGACTGTGCTCAACTGACCACCCTGCTGCTGTACCAATTCTGTGGTGTACAGGTGGTTAATTAGGACAACAAGCCAAACTGAAAGTCACAATCAAGACTTTATTCACTTACTACGGCAGTGCAAGCCAAGAGGCAGAGAACACAGGTGCCAGCTCCTCAGTGTTCCATTTTTCTGAGTGGAACTGGAAGAGGCGAGGCGGCAGGCGAATGCAGCACCGTCGGAGACATTCACCTCACTGTTGAGCAGCCCTGAACCAAAGGCTCCTGCCTCTCTCAGGACCCATGGGCAGAGGGAGGGAGAAGGGAAAGGACAGGAGTAGAAGGGTACTGAGTCCAAGTGGAGAAAAGTGCCTCAGCCACACCCCTCAATAAGGAGTTTCCCAGAGGAGGTTTTCCTAAGAAATGCCTTAGGTGAGGCCCCCAAAAAGGAGGCCTTCGCAAGAGGCAACTGGGCTAAGAATGAAGACACGCACATGAGCACGGCTGCCCTGGGGGCCTGAGTCTATGACTACAACTCCCTCCAGAGACTGCAGTGCATTGGCTGTGCCCCAAGTCTGGTGTGGGGAGGGCAGCTTCCCGCTGGAGGCCTGCCAGGAAAAGCCTTGTAATTGCCTATGGTCAGCTCTGAAAGATCAATCACGCACAGGATTTTGGTCTGAAGCAGCACTCCTCACCTACCATAAGCAAGGCCTTGCGATTAATGGTGTGTTACTGTGTGGTTACCAAATTCCAGCCCCCACTCAGTAGTGACTAAGGCCAAAAGACTTAACAAATGTACAGGTAAAATGGTAAGATAAAAGAGTTTGCCAATTTTTTATTCTTATAACTGTTCATAAAACTCTTGAGCACAATCCCTTAGGGCAACTCCTGGAACAAAACTGGTGCTACATCAGCATTGGTCATTACTGTCTCTGTTATTAAAAGATTACATTCACACTTCACAGTACATTCGAAACTAATATAATATTGTAAATCAACTATACTTAAAAAAAAAATCTACCTCCATACAGAATTAGCGGATTATGTAGTGTAGATTAAGTGCTCAATAAAACAAGTGTTATTTAAAAAAATATTAGATTCATACAAATATTCAGATAACATAACAGTTGGAAGAAGTGAAGATACTATTTTAAAAAATATATACTCACGATTCATCTAAATCTTCTACATATCCTTTAGAGAAAGCCATATCAAGTAAAAAAACTGAAAAAAAAGAAAGACAAAATGTATACAGTATAATAAATGCTGATTTATCTTTTGGCTTATATGCTTATTCACCTATAAAATGTTTTTGGTTTTTTACAGCCTACCAAAAAACTCATCATTCATCCATCCCAGGGCACAAATGATGCAAAAGCATAAGTACTGTAGTTCACCTGTTTAATAAATATTTACGACCGTATGGTGACAGCAAGTTCTATGTAGGCTAGTAAATCTGAGACACCGAATTTCTCTTTAAATATATGTTTATTTGCATCCTATTTTTCCTTTTTACCATTCCATCTTTTTGGAGTAGAGATGAAAATTGTTCTTCTATATTTCTTTTTCTCTAGTAACAATTATCTTCTCAGTATAAAGTTCAAACGCCATTCAAAATACCGTTCCCCCCGCCCCCAAATTGATAGAAACAAAATTGAGCTACGCTCCTAATACTAATTACAGAACAGTGCCTGGCACGTAGAGGGAACTAAACGGCTGCTCTGTAAGTGGACACACTGAGGTGAGAACCAGGGTACTCGATGCCGGCCGGAGAATGAGAAAGGCCAACACGCCCGCAGGTCACTTCTCACATCGCACAGCCCCCAGAGGCCCGACCAGGACCCGTCCTTGAACCTCCCTCTCTTGGCCCCCGCGTGGGTAAAGATTCTTCAGATGTGACAAGACTCAGAACCTAAAGGCAAAGCAGGTTTGGCCACCAGCTGGTAAGGCAGCATCCTTGACACCCATCGACGGAAATCAGCGCTCCTGAAACTTCCTGCCGTACCGAGAACGGAAGCAAATGGAAGGCGCAGATGCCCAGCGAAGCTGCGCCGGGGAAGGACCCTAAGGCGTCCGCTCAGTCTCGGGACCCAGGACCCGGAGGGCATCTCGGTGGCCCCGCAGGCCTCTCCCCACCCCGGGCCAAGACCCTACCAGGCCCCCGCAGCCGATCCCATCGGGGGAGGGTCCCCGCGCCCGCCCGCATCGCCCCGCGCGGCCTTTACCTGTGGCACAGAGCCGCAGGGCGGCCCCGCGTCTCCGATCTGCCATGCTCGCCGCAGGGGAGCTGCAAGAGCCGACTCTGCGGAGTGGAGAGAAAGAGACACCTGCGGCCGCCGCCTGCGCTCCCGGAAAGGGAAGCCGGCCGGCCTGGGCCCGGAAGGGAAGCTCGGCGGGGGCGGGGCAGGCCGGGCTCCGCTACCCTCCAAGGACCCCTCCGACCTCCGCCTCTGAGCATGCGCGGAACTACGGCGCCTGCGCAGAACTGGGACGCCTGCGCGGTCGCATCCTCAAAGCCTCTGATCCGGGGACCGCTTCGGGGATCGTGGGAATCTAGTGTAGGGGCGCTTTCCTGTGGGGGCGGAGTGTTGCGTGGGTGTGCGTGGGGGTCGGGGGCGTTTCCGGGAAGTTAAACGCTTGCTGGACTTTGAGCGGAAGCTGAGGGAGACTGGCAACGCTTGAGGCTGAATCCTGCCGTCTCTTTCACCTGCTGCTCTTGAGCAGTTAGCAATCAAATTCGTGGAAGAGGTGGGTGTTAGCAGTGGGTAGAAAGATGGAAGGCTCTGGGTGCTGCGTGATCTTACATATGTCTCCAGAATGAATTTGGAATTTTCTTTGGCCCTGTTTGCAAAATGCGATGTCTGTCTCATTTTGCTCCATGAATGCGTTTTTGCAAAGAGTCCCCTTTAAAAAAGTGTTTCTCTTGAAGCCTGAAAACATGAAGCTGATCATGGGACTTTTTTTTTTGATGATTTGTTTCAGTTTCCTGATTTTTGAAATAAGTAAAATACTTACCATAAAATATTTATATTGCTATCTGTTTTTCTGCGTAACAAAAGTAATTTATAAAAGCGGTCTAGTTTTATACGGTAGTGACTGCTGCGGGAACTACATCTGACAACATGAAACTTTTATAGGAGGAGAAATACCAGAGGATTTAGATTAAGTCAATTATTGAACGTGTGTTATGAGAACAGAAATGGATTATGATGTCAACCCATTCACCGTAGGTTCAAAATTCCATCAGGCAGAAAGCTCATAAAACACTGCTATTCCTAATGACTAGAAGATTAAGTTATAATCTGATTGAGAGCAAACCCTAGGTTTCATCCCTTTTATGCATACAGCATAGTAGCCAGTGCAGGCATTCAGCAGATTCAAATACGTATATTTTTAAATTGAGCATCTAGTTTATTCTAAAAGTTTAACATATGTAAATATTTAATCCTCACGAAAGTTCTCAAAGAAGTAGTGTAAATGAGGACCAAGGGGCTCAGAAGCCAATTTGGTTAATAATTTAAAATGATGGAGTTGCCATTTGAAACAAAGTCCCAGACTCCAGAGCTGGAATTTTTTCTGTAACAGGACATTACCTCTCAGGATTTCTTTCTGCCCTGGAATTTTCTCCCTCTTTCTTGCTGGTCTCCTTTTTCAGTCATCCTATTTTGGCTAATGGTACAAATGTTTAACCAATTTCCCTGGAAGTTATGCTAGGTATTTCCCTACTTAATATTTTCCATATTCAACTGCTCACCACATCTTGTGTGTTGCTTTTATTGACTAAATCTCTCTTCAATCTGTCCCCATTTTCTTCATCTCCGTTATCCCCAGGTCAGGGTCTCATCTTCTCTTGCTTGGATAATTGAAATAGCCTCCTAATTGGGCTCCTAGCCTCTAGTTTCCCCTCTTAAGGCACTCTGTGTGTCACTTCCTAAATGGATGTTTCAGAAATACAATTCAGAACTTTAATATAAAATCAGATTACTTTAAACTTTGTAAAAGGAAATATATTTTTTTAGAATTTTCATCACAGCTTAAATTAGCAGGTGGAGCACAACAGGCCTGTGCTTCCCAATAGCATAACCACTAGCCACATATGGCTACTGAGCTCTTGAAATATGGCTAGTGTGATGCAGTTACTGAATACTAGTTTTATTTAATTTCGATAAACTTAAATTTTAAATTGATACTTGATTCAGTTACTGGAAAATGTTTAAGTATGGCTGGAAAAACCTAAAAGTACACTGGACTTTGAAGACAGTAAAAAAAGAATGTAATGTTTCTCATTATCTTGATTATGTTGAAATTATAATATTTTAGGTATGAGATCATAAAATGTATTAAACTTAATTTAACCTGTTTCTTTTTATTTTTCAATGAGACTGCTAGAAAATTTAAAACTACGTATGTGGCTTGCATTGTATTTCCATCGCACACTGCTGACCTAGACAACTTGAAAATAATCAGAATAGAGCATTGATCTGAAAATGGTCAAAACAAAACAAACTTTTTAAAGGTTTTTGTATAGAAAACAGGCTAAATTTACAAATGCTAAAACTTGTGTTTAGTAAGTTCATAGTACAATATGGAATACATTTTTAATTAAAAATGTGTGTTTTTCCTGATTATCTGTCTCCAGTGGTGATGAATTTCTTTGACATTTAGAAGGTTCTGTATTAAATATGACATGTTTTTAGGAACCCTTTCAAATGAACTACATATTATACATATATATGCCTTGTGTGTTATACATACACATCCTAACCAAAAGGCATGTACAAGGATGTCTATAGCAGGTCTATTTGTAATTGTAAAAAACTGAACAACTCAAATGTCTAATAGCAGAATGGATACTATAGCAATGTGCTATGTAGCAATAGAGAATGAATTAACTTTTGTGGAGGGAACTCCATTGATGCATCTCATGAACAAAATGTTGAGCAAAAGTGAGAAACCAAAGAAAGGTACTCACTACATGATATGATTTGAGCTTAAAGCTCAAAAACCAGCAAATTAATCAAGAGTGTTAAAAGTCAGGGGTACAGCTAATGTTTTATTTCTTGATCTGAGTGCTGTTACACAGATGTGTTTACTTTGTGAAAATGCATTGAGCTCTGCCCTTATGGTTCATGTACTTTTCTGTATATAGACTCTAACAATAAAAGTTTAAAAATAAGAATAAAACTATATTTTTTTAAATGGAAAGATCATTGTACAGCATTAAAGCAATGCTTCTCATGTGTACTAAGCATCAGTTACCTGGAGAGCCTGATCAAACACAGTTTCCAACCACTCCTTACAGAATCTGAGTCAGTAGTTCCGAATTTGTATTTCTCACAAGTTCCTGGGTGATGCTGTTGCTTCTGGTCTGCAGATCTCATTTAGTGGTGTTGAGGGGAAATAAATTCAGAAAATACTATTAATTTTTAGATTGATTTGTGTAACATATATGAGGAAAAAAACTAGAAAAAATTACATTTTATAGTTGTTTCTTGATGTTGTTTAATGGTTTTATTGTTAATTTTAAATGACAATTTTAAAAAGTTTTATTTTTAAATGTCTCAGTTTTAACTTCTAATATGGGAAATACTGTTAGATACAACCCGCATTTTTTAAAAAAAGGTCTTTGGGGTCCTCGGTATATTTTTAAGAAAATATAGAGGTCCTGAGACCAAAAGTTTGAAAACAAAGTAGACATTTATAGAACTCTACATTCAACAAGCAGGGAATGTATACACATGGAAAAAGTAAGAGAAAATCATATACCTAGTGTATCATAAAGTAAGTTTCAACAGACTGAAAAAAATTGTTATTACGAATATATTATTTGACCACAACACAATTAGTTTATAAATCTATAACAAAAGAAAATATTACCCAAATCTAGAAATTTAAAAACACAAATAACATGTTTGAAAATGATAGGAACTAAAATATACTTAGAACTAAACAAGAAAGGAAAATATGCTTATTAAAATTGTAGGATGCAGGAAAATTTGTACATTTAGAGAAATTTATAGACGTAAATGTTCTTTTATTTTAGAATGAAAATTAGTGAAATAAAGATTCTCTTTAAGAAGTGGGAGAAACAACAGAAAAAGAAGGCTCGAAAGATAAAAGACATTCATTTTATTTTATTGTGCTAGGAACTGTCCTATGGGCTGAGAACATAGCATTGAACAAAGTGGACCCTAGTGAAGTTTATTTCCTAGTGGGTTATAAGAGTTATCACTTATGGTACATATATAGTCAGGCTGTGTTCTAAATGCTTTAAACCTTAACTCATTTAGAGAGATAGGAAAAAAGATACAGTAGAGAGACTCAAAGAAGTCCTAAAGTGTGGTTTTTGAAGCAATCGATAAAACGGGTACATTTCTTGTTATAGTGAACCCAGAAATAGAGAAGACATGAAAGAGGATGAAGAAATGAAAATACATCGAAAGCATTCAGAAATCACCAGGATACAGGCTGAATCATACTTCAGGCCCGGGGAGGTGGAAGTCATTTTAATCTTGGACCAGTTAAAGTAAGACAGCTCCTTCATTCATCCCATTCTTATTCCCTACATACCAAGTCTTGACGAGTCAAGGCCCAGTTAGCTAGCTTGGAAAGGCAAAAACAGAGAAGGTAAATCAAGACCGTCTATCCCACTGCAAGTTTCCAGCCTACAACAGTCTCTTGGAGGGGAAGGAGAAAATGTTGCCATTATTGATTATTCAATAAACTAATTACTAATTAATAATAGTAGGACCAAAAGAGGGGCATAAATATAGATAGCCGAGATTAAAATGATCAACTTTATCACAATATCTATGAAAAAATAAAATCGGAAAGTTATAAAAATTCAACATACCAAGATAGATTCTAAAACTAAAACGACGGTAATTGGATAGCCATTAAAGAAATCGAATCAGAAGTTTGAAATTAAAAAGAAAATACGCTATACAACTTTTATGGAAAAAAAAATCTGTTACAAACTCTTCCAGAGAATAGAAAAATAGGTAACACTCCCCAGTTGGTTCAATAAAGCTTGTATAAACTTAGTAACAAAACCAGAGGAGGCGTGGAATGAGAAAGGAATTATACAGGTCAATTCATTCATGAACAAAAATGGAAAAAAATTCCAAGTAAAATATTATCAAACCAGGTCTAGCAAAGCACCAGAAAAACAAACGTGGGTTAACATTAGGGGGAAAAATTAGTGTAAATTTTGCATAGTAACAGATAAAAGATGAAAAATATGTAGTCATTTAAATGATTAAATGCAGTGAAAGAATTTGATATCTATCAACTCCCCAGTCATAATAGAAAATTAGGAATAGGACCATTCTTCAACATGATGTGCTGTGCAGGTTAATTTCTAGCAGACCTGGAATCTGTCTGAACTGTATTGCTAAAGTTCCTGCATGACACTAACCTCTGGTTCCAACACGTGAAACATGCTGATTAGTAATGTCGCTTTTGTAACCATGGTTTCGAGGAGTTTTAGGGTGGTTTTTACGAGCCTGTCAGCATTGTTTATTGGCAAGAATGAGATTGATGATTTGCATCCCCCCCCCGGAAACTTCTACCGTTAAGGCTGATTTTGTAACAAGAATATGTGTATATGACCAGCAAAATATTTTATAACCCAGTGATGTTCCATTTTGGGCTACCTAGTTCCAAGGCATTCTATGCACGTGTAGATCTTTCTGATCCAAGAAAGAAAGTGCTTACAACCTTGACCCTTATAGAAGATAGAAACTTGTACCAAGCCTTCCCAGACCCCTCGCTATGAGATATATAACTATAGTTATATTGTATCCTTTTCCTATAGTAGAGTATAAATTTATAAGCATTGTTATTTTGGGTCCTAAGCCGTCTTCTTTAGCAATCAAACACTCTTTTGGTACAGTTGGCATTAGACGTGGGATTGCTTAGTAGACTTCTGACTTACTTTTTGCTGAAAGTGTGGCTTAGGCATTATTTAGAAAGAAAAAGGATGATTCTGAGAAAGGGGATGAAAATGAACTATTGGTGCAGAGGTGGTTTCCACACTTGGTTTGAAGTTGCACAGGCTTTGAACTCAGTTACTGATTATAAGACTTTCCATTGCAATCTAGAAATGATAGAATCTAAATGCCAAGAGCGAGCAAAATTAGAAGACAAGAGCAAACTGATGGCAGGTTGGCTAAATCCGTTCCAGTTGAAGCTTTTAACGTTAGCAAAAGTAAAGGTTCAGTATATCCTTGGGTTGAGTTTCATCCTCTTTGGCTAGCAAGTGGAGCTCCAACCACAGGAACCTGGGCAATATAACTTCTGATGGGTCAGTTTAGCCTGGGAGACCCGCTACAGCCAAGAAGGTAATCCAGGCAGGGCCAGTAGATCATGGAGGGCAGGAAGCCAGTGGAGTAAGGGATTAATTAGTAACAAAGTGGAGGCATTTTGTAAATTGTTACAAGCACTGTCCTGATGACCCTTGTTAAAATGGCTCCTGAGAATTTTAGATCAAGTTGCAGTGTCTCTGGCTTGGAACACTGTTGAGTAGAGGGGGATGTTTGCATTCATCCCTGATCCTTTTGGCTGCTATCTTTGTGGAGATAGTTCTAGGAAAAATCATTGCTGACGAGAGTGGATTAGGACAGGAGCTATTCATTCCTAGAATGAATAGAAGAGAAGAGTAACTGCTCTGTCCTTCCCTTGTCATTGAAATGTCAGTATCTACTGAAGCTGCAGAAATGCTGCTGATGCAGGCAGTGCTGGACTGGCTCTGTGACAGTGAAACAAACTCACTATTTGATGCCCCTCACCCAGGTTATGATACAAGACGTCCCACCACCATCGACACCATATGTGATTTTGTTCTTGAGACCTCAGAGGATGTAAAAGAGGCAGCGTGGGATCTTTAATCCCAGCTTCCTCCCATAAGACTTCAAGATAATACAAATGTTTGGGTTTTACCAAAAAAAGTAATCAAAACAAGTAAAAGGCAAGAATTCATGACCTAATGGTGTAGAAGTCTTTAGATGGTTGATTTAAAATGGCATTAAAAGAGGAAATTGGGGCTTCCCTGGTGGCGCAGTGGTTGAGAGTCCGCCAGCCGATGCAGGGGACACAGGTTCATGCCCCGGTCTGGGAGGATCCCACATGCCGCGGAGCGGCTGGGCCCGTGAGCCATAGCCTCTGGGCCTGCGCGTCCGGAGCCTGTCCTCCGCAACGGGAGAGGCCACAACAGTGAGAGGCCCGTGTACCGCAAAAAAAAAAAAGAAAAAGGAGGAAATTGGATAGAATTTTATATGAAGCCAAGGAAACACAACTGTCTCTCCTTGAACTTCCCAAGATATAAAAATATCAAAGCAGAAATGCTTGTCTTGTCCAAAATTAGGGGAAATTCAGATAGAGAAAGGTTCTCATGAGCCTACAGCATCGAGTTCCCAAAATGCACACATTTACTACTAAGGCAAGGTATGGGTTTTCTATTACTACTTCTTGAAACAATAGACTCTACTATCTCATGGTTCTATAGATTAGAAGCCTAGTAAGCTCAGCTAGTTTCCTTGCTCCAGGTCCCACAAAGCCAAATCAAGGTGTCAGAAGGCTCTGGAAAAGAACTTACATGCTCATTCCAGTTGCTGGTAGAATCCACTTCCATGTGGGTGTGGAACTGCAGCCTGCTTCCTTGCTGGCTGGTGGCTGGGAGTTCTTCTCAGCTTCTGAAGACCACCTACATTCCCTGATTGTGGTCCCCTTCAAAGCCAGCAGCAGTCAATCTAGTTCTCATGCTTCAGATCTCTCTAACTTTCCCTTCTGCTCCAACTCTCTGGATTCTGCCCTTCCTCTTCAGTTTTCAAGGGCTCATGTGGCTACACTGGGTCCACCTGGATAATCCAGGATACTCTTGCCATTGTAAATTCACCTGATTAGTAACCTTAATTCCATCTTTAAAGTCCCTTCAGGGAAGTGCCAGATTAGTTTTCAACTGAATCAACAGGGTATGTGAATCTTGATAGGACATCTTTAGAATACTGCCAACCACAGGCAGGAATAGAGGAAGAGCATGACATGAAGGATGGGCTCTCCTGACCAATTCCTGTGCGAGAACCAAGGCCTTTTACAAATGTGTGGGTGAGATGGCCTGCCGATGGAGAAGAAACTCTTTTAGGTCAGCTGGATACAGGAGCAGTGCCTTGGCCTGCTCGTGAGCCCCTTGGGGAGGTGATAGAATTCATTTAGGGGAATAGAGAGATGCTACTATAAGAAGAATAAAAAGTAAAGTCATTAAAAGTTGGAATAAGTGATTTTCAAAATTCTGCTGTGGGGGTAACTTCCTCACCTGAATGTATCATTGCCATCTATGTAGTCATTGACTAAAAATCCTTCCCTGTACTGAGTAGAACAAGGAAGATAAACAACTTGTAGATCTGCCCTAAATCCAGTAGTAAGTGGATTTGAATAATGGGAGCCTGTAGAGTTTTGAAGTGGTTAATTTGAACCACTGTCATGTGCCTACAGCCACAAAAAATTACCATCCTAATTAAGGACAGGTGTGTTGATCCCACACCCTCACTCCACAGTAACCTGATGTTGCCCGTGAGGAAGATGATGGATCATGGAAGCTGACCCAGGGCTACTCCAGTAAACAGCAGCCCTAATAGCTTCTGCAGTCCCCAGTATGGTCCAGACTGTTCAACTGCTACACATTACTCAACAAACTAAAGATGACCAGTTTTCCATAGCTGACTTGGCTAATGCCTTTTTTCAATATCGGTTGCTAGGGAGTGTCATCAACAGTGTGCATTCATGTGGAACTTTTTCCAATGTACATTTGACTCAAGGATATTTGAACTCCCTTAAGTACTGTCACAAGGATAGTGAGGCAGATCTAGTGTAATACAACTAGATTACCGTGTTCTAGTGCTCAATAGAGATGACATTATGATTATTTCTGAAACAGAGAATCAACCTGAAAGCAACTTTACTATGATCATATGACTGATGGAAGATGGTTTATGAACCCCGAAAAAAATCCAGAACCTTACATAGACTGTAAACTTCGGGAGGATTATATGGGCTGGAGTGCCCTGTGATACACTGCAGACCACTAGGGATACAATGTTCTTGTTCTCCAACCTCCATTATTAGACTAGACAAGAGGCCTAATGCCTAATAGGCCTACTTGCTTTTGGAGAAATCATATCCCCCACTTAAAGACACTATTGGGCCTAATTAATTTACATCACCTGGGAAAAGGTCATTTTTGGTTGGAAGCTTGAACAACACAAGCCTTCTTGAAACTGCAGAGTCTGTAGCTCAGACTATCCTGTGTGGACCGTAATGGACTGAATTGTGTTGGAGCTTTAAATTCATATGTTGGAGCGCTAATGCCCAATCTGATGGTATTTTGAGGTGGGTGTTTGTGAGGCAGTTAGGTTTAAATGAGATCACAGCAGGCACATGATGGGGTTAGTGTCCTTATAAGATCAGGAAGAGACCAGAACTCGTGCTCTCTCTCTCCACCACGGGAGGATTCAGAGAGAAGACAGCCACCTGCAAGCCAGGAGGAGGGCCATACCAAAGCTCAACCATGCTGCTCTCCAATGTTTGGTTTCCAGCCTCCAGAATTGTAAACCTTTGTTGCTTAAGCCACCCAGTTGGTGGTATTTTGTTACAGCAGCCTGAACTGACTGAAGTAGCTGGTTTCACAGGTTTTCATCTGGAGAGGAATTTACCTCAAGATGAATCATACCTCACATCTCACCACGTCTAATTTAGATGAGACTTTGGACTTATTTAGAGTTGATGCTGGAAAGAGTTCGGATTTGGGGGGCTGCTGGGATGGGTGAATGTATTTTGCATGCAAGAAGAACATGAATTTGGGGGATCCAGAGGCATAATGTTATAAACTGAATGTTTGTGCCCCCCTGTAAATTCATATGTTGAAGCCCTAACTCCTAATGTGATGGTATTTGGACATAGGGTCTTTGGGAGATAATTAGGTTTAGATGAGGTCATGGGGTGGGTGGGGCCCCCATGTTGGGATTAGTGTTCTTATAGGAAGAGGAAGAGACAGGAGAGCTCTCTTTCCCCCATATGAGGAAGCCACTTGCCTGCCAGGAAGAGAGCTTTCATCAGAAACTGACCATGCTGGCACCCTCATCTCAGACTTCGCAGCCTCGAGACCTGTGAAATAAATGTCTGTTGTTTAACCCACCCAGTCTATGATATTTTGTTAAAAGCAGCCTGTGCTGACTAATACAGACACCAATGCAGAAATGATATTCAAAGTGTCAACCACCTGCCTTCATGCAGACTCAAGTCTTCTTGGCAAAAGCGCATAATCATGGTCAACTAGAAAATTATCTTATACTGCTCAGATATACTGTGGTGTATTTCTTTTAAAGATAGTTACTAGCTAGTTATTGGGTGTTTACTATGACAGCCCCATTAACTGAAGAGCATAAAATTATATCGGCTGCTGAATTACCCCCATGTCATGAGTAGTATCAAAAAAGCATCCCAACAAGAAGGGAAATGTTGAATTCCATCATAAAATGGGAGCGATATTACAGCCGTGATACACAGTGGGACTCAACCTATTCATAACTTATTCATGAGCAGGTAGCCTGTTTTCCACTAGGACCTCCGAAAAGGCCATCTGAAGACTTGTCTGCTGCTCTTACTGATGGGGCTCATCATTCCAACAATTTCCCAAGGATATGAGGGACTTGGCCTGATTCACAGGTGGCAGTTCCAGAATGGAGAGCCATGGCTCCATGAGGAAAGTAGCTGTCCTGTGTACAGCAAATCACAAACCCTTCACAGAAGAAGGCAAAAGCAAGTCAGCAGCCCGGTGGGCTGAGCTACCTTCCCTATTCCTGGCAGTAAGAGAACTGGACGCAAGTAAAATCCCCACAATTACGTGCTTATTGAATCTTGAGTGGTTGCTTATGGACTTGCAGTTTGGTGTGGTAAGTGGACATAGATAACTGAATGATAAAGGGACCCCTGTGTCACGTACCATTCTTCAGAAATCACTATGGCAATCCTGAGTGCAATTCAAACTAGAGCTCTTGCTCACCAAAGAATTCCTTCTAGTTTCTGAAGGTGACTGAAATAAAGTTGATGCTCTAGTTCTATCACTCGAAGTGGCAAAGTGGGCCCAGGAAAGGAGTAGACATAGTGGAACTCAAGCCATGCAGTGATGGGCTGAATGGCAATATATACCACCGGGCTCTGCTAAGTTCAGATAGTTCATAAAATTATGCTGCTTTCCAATAGGAAAAGCAACATTTGCAGCTATTTCTGAGAAATATTCCTAGGGGAGAAGGTTCAGCACATAGCAGATTACACTGACTCTTTTCCTATTCTTCCAAGAGGACTCGAATGGAATATGCAGGTGTGATATTTATTCTTGATTTGCCTTTGTATACCCAGCAACTGAAACCACTGCTGCTAATGGTACCCAAGGACTGAACAAAAGAAATAAAAATACTGGGCCAGTTTGGTCCTCCTAGTTATTGGGTTAGCCAAAAAGTGCCTTGAGTTTTTAAGTAAAAATAAAAGACACGTTTTTCATTTTCACCAAGAAGTATTGAACAACATATTCACCCTTTTCCTCCACTACCTTCTGCCATTTTTCAGGCAACTTCATAATTCCATCTTCCCAAAACTTTTTATCTTTTTGAGCAAAGAACTGTTCAAGGTGCCTTTTACAGTTTTCCAGGGAATAGAAATTTTTTCCATTAAGAGAATTTTGTAAAGACCTAAGTAAGTGGAAATCCAAAGGTGCAATGTCTGGTGAATATGGCAGATAAATCAGAACTTCCCAGCCAAGATTTGACAGTTTTTACCTGGTCATTAAAGAAACATGCGGTCTTGCGTTATCCTGATGGAAGATTATGCATTTTCTGTTGACTAATTCTGGATGCTTTTTGTCAAGTGCTGCTTTCAGTTGGTCTAATTGGGAGTAGTACTTGTTGGAATTAATCGTTTGGTTTTCCGGAAGGAGCTCGTAATAGAGGACTCCCTTCCAATCCTACCAAATACAGAACATCACCTTCTTTGGATGAAGACTGGCCTTTGGAGTGGTTGGTGGTGTTTCATTTCGCTTGCCCCACGATCTCTTCCATTTCATAATATTGAACAGTATCCACCTTTCATTGCCCGCCACAATTTGTTTTAAAAACGGAACGTTTTCATTACGTTTCAGTAGAGAATCGCATGAGGAAATACGGACAAGAATGTTGTCTTCACTTAACTTATGTAGAACCCAAATATCAAAGCGATTCACGTAACCAAGCTGGTGCAGTGATTTCCAACACTTGATTGGACTATTTTGAGTATGTCGGCTCTCTCCCACGTGGGATAACACTGATTGTTCTCAGTTAATGTCTAGATTTGATCTCTATCAACTTCAACTGGTCTACCCAACCATGGAACGTAATCCAGGGAGAAATCTCCAGCGTAAAACTTCACAAACCACTTATGACATGTTCGATCAGTCACAGCACCTTCTCCATACACTGCACAAATCTTTTTTTGCATTTCAGTTGTGTTTTTACCTTTCTTGAAATAATAAAGCACAATAGGCGTGAAAATGTTGCTTTTTTCCTTCTATCTTCAGTATTAAAATGGCTACACAAAAATTCACCAATTTTGATGTCTTTTTTTAAATGCACACTGATATGACAGCTGTCACATACAATCTAACAAAATTGTTTCGAATGAAGTTAAAGACAACTAAGTGCTACTAGAGCCATCTTACGGAAAAAAACAAACGAACCTTTTGGCCAACCCAACACATTCCTCAGATCAAGATAAAGCTTTAACCTGCAAACGAAGAATATGTTGCAGCTGTGCTACCATGTTATCTCCTCAGCCTTAGGTGCAGCTGGTGTGGCCTGAGTCGGCAGAACAACCTGGTCTGTTGTCTCCTGCCTTGAGAAGCCTCATCCATTTCCATCATTGCATGCTGAAAACTGTATTTTCTGTGGGTGCTAATCATGCTCAAAAGGTTGGGAAGTACCAGATACATAACAAGGGTCAATAACTTACACTCAACATTATAAGGGTAAAAAAAAAATAGAAGAATTTCCTTTAATATCAGGAACCAGATTGAAAGTTTATTATTGTCACACCTATTGGACATTGCGCTGAAAGTCCTGGCTAAAGAAAGTCCTATTAAAATAAAGAAGAAAAAGGAGATAGCAAAAGGATGGGAAGAAAAGGAAACAGTTATTAATCCTAGATAACACTATGTATATTGAAAATTTTAAAAAGATTTCATGCAAATTATTAGCACTAGTCAAGGTTCAGCAAAATGTCTAGGTTAAGACCATTATGCAAAAATTAATTGTATTTTTTAAAAATAGCAATAAAGAGAAAACATACATTTTAAAAACATGTCACTTATAATAATAACAAAAAATGGTGCCTTTTTTGTTAAATAAGACTGAGGTATGATAGCCATATGGATAAAATTATAAACATTATTTAAATAATCTAAACAAGACACCAATAAATGGAAAGATAAAACACTTTGGTGGATAGAAAATGCAACATCACACAGGTATCTGTTATCCCCAGATTACCTATCATTCAATGACATTTCACTGAAAATCCTAAGTGTTTTATAAGGATCTTGACATGCTGATTTAAAAATTTGTATAGAAGAGCAAACCTTCAAGTATATCCAAGATGTTCATACAGGAAAAGAATAAGGTGAGAGAATTTATTCTGCTGGATATAAAGACTTAAAGCCATATGAGGATGATATGGTATCAGCACAGGGACAATTGATCAATGGAATAGAATAGACAGCCCAGAAACAGACTCTGCATAAATGCAAAGGGCATGTGACAGAGAGAACATTGAAGAAAACTATGATAGAACATATTATGCTGAGACGATTTCATATGCATAAAGACAAAACAATTCATTTGGATCCACATCTTATACCATTAACAAAAATTCATTCAAGCCTGAAAGAAGGCAAAGGGACAAGCAATGTATTAAAACCTTTAGAAGAATATATAAGAACATATTTGACTCAAAGGATTTCTTAAAATTGCTAGTCAAAAGGAAAGTGTTGATACAGTTGTTGAAAGACACTATAGAAAAAGTGAAAAGACAAGCAACAGAGTTGGAAATGTTACGTGCAACATAGATAACTAAAAACGGTTTAGTTAAAAAAATCAATAAGAAAAAATACAGAGCACATAATGAGCAAAACACACAACCAGGCATTTTACAAAAAGGAAACACAAATATCAAACAATTTGCAAAATGCTCTACTTCATAAAAAGGCATTAACTTCACTGGCATACCATTTGGCTTTCATTTTGTAGGTGGTTGTGGAACATTGGGAATTCTCACACCCTGTGAGTAAAATTTATTTATGAAGACAGTTGACCTAAGGTTCTCTTAGATGTTTTAATCCTGAATATAAAATGTAAGGTTTCATCTAAATAAACTCCTTGACTGCATCTCTCAGATTAGATTCCAAGCTATCATAATAGGTCAGATTCTCTTAGAAATGCAAAAATATCAATGTTCTATTTTAACTTTCACAAAAATGCCTATATTTACTAAATCTCCCTAAGGCTGAAAGGGGCTAACCCAATTATGGAAGTCAGTTAATAGTCTAGTTAATTAGGTTATTCACTTCTAGAGAATTTGCCCAGAGGAATAAACTTAGATTCTTGTCGATCTGAAGAAACACTTTAAACCTTTTTAGTTATTATAATTCCTTCATAATTTCAACAGAGGATTGACTCACGTAATTCTCTCTGCTCATAGAAGTCTGCAGCTCCACCCAGGATAAGTAGCTGATTAGAACACTTAGATCTGTAAATATCTTTTCCTCTGAATTCTAAGGACTTTTAAACTTTAATGCAATGTTCGACTCATTCATATTCTTAAAAGCATACAAATCTGACTGATTTTAAAAATGATAGATTGATCATAGTTGTCATATGTCTTCAATCTGACTGCATGTCTCACTTATAAGGCCATTTCCTTGAGTCAAAAAATGTCTTTTAGGTGATATATTTAATGCTTACTAGATTGTGTATCATTCAACAATATGATCAATGTGTCAACAATAACTAATAAGATCCAGTAGGAATATATTCTGATCTCTTGACCTTCTTCAAGAAGGTGTATTTAATTAATATTTATCTTTTTGTGTATCATGGACTCAGGACTTTAATTGATTTAATGTATTTCAGTTAACGGCAGTCATTATTCTGTTTTTGATGCTCATCTTGTCACAAGCACACCTCTATAATTTGGTTCCTGTTCTCTTTTGATCTGATTTCACTAACCCTTGAATGAAACCTTGGCTTCTGATAAAGAAGTTCTACATTCTTTTATACCTTCATTCCCCAGACGTGGAATCAATTATCTTTCCAAAAATCCTGCTTCCTTTTCATGGAAAATTAATTTTAGAAATTATAATCTGGGCTTTAATTTACGTATTAGGCTGGTCCCTTCTGAGATGCCATTACCCTTAGGCCATTTCACTGGACAGAGGGAGAAACCATTAATTTTATTAATATATATATGTAAATCTATATCTGTTATATAATATGCTACATAATAATGTTAATTCAGGTATATATCAATTGTCAAATTCATTTAGAGGAAAGCTCTTCAAACAGACAAGTGTTCCACTTTGAACGTCTGGACACCATTTCCACTTCAATTAAAATTCAGAAAATTATTTGAATTGGTGTAGTTCAAGCTCTTTTTGGAGGAAATATATATTTCCCGATGTTTTTCTTTCAAATAAAAATAATTTCTCAATCCTCTGACTTTAGTATTCTAAAATCACTCAGAGGAACTGTCTCCATTTTGATACATGTTCAGTTACTCAAGTGTTAAAATTCAGAGAGTGGAAGAGTTAATTTCAATAAAGTATAGTGCTTTGGGGAAGTGATCCTGACTCTCCTTTATGTGGGCCAGGCAGAGTTTTCTGGAGTTCAGGGCTTTTATGTGAGTACCCTGTGTATTTTAAGTGTTTCTGGTGTTTCTAAGATGGACCCCACAAAGGGCTCAGAAAACAGTAATCATACCTTGAGGTCTTATTCCTCTAAATGGGTGTTCGGCATTTCTTGAGGGCTTTTGTAGGAAGGTCTCCTGGTTATCTTTCTTTTGTAACTCTCACCTGCCCACAGATAATATGATTTCATCTATTCAGGGTTGAAGTTTTCCAGTTCTCTCTTATATGTTTCAGAATATTGTGGCTTTCAGAATCATGGATAGAAAACCATAATTTTGAGTCATCCCTGCCATGCCAGTTGCACATTTACAGACCTGGCTCTATAAAGGTTTAACGTCGATGGAACCCAATCAGGGCCTGATCTGACCTGATCTTTGAACTGGGAATGTCCCCTAGAGTGATCTAGGCTAGGGACAAGAGGGAGACGTCCATTTTATAAGGAGAACTATATAGAGATGTAAGAGCTGGGGAAAAGGTTATGCAGAGGCTAAACAAGCTCAGTTTGTGATCCTTATGTGAATTCACAAGTCTTTCTGCACTAAAGCAGCTCAGAAATGAAGCCAAAGGCTAACCAGGTCAGCCTCAGGCAGTGAAGGGGAGATACGAGATGGGCCTGAAAGTAAGACACCAGTCACTCATACCTCTGGCATACTTAATCTTTGTTGTGGAAAATAAGACCACATATTCAGACTTAAAAATAAGTATTGTTCACTGAGAAACACATGAAGAAATAAATGAAGGAAAGGAGAGGAATACACATCACATATTACTTTCTTAATGTATAAAAATTACAAAACTGGTTGTTTAAGTCCCTTTGAGAATTACCTCGTGGTTACCGGGAACAGACAGGGAAGAGAAGATACTGTGATAGTAACCAAGGGAGAGGACGGCTGAACTTCGAGTCATAAGTTTGGAAATTTCAAAAAGTTCTTTGAGAGAGGCACTGAAAATGTAGATTTCAATGGGATCATAAAAGTTTTTCTAGTAAAATACTAAGGAACTATCATTTTGTTGAGACTGTATCACTCACACTGCTGACTACTCAGGGATTGAGTTCCTGATACTTTGGCTTTGCCACGCAAATCCTGTTTCTGAAGCACTGCAAAATTATTTGTCAAAGGCATACCGCATGCCATGCACGCCGGGGCTCATGGCATGTGTTACTATGTAACACTCGTAGCAACTTCAAGTGTTATGGATTGGTAACTCTTCTTTATAGACAAGTAAACTAAGACTTTGGAAATAAACTACCAATAACTTTCCTAAAGTGAGAACTTACCTAAAAGGTCTTCCAACCAGCCATCTCTATAATTTCAATTATTAAAAAAGAAAATTTATACTTGATCGCCTGTGTTTACTTCTCTTTTGTGATATTTCCTTCATAAGAGCTAAGGTGGTTTCTATCCACCTGGAAGGACCCTTAGGTTCAAATTTTTTTAATAATAAGAATGGCGACATCTGCTGGAACCATGGGTTTCAACATCGAAGAGCAGCTGACTTCTGTTATTTGCCCAAGTTGTGCCTGCATTTCCCAGGAGAGGTTACAGATACACATACAAATAAATGGAGAACAACCAAGTCCATGCTTTATAATAAAGGTTTATTATGGACAAAGCCTGGCTTTTTAAGGCAAGAGTTTTAAAAAGCTGAAACCTTCTACAGTATCTTTGCAAAGAGACACACAATAATAAGCTTAAAAAGCCAGAGAAAAAGCATTTAGCAGTGGTTGCTATAGTTGCAAAAATAAACCTGTCCTCTGGGAAGAACTGAAAAGAATAGTTTGCTGCCCCTGAGGAAGTTGGTTTCAGGGCTCATTAAGAGGCCCAGGGTGACAAGAGATACCTAGCTTGGAAAACACAAACAGCTAGAGAAGTGTCCTCTGTAAGTGTGTTTATTACACAAGGCTGCAGCATCAGAAGTCGAGATTAGCGAAAACAGCAGGGGACCAATATATGTGTTATTTTAAATCCAACCTGCAATTTAGTGTCAGCCTGGTGCAGTATGTTTTGAATGCCGCAAAATGAAAATAGCAAGCGATTACTGTCATCACCTTGCTTAGGGAGAAATTTTATGTATCACGTATATTTAAACCACAAATAGGAATCCACAAATGCCAAGGATTTTTTATGTGTAGTGACTCAAATGTCACAATTTTCAGTCTATTTCAGATTTAAAGCAATGCTTCCTAAACTCTTCTCAAAATGAGTTTCTCCCATTTATTTCCATGCAGACTTTCATAAATGTTAACCTTTTCAGATATTTCTTCAGGCCAAAGATCACAACCATATTAAGTGCATTTTTTTTTGTGTGTGTGTGTGGTAAGCGGGCCTCTCACCGCTGTGGCCTCTCCCGTTGCGGAGCACAGGCTCCGGACGTGCAGTCTCAGCGGCCATGGCTCACGGGCCCAGCCGCTCCGCGGCACGTGGGATCTTCCCGGACCGGGGCATGAACCCGTGTCCCCTGCATCGGCAGGCGGACTCTCAACCACCACACCACCAGGGAAGCCCTAAGTGCATTTCTTGAAAGAAACACTTGATCATTTTATGTACCATTCTCTAGTCATGTTCTATCTTATTTCCCACAACCTGGCAGGACAAAGAGGGAGTGGAAGGTATGAGTAGTTACATTGTCTTCTTCCTCTACCTGCTGATATTGTCTAGAATTTAGAACAGAGCTTTTATGGATATTCTTTCTTTTGAATTTCTTTGGCATTTGGTTTTTTTACACTACACAATACTTTATGATGTCATGTGATCATCATTCTCATATCTCTTGAAACAACTCATTTTACTATTTCCTTCATGAGTGTTTATAAAGGACGTCTTAATTTAGACAATTATCTGAAGCCTTATATTGTTGATATTTTTTTTTATTATAACATATTTAAAAGGACATTTGCTTGGGTATATAATTTCTTTTTTAAAAAATATTTTCCATGTCTCTATTTGATTTTCTTTTTTTAATTTTATTTAATTCTGGCTGCATTTGGACTTCGTTGCTGCACGCGGGCTTTCTCTAGTTGCAGCGAGCGGGGCTCTTTGTTGCAGTGCGCAGGCTTCTCATTGTGGTGGCATCTCTTGTTGCAGAGCACGGACTCTAGGTGAACGGGCTTCAGTAGTTGTGGCTCTCGGGCTCTAGAGCGCAGGCTCAGTAGTTGTGGTGCACGGGCTTAGTTGCTCCGCAGCATGTGGGATCTTCCCAGACCAGGGCTGGAACCCGTGTCCCCTGCATTGGCAGACAGATTCTTAACCACTACGCCACCAGGGAAGTCCTGGGCATATCATTTTATATCCAAAATTCTTTTCATTAAATATTAAAAAAATCGTTCTACTTCTTGTTTTCTTGTGTCCGTTTTTTCTGTGTGTGTGATTCCTAATGTCTTTCTGATCCTTGTTCCTTTGCAGGTAATCTGCTCTAACACACTGTAAGCTTTATAAATTTATCTATGTCTTTGATGTACTTAAATTCTACTGTAGCATTTCCTAGTGTAGTGTTTTTGATGTTTGTTTTTTATATAACCTGTTTGGCATGAAGGCAGATCTGGTAAGGAAACTCAAGTGCACACACACACCCATGACTTTCCTGGACACTTATTACCGGGGGCTCTCACCAAGCTGCAGGTTTCCATATGTCCAGGACTCTCTAACAAGAAGTCCTTTTTTTGATAAGTCACATGTGAGATACAGTATAAACTCACCCATTAGGACGCCTAATGTTGCAACATCTGTGTTGCTCACAGTAGTTCTAACTGAACATTTTTATTTGCAAAGTATGTCTTTTGCATTTTCTTCTAGAGATTTTATTCCATCCTTTGAACCTTACATTAGAGCGACATCATGTGGCGGGATGAGATTATGCAGGCAGCCTTATTGGTAACATCACCTGTTTAATCTAGTGACTGGATACACTTTTTCTAACAGCTCTTTTTTGCCAAATACCATACCTTTTTGTACATAAACAATATTTTATCACTGCATAATAGAGTTAAACTGGGCAAGAATTTTCAGAATTTTTTAGAAAATTTTTTTTTTGAAATAAGTATTTGGAGTAACAAAAGGCTGTCCTACGACAAACACCAATCAAAAGTGCAGGGCTTCCCTGGTGGCTCAGTGGTTGAGAGTCCGCCTGCCGATGCATGGGACGTGGGTTCGTGCCGCGGTCCGGGATAATCCCACGTGCCGCGGAGCGGCTGGGCCCGAGAGCCATGGCCACTGAGCCTGCACGTCCAGAGCCTGTGCTCCACAACGGGAGAGGCCACGGCAGTGAGAGGCCCGCGTACTGCAAAAAAAAAAAAAAAAAAGTGCTGGGGGGGATGTCATTTTTGAGAAAGTCTCAAATTTAAAATTATTTAAAATTTGAATCCTAGTCCCATCTTATTCTGTGGGTTCCCACCTTTTTAAAGAAGTATGAATTTTTTTTGTTCATCAAAACAATGATGATAATCTTAAATATTCAGCCCCGGAATGACATCTGTAAAACACGAAGATCTCTCCCCAACTTGAGAGTAAATTCATGTTAACTGAGTGTGAGTCAACGTAAGACCTGTCTGACTTAAGTAGTGTTTTTCTAGTACTCTGATCAAAACCATTATTCACGTTGTTGCTCCAGGCACATCATTTGGCATTGTGTCCTAATGCTGTCAGTTAAGCGCATCACACTTGGAACTTCTTCTTTATACCATAGTGCTAGTTATTATATTTGCACTATGTTTTCTTCATACATTTTTATCTTGATGATTTATATCATATCTATGTCTTAAACCAGATATTGTCATTTCAGCATATATCAATATTAAGCCTATTAACGAAATATCTTCCCTTTTTTCATACTAAATCTTTGAAATCCCATGTGTAAACAGCATGTCTCATTTCAGGTGCTTGATAGCCATGTGTGTCTGGTGGCTACCGTATTCAACAGCACAGCTCTAAGCATGAACTGCACAAGATTGGCCCTATCTTGAGAAAAGGGAGTCAACCTTTGTAACCTCCTCTATTTCAGTCGGTTATTGGCTATAAGTTACCCTCAGAGAGTTGGGTGGAGTGGCCCGGAAGGGGCAGTGGCTTCTGTTTGGCTGAGGGCATTTCTCTGGGGAAAGTGTCTTCTGTGAGTTTTGCCCGGTGGCGGGTGGGTGTACCTGCCATGAAGGGGACCTGAGTATTCAACTAAGTATTCACTGCACTGTTCATGTACACTTGTTCTCACATTACATTCTTTCAACGCAGGCTCTGATTCTCTAGGATTCCAGTTGGCTACATTTTCTGGGAAAACTGTAAGAGGAGAGCTGATGGGACCAAGGGTAGCCCCTGCTGCAGAGCTGGTTCCAACGCTGTGACTTATACCCAAGGGGTCAAACCAGCTCCAGCAAACATTCATGAGCTGAACCAAAGAGATGCACCTTTCCTGAGTAGACAGGATTGAGCCAGGGATTGAATTCTTCCTCACAAGAGAACCTGATGCCTCTGTCAGTAAACAGAACCACTTCCAGTGCAATCCTGGGGTAGCAGAGAAACGGGATCCAAAAGGAAGCAGGAATGAAGAGGTTTTGAATATGGTGAATGGGGTAGGAATGATTGTGCTACAGGTAAGACTCAGGGAAAGGATCGCCAATGTGGCAGATGTCTCAACTTTGCAACAGGCAGGTATGTTCCGTATGTGGCCTCCCTGAAGACAGAGAAAGGACCACTATCCAAAATTTGGTCCAGATGTCAAGAGTGTTGACGCCATAAACATGCAAAGAAAGTATAAATGTTTATTACTCACATAACAGGCTTTCTGGTGAGAGGTGCAGAATGGCTTGAGGGGGCAGGGAAAGGAGGCTGGGGCTTTTGTTGTGATTAGTGGGTGGGACCAGTGTGAGGATTACAGCAGGTGATAAGGCGGGGTGGGGCGCTGGGCATCCGTATCTGCTCTCCCAGATGTGGGGCAGGAGGAAAAGAGGGAGAGATGAGGCTTAATACCTGCCAGCAATCAAGCCAAAATATGGAGTCAGGCTGTGTATTAGTTTTCCAGGTGTGCTTAACAATTGACCACAAAGTGAAGGCTTAAAATGATACCACAGTATTGCCTCGGCTGGAAATCCAATATCAAGATGTCTGCGAGGTTGGTTCCCTCTGGATGCTCTGGGGGAAGAATTTGTTTCATGCCTCTTGCCTAGTTTCTGGTGATGGCAGGCACTCCTCGGCATCATTGGCTTATAGGTGCATCACTCAGACCTCTGCCTTTCTCTTCCCGTGGCGTTCTCCCTGTCTGTCTCTTCTCCTCTTCTTGTAAGGACGCCAGTCATGTTGGATTAAAGGCCCACCCTCCTCCAGGATAACTTCATCTTAACTAGCACCTTAAGGCCTTCCGCAAAGACTCTGTTTCTGAAGTTCACATTCACGGATACCAGGGGTTAAGACTTCAGTGTACCTTTCTGGAGACACAATTCAAGTCACAAAAGACCATTAAATTCCATATGTCACTCTGATAGAAGTGATTTATGCCTGGATACAAGATAAACACCATGGCAGAATTCACTTCTTGATGGCTAATTTATCCGTTCTGGAGGTTTAATTTAATTGCTCGTGGACCATACCACAGATTGGTGGGTGTGGGTGTTCTGATAGAGATGGAAGCAGTCATGTTTTTCATCTACCCTCCTTCCCTCAATGCCAGTGAGTTTCTCCTATGTTCTTTGTTCTTCTACTATGTCCTACTAAGTATTGGGTAGCATGAATCAAATTTGCTTACCTAACTGCTTTTCGAGGCTGCAGATTGCTTTGCTTTCTAGATTTGCTGGGTATAGGGACAGTGTAGTGATAATCTTTAAAAGAGAGACCATGGGATAGGGAAATGTACGGTTGGTCTGTAAATGGATCTATCTTTATTTCTGGGGATGCCTAGATGTCTGGCTTTGACTCTAGGCCAAGATAAGGGTAATAGAATTTACAATGTGCCATTTAACTCTGACCCGGAGGGCCGCTTTGTTTACTGATGATTTTCAACTGGCATAATGGGTTAGACCGTCTGACCTGACTATGTGATCAGAGGTACATTAAAAATCTCTCTTGGAACTTCTGCCTTGAGCTCTCTGGAAGCCTAGATTCACTGCACACATCTTGGTGGCTCAATCCAGAGAGCACTTCAGTTTGCTAGTAAGAACCCTGGGGAGTCAGCACCTGGATGTCTCTCAAAGCCTCAGCGCTGCCTGCCCTCCATTCTCTGTCTCTTAATGGATCATATACTTTATACTTTGACTTTATATAAGAGCCAAGTAAGAGTAAGTTCTGTGGACTCGTGTCCTTCCAGATATCTGAACTTCTCAAATCTTTGTTGAGGCTGATGGAAAACTTGGGATTGAATTAACACAACTTTTGAAGCCTGAAGGAACTTTAGTCATTTCAGGAAGTGATTCCCTAGCCTGCTGCTATGGAAAGAACCTCCAATTTATCCAGTTATTAAGAATCTTTCTTAGCTGAGACTGAGCAGAGAAAGAAATTGAGGAGGAATTAATTTCTTTGAACTTTAACTTAAAAGCGCAAGAAATTTTTTATTGGGTTTTAATTCCTTCAGATTTTGAAGTCTTTGAAATTGAAAACTTTTAGTATTTACATTTAATTTCTTCCTGGGAATTTCATTAATGAGAAACTATATTCAACATATGGAACATTTCTATACTGTTTGCATTTTATTATTGGAATATCTTTTTGCAATTTATGATTGGATTACCTTATTGGTGTCATTTAATCTCATTCAAGGTCTTCTGATATGCTTTGTTTAATTACTTAACTGGACACAAGTTAGATAGGAAATAGAACAGAGACGTACTTTTCAGTCTTGGTGGCAAACTTGTCTTGGAGATAATATATTCTTCTGAATAATTTCAGATCTTATGAGACAAAATCAACACTAACAGCTATTGGACTCTGGAGGTTTTACAACATGTCTGGAAATCTCTTGCTATTCCTCTCATGAGAGTTGAGGGTTGATGATGTTCTCTCCTCTGGAATCTGGACCTTTTAGTGACTAGCTTGTAAACAATCAAGTGCAGCAGAAGTGAAGTGCCTAAACTCTGGGACCGGGTCAGGGAAAGCCATGCAGTTTCCATCTAGTTCTCCTGCGACACTTGTCTGGAAGCCTTGAGTTACTATGTAAGAAGTCTACCGCGTTGAGGTGTCCAGGCTGAGAAGAAGCTCAGACACATGGAGTGGCCGTGAGGAGCGCTCCTGCCAACAGCTCCAGCTGAGGTTCATCCAACAGCTTCAACCCACACATGCATGTGAAGATGCCTCCAGGTGATTCCCACCTATCCAGTTACCCCCAGCTCTTGAGTCACCCTGGTTAAGGCCCCAGAGCAGGTGAAGCAGAGACAAGACATCCACACTGTGTCATTATGTGAGCATTAAAATATTGTTACTGTATACCACTATGTTTTCAGCAAATGTAACCAGGGGAGGGGCTCAGAAGTCTACCCAAGGGAGCAGTAGTTTGGTATTGTGGATTCAGTCCCATTAAGGCTGATTGACATTTGGTTTCCTTCCCCTAGAAGAATAGACACGACCTGATGGAACGTGGGGTTGGCTCAGTGAGCTAAGAGGAAGAAGAACTGAGCCATGTTGGGACTGACCTGTCCTTCCCTACTTTTGGAGTCAGGGGAAGAGCCTTTCCTTCAACACTCCTGGTCCTTCTACCTTCTCAGTCATTCCCTCAGGAGGGAGGGAGTGAGGTACCTGGTGGAAATTTGAGAAGAAGGAATGTGCTAGGCTTGGTTAAGCTCAGATCTGCTATCCTCTTTGGAAGCCAGCCTGACCAGAGGCAACCCACATTCTCTGCTGCTTTGACCATGTCCTGTGTTCAGGGGCCCAGCTCTTGTGAGGAAAGCATGTGACCTTCCAGCTTCTTCTGTGACTAGGACTAAGCCTGCAGGTCAGATAGCTTATTTCACCCCCTGCTACATGCTACCTCCTGCAACTTACTCTCATGAAGAATAAAGATGATGTTTCCAAAGGCCTTATTTGTAGCCTAATTTTTATTATGTTCAGAACTCAGATGGGGATGAAGGGTGCTATTTATTGGGCTTTCTTAAGATGCCGAGACAATTTCTCTGTATTTATCTCTTACACTCAGTCATATTATTTGCACTGTCATGTGAATTACCTGACACAGGACAGAGTAGACCTTTAATGTTTGTACTAACTTATAGCAAATTAAAAAAATATATACAGTGTACAACGTCTTGTCTTAATCCTTAGAAATGGACTCCAGATGTATGCTTGAACACCAGTCTCTCAATATATTACTACCAGATTAAGAGTTTCTTTCAAAA
This sequence comes from Orcinus orca, assembly GCF_937001465.1. Taxonomy (NCBI): domain Eukaryota; kingdom Metazoa; phylum Chordata; class Mammalia; order Artiodactyla; family Delphinidae; genus Orcinus; species Orcinus orca. Next base: position 8,498,258 of record NC_064573.1, on the reverse strand, counting down.
GAAACAAACTTTGCGTAATTTCTGGGCCCTTAGACTTACCCTTACTTTCACTATTTCTGAATACAATTCATCACCTGAAGAGGTGATAAAACATTTGGAGATTACTAAAAAGACACTTTAAGTGTTTTTGGCTGGGAATCCTGTTCTATCAAAAAGAAATTTCAAAGGGCTGTTGGAAGATTTATTAACTTTTTCTCAGAAAGGAATCTTAAACAGTTTCTTACTCAATGTGATATGCTTCTTTTCTAATCCAAACCATACTGAGATTGCGCAAAAGAATAACAAGGTCCCTGATCACAGCATTTCTGAGGAGCAGTGATGGTCTGGCTTCAGTACTAGCAGTAGCCCAACGTCTTCTTTGGTCTTAAGATAAATGCAGTCATGAAACTTTTACATCTATAGGCAAAAATTTACTTCTGAAATTCTCCTTCAGAGTGTTTGGTTTTATGCTCTAGCCCTTAAATTACCTGCTAGTTTTTTTTTCTCTTTAGCCCCACAGAATCTATACCATTACAAGGTTTTCATCTTTTATTTAAGAAAGCAATTACTATTATATTTGGTTCTGCCTTAAAGGTAAACCTTAAATAATTTATATAATTTTAACAGCTTTCCTAAGGAATAATTGATATACAAAGAACTGAACATACTTATGTGTACAATTTGATTAATTTGGACATATGAAGACACCCATACCATTACCACCATCAACGTAACAGGCATTTCCCACAACTTTCTGAGTTTCTTATGTCTCCACCTCCCTTTTGTTTTTTGGTGGTAAGAACACTTAACATGAGTTCTACTCTCTTAACAAATTTTGAAGTGTACAATACTGTATTGTCAATGATAGGTACTATGTTGTCCAGCCGATCTCTAGAACTTACTCACTGAGCATAACTGAAGATTTATATCCATTGAACAACAACTCCCATTTCTCCTACACCCAGTTCCATCACCTAGAACCACTATTCAATTCTTGCTTCTGTGAGTTTGACTATTTTAGATACCTCATATAGGTAGAAATATGGAGTATCTGTCATTTATAACTGGCTTATTTTACTTAGCTTAATGTCCTTCAGGTTCATCCATGTCATTTTGAACATTTTACTTAAATTTTGTGTACTACATTCTAAAAAATTCTTCTTGAATTGTATTATCTTTCATAAGGAAAGCTAGATTTCCCCCCAATCACAGTCAGTTCTGCATTGTGACATTATTGTTACCTGTCAAGAGCCAGCAGGTAATTTGACAAGAGTTTAAAGGGAACATTTGCAAAGGTTTTGGTAAGGCATAATGAACCTAACAAGAGCTAACACATGATCCTGGAACTAGACACAGTGGAGTGGCTTTACCATTCGTACTTCAGATATGGGGGGCAGGCTGGGGGGGGGAAGAAGGGGTACACAGAACCCAAAATAATAGCTGAATGGAGAGGAGTTCGTGAAAGGAGCTGTGGTCTTTGGTGGAAGGTCACATAGCTGACACGTGCTGACTCCACCAGGAGAAAACTGGGGAAGTCAACACCCTCCTGCTTCACATCCTTGACTCATGCTTCTCGCTGACCAAACCCAGCAGGAGGCCAGAGAGCAGTGAGCTTGATGTCAGCCTCCTGGGCACAGAGCAGGTAGAGCAGAGAGTGCTTGTGGGAGCGGAGAAGGGAGAGGGAAAATACCCAGTACAGTTACCAAATGCCCTGATAGATAAATTCATTTTTCAACACTCCAGATTTTTACTTTATTCAGCCTTTTCTTCAGCAAACATATATCGAGCGCCTAATACTCCATAAGATCGGGGGTGGGGCTGTAAGTCAGGAGAACAACTATATCATATGCTTTCAGGGATTCTGTAGTTTAGTGAGAGAGCTAGAAAAATTAAAATAGAAAGTTATAATACAAGGAAATAAACATTTCTGAAGAAGTGGGTATGAGGTGCCCAAGAGTACTTTCTAGGAGTAGAGGGAGTGTCAAGAAAGGCCTTCTGAAGGATGTACCTGTGATGGGTCTGGGAGGTAAAAGGGGGAATTATCCATGTGAAGAATGTGGAGAATGATATTCCAGGTGATTGAGAAACATATACAGATGCTCAGAAACCTTAAGTAGCATGGAGCTTCCCAGGAACACTGCAGCAGAGACAATTTTCTTCTACTTACTCACTAATGGAATTCCTTTTTGTTTTGAGTTGGCGGGGGGGGACTAAAACTGGGGTCTTTGATGTAAGTCAAGAGAATTAAAAAGAGCTTGCCTCCGAAAAATTGAGATAAGTCATGTATTCAGCAGTAAAAAGAAAAAACAGATTTAACCATGCAGGAACTCTAGGTGTTGGAACTGTCAAATACAGAACGTGAGAAAAATGAGTGTAAAATATTTAAAGTAATAAAGGATACAGTTAAAATGTAGTTATACAGTAAGGAATTTGAACACATAAGTTTGAAAAAGAACACAAATGGAACTTTTAGAAATGAAAATTAAATCACTATTGAGATAAAAACTCAACGAACAGGTTGAAAAAAGAATTAGTGAACTCAGAGCTCAGAACCATGTATACATAATCCAAAGTGCAGCAAAGAGAATAAAAAGAGACACCTGAAGAGAGGGGAGGTGATATGGAGCATAGAATATGAGTAACTGGAGTTCTAGAAGAGGAGAAGCGAGAAGAAAGAATTATTGAAAGAAACGATAATAACAATATTTACAGAAGAATTAACAAACATTAATCTACCATCCAAGGATCACAATATAATTTTTTATTGTGAGAAAATACACATATCATTAAATTCACCATTTTAACCATTTTAAAGAATATAATTCAGTAGCATTGAGTACACTCACGATGTTGTATTAAAGTATTAAAAGTTCATGGTAATGTTCTTAAAAGCTCATTCTTATCATTAGATATGATTTACAAAGAATAGTGTAATAATAATAGTTGTTTACAGTCATTTAAAATTTTTAACAAAAACAAGCAAAATTAATGTTAAATATATTAAAGTTGATTCTTCCACAGAACACATTTTAGTAAGAGAAATTAAAATCATTTATGATAAAATATGTACAAGCAATTTAAAAATGTTTTTAATCTCTAGTATATTGAATGAAGAATTAAATTTGAGGTTTCAAGTTATCATTATTGTACTTGTCTATACTTAAAGAATACACCAAAATAAAAATGGTGGTACTTAAATAAGCACTTATTTTTGAAGACTGACCTTTTTTCTGAATCTTTTTGTGGTTTACAGTCATCAAAATGCAATTTAAACTCTCAGGCTAATTTATTACAACTGGCAATCACATTGATAGCATTACAAATCTAAATATATCTTAATGGGAGTCTACAAGGATTTATAATCCAAGTAGAAAGACTTTAAGGAGTGAAGTTATTGATCTTGCATTACATGATAGGGCAATGGATCCAATTTCCTGCTTCTAAAGACTATTCTTAAACCAGCAATGATGGGTTTTATTATCACAGGGACAGTAGTTGCTCCGCGGTGACAGCTTTTTCCAGGGTTTAATCACATATTCACTTAGACAATTCTCTTTTGATCTCATCAAATTCATGCTCTCCTTTTCAGATAGGAAAAACAGCTAGTGAATATTACCCCAGATAACCTTTCTGTGCCTAAACATATAGAGTCACATTATTCTTTGTCTCTTACCCAGAGTCAAGAAGCTGAGTGCCTCCTTGGCCTTATATCCTCTTATTTTGTGTTACTGATGACTTTCCTTTGGAAGATTGCACATTTTTATAAATTATTTAGCATGTGATTACTAAATGGGAAGTGAAAGAACTTAGGTAACAAAAATCAAAAGCATGAAAGTTCAGAGGGGTCACTCGGTGTTTTTGTTAAATGCAAGGTAAATATATACAAACAATCTATTTTTCCTGCCTCAAAATTTCATGTAGTCTCTACTTCTAGATTCAATAAATAGAATTAGATATATTAACATTTTTGATTAATTTAATTAATGTTTATTGTATTAATATCTAATGAACATATGAGATAGAGTCTTATCCCCCTCAAGTAGTTTTCAAGCTAAAGAGAAAACATGCATAAAGAATTCAGTATGACACCATAGCATGCAGTAGAAGATATTGCAGAGGCATAATTTTAACTGAGATAAAGAGAAATAAGGTAACATGTAAAGATGGACTTTATAGATAAGTAGGGTTTTTATAAGCACAGAAGAGGATGAAAACCATCACAAGGTAAGGAGAGAATAACCAAAGACAAAGGGTGTACAAGGTTTGATGTGTATTAATCCTGAAGTGGAGGATAACATATGTGAGACAAACTCTAAGTTAGAAATGAAGATGAGTCAAGGGTATGTTCACTGAGAAAAGAATGTATTTGGGAAATTAGGTAATTAAGTGTCCACAGAGTGTAAGAAATAGGAAGAGTACGGTGGGAGCTCTTACTTTAATCAACTTTATGTTAAATACCAAGGAACTTAGACTTGATTTGATAAGTAATAGGGAATCATTGCAGGTTTTTAAGTAAGAGAACAACCTGGTAAGTCTTACAACTAGTTAACTAGTATGGAGTGGTATGTAAATGAATTTGTCAGGAGTAATACCAGAGTGAATTGAATACTCGTATGGGGAACAAAATGAAACCACTGTGCCACCAGGGAAGCCCTTCTTTTGCTTTTAAATCGCTACTAGTTGATACAACACAAGGAAAACAACATCCGTATTTCTCCATTCCAAACAGTATCGTTCAGCCGGCTTAACCAGCACCCCAGCATCTCCATAGCATACAACAGTGAGTGTTTATTGCTTGAACAGCTGTGGGTCAGCTGTGGGTCAGCTGATCTGGGAGAGGCACCGCTGTGGTTTCTCCTTCAAGGTGTGCGTCTGGCTGGGCTTGGAACCTGCTGGGGGGTGGGCTCAGGTGTGAGCCGTGAATAATCAGCATCCTGAGGCCGGGGCTGCAGTCGCAGCAGCCACAGACGCACAAGGAGTAACTCGTGCTTCCGAGGCTTACAAGTGGCAGAGTGCTTCTTCTTCCATTTTCCACTGGCCAAAGCAAGTCACAAGGCGAAGACCACTATCGGTGAGTTGGGGACATGTCCTCTGCCTCTAAGAGGCCGAGGCAGGACTGTGGATGCAGATTACCATTGTGGGGAGGATTGGGGCTGATACTCAGCCTATCACAGAAAAGAACACCAGGGCCGCCTCTGCCCCACAAAACCTGAAAGAATTTTGACAGTTCCTTTTACCTCAATTCTTTCCTAACTAGCCCAAAGTGGTTCTTTTCTGTGTACATTTTTCTTAAAGGGATGGTTGATAAATTCTTTCACAGAGAAGTCTATGTAATTTTGTAAGGTGTTTCTCAAATTCGAAGTTGCAACGACATTTGTAAAGACAAATATATTTATTCATAAGAGCCAGGCTTTGTAGAAGTCAGAAAGGATTTTCTGTGATTTTCAAAAGCTAAGTTTTAAAAACTGAGAGCTAAGTCCAGAGTACCGAGCATAGGCTTTTACACACAATACGAGTTGCTCTACCTTGCAAGAAAGAACAGTTGTCAGTAGGTTAGAAGAGACGGTTCCGAGGGTACCTAGACCGGTCTCAATGCTTGTAGGTTAAGAAGGCCTCTGAGCGAGACGGTGTCTGATTTGGGGGACTCATAGATGAGGGGTTTTGTGCCTGGCCTTCCAGACTGCAAGGAGAAAAATATAAAATCTGTTTAAATTATCAGCAGCTGAGGGACGGTGTTGAGGCAAATGGACCTGGAGATGGCCTTGTAGAATGTGGCATAGCCCGGGGTGGTGTGGCTGAAGTAGCCAGGGAGTTCCTGAGCCCCATAAAGGGGAGAAGAAATCCTTAGAAGAAACCTTGCCTCCAAATGAGAAAATGTAGAATTTATGACAAGTCAAGACGAGCAGCCTTAAGGGAGGAGTGACGCCCATGGCACCACTTCTAAATACCTAAAATCATCAGGGATGTAGTATGTCAGGGCACCAGAGAGCAATGACTAAAGGTGCTCTCCTCCATTCAGGAGAAAGGCAAATCACACCTCCTTTACTGGAATGCCTCTCCTTACCTCTTGCTCCCTGGATTTCCGTAACTCCTAGAAAAAAGCATAGGAGAAGGACATTTGGAGAAACCTTGAATACATTGTTTTTAATGCTTGTGTTACACGGGGCCAGCTTGTAAAACAGGGGGCGATGGGACCACTGGCTCTGCAGAATGAGGAGGAGTGGTGTCAGGGGAGCGTGAGCCTTGGAGTCATGCAGACGTGTGGCCGTGAATACATTTGGATATCTAGCAGCAGAATCTAAAGTTTCAACCTGGAAGTTACTGAGTTACCTTGAATTGGGAAAAATAAGAGCTTTCTGCCATCAGTGGAATTAGAGGTCAAAATTGAGGTCACCTGGAAACTGAGTTGATTCATATGAGGGAAAGTTAGATTTCTGCACATATGAGTTGTTACTATGAAATATAAACACACACATATCATTTGGAAATAAGAATTCCCAAGATGCTTAGTTCTTAACCGTCTGGTCAGAGTCTCTTAAGGTAAATAAGTCCCTCCTGTTCTGTAATACTTTAGGATTATTGTTTCACCATGCAGTTGTTTTGATTTTTATTGTTTCAGTTATACGCATTTCCAAGGTTAGAGATTACTGTAACAAAGTACATAGTCCAGTGTAACGAGGAGCAGAATCAAATTCTTCTCCCATGATATCAGCCAAAGATCCAAGAGTTCGCAACCCCAAATCTGAACACGCTGGCTCAGCTATCAAAGTAACAGCCATGTACACAATCTAGTACCATTCAACAGAATGAAGATTTGTTCACTCAAATGGATTTATTTTACTAAAATCTTTTTTTTGTTGTTGCCAGCACAAGGTGAAATGGAACGTTGGAAATAAGCCTGAAAAGCTGGTCAGCATAAGTAGCCGAACCAGATAATTAGCACAAAGCCACACTCAGCACCATATTCTTAGAACCTGTAGAGTACAAATTATCTGCAGCTGTGAATAACTTCTAATAGTTAAGCATTGGGTAAACATTTTGCTTTTGACCCGAACTGTATAGCTTGGCTCTCTCCACAAGCATTATGGCCAACTTTCCATTTTGTTTTGTACTTTCTGGACTTGGGCAAAATCTGGACTGCTAAGAAACTGGATAATTTTGTTCTTAATTTTGTAAAATAAAGCTGAACTATTTAACAAGTCATTTATTATTCATTGAGATATACTGTCTCTTGATAAATGATTGAAATAATCCAAACATTAATTTTATGTTTATTTAGAAATTGAGATTTGGAAATAATTTGTCTAGTCCAAGGAAAGAAGGAATGTTAACACTGGAGCCAGATTTGTCTTGATCACTCTAAACAGACCAATTAAAAGAATAGGCTTAATATTTTCTTTGGGAGAGCTAGCTAGTACGTATTGCCAGAGCACTCAATAGTTTAACAGAAAAAAATTCTGGAAGAAAGAATATAAAAGAGATGAAAAATATATTTAAAAGAGAGAGAGAGAGAAAAAAAAAAAGAAACACTGGCATGAGTCTGGAAAAGGGAGTTAAAACTCTCTGGTAAGCAGAAAAAGGGCAAATGAATGTTACAGAATTTTGATTCCTGGGACGTAGACCGTGAAAGGTGGACCTTAAAAGAGAATTACCAAGTGAAGAAAAGGAATGAATCAATATCAACATGCGCTCAAAGATGTATCATTAGCTATAAGAGCTTCTTCCAGAGTAATATAGTATGTTTTCATTCTTGGAAATAATCTCTTCATAACTAGAAAAAACATGCCAAGACAATGGAATTGGATTGAGTATGTCCCTTAAATGTTAAACCTGGTCATTGTTTTCAGTGTAAGAGGATATCTACAGGATGTAAATAATTTGTAGGAAAGCGCTAAGAACAAGGCAGCGTGGAGGGGAGCCAGAGAGGAAGGGAAGGTTAATTGGATAGGTCCTGCAGCATCCAGGAAATTAGTTTACTTCATATGCGGTAAAAGCAGATCCAAATCTACCCAAAATAAATATCTTTAAAGTTAATCTTCTAGATCTTAATTTTTTTCCATAAAGTTTTAATTTAAATGGACCTACTGGAATTTGTAAAAACTTAAATGACTAAAACCCTTTGTTGCATAGCATCCTAATAATAAATTAATACTAAATTGTGATTGTTTTTAAGCAGCTTTCCTTAGAATAATTTTATTGCTTAAAATTGAATACAATTTCTCTAATAAAAATGTACTTTTCAAGTATATAAAAATATAAAGCATATTCTTTATTGGCTATCATTAAGGGTGAAGATTTTGAGAGGTGTAAAAACACTCTTTCATTTTAAAGATAGTTGTCTGAAATATAAGCAGGTTTGATGTGACTGGTATTAAAATATTTGAGTGAAAAAACACTAAGATGTCATAACTGATTTTCACATTAGCCTATACTTAGTTTTGACTAAATATTCTCTTCTTCAAACATCCATTCCTTTCTTTGAACAATAAAAACAATAATAATACCACAGTCAATGTAGCCAAATATTAAATTAATTCAGTACGAATTTTGCCCATGATTGAAATTTTGTTTGCGCTTAAGAGAGAAAACATGTTTGCAAAAATGTACACCTTTTCTTTAAATGGTACTTATTATTTGTTAAGGGGTAAAGTGACCATAATACTATTAGTTTTAAAATCTGATAAAAAAGGAAACACTAGAACACAACAAAATTTAAAATCAGGCAGGTGGTTCACTAGCATTCTTCAATAGGGAACACTGAAGTTGTTATTTTTATTGATGCTTAAATTGTTCTGGCTCCCTTGGATGGGAAAATGTATTTGAAGACCAGTTTTTGCTGTTGGGGTAATCTTTGCTACCAGGGCTGCCATTATTCCTAGGCCTTTTTATTTAACAAAGCTAGGATAAAGCTATATAGTTTTATATGTATTTTTGTATGTGTAGATAATAGTTATATGTATTTATATAAAATACAGAATGGGGCTTCCCTGGTGGAGCAGTGGTTGAGAGTCCGCCTGCCAATGCAGGGGACACGGGTTCGTGCCCCGGTCCGGGAAGATTCCACGTGCCACGGAGCGGCTGGGCCTGTGAGCCATGGCCGCTGAGCCTGCATGTCTGGAGCCTGTGCTCCGCAACGGGAGAGGCCACAACAGTGAGAGGCCCGCGTACCGAAAAAAAAAAAAATACAGAATGAATTCTCACAGATACATCCATTAACAATCAGGACTTGGATTTATACTAACCCCTTTCATCTTCCATCTGTATCTCTCTTCTCCCATGTTACAAATCCTGGCATGATAACAAGCATATCACAGATAACAATTTTTCATTGACTTCCTGGACAGTATACACATAACAGTCTCCGAATAACAATACCAACACTACCACCAAGAATTTGACCACTGAAAACAGTTTAAAATGTTTGCAGTTTTTTTGGGGTCAAATTATCATGATTTAAATAACTTGGAATCATTAATCACTGTGTGGCTCTGACACTAACTGGATATGCATATTAATTCATTTATTTCATTTTAGTTTGGAGTTTTAGAGATTGATTACTTTTTCATTTATTTTTACGTGGTCCCAAAGTTGAATCTACTAACTAAGGAATATGCAAACAAGTTTAACGTCTGTTCTCATTACCCAAGAACTCCAATAATTGTCATTTTAAAAATATATAGTTTACCATTTATTTTTAAATAATCATATATAATATGTATTATATATTAAAATTATATGTATATATTCATATCTTGTCTTTCCTAGGTAATTTATAGCATACAATATTTTCTTTTCTAGTTTTTGTTTTGTTTTTTAAGCACTATATTCTAGATATCACTTTATAGTCATGTGTGGAAATATCCCTCATTCCTTTTTATAACTGGATAATTTGTTGTGTTAATATGCTACTACTTATTCATCCATTCTAATATTGACACATATTTGTGCTATTTCCTATCTATGCTTTTTAAATTATTCTTGCAATTAATGGTATTGTGTATATGTCTTTTTGTATTTTAACCAGTTTATCTTTGGTATATATTTGTAAAAGGGGCATTGTTACTGCGTGAAAAGATAAAAGGTATATTTAATTTAGAGTGCCAAGTTCCTTTCATTATATGTGATCTCATTTTTTATGTTGTTTCTCTAGAATTAGATCTAGGTAAGATCGATACATTACATTGAGTTGATATATATTTTTTCTCTTTTAATCTGTATATCTCTTTCTTTTTCCCTTGAAATTTATTTATTGATGTAACCATGTGTAGAACTTCATTTTCTTCTCTTTCCTGTGTTTCTTATAAACTCAGTGGTTGATTTAAAGGTTTGATTTGATTTAGGTTATTTTTTTTGGCATGAAGTGCCAAAAACTTCTATACAAGAGGTGTTGGGTATTTCCACAAGGAGACATGTGACAACTGGACGGCTCTCTTTGTGTGATGTTGTCATGTTGATAGTCATTGATAACAATCTCCTGGATTCATTGTTAATTAGCGATTCACAGAATGATACTCTAATTCTATTGTAATGTATCTTTGATTGTTTATATCCCCTGTTCTCTTTGTGTTCTCCTTCTGGAATTACGATTAGATGTATGTCCTATATCTCCTCATCATCCTACATGTTTCGTAACCTCTATTTCATATTTTCCATATCTTTTATTTCTGGGGTACATCCTAGATTTTTTTTTTTAACATCTTTATTGGGGTATAATTGCTTTACAATGGTGTGTTAGTTTCTGCTTTATAACAAAGTGAATCAGTCATACATAAACATATGTTCCCATATGTCTTCCCTCTTGTGTCTCCCTCCCTCCCACCCTCCCTATCCCACCCCTCCAGGCTGTCACAAAGCACCAAGCCAATATCCCTGTGCCATGCGGCTGCTTCCCACTAGCTAGCTACCTTACTATGTTTGTTAGTGTGTATATGTCCATGACTCTCTCTCGCCCTGTCACAGCTCACCCTTCCCCCTCCCCATAACCTCAAGTCCGTTCTCTAGGAGGTCTGCGTCTTTATTCCCACCTTTATTCCTGCCTTTATTCCTGTTCTTCATGACATTTTTCTTTTTTCTTAAATTCCATATATATGTGTTAGCATACGGTATTTGTCTTTTTCTTTCTGACTTACTTCACTCTGTATGACAGACTCTAGGTCTATCCACCTCATTACAAATAGCTCAGTTTTGTTTCTTTTTATGGCTGAGTAATATTCCATTGTATATATGTGCCACATCTTCTTTATCCATTCATCCGATGATGGGCACTTAGGTTGTTTCCATCTCTGGGCTATTGTAAATAGAGCTGCAATGAACATTTTGGTACATGACTCTTTTTGAATTTTGGTTTTCTCAGGGTATATGCCCAGTAGTGGGATTGCTGGGTCATATGGTAGTTCTATTTGTAGTTTTTTAAGGAACTTCCATACTGTTCTCCATAGTGGCTGAACCAATTCACATTCCCACCAGCAGTGCAAGAGTTTCCCTTTTCTCCACACCCTCTCCAGCATTTATTGTTTCTAGATTTTTTGATGATGGCCATTCTGACTGCTGTGAGATGATATCTCATTGTAGTTTTGATTTGCATTTCTCTAATGATTAATGATGTTGAGCATTCTTTCATGTGTTTGTTGGCAGTCTGTATATCTTCTTTGGAGAAATGTCTATTTAGGTCTTCTACCCATTTTTGGATTGGGTTGTTTGTTTTTTTAATATTGAGCTGCATGAGTTGTTTATATATTTTGGAGATTAGTCCTTTGTCCGTTGATTCATTTGAAAATATTTTCTCCCATTCTGAGGGGTGTCTTTTCGTCTTGTTTATGGTTTCCTTTGCTGTGCAAAAGCTTTTAAGTTTCATTAGGTCCCATTCATTTATTTTTGTTTTTATTTCCATTACTCTAGGAGGTGGATCAAAAAATATCTTGCTGTGATTTATGTCAAAGAGTGTGCTTCCTATATTTTCCTCTAAGAGTTTTATAGTGTCTGGTCTTAAATTTAGGTCTCTAATCCATTTTGAGTTTATTTTTGTGTATGGTGTTAGAGAATGTTCTAATTTCATTCTTTTACATGTAGCTGTCCAGTTTTCCAAGCACCACTTATTAAAGAGACTGTCTTTTCTCTATTGTATATCCTTGCCTCCTTTGTCATAGATTAGTTGACCATAGGTGTGTGGGTTTATCTCTGGGCTTTCTGTCTTTTTCCACTGATGTATGTTTCTGTTTTTGTGCCAGTACCATATTGTCTTGATTACTGTAGCTTTATAGTATAGTCTGAAGTCAGGGAGTCTGATTCCTCCAGCTCCGTTTTTTTCCCTCAAGACTGCTTTGGCTCTTTGGGGTCTTTTGTGTCTCCATACAAATTTTAAGATTTTTTGTTCTAGTTCCGTAAAAAATGCCATTGGTAATCTGATAGGGATTGCACTGAATCTGTAGATTGCTTTGGGTAGTATAGTCATTTTCACAATATTGATTCTTCCAATCCAAGAACATGGTATATCTCTCCATCTGTTGGTATCATCTTTAATTTCTTTCATCAGTGTCTTATAGTTTTCTGCATACAGGTCTTTTGTCTCCTAGGTAGGTTTATTCCCAGGTATTTTATTCTTTTTGTTGCAGTGGTAAATAGGAGTGTTTCCTTAATTTCTCTTTCAGATTTTTCATCATTAGTGTATAGGAATGCAAGAGATTCCTGTGCATTAATTTTGAATCGTGCAACTTTACCAAATTCATTTATTAGCTCTAGTAGTTTCCTCGTGGCATCTTTAGGATTCTCTATATATAGTATCATGTCATTTGCAAACAGTGACAGTTTTACTTCTTCTTTACCAATTTGTATTCCTTTTATTTCTTTTTCTTCTCTGATTGCTGTGGCTAGGACTTTTGAAACTATGTTGAATAATAGTGGTGAGAGTGGACATCCTTGTCTTGTTCCTGATCTTAGAGGAAATGCTTTCACTTTTTCACCATTGAGAATGATGTTTGCTGTGGGTTTGTCGTATATGGCCTTTATTATGTTGAGGTAGGTTCCCTCTATGCCCACTTTCTGGAGAGTATTTTTTTTTTATCATAAATGGGTGTTGAAATTTGTCAAAAGTTTTTTCTGCATCTATTGAGATGATCATATGGTTTTTATTCTTCAATTTGTTAATATGGTGTATCACATTGATTGATTTGCATATATTGAAGAATCCTTTCATCCCTGGGATAAATCCCACTTGCTCATGGTGTATGATCCTTTTAACGTGTTGTTGGATTCTGTTTGCTAGTATTTTGTTGAGGATTTTGCATCTGTATTCATCAGTGATACTGGTCTGTAATTTTCTTTTTTTGTAGTATATTTGTCTGGTTTTGGTATCAGGGTGATGGTGGCCTCATAGAATGAGTTTGGGAGTGTTCCGTCCTCTGCAGTTTTTTGGAAGAGTTTGAGAAGGATGGGTGATAGCTAGATGTTTGATAGAAGTCACCTGTGAAGCCATCTGGTCCTGGACTTTTGTTTGTTGGAAGATTTTTAATCACACTTTCAGTTTCATTACTTGTGATTGGTCTGTTCATATTTTCTACTTCTTTCTGGTTCAGTCTTGGAAGGTTGTACCTTTCTAAGAATTTGTCCATTTCTTCCAGGTTGTCCATTTTATTGGCATAGAGTTGCTTGTAGTAGTCTCTTAGGATGCTTTGTATTTCTGCAGTGTCTGTTGTAACTTCTCTTTTCTCATTTCTAATTTTATTGATTTGAGTAATCTCCCTCTTTTTCTTGATGAGTGTGGCTAATGGTTTATCAATTTTGTTTTTTTTCTCAAAGAACCAGCTTTTAATTTTATTGATCTTTGCTATTGTTTTCTTTGTTTCTATTTCATTTATTTCTGCTCTGATCTTTATGATTTCTTTCCTTCTGCTAATTTTTGGGTTTGTTCTTCTTGCTCTAGTTCCTTTAGGTGTAAGGTTAGATTGTTTATTTGAGATTTTTCTTTTTTCTTGAGGTAGGCTTGTATAGCTATAAACTTCCTGCTTAGAACTGCTTTGCTACATCCCATAGGTTTTGGATTGTCGTGTTTTCATTGTCATTTGTCTCTAGGTATTTTTTGATTTCCTCAGGGATCTCTTGGTTATTTAGTAACGTAGTGTTTAGCCTTCATGTGTTTTGTGTTTTTTAGGTTTTTTCCCCCTGTAATTGATTTCTAATCTCATAGCGTAGTTGTCAGAAAAAATGCTTGGTATGATTTTAGTTTTCTTAAATTTACCAAGGCTTTTTTGTGATGCAACATGTGATGTATCCTGGAGAATGTTCCGTGTGCACTTGAGAAGAAATTGTAATCTGCTATTTTCGGTTGGAATGTGCTATGAGTATCAATTAAGTCTATCTGGTCTTTTGTATCATTTAAAGCTTGTGTTTTCTTATTAATTTTCTGTCTGAATGATCTGTCCATGGGTGTAAGTGAGGTGTTAAATTCCCCCACTATTATTGTGTTACTGTCGATTTCCTCTTTTATTGCTGTTAGCATTTGCCTTATGTATTGTGGTGCTCCCATGTTGAGTGCATATATATTTATAATTGTTATGTCTTCTTCTTGGATTGATCCCTTTATCATTAGTTAGTGTCCTTTCTTGTCTCTTGTAACATTCTTTATTTTAAAGTCCATTTTGTCTGATATGAAAACTGCTACTCCAGCTTTCTTTTGATTTCCATTTGCATGAAGTATCTTTTTCCATCCCCTCACTTTCAGTCTGTATGTGTCCCTAGGTCTGAAGTGGGTCTCTTGTAGACAGCATATATATGGGTCTTGTTTCTTTACCCATTCAGTGAGCCTGTGTCTGTGGTTGGAGCATTTAATCCATTCACATTTAAGGCAACTATCGATATGTATGTTCCTAGTATCATTTTCTTAATTGTTTTGGGTTTGTTTTTGTAGGTCCTTTCCTTCTTTTGTGTTTCCCACTTACAGAAGTTCCTTTTGCATTTGTTGTAGAGCTGGTTTGGTGGTGGTGAATTCTCTTAGCTTTTGCTTGTCTGTAAAGCTTTTGATTTCTCCACTGAATCTGAATGAGATCCTTGCCAGGTAGATTAATCTTGGTTGTAGGTTCTTCCCTTTCATCACTTTAAATATATTGTCCACTCCCTCTGGCTTGTAGAGTTCCTGCTGAGAAATCAGCTGTTAACCTTATGGGAGTTCCCTTGTATGCTATTTGTCGTTTTTCCCTCATTGCTCTTAATAATTTTTCTTTGTCTTTAATTCTTTTCAGTTTGATTACTATGTGTCTTGGTGTGTTTCTCCTCGGTTTTATTCTGCCTGGGATTCTCTGCACTTCCTGGACTTTGATGGGTATTTCCTTTCCCTGTTAGGGAAGTTTTTGACTGTAATCTCTTCAGATATTTTCTTCGGTCCTTTCTCTCTCTCTTCTCCTTCTGGGACCCCTATAATTCGAATGTTGCCCCACAGGTCTGTTAGGCTGTCTTCATTTCTTTTCATTCTTCTTTCTTTATTCTGTTCCTCTTCAGTGAATTCCACCATTCTGTCTTCCAGGTCACTTATCCGTTCTTCTGCCTCAGTTATTCTGCTATTGATTCTGTATAGTGTATTTTTCATTTCAGTTATTGTATTGTTCATCTCTGCTTTGTTGTTCTTTAATTCTTCTAGGTATTTTTTCTTTAATTCTTCTAGGTCTTTGTTAAACATTTCTTGCATCTTCTCGATCTTTGCCTCCGTTCTTTTTCCAAGGTCCTGGATCATCTTCACTATCATTATTCTGAATTCTTTTTCTGTAAGGTTGCCTATCTCCCCTTCATTTAATTGTTTTTCTGGGGTTTTATCTTTTTCCTTCATCTGGTACATAGTCCTCTGCCTTTTCATTTTGTCTATCTTTCTGTGAATGTGGTTTTCATTCCACAGGCTGCAGGATTATAGTTCTTCTTGCTTCTGCTGTCTTCCCTTGGATGAATGAAGCTATCTAAGAGGCTTGTGCAAGCTTCCTGCAGGGAGGGCCTGGTGATGGGTAGAGCTGGGTGTTGCTCTGGTAGGCAGAGCTCAGTAAAACTTTAATCTGCTTGTCTGCTGAAGGGTGGGGCTGAGTTCCCTTCCTGTTGGTTGTTTGACCTGAGGTGACCCAGCAGTGGAGGATGCAGGCTCTTTGGTGGGGCTAATGGCAGACTCTGGGAGGGCTCACGCCAAGGAGTACTTCCGAGAACTTCTGCTGCCAATGTCCTTGTCCCCGCGGTGAGCCACAGCCACCCCCCACCTCTGCAGGAAACCCTCCAACACTAACAGGTCGGTCTGGTCGAGTCTCCTATGGGGTCACTGCTCCTTCCCCTGAGTCCCGAAGCGCACACTACTTTGTGTGTGCCCTCCAAGAGTGGAGTCTCTGTTTCCCCCAGTCCTGTCGAAGTCCTGCAATCAAATCCCGCTAGCCTTCAAAGTCTGATTCTCTGGGAATTCCTCCTCCTGTTGCCGGACCCCCAGGTTGGGAAGCCTGAGATGGGGCTCAGAACCTTCACTCCAGTGGGTGGACTCCTATGGTATAATTGTTCTCCAGTTTGTGAGTCACCCACCCAGCTCTTACGGGATTTGATTTTATTGTGATTACGCCCCTCCTACCGTCTCATTGCAGCTTCTCCTTTGTCTTTGTATGTGGAGTGTGTTTTTTGGTGAATTCCAGTGTCTTCCTATTGATGATTGTTCAGCAGTTAGTTGGGATTCTGGTGCTCTCACAAGAGGGAGTGAGTGCACGTCCTTCTACTCCGCCATCTTGAACCGATCTCCTTTGATACATTTTGGTTTTTTTAAAATATGTTTGGTATGAGATAAAGGTACAGTTTCATTTCTTTGCATGTGGATACCCAGTCATCCCAGTCCTATTGGTTGAACAGATTACCCTTTTTCCATGAAATGATCTTACCACTCTTGATGAAAATCATTGGCCATAGATGTATAGCTTTATTTCTGGACTCTCAGTTCTATTTCATTGGTCTATATGTTTATCTTTATAACAGCACCACACTGTTTTGATAAGGATAGCTTTGCAGTGAATTTTAAAATTGAGAAGTGTAAGTCTCCCAACTTTGTTTTTCTTTTTAAGATTATTTGGCTGTTTGGATACCTTGTAATTACATATGAATTTTAGGATTGTACTTTCCACTTCTGCAGAAAAAAAGTCTGTTGTGATTTTGATAGTAACTGCTTTAAATCTTTAGATCACTTTGAGAAGTATTGCCACTTAACAATATTAAGTCTTCTCATTTTTGAGCATGAGATATCTTTCCATTTATTTATATATTTTTTAAATATCCGTCATCAGTGTTTCACAGTTTTTAGCTTACTATACTTGCACCTTCTTGTTTAAATTTATTATTAGATATTTTATTCTTTTGGATGCTATTGTAAGTGGAATTGTTTTCTTAATATCCTTTCAGGTTGTTTGTTGCTATTGTATAGAAAAACAAGTGATCTTTGTGTTGATCTTGTAACCTGAAACTTTTCAGAATTTCTTTATGTGCTCTAACAGTTTAAATATGAGTTCTTTAGGATTTTCTGCATATGAGGACATTTCAACTGTGAATAGATATAGTTTATATACAATTTTGATACTTTTGAATTTATTTTCCTTGCCTAATTACTCTGGCTAGGACTTCCAGTACAGTATTGAATAGAAGTGGTGAAAGTGGGCATCCTTTCTCATTATATTAGAGAAATAGTAGAGATAAAACTTTCAGTGTTTTTAAATTGAGTTTTATGTGAGGTATGTGTTTTTCATATATGCTTTCTTATCATGTTGAGGACAGTCCTTTCTATTCCTATTTTACTGAGTATTTCTATCATAAAAGGCTGTTGGATTTTGCAAATTGCTTTTCTGGCATCTATTAACTTGATCATATGTGTTTTTTCCCTTCCTTCTATTATAGTGATGTATTACATTGATTGATTTCTGTATGTTGAAATACGCTTTTATTCCTAGGATATATCCCACTTGCTCATGGTGTAAAATGCTTTTAATATGCATTAAATTCTATTTTTTAGAATTTTGTTGAGGAATTTTTTGCTCACGTTTATAAGGGACATTGTTGTGTATTTTACTGTGCTGTCGTTGTTTGGCTTTGTCATTAGGGTAATGCTGGCTTCCTTGAATCAGTTAGGAAGTGTTACCTCTTCTATTTTTGGAAGAATTTGAGAAGTGTTGGTATTAATCCTTCTTTCAATGTTTTTTAGAATTCACCAATGAAGCCATCTTCTGGTCCTGGGCTTTACTCTGTTGGGATGTTTTTGATTATTCATTTTTCTTTACTTATTAAAGGTCTGTGAGACTTTCTGTTGCTTCCTGAGTCAGTTTTGGCAGTTTGTGAATTTATAGGAATCTGTCCATTTCATTTAGGTTATCTAATTTATTGGTGTATAATTTTTCATAGTGTTTTCTTACAGTCCTTTTTTAAATTTGTGTAAGGTTGGTAGGAATGTCCTCACTTTTATTTCTGTTCCATTACTATGATTCTTCTCTCTCTCTCTCTCTCTCTCTCTCTCTCATTAATCTAACTAAAGGTTTGTCAGTTATGTTGACCTTTTAAAGAACAAACTTTGGTTTTGTTCATGCTCTGTATGGTTTTTTATTCTCTATACTGTTTATCGCTGATCTAATCTTTCTTATTTTCTTTCTGCTAGCTTTAGGTTTAGTTTTCTTTTCTTTATATATGTCCTTAAGGAGTAAAGTTAGTTTACTGATTGGAGCCCCAAAGATCTCCTACTCTGTTTCAGTGAACTTTCTCCTGGTTAATTATTTGTTTGGTTACTGTAAACCTTTGCCTATCTTCCAGTTTCAATAGGTGGATTCTGACAGTTGTAACAAGTTTTCAGTGTTTTTGAACTCCAGAGTTGCCTACTCTGCCATTTTTGCTGATGTTATTAGGGTCAGAAAAATTTTGTATTCACTTGGAATGGATCAGCCTTGTCACAGATCTCTGTTAACTCTTCTAATCTCTGTCATAATATGTTCTGAAGTGACCTGGACCAGTGTCAGAAAAATGACTTTATGCTAATCATGCCAGATGAGGGATAAGTAGCTAGTTCATTGATGGTCTTGCTAAGACACCTGCCCTACCAAGAGTGGAGGAAGAAACCATACCACATCAGTAAGAGTTTTAGGTATACAGGACAACACATTCAGATTAGTATATCTTGTACCTCCCACCATGTTAAAGGAAGCACAAATTATCTGTTGGTCATCTGTAGTAATTAACTAACAGTATCATGAATGGTACGTGACAAGATGTCTTCATTACTTATCTGATCATGGGAGTCATGGATAATAGTCTTATTCAGGCTTATTACTATTTTCTGATCTCTGTAATAAGAAATATCCCTTAATTATGTAATAAATATTTTCGACAAAAACATATTTAAGTTCTCAAGAAATTAAGAGAAGAATGAGTGGGTGGACAAAAAATTTGGACGTGTAATTTTTCTTTGCTGAAGTCAAGATTCTTTATCTGTAAAATAATGACTTTATTATATTAGTTGTTTTCCAAAGTGCTCCTTAGAGTCTGGGGAGTCTATGGATGACCTCCAAAGACCATTGTCAGAGGAAATTAGATATGAGGAGAGTTTCCAAGTGGGCAGTTATCCAAGCATTTCTCCAAGCATTAATGGGAGAAGTTCCACTTTTGACATATAAGACTTCTGTGTAATATATACTGTATTTTTTCTTCTTAAAAGAAAGGGTGCCACTATGTTAAAAACTTTCTGAAAGCCAATGTGAAAAATAATTTCTTAGGTTAATTCTGATGATAAACTGTCAAAATATTAAAATATAATTGTTATTTTTTTTAATTACCTACAATGTCATCTGAGTTTGGACTGTATAATGATTTGTGGAATAAATAGAAGACAAAAGTGTTGGGTATGGGCATTTTAAAAGTTTTTATAACAACACGTATTGCCGAGCCTTGTAAATTATTTCAGGTAAAGTGATAATATACATTAATTTTATTTTTTGACATCTAAGACATTATAAATAGAATAGTCCTTGAGGTATTTTTGAGGGTTTCTAAAAATCAACAGATAAAAGAGACTGTAAATACACAAACTTCTTTTATTATAGTTCTCTTTTATTAATTTTCTATTGTTTAACTAGAACGGTAAATTTTCACCAGTCTGAACCACTAACAATGCATTTCCTGCCTGAAGAAACAATTATAGTCCTGTTCTTATACTATCCTACCAAATACGTTACCATCATTGAACTCTCTTGGAAAGTTGTTTAATAATGTTTATAGGCCCAATTTTAATATATTTTTCATTTTGAACTTCCAGGATTTGGGTGAAACTATACATTTTCATTTGGCTTATCACCAAATTGTTTCTATTTTTATTGATTTGGGACATTTTAACATTCATGAAAAAAATGAACATATACATCTCTATGTCATTATTGTATAGGAATATACTAAAATAAAATCACCTTTCAAAAATATCAAAAAAATATGAACCTTGATTCCTTGTTTGTTTTCTCCCATAGTTTTTCAAAGTTAGTAGAAGTTATGCCTGGATAATGGAGATATGTATTGAAAATATTTGTGCCTTTTTAAAATTATCTAATGGTACTATATAGTTCATTTTTACTTAAGTTAAAACAATGTTTTTGTTTATCTTTTGCTTTTGTGTTAGAGTTTGATATTCTCAGTCATGCTCGATCTTTATCAGAGGCGTATTGCCCTCTCACAGTTCAGAGATGCCACTGTAATGCTCCAACTTACAATAGCTGGAAATAAAGATTTGAATTCTTTAATATTGATTCACCAGAATTAAATAAAATTCTGAGGGACATTTATTCCTTTTAAGTGCTTAGAATAAAAAGAATATCATTCACTTTTTTCATTTTTGCTGTATAATTGAATCTATATGATGATGATGATGATGTTACTATTATTTTTATACCTACCGTTTAATTGAGTGCATGCTATATGCCAGACTCTGGATTCTGTTCTGCAGGTTCAAAAGAATCCTTACAACAATGTGTTGCAGGTGAGGTGTCTGGTGCCAGTGGAGGTTGGTGTAGTGGGTACATTTGTTTACCCAGATGATCTGGCCCCTGAAAGGACCCCCTGATGAGGGCTTTGTGAGCCAGTTTCCAGGAGGATTTTCCACTGTGGTGTGTGGGTGGAGAGCAGGAAATCAAGCTCTAGATACCACAGTCATTTTTTTTTGTCTTTTATTTTTAAGTGGATTGCTTCAGTGTATTTCACTACCAGTGGGGTCTCTTTTCTTTATTCTTAAGGGTTTTGGATTTACATGAAGCTTTGTTGCACTTTGTTACACTTCCTCGCTGAATGTTGAGTTGTGCTCTTTCAAGAAAAAATGATAATTGGTATTATCAATTTAGATGTATCAATGAGAAGCTTTTTAGTTTTTGAATATGTGGTCATTCTGGAGTTGAAGTTACCAAGAAAAATTAATCATGATACTGTAAGACTGAATTAGAAGTGGCTTCCCTGCATTAGAAATGGGTTCTGTAATATTTTTGTTTACATTTCTTATGCATTTGATACCCTGACATACACAGACTGTGTGAGCGAGTCTGAAAGGTTTGAGTAGAGTGGTAGTGTGTGTGTGTGTGTGTGTGTGTGTGTGTGCATGTGTGTGTCTGTATGTACGTGTGTGTCTCTGTGTGTGTGTGCGGGGGGATACATATGTGTTGTGTCTGTGTGTGGTGTGTGGGTGGGTGTGGGTGTGTGTATACGTGTGTCTGTGTGTGTGCGTGTTTGTCTCTGCGTGTCTGTGTGTGTCTGTGTGTGTGCATCTGTGTCTGTGTGTGGAGGGAGTGTGCGTGTGTGTCTGTGTGTGTGCGTGTGTGTCTGTGTATCTGTGTGTGGCGGGTGTGCATATGTTTGTGTGTGCGTGTGTTTCTGTGTGTGTCTGAGTGTGTGTGCGTGTGTGTCTGAGTGTGTGTGTGTCTGTGTGTGAGAGAGAGGGAGAGGGAGAAGAAGAGAGGCTAAGGTGCTTAATGTTTTGGTAAAATAAGCTTTTGAGAGTATCTAGTCTGATTTCCTGGGTGTATATGTGGGGAAGATAAGGCGTGGAATGATAGAGTCACTTTATGTACCACTGACGGCAGATTATTAGCAAAGCCAAGCCATGTCTTAGTCTCACCTTCCCACCACTCCATCACTCTAAACAATAAATCTCCACTGATAGAAATTTTGCGCCTCAGAGGACATTTGGCAATGTCTGGAAACATTTTTGGTTGTCACAGCTTGGGTGCTCTGCTGATAACTAGTGGGTAGAAGCCAGGGATGCTGCTGAACACCCTACAATGCACAAGACAGCCCCACATAGAGTTATTTGGTCCAAAT
The DNA here is from genome assembly GCF_937001465.1 of Orcinus orca. Taxonomy (NCBI): domain Eukaryota; kingdom Metazoa; phylum Chordata; class Mammalia; order Artiodactyla; family Delphinidae; genus Orcinus; species Orcinus orca. The sequence continues at coordinate 8,475,956 of NC_064573.1, read as the reverse complement.
GTCAACAGTGCTGAGTCTGAGAAATCCTTTCAAAATGTGAAGTACATCACATCATGATTAACCAAGGAAAGAAGGCTTAACCATTAACTTCTGCTATGAATTTGATCAAAATCCAATGACTAAATATTTAATTCTAATTATGTAAAATATATCTGATTACTTAAAAAGAAAGTTTTTGCCTCTGGGCCATTGTCTCATTAGTAGGTGTTCCTAAGGACTGTTCAAAGTCTCACAAAGATAAACTTATTATAATTTCACAGAGTCTCACTAAGACAGGTTCATCATATGCTTATTACAAGCCCGAGTAACATATCTAATTGTTTTCAGCAGGCCTAAGCGTTGGGGGCCAGAGCAAGCTTACAACCATGAAGCTACCGCATAGAGACACAGCAAAATAAGTCCGTCAAACTGGGCTGTGATTACACCTGCTTCATGTTAATATTTAGAATATAAAACTTTGCTTTAAAATATTTTGTAGACCTTGTACTTAAGTGAACATACTACTTTTTAAAATAATTAACACTAACAATAGCTTCAATTTATTTAATGTTGGGTCTGTTTTAAGCAGTTTATATCCATTATCTCTAAACCCTCAGCATGTGTCTGTTGGTTATAACATTCACTTTATAAATGAAGGGACTGATGGGCTCTGAGATGTGACTCTGAGGTCTGCCTGAGATCAGGACCTCTTCTTTTTAAAATATGTTCTACAGTATGTTTAAAATATGAATCAGATTTATTTTTCTTACAGGTTTTTTTCTTAACTTTTCCCTCAACTGACATAATATAAATCAAGTTGGCTTTGTAGTACAACTTAGACATTTTCACAGAAAATATGCATTGTTCCTGTAAAGAAATTCTGGACATTGTGAAACAACAATTCCTATTTCTAAAATGGTGAGAGAAAAGTGATATTTTCTCTAACACTGCAGTAAGACTCACACATTGACATTCAGATTTATGTGGCTGGTATATGTGGGTAGGCACAAGTCAGTTTAATAAAAGATGTGGCTTCCCAGCTGGTCTCTTGATTGATGAAGGATATATTTGTAAAATCACAGTGTACTCCGTGATTTTGTACATACATGTTTCTAATCTGTGACTTCAGATCACCTAGTGCGTTTCAATCAAAACCAAAATTGGCTTCCTTGCAAAAATTTTTCAGTTACTGAGACAATTATATGTTGCTTTAGAATAACCTACAAATATTGTTAATGCCATTGAAATTGTAGCAATTAAAAGTTAACAGCTGAATTCACATAGTTACTGAGGTCCACAGAAAAATCTTTTCCATTTATCTTGCTTTGTCTATATTTCTATTTTTCTTACTTTGTCAGTGAGAGGCATATACGTGTAATGTTTGGCACTATTCTTTCAACTTATAAAAGTAGGAAAAAAACCAACATTAGAAGAAATTTTAAAATCACCAAACACTTATTCAATGTTTTAAAGTATATCTTTCTAATTTATTTTCTCTACAAGTCTCCCAATCTTGAAATACTCTCATTCTTTTTGTTTTCTTCATTGCTTTCATAGAACATCCATATATTTATTCATTTATCCATTTATACCTTCATTCATTTATTCATTAATTTATTTGCCTATTTGCAGAAGATTTGAAGACAAACACAACATTATCTCCTTAAGAAACTGACAGTTCTCTGAGGAAACAGACATGTAAATAAGTCATGAATATCGCCTTTGGCTGTAGCATTAACTCTTTCTGTGGGGACCAGGAGAGGTGATTTCTCACAGAGATGGTGAGAAATAGCTTTAAAATTGGGTAAATGTTGCTGCGGGAGTTTTCAATTTCATGGTTTCTTCAGGGCTCCTCAATTAAGTGATAAGGATCCAGAGTAAAATCAGTTCTGATTACTATTTATTCCCAATGGTTTCTGCAGTTAGATGCTGTTACAATTTTTTATTGGCCTGTAGCTCCCACTGTAATAAATAAGGCCACAGGAGAAACCTGATGACAGCGGTTTAACCAGATAAGTTCTCTTTTCCTCCCATCACCCAAGTCTGCATGAGCCAGTCATGGTCCCAACTCCTTCTGCCCTTCTTAGTGTGGCTTCCCTCTGAGTCTTGACCTCATGGCCTCACAATTAGTTAAAGAATGCTTCTCCATCTCAAGCCTCCTATCCTTGTTCAAGGAAGGAAGAAGCGGAAAGAAGTGAAATGGAGAGTCATCCACATCAGGAAGATGAAACTTTCCAAAAGTGTTCTTCAGGCTTTCACTTATGTTTCACCAGCCAAACTGTACCATGTGGCTAAGTGTACTTGTACTGGGAGTCTTGGTAACATAAGGTGGGGTTTTTTTGTTTTGTTTTGTTTTGTTTTAAACTGACCACTTTGTTGCCCCAAACAAAAATAAAAATTCTTTTTGTAGGGAGGAAGTAGAGAAATAATACTGGTGAGCAAATATCAGAATTCACAGGGAGGACCTAATATATAAAGTGAACTTGGAATAAACACACAAAAATTAACTTTCATTGATGTGTGCTGAGTACCTTAAGCTATTGTGAACTGGCCAACAAATTATGAAAACTCCAAGGCTGAATTTTCTCCTCTTTTTTTCTTACATGCCTCTTTTTTGCTTCTCACTGTTGTGGCCTCTCCGATTGCGGAGCACAGGCTCCGGACGCACAGGCCCAGCGGCCATGGCTCACGGGCCCAGCCGCTCCGCGGCATGTGGGATCTTCCCGGACTGGGGCATGAACCCGTGTCCCCTGCATCGGCAGGCGGACTCTCAACCACTGCGCCACCAGGGAAGCCCACACGACTTTCTTTTTATGGGATGTGGAGTGTTAACATAAAGGTGTATGTAAGTCGTAGTGGCAATGTACCCTTTCAACTAAGGTGGAGATGAGGGATAACTCTGTTTCTACGATTCTAATAGGTACCACACTATCAATCTACAAAGCATTTGTGAGCCAGATTTTGTAATAAGGACAAAGCAGGACACCTACTCCACTTTCTGACCCCAAGGGAAGTGAAGTTGTGTGGAACAAAGGAGCCTTCACTTGACAAACTTCCAAGAGAGACAGTGCCCTCCATATATAGCCAGATTTTACTGATCAGTAATTTATAAACTTGCCAGTAAAAAACTGATGTGTTAAAACAAAATTCTGACTGGTATGGGTTCAAAAGAGCAGGGGGAGATGGAAGTGGAGACAGACAAATAGTCAATTCTTTCAGGTTTTACTATAAAAGTGAGTTATTTGAAGGGTGAAGAGAAGTGAGGACTCGAATAGTAAAAATTTTCTGTCTCAAGAGACTGGATGATGGCTTCTCTATTTAAGAGTGATAACACAGGGAACAGTAGAGGTTTTGGAAGAAATATACCAGATTTGGTGTCTGGAGATTATAGAGGGATTTAAATGGTTCCTAGTGCCTATATTCATTAGACTGTTAGAAGTGCAGATCTGAAGCTGATAAACTGTTTGGGGCTAGCTATATATATTTGATAATTATTTGTATATTAGTATACCTGCTAGGGCTGTTTAACAAATCACCACAAACTTGGTGGCTTAAAGCAATAGATATTTATTGTCTCACAGTTCTGGAGGCTAGAAGTCCAAAATCAAGACGTCAGCAAGGCCATACTTTCTCTCCAAAGGCTTTAGGGGAGGATCATTTCTGGCCTCGTCCTAGATTCTTGTGGGTACCAAAAGCCCTTGGCTTGTAGATTTACCACTCCAATCTCTGCATCTGTCTTCTCATGGTGTTCTCCTCTGTGTTTCTGTATCTAAATTTCCTTCTTCTTAAAAGGACACTAGTCATTGGATTAGGACCCACCCTAATATGGTATAACCCCATCTTAACTTGATTACATCTGCAGAGACCCTATTTACAAATAAGGGCACATTCACAGGTACCGAGCGTTAAGTATTTAACATATCTTTTTGGAGGACATCATTCAGCCCACTGTAATATATATGGTGAAAGAATCCACAAAAATGGATATGATTACTCTGACAGAGGATGTGGGGTGAGAATAGGACCAGTGACAGTCCCTTGGAGGGATTCCTCCTTGAAAGAGAACAAAGTAATAAAGGGGAGGATAAGGACATGCCATGGCTTACAAGACATAAAAAATAATCCATAAAAGTTGCATGCTGGCAAATGCATTTTGAAGAATAGATGTGATAAGAGGGTTAAAAATCTTCAGAGCCTTCAAGAAGCATGAGTACTGGCAATAGGCCGTTGTAACTCTTACTAAAGATTGCCTGCTAAACAATTGTTACTAAACAAGCTTGGAGGCAGATAGATCATTTAGGAAGATGCTGCAGTGACCTAGACAGATTATGACAGTTGCCTGAACCAGGATTGTTGCAGTGGGAAGAGAGAGGACTGGGCAGCTTATTGAAGTAAAATCAAAAGGAGGTGATGCTGCATTGACTATAGAAAAGAATTCAAGGATGACTTCCAGGATTTTTTTTGGCAAAGTGTAAGACTGGTTGGCATTATTTATTTATTTATTATTTATTTATTTTGCGGTACGCAGGCCTCTCACCATTGTGGCCTCTCACGTTGCGGAGAACAGGCTCTGGATGCGCAGGCTCAGCGGCCATGGCCCCAGGGCCCAGCCGCTCCGCGGCATGTGGGATCTTCCCGGACTGGGGCACGAACCCGTGTCCCCTGCATCGGCAGGCGGACTCTCAACCACTGCGCCACCAGGGAAGCCCATGGTTGGCATTATTGAGGTAAATAACACAGCAAGTCCATGGAGGAATGATGATTTCAGTTTTAAATATCTTGATGACATATTGTCGTATTTTCTAGTAGCAGAGTACAGTGTGCTGATGTATATAAGTGTTGGAGACTCAGAAAAGGATTGGATCTGAATATAAGTATTTGGTAAAGAAAGGTGATAATTGAAACTGTTAGAATGGGTGAAATTATCCAGCGTGGTAATAGATTTACATGAGGACATACCTGCAGTATATGTAGGGATGGGAGGGAAAAGAGGTACCTCCAGAGGGCGGGGAGAGGATGGTGAGTGCTCATGAGGAAGACCAGGAGGATGTAGTGCTGAGATCCGAGAAGTCTTCGTGTAGGTGGGGCTGTGAACAGTATCAAAGGCTGCATAGAGGACAAGTAGCACATGGGCTGAGAGGAGTCTACAAACGTAAAAAAACACAAAATGTCCATGTGTGTGAATGCATATGCATGTGTGTGTGGGAAAGTGTGAGTTTTCAGAGCGTCACTTTGGTGTACTAAAGGGAGTAGATGGTAGATTAAATGGGGTTCCTGGCTGGAAAGAGCTCTTTCAATCATCTGACCATGAAGCAGAGGAGAACAGTACCTCCAAGTGAAAATAACCAAACTGAAAGCGAGATTCATTGGCATAACTGAAACTGACTGAAGAACTGGTGGTGTTTTAAATGTCATGAGGAAAAACCAGATGAAAGGGAGAGTTCAGGGAGAGAGAAGAGAGTATGGTGACTGAGCACATTTTCTGAAAAGACAGAACGAAAGGAAACCTCAGAGGGTTAGTTCACTTTTTATGGGAGAAAGGTCACTCCCTCCATTGCCTCAGGAAGTAAGGAGGAAAGGATGCTGTTCAGTAGAAATAGATGACAAATAGGTTATTCAGCTAAGAATATTCTTCCAAATTAAGAGGGGAGGAAGAATAAAATAATTTGGAGACATTAGCTCCCTAACTTTCAAATGCTGTTTTCATGCTATTTGTAAGGATATAGTGATTGTGTTTCTTCTGCCCTCTCCTCTGAAAAGAAACTTTGGGCATTCTATGTTGTTAGTTCAACCAGAGAAGCTCTCTTTCATGTGGTCTGCCATCACCCATTTGTCAGAACACTTCCTGACAGCTGCATCATGCCACCAGAAAGTCACTCCTTTCTTTTCCCCAGGGAAAGGGGCTGGAGAGCTCTCACTGGGGGCCCTGGAGACGGCAGCTCACAATTCCTGCCAACATGACTGAAATCAAAGGTTTTGACATACAGTTTTGTATCTTGATTTCTATTCCCAAATAGTTTATTAATTTTTTTTTCTTTTCTGGGGCAATCTAATAAAGATCAGCTTGGACCAGTGATGTTTCCTATTGTTCCTGTAATCTGCACTATAATCTTTCTTTAAATCTTTTGCAGATAGACACGGTATTAGTTCTTGCTTTGCCATTTTATTTTTTCTATTACTATTGCAAGTTATACAGATTGTTATTAAACATTAAACACACTGGTGGATGAAGGGGTGGATGTTTCTCCCTTTTTCACTTACAGTACAGTTCAAATAGGTTGTGTAGAAAGTATTGGATAACGATACTGAGTTAGGGAACATTAAAATGATTTCATTTTGGATAGCTCACTTGTGATCCACAGAGAGTGTTGTGGTATTGGTTTTGATAAAACTTCACAACCAATGGGAATCTTTTTTGAGTTAGTGTGGAGTGGCCTTAATGCTGGAAATAATCCTGTTGGCCAAGACCCCAGAGCTATACAGATGAGAAAAGGATGCCGGAAATTCTGCTGTTTACATATGTGTCTGTAACACTGAGCCGCTAGAGCAGCCCAGCAAGCCCAGAGGGTAAGATGCTTAATAACCTTGTGGTTTTCTATTTAATTTTTATATTTTCCTGCTGGGGCAGAGCATGTGTTATTCTCAGAGTAAAGAAAAGACAGTTGCTTATAAGATGCAGAACTACTGTAGGTCTGGGAAACAGAGGGATTCGGTGTTTCTTCTTAAAGTGGACTTGATTTCTTCCCTCTCTCTTCCATTTTCCACACTGGTATTCTTTATCCTGACAGCTTGTCATACATTTCCTGTTTTGTAAAAAATAACGGTGTACTAACAAAACTCAGGTAAGATTTTCAACTCTAAATTTAGACAGTAATATATTATGTTGATAATAAAACCTTGTTTTGTAGTTCCAAATGAATATGAGTTAGTCAATGTGTTTGAAGTAATCTATATTCTTAGAGTAAAAATAAAGTAGAATTATTATGCAGATCCTTATATTTATGCCTCATCCATTTAGAGTTATTTTCATTTTGCTGGTCCTCATGATAAATTCCTGTCACTGTTAGCAGAAAAGTATACTTCAAACTTGACATTAATATTGATTTCTTTATATAAACTACCTGGGTAGTGTGGAGGAGAAGAGACATAGAATATAATAATAAAATCCTGACATAATAAAAGGAAATGGGTGTTTAGAGAAAGTAATTACAGAACTAAGGAAAAAGGATCTCTAAAAACCGTTGGGAAGTATTTGCTTATGTTTCCTGCAAAGATAAATTATAAAATAAATGTTAAATGGGTAAATCTGTTAAATGGAAATATAAAGGAGATATTCTTTTAAAAATACAATTATAAACATGTAAGTAACATGGCACTGAAATACACAATGATATTTCTTGATATTCTCATTTAAATAAACACTAGTTTTCCTTTTTTCTAAAATCATCTGAATACACTTCTGCTAATATTTTTGTGGGATAGGGTATTGTTACAACTTTTGATTATTTTGTTAATCATTTTATTGTCAAATATCCTATTGTCATATCCTTTAAAATATCCTTTAAATATTGTTAAATACCCTTTAAATATTGTCAGATATTTAAAGACATATAAATTAGTCTTTAATTCGGACTTTTCTCCATATTTTTACATAAGCATTAGATTAGAAAGGAATCTTGACAAGTTAGTGATACAATATTTGTATGTTTTGTGTGATTTTGCAATATTGATTTAAAATATCAATGTCTTTGAATATTTAGAAAAATGTTTAATATGAATTGTATTTTCTCCTAAAACTTTAAAAAATAGTTTTCTTGTGAAATGACATCATTTAGTGGTCTCTTTTGCACTGTTCATATGTTTTCATTGGATTCAGTATTTACTTGATCATTGGGACCTAGCTTCTTGGTGCCTCACTATGGGTGTAGCCTTGAAATTTATGAGGGTTTCATCTAATTATTAGAGCCACACATATAATGGCAGTAATTCTTTACGACTGAAAATGATCTCAGGCCACTTCTATTTGAAGAAGCATCATATCTCCTGTACTTGTATTGCAAGGTCAATTGAATTCTGCCATAATGCCAAAACCTTCAAAATTCCCTTTTTAGCAAGATTTTAGAGAAGCCTTGAAAGAAAAGTCTGGCTGCCTGAGCTGAGACTTAAAAAATCAGTGGAACTTGGATAGTTGTTGAAAAGCAAAAAGACTCTTCTGTTCAGAAGTAGTTGGAGCAAAGGGTTTTGAGGCATAAATTAATATACAGCCAGGTAGGATAGGGATGAGTGATTCCCCTCACTGGAGCAGAAAAAAATACACCTTGTGAGTAGTAGACATTGTGCTCAATAGCTAGAGCAGGATGGAGTTGTGGAGCATCTTAAAATTCACACAGATTAATTTTGCCCTTATATATTATACAGTGGGGACAATTGCAAATTTCTGAAGACATGGAGTATTTCTTCTTCTCATCCTCTGCTTCCTCCTTCTTCTTCATCATCTTATTCTTCTTAACCATTATCTTCTTCGTTTTCATCATTGGCATACTTTCAACACATGATTGTGTTTCTTCTGTGTTCAAGGTAACTTACATACCTATCTACAATTTTGATAGCTGTGTGATCAAATGAACTTTATTTTACATATTATCTTTATTTTACATGTGAAAAAATCTGATGTTCAAAAATGTTAAATGATTTCTTTAAAGCCACAAATATAGTAAGTGGAGCCAGGATTCCAGACAATGTCTTTCTGGCTCCAGAGCTATTCCACTGTGCTGCACTGGTATTTTAGGGATGTGAATCTGGCTGGAGTTATTAGCAGGATGGTTTGGAATGGGCATTGGGGTAACAGAACTCAGGGAGGGGGCGGTGAGACACAGGCAGATCAATTCCAGCATGTGTAAACCCAGCCAATCACAGTCCTCTCAGGTGGTCCACTCTTGGCATTGGGAATAGAAAGAAGAAATTGATCCTGAAAATAAGCAGGTTTTACATTTAAATTCTGTAATATGCTGTTCTCATATTCATCTCTTATGCTTTCCTCTCTCTTTTATTTTCTTGAATGTTGTAGTCATATTCAGAGAAGATATATTTTGATTTCTCAAAGGAAATTTCATCTCTGATTTTCATCTAATATTACTGATTCACAAATGAAATATGTGAAATGACTGGAAATGATATTGGGATTATGCTGACATTCCTTTGTTTCTTTTTGATTCATGATATGAATGAATGCCTAGTGACCACACCTTCTTAAAATTATGGAGAGATGCAATTATTACCAAAAAGAATTATCCTATAAGTTTTATTTCAATGGGTGAAGAAAATTTAAAATTTAAACATAAATTTAAAATTTATGTTGCTAATAGATAATTTTGAGAACAGTGTATGTATAGTAAAAAGAATAGAACCTATTTATCAACACTTTCCTGTTCAAATATCCAAACCTTAAATGTATTATTTTGCTTTTCCTCTAAATAGAATAAGACTAATCTCTGCAATAGCATTCATTTTCTTCTCTTCTATTTTTCAATGTTTTTAACGAAATAAAATTAGAAAAGCACCTTATGTTATAATAATGAGTTTTGAATAATATGTATAATTTCTATGATATCATTTTATCTTTTAGCATCTTTATTGGAGTATCATTGCTTTACAATGGTGTGTTAGTTTCTGCTTTATAATAACTGAATCAGCTATACATATACATATATCCCCATATCTCTTCCCTCTTGTGTCTCCCACCCTCCCTATCCCACCCCTCTAGGTGGTCAAAAAGCACCGAGCTGAGCTGATCTCCCTGTGCTATGCGGCTGCTTCCCACTAGCTATCTATTTGACATTTGGTAGTGTATATATGTCCATGCCACTCTCTCACTTTGTCCCAGCTTACCCTTCCCCCTCCCCATATCCTCAAGTCCATTCTCTAGTAGGTCTGTGTCTTTATTCCCGTCTTGCCCCTAGGTTCTTCATAACCATTTTTTTTTTCTTAGATTCCATATATATGCGTTAGCATACGGTATTTGTTTTTCTCTTTCTGACTTACTTCACTCTGTATGACAGACTCTAGGTCCATCCACCTCACTACAACTAACTCAATTTCGTTTCTTTTTATGGCTGAGTAATATTCCATTGTATATATGTGCCACATCTTCTTTATCCATCCATCTGTTGATGGACACTTAGGTTGCTTCCATGTCCTGGCTACTGTAAACAGAGCTGCAGTGAACATTCTGGTACATGCCTCTTTTTCAGTTATGGTTTTCTCAGGGTATATGCCCAATAGTGGGATTGCTGGGTCATATGGTAGTTCTATTTGTAGTTTTTTAAGGAACTTCCATACTGTTCTCTATAGTGGCTGTATCAGTTTACATTCCCACCATCAGTGCAAGAGGGTTCCCTTTTCTCCACACCCTCTCCAGCATTTATTGTTTCTAGATTTTTTGATGATTGCCATTCTGACCAGTGTGAGATGATATCTCATTGTAGTTTTGATTTGCATTTCTTTACTGATTAATGATGTTGAGCATTCTTTCATGTGTTTGTTGGCAATCTGTATATCTTCTTTGGAGAAATGTCTGTTTAGGTCTTCTGTCCATTTTTGGATTGGATTGTTTGTTTTTTTGTCATTGAGCTGCATGAGCTGCTTGTAAATTTTGGAGATTAATCCTTTGTCAGTTGCTTCATTTGCAAATATTTTCTCCCATTCTGAGGGTTGTCTTTTGGTCTTGTTTATGGTTTCCTTTGCTGTGCAAAAGCTTTGAAGTTTCATTAGGTCCCGTTTGTTTATTTTTGTTTTTATTTCCATTTCTCTAGGAGGTGGGTCAAAAAGGATCTTGCTGTGATTTATGTCATAGAGTGTTCTGCCTATGTTTTCCTCTAAGAGTTTGATAATGTGTGGCCTTACATTTAGGTCTTTAATCCATTTTGAGTTTATTTTTGTGTATGGTGTTAGTGAGTGTTCTAATCTCATACTTTTACATGTACCTGTCCAGTTTTCCCAGCACCACTTATTGAAGAGGCTGTCCTTTCTCCACTGTATATTCCTGCCTCCTTTATCAAAGATAAGGTGACCATATGTGCGTGGGTTTGTCTCTGGGCTTTCTATCCTGTTCCATTGATCTATATTTCTGTTTTTGTGTCAGTACCATAGTGTCTTCAGTACTGTAGCTTTAGAGTATACTCTGAAGTCAGGGAGCCTGATTCCTCCAGCTCCATTTTTCTTTCTCAAGATTGCTTTGGCTATTCGGGGTCTTTTGTGATTCCATACAAATTGTGAAATTTTTTGTTCTAGTTCTGTGAAAAATGCCAGTGGTAGTTTGATAGGGACTGCATTGAATCTGTAGGTTGCTTTGCGTAGTAGAGTCATTTTCACAGTGTTGATTCTTCCAATCCAAGGACATGGTATATCTCTCCATCTATTTGAATGATCTTTAATTTCTTTCATCAGTGTCTTATAATTTTCTCCATACAGGTCTTTTGTCTCCTTAGGTAGGTTTATTCCTAGGTATTTTATTCTTTTTGTTGCAATGGTGAATGTGAGTGTTTCCTTAATTTGTCTTTCAGATTTTTCATCATTTGTGTATAGGAATGCAAGAGATTTCTGTGCATTAATTTTGTATCCTGCTACTTTACCAAATTCATTGATTAGCTCTAGTAGTTTTCTGGTAGCATCTTTAGGGTTCTCTATGTATAGTATATGATATCATTTTAGAAATGTACTATTTTAGAAGCTTGCTGTCACTTAAATAGGCTGTATTGGAGCAATACCTTTTGCCAAGCATCCAAACAGATAAAGATAGTTGAAATGTAAAGATTCATCCTTTTAAAATTATCATTACTAAAAGAATAAGTACATTTGTTGTTTCAAATGCTTTGGTCACTGACTCTATGACATTTTATTTTAATTAAATATGTCTAGGCTGAATTCCAAGATGGTTTTCCAAAGAGGGAATTTTGTATGCCCCAGTCCTCAGTGCCGTCACCAATTATAGATGTTCAGCTGTGATCAAGTGTGAATTGAGATTTTGGTTATAAAAAGGAAAACTGGATAGGTATTTTATTGGAGAAAATCAGCCCATCAAAGAGAAGATGGGTTGGGCACAGGGCCATTTCATTGAAATCAATAGCTTTGCAGAGGATTATTAATCTTATTATATGTTTAAGTATTATCTTGGTGATTTATAGTCAATGGTATTTGCCAAGAATTGCTGTTATGTGTAACAAAGATATAAAGATATTTGATGTTAAAATTCTGATAGAAGCATTTTTTTGGTAGCTGAAGACAGAGATATCCTTAGTATTGGGTAGGAAACATGCTCATTGCAGAACTTACAAATCGTATTTTAACCCAATGCTTGCTTTTAGTTTGCGGAATTTAAGGTTAAAAAAAATAGAAGTGAGTCTTTCAGTCACTGACTCATGAACATATGTTTCTAAGTTGCAGGAACTGGTTAGAAATGTAACATGAGGTAAAGTGACAATATTTAAATGAAGAAGAGCCTGAAGCAACTTTAGACTAGTTTTTACGGAAAGAGTTCTGAGGGTTTTTCATAGAGTCTTTCATTTCCTCCCTTAGTGAATTTAGGATTATGAAGGCATTATGTCAAAAGTTGAATTTATGATGGCTGCCAAAGATCAAATGGTCTTATTATTCATATATTCATAGATTCCTTTCTTCTGTTTACTCATCATCTGAATGAGGTGAAAACATAACTCACAAATTATAAGTGCTCAGTGGAATGGTGACACTTTGTAGCAAAGGAGGGAGGGGGAGGTAGAAGTGCCAGGCAATCCCTGGAGTTTAATGTAGTTCTGGAAATTTCTATCTGTAAGCCTTTCCTAGGTAGGAGCTCGAGTAATTGCAGGGGTTGTGTAAGGACTCAGGTGTGCCTCATTCCATTTTTAGTTCAGAATCTCCTGTAGGTTTACCTACGGCAGGACTGAGTCGGACCAAAGCCAGACAACTTAGAGCTGCTCTCATCCCATTCTCTGATGCTGCCCAGGTTTCTCTGTTCTTCTTATCATGACAGAGCTTAAGTTATAAAACTTATGACTGTGTGGATTGAAAACATTGATTGTGACAATTATGATAATAAATGGACTGTGAAAATGTTGATGCTGTATGAATCTACATGCTGGTTTCTGAACTTTGGATGTGGGACTGCAATAAATTTGACCTACTAGTGCAGATTGATGGGAAAGACTCCAGTACTCACCGAGCCATAAGCAGGTCCGCTCTCTTAGAAGTGGGCTTCTCACAGAAGTCAGGGCCTAAGCTTAGCTGACACCAAAGCTCCACTCCTAGGTCTTATATTAATATATTCACTTGTCTATATCTACTCTGTGGCTGTAAGTGGTTATTGAGTATTTTTTCTTTATAAATTAATGAAAACGACACATTCTAGTAACCTAGATGTTTATCAGAAACAATATCAGAAGTATAAATAATGCAAGAGGCAAACTCCCCCTCCCAACTTCTCAGTCCTGTGAAACCCCTTGATTCTCTTATTTTTTGGAAAGGGTACACATGCCTTTTTCTCTCAAGTCCCTCACCTACTTTCCACACTATTTCAAAAGTATTTGTGGCTGACTATGTATAAACATTTGTCTTTTGTAGATAAAGATATTCACTGTAATATATATATATATATATATATATATATATATATATATATATATATATATTTCAGATAATTCAAAGAATTAAGTTCCTGGTCATGATTAAAATGGAAGTTAACCTCACTGAAAACCTTTTCTATATTAATTATAAGAGTCTATCAGCATCCAGTTTTCCAAGGTCATCTTCTTTAGGGGAGTCTGATTTATTTAGTAAAACTTGTAATACTTGTCTTTTGGGGAAAAAAAAGAATAGTTTTAAGTCATTCTGTTTTCTTGCAGGTTTATTCACTTAGTGGTGAATATCTACTGTGTCTCCGACCTTGTTCTAGCAATAGAAATAGAAATGCAAACTAAACTAAAAATCCCCTGCTTTCATCAAGTGTAAATTTTAGCTAGTGAAGCAATAGAATCCACAAATTCTATAATTATATATTAAGTAATGATAAGTTCTTGATGAAAGAAGAGGCAGGCTAAGAGGGAATGGAGAATGTATGTCCTTTTGACATAATCTGAGAACTGCCCTCCGTCAGGGTGAATGAAAGAAATCTACCATGAGGAATCTTAGGAGGAAAAGTTATAGGCAGATTAAAAAACACTAAAGTCGGGCTTCCCTGGTGGCGCAGTGGTTGAGAGTCCGCCTGCCGATGCAGGAGACACGGGTTCATGCCCCCGTCCAGGAGGATCCCACGTGCCGTGGAGTGGCTGGGCTCGTGAACCATGGCCGCTGAGCCTGCACGTCTGGAGCCTGTGCTCCGCAACAGGAGAGGCCACAACAGTGAGAGGCCCGCGTACCGCAAAAAGAAAAAAAAAAAAAAACACACTAAAGTCTCTAGTCAGGAGAGTATTGTCTTTTGAAGGAATGGCCGGAAGGCCAGCAGCTTCAGAAAGTAAGCAAAGCAGAGGCAGGTGTACCGTGAAACTAATCCAACTAAATTTCAAGATAATCTTTTACATAAAAAAAAGGCCTCCTCACCCCATAATGGTATGAATCTCAGGTCCAGAAATCTCAGATCCTGGAGAATAGTTTGGAGAAGTAGCCTGTACCCAAATCATGAGACCCTCACAGGCCGCAGCAATAACTTCTTTTTTTATTGTGAGCCTGATGGGAAGTGATTTAAGTGTTTTGATCCTAAGTTAAGTTTTAAAAGGATCACTCCAGCTGTTGTGGAGAATACACTGGAGTAGGGAAAAGTTAGAGAGACTGGGAAAAATACAACAGTCCAGGCAAGAGATAAAGCAGTTTGAAATAGATACTAGAAACAAAGTTGTTGAGATTATGGAAATACAGAATTTTCCAACTACGATGATGTGCAGTGTGAAAAAAGGAGGAATCAAAGATGATCTTTAAAAAAAAAAACAACAGATGATCTCTTGGCTTGATCTGAGAAACTGGAATAATAAAATATCTGTTTGTTGACAGAAGGAGGCCAGTGGGAGGAATAGTTTAGATTGGGAGCTGGTGTTTAAGAATTTGGTTTTGGACATGTGAAATTTGAGATACCAGTTACATATTGAAGTGGAGATGTCAGCTGGATTCATAAGTCAAGAACTAAAAGAAGATCTCAGAATGGAGAAATGATTTTGGTAAACATCAGGAAATAGGTGGTTTTGAAGGCAAAGGACTGGATGCATTCAGCTAGACATATTACCACTGGGGAAGAGAAGAGGTGCGAAGACTCAGCCCTGGAGCACTTCCACCTCAGAGGTGTGCGGTGAGACAGACCCACTGAAGCAGAATAAGAAGCAGCCACCAGCAAGGTAGAGAAGAACCATGAGAGAGGGGTCTTCTAGAAGCCAAGTAAATGAGTGATCTGGAAAGATGGAATGGCCAGTTATAGAAATACTACTAATTGGTCAAGTAAGACAGGAATTTCAAGCCTGGAATTAAACATTAATTCGACTTAGTAATGTAGAAGTCATTGATTGTTTTTGTAGAGATCTAGGCTTGAATATTAACACAGTGGGTTCAGGAGAGAATTGGATGAGTGAAAATGTCTTTTAAAGATTTTTGTTTCAAAAAATTCCAGAGAAATAGGATGGCCCCTGGATGGGGATCAAGATGATTTTTTTGTAAGGTTGACGGCATTACAGCCTCTGCCCATTGCCTGATGGGAATGATCTAGAAGAGAAGTATAAACTGATTTAGTAGGAGAGAGGGGATTGTTTTCAGGAGACGCACATCCTTGAGTGTGTTAGAAGTGATTAGATGGAGCATACAAATAGGAAGTTTGGCCTTAAGGACCTGAATGATCCCTCCAAGCAGAGTATAATGGTATTAATGAGACTGATAGCTGTGGTAGAACCAGAGTATAGTGGTTGTCTTTGATAACTTTTCTTTTCTTAGTGAAATAGAAAAAGCAGGTTCATCAAGAGAGATGGAAGAGTTGAGAAAGACATGGGAAGTTTGAAGACAGAAAATATGTGGCATTGTTCAAGAGAATGGGAGAGTGAACTGATCGAGTTGGCTTGGTAGCACTAAGGGCTGGCTTGATGTTCAAGTCAAGAAGTTGAAGTGAGACCAGATGACAAGGGATGTGTTTTCTCCAAGTATGATCAGGTGCTGAGGTGCATCTATGGACCAGGCAGGTAGTTGGAATTAACCAGAATTAGAGTTTTCTAGGCAAGTAAGGTGGAGAGAATGCCATTCTAGCCAAAGGCAGTTTGCTAATAATGGAGCACAGAATAGGGAGGGCAACGTTGATGTGAAGTAGATGAGAAATAGAAGGCAATAGAATCAATTTATAGGATGTTCAAGTTGGGTCAAAGAAGAGAGTTATGGGAAATATAGGAGAAGGAAATCAGAAAGGTGCTTGACATTGAAATGGGAAAGAAATGCTAACTTGGTAATGGCATCTAGGGTATATAACCAGCCAGTGGGTGGGTGAGGTAAAATTATTGGAATTAATAGGAACTGAGAGATGAGAATATTGTAAGGCTAATATATATGAAAATACGTAGGATAATAAATGAAGTTTTTGTCCCTGAAAATATATTTCATTCCTCTACTACCTAATCAATTAACACAATTGGTTTTACTAGATAAGCTTTATTTTTTATTAATATATATTTTAAAATTTACTTAAATGTGGAATACTTGCCTCATAAAAATATATGGAAAAGCATAATGATATATATATATATGTATATGTGTGTGTGTGTGTGTGTGTGTGTGTGTGTGTGTGTATGTATATATAGATAGTTAGATTTTATTATGGTAGAAACATAAATATTCACAGGTAGACAGTAATTTTAATACCCATCCCATACTGAGACTCTAAATTTTTGTTTGTGAATTTATCCATTTACCTTCTTGCTATTTTTTATGATGTTTTGATTGGTCTTACAGACTCTATTAGAGAACAATCTTCAGGCAGGGATAAGATCTAGACCGAATTTTCCACATCTAACAAATTGTAATCCCATAATCTTTCTAGAGGTTTATTATTTTGCCAATGATTTAGATAAAAATAAAAATAATGTTTATTAATAATGTTATTTAGTGTTCTTGGGCTTAAGTTTATAACACAACCAATATTTTTACAATTACATGTATTTTTTTTTTCTTTTTTTTTGCGGTAAGCGGGCCTCTCACTGTTGTGGCCTCTCCCGTTGCGGAGCACAGGCTCCGGACGCGCAGGCCCAGCGGCCATGGCTCACGGGTCCAGCCGCTCCGCGGCATGTGGGATCTTCCCGGACCGGGGCACGAACCCGTGTCCCCTGCATCGGCAGGTGGACTCTCAACCACTGCGCCACCAGGGAAGCCCAATTACATGTATTTTTAAATATAAGAAACATTTTTGTATTGTTATGAAGAAATGCTGTTACATTAAAAAATGTTTTACTGATCAATTAAAAACAAAGAATCATTTTTGTCTAAAAACCCAAGCTGTCTAAACAGCTTCCAATATATTTTAATGGGCTTTCTTAAAGCCTAGATGAGAATGTTGACCAGACATATATCCGTTGTTTTGAATGATGTCAGTTGTACTCCGGTACAACTAGTGCAGTGTCACCTCTTCTGCATTATGTGACCATGTGGCAGAGAATGAAAATATCCTGTTTATTTGCATTTAAATAACAGGCGTTACTTCTTTTGTCTGTATTTCCACTATCAATAGAATGCAGTTTCCAAGCATATATTTGTAAATACTGTTATTAGTAACCATGTTAACTTGAAGTATAGATTGAAAGCCTCTGTAAGATAGAGACAAAAATATTGCCAAAATGCACGGAACGTATTTCTTAAAAATCAAAGCATAATTTTCTATTTCTGTACAATCCTCTATGAAAAATAAACCCCCTTAGTTTTGTTTAGATATTCTAGAGTAGAGATGTCCAATAGGAATATTGTTCAAACAACATATACAATTTAAAGTTACATTAAAAAGTTAAAATATTGCATAGCACAGGGAGATCAGCTCGGCGCTTTGTGAACACCTAGAAGGGTGGGATAGGGAGGGTGGGAGGAAGGGAGATGCAAGAGGTAGGAGATTTGAGGATATATGTATATGTGTAACTGATTCACTTTGTTATACAGCAGAAACTAACACAACATTGTAAAGCAATTATACTCCAATAAAGTTGTTAAAAAAAAAGTTAAAAAATAAACGTGAAATTAATTTTAGTAGTATATTTTACTTCTCAATATATTAAAAATATCATTCTAAAATATAATCAATATAAAATTATGAATGAGATATTTTACATTTTTGTTTTCTATACTGTGCCTAATTTACATATACAGTACATCTCAGATCAGACTACCCTCATTTCCAGCTCCATCTGGCTAATGACTGCCATGTAGGACAGGCCCCAGAATATAAACAATTACAAAGTATTCTCACAGCAACCATAGATCATGGTTAGGAATTATATTTATCTCTGTGTTGTAAATGAAGATACATGTTTGAATGACCTTCTCAAGAAACAGATTTATCCCGGGTTTTCTGATTTTGAACCCAGTATTCTCTGGGTTTCAGTATACCATTCTGATGCTGTTATATTGATATATTTTTGTTATACTGATACTGAGAAGTATGTGACATATCATGACCCGTGGAAATAACTGGTGTTAGTATGTTCTTTCCTTGCTATAATTTAAGAAAACCTAATTGGTGTGAAAAGCAGGCAATTTGATGAAAACAACGAAACCCAGTTTCTAGGAATCCACACATTTCTTAGTTTTTTTTTTCTTCTTCTTCTTTTTATGAATTAAATGAAAGATACAAATCTGGGAGAGCAGAGAGAGAAAAAAAGTAAAAATAGAGTTTTTGAGGAAGATTTAAAATTGTGGCATTATTGGGATTACTTGGGAAAGAGTTGAAAAATATTTATATGATTGAGAGGGTGAATATAAACAAAGCAAGTTTAAAAAAATGTCTGAGTTTAATCTGGTTTCAGCTCTTCCCTTGCACATGTCTTACATTTTCTATGTTAGAGACTGGAAAGCCAGATCTGTTGAGAAATATAAACACTGGCTATTAACTTCCTGTTATTTTGACATTTTTAATGCAATTCCTTACTTGTCTTTAGTAAAGAAATAAAAAAAAAACAACTATGCCTACAATAAAAATAAATGCATGAAAACTGATTCCAGATCAATTAACAATTGTGTTAAGAACTCTGTTTTATAGTTAAATTGCTTTTTTCTTTAGTGTTGTCTATTTTTATGCCAAAGGACAAAAACCAGAAACATCAGCTCTTAGAAAGATGATTGGAGAAGTTGAGAGACTCTATGTCTAAACAAATTACTAATACATTTTGGCTAAAAGGGAGAAAGTAAAGCCAGAGAAGAAGTTTTGCTAGCACATAAAGTAACTGATTTTCAAATCAAAATCTAACATTTACATCTTTAAATATTTCATCTTTTCTTTCAAATGAAATTTTCCCAGTGAAATCAAGATTTTGGATGTATTATTATGAGACGTAGCTTAAGTATTGCACAATCACCGTATTTGTTTTTCTAGGGTAAGGTATTTTCCTCCCAATGATATATCTGAAAATGGATTACTTGTTTTATCTTAATTAAAATGTAAAGAATTAGAACAAAACATTTGATTGATATTATTTTTATCTCAAAAGAGTCCATAAATCAATAGGCTATAAATCTAGTGCCAGTGACTGAGATAAGAAGTCAACGTTTTGTCTAAACATCAACATGTTATTAGCTGCTGTTCTGATAATTTGTAATGAAATATATGTATATATTAATATTTCTCCTTTTGTTATATAATATAAGAATGTCCAGTTTTGAATAATTTCATTGTTCTCCTTTGCTTTTTCTATATTATTTTATTTCAGTTTTTCTGAGAGTTAAAATGCTCCTTAGCAAGAAAAAACAATTGGTTTAACATCCTTTTAATACTATAAATAAATATAGTACTATAAATGCATAGTTTTAATTATATACAAAATCAATTTCACATGTTCCTTTTATATTTTTTCCATTCATTCATAAGAGGAACAATATACCCTCTGAAACTTATGCTATTTCTATTCAGAGGTAGGTAGCCTTGTGATTTCAAAATAGATTAATCACGTGTTTTAAGGAAAAAACATAATTGTGAAACTTGGATAGGTCCATATTCACTAATAATTTTATTTTCTCAGTGTCCTCTGTAATCATATCCACACGGACATATAATTCAAGAACTAAATCTGACTTGTAGTAATTTGGAGTTGCCAAGGGCTTCACTGAACTCCTGCAGTTCTGCACCTTGAACATATTGCCGTGGGTGGGTATTGCAGCTGGTTTCCTGTTTAAAATATTTCGAGAACTTTTGAAAGTTCAGTTCGTTCTCTGCCCAGAGTTTCTTCATTTTCCATAAAGAAAGAAGAACTGAACATCTGTAAATATTTATATTTGGGAGATTAATCAGTAATATGTGATTAAACCCCGAAAATTGGGTTACTCTGTGTTGTAGTTTATGCAATTCTATTATTTACAGTTCTTTCAACACGTTCAAAGTAATTTGCTTTGTTTGGTTCATAACCTCATTTTTGTTATATTTAAAAATGTGAACACATCTAGATCAGATGCTATGAGTGAATCTTTGGACAAAAAAAATATCCTTGAATTTGACTTGAATATCTGTGAGTCGTATTTCACAAGTAATCAGAATGTAAGCTCCATCAGGATGGACATTTAAATCTATTTATTTACTGATGCACCTTCAACCCCTGGAACAACGTGCCTGGCAGTTGGCAAAAATTAAACAATATTAGTTGAATGAATGCATATGAATATTCAAGGCTCAAAAGCTAAAAAATATTTACCCTTATTCTACACTAGCAACATGCAGAAATAAGTAGACATTATTGTATAGGCATGTGTATGTTTTTAGTAAAACGATCATCAAAATGTATTGTTTTACATGCATTTACTTGTTTGTGTGTCTCATTTTGCCTTTGCTTCACATGAGTTGCAGAAATCATTTCAAAACCCTAAACTGAATGAAGATAAAAGTAAAGACAAATGTCTTTACTCTTTACAAAAGTAAAGACAAAAATAAGTATAGGTACTTAAAAATCTTAAAAGTACTATTGTTAAATTAATTAAACAGGGAGCCTGTTAGATGGAGGGGTTCTAATGTCATGGTGGCCTGTGGAAGCAAAACAAAATCTAAGTCCATTAACACCTCAAGGTTACTAAATTGAAACCTAAGGACAGCTAATCGCAAACAGCCAACTTGGGATTAAGTTATAGCTAATCAATAATTTCCTTCCTTTGTTTCCACCTTTTCTTTATAAAAGTCTCTCCTCAGCCCCTGTCAGTGGACTCTTCTGCTTTAGCACTATCGGATGGGAGTCGATTTTTGCTGAAATAACATTTTTAATATGCCTCAATTTATCTTTTAACACTATATACTTACCACTACTTGTTTTTAATTATGTGTATTTTAGTTTGTGTACGAATTTTCCAGTCTAATTTAGAGCCATGGGAAAGTGTTCATCTTGGAACAGGGCACATCATGTACAAGAGACGTTGGCTTGAAAAAAGGCAAACAAACAAACAAAACCCTAATAGGACCAAAAATTTGGAAACAGGTAGTGATCAGTGTTTTTCAGATGATTTAGATTCTTAACTATCTGCCTTCTGTCTACCTATTTTTTTTTTAAACCAAGGAACTTATTTGTAAACTTCAGTGAAGAACTTTCATAAATGAACAGCCATTTGCATCAACGTACTCAGCAGGAGGTGAAGCCCTGTCCAGACATGGTTATGCATCACACGTATGGCTTCTATCTAACTAAAATGAAAATGTGACAGCAAAAAAGCCCAAAGTTTTTTGTTTGTTTTTGCAATTCTACAATGTCATTAGGAACAAAATTAAGGAGGAATTTACCCCAATCTGCCTTAACCTAGAAAATAAAATCTCTAGTGTTAGCGTGTTTTAGTCTGTATTAATTTTGGGTGCTTTCTGAGTGCAGGTTACTCTATGGGTGTTTATAAATTTAGTGATTTTTAGAGAGACATTTTTTGAAGAATTTTCCTAATTAAGAAGACTAAGTATAAAACCATATAGTGCCCCACGGAAACATTCAAGAAAACAGTTTTCTTTTTGTGTTGATACAGTGCAAACTTTAAGAAAGGGGGAATTTTGGAAAAGATAGCCTAGGTGATTAGGTGATTGAAAGGTAGAAGGCTTTTAGGAGAGATGATAGGTGATGATCTTGGGATTTCATGAAGCATGAAAAACAGCAATCTGACTTTCACAGGTAGGGAGAGAAGCTGTAGATAATGAATATCTGAATCTGGAAGAGACAGATATTAGACTGAGTTTGACTTTGATGAACTGAGCATATTCACGTAAATGGGTAAATGATTTAGTCACCAAATATAGGTACCTTTTAAATTTTCCACTTTGGAAATAAATATGATTCTCCTACTGACACTGAATGAAGTGAAACTCTCATGAGGGATAGTCAAAAATATACTTATAGTGTTAGATTTTCATCTTCACATGATGAGTGCTTAATCTTTTATTGTTAAACACTCTAGTGTTGAAAATAAAGGAGATTGCAAAAGCTTAAGTCATGGTAGATGTTTACAAAAAGGAAAATAAGCTTTTCATATTTCCATTAGGAATTTTCAGTATTTTAATGGGACAATATATTTGAATAATTTCATTTAAAATAGATTCAAAATCCACATTACATTAACATGTCAAATAGTCTTTGTTCTACTTTATGAAAAGCATTATATTTTTAAATGTATGCTGCGACAAAAATTTAAATGTTAACCAAAGCATTTATTTCAGAAAAATTTTTCCTTTTGAGTTCACTGGGCTTTATAATCATTTAGAAATTATGGCTATATGTGATCACTGAACTATAGAAGTTGTAAAGCATCAGAAAACAACTTTCATGTGGTGGTTAAGATAATAGAAAAGCTTTTTAAAGAACATAATAAGGAATTGAAATAGTTTCTCTATAGGTTAGCATTACATATCTGTAGAATCTAACTTATGTCTTTCAGATGTTGAGTATTAATTGAATAGATTGATGTTTTGAATAAATCAGAAGGAGTAAAATACAAAAAGGAAGAAAAAATTAAGAGTGTAATGAAAATTCAAGCATTTTCTATTTTTTTTTGTTTGTTGCAGAATATTTGGGAAATGCATAAAAGCAAAAATAAAGCAAAAATTATGCATAATCCATGCATAATTTTCTGGTTTTTTTTATATAAAAATATGAAACATTCATATTTTAGTTCAAACTAGAACTTCTGCATTTCTCATAGAAAAAGTGTTCTTCCTGAAGAATTAACATATAGGAATAGAGTATTGACACCAGAGGAAGTTATTTTGATAATCCAAGACTAAAAGCTTGGCTAGAATGAGAAGTGAAATATCTAGGTATCCAAGCAGAGGAAACTTGGAAATGCTGAAAAGGCAAGGAATAGAAAGGAGGCCAGTGGGTAAGACTGGTGCAGCTGTAATAAGGATTTTGAACTTAATCCTAAAGATAATGGGAAAGCAGTAACACAACATTGCGAATCAACTATACTTCAATAAAAAAAAAATAATAGGAAAGCAATTGAAAGAATTTCAGCAAAGATGAAATAATCAAATGAAAAATAGAAAAATCTCTCTCCAGTTATCGAGTGGTGAAGACTGGTGAAAGGGAGAACAGTTGGAAATCAGTTTCAGTAATCTAAGAGTGAGACAACTGTACTTGGATTAAGTACATCTTCTCTGGGATGGAGAAAAGGGAACACAGATTACAAACTTCTTAGGAAGTAAAATGAGCAGGATTTGGTAATTGATTGGATACAGGGGATGATGAAGAATGAATAGTAAGGAAAATCTAAATTTGGGATTTACACAACTCAAAGGATATTGGTGACTTTTATTAATACGAAAAATAATGGAGGAAAGCCAGAGTTAATCTTCTACAGAATAAGGAAAATAAAGAGTTTTCCCTAACCTCCTTGAAACAGCAAAATTCACACTTTCCATTTCCACATAAATACACACACACACGCCAAATATACTGTTCATTTCCAACAAGCCTGAGGATTCCAGATTAATGAAATAAGATTAATTTGTTATGGCACAATGGGCATACATAAACAGTATTGCATGCATATGCATTTTGGCAGTTGTAAACTCTTTTCTAATTGAATGGTAGTTTTTGTCCCCTCTGGATTAATTGAGTGTGTTCTGTGTTCTAGTCACTGCAGGACAAGAATAAATAAGATGCAAGCTCATAGACGATAGTAGAAACAGATATATTGAAATTATTCTGTGGTATCATAAATCCAGAATAAAGTAATTAACCAGAGCATGGGGCCACGGAAAAAGGAGGAATTGACTGACAAGGAAACCTAGTGTAGATCCATCATTCTCATTATTAGCCAGCCTTCACCACAATTACACACAAGAACAAATTGAACTCTGTCTTCGTTTTCTAACAGTTTCTGCTCCGACATCTTTTTATAGGCACAAGACCTGTCTTTTTATCTAGACTGCGTACCTCTTATAGTATAAGCTAAGAGCAGATGACAGGGCTAGGGTAGCCTCTCCTCTGTTTCTACGGTCTCTGTGAAATGTGCATCCTATTTGGGCAGGAACCAAGGAAAAATCAGTTTGAGTTATTTACTTCAATTTATCATTTCATTGTTCCCATAGCTTTAGATAAGTTGGAAGTGGGATTGTTTACATGCCATACCTTGTTCCTTATTTGATCTTTAAGTGCTTTGCTTTCTAAATGTTAATAATCTCATTTCCCTTGATTTCATTTTAGCAGATATTTTATTGCCCAAAGGAGGAATAGAAAAGAGAGAGTTGAAAGAGCTGATTCTCAGGATACTATCCCCTAGCTTCACTGAAGTTTTGATACTAGTGATTAGAAACGTGTGAACATTGGTTTTACATCATGTATTTTAATTTCAGCCACAAATTCATGATGTACAGAAAGGAAATTTTATGTAGTAAAAAAGAATCATAAAATAATAGCTACCACTTATTGAATGTCTACACTGTGCCTAGATTTTTATATATATGATAGCATTACCTTCTCACAGCAAACTGATAAGGTATTATCACTCCGGGTTTATTGTTAAAACTGAATCTGAGAAAAATTAACTTCTCCAAAATTTTAACACCTGGTTGGAAGTTAAATCAAGTCCCTTTTCACTATACCTTTCTATTTTCTTCTCACTTTTTAGAGTAACAAAAGAAATTGCAGAAATTTTCTTTGAGAGCCAATAGTTATTTTAGAATCAGGAATAATGGTTAAAGCAGTAGGAAATAGGAAAAAGAGGGTTTGTCTGACTTTAACGTATAACAAAATGAAAAGAAAATGTTTTTGTATTCACGTTAACTTCTGTTATGATTAAAAGATGTGCTTGACTCCTCTGTTGTTTTACATCGTGGAAGGAGAAAAGCTGAGTTGTATTCAAGCCAGAACAGTTCCCAGGGTAATCAGAACACTTGCTGCTTTGCTGTTTACAAAAAAAAAAAAAAAAAAATCTGTTACCTTCAATTTATTTTACTAGTAGGGACAATCTGCTGTTATAAAATGTTACATGTGTTTTTCTATTTTCTGTTTCAATTTATTATTACTTTTATGAAATGCTTAATTGGCTTATATTTGTCTGAAAATTCTTTTGACTTGTAATAGTACAGATAATCTTAAAGTATGAAAGAAATTTGAATATGGGTTTGTTTTCTAGATTTTATGCAACAGAGCTCTGGGAGACATGGGACTCTGAGGTCAGATTTTTTATGCTGCCAAAGATTGTTAGAAATTTAAAAGTAGATCTGGCTGTCATAAACAAGATGAGTAAGTGGAACTTGACGTTTGAATTTAGTCTTCTTCCAAAATATCAGTTACTTTCTTTTTCACATTTTCCACTTTGATTTTAGCATTTGAATAGCAAAATAATGATCTTGATTCTGTTTTTATGTGTCCCAAATGTTTGAAAATGGAAATATGTTCAAAGAAGTTGGAAGAAGTGTTTGAGTTTGTTTTTTTCTTTTTCCCTCAAGTCCAATTATCTTTGTGTTCTTAATTCTCATTATTTTGAAGCAGGCCCAGAGAATTCTGTTGGTTTTCAATTTAAACATTTTGAAAATGCAAGAAAGATAACTGGGGAGATGTTATAAAGCAAATGATCATAGGGGCTCATGCGTGCATGTGTGTGTGTGTGTGTGTGTGTGAGTGTGTGTGTGTGTGTGTGTGTGTGTGTGTGTAGGGGCAAACAGGCCAATTGACTACTCTGTCATGAGACTTGTTAAGGGCTTTCCAAACCATGTGTTTGCTGAGAATCATGGCTTTATTTCCATTAAGAGAAGTATATTTGGTAATCAAATTCCGATAATCTGAACATGATTGTTTTAATGAGACTTAGTTTCATAAAACAAGGAAACATCTGGAGAACTTAATCTGAGTAGTTAGATAACTAAACCATGAATCAGCTAGTGCATTATGGTCTGTTCCCTTGTATTAAAGAGACATGATTAGAGAAACAAAACAAGCTTTCATCTTAATTATATTCTGTAGGTACAAATTTCATCAAGCATTTTATTGGAACTAAACACAGTGACTTTACTGGACATTTTTGTATTTTATGCCCATTTAAATCTCCATACTAAACCACTGTATTTCACTACAGCTAATTGGGAACCACTGAGCTCAAGCAAGATGTTGTGTTGTCTTTTCATGGAACACAATCTTCTTTCAAACAGAGCTGACTGAGCTACATTTTGCCAAGGACTGTGAGCCACATGGACTGGTCCATGTTATCAGGACCCCCCGTGGGACTGAAAATTTCTTACTCACACCATAATACTTCTTCCTCAGCCACGAAGCAGAGTGACATGTGCCCTCTCCTGTGCTGTCCCTGTGCTTGGTACTCCCTTGAGAGCTCACATTACTATGTTGTGATGTTAATATTCTCTTTATCATGTCTCTTCTGCTGCCTAGTCTGAAAGCTGCTTCTTGACAGCTAGAACTCTGGGTAGATATAGTAAAGACAGCACCTGGCTACTGGCTTCTTTCTGATTATCTAAATGATGGGGTTCAACCTTGATGGCTTCATGTGAAGCGAGCAAACTGTAAGCATAAGCCCCTCAATGAATTTTTAAAAAGGACACACCTGTGTAGCCACCATCCAGCTCGAATAAATAGTGAACCTTGTATGCATTCTAGAAGCTTCCCTCATGCCTGCTCCCTGTCATTCCCACTCTATCCAAAAGTAAACACTATCCTGACCTCTGTCATGGTAGTAGCTTTGCCTCTTTTTGAATTTATTATAAATGGGATCATTCAGAATGTATCATTTTGTACCAGCTTCTTTCAGTTACCATTTGTGATATGCCTCTCTCTCTAGCACCGGTGCATCCATTTTTATTGCTATATAGCATTCTATCACATGACTATAGCAAAATTTATGTATGCATTTTTAGTTTACGGACAATAGACAAGTTCACTTTTGAGCTATTAGGAATAATGTATGATAATTTTTATGGATAATGGTTTTACATTGTGGCTTTAAGTTGCATTTCCTTGATAACTAATGATGTAAGAACATTCCACGTGTTTACTAACTATGTGAATATCATCTTTCTTGAAGTACATTTTAAAATTTCTAGCATGTTTAAAAAAAAATCATGTTGAGTTCCCTGGTGGCCTAGTGGTTAGGATTCCGGACTTTCACTGCTGTGGCCCAGGTTCAGTCCCTGGTCAGGGAACTGAGATCCTGCAAGCCTCATGGCATGGCTAAAAAATAATGAAATTTAAATTTAATTAAAATAAAATTTAAAATATCATGTAACTTTTTTCTTGGAATTTGTAAAATTCTTTATACAGTCTAGATATAAATCCTCAAGGGAGAATACATACAGCTAATACCTTCTCCAAAGCAATTGTTTGCATTTTCATTCTGTTGACAATATCCTTGTTTGAATAGAAATTCTTAGTTTTAATTAAGTTCTATTTATAAATATTTACTTTACAGTCAAGGTTTGCTGTCCTGATTGGAAATCTTTGCTTACTGTAAGGTAGTGAGAGATTTTTCTTAGGTAACTTTTAGAGCTTTATTGTTTTCTCTTAAACTTATAGGTCAGTGCTCTATTGGAAGTGGTCTTTTATTTTGTGTGATGTAGCAATTAGTTCCAGGTGGCTATATGGTTGAGTTGGCACCTTTTTTTTTGAAAAAAAGGAAAAAAAGTTTCCATACTGAACTGTTATAAATCAGGCACCACAGGGATATGGGTCTGTTTTTGGACTCTCTTCTCTTCCATTAGTCTGTCTTTCCTCCTGCTAATACCTCGTTGTCTTAATTACTGTAGCTTTATATTATTTTAATATCCAGTCATATAATTCCTCTAAGTTTGTTCTCCTTTAACATTTTCTTGGCTATTTTTGACTCTTGGTATTTCCAAATGAATGTTAGAATCAACTTTTCAATTTCCACAAAATAAACCTTCTGAGGTTTTTGACTGGAATTACACAGAATCTACAGGTCAATTTGTATAAATGTGCCATCTTTACAATTTTGAGCCTTCCAATTCACAAACATGATATATTCCTCCATTTATTTAGTCTTTAGTTTCTCCCAGTTACATATTGTAGTTTATAGAACACAAGTTTTCCCATCTTCTGTTATATCCCTAACTATTTTGATGTATTTCATGCTATTACAAAATAGTATTGGTTTTTAACATTTGTTATTTGTTATGTAAGTATTAGTTTCTAGAACAGAGAAATACACGATTGTGTATGTTGACTTTACATCCAGTAACCTTACTAACTTCACTTATTAGTTCTTATAGTTTGTGGATTGATTTGAATTTTCTACTTACACAATCATACTGTAGGAAAATGACAGTTTCATTTCTTCCTTTCTATCCCTATTTAATTTAATTTCCTTTTCACTTGTTAAGACCTCTCCTCTTGTATAATACTGACCAGTATTAGTTTTAGAAGGTGCCCCTTTCTTATTTATGACTTGTGGGGGAAAGCTTTCAATAATTCACCACTAAGGATTATTGCTTTAGGTTTTCTGCAGATAGCTGTTATCATATCACATGTTTTTCCTTTTATTTTTAGTTTGTCAATTTTAAAAAAATGGTAAACTCATGCTCAATTTTTTCAAATTCACCTTATTTATCTATTGAGATTTTTCTTGTTTATTTTGTTAATATGGTTTATTATGTAAATTGCAATGATTGATAATCAAATGCTCAATCAATTTCATATTCCTGGAATATATTCAACTCCTTTGTCTTATATTACTCTTTTTAACCACCAGATTTTTCTTGCTAACATTTCTGTTCATGTTTTTAGTGGGAGATATTTGTCATAAATTTCTTATCAGGTCTTAGTATCAAGGCTGTTTTGACCTCATAAAATGAATTGGGATGTGTTCACTTATTTTCTTTTATCTGGAAAAGTTTGTGAAAAATTAGTACCATTTCCTGGTGTGAAAATATTTTCTTTATAAATTCTTCATAAATAATCGTTGCTGGATTTTAGAGACTCTTTTCTTTTAAATATGTCTCATTCATTCATTCATATAGTACATATTTACTTAATGTCCATTCTAACTCAGGCATTATGCTAGCCCCTGGGGATAGAATGGTGAGCAAAAGCAAACATGGTCCTTACCCACGCTGAACTCACAGCTTAGTCAGTGGGGGAGATAGAGAGTGGTCAAATAATTTTAAAACGTGGACCACAGCTCTGTTGAGCACTGAAGAGTATCAGTGTTCAGACATCATGGCAGGGGGACCTGATCTGAGTCATGATTACGGAAGCTTCCTGAGGAAGCCAATAGTCAGAAATAGATCAATTAATTTCATTTGTCTCATTTGAACTGACATCTAATTCATATGGCTAGAATTCTGTAAATGAGAATAACTGACTATCCAATGTGGCTCATTTTCTGTGTTCTGTAGAGAATTTCCCAACCTAAAGGAGTTTCCATAATCAAATTGATGGCTTTCGCACTAAATGAGAATCTGGCACAAAAACTACATGTTTAAGTCAAAAAAGAAAGACTACAGGCAATAAACAAGCCTCATTGGGCCTTTAATAGCAACGATTAAAATAAATACTTGCTGCTTGTCTTAAATTCAGTATAGTAGTTTTTCTTATTTTCACTTGTTCGCAAATATATTTCAGTCTGCATTTTCCAAGATGTTTTATTTTATAAAATTTTTTATTCATTAGTTTTATAAATATAATATTTATATTTTATGTTCACTGTTGTTGGAGTACACTATTATAATCACTTTCCTAACTCTTCTACTGAACTCAAATACAACACTTGAATACCCTAGAGAGAAAACAAACCTTGCTTCCTCAAAATTCTTCTCAATAATGAAAAATGCTAAGTGTTGTTCTGTGTGGGAAGTGTAATATGAAAACATGCCAAATACAGGCAGCAGGATAATGTACACAATATGTTTCAAAGTCCTTTTGTATTTTATAGGGAAAAAATCAGTAGTATTTAATTAATAAATTTAAAAAGCTATTTTAAATTTAAAAACCATATACCATTTTGAGTAAGAATATAGACACTAATGTAGTTACAGGTAAAAATAAAAGAAGGTATCCAAAAATAATTTCAAAATTCCCTTAGGAGACAACTGTCAAAGAGTTTTAAATTTAAGTTCTTCTTTTTGGACATAGTGAGTATAGAGGTTTTACTAAATATGTTACGTTAAATATCACTTTAACTGAGAAACTTGTAAAACTATGAAATTGGAGGCCATTCTAAATATCGCAAAAACTGCTGTGAAGTTTTCCAATGATGGAATTTTTTATTGTTTAAAACAGATTTTACAGATGCAAAAGGATAAATGTTTAACATGTCAAATGGGTACTTTAGTTTGAAATAGCAACTTTTTAGCAAATGATTTTTGATCACATTCCTAAAGTCGATATTATTGGAAAAAATATACTCAGAGAAATGAAAATATTGAAATGTGTACAAGTCATCGTTTGAATAATACAGAATAGCCAGACTAAGGTAGAATTATAAATATTTTAAAATCTTTTCTGTTAGGCCAGAGGCTCTGTGAAATTACACCTTGTAAAAACAATTTACAATAATGAAAATGTGGGATATACTTTTGCTGAATTGAAGAATCTATTTGTCTATCATACATACATATACTCTCACACACTCACACATAGACTCAGAACAAATAGAAAATAGAGAGGCATAAAGACAGAAGTACAATCAGATATGCCTCTTGGTTATGGTGAGAAGTAAAAAGGTTAATATATGTGAAATGCTTAGGAAGTTGCTTGACAGTTTCTCTTGCTTTTTCTCTCTTTTTCTCTGTCTCCAAATTTCAATTTAAGATGGCATACAGTTCAGTTTATCTATAATTTGATTTGCAGAAATTATGCTTATCTAAAGATAAATGTTATAAAATATGTTAGTTGATAAGCATTTAAAAAACGAATTATCCTCAAATCAAACTTGACTGATGAAATTACAAAACTTCATGATTTTAATGCCACCTTATGTGTTCAAAATTATCACTACTGAACTTTAAAAAAATGCTGTTTCAATAGAAAGCTTTTCTCGTATGGTTGTATTTCACATTCAAAAATGGGAAAGAAAAATTCTAAACAACTAGTAGGCATTCTTCATTTTTCCAAAAGCAAATCAATATCTTACTGTCAATTGTCAAAAATACTTTTCAATAAATTAATTTATCAGAATATTAAAATGTAAAAATGAGCATGCCCATTTTCACTTATCTCTAGAGAGGAAAATCATATGCATTGAATTAAATGTGCTAGAGCAGCTTCAAGTCTTCTGTAATTGTAGACTGTCATGTGCTCTTGAGAAACATTTTAGGAAAGTGAATTGTACACTGTCCTCATTTTCTAATTTTAAGTTGTTAAAGGCATTGTTGAATGTCAGTTTATATTTCCTGTTATTATTACCTCTTCAAAGAGCCAAAATATACTAATTGAAATCCAAAATATTTTTCCTTTATGGTTTTTGATTTCCCAAATATCAACAGAGACTAAAAATGGATTTTTTGGACAATTCAGGTTTTGCTTGTGTGGCGACTGCAGTCTTTTAACTATTTCACAGTAATGTGTAAAGAAACTTTTCTGTGCTATCAAACTAACATCAAAACTTTAGAACAGTGATTAATAAACTGAAGCTGCTCAAATACTCTAAGGTATTTGAATTGCAATATAAGTACAATAGGCGAAGCAATAAGAGGTAATTTTGTTGATTTGTTGTGGTCGCTCTGATGACATATGTCATTTGCTTGGTTTGTGATGGTTTTCTTCATTTTTTGAATTGGCTTCATGATGTTTTTCTGTAAATTAATGACATGGGTAGCTGTCTCTTATTGTGATGGCTCTCAAAAAGACCAGCCAGTTTTGCCTAATGTCAAGATATCTAATTTAAATAAGGTAATATTTATTACATTTATTCCCTTGAATACAATATATCTGTAGTGCCATGAACCCTTTACATTTTAACATTATCTGAAGAAACACCATAAAATTTATTTTCTCTTAATCCTGTGATTGGCATTTGGATTGATTTTTACTGCTTCCTTTTCCCTCATTTTATATCATTTAACTTTTGTATTGATACTGACTTTAATTGGTAATTGTTAAAATTTTATTTCTTAAGTACTTTCACTTTTGTGTGAGCTTAGACTAAATTGTGATGGATGGCCATGATAAATGATAATTTGAGGAAGGGATTTAATGGTCATGGATTGTCTTTCTGTGTTGCTGTATAACAAATTATACCACAATGTAGTGACTTAAAACAGCATTCATTGTCTCATAGTTTCTGTGGGTTGGGAATCAGGTATGGCTCAGTTGGGTCCTGTCTCTGAGTCCCTCAAAGGGCTTTAGTTAAAGTGTCTGCCTCGGCTACAGTGGTCTTTAGCTCCATCTTGGGGTGGATATGCTTCCAAGCTCCCTCAAATTGTTGTAGGCAGGATTTAATTTCTCATAAATTGTTGACCAGGGTTGACCCTCAGTTCCTTGCCATGTGAGCCTCTCCGCAGGAAAGCTTATGACATGGCTCTTGGCTTCATCAGAATGACCAAGAGAGGGGGTGATAGGCAGAGTGCTCGTAAGACAGAGGTGGTGTCCTTTCATAACCTAATTTCAGAAGTGACATCTCATCACTTTTGCAATATTATATTAATTAGAATCATGTAATTAGAACTAGGCCCCAGTGAGTGGGAGGGAATTACACAAGGTTATGACTATCAAACGGTGGGAATAACTGGGGGGACATTTTAGAAATGTGCTTACTACACTTTCTTTTTATAATGATAATAATAAAAATATTATTCATGTGCATTGAAAGAAAACATTTTGAACTGACTGTTTAAAAATCATTTTATCCAATTATCCATAGGTTAAGGAAACCATAGAACAAAACACAGTTTTGTGGCTTGAAGTCATAGCCATAGTCTTGCTTTTTATTGGCATTTATTAACACCTGATTAATCACATTAATTGTTATATAACTACTATCTATATTTGATATTTTTAAATGAGTTAAAATGAAAGATGCGGTACGCGGGCCTCTCACTGTTGTGGCCTCTCCCGTTGCGGAGCACAGGCTCCGGACGCGCAGGCTCAGCGGCCATGGCTCATAGGCACAGCCGCTCCGCGGCATGTGGGACCTTCCCAGACCGGGGCCCGAACCCGTGTCTCCTGCATCGGCAGGCGGACTCTCAACCACTGCGCCACCAGGGAAGCCCCAAAATGAAAGATTTTTATATGCCATAACATTTATGTTGCTAAATAACCAGTGCTGAATTCTTAATACAAAATGTCAACACTTGGAACACCAATTCGATTGTATTTTTTACCTGAAGTCATGGAAGCTACAAGGAAGCTACAAGTCATGGAAGCTACAAGTTGAAAGAAAATCAGTATCAAGCACAAATTTTACCTAGTGAAATTTCCTTTAGGAATGAAAGGGAAATAAATCAGACGAGAGAAAACTAAAAGATGTTGTCATTAGCAGACTTACCCTTAAAGATTGGCTATGGAAGTTCTTCAAGCAAAATGGAAATGATAAAAGAAGGAATCTTGGAGCATTGGAAAACAAGAAAGAAATCAAACAGCAAAAATAGGATTACATATAAAAGGATGTCTTTCTCCTCATAGGTTTTGTAAATCACATTTGATGATTGAAATGATAATTACAACACCATCTTATACTCAAGAAAGTGATGTTTAAGAACAGAGGAGGTAAAAGGACCTAAACAGAATTTTTCCTCACTTCACTTAACGTGGTGAAACATTAATTCCAGTAGACTATGATATCACATCGGTCTATTTTTATTCCCAGAGCAACCAGTATGAAAACTGTACGAAGTGAGTGTATGAACAGTCAAAAATTCTACAGATACATCAAGCAGATGGAATCCTAAGAAATGTTTAAATGGCCTATAGGAAAACAAAGAAGAGAAAGGAATGAAACAGAGGAAACAAACAGAAAACATAATAAAATTGCTTAGACTTAAGGTCCAACATATCAATAATTACCTCAAATGTAAGTGGATTAAATACAGCAATTAGACAGAGATTGGCAGGATGGATAAGACAAACAAAACAAAACAAAAAAACATGAGCACACTATATACTATAGTGTTCAACAAGAAATTTAACTAATTTAACAAAAAATTCATTTCAAATTCAGTGACATAAATAACTTGAAAAATGAATGGAAAAAATACACCATCCAAACCTTTTTTTTGTTTTTAAAGCTAGGGTGGTACATTAATGTCAGAGAAGGTATTTCATAGCAGAACAAACCAAACCAAACAAACAAAAAACCACCATAGACCTAGGCAAGGAGGGAAATTTATCAGTCCATTAGGAATACATCACAAGCCTAAATGAATGTACATCAAAACAACACAGTCTCCAAATAGGTGAAGCAAAGCCTGATCGAGCTGAAAGGAGAAAGAGATAGATCAAAAATTGAGGACTTCTACAACCCCTCTAAGCAACTGATGAGTTAACTGATGGATCTAGCAGATTACTAGATGGAGAATCAACAAAGATATAGAAGATCTAGATAATCAACCAAAATGATCTAATTATCATATATAGAACATTCCACCCCCCAAATGCAGAATATACATATTTTCAAGTGCTGTGGAATGTTAACCAAGATAGACCAAATCCTAAGCCAAAAATAAAAATCTTCAACAAATTCAAAAAATTGAAATCATGCAGGTATGTTCTCTTACCATAGTGAAATCAACTAAAAATCAACAATAGAATTATTTCTAAAGAAGTAGAAATTAAATAGTGCATGTCTAAATAATCCATGGGTCAATGAGGATTTCTCAAAGGAAATAAAAATTAAACAGAAGTGAATTAAGTGAAGATATAACATCAAATATTTGTGGGGCAACTAAAGCAGTGCAGAGAAGGAAATTTGTAGAACTAAATTCTTACATTAGAAACAAGGAAGGGTCTCAAAACAGTAATGTAAGTTTCTACCTCAAGAAACTAGAAAAAGAAGAGCAAAATATACCCAAAAAAGAAGAAAGAAGGAAATAATAAAGGTATAAGCAGATATCAATGAAATTAAAAACAGGAAATTCTCTATTTCTCAATAGAGAAAATCAATGAAATTAAAAACAGGAAAATCAATGAAATTAAAAACAGGAAATTCTGTATTTCTCAATAGAGAAAATCAATGAACTCAAAGCTCGTTCTTCAAAAAAATCAAGAGTATTTGATAAACATTTACCAATACTGACAAAAAGGAAAAGAGAGTAGACATAAATCACGAACATCAAGATTAAAATAGGGGACATCACTACACATCCTGCAGTCATTATGAGGAAAATAAGGGAATATTATTAAGCACCTTTATGTTCATAAATTGACAACCTAGAAGGTGTGAATCAATTCCTTAAAACCGTAAAATATCAAAAGTCAACCAAGATGAAAGACAATAGTTGAAGTCTAACAAACATTAAAGAAATTTGAATTTATGACTAAAAATTTTCCAAAAATGAAATTGCCATGTCTATATAGCTTCACTGGAGAATTCTTTTGTTCAGGCTACCGTAACGAAATACCACAGAATGTGTAGCTTATAAACAACATAGACATTTATTTCTTACCATTCTAGACTCTGGGAAGTCCAAGATCAAGGTGCCATAATGGTTGCATTTTGGTGAGGTCCTTTTCTGATTCATAGCTGGTGCTTTTTCACTGTGTCCTCACTTGTGGAAGGGGTAAGCAAGCTCTTGGGGCCTTTTATATAAAGGCACTAATCCCATTCAGGAGGGCTCCTGACTTAAGTACCTTGCAAAGGCCCCTCCTCCTAATACCATCACACGGAGCGCTAGGATTTTAACATATAATTTTGGGGAGGACACAAACATTTGGATCATAGTACTACCAAATATTTAAAGTATCAATACCAATTTTACACATGTTCTTCCTAAATATAAAAGAGGGAATATTTTCCAACCTAATTTTTTAAAGCCATTATTATGCTGATCCTGAAACCAGACAAAGGCAGTACAAAAAAAGAAAACTGTAGTCTGATATCTTGCATGAACTTATGTAAAAATCTTCAACAACATCATACCATGACAAATTCAAAAATGTTACAAATAATTATACACAATGACCAAAAGGAATTTATTCCAGATATACAAGACTTCCAACATTTGAAAATCAATCAGTGTAATTTCCTATACCAACAGGCTAAAGAATAAACACCATATAATTATATCAACTGATACAGAAAAGCATTTGATACAATTCGACATTCATTCATGATAGAAAAAAGTCTCAGCGATCTAAGAATGGAGAGGAATGCCTCGACTTGATAAAAAGCACCTGGAAAAAAACTTTACAACTATTATCACGCTTAACGCTGAAAGATTGAATGCTTTTCCCCTAAGATTGGGAACATGGAAAGAATGTCTGCTCTTTTATTTAACATAGCACTGGAAGTTCTAGCCACTGCAACAATGCAAGAAAAAGAAATAAAGGGCATTTAGATCAAAAAGGAAGTTATAAAACTGTTCCCATTTACAGATGGCATGATTGTCTATATAGAAAAATGCCAAGAAATTTGCAAAACCCAAAGCAAAACTGTTAGAATTAGTGAGTTCAGCAAGTTTGCAGTATACAAGAGCACCACACCAAAAATCAATTGCATTTCTATATACTGATATAAATGCATGAAAAAATAAACAAAAAACACAATATCATTTATAATCACTCCAAAGAAAATGCAACCTAAAACATATATAGGCCCTGTATATTGATAATTGCAAACTTCTGCTGAAAGAATCCAAAGATCTAAATAAATGGAGAGGCATGCTGTGTCCATAGGTTTGAAGACTCAGTATAATAAAGATTTTACTTCTCCCCAAACTGATGTATTGGTTTCATGCAATTTTCATCAAAACCCAGTAAGTTTTTTTTGTACACATAGATGAGATTGTTTTAAAGTTTATAAAGAAATGCACAAGCTCTAGAATAGTTAAAGCAGTCTTGACAAAGAAGAATAAAGTGGGAGGAATCACTCCACCAGGTATTGTCTCACTACATAGTACAATAATCAAGATAGTGTTTATTGCTCCCCAAGTAGATGGGGAGTAATAGACACATAGATTAACGGAACAGAATAGACAACCCAGAAATGGACCCAAACAAATATGCTCACGTGATTTTTGACAAAGATGCAGAAGAAATTCAATGAAGGAAGGATAACCTGACAACAAATGGTGTTGGAACAATTGGACCTCTACAGGTGAAAACGGATACTTGTCCTAAACCTCACACGTGATACAAACATTAACTCAAAATGGACTTAACTGTAGAACATTCCACTTTGCACGTTTATAAAAAGATGTAGGAGAAAATCTTTGGGATCTAGAGCTAGGTGAAGAATTCTTAGATTGGACACCAAAAGCACAATCCACCAAAAAATTGGTAAATTGAACACCATCTAAATTAAAAACTGTTGCTCTGTGAAAGGCCATGTTTAGGGAATGAAAAGAGAAAATACATATTGGGAGAAAATATTTGCAAACCATGTATCTGACAAATGGCTGTATCTCTGAAAACCTAATAGCAAAAACCAAAAATTCAATTAGAAATGGCTAAGACACATGAAAGGACATTTCACCCTAAATGATGTACATTATAGTATGTAAACACATAAAAATACATTTTTAGCTATCAGGGAAATGCAAATTAAAACCACACTGAGATATGCCTATCAGAATGGCTAAAATGAAAAAAATAGTGACAACGCTTATGCTGGAGAGGATGAAAATGTAAAATGGTATAGTCACTGGAAAACACTTTGCCAGTTTCTTATAACACTAAACATGCAATTACTTTATTTCCCAACAGTTGAACTCATGGACATTTATACTAGAGAAATGAAAAGTTATGTTCATGCAAAACCGTTATATCAATGTTTATAGCTGTTTTGTTTCTAATAGCCAAAAACTGAAAACAGATCAGATGTCTTTCAATAGGTTAGCAGGTTCAACAAACTGTGGCACTTACCTACCATGGGATACTCCTCAGCAATGAACACAAAAACCCCAAAGCAGAATATGTATACTTGCAACAACTTGGATGATTTCCAGAGTACTATGCAGAGTGAATGAGTGAAACAGCCAATCTGTAAAGATTGCATGATGCATTATTAAACTTCCATAATATTTTTGTGATGAGAAAATTTTAGAAATGAGAAAATTTAGAAATGGAGATAATTTAGTGGTTTCCAGGGATTAGTGACAGGGTGAGGGAACATGAAGACTGTGGGTTCTGTCTTAACTGGAGTGGTGGATACACAAACCCATACGTATGATAAAATTGTATAGAAAAAATATATAGACAAACCAAATGGATACAAGTTAAACTGAGAAAATCTGAATAAGTTCAGTGAACTGTATTGATCTCAATATCCTGACTGGGACATTGTACATAGTTTTGGAAGATGTCATCACTGGGAGAAACTGGCTAACATGTTCATGGATTTCTTGGTATTATTCCTACAACTGCATGTGAATTTACAGTTATCTCAGTAAAAATTCAATTATAAAGTATGTACCTTTCTTATTTTGCATCTTCTCTTCATCTCTTAGTATTTCTGGCTCCAGAATGTAAAAACAAATAATAAATAAAAACCTCTCAACTAATATATATATTCATTAATATTTATTACAAGGCTACATAATAAGGATTGACATTTTAATTGTAGAGTACAGGTATTTCAAAATAGTAGGAGAGAAGGTTCAGTTTACTCAATATTAGAGTAGAAATCTCTTCTGTCTTTGGAGAAGTTGAATCCCCTAACTTTTCAAGTGTTTTGTGTTATGGAAACCTCAAATATGTTTTTTTTTAAATTCTTTACCCTTAAGGTTTAGACTTAAGAGTAGTTTAAAGGAAATTCCATCCATATGTTTATAATTTAATATGTTAGGCTGCTTTTATTCTTTTCTTTTTTATATTTGATGTCTGAGAACTCTCTTGAACTACTTCTTTCAGGGTTCTTTTGGCAAGATTAGACTACGTCACACACCAAAAATTTCAGTTTGGATTTCAGCATACAACAATAATGTGTAGATTCTGTACAATGCCAAGAAGTTTTCTCATTTTGAATCTAAATGCCATAAATACAGAGTTGAAGGTTAATCAGTGGCATTGAAAATAATTCTGGTTAATGTTAACTCAGAGTCAATAAATTATTTTATTCTTAAGGTGTACTTGATTTTGGAAATTTGTTAGTTTTCTTAGTAATTCTTAAAAATATTTTTTTTATCTTACCACTTACTATCTAACAGAAATGAATGTTCAGTGAACTATTTCAACTGCACATCTGCCTCTACTTGACCAGACCTATCAAATAATTTTTAAAAGCCTAGTCTTTTAAAATAGGCCCTGCTCTTTTCTATCATAGCATAAACCATGCTTAGTAAGCATGTATGATTTGGATGTAAAAATATAATCTTAGTGTATGTTAGTGATTATTAATTCATGGTCTACAATGAAATAAACATTTACTGAGAATGTGATAGTCTATGCAGATGATTTATATTTTTTGAATCCGAAAAAGACTTTATAAGTATGTTACATGAACCTTGGAAACAATAATGAAACAGAAATTTATATCCAAAATACATTGAAAGTAACTATAATTTTCCCTTAAGTCTTTGCTGCTGTGTAATTGTAGCAAAAACAGAAGAGTATTTTGCCATGAAGGAATTATTTTCACCAAGTACTGTTGACATTCCTAAATACACACAAAAGTGTAGTTCAATCTGCTAAATAATACTATTAAAATCATACACAACCCAGTTAAAATGTGTATTTTCTATTTGTATAGATATGTATATGTACATTGTGTATATACACACGTACACACACATGTATATGCATACACACTCATGTATGTGGTATACATTTTTTGAGGTGGCTTGGGAAAGCACCTTCAGGGTACTGAGACCTAAATTCCTTAATTTTCTTCTTTTGAACAGGCAATTTAATGCTACGTTGATGCGGGAAAGCTGGGCTCCAAAAGAAAATCTTGCTCTGAGACTAAGGTTGTGAGAACAGGGCAAGAAGTGTTCGTGCCACAACCTTCTTCTTCACCCAGCCTTCCTAGCATTTATTTTTTTATTTTTATTCAAAAAAATTTTTTTTTTTGCGGTACACGGGCCTCTCACTGTTGTGGTCTCTCCCGTTGCGGAGCACAGGCTCCGCACGCACAGGCTCAGCGGCCATGGCTCACGGGCCCGGCCGAGCCGCTGCATGTAGGGATCTTCCCAGACCAGGACACGAACCCGTGTCCCCTGCGTCAGCAGGCGGACTCTCAACCACTGCACCACCAGGGAAGCCCTTTCCTAGCATTTAGATCTTTCTGTTATAAGAAACAATTGGCTGATAAATTCTGTAGCCTTCTGGATGCTTTGATGGGTTGAAACTAAATTCTTCCCCCAAGCCCTCGCTTTCCTTAAATTAAGAGGCAATGAGACAACACGCTTTGCTGTGGTGTTTGGGTCAGGATGCTATTTATCCTGAACATTTGTGAAAGAAACAATTCGGTATTTTGGCAATAGTGCTAAACTTTGAGATGAAAGATCTAAATTAAGTCCTGTCTCTGCCACTTCTCAGGTTTCTTGACATTGGTCTAGGCACCCATACCTACCAAACAGAACTTCCATAAGCATCATGTAAGATGTACATTAAAAGTGTTTCAAAAATTGTTTTTCTTATACACATTTTATTATACATCGGAAGGCTGATGCTTGAAATTCTACTGTTAGCATTTTACCCTCTTAGTTTGAACCTTCATTGCCTTTAAAATTTTAAATACTCAGAGCAGAACATATTAAAATCCAAGGATTGAGGGAAGAGCATTCC
Source organism: Orcinus orca (assembly GCF_937001465.1). Taxonomy (NCBI): domain Eukaryota; kingdom Metazoa; phylum Chordata; class Mammalia; order Artiodactyla; family Delphinidae; genus Orcinus; species Orcinus orca. Next base: position 8,434,473 of record NC_064573.1, on the reverse strand, counting down.
ACTCACAGGTCCCAAGGCAGGAATGAGCACGACCTCTTCAAAGAATAGGAAGAAAGTCAGCTTGACCGGAGCAAGCAGGGAAGGCAGAGAAGGGCTGGCGCGGTAGGAATTGAGGTCTGGAGGGAGGCTGGTGTTAGAACATTTGAAACTGAGACTGTGGTTAAAAGTTTTCATTTTATTCTAATTGTTATAGGGAGGCATTGGTAAGTTTAATTAGAGAGTTATATATTTTTATTTAATTTTTTTAAAGGATTCTTTGTCTGATGCATACCAAATAGATAGAGAGAAGTGTTAATAGACATTTCAGTAGCAGTAATGTTGAGATGGGTGGGGATTGTTTCCACAAGACAGAGACAACGAAGGTGGATGGAAGTACATGGATCTAGCAAGTAACTTGAAGAAATGAGGCAATAGAACTTGCTGACTAAATGTGGGTCAGAGAGAAACTAGGTTTTTGACTTGAGCTGTTGGATGGATGGTGTTGCCATTTACTGTGATGTTAGCAATGGGAAAAAACAAATTTGCAGAGGGCTGAGGATCAATATTTCAATTTGGTCAATGTTAAGGTGGAGGTAGAGATTCCTATTAGACACCCAAGTGGAGATATAGAGAAAATACTACATTAATCTAGAGCTCAGGACCAATTGAGGGACTGGAGATATGGATTTGGCAGTCAATGGCAAAGACATTCTCAGTGTCATCAAGCTTTGGACTCTCTAATATTTAGGGAGGAACAGTAGGGAGAAACAAAGGAGACCAAGAAGGAGGAGGTGATGGAATAATCACAAGGGTGTGGTGATAAGGAAAACAAAAGACACGTGTTTAAAAAGCAAGGAATTTTCAGCGGTTTTGAATATTACTGAAGTCAAGTTAGGCAAGGGAAAAAGATGAATATCCGATTTGAGGTCATTTGTGACCTTGACAAGTGGAATTTCTGTGGAATGGAGTGTGCAGATTTCCAGTTGAAATGGGTTGATGAGAAAATGGGATGTGAGGGGATGAAAGCAGAGGAACTAACACATTAGTTACATTGTCTCTTTTGTTATGGGTGCAGGGAAATGGGACATTTACTTGCTGAGGAAGGTGGTAATGTTGCAATTGGTGTGCTAAAGAGAATGATCTAGTATTGAGGGAAAATTCATGTGACACTCTTGAAACAACTTATTACAAAACTATTAATATCCCCATTTGATAGATGAAGAAGCTTTATCACAAAGGTTAATTAAGTTGCTAAGGTCACAAGGTGGTAAATGACAAACCAAGAATTTGAACTCATATCTTTGTAGTTTCAAAGTTCAGTCTCTTTCCACTATGTCACCTGTTGTTGGCTGACTAATGCCCCCAGCCCAGGTGCCCACATCCTAACCCCTAATCTCCAGAGAAGCTGCAGTAAGGTATCTTATACAGTATGGTAAAAGAGACTTTGCAGGTGTGATTAACTTAAGCATTTTGAGATGGGGAGATTATTGTGGATTATCCAAGCAGGGCCAATATAATCACAAGGGTCCTTATAAAAGGAGAGAGGATCAGTGTTAGTAATAGAGGTGATGATGGGAACAAAGGATTGGGGTGATGTGAGGAAGGGGCCACGAGCCAAGGGATGCAGTTGCCTTTAGATATGGATTCTCCCTTCAGATCCTCTAGAAGAAACCAGCCCTACCAACACCTTGATTTTAGTCCAGAGAGATTCATTTGGGGATTTTGAACTTCAGAAATGTAACATAATAAGTCTGTGTTGTTTTAAGCCATTAAGTTTGTGGTAATTTGCTACAGGGGAAATAGGAAACTAATATACCACCTTTACTGTGTTGATTATTTGCAGAATTGTCTACTGCCCCTGAGCTCAGCTTAAATGCGTTTTATCATGACACTGTCTAATGATTATACTGAATAAATAAATACTAACTTCTGTATTTAAAATGTTGCTTTACTTGACCATCAAGGCAAAGATGACAGTCTTACACAACTTCTTGTTGGGGGGTAGTAATTTTGAAACTTCTGAAGATTACTGTGGCAAATATTTTGGGTATGAGGCCCTCATTAGCTCTTACAAAGAGTAGCTGCAAACCCAAGGGCTGTCAAGTTACCTCTTGAACTCTGGGGGGTGTTGGTTCCTTAAATCTGGTCTTTCTCTTGTCCGGAATAAAACCTGTCTTGCCCCATCTTTTCTGTATGCTCTCTATAGCATATGATGAACCAATACTCTTGTGATTTGGGGTAGCTGGGCTTTTTAAAGACTTTTTCTTTGATCTGATCATTCAAAAGGGTGAATTTTTATCTCTGCCACCAATTTTAAGCTCTTTACACTGATAATTAAATTCCAGATCATGCGTAAGAAGTAAAGCTTCACAAACAATATCATACATGCCTTTATGTGAATATTGCTTTGCTTTAGTAAGAAGTAGGGTGAGTGAAACCAAGTATTTGGAAATATTATTCATAGGTATAGCTCACAAATATCTAAATACATTGGAACGTTTCTACTTCTGATATTTTTTTTTTCCTCTTAGCTTTTTGATGTGGAATACATTTCAGTCAATTTGTATTATTAATGTAAAGAATGTACTGTCAGGAAAATTGAACAGACTTTAAGAATAAATATTTTTATTAAAATCTTTTATAACTGCATTTCAAAAGTAAATATGACAGTCATTTGGGTTATATTCTCCAAACTTCATTATTAAGCCTGTGAAAACTTGCCAGTCAGCTGACGTAGAATAGCTTGGCAGCTACATACACATTCCATCAAATGGGTGTGAGAAAACATTACTGAAACATACTGACATGAAAAGAACTTTCTCTCGTTCAGGACAAAATGTAACCAGATCTATGAAGAATTTCTGACTTAGCTGCACACATTCTTTAAGAGCACGTGTGAATGGGGTGGATGGCTTAGGCATTTTGCTTAGGAAATGCATAGAAAAATGGGATGGTTTGTGGTTTTGTTCACTGCAACCCTAAAATGGACATACATATTGGAAAATGTTGATGAATTCAATATTAAAGAAAATTTATAATGTTAACAAATGAATACCTTTTCAATAAAGAACAAACAGAAAAAAGAATGGAAAGCATAGGTCCTCTCAGCACCACGTGGTTTGTCGTGAAACTGTGATAGGAGTTATTTCATAGGGTCATTCGTCTCACGTTATGACTTAATAATTATAATTTTGAGTTGTTGGCTGTGTGCTCTTCTGGATTTTAATTTTCTAATATTTATGGACACAGTTTTATGGTCCTCTACATTATTTAATCTCTGTGAAATTACACAAAATGGTGTAAGCACAGCAACGTAAATTCCAGCTTCAGGGCCACCTGCCCAGCTTTGGAAAGTGGTAGGATCTTTGACATGACAATGTTTTTGCTGTTCTTTCTAATAAAATGTGCACCCTGACTGTTAGCCACCTGGAAATTGTAGCAAGATTATTCTTACATGAAAATAAGATTCAACTGGGCTTTATAGTTCTACCACAGCTAATACTAATGTCAACTTTTGGCTTAAGGTCTCAATGGATATTTTGGCAAGATTAAGTTGGATTAGATTGCATGAGAAAACTGGGATAGCTTGTGGTTTTCTTCACTGAAACCTTGAAATTAACATAAATATTAAAAAGTGCTAAGGAATTCAACAAGTGTCAGGCTCCCATACAAATCGGTAGTAAGTAGCACAGATTTTATATGTACTGTTAGAAGAAATATACTTAAGCTGTAAACGCAAATCTTAGATGAAATATCTTTCTGTCGTAAGATCTGTTCACTGGTGAAACATGTCAGGAATATTGTAAAACAGAACTTTCTTGAACCTGATTGACACCCCAAGTACCACACAAGAATAGTTAAATTATGTTATATCCTCCAAGAAATTCTAAATTATCTGAACCTAAGTTTGTGCTTGGCAGGCAAAGCACTATAAAAGCTTCAAGGTGATCAGCCTGCCAAAAAACAGAAATTTTATTTTTCCAAGGCTCATTACAAATGATACATTGGTACTTTATAACATGGATTGTGGATTTTGGATCTTTCTTTACTCCTTCGTTCATATTCTTGAAGAAGTAAGACTGATCATTTTACCTATGACCTAAAAGGTTATTATTATTATTATTTTTGCGGTACGCGGGCCTCTCACTGCCGTGGCCTCCCCCGCCGCGGAGCACAGGCTCCGGACGCGCAGGCCCAGAGGCCATGGCCCACGGGCCCAGCCGCTCCGCGGCATGTGGGATCTTCCCGGACTGGGGCACGAACCCGCGTCCCCTGCACCGGCAGGCGGACTCCCAACCACTGCGCCACCAGGGAAGCCCAAAAGGTTATTATTTTAATGTAGCAATTCGTTTCTTAGCCTCTAAAAGCATAGGAAACATTGCTATTGTCTGGAAATGTAGCGATAACATCAAGATGCTATGTGGAGAGATTATTCTGAAATAGTTTAATTCTGAAATAGTTTATTTTATAAGAAATGAGGTTATTTTTTTATTATTAAGCATTATCTAAGGAACATTATTTTTCCCAAATAATTTTCCTGGAAACCTAGACTAAAGAAAAGACATTGCATTAATTTAAAACAGTGATACATGGCTTCAGTAATTCTAGGTAATAGTAAGAAGTTAAAAAGATAGGAAGCAATGAAGAGTCGGCTAAAAAAAGCCAGGGCTTATCACATGAATTCCAGTTCTTTAAAATAAAGATAATTTCTATCTGATCAGATAATGCAATTTAAATTCAATAATGACCCTTGGAAAACATAAATATACACGTTTTATTGACAAAACGTTTGCATTTGTGTTTATTTTATACTTTTAGAAAATAAAGTATCTAAACTTTAAATAAATGGCAACTTGCACAAGTTTTATATTGTTTAGTTGCCTTTTTTGTGCAAGTATTTCCTGCCTCTACATGATTCCAGAATCTCACATTCACATCAGCAAATGTAGACTATAACTGTCTGTATAATTTGCCACCATGTATGGATTTTTAAAATATAATATTTTTAAAATACTGTGGGCAAAGCTTGACCTATATCGATGTGATGTCATATGGCCATTCATTGTAATTATTTCACTTACTATCACAGCTGCAGTCTTCACGTTTAATATTTAGTGTTCTCTTGCAAAACATTCCTAAAATATATTGTATTTTCCTGCATTGACCCATACAAAATGCATGTGTTTTTATACTAATCACTTGTGCATGTTTGACAGGCCACATTTTAAAATACAACATGATGTTTTACTTTCCTGAATATTAAAAACTGATCCTTCTTTTTCTCTTTCTATCACAGTGTATGGTGTCATATCTATAGTAATTATTCCTTAGCATTATGTTTTATATCTGTATTAATCTATTTTCTCCTTGCTATGGCTTTTATTAACATTATTGCATATGCATTAGAGGTCCTGTGTGTCTTAGAAAAAAACTAAGAAGGGTTTCATATAAAATTCATTTCCTATAGGTTAATGGAAAGCAATACATATAAACAATAAAACAAAAATCCCTTTGGACCCTATTTTGTTCTGCCCTGATATTGTAACTTATGCCAAAAATGCTTTTATTTCTGGTCCACCTCATGCTTCTGATAACACTTCAGAGAGACTTCTCTCAGTATATAGGTATGTGTTAAGACACATACCTTCACTTCACAGAGACTTCTCTCAGTATATAGGTATGTGTTAAATCACAACACACTGGTTATTTCTTTCAAAGACAGTTAAAATTGGTGTTAGCTTGATTTGTTGCTATTGGTAGTTAGCAAGGTCCCAGGATGGCAGAAGCCATGTCTATTTTGTTCATTATCCAGAGGAGACCAGAGGAAGGGCCTCAGATGTAGGGCCTCCAGGGGACGGAGGAGAGTCAAGCATAGGTCCCAGCAGCTGCTACCTGAAGAATGGGAAGCCAGGAGGAGCTGGGTGTGTGGAGAGAGGGGAGAGTGCACCTGCATAGCAATCAGATTGCACAAAGGAGATCACTGAGGTGAGGTTTGTACCAGGTACAGACACACCAAGGTGGCGGAAGCATGGAGGGATGGACAAGCCTAGACCTTGCAGGTCCTCTAAGCAATGAGGAGGAGATTGAATTGACTCAAAACGCAATGTCAGGATCAGTTGACTACTTGTAGTTTGATTTAATGGGAGATATCTGAACGTAAAAATATCCAGCATGAGACTCTGTCAAATGTATTTATGAAATAATCTAAAAGGTGGTCTCACTACAGTGGAAATAGGTATTTTGAAGCTGGAGAGTTTTGATACGGAGAGGCATTGGCCCTGGGTTCAAATTTCCTCAATTCCCAAACTGGATTGACCCCTTCTTTTTTCTTTATCCTTTCTTTTATTTTTAAAATTTTTTTGTTAATAAAGTATAGTTGATTTACAATATTGAGTTAGTTTTAGATATACAGAAAAGTATTCAGTTATATATATAATTTTTTTCAGATTATTTTCCATTATAAGTTATCATAAGGTATTTTATACAGTAAATCTTTGTTGCTTATCTGTGTTATGTATAGTAGTTTGTATCTGTTAATCCCATACTCCTAATATCCCTCCCCCACCTCCCTTTCCCCTTTGGTAACCATAAATGTGTTTTCTGTGGGTTGACTCCTTCTTAGTGTCTGACTTGGGCTGGCTACATTAGAACCCTAAGCCCTAGTTTCTTCATACCTGGGATGGAGATAATAATAGTACTGAATAATATTAATATGATATAAAAATTGAGATTGTACCCTTATTACATGAAATTCAGAGCTTTCTTTTTTCGAAATCACATTTATCTGTTGCTATCCCTATTTTTTAAGCACAGCATTTCTCTTTCAAAAGAGAGGAATGATACTGAAAAAAATTAAATAGTACAATAGTCAAAGGTGACATACTAGTGACTTGTATAGCACTGAGAAGAATTGGCTAGTCAATCTGTAGGCATTTTCCCACTTAATGGTCACAAGAACTCAGTGAGGTACATGATGATTCTGTTTTCCTTCACAAATAAGGATATGAGTCAAAGGCAATTTATGTGGTTTTTCTACTTTCAGCTACCTAGAAAGTGGCAGAGTCAGAACTTGGACCAATAGACTCTGGAGCCCAATGTCTCACACATTAAGCTCCTCTTTGGCAAGAAATAATACATTTAGTAATATAGTCTACATATTGTAGACCCATCAAATTTTATTAATATGGCTATATACTACATTCAAAATTACTTGCAGTAATTGTGGTAGCCTGGTTGTATGAACTTTTTAAAAACAGCTTTAGTGAGGTGTAATTGGTATAAAATACTGCATGTATTTAATATATACAATTTGATGAGCTTGGACATATGTGTGCACCCATGAAACCATCACCATGCTCAAGATAATAAACATGTCCATCACCTCCAAGAGTTTCCTTGTGCTCCCCACTCCTTTTTTTTTGTGGTAAAAACAATCCAAAAATTAATATAAGAAACCAGAGTCAATAGCATTAAAATATTTTCCTATATATCAAAGGCTTTGTGCTACAACCACTGAAAAATACTTTCATAGTCATCTGAAACAAAACGTGAAGATTAGGTACATATGTATAGAGAAAATGAATGCTTTAATAAATACACATGAGGATTAAATATCCCCATTACACTTGCTTGAGAAACACTTTAGAACAGGAAATACTATTGAAATTCAAGGACTAAATAATTAAACCCAACTCAATTTTGTTTAGTCAGATGTGAAAAAATACATAGTTAATTGGTAGGCAAGATCTCAATGTACCAGAGTCTAATTATAGTCTTCAAAACACTAGTGAAATAAAAGTTAGACATTTTAAAAGACATTACAATTTTATGATACTGATTTATTTTGAAAAATGGCAAGGTTAAATTTAATTTTAATATGCTGAAATAAATTTTCTGTCTTCATTTTGGAATTTCTACCAAAAGAAATATTTCATTAAATAGTGAAATATATATAAATACAAAAATATATACATATAAATATATATATACATATAATACTTGGTATGCTTCTAATTAAGAGTACCTTTTGTTCTTTTTTTTTTTTTCATATTGGTCTTGGTTTACTAACGGTCCAAGAAGTTTGGTCAGTTATATTATCATTGCTCTCTGAGTTACAGTAAATGAAAAGAACAGTTGCTCCAAGTCAGCACTAATTCAAATATGATTGGGCATATACTAATGCTAACAAAAATAATTACAACCACAAATCTATATTATTATAATAAGTATTATAATAAGGAGTGAATTGGTTTGGCATCTCTACAGAACACTTATTAAAATGTGTTTTTTTCTACAACTGCAAGTGATATGCATTTAATATTATATAGCCTTGTTTTCAGTGAATAGAAGTTTATTTTGTAACTTAATTGGTATCATGAAACCCCTTCAGTTGATTAAATAGATGGTTCATAAAAAGACAGTTTATGATCTGTAACTATATAAGAGGAAATGAAAAAAAGGGAGTAGTTAATGTCATGAATACAAAATGTTATCTAAGCTTATTTACACCAGAAAATCTTCTTTGATAATAAAAATGGCTAATCTTATACAACCACAGAACTTTATTAATTTTATTTTATTTTATTATTATTATTTTTTTGCGGTACGTGGGCCTCTCACTGTTGTGGCCTCTCCTGTGCAGAGCACAGGCTCCGAATGCACAGGCTCAGTGGCCATGGCTCACGGGCCCAGCCGCTCCACGGCATGTGGGATCCTCCCGGACCAGGGCACGAACCCGTGTCCCCTGCATCGGCAGGCGGACTCTCAACCACTGCGCCACCAGGGAAGCCCAGAACTTTATTAATTTTAGATTAACCTGCATGATTTGAGCATTTATTTTAAAGAAAATGTTCCACTTGCTAAATCCTCAATGTGGTTATGTTGCTATATTGAATAAAGTAATGGGTGTACACACTGATAACAAAGGTTTGCATTTACCAATTAATTTGTCTTTGCTACTTATATGGAAAGCTGTTTTTAATTCCTTTTTAAAGCTTTGAAATTACTGAGACTTTGTTCAGTGTTGTCTGTGAAGCCTCTTAATTTCTAGGAAACAGCTCATTACTTCTTTAGCAGTTCTCCCCAGAGTACCATGTACATATCCTAGGAAGCTAACATTGATTTGACACATAATACAATGCTAAAAAAATTTGATAAATAAATGTATTTTTATAGGCATATTATGTATTTTAAATTTTATGTGCTTGTCTCATCTACTGGACTATAAAATCTTTAAGGATAAAGACCATGTCTTATTCATATTTTATTTTTTGAATTTATCATAATATTAACCATAGTAGGAAATTAATTCATGTATCAGTTAGATGTCATTTTGACTCCAAGTAACAGAAAACTCAACAATCATAGCTTAAATAAATATAGCTAAATATAGCTAAATATTTTGATGTCATTTTGACTCCAAGTAACAGAAAACTCAACAATCATAGCTTAAATAAATATAGCTAAATATAGCTAAATATATAATAAATATAGCTTAAATAAATATAGCTTAAATAAATATAGCTAATCATTCTCACATAGCAAGGAAACCAGAGGTATGGATTCTTTGTTTCATGCTGCAGCTCCATTGTTACATCAAGCTCTTTTCATCCATCTGTTGCACCATTTTTAATGTTACAGGGTGGCTGTTACACTTACCTTCTTCCAGAATCGTGTCTTTGTTCAAGCAGGAAGAAAGCAGAGGAAAAAGGTTTCTCATTTTGATGTTTTCACATTTTTCTAGATGGGAAACTTTTCTAGCAGACTTCCCCTCACATCTCATCAGCCAGAACCAGGTCATATGCTGCTTTAAAACCAGTGAATGGTGAATTAAATGGGGATTGTCATGGAAGATTTAGACCACTCAAGATTTAGCCCCTGGGACTGGAATAGGAGCTTATCCTTCCAGAGATCAACAGCTTCTGCCTTCCACCTGAACAAATTGTGCTTTAGTTAACAGGGGAAAAGGGGACCATTGAGCAGTTAATGGACAATATGTGTTCCAATAAATATTACGTGAAAAGAATTGGATTTGTTAAAATCACATCCTGTGCTATCCCCAGTTGCATCTTTATATATTTATTTGTATTCGTTTGGCAAAATTAAATGTGAATGATTTCTGTTTCTTTGAGATAATTACAAATGCATAAAATCTTCTCTATTTTTACAGTGGGAAGAAAAATATACAATGTTGAGAAGATGCATCGTTTTTATCACTTTCTGTTTTAAATGTCGGTCTTGCTTTTATAATTGCAGAGGAAATTCAAATGCAATTATGTTCTCTGTCTTTTTTTAGGCCTGAAAAGATAAATATGAATTTAGATTCCATTCATCGGTTAATTGAAGAAACACAAATCTTCCAGATGCAGCAGTCATCAGTTAAACCACCGTGTGACCTGGGGGCACCTGCCTCATCCCGCAGGGACACCTGTAGCTCCTGTTTGCCCCTTCATGCGCTGCAATCTCATGCCGCTCACAACTCCCATGCTCATTCCTGCAACATCAACGACTGGGGCATTTGTGAAGAACTTCGCCTGCGGGAACTGGAGGAGGTCAAGGCCAGAGCTGCTCAGATGGAGAAGACCATGCGATGGTGGTCAGACTGCACGGCCAACTGGAGAGAAAAGTGGAGTAAAGTTCGAGCTGAAAGGAACAGCGCCAGGGAGGAAGGAAGACAACTCAGAATAAAATTAGAGATGACCATGAAGGAATTGAGTGCCTTGAAAAAAAAGCAAAGTTTGTCACATCAAAAAGAGGCCTTGGAAGCTAGAGTCACCCAGGACCGGAAGCTTCCTAGTTTCATAGAAGTGTCCTATGCACAGAGAGACCCCTTTCAAATTGGTTCCAAAACGTGTGAGTCCATCAGAGAGTGCTTGGGAAAGAGAGAATATCCTACCAAGGAGAACATAAATAGTAAGGTCAGAAAAAAATCCAGAAGAATCTAGAGGTTATGTGCATATTTGAATGCTGTATATAGTAATGGGGAGGGAAGAGAAAATAGCGAAACCAGTGGTGACTGTATTTGTTTGTTTAGGCTGCCAGAACTAAGTACCCCAGACTGAGTGGCTTTAGCGACAGAAATTTATTTTCTCACCATTCTGGAGGCTACAAGTCTGAGATCTAGGTGTCAGCAGGGCTGGTTTCTGCTGAAGCCTTCCTCCTTGGCTTATAGATGGCGGTCTTCTCCCTGTGTCTTCACATCACCTTTTCTCTGTGTGTGTCTGTGTCCAAATTTCCTCTTCTTCTTTTTTTTTTAAAATTTATTTTATTGAGGTATAGTTGATTTACAATGTTATGTTAATTTCTACTGTATTGCAAAGTGATTCAGTTATACATATAAATATATTGTTTTTCATATTATTTTCTATTACAGGATATTGAATATAGTTCCCTGTGCTGTACAGTAGGACCTTGTTGTTTATCCATCCTATATATATATGAGTTTGCATCTCCTCTTCTTATAAGGATACCATCACTAGGCCCACCCTGATGACCCTCATTTTAACTTAATTGCCTTTTTAAAGACCCTGTCTCCAATTATAGTCACATTCTGAGGTACTGGGGGTTGGGGGGTGCAGACTTCAACATATGGGTTTTAGGGAAGACACGATTCAGTCCATATTACTGATATTACTAGTATTTTTAGCCAAAGAAAAACCCCAGCATTTTTTTATGTTAAAAGAAGATATTTAGAGAGATTTCTCTCCATTTACCCTAATAAGCGACTCTTAAATTATCCATGCAGTAGTTTAAAACATTTCCCAAGGTTTGGGACTCTGGCCTCACAATTAATTCCTGTAAAATGGGTACCATAGGGAAATACCTTTAGGGACTACTTCACACTACCCACTTTTGGAATTTCTTGGTATATTTGTAATCTTGAAATTTCTGAGCATTCTGCACATAACAAAAGTTTGTAAACTTTAATCTAGCCATGCATACACTTATCTGTTGATGAACCACCCCCCATATATATTTTTAAATCTGACAAATATTATTATCAACTCATGGAACATACTTTGGGAAACTTTAGGAATTCATGTTATCTCTTTAAATAGTTTGCATTATTTACCCTTTATATTATTACCCCTTTCTATTTAATTCCATCTCTAAAAACATAAAATCAATTAATATCTTGCTTTTCTATAATTCTGTCTAAAATGTTAAGCTTTTCATGATGTATGGAGTGTATGTTAGATATAACATATTCCACTGTAAATGGAAAATTTTAAGAGACCACAGGGAAATTTATTTTATTAGAATATGGTAGAACATTGAAAGGAAAAAAAAGCCTAAAAATACATAAGTTAAAGTTTGTCCATATAACACTATTAGAGAATGATAAATAAATGAAAATATGAATTTGATGCTGAATCGTAACATTTTATTTCCTTTCAAAAATGTTTTCTTCATGATTTTTCTACATTGGATTTTAAAATTCAACAATAATAATTGTTTTGTATTTTTTTTTCTTTCAGGAAGAAGGTTTGATTATTGACCCATTAAAATTAAATGAAGAGGTGAAACTCAATCTAGATAGTCCTGATTTATTCAAGAATGGTGGTTCTGAAAACCGTACAGTGAGACCTGGATTAAGACTGCAGGCAATAAATCTGCCTCTGGAGAATGGAGTTCCTGAAATTTCAGCTTTGCAGGTGCATTTGGATGAGTTCCAAAAAATCTTATGGAAAGAAAGAGAGTAAGTACTAATTATTGTCTTCCTTAACCAAGTCTGTTTTTCAAACTTCTTAAAATTGTTAAGTCTCTTAAACTAGTCATCTGCTAATGTATTTTACCTATGACTAGTCATTAAGTACTAATATTTGAAAAATGAGTTTGAATTTTATATTCAGTTTTTGAATTTTGAAAAATAAGTTATAACAGGTTCATTTTTATCATTTTTTATCATAACCTTGTTCTCATCTTCTCTGGTAGATCACCCTCATTATATTTGAATTATTAATGTTTATGATTAAAATAACCTGTGTATTATCTAACTTTTACAGCATTCATAGATTTCAGTGAGTCAATAAAAATGAATAGATATGTTAATATTCATAAGGGAAAACTCACAATTTTGTGAGGTACTGATTATAGAAAAAGATGCTTTATTCATTGACCATTTATAGTAGAGAGGAAGGAGAATTAGACTTGATTAAATCACCTGGACATTCATCTTGCTTCTGACATACTCTAGCTATACAATATTGGGTTAGTAAAGGGTGTGCTATTGTCAACTTTGTAAAAATATGGACAGTGATACCTGTGTTCCAATGATCTATTGTTTTATAACAAGTTCGCAAATGATGATTATTATTGAGACAACAATCACCACGTATTCTGTTCATGAATCTTGAGCATGGATTTCTATGGACAGCTCATCTGTTGCTACATGTGACCTCAGCTGGGATGGCTCCAAGGCCGAGGGTGACTTTAGGTGTGGGGGGCAGTGTAGAATTATCTGAAATCTCACTTACTCCCATATCTGCCAGCTGATCTTTTTTCTCATCTGGGATCTCAGTTGGAACATCTGTATATAGCCTATCTGTGTGGCCACTTGGCTAACACACGGCATAATGGCTTGGTTGAAAGTGAACATCTGTCAAGCACAGAGAGAAATAAATGGTATTTTAATGACCTGGCTTTAAAAGTCACATAGCATCACTTCTTCCCTCTTCACTGGATTCTTATGAGGATCAAACACAATGTCTGGGAAAGTGGCCACTAATATGAATTACTCAATATGAGTTTTTTTGTTGTTGTTCCCTCATGATCACCCTAGAAACTAATAAGTGGAATATTTGATGTACTTTAAAATGTGTTCCCCAAATCTGAAAATAATTATTTTTCCATCTCTTTAGTTATAAGACTCTGAATGGGCAGAATAAAAAAAAAAAAAAACTGGGAGTGATGTATATTATCACTAAGTATGAATATAATTATATATTATATAATGGTTTTAATTTCCCTGGTTTACATGGATTGAAACAGTGATAAATATGCACGCAAACCTTTCACCAGTACTACAAGCTCTTTATCTGCCCATCCTTTTCTGTCAGCCACAAGTCCTCTGAAATTTATTCCTACCACTAATTCCCTTTTTCAGATTCTTTGCCTATACCTCACCACATGCACAGATTGTGATAATACAAGTATCTGTGTAGAGAATAAATATTTATTATTCTACCATCAATTGTAAATTCCTAACAGAGGCAATCAACCTTAGTAGAAAAGAGAATAAAATTGAACGCCTGCACCCATATTAACAATTAATCTTCTCTGGAACTACAGGTCTCAGTCAAGTTCTAACCTCTGGGCTTCATTTCTTGAAGGATTTAACTTTTTAGTGGTTATAGACTTCTCTCCAACCCACTCACAATGCTACTTCACCTACATAACATAATAGGAGCAATGTGAAAATGCTGTTTCCTGCATGTAAACTCCCCAAAGTACCAGTTTTAATGATACACATGTGTGTCTTTACACTCTCACTTGTACACATGTACATATATATCTGACTTCCTTGGAATAAATGAACAATCCCCACAGTATTAAGTAAGTCCCCCAGTTCTCAGCAAATTCAGCATATAAACAAAAGGCAGGCTGGAGAATAAGGGGGAAACGGGGCCTTTGATTCCATTTTGCTTCCTCACTCTCCTCTTTAAGAAGCAGTCCCACGGGTGTGATATGTCCATGAATTAACATTAGCCTGCAATCCACATGAGGCCATGGCAAAGCCTTTTTTTCTATCACAAGAGAATGTTTCCCAAGGATACAGTATATACTTTTACTATAAATCTGTCTAATCTTTTAAATCCTTCCTCCTGGAATCTCAGTGAGTGGGTGGCTGGAGTTGAGAAGATGTGAATGTAATTTTTCCTATGTTCCCAGCTAGTGGGAAACTTCTCTTGACTAGAGCACAGGAATCAACCTAGAGAACTCAGGGAATCATTTCCACCATTGACTGACTAGAACCCCCTCATCTAAAACACTAAAGTTTATCTATTATTTGTATTATTCATACTGTTCAGTTTGATGAATAATTACCCAGTATCTGGAAGCTGCTCATGTAATGAGAATTTGTATATTTCTGATCTCTTAAAAAAACCGACCTTCCCAGGTAGGAAATTTGAGATGAGGGCAGGAAGACTGATCCTCGTACAGAGCTAGGTGTACCTAAGCATTTAGGAAGAGGAATTTTGGCAATATTACATCTTAAGTAAGAGACATGGTGAGGTAAAATATTTTGATGTGCTGTTTCAGCCTTTAGAATTAGTTCTAAAGTTAAACTGCAGATGGCACCTGCATCCCTTACAAAATGTTAGCTTTCTGTCAATGTGAGCTTTAATCGCCCTTTCAATTTTATTTCCTTAATTTGTTTTCTATATAAGAAGAGCAGTATGCTTCAATTATTTTTCTTTGCTTCATTAAATGTTATGTTTTTTTTCTCAATAAAATGAGATTTTAAATCTTGGTGAGATAGTACAGCCAACTGAAAATGCTCCAATGATTAGCATGAGAAAGAAATCTATATATCTGGTTGTGAATATTCCTCAAGACAATGAAAAAATTGCATGCAAGTCTGGTTAATATTATTTAATGTAATATTGTTAAAGAATAGAAAGTCAGATCTACTTTACTTATTTATTCACTGTTACTAATGGGCTATACAGTAAGCTTATAACTGACAAATAAAATTTGTATATATTTAAGGTATACAACATGATGTTTTGATGCATATACATACTTGGAAATGATTACCATAATCAAGCTAATTAACATACCCATCACTTCACATAGTTATTATTTTTGCATGTGGTTAGAACACTTATGATCTACTCTCTTAGCAAATGTCAAGTATACAGTACCATGTTGTTCACTATAGTCATCATACTGTACATTCATCTTTCTTTTTTTTTTTGCTACTGAGTTGTATGAGTTCCTTTTATATATTTTGGATATTAACCCCAGTGTGGTGTGCAAATAATTCCTCCATTCCATAGGTTATCTTTTCATCTTGTCAATTGTTTCTTTTGCTGTGCAGAAGCTTTCTAGTTTGCTATAGTCCCACTTATTTATTTTTGCGTTTTTGGTACCTGTGCTTTTGATGTAGAATCAAAATAATCTCTGCCATTACTAATATTCAGGAGCTTTCCCCTTATGTTTTCTTCCAGGTGTTTTACATTTCAGGTCTTAAATTAAGGTCTTTAATCGATTTCAAGTTAATTTTTGTGTATTTTTACAATTTCTTTTTTACTCTAAAGTATGTTTGTGTTTGGGCAGTCCTGTACCTAATGAGAGAGTCTATCTCTCTGTGTAGACAATAAAAGCACTAGTAATTCTCTACCTCAGTCTCCTTTGCAGCTAAGGTGCAGACGGTTGACATAGGAACAGCTATTAAATGTAGCCACCTAGTTGTTTTAGCATAAATTAATCCTCCAAGGAGATGAGAGCACCAGCATCCATCCTGGTGAGGGGAGAAGGCAGTGGCAGTAGCTATGTCTTGTTTTCAGAGGCAGCAGCAGCCTCAAATCTCTGGTGACATCATCCCACGACTCGAGTTGAGGGGATGTTGAGGTCATGCTGTGATGTCTGTATCTAAATGGTGGCCCCAAGAAAGTGCTGATGGGAAGATTTCTATGGCTTTATCTTTGGTATTTCTGACTGCAGGTTCCCAATTTGCTTCACTGGCTCTCCCAGAGATTCTTTGTGCTATTAATGTCTTCTATTTAAATTAGCTATTTTGAGTATATTTGTTTGTTGGACACATAATTGGTATCAGGAGAGTGTACAGGCAACAGGCAGTGGGGTCTTCATTGGGCCGGTTCTGTGACATGAGACGGGTCTTGTTCCTGGCTGCATAGCCTTGTCCAAGCCTTGGTCTCTTGTCCTCCTGGGTGTCTCTGAGCTTAACAGTATCCTTTAAAGTCATCTCTTTTCTAATTAAATTAACTATATATGGCTTTGGCTATTTGCTGAAAATGCTGAAAGGTGATGAAAATGAAAGATATTGAAAGATGTTACTGCT
Source organism: Orcinus orca (assembly GCF_937001465.1). Lineage (NCBI taxonomy): Eukaryota > Metazoa > Chordata > Mammalia > Artiodactyla > Delphinidae > Orcinus > Orcinus orca. Next base: position 8,417,468 of record NC_064573.1, on the reverse strand, counting down.
GAAATATGTAGTTATAAATAGCGAAATCATGAAATGATAAATAGGTTGCTTATTTAAAGTATACTTGTAAAAAATTTTGTTATTCATCATTTAATACTAACTCTAAATTTTAGACTAATGAAAACATGGATATCTAGATGTTATTACAAATTAATTATTTTTGTTTGGCAAAAAAATTTAACATTAATAGACCTCTAAGAAAATACTGACTAGATATTTTACAATGAAATTTCACACAGTTCAAAAATGATTAATATTTATTACCAGAAAGTAATGTTTAGGAATTTTTATCTCTGAAAAAAATTTTGATTAATCTTCCTGTCTAGATGTTTAAAATTTATGCCCATTTATTATGGGATCATTATGGGATGATTAACAAAGTTTCAAAAGATTGCATAGAAATATAATCATATCTTTTCATAAAAATCATTTTGGTTCATACACTACTTTTTAGATCCTGCAAATATTATACATTTTAGCAATCTGATTTTTAAAAGTTTATATCATCATATTAAAATACTATATTTTTTCTGAGCTTTGTCTTAGTAATTTTTTTTAAAGAATCTGTGCATAAAATATGCAATATCCTTTAGAGTAAATTAGGTTTTTTTTAATTTGCCTTCTTGTAGTTCAAACAATATGATGATAGTTTAAACTTCAATTATAAATGTAAGTATAATTAATCAATTTTGAAAATCTCTCTAAAATGGAGAATAAATTGATTAGGCCAGAAAATTAAGGATTTAAAGAGTGCCCTCTGCTGCATAAATTTAAGTGTGCACAGTCTTTATGTCCTAATGCTTGAAACAAATAGTCACAATTTTTTTTATAAAGCTATGCTGAAAAACACCCAAGCATCACACTGCTATTAAATAAATTTTTATGAATTGCCTGTTCTCTCACTTCTCTAAATTGTACCATTTTACAGAATGAAATACATAATTTTCTTTCACTAAACTAATAAATATCAGTTATTTTATTTAAGATACATACTTAAAGAGAGAAATAATGCTATATTTTAAATGTGACTAATCTGCCTTAAATAAAGAATACAAATGGTTAACTATTCATGTTAATATGCTTTTCAAAATTATTCTTATTTCATGAACTGGCCTTGAATACTTAGTCTAGATGTATTCTACATATAATTATATCTTTAGACTGTATCTATACTTATATGTAACTAAAAGTTTAATATAATTTGCAATGTTCTTCTTGAACTTCTTATAAAACCCCTGAGGGCATAGTTGCCACAGTAATTCTGATGACAATTTCGAGGATCAACATTTACTCTACAGTAATTATAAATCATTTTTATGTTAATATGAGCTTTTTTGCTAACATTATCATTTGATTTATTAGAGTGTAATGTTAAAAGCTGACACTGATTTCTCAACATGTATAATTTTGAATTTGTAAATTTAAAAATGTAAACTTTTCTCAAATTTTCAAGTATAATTTTTATATTAATCTATTTATAAATAATTCTCAAAATTAATTTTGAGAAAATGTTCTCAATGTATGCTTCATTACACAAATGTATTTGATCAATATCCTTTAATAAAATTATTTTGTTAATTTAAGATAGTCCTTTCACTGATGAAAACATTGTCATGTTCTACTCATGTAATTCTAATAAATTAAAATTATAAATATGGTGATTCTTAAGTATTTCAATGAAGTCACAAACAATACAATTTTATTATATTTTTCAACTTAAATTTACAGGTTAAAGTCAATACTCAATTTCTTTTAAATATTCAAAAATACCTTATCTAAAACTTTAAAACCTGAATGCCAAATACATAACATATTTTAATATACAATGGCTTTTATGTATTTTTTCTATATTTAACACAAAATGTTACTATTTGGCAATTTGTTCCCAATTTCTATATTTAATCCTATTCTTAAAATCTCAAACACAGTCACTAAGAGCAAATATCGTATCATGGTAAGCAACTGGGGTGTCACCAGCTGGCTAAATTTACTTATCTATCAGAATTTTTGGCTGCAGTTGTTAATCTGGACCTGTGGACATCCGTAGGAGTGTTCTGAAGAGTGTACTGAGCCTTTTTCTTTGTTCATTGTAATATATGTACTGTGTTAATAAGGGATTCCAAATTAGAGTCCTATAAATAGTGCTGGTGTCTTTTGCAACTTAAGTCTTTTGAGGTGAAGTTAAGCTGTAACAAATTCTTTTATTATCCTCTTTCAATTTTATGGCTTGATTCATGCAAATATTATTATGTAACCCCTTAATGGGCTGCTTATGCATCGATTGGATTAAACTAATATATTTATGGCCTAATTCTATTCTGAATTCTTTTCACACTATTGCTACCTAGAAGATTCATATTTCTTATAAATAAGGAAATGGCATTCAATTTTGATTCTGGACGCATCTTCTAGCTCTGTGACTATGTCCCAAGATCTTTCTAGCAGCGTTATCACTGAAATAGATCTGTGTGTGTATTAGCTAATTATAAATACAGTAAGACTGTAACTAACAACTACAGAATCTTAGAGGCATGTAACAATCAGAAGTTATTTAGTTGGAGTCTGTGAGCCACTGGAGGTTGGTTAATCTGGACAGGGCTCTGCAGGGAAAACTCAGCTGTGATTCATGGCTCTTATCTTCCCCTGGGAGCAGTGGGCCTGCACAGATATGTATTTCTCATAGTCATGGCCAAAATGTAAGTGAGTAAGCCCAGTTACACAAACACTTTTTAAGTCTTTGGCCACATCGTGCCCAATAGCATCCCATTGGTAATGTCAGGCACATGTTCTATGTCCAAGGCACAGCAAGTGACAATTACATCTTGTGTTTCACCACTATATAACATGTATCACTATTTTTCTGGCTTGTTATGTTTTCTTTTCAGCCCCTGTCCACCACATGACCCCTAAATTAGGTCTACATATTTTTCATTTTTGTTGTTGCAGCATCCCCTTTTAAATATCATTTCCTGTATCAGCTATCTTTTGCTGCATAAAATAATAATAATAATTCAGTAGCTTAAGACAACAAAGTATTTTGCCTGGCTGGATGCAAGGTCAGCTGACCTCCACTGGACCAGCTGGGCTTGGCTCCTTGGTAAGGTTGAGGTCAGATCTGCTTCATATGTTTATTTGGGGACAGCAGTTCCCGCGGGGGGTAGGGGGAGACTCTTTTCACAGTGAAGGCTGAGGGATAAAAGAAGCCTAATCACGCAAATTCTTTTCAAATTTCTGTAATCTGTCACATCAGATAATATCGCATTGTCAAAGCCTAGAATCCAGGGATGGGAAAAGAAACTCTGTCCATGGAAGGAGAGGAAAGAGAATGAGTATTTTTAACAATAATCTACCACAGAGATGAGGACTGACCATTTGCAAAGGTGGATATATGCTAGTTACCACTAGAAATAAACAATTATTTTCAGTGACTCACTCTAATAGATGTGTGGGCATGGAAAAAATAAATCAGTGATGAGATATTAAAGGATTAAAGATTTTCATCCAAGTTCTGTCACTTATTCTACAATAGAGAAATTAATTTCAATTATTTTAAATAATTTAAATAGAGATCCCAGTGAAACTGCTTTATTAAAACAGAATTGCAGATATTTAAAAAGTATTTTTATATCTCCAATAAATGACTGATTTCTTAAATGGTTATGTGGGCTCCTTGGTATTCTCTGTCATATCAAAGAATTCTTCATTCATATACAGGCACGATATGAAGTTGGATAAAAACCATGTTAAAATTAGAAACATATATATATATATCCTCCCATGTAAGGAAACAATATGAATAAGAAGCATTGAAAGAAATGAATGAATAATTCAGGAGACAGCAGGCAGAAAGCCAATTATTTTAATACTGGCAAAGCCGAATTAAATGTGTTTAAACTACTGTAAACCAACTTTTATTCAATATTTTTAATAAGCTGAAAAAAGTTTTCTGTCATGACAATGATCATATACGAATATAAAAAATTAGGAAAATGGAAAATCTAAAATTGAATGCATTCTTAAAATTATTTTAAAATTGTAAGTCTATTTTGCTTTTAATTCTCTATTTAGAATGCGCTCATCTTTGGAAAAAGAAATAGAACGGCTGGAGTCAGCTTTGTCTGTGTGGAAATGGAAGTATGAAGAACTGAAAGAATCAAAGGCAAAAAGTCTGAAAGAGGTAGGGAGACGTGTGATGGAAAGGAAGCAACTGACTGTTTTCTCTGTTTCAATGTGTAACCTGGTGGGCAGAAGACTGAGTAGACAAGAGGAAAGGAGGTTAAAAGATTGAATTCCCTCTATAAAAGGAATATTTGAACTCACATATTAATAGTGGACTCAGTCAAACTCAAGCCATAAGAAATCTTGTTCTAAATAACACATATTTTTAATGATCACCCACATGACACAATTAGCTATCCATTCCAGGCACATGTGAGGGGACGGACAGCCTAAGATGCCATCATATCATAACATCTATAATAAACAACTTTATCTTACTCTTTTATAAAGCATTCTGAAAATATTAATTTATCTTAAGTGTATTTAGGTTCTTTTCACATTGGCATTATAGTTACTCAGAATCAGCCATTAGCCTTTATACATTTCCTTTGCATTTTCATCAATAAAATGCTGTCATGAACACTTTCCATGATTTATTAATATTCATTATTTAAATAATATTAATTGTGTGTATTTTGTGTACTAAAGCACTATGCTAGGTAAGTATGTGGGATAGAATAACGAGCAAAGCAAATCAAAGAAAAATACTGAGCAAAAATAATGACAAGCTAAATGCTCCCCAATGAGTTAGCATTTAGTTCATCTGTGTGCTACATACATACATATATATATACACACACACAAACTGTACATGTGTTGACAGCTGTCGAAAGAAGCTGCATATCGAAATCAGTTATGTAATCATGCCTTAGTCTAAAGCACTCCTCCATCAGTTGTTTAAAAAGTGGGAAGCAGTATTCCTCTTTGTTTATGAAATTCCATACGAATGTTGTTTCAGCTTTGTTTCCAGCAAGTGATAAAGTGTAGAGTCATTGACTCAAGTTTGCAGAAATCCCATGAGGGAATATTCAAGAACCTTAGTTGCCAGCACTTGCCTTATTTATGGGTCACATGCAGGCATCCTGATGTTCATAGAGCATAGTAATCATCATGCAGAGGTTCAGAACTAGTCGACTATGTCAACCCTGCGGACCACTGAGATTTGAAAAGAGGGAGGGACTTCCCTGGCGGTCCAGTGGTTAAGACTCTATGCTTCCATTGCAGGAGACATGGGTTGGATCCCTGGTTGAAGAACTGAGATCCTGCATGCCCCGTGGCACAGCCAAACATATAAATAAATAAAATAAAAATAAAAGAATGTTTTCCAAGAGAAGGGGTGGGGGGAACTTCCCTGGCAGTCCAGTGGTTAAGTCTCCATGCTTAGACTTCAGGGACACAGGTTTGATCCCTGGTCGGGGAACTAAGATCCTGCATGGCCCACAGCACAGGCCAAAAGAAAAAGAAGCTGTTCCTCAGCTTTAAGAAACTGTTGAGTATTTTGCTCAAAGGGAGCTGCTTCCCCTCTCCTTTCACCTTATATTCTCTCCATTCCATAGCTAGAATTGAAAAATGACATCTACATTGAAAACATACAAGAAACAAAGTCAGCAAATGAAAAGAGGGAGAGAGTTTCCTAATACCCTTAAACAAATATCTCCTGCCTAAAAATCATTTATTAACAGAAGGTAATTTCAGTGAGAACCACAGAAGGTTAGTTTGGGAATATTTCTCAATGAGGGGTAATTTAAACAAAGCTAACAAGCTAGATAAAGTTTATTTCTGCTTTATAAGTTCATGTTATATTGTCAGAGTGTTTTTGTTTCCAGCTTACACTGTGGGCATGTATGTAGTGTATGCGTGAACACACACATGCATTTGTGATGGATTCATCATATTTATATTCACAGGTACCTAACTGAACGTGGTCTCTGGGTGTGAGCACTGACAGTAAACTAATGTTCTACAGGAACAATATCTCATAACACAAAAACCGTGTTATGCTTACAGTGTAGGTGTGTTTGTCTTATAACGAGTTTTAATTTGATCGAGAAAACTAATATTTAAGATAGAACTGGTCTTCAATTTAATTAAAATCATGCATTTACAATCTCTTGCCACTAATGGGCAGTGCAGACTTGATAACATCAATTTAACATTTTGAAAGCAGCTGCTTTTGAAAAAAGTCATGGTTTTCAGTTGGTTTACAAAATGATATGTATATTTTAAAATGTTTAATGTTTTCTATTCAAAGATGATATTTTGGAGTATCAAATTGGAAAATGTCTACTTTAAATTGCTTAAGAAAGCTTTATAGATGAGAAAAAATAAAATCAACATAGCATTTTACAGTGTAAATTGGGTCTATATTTTGACACCCATACAGAAGTATATATTAATACATATGTGACCCTTCTACTAGATAAAATGATAGGGCTTTTAGGGGCTTCCCTGGTGGCGCAGTGGTTGAGAGTCCGCCTGCCGCTTCAGGGGACACGGGTTCGTGCCCCTGTTGGGGAAGATCCCACATGCTGCAGAGCGGCTGGGCCCGTGAGCCATGGCTGCTGAGCCTGCGCGTGCTGAGCCTGCGCGTCCAGAGCCTGTGCTCCGCAACGGGAGAGGCCACAACAGTGAGAGGCCCGCGTACCATAAATAAATAAATAAATAAATAAATAAAATAATAATAAATAAATAAATAAAATAATAATAATAGGGCTTTTGGAACAAAGGAAACTTCAAGACTGTTATGGAAAATTTGTTTAAATATTTAAACTTTTGAATGTATGTTTCAGTTAGATGAACTACAACTTTGAACTTTGAAGAAAAGTGACAATGAATGAAAGGAAGAGTTTTTATTGTAGATGATGGAAAGTTAATTTAACAGAGATTTAAAAAATGTTTGAATTATTTATATGGGATTATTTTTAAAAAATATTTCTTTCCACTTCCTAAAGGGGGTTTATGATATTCATAGAGCCTTTGGAAGTCATGTGGCATAAACATATATTTAAGTTATTTTTATAAAACATTTTGGAATGTTTAAAAAAATTTTTAGACAATAAATAAAAATACTTAGTCGCATGTAATTTTTATATATCCTTTGTTTAATTGTTTTATAATAGATTATAAGAGAACAATAATCTTACGGTACATTTAGAAAGGTCATTGTACAGTAATTAAAGTGTAAAATATTTTAAATTCCCATAAGTTGATTGACAATCAGAAAAAGTTATTATGATACATCCTCTGGACCTTCACATGAATTCTCCTTTCTTATTCCACTTCTCAACAATTCTGATAAATGACCTTTTCTTTCACTGTAGCTCTTCATCTATGAAAATTTTTGAATACCGTGTAATTCTTTTTTAGATGCATGAAACTTACAAACAAATACATGCCTGGCTAAAAACTGGCTGCTGGAAAATTTAGCAATTTTTAGAGCTGGAAACAGATGTGCTTAATAGACCAGAATTTTTAAAAATGTATTTGGAAGTCTGGTGTGCTTTAGAGGGAGATCTTTCTTAAATTACTGACATTTAGAGAAGAGTAAATATGAGAATTTAATTGTAAAATCGAATAAGTATTTAAAATGCAACCAAGATGATGAGCGGCGGAGATGGTTATATTCAAAATGCTGTTCCCATGCTGAATCTAATACTTAGTCAGCTTTTCCTCTGCACGTCTGTAAATACTAATTTGGAATTAGATTATGAATTCCAAGAGTGCTGTAATGACAAGTTTTATGAAATCTCATGATCTAGAGAATCAAATATTCAGATAAGTAACATTGATTACAAATAAGTATGGTACCTTGCTTTAACAATAAATGACTGATTCTTTTCATAATGGAAGATTTTTTTTTTACCATATGTGGAGAAAACTGCTAGCATTTTAAAATTGGTCTCAAGCTAAAAAAATGAAATTGTAACTTTTTAATCTTCCTTTGAAAATTTTGCGTTTTTACCTGGTATCTTTTTAAGGATTTTATTTAGAAATCTTTTACCTTTTTGTGATAATAGCGACATTTCTAGTAGTTTATAATTTACAGTGTTCCTTTACGAATATTTTATAAATATTTTATAAATATTTATATGAAGTACTTAGGGAGACACAGGCTTCATGGGACCTCTTTATGGTACTAATAGCTGACATTGAAGCCTTATCTGAAACACCTCAAAACACCTTTCTAATTTGAGGGAAATAGAAGGTTAGAATTATGAGTTATCTGTAGCTAAAATTCTATACTGACACCTTCACGTTAAAAAAGGTTGTGTCAAGTGGGAGCTACTCTGCTCACATAAAGAGAGGGTCCTTGAAGATACTTAATTGAAATAGGTATATGGTAGAGTATGAGTACAGTTGTTAGCTCGAAGCTAATTTCAAAGCTGTCTCATATTGCTATTTTTGTGGCTTAAAGGAAATACTCCCTAGAAATGACCCAGAACATTAATGTCTGTTGTCAGTTCTAACTCCTCCCCTCCCCTCACCCAGCTGGAGCCATCCTGTCTCCTCCTCTTGCCCTCTCCTCTGTGTCCCTTGCCCAGCACTGTTGACCTATTCACTTGTCCACCCAGCAAGCAGGGTGATAGCTCTCAAAACGAAAACTGGATCATAAAAGCACTTCAGTGACTTCCCGCTATCCAGGTCCAGCTGGCTAAGCCACCTGATGTTGACAGTGTAGTGGGTGCCCGGTAATAATACCCCTCTTTCCGCTCCAACTGCTCTAAAAGGCAATGCCCCAAATTCCAGCAGACAGTACCCAGCAGTGAACTATTTTTGATGGATATACATTCCCTACCTGTGTTTGGAGTCCAGCCTTCTCCTTCTGTCACTGACTCTGCTGTGCCCTGAGCTCTCAGAGGTCATTTAGCTGGACAGTCTGCATAAGACCAGAGATTAGACACAGGAGAGAATGGGGGTGGGGGTCACGTGAGGACGGTTTGTATGGACCCGGCCGGGAGTGCTGTACATTGTTTCACTTATTCACAAGCGAGTACTCATTGCCTTATATGTGTGTGTGTGTTTGTGTTTATGTTTATATTTTCTGTTTCAGGCTGTTTTTTTTTTTCATCGAAACAGTCACACAACAACCCTTTCACCTCCCATCCACCAGTCACATCTTGCCATTAACTTCAGTTTACATGTCACTTTATAAAAGGGAATGGTTTTATTCCCGAAAAAACTTCCTTTACTATTTTCCCTCGGAGAAATGTACAAGATTTTTAAAAGACCTTATCAACTGCAATTATTTTTTGGTTTACTTTCTATTTGCCTTTCCCACTGAACTCTGAATTTCATGATAATATACGTCATGTCTGCTTTATTCATTTCCCTCTATGCAGTGCTGATTAAACGTGGTTATGATTTGTGAAGACCAAAGCTTTTTTATCTAGCTCTATATGCTTGTATTCCTGAATGGTGGCTATGGCTATAGTGTAAGGAGAATAGTTGAGATCCTAGTTTTTCTTTTTTGTTTTGTTTTGCTAGTTATTTCTTTCAAGTTTTTTTTCATGGAAAGGCATTTTAATTTAAATAAAGCAGTGTGTGCATGTCAAGCCTTTTATTACCTGATGAGGCTACTGCTCTACATCCCTGAAGATTTTAGATTTTCCAGGGCACTGGAGTGAACCTTCGCCCCTAACATCCTATCCATCATGAAAATCTGTTTAGCTTGTTCTTTGCCAGATATAAATTAGCTTATCAGGACAAAGAGTGAGGCTGATAAAATACCATATTAGAATTCTATAAATGTATAAGAACAATGAAGCCTATGGGATACCACTTTGCTCATACAAGTGCCTTCAAGACCTTTTTAAACAAATGTAATTAAGAATAATGTAAGCACTAAATTACATAAGTCAGAATTAATTGAACTACTAGTGGATAATTCATAGACATCACCAAGGTAACCCTCAGAGCACCGAGATGGCTTCCTTAACTCTAAGGCTATTGTAAGTATTATGAAAGAAAATTAGGCTCTTCAGAATCTACTTTACTTGTAGAAACATAAAATGATAAAGGAAAAGATAGGTTGAAATCAGATGTTTTAGCATCTGTTTAAGTTAACCAACACTATTTTAAAATTTAAAATACAGTACAAAGGAGTCAGCTGATATTTAATTAATCTATACAAATTAATAGTTTGAGAATGATATTAAAAGTAGGTTGAAAAGATAATGTCCCTAAAGGAGTGACACAGTGACAATGGTCTCACATAGAGAGGACATTCAGTCTGCAAAACATCTTTATTTTCTATTCCAGCTGACAGGACACTTTCCACTGATGCATGCCTCATACATCCAAAGATTCTGGTTTTATCTTTTCCTATAAGAAATCCCTATGCAGGGATATTCAGTTAAGACCATTCTGAAGATAAGGATCTTCCTTTTAGTAAATAGCATGAGGATTTTTACCTGCAGGAGCAGTTTTCATGTTGAAAAGGAGATTGAATCAAGGCACTCTGCTCATCTTAGCCCTGCCATGTACTGACACCAAAGGTGTGTACATGACTGCGGGGGATTTAGAGGGTGACTTTTTTTTTTTGGTGGTGGGGCGTTCCAAGTGTTTCTAATGATTTTGTTTAGCTTTACTGAGGTATAAATGATATACAAAAAATTGAGCACAGTGTATGCATTTTGATGAGTTTGGACATATACATGCATACATCCATGGTACCACCATCACACCGAGGCACTAAATATATACATCACCTCCAGCATTTTTCTTGTGTTCTTATGTGTATGTGTGTGTGTGTGCTTGTTTGTGGTAAGAACACTTCACATGAGATCTATCCTCTTAATATTTTGGGTTGGCTAAAAAACTCGTTCGTTTCTTTTTTTTTCATAAGATGGCCTAGTAGTGCTTTTTGTCTTTAACTTCATTCGAAACAATTTTGTTAGATTGTATTGAGACAGCTGTCATATCAGCGTGCATTTAAAAAAAAACTAATCAAAAAAAACCCAAACAAACAAACAAAAAACTAATCAAAGCTGGTGAATTTTTGTGTAGCTATTTTAATATTGAAGATGGAAGAAAACAGCAATATTTTCGGCATATTATGCTTTATTATTTCAAGAAAGGTAAAAACACAACTGAAACGCAAAAAAAGATTTGTGCAGTATATGGAGAAGGTGCTGTGATAGAATGTGTCAAAAGTGGTTTTTGAAGTTTCATACTGGAGATTTCTCACTGGATGATGCTCTGCGGTCCGGTAGACAAGTTGAAGTTGATGGTGATCAAATCGAGACATTAATTGAGAACAGTCAACGTTATACCACGTGGAGATAGCCAACATACTCAAAATATCCAGGTCAAGTTTTGAAAATCATTTGCACCACCTATTGGTGCAAATGGTTATTTTAATTGCTTTGATGTTTGGGTTCTACATAAGTTAAGTGAAAAAAACCTTCTTGACCGTATTTCCGCATGCAATCCTCTACCAAAATGTAATGAAAAAGTTCTGTTTTTAAAACAAATTGTGATGGGCAATGAAAAGTGGATACTGTACAACAATGTGGAATGGAAGAGATTGTGGGGCAAGTGAAATGAACCACAACCACACCAAAGGCCGGTCTTCATCCAAAGAAGGTGATGTTGTGTATGTGGTGGAATTGGAAGGGAGTCGTCTATTATGAGATCCTTCCAGAAAATCAAATGATTAATTCCAACAAGTACTGCTGGCAGTTAGACCAACTGAAAGCAGCACTCGTTGAAAAGTGTCCAGAATTAGTCAACAGAAAATGCATAATCTTACATCAGAATAATGCAAGACTGCGTGTTTCTTTGATGACCAGGCAAAAACTGTTAGTTTGGCTAGGAAGTTCTGATTCATCCGCCGTATTCACCACACATTGCACCTTTGGATTTCCATTTATTTCGGTCTTTACAAAATTCTCTTAATAAAAAACATTTCAGTTCCCTGGAAGACTGTAAAAGGCACCTAGAACAGTTCTTTGCTCAAAAAGATAAAATGTTTTGGGAAGATGGAATTATGAAGTTGCCTGAAAAATGGCAGAAGGTAGTGGAAGAAAAGGATGAATATGTTGTTCAATAAAGTTCTTGGTGAAAATGAAAAATATGTCTTTTATGTTTACTTAAAAACCAAAGGAACTTTTTGGCCGACCCAATATTTTAAAGGACACAATACTATATTGTTAACTAAAGTACTATGTTGTACAACAGATCTCTAAAACTTATTCATCTCACACAACAGAAACTTTGTATTCATTTAAAAACAACTCCCCGTTTTGCCCTCCCCCAACCCCAACCCCTGGTAACCACCATTCTATTCTCTGCTTGTGTAAATTTGACTATTTTAGAAATACCTCATATAAGTGGCATCATGCCATATTTGTCTTTTTGTTACTGATTTATTTTACTTAGCATAATTTCCTCTAGGTTCATCCATGTTGTTGCAAATGGCAGGATTTCCTTACTTTTAAGGCTGAATGATATTCCATTGTACGTATATACCTCATTTTCTGTATTCATTCATCTGTCAATTTGGGTTGTTTCCATATCTTGGCTGTCATGAATAATGATGCAGTAAATATGAGGTTGCAGGTATCTCTTAGAGATCCTGATTTCAATTATTTTGGTTATATACCCAGAAGTGGGATTGCTGGATCACACGGTACTTATATTTTTAATTTTTGGAGGAAACTCTATACTGCTCTCCAAAGTGGAGATTTCCCATATACCTCCTGTCCCTGCACATACAAGCCTCTCCAGTTGTCAACATCCCTCAACAGAATGGTACATTTTTTACCAAGGATGAACCTATGCTGACACATCATAATCACCCAAAGTCCACCATTTACCTTAGGGTTCACTCGGTGTGAATGTACCTTAGGGTACATTCTGTGGGTTTAGACAAATGTATGATGATATATTTCCACCGTTATGGTATCATACGTAGTGTTTTTACTGTCCCCCCAATCCTCTGTGTTCCACATATTCATCCTTCCTTGCCCCACCTTCTTCAACACCTGGCAACCACTGATATTTTCTTGTCTCCACAGATTTGCCTTTTCAGAATGTCATATAGTTGGAATCATACAGTATGTAACTTCTTAAGACTGGCTTCTTTCACTTAGTGATATGCTTTCCTCCATGTCTTTTCACAACTTGATAGCTCCTTTCTTTTTAGGGCTAAGTAATATTCCATTGAGCGGATGTATCACAGTTTATCCAGCTACCTGCTGAGGGACATCTTGGTTGCTTTCAAGTTTTAGCAGTTATGGATAAGGCTGCTGTGAACTTCTATGTGCAGGGCTTTATGTGGTTTTCAGTCTCTTTTCATTTAATTATTACCCCCTGGTGAAATGAGTTCCTGTCTTAGGTTATTTTATGGGTCACTGACCACCTTCTAGACAGCAGCATTTGTGCCCAGGATCACATCTCAAAGTATGGCAAGTTATGTGGGAGGAACTGAGTGTAGCTGCTCTGTTGAGAAAGGGTTATGGATGTGGTGGAGACTCAGGGCATCACTGTCTCCTCTTTAGGGCTGTGGTGCATCCTAATTAGTACCAGAAGTTTTAAAGAGAGTTAAGAAATCATAAAGACAGAAGGCTCCTTTAGCTGGTATTTTTAGAGGTATCATATGGGAGAACTGAAAAGGCACAGGTGACATACAAGAACAAAGAGTATTCTTTGAAATGCACTTTAGAATGTATAATTATCACTTGAGGAAATTTTCCTTTGTAATATAGTTCTGAGGTTACGATCAAAGTCGGTCGAAGATATAATTCTATATTCACATTAAACATCTTCTGATATATACAAAATGAGTTGCTGATGAAATCTCATGAGGGTTCTCACATGGATAATCTGGATATTATAAAAAATGGTAAATAATCTTTTGATGCAGTTGTACTGAATTAGCAGAATCCATTAGATTCAACTGAAAATAATTTTTAAAAATATATCTGTCCAGCTGTCTCTTGAAAGATTTTGATTTAATTGGTTAGGAGTACCGATTACATGTCTGTGTTTTTAGAAGCTCGTTATCCTGGTGTGCACCTTAAATTGATATCTGCTGCTCTAAAACATCACCTGGGGAGGGGAGCGGGGGACTGTGGAAATCCCCAAAACCAGTTGTGACCATTTTATGTTAAAGATCAACTTGACTTGGCCACCACCAAGTGCCCAGATATCTGGTCAAACATTATTCTGGGTGTGTCTGTGAGGGTGTTTTGGCATGAGATTAGCATTTGAATGAGTAGACTGAGTAAAGCACATTGCCCTTCCTAATGTGGGTGGGCCTCATCTAATCAACTGAAGGCCTGAATAAACAAAAAGTCCAACTCTCGTGCAGATAAGAGGGAATTCGTTCTGCCCAACTGTCTCTGACCTGGGGCATCAGTTTTGCCCTGGTTTTGGACTTGAACTGAAACATCAGCTTTTCCTGGATCTGGAACATGTTGACTCAGGTGGGAGCTCTACCATGAGCCCTTCTGGTTCTCAGGTCTTTTAACTTGGACTGGAGCTTTCACCACTGGCTCTCCTTGGTCTTCAGCTTGCTGACTGCAGATGTTGGGAATACGTGTGTGTATATATATATGTGTGTGTGTGTGTCTTAGTCTGTTTCTCTAAAGAGCCTTAATACACCAACTTTACTGAAAAAGTCATAACTTGACCATATCTGCTTGCTGCAAGTCCTGGTTTATTTCCACTCAATGATTTTTTTCTCTTTTGCCAGTTGTGCAATTGGCATTGGAAGCACTGCATGTACTCCTAGTTAGTAACATCAATTATAAAGTGAAATATATACTTTATATATTTCATGATTTCTTTGGCCTATTTTCCATTGTTCTGACTTTTTTTTCACTATTTAGATGGCTTTAGCTCTTTAGCTGATTCTAGACATTGCATTGTTTACACAAAAAAGCATAAAATCCCAAAGAAGAAAAGTGATTTTATCAACTATTTGGTTGTGGGAAAGATTTGTACAGGTCAGGCTCCAGTCTCCAATGATTTCAAAACGCCATATGTTAGGGGAGAGTAAGAATGTATTAACAAATTTCAAGTCACCAAATTAGTGAAAAATCATGTAAAATGGAATGTTTCCAAGAGTAACTTAATTACATTACCAATAGCATCATATGCATAAGTTCAAGTGCCATTTTAATATTGACAGAGAGAGTTTAAGTGTGAAATGTTCGAATTCATTTTGAATTACATTCTCAATGTTTAATTATGAAATACACAGAGAAGTGGGTGATAAGGCTTTTTGATTCTTCATAAAATAGGGGTGCCAATGAGACAAATTAAGAGATGAAAACTCGTATTGTGTTTCATACTTAATTTGATTAAGTATGCTTCTAACAGAAGCTCTTTGTGATTTTAAAATTAAATTAGAAGGCGTAATTGCTATAAATCTTTTGACTAAAATAATCTTTGCTTTTACATATTTTAATAGATTTATTGAGATATAATTCACATACCATACAACTCATTGTAAAGCATATAATTTGGTGTTTTTAAAATATATTCACAGAGTTGTGCAACTGTCACCATAATCAACTTTAGAACATTTCATCAGTCCAGAAAGAAACCCTAGATCCATTAGCAGTGACTCCTTATTTCCCTCCAATCCCCACAGCTTTAGTTAATTACTAATCTAATGTAATACTGTAGATTTACCTATGCTGGGCATTTCATATAAATGGAAATTTATGACTGGTTTCTTTCAACTTACATAGGTTTTTGAATAGAGTTTCTATAATCTGCCTTTCTACCAATTCTTCCTGTTACAACTCAAGAACATAAACATGTTGAATTTTTTTATGGCAACCTCATTTAGAAAAAACTATTAGGAGGCATAAGTTTCTGTTTCCCATAAGAAAATATATTAACATTTAGCTGTTTTATTCATGTCTGAAGCAAGGTGTAAACATTTTAAAATTATATTACTTTTCTTAAATGAAAATTTTGATTTTGACAGAAGTACAGGTCATCAAGAGACCAAGACTAAGTAGGAAAACAAAGAAAAAGAAAAACATTTCAATTTCTAAAGCTTTGTAGAAATGTAAGATATTTTTTCATTATTACCAAAGTTGGCACTCTTTTTTCACTTGGTGAAGTTAAATCACATACTTTAGCTCTAAAAAAAATATATTCAAACATGAATATTTGATTTTCCTAGTTTTATACTATGGTAATTATGTGCAGTTTCAGGCAATATTTAATTAAGAATTAAACCATGCTAATCCTTTAAAAACCTTATTTTTCTAAAAGTAAAAATCTGAAACATGTTTTTCCTCCCCAAGAACTATGATATTCTATAATTTCATGTTCTTTGTGAGCTAAAGGACTTGGAGCTCTGTGTGTGTGTGTGTGTGTGTGTGTGTGTGTGTGTGTATGTGTGTACTTGGAGAACAATACTCTGTGGAGTTTAAAAGGCTTAACAGCAACAATTAAAATGGTATCACATTCAAAAATATATCTTGAAGATGCTTCTATTCATGGATAGGAAGACTCAATTCTGTCAAGATGCTAGTTCTTCTCAACTCGATCTATGGATTCAATGCAGTCCCAATCAAAATCCTAGCAAGTTGTTTTACGGCTATTGAAAAACTGGTTCTAAGGATAATAGGGAGAGGTAAAAGACCCAGAAGAGCTGGTACAATATTGAAGGACAAGAACAAGTTGGAGGATTGATGCTGCCTGACTTTACGACTTACTATAAAGCTACAGTAATCAACACAGTGTGGCACTGGCAAAAGAATAGACAAATAGACCAATGGAACAGAATAGAGAATCCAGAAATAGACCCACATAAATATAGTTAACAAATCTTTGACAAAGGAGCCAAAGCAATACAATGGAGCAAACATAGTCTTTTCAACAAATTGTGCTGAAACAACTGGACATCCACATGCCAAAAAAAAAAAAAAAAAAGAATCTAAACACAGGCCTTACACTTTTCCCAAAAATTAGCTTAAAACAGATCATAGATCTAAATGTAAAACACAAAATTATCAAATTTCTAGAAGATAACATAGGAGAAAACTGGATGACCTTGGGTATAGTGATGACATTTTGGATAGAGCAAAAGTGTGATCCATGAGTGAAATAATTGATAAACCAGACTTCACTAAAATCAAAAACTTTTGCTCAGCTAAAGACAATGTCAAGAGAATGAAAGGACAAGCCAAGGACTGGGAGAAAACATTTGACACATCTGATAAAGGACCATTATCCAAAGTATACAGAGAACTCTTAAAGTTCAACAATAAGAAGATAAGCAATTGGATTAAAAAATGGACCAAAGACTTGAACAGACACTTCACCAAAGATGTGCAGATGGAGAATAAACATATCAAAAGATGCTCACACATCCTATGTCATCAGGAAAATGCAAATTAAAACAACAGTGAAATACCACTACATACCTATGAGAGTGTCCAAAATCCAGAACACTTGACACCAAACGCTGGCTGGGATGTGGAGCAACAGGAATTCTCATTCATTGCTGGTGAGAATGCAAAATGATACAGCCACTTTGGAAGACAGTGTGATGACTGTAGTTAATAATATTGTATTGAGTTACTACATAGTAACTCAAAAGTTACTGTGAGAGTAGAGCTTTAATGTTTTCGCCATAACAACAACAACAAAATGGTAATTATGTGAAGTGAAGGATGTGTTAACTAACCTTATTATTGTAAACATTTCACAATATGTAGGTGTATCAAATCATCACATTGTACACCTTCAACTTACACAATGTTACATGTCAATTATGTCTCAGTAAACTGGAAAAATATACAAAAAATATTTTAAGGCACATTTGGTAGTTATAAATGATGGAAAAAAAGAACACTTTCTTCATTGCTGGCTTTGAGCAATTTGATTTTAATGTGTGTTGCTGTGATCTCTGCATATATCTTTGTTCTTGGGGGTGTGTTGAATTTCTTGGATCTGTGTGTTCATACTTTTTATTAAATTTGGAAAATTTCTCATCATTATGTTTTTTAAATATTTGTCTTCATCCCTTTGTCAGGGACGCCAATTATAAGTACGTTAAGACTCTTGAAGTTGTCCCACTGTTTGCTAATTGGCACCCAGTGTAGTCCTACTGGGGTGAGTGAATGGTGAGGACTGGGAGGCTTGGAAGGGGAAGTTTGGTCAGTGGCACATACCAAGCACCTTGGTTGTTCCTGAGTTTTCAAATGCTCTTCGGTATGATGAGGTTATCACTGTTTGCTAACTGCCTTCCCATAGAGACCAGGCAATAGAGGTGCTATCTCCTTCAATGTTTACATTTCAAAGAGATAGTTCCCAGGTCCTAGAGAAGGACCTCCCTGGGTTATAAAGCTGGCAAAAGGCTGGCAGATTTATGCCTCAAAGGGGCAGGGAAAGAATTTACAATTACAAGTTGTTGTTGTTGTTTTCAAAATAAACACTCTAAGACAATGAAAGCCAAGAACGTGTAGTCACAAATAAACCCCTCTAATTTTACTCAGGCTGAGGGGAACATTAAGCCCTCTTGGTCACTTCTAATTCTATCATCTTTGTTCTTTCTGGGCCAGTTTCAATTGATAAATTTTTCTCCTCATTATGGGTCATGCGTTCCTATTTGTTTGCATAACGTGCAATTTTTGACTGGACTTCTGTCATTAGCAATTTTATCTTGTTGGGTGGCACTGAATATTTTCATGTTTTAAAATTATTTTTGAGCTTTGTTCAGAGATGTAGTTTTATTACTTGGAAATAATTTAATCTTTTTTGTCTTAAAGCCTTTAAACCTTGTTAGATAAGACCAGAGCAGCATTTAGTCTAAGGCTATATTTCCTACTGACTATGGAGTCAAAACCATTCTGAGTCCTTTTTGTAATGGAAATGTGAATTATGAGGTCTTCCATTTTGGCAGCTGGCAATAAGAATTATTACTGGCCTTATGTGAGTCCTAGGCGGTGTTTCTTTTAATTCTCTTGGGGGTTAGTTTTCTTACAAGTATGCTCAGATCACCACCCTGGTGAGTACTCTGCAGACCTCCAGGGTTCCCCTCTGCTCCATTCTCTCTGCTCTGGTACCTTTGCCTCAGCTACCCCTCATCCCATCGCTCCCAGCTTCACCCAAACTCAGGGGTACCACCAGCTTCTTCCTTGCTTCCCCTCCCTACCCTGTGAACTGAAACTCCTTCCAGGTAATAAACTGGCTATTTTTAGGGGGTCTTTTTGTGTTCTCTGGGATTGCCTGATAATCAATGTCTTTACAACAATTGTTTCTTCCATTTTTCTTGCTTTTTAGTGGTTTCAGGTTGGCAAATTTAGCTTCTGTGACTCCATCTTGTTTAGCAGTCAGTATCATTTTGATTATGTATTAGAAGTATGTTTGTGTTTTTTTTAATCTTGTTTCCCTTTAAATATTATTATTATTATTTTTTTTTGCGGTACGCGGGCCTCTCACTGTTGTGGCCTCTCCCATTGCGGAGCACAGGCTCCGGACGCGCAGGCTCAGCGGCCATGGCTCACGGGCCCAGCCGCTCCGTGGCATGTGGGATCTTCCCGGACCGGGGCATGAACCCGCGTCCCCTGCATCGGCAGGCGGACTCCCAACCACTGCGCCACCAGGGAAGCCCTAAATATTATTTTTTGAAAAAGCAGTCAATTTTTATACAGAATATGGGTTTATATATGTTTTGTGAATGTTTTGATAAGTCATGATAACCTGTTTTAAAATAACACATATTTTTATTCAAGATATTTTATTTTTTACTGAATTAAAAGAACAAAGGTCATTACCCTTTTTTGTGTAACATTTTATTTTTTACATGGTTTCTAAGCTGTTAATCACCCTTCCTTTTACTAATTTATCAAGAGATAAATAATTCACATGAAGCTCAGACATTTTAATTGGATATATCTTTTTAAGTGTGTTTTAATATGTAGGTTGTTTTTTTATATTTCTTTTTCCTTTTTTCCTTCTTATAATTTATTTAAAAAGCCAAGTCATTTGTCCTGTGAAGTTTTATTTTGGATTTTAGAGATTGCACCTTAAGGTACGATTTGCTACATTTCTCTGTTCTCTATATTTCTTATAAAATGGTAGCTGGATCAATAGGTTTGATGTAATTCTCTTTCAGGATGTTCTCCTAGGTGGGGTATTCTTCCCTAAAGAAGCACATGGTATTTGGGTGTCCCTGAGGTGCTAGCAGACCGATGCTCATTGCCTAGAACCATCGATTAATTTGGGGCTGCAAAATTGTGATATTCTCTTATTTCTCCTTAAGCTATTAGTTGGAATATTTAAATGAAGAGAACTTCTCACATAATACTTTATGCATTTAGATATAGTCAGGATACATGAGAGATTATTTTCCCTTTCTTTACCAATTTACAAAGTAATAAATTAGTTCACTAGCATTCCCCAGTGTTAAATCAAACTAGTATTTTTAGTATCATTATGAATTCATGAATTTAAACTTATTGAGTGTGCTTTAACATACTGCAATTATTATCCCTACTGATATTCAAAAATTCCCATATTTAGAGAGCAGAAACTTCTTAATATTGGTTACTGAGAACATTTGATGCAATCCTAGCAAACTCTTATAGTTTCCTTACTCTGTGGTATGACAAAATATACTAGATATACCAAAATATCTTTGTTTTAGATCTGGAATAAGCCGTTTCTTCAGAGTCCTGGATTCTCAGTGAGGAATAGCTCAAGACCACAATCTGTGTGTAGAAATGTGCTGAGATGGTCATTATTTCCAGGCCATTTCAGTGGAAAGAACTGGTAAATTTATAAATATGTTGAATCTTCTTTATCATTCTCCTCTGTTCATCACAGTTTGTTCATTACTTTTGGTTATTTAGCATCTTATTTCTTTTTACCTTGTCTCTTAAGGCAGCATCTGTTGCACTTTTTTGCTCTTGTGTTCCTTTTAGCTTATTCGGAAGTGATTTTTATTTCTAATTCTTTCCTGCATATTATTATATTTCTGAATATTTAAAATTCTTGGTTGCATTGCTCTTTCATGTTATTTATAATTTTATTGATGTTGTTCTGGTCACATTGAAAAATTTGATTCTTCTTTTTCTCTAGTGGGCATGTATGTCTAGAATGTTCTCACTATTTATACCATATTCTCATTGTATTTAAGATTATTCTATTCCTCATTCTTTTGTCCTTATATAACACTACATATGATTCAGCTATGACCCTCTTTTGTTGCTCATTCTTAAATGGATTTAGGTTTTATTGGTACATAGAAGGGAAAGTGGGTGAATAAAGAAATGTTTGCTAGCTTCACTGCTTTAGAGCTCATTACTCTTAATATTTGTGCAGTGTGCCCCAGATTATGGCCTTGTCCTCTCCAAAACCTCTCCAAAACCTCTGCCAGAGAACAGAGGCCCTGTTCTCTGGCAGACTATGGCCCTGTTCTCTGGCAGACTTCTACATGGATCCCTTCTCTGCCTTTATTGCCACTGTTCCTCTCAATGTGGATCCTGTTCTCAGCATTATCCTCTGAGGGGAGGGGGTATTTTTAAAAGAAGTCTTATCTGCTTTTTTTTTTTTTTTTTTTTGCGGTATGCGGGCCTCTCACTGTTGTGGCCTCTCCCGTTGCAAAGCACAGGCTCCGGACGCGCGGGCTCAGCGGCCATGGCTCACGGGCCCAGCCGCTCCGCTGCATGTGGGATTTTCCCGGACCGGGGCACAAACCCGTGTCCCCTGCATCGGCAGGCGGACTCTCAACCACTGGGCCACCAGGGAAGCCCTGTCTGCTTTTTTAAAGAGTATATAGGGTAGAAACTGCTCCAGTTCTTCAGACTTTGCAATGGCCCTCTCGCATAAGCTCCCCAGTTAGAAATTGTGAAACTCCCCTAGTTTCATCTACTGTTTTCATGTTGACCTGACACACTTCCCAGGTATTGTATATTGTCAGTTTGGGGTTCTCCTGTTCTCAGATCACGGTGATTCCCTTTAGTTTTCTCAAACAGCTGTTGATCTCCTGCAATTCTTGAAGCTGTGAGTGGATTGTCTTAACCCACTTGTATCTTGGGGTCCATAGGGACAACTTGTCACCTAATTTTGCTGTAGGTATCCATAGGTTTTTTAGTTTGTTGTTCTCATTGCTCTGTTTTCATGGAAAGATCTGAGGTCATTAAAATAATTACACCACCAGACCACTGCCTTCTTTCCACAGTTCCCCATGGGGATAGTAATTTGGTTTTCAACCCCAGATTTCCAACTTCCACATGGGGCCTTCAAAAATTGATCTGCCTAAGGAAGTACTCTGCAAGCGAGTTCTCTTAGCCCACATTACCCTCCACCCACTTCGCAAATGAAAGGCATATTTATCTTTCTGATCCCTTGATCCCCAGTATTATTTTAGAACATTTTGCCAGAATGAGAAAAACTAAAGAGTGCCAGACACAGAGACATTTTAAAGTATTGGTATTAATAAGCCAACTAACGAATGAGTCACAAAACCTTTGGCATGTCAGGTGGTTCCTACTTTTCCTTTTCATAAAAATACTGGAATAGGACCTAATGGATTGGTCAGTTTATAGATAATAAAAAATAAATTTTGATATAAAATCAAAATGTAGCTTTGCCGTATATTTAGTAGGATATTAAAAAATAACACAAACAATGACTGATATAACAAAATATCTTCCATTTCTGTCAACATGTGTTATCAACTTCCTCAGTGCTCCTATTTTGAAAAGAATAAATAAAACTGATGATAATTCTTATTTTATTCTATCAATAAGTAATTTCATCCATTGATTAACAAACTAATTGAAAAAATGTGTCTATCTGTCTCATAAAGAGATGCATTTCCAGTAAATGATTAGTTTACATTTAGTAATTATTTATCACAATATGTGCTATCCCATCTTATTTTTAAGCCACCATGTACCTGTAATAATCGTTAAGGTAATTCAATCCAAAAGAAACTTTTTAACCTTTGGAACCTTACAGTTGTAATATATATAATACACACACACATATTTTATATGCATAATTTTATTGCATGTTGTAGAGTAAAAACATTTTCAAGTATAAACATATGTTACAGTAAGATGATGTGGAGGAGGTGGACTAGAAATAAAAATTTAAGAAATAAAATTAACAATATAATTTTTTTTGAACAGATGACAGTGAATATCACATTTCTATGGATTTTAGCTATTGCATGAAGTGTGATGCAACCATTTTATTTAAAGTGTCAATATTTAAAATTCACCAGAAATTTTACTTTTTGAATCTAAATAAATATAATATTTTAAGACAAACTTTAAAAAGGTAGAGGATACATTAGCATGAGAGAAAAAGAGTTTAAAGACCACTAAAATCAGTTATTTAGTGTTTTTATTTTGACTTGAAGGATACAATAAAATTTGCATTAATCATACTTAAACATTCCTTAGTGTCTTTACTACCATTCTTTAAGGTTGAGGGAGGGATTTAGGTAAAGTTTACTTAAAAGAATTTTTGGCTAAGTTTTGGAGCTATGATATAAGTGATGACATTTTGGAGGCTTCTCTGTACACTTACAGTTGATTCAAGTTACTTGAATGAACTGAACCTCGTTGTTAGCTGTCCCTAGGTCCACTGCATTTTGGGTAGCCTTCTATTGGGGCACATTTCCTTCTTACATTCCTCACCTTTCATAAGAATATGGTATCCCTACCAGAACCTGCCTAACTGTTAAACATTTGGTCTTATATTCTGAATTAGTTAATAGTCAATACTTATCCCCAAAGCCAAATTATAAATGTATGTATCAACATGAAGGCAACGGGAAGAGCTGTTAAAGTGTGTTGACCAGGGTCAATCTGATTACAATAAAACAAATAACTCAAAATTCAGTGTGAAGAAGAGATTTGGGGGCATGGGTGATGATGAAACTGTTGTGAGTCTAACATGGTAATCCGGAAAGACATAATCAGATGGCCTAAACTTGGTGGGGGATGTGGAGAGATGTGGAGAGTTGAGAAATATACAATTGAAAGAAATCATGATGCTTGGTGATTAATTGAATGTTGAATGCATTTTCCTTCTCCTATATTATATGATTAAATAAGAAAATATTTTTATTTATATTACACAATATTTTTATTTTCTAGACATTGTCTCCTGAAAGATTTTTCCACTCTATGCTAAATCTAAATGTATTAGAGTAAATAGTTATGCATAATGTTGCTAATTTTCCAGAAGCAAATTATGGCAGATATTTCTGAAGTCAGAGATATGATAAGTTGCCTGGTTTAACCTTTCACAAATACTGCAGTATGAAAAGAGGAATTTAATGAGGAATTTTGGAATTATACTGTAATGCAATTTCAAAAAATAAAAAAACTATTGCAAGAGACTATACTTAACTGAATTTTAAATAAAGGGACATGAACTTGGAAAATGCTTTCTAATTCTGACTCATTCACTTCATCAGATACCTTCTATTTCTGTCATTTTCAATTTAACTAATGTAATATATCATTTGTGGATGACATTCATAATTCTGCTAAATTAATAATCCTTACCATCTCCCCATCCGTGGCTTTCAATTTTTCATTTGCTAAATAGATTTTTAGTTACAACTCCATTAATCTAAACCTAAAGTTGAAGAGGCAAGTGGCAAAATTAAGATGATTTTGAGTTCAGAAAATAATTTTTAAATGATCAAAATAACTCAGATTTTTAATAGGAGGGAGTATAGTTGTTTCATTAATCAACTTTTTTCTGTTATATTGTTTTAATTGCTTTGGCCGTTCAATATTTCATTTACTGTTTTTATTTTCTTTTTTGCTCTTGCCTGTCTGGAGTGTATAGGAACTGTGAGGTTAGAGGGGCTGGCTTAGAATAAGGGATAAGAATAGGAGATCAGGACTGAGGGTTATAGGACCAAGCAGCTGGTAAGGACTTTGACTTATACTCTGAATGGATTGGGAAGCCTCTGGAAAGATCTGAGCAGTGGAGTTACATGATTTGATTTACTTTTTAAAAAGCTTTTTTTTAAATGTTATAAATTTATTTATTTATATTTGGCTGCTTTGGGTCTTCGTTGCTGCACACGGGCTTTCTCTAGTTGCAGCGAGCGGGGGTTACTCTTTGTTGAGGTGCACGGGCTTCTCATTGCGGTGGCTTCTATTATTGTGGAACACGGGCTCTAGACACGCGAGCTTTAGTAGTTGTGGCTCGCGGGCTCTAGAGCACAGGCTCATTAGTTGTGGCGTGCCGGCTTAGTTGCTCCACGGCATGTGGGATCTTCCCGGACCAGGGCTTGAACCCGTGTCCCTTGCATTGCCAGGTGGATGCTTAACCACTGTGCCACCAGGGAAGTCCCTAAAAAGCTTTTTTTGATGGCTGTTTTGAGAAAGGGAATATAGATCCATGAGGAGAAGCAGAGAGTGTGGCAGTTATTAAAATAACTGAGATTTTGGTGGTTGATCAAGGCAGTAGTGGTGAAGGCAGAATGTGGATGGATTTATTAAATAATTGAAGGCTAAGTTCAATTGATTTGTTTTTAGTCTGAATGTGGCATATCAAAGAAAGAAAAAAGTTAACCATAAGTCCAATATTTTTGGCCTGATCAAAGGGGTGGATGGAGGTGATATTTGTTGAGATGGCAAAGACTAGCAGAGAAACATTTGAAGGAGAAGTACTTAGTCTTTTCAAAGTGTTAAGCTTTGGAAGCGTATAGAAGTGATAAGTAGCAAGTTGGGTGTGTGGGTCAGAAGTAGAGGGGAGACCTTCAGGATGGAATGAGGCATTTGAAGGTTGTCAGCATTTTGACTGGTATGCAGTGCCATGGGTGCACATGAGCTGTCCAAAGGAGCAAATGCGTCAAGAGAATGGGTACATTCCAACATTCAACTCTGTCTTCTAACTTTTCTAGTAAATTTTTTCTGAAGGAAGGATGGCTAGACACATTTTAAAAATATCCTATTATTCTTTAAATTTTTGAAATTGCTTTGTCCTTAATTTATGAATGCAATATATATTCATTTTTTTCCTGAAGATCGTGATTAGATTTTTTTAAAAAAATCATTCTCTTTTATATCTTAAATTGTACCATTTTTCTGTTTTCTTTATTTTCTATCCGACATTCTGTTTCTTAATCTTGGTCATATTTTTTCATAGCCTTGGGGTTCTTCCTATGTCCAGAGATCCTTGATTCTCTGCTCACAGTGATGAATGAAAATGGAATTATTTTAGGTAATTGATGTGGATTCCCTCTACTGTTGCATATGAAAGTGTATTTTCCTGCTTCTTCTCTCCTTTGAGTGGTTTACTGAAAGTTCTGTTGACAATAGGGGGGGTGGTTTATGATTGATCTAGTTCCCTGAGAAGTAAGGACCAAGATTTCAGAAGTTAAGCTAGGGGCACCCAATTACCACAATGAGTTATTTATTTATTTATTTTTTGGTGGACACAACCCAAAACCTGTTGCTTGCAATTTGTTATTCGTTTTTTTAGCAAAGTGACTTTTCTTTTCTTTATGCATTGGTTTAAGAACTCAGGTAATGAATTTGGTAAGAATGTTCTCAAATTTGCTTCCCCCAGTTATTAGCTTTGTGAATTTGGGAATGTTACTTAAGCCTAGTAAAAATATGTTTTATTTTTCTTTAAGGTAGGGGGTAATAATAATAATGCCTAACACAGAGGATTACTGTTAGCATTAAGTAAGGAAATATATATCAAGTCCAGTTCCTAGAGACTAGTACATGCTTAATATTACTATTAATAATAACATGAGTAAGATTATTTTAAAATTTTAAATAAGTGGTATAATGATAGCTTTTATATTCTAATTTATTGTCGGATTACATACAAATTATGTAATTTTAATTCTGGAAACCTACATAGTGTAGGAAAAACATGTTAATAAAACAAAATAGCCTATGTGTATATATCTACATATTATATATATATCAAATTTCATGATTCTGCTGAAAACTTCTAATTATAAGGACAGCTATGGGGAAAAATCATTGTTTGCATTTCTAGGATTTTTCTCATTCCTATGTTTCTTTTTATAGACTTAGGTTTTAGGTTCACTGCAAAATTGAATGGAAGGTACATAGATCTCCCATATACAGCCCCACCCCCCCACTCATAGGTAGCTTCCCCCATTGCCAAGGTCCTTCACCACAGTGGTACATTTACTACAATTGATAAACCTACACGATACATTATAATCACCCAAAGTCCATAGTTTACCTAAGGTTCACTCTTGGTGTTGTACATTACTGGTTTAGACAAATGTATAAGGACATGCATCCATCATTAGAGTTTCATGCAGAGTAATTTCACTGCCTTAAAAACCTCTGTGCTCCACCAAGTCACCCCTTCCTCCTCCAAGCCCTGGAAACCACTGATCTTTTTATTGACGACATAGTTTTGCCTTTTCTAGAATGTCATATAGTTGGAATCACACAGTATGGAGCCTTTTCAGATTGGCTTCTTTCACTTAAAAATATGCCTTGATGTTTCCTCCATGTCTTTTCATGGTTTAATAGTGCTTTTTTTTGTTTGTTTGTTTTTTTAGTGCTGAACCATGTTCCATTGTCTGGATGTGCCAGAGTTTATTTATACTGTCTTCCTGCTGTAGTTTTCTATAGAAATTTATTGGCATCTTTTATAGATGTTCTACATACATTTTACCAGCTTGAGCATTACACAGTTGTATTTTTTCCGTTGCCCAAATTTGTCTCTGTTACAATCTATACACTTTTTATACTTCATCGAAAATATACGTAAGTAGGATTACAAAGAGTACTATGGGACTAATATTCAAGACTGAAAGATCAGAATTAATTGGATTAGTTTAGAATCCAATTAGTCAATTATTAAGAATCTGTGGAGGTAACTAAGCTTTGTCCAATTTTCAACTTGTGAATTTAGATTCATGGAGACTTGCTGATTTGTTTTCCAACAACGTAGGAGTTTTCAACTACAAGTGTAAAGAAATACATGGTTCAACTACAATATTTATAATAGCAACAACAGAACCTACCAGGTTATACATAGAAAAAAAGACTGAAAGCAAAATGAAAGACTAATGTGAATTATCCTGGAACCAGCCTTTGTAATATCATGTGATTATGACTTTAACTTTCTTTTTTCAGTTTGACATTCTTCATGGTCAACATAAAAATAAAATGGAAGAAATATCAGGAGATATAAAGGAAGGATCGAAATCTAAAAATAGCAGTGACAGAGTGATCTATGAGTTAAGAGCAGAGGTAAGATACTGGGTAAAGAGTAATATACTAAAACATATCTGAAGGTTATTAAATGATATAATGTCCTAAGAAGTATAACTGAGGAGTCTTTGGTTATTTTATGAAAAAGAATGCTGCTGAACATCAAAAATAAAGTATCAGCGTACATGTGATCTAAAATGCTGTGAAATGATATTGGCCCAACACTATATCTGAATTGTCTGAATGTTATAAAGACAAATTGACTAAAAACCACCTGGACACACCCCTACCCTCACCCCATATAAGGAACAAGTTCGCCCCCCACTCAGGAAGCGAGCAAGAAAGAGAACCTGTTTGTTCTTGTTCTCCCCTGCTGCAGCAGGGGCCCCAATAAAGCCTTGCCTGAAAAAAAAAAAAAAAACCTACCTTATAGCTGATACATCTTACTGTAAATAAATACTTATTAAAAGTTTGATCAGCTGCTGGATCTCATGTGTTAAGATATTATCAGGAACAATGACATTCAAAATTTGTTACATGTAGTTCCTGGTTGAATTCACATGGCTGTTGGCAATTAGCAGTAGGCAGAATTACCTCACTTTGGTTATAGTTAATTCATTTCTTAGGTGTGCCGAGTAAAATGGTGGAAACAGCTAGTTTCCGCTCCCACCACCACCACCAACGACAAATTAATTTTCACAGATTGTACATTCTGTTTTCTTTGTCTTGTTGGTAAAGGAGGAAATATCATCCTTAGAGATAGGAGGGGAGATTGAATTATTTGTACTTTATAGAACATTGTGTTAGTGCATTAAAAGTGGGAAATCATAAATTATGTATTATGTAACGGGTAATTCTGGAAGATGTCTTAGATACAAATGTGTAAGAACAATTCAGGAAATGGAATTAAGTTAGTGAAAAATATAGGTTGGGAGGAAAGTAATTTGTACTAGAAGGTTTCTTCCTTATAAAATTCTGTAAAGGCTGAATTCACACCTCAGTATGTTTTATATCAGATGAACATAGTGCAATGGAAAATGCATAGATTTCAGAACAAAAGCGGCTCCATCACTTACCGATTACTTTATTCTGGTCAACTCCTTAAGCCTCTCTAAATCTCAGTTTACAAATTGTCATAAGGGAAGTAAGAGTAATACTAGTTATCACACAGGATTTTTGAAAAGATTACGTATTGCAGGGGAAAAATTGTCAGAGGCAGAGTGCTTTACTGTTGGGAATTAGCTAAAATATTCAGGAGAATTTGCCCTTCCTGAGATTAGCTCTTCCCTTGTCACCTCTTCTATGAGTCAAGTAAGGGATGTTGGGGTGAGGGAGGATATATAGAGACATCTGTGATGAGAAAGACTGAACTGTTGAAAACATCGCTTCCTAACAGTGAAGTCAAAGGGGAAAAAATGATGGCCTTTTGTTTTCTAAGAGGAACCAAACCAGCAGGATACGTACCAGTTTTCCTTGGCCCTGAGATCTGAGAGGTATCTTTGATTAAGGATCGCACACTATGTCATGTACAAGCTTATTTAGGTGTTAGAGACAAATGCAGAGGAAGGCACATATGGTTGTTAATACTCTCCTCAAAGTTGATGGCATTGTCTTAGATCATCATTTTCAGGATACAATGGGAGCCATAGCAATATAGGATCTCTGATATACAACTGTTTTAGTTTGGTGTAATAGAAAGTTCTGAGACTCATTTAAGTAAGCTATTTCACATCTATAGAGCTCAATTATGTATCTTAAATTAGGATGCAAACATTTTGCCCACCTAAAGGCACTTTTCCATAAGATATTCAAGCACTATGATATATAATTTTTGCTATTTTGAAATTCTTAATGAAGCACTTAATGCTGAAAGCAAATGTAGACATGAATTGCCTATATCTTTTACTCTGTGCACTTGAATGTTATATTCGAATGAATTAAATTTCAGAAAGAAGGCTTTGTTCAAAAGAAAACAAATATTGGGACAAATTCTTATAGAAACAGTGAGCTTGTGTGTGTGTGTTGTATATATGAGTCTATGTGTTCATTTAAACTTTAAATTAGGATAGAAGCTACCTCCTTTCTTTGGAAAAGAAGATATAACCACTCTGTTGTCATTGTTTTGTTTTTTATACTCGTTATGTTTAGGTCTTAAAATCTTTTTATGTTTGCATAAAAGTCATTGGGTGATTATACCATAATTTAATTAAAATATAATCTATTTTTAAAAATCTGTTTAGTTTTAGTGTTACATATATAATCAATATTGCAGTAAACATGCATGTCCACGTGCATCTTTAAACATTAAAAAATGGCTTAGGGTAAATTCCTAGAAATGGTATGGCTTTTTCAAGAGAATGTTTATTTTTTCAGTATTTTATACACACTGCCAGATTGTCCATTAAGAAAATTATATCAATTTACATTCTCACTCACCTGCAATGTATAAACATGCTCATTCTATAGCCAACAGTATATATTATTGTTTTTAAACTTTTCCTAGCTGATAGGCCAAAAAGATCATTTTAATTTGTATTTTATTGATCTAAACATACACTTCTGGTTGTTTGCTCATTTTTATTAGTATAAGGTTTATTATAATAGCTACCATTTACTGAGAACTTACTGTGTACATCACACATATATTGCTGAGCCATTGAAATATAAAATCTTATTTAATATTTTAATACTCATGATCTGTGTATTCTTAGCTACTTTTAATGGAAAGAATCTTAGAGGACTTACCTTGATCAAGGGTACAACAAACTTGTGCTCAAGGGTACATCAAACGTTATATAGATAATCTTTTACCTATGTTCTTATTTAGTTCCAGTTTCTCAGAGGCACACACTCAGGTCAGATTGTTCAGCAGGTTAGGATCTTACCAAAGGCCACCAGCCCATGAGTTAAATCCTGAAGCCACATGTTACCAGCAGTCAGTATCTGACATTGCTACCCCAGTCTGTCCTCATTCTGTGGGTTTACTGAAGCAACAACTCTGGAAATACAATAGATTTTAATTGTTGAAATTAAAAAATAGTATCTTCATATCAAACATCATGAGTTTCTAACCATTGATGATCCCCATATGTCATGGGCACCTTTTAAAAACTGTTACTAGGGCTTCCCTGGTGACGCAGTTGTTTGAGAGTCTGCCTGCTGATGCAGGGGACACGGGTTCGTGCCCCGGTCCGGGAGGATCTCACATGCCGTGGAGCGGCTGGGCCTGTGAGCCATGGCCGCTGAGCCTGCACGTCTGGAGCCTGTGCTCCGCAACGGGAGAGGCCACAACAGTGAGAGGCCCGCGTACTGCAAAAAACAAAAACAAAACAAAACAAAACTGTTACTAACACCCACCAATTTGATAATAGTATTGTTTGCACTTGAGGAGTGTGTTTTACTTATCTTTTAATCTGTCCAGTCTCTTTCAGAAATAGTTTGATGATGATCTTCCCATTTTGGAAATCTGATTGGTCAAAGAAATTCAAAATGCAGTCTTGATAAAAAGGCCCCAGAGTATTTAAATAATTGACTCTTCTGGACAATGTGTGATGAGGTGAATTCTCTGAGCAGGAAGTCACTTGGTAAATGAATATATCTTAACATATGCATATATGCATATGCGTAATGGATGCATTTGATCTTTTCTCCACATTTAAGATCAAGACCGCTTGAACTAGAAATGAGAGTTTATTTAGAATGGAAATGAACTGGCATTCTGAGTGAAGAAATTGTTACCTTTTTCTACAACCTGGCTGCTTCTTGAAAGCAAACTCATAATCAGGAAACACTCACATTACATTTTTTAGGCCAAACTTTTTGGGATAAACATTTTCCAAGGGAAAATAATTAGTTTATCTTGTATTATTCCAAAAATATATCATTTACATTTCAGTTTCAAATTTTGGGGAATTTTGATTTCATATTTCTTTTCTGTGGTTTGTTCTTTTCTCACCTATTCACACATTTATATCCTATTCCTATTCCACTTTGGAAAGATTAAGTAGACATACTTTTCCCTACTTAATTCAATAAATCAAATAAAAACTCTGAACATTATATGTAAAGTAAACATAAAAGACTCAAAGTTGAAGAGAAAAGGCATTCAGCTAGGTATCTTGGGACCTAAGAAATTACATGGAGGAGTTTCCTGGGTTTTCTTTTCTCTGCATATATGCCAGAATTGGAGCTGAAGAAGCTAGCAGCCTGGAAATAACAACAGGCACAGATAAAAACAAAACCAAAAACAAAATGCAACTGAAGTCTTCTTGCTCTAGTTAAACGACTAGGGAATGGTCAGCTTAGCAAGACAGGACACCAATAGACAATAATTGTTCTAATCCACCAAATATTACAGAAAACAGTGGTGCCCCACTCAGCTCCTGTTAGTAAATCTGAATGGGGAGCCTACATTTCCACCCTCACAAGACAGTAGAAAGTTGCCCAGTCCTTCCTTTTGGAGTGTTGGCATAGAAGGCTGAGCTGGAACCAGGGTTTCATCCCTGCTGGGCAGCAGTGAGACCCCCAGAGCTTGTGGTGTCAGTGAAAACCACGTAGGGGGCCTGTACTTTCACCTCCACCCTCTCCCAGCTACAGAGGTCTAGTGGATAGCTGGAGCACCCATCCCCATCCAGCAGTAACTAGGAGCATCCCCAGTCAGGTACCAACGGAGGTTTGGTGGGGCCTGGACTTCTACCTTCACCTGGAAGTAATGAGTCCATGCTGCTGCTTTACCTTCCAGAATGGTACATCAGAGGAACCTGTGTAACACAGAATGTTTAGATGAGAACCAGAGTCTCATAAGATAATACCCAAAATGTCCAGGACACAGTTGAATATTACTCATCATATCAAGAACCAAAATATCTCAGAATGAATGAAAGAAGACAATCAACAAATGCCAACACTGCAAAGACAGAGATGTTTCCATTTCTTGGTGAGAATTTTAAAGTGGCCATCATAAAAATGCTTTAATCAGCAATCATGACCATGCTTGAAACAAATGAAAAAAATAGAAATCCTCAGTAAAGAAACAGAAAGTCTCAGCAGAGAAATAGAAAATACAAAGAAGAAACAAATGGAAAAGTTAGAAGGGAAAAACACAATAACCAAAATTTTTTAAAATTATGAATAGAAGGAACAGAAGAAAGAATCAGTGAACTTGAAGACAGAGCAATAGAAATTACCCAGTCCGAATGACAAAAAGAAAATAGTCTGAAAGAAAACAAAGGCTTTGCTAACAGGGATTGAGGTAGGGGCCTGTGGGATGCTAACAAAGATGAAACACTTATGTCACTGGAGGCCAGTTTGAGAGGAGAAATTATGAGGGGCCGAATATTACTCAAAGAAATAGAGTGAAAATTTTCCAAATTTAGGAAAAGGGTCAAATCTATATCAAGATGCTTAGTAAACCCCAATCAGCATAACCTCAAGTATATCCACATCCAGATACTTAGTCAAACTTATGGAGAACTAAGAAATAATGATCTTGACAACACCAAGAAGGAAATTACACCTGACCTACAGGGAAAAAATAATCCAAATGACAGTGAAAATTTCATCAGAAACCATGGAGGCCAGAAAGAAGTGGCACACTTTTCTCCAAGTCCTAAAAGAATTGTCAACTCAAAATGCTATATCCAGCGAAAATACCTTTTAGGACATTCTCAGATGAAAGAAAACCAAGATAATTTGTCTCCAGTAAATAAGCACATGAAAAGGTGTCAACATATTACTCATCAAGGAAGTGCAAATTAAAACCACAGTGAGATGAAACTACACATTTATCAGAAAGGCTAAAATAAAAATTAGTGAAAACAGCAATGCTGGTGAGAATGCAGAGCTACTGGGCCACCCAATTCGCTACAGGAGATGTAAATGATAACAATCACATTGGGAAACAGTTTGGTGTGTTCCCAAATAACAACTATCATGTGACCAGGAAATTGTACTCCTGTGCATTTCTCTCAAAGAAATGAAAACTTATATCCACACCAAACTTATACATGAATCTTTAAAGTGGTTTTGTTTATAAATGCCAAAACTTGGATACAACAATGATACCTTCAATGGGTAAATAATTAAAAGCCATTACAGCTATACCTTGGGATAAACTCCTCAGCAATAAAACGGAATGAATTCTTGATCTATGCAGCAATCTGGGTGCATCTGCGGAGAAGCATGTTGAATGAAAAATATCAATCTCAAAAGACAGTATAGCCCATGATTCCATTTATATTACAGTATTGAAATGACAAAACTTTAGAAATGGAGAGAAGATTAGTGGTTGCTGGGGAAGAAGGCATGATGCGGGGGGAGTGTGTGTGGCTATTAAATGGCAACATAATGCATCCTTGTGATGGAAATGTCTGTATTTTGACTATGTTATTGTTGACATCTAGTTATTATACTGTACTATAGAGTTACAAGATGTTATCATTAGGGAAAACCAGATAAAGTACACATGGGATTTATTTTGATCATTTCTTAACAACTGCTTAAGAATGTACAATTATCTCAAAATACAAATTCAATTAAAAAATCCCAATCTTCTCTCAATATGTATGACAAGTTCCACCCTTTCTACATACTCCTCTGAAAATATGTATCCCTCATTTTATTTCCATTTTTGGGTCTGTTTGATTATCTGCAAAATTGTATTTAAGTAACAACTCATCTAAAGGATTAATTCATCCATATATGTAAAGTACTAAAAATTGTACATTATGTGTATGTAGTAGGTATGCAAGAAATACATGTTTTCTCCCTTGTCATTCAAATTTCATTTAGTACATCCTATATTGGAATGACAATCCAGATTTTTAGATATTAGTAACATTGTAGATAATTCTGTGATATCCCATAGAAAACTTCAGAATACTTCTATATGTGTGTGTTCTTCCTCTCCTCAACTGTAAGCTTTTTGGAGTTTAAGGGTACTGCCTTACAGCAACGGCACTGAGCACAGTTTCTGGTGCCAAATAGGTTTCCAATAAATGTTTGACAGGGGGAAATGCATCTTTTAATGTGAATAATCTAGCTCCAAAATTAGTCTGTAAATCTTCCAAAGGAGTAGAATACATTTTCCCATTCCTGAATCACCAAGTGTCTTGCATATATCTCTTCACACATTGACAGTTAAGGCAAGTCTTTAATGATTATATGGACAAAGACCATGAAAGTCTTGAGCAGGAAAGAACCTAAAAGGTACAGTCTAGTCCTTCATTTCACAGATTCCCTTTCTCACGTTAGCGAATTACCCACAATGGGCTCTTCCGGCTCTAGATGTGTCCCCATCCCCATGCCGTTGACACACATTGTCTTTGATACTTCATTAGGATTAAAATCTTTCCACATAATATGAGAGAATGCTCTTTAAATGATTTCTTTTTCTTCCTAAACTGCAATATGATATAAGTTGAAGGAACAAAGTATATTCATTTTTTCTCTCTTTCAGAATGTCTCTATTTATTTACTTTTAAAATGTTGCTTCCCAATTAAGGAAAAAAAGACCCAGATGGATAACATGTTGAATTTAACTTGTGATTATATAAGTAGTCCTCTTTATTTTGCTTATGCAAGATAAAACATAAACATTTTGTAACAAAATTTTTTCACACCCAGAAATTGTATCATTGTTGAGGTTTAAGGGAATTTTCCTCCACATGTGTACCAACTGGATTCTTTCTGCATAGGCAAAATGATACTGAAGTGAAAAACAAAACAAGGCAACAAAATAAGTAATCTGTATGCTCATTCATTCATTGCCAATCATTTAGTCAACAAACACTTATCAACCATCTACAGTGTCCTTGGTACTGGAATTAAGCACCGAGGAGTTGATGGAGTGATAGCCACAGTGGAAAACAAACAAAGAAACCCAGCAGTTAAACAGTGTGCTATGTACTTTGATGGGTAATGTATAGTGATCTATGTGAGTTCATAGAAAAGATGTCGAGGATGAGATGTGAATGATGAACAGCATCTAACCCACGTAAAGAGGAAAGGTAGAGGTAAGGACTGTAAATGATACAGGGAGTAGCAGGTGAGAAAGCTAGAGACCACAGTATTGCCAGGAAATAAATGTAATAAAAAGAATGTTCTGACCTGTAAAAGATTTAGAGCATTTCTGTTGAGTAGGAGAATATATCGAGAAGTCTTTTTAAAATACTAGGATATTGACAGTAAAGCAAAAAATTCCTCCTTTCGCTCTTACGCAACTATAGAATTATGCTCATTTGGGGGGAATATTTTGATCACTAGAAGAGTAACACAGTCTAGTGGAGAGCAATTCATTGCCAGGTTTTTTATTTTGGGTAAGGTGGGGGAAAATACAGAGGGCAGAAAAATGTTTTGTTCTCTGTTTTAAAAGAGAAAATATTTTCAACGTGTTTTCTTAAATTACAAATTTAATTTTTAGTCCTGCAAATATTTTATAGTACCTACTGTGCTAGGATCTAGTAATTCAGTGGTGTCCAAAGTAGAAATTCAGTGATGTCCAAAGGCCTGTCCTCAGAGAACTGCCGTCAATGAGAGACACAGGATTCATCAAAAATCGTACAGTTAATTGCATGTTTTCAGCTCTACGGGAGCTACATAACAGATGTGCATGACGGTGGGGGAGCTGACCTAGTTAGGAACTTTAGATTTAAAATTTTAAATACCTGAGATTTATTTACTAACATAGTTAAATAGAATCTTCTTTATGAGAAGGCTGTTGTATAACTAGAAATCCGGTGCCGTAATAATTTAATTTTTTGAGAGTGCCACAATAGGTGTTGATTTGAATTGATTTAAATCTCTTGTATCTCATACCTCTTATTGACTTTACATGTTCCAGCAAAGAGAGTTAGGTTACTGATAATACTATGAATGTATCTGAAATGGTTATATAATTTTGAAAGAGGATATTGATGTTTGCAAGCAGGTTAATTTAGAAGTCTGTTAATGGTATGGATTTAAGCATTCTGGCACACTGTGAGTACATATTGACGAAACTCAGGAAACAGAATCTATAAAAAGATATTTGATATGAGTAAACCATTAGAGAAAAATAATATTCTGGTAAAAGTGAAAATCAAACTGTTACACATGGATATGCATTCTGGTCACTTAGACAAATATAAGTCTAAATGGTCTAATTATCCAAGACGAAAACTGTCACTTGTCCTGGAGTTACAGAAAACTGATAAACACAAAATCAAATAATGGATGAAAGCTTGTGATCACTTTTCCAGGAAGTATTAAGTGCCTTGAGTAACAGGCTTTTATTTTTTCAAAAAGGATTTTAAATTATGTGGAGTAGAATAAAGTATTTAAACATCTTTGCTCGGGTATCTCAACAGCAGTAGCTTTTCCCTGGTAACTAGGTCTTTGGAAAAGTTTTCTAGCTGAATTAGATTGATGATTTAATTACAATCTGAGATTTCGTTTCTTTAACTGTACATTTCTTACTAACTTCTGTTGGATAGAAAACAGTCTACCAAAGATTGGAATGTGGGCGGTAATAGAAGAAACTGTGTTAATCAAAACTCTTAAATGTTTGTTTGTCTCAGAATCAGCCCATGTCTTCAGAAATCCCTGCATGTTTTGGTGCCAACCTAAAACTAACCAACCTCAAGGCACCTAGTGTTTCCTCAGTGTCCGCAGGTGACCTAAGGTCTCCACTGTGATGCCCTCTATGTCTCGTCCTCTTTGGGTCACACACACGCTTTTGGGACTTTTCCTGGTCCTTTGGCCCATAAGCTCTGAACAATTCTTTCAAGATCCTGTTTACTGCTTTTCATGGTGGCAACAAGTGAACTTAGCAAATTAATATTAATACGCTATTTACATTTTCATGGCATCATATCAATTATTCCTCTCAATGCTTCAAATTCAAAACTGCTTTGCTAAAAGTGTTACAGTATAGTTGCACTGAATCAGGATTCAAATCTCCAGTAAAGAGAAATATTGTTTTATGCTAGAGGCATTTGATTTAGAACATTCCTATTGCCATCCTTAAAAATGCTTCCCTTAGAAAACATGTTTCCATATGAACAGAGACCTTCTGGGAACATGTGCTTTAAACTAAATGAGCAGTCACACTCTCTTCTCCCACCAAAATCCCAGGTTAATATGAACATGGCATAAAAGGTGAAGCAGAGGCCTGTCAGTTTAGATGGTGGAGATCTTAACCTCCTCCTGCAGTAGGGCTTGGTTCATGGTAGTTGCCCTCAACATGGCTGTTGGTTGAATGGATGAGGAGAAGGTAAGGTACATATCAAAAAGATGAGAGCCTTCTGTTTCAACCGTCTGTGAGGTTGAAAAAAAAAAAATCAGGGCTTCCCTAGTGGCGCAGTGGTTGAGAGTCCGCCTGCCGATGCAGGGGACGTGGGTTCGTGCCCCGGTCCGGGAAAATCTCACATGCCGCGGAGTGGCTGGGCCCCTGAACCATGGCCGCTGAGCCTGCGTGTCCGGAGCCTGTGCTCCGCAACGGGAGAGGCCACAACAGTGAAAGGCCCGCGTACCGGAAAAAAAAAAATCAAAATGGGAGGAAGGTATAACTGAGCATAACATACTCATTTGGAAAATGATTTGATGTGTTTTATATTTGACTACATTTGATGTGTTCAAAATACACTGGTTTCCTATGTGCCTATTAATACAGCTTGGTGGATATAACATTTGTTTTTAAGATTTAGTTATTATTTAATTATTTTTGGCTGTGTCCAGTCTCAGTTGCAGCACGCGGGATCTTTCGTTGTGGCACTCGGGCTCTTCATTGTGGCGCATGGGCTTCTCTCTAGTTGTGGCACATGGGCTTCTCTCTAGTTGTGACGTGTGGGTTTTCTCCTCTTTAGTTGTGGGGCGCAGGCTCCAGGGCATGTGGGCTCTGTAGTTTGCGGCACACGGGCTCTAGTTGTGGCACCCAGGCTTTAATTGCCCCACAGCATGTGGGATCTTAGTTCCCTGACCAGGGATCAAACCTGCATCCTCTGCATTGCAAGGTGGATTCTTTACCACTGGACCACCAGGGAAGTCCCGAGTATAACGTTTTTAAGGGCCAAAAATATCCAGAAACTAGTGACTAGTTCTGTTCCTCCAGGTCTCAAATCTGTTGTTAATACTTCCCTTTGTAGGTTATGTGACTCCCCTTACAGGGAGTCCACCCTGATTGGTGATCTCTCTTCTGCACAATTCCCATCTGACTCTATGCCCACATGGTCTCCGGAGAATGCTCTGCTGCTCTTGGATATTTATTAACCCTCTTGCATGTGAATCAAAGTTTCTATTACACTGTCTCAATTATATTTATGGAATAGATGATTTTATTTCTTTCCATTTTTGAGTTTTGGAGGCTGTGTTGAGAAAGAGATTCAGTCTGTGGTCGTGTTCTAAACTGTGATCCCCAAAGGATACTATTTCTTGACCACAGGTGGGCATTTATTATAGCATTGATTACAGAAGATAACTTTAAGAAACTCATTTATTTGGATATTGGAAAACAGACATCTAAGTAATATAGGTTAAAGAAAGAAACTTAATGAAATTTCAGACTGAAGGACAAAAACGCTGAAATCTTGAGGGATGCTGCAAAACGCAGGGATACTTATAACGTCAATGACTATATTAGGAAACAGTTATGTCTGCCATGGGATAATGCTTCTCAGATCTCAATTACAGGGAGTGTAATTAACCCAGAACCCCAGCTGCTGTACTCTGAAACCCAGGCAATGACACTGCACTTGCCATAGACTACTCCCAGCCAAAGACAGGCTTTCTTGTTTTGGGAGATGCAACCCTTCCAACCAGCGACTTTGACTCAAAAGCTCCTCTGTGGTCTCACCTACCTTTCCCTGGAAGGCACTGATGTCTGAGATGATTGGACCCAACCTTCCTTCTTTCCCTGTCTCTCCGTTACTCAGAGTCAATCCTGACCACAATCTGACTGTTCTCTGCCTTTCCTGACTCCCCTGATCTGCATTATCTCTCATATGCATTCCCCGTAATAAATTCATTACATTTAAAATGCCAATTGTAAGAGTTGCTTCTTGAAGTACCCAGAATAACCCAATAACAAAGACAAAAAGGTAGCAAGCTAAATTCTAGCAGAAAAAAAAGAAACAATGGATGTAGAAAGAGGGAAAGTCAATATTAGGAGTTAATTAAAAAAAAAATATATATATATATAACAGAGTTAGCAAAGATAGAAGTTGGTTCTTTGAAGAAAAAATGAAATTCAGGCAGAATTAATTAAGAGCTATAATTAGAAAGCACTAGTGATAAACAAGGGACACAGCTTTAGATAGAGCAAGGATGCTAATAAAAATAAAATCTTACATGAGATGAATTATTGGCCAGAAAATATAACTTACCCAGTATGACTCTTGTAAAAATAGAACGTCTGAATTGATTTATAACATTAAATAAAGTAAATTTAAAATTAATGAATTAAAACTCTTTTTGTAATAAAACTCCAGCATCAGAATGCTTTATGGTTAAGTTCTACCATTCAAAGTAGATAATTCCAGTTTTATAGAACATCTTCTAGAAAAGAGAAAAAAGAGGAAAAGCTTCCCAATTCTTCCCACTGTGTTAGTTTAATCCTTATACTGCATCTAGGCAAGGGTCATATAAGCAAGGAAAGTTATAATCAATTTCACACATAAGTATAATGGCAAAAATACTAACCAAATACGAGTAGTCTTAATCTTATGGTGAATAAAAAATTTGATTTGTCACAGGAATGCAAGGTATACTATAACATTAGATCACTTATTATATAAGTCAGCACATTAAACAGAGTACAAGAAAAAATCAATTATGTGGTTATCTACAAGTTCGCTTTCAGTTGCTACAACTCAATTCATGATTATAGGGAAAAACATTTTAGCGCACTAAGAATCAAAGTGAATTTTTAAACCTGATAGAGTAACAAAATTTTAGAGAACAATATTTTATTTAATGATGAACTATTAGAAGCATGGTATCACTTTTTATTGAACATTCCATTTCAGATGCTAGGCAGTTCAACAAAAGAAGAAAAAGTTACAAGAATTGGAAAGATACAAAACTGTAATGATCACAGATGGTGCAATTACCTATTTAGAAAACACCAAATAATCTAAAAATTATAATTCATAAAAGTTTAGAGATACCACTGGATATAAGAGCAATTAATATGTATATACCAGCAAAAATTATATCTATAAATATATATGTATTATAAATAGAGTAGCATTTGTGTAATGATTGGCAAACCAAAGAAACAACAGAATAAGAGCCCAAACACAGAGCCACCCACATATGGACAGTTGATCTATCAACAGAGCTGTCTTTGGAAGCCAGTGGTAAATAGTGTAGCCAGTAAAAAGTATTGACTTTAGATTAAAGATGAATGGAAGGAATTAACTTGCATTATAATATTCATCTTTTTAATGAACAATCTCAGTTTAATGCTTTAAAAGACTGTGTGATTCTGGCTTAATCAACAAGACAAACTAATTTTTTATTCTTCACTATGTTTTTGAAAGAATTCATCAATATATCTCTTTTGTCAGATTTCCCCCCAAACATACTAAAAAAGCAATATTAAAACATAAAATTGTTACACTAAGGCATTTGTGATGTAAAGTGGTGATTTAGGGGGTTCTCATGAATACTTTTGGCACTATTTCATTTTTATCATCATCCTCTAGATTTAATTCACTCTACCATCTCCTTTTCTACTATTTCCCCCCTGTAAATCATGTACTGTGTACTTTTTTCTTCTTTACAGCTCAATGTTAATAATGAAAGTTAACTTTGTATTGTATCTGAACCATCAGAGTACAATTAGTCAAAATAACTTCTAATTAAAATGGTTGTTAATCCTTTAGACAAAATAAATACATGGATTAACATGAATCATAATCTCAGTCGAGTGGAAAACCTTGCTTTAGGTTGTATCAGCAGTTTCATGTTATTTAGACACTGAGAGCTATCAGAATCTCTGAGAAGACCATCCCTGGGGGCAAGATAGTTTGTCTACTTTTTTTTTTTTTTTCATACGCGGGCCTCTCACCACTGCGGCCCCTCCTGCTGTGGAGCACAGGCTCCGGACGCGCAGGCCCAGCGGCCATGGCTCACGGGCCTAGCCGCTCCGCAGCACTTGGGATCCTCCCGGACTGGGGCACGAACCCGCGTCCCCTGCACCGGCAGGCGGACTCCCAACCACTGCGCCACCAGGGAAGCGCCCAGTTTGTCTACTTTTAAAATTACTTTTAAGAGAGATTCTGGAAATAAAGAGGGTCTACCCTTTATGGTTTGCTTAATTTCCTGATGCAGATCTTATTAAGCATTTTACATTTACATAGTTTTTCCTAGTAGTAGAACACACTTGAGGTTGTAGTTAGTGAGTGGCAAACTTAATTCCTATTATATATATAATATATAAACCTCTGGTTCCTATTATCTCTGCAACAAGATCCACAT
This sequence comes from Orcinus orca, assembly GCF_937001465.1. Classification (NCBI taxonomy): domain Eukaryota; kingdom Metazoa; phylum Chordata; class Mammalia; order Artiodactyla; family Delphinidae; genus Orcinus; species Orcinus orca. The sequence continues at coordinate 8,374,791 of NC_064573.1, read as the reverse complement.
TTTAAAACCTCTGTTGTGCTTCACTTCTAAAATTCTCTAAGTACTGCTTTTGTAAAGGTTCACACCTTACTAAGTTTATAAGAAATCCACTGTAGCATATAAAAGTTTGGCAGAAGAGTTGCAGGAAAGCATATTTCACTGTTATCGTTTTATGTTAAAGCTTTTCTCTGACTGTTTTGGACACACTCATAAAACAGTTAAAATCATTTGGGATAATAACAATGTGTTCATTCATATTTTTTATCTTAATAGTTACTAGGCTATATATAGATGATTATTAACTTCTACATGAAATGAGGAAAATATTTGCTTATGAAACTTGGTAACACCACTAAGAATTTTTGAGACTGCCTGGCTGTTGCAAAATCAGGGGTCCAAAATAACCATTTAGAGGTTTACTTGTGAAATTTGTAAGTGTTCTCTACCAGGGCATCAGTAAAGCCTTTATGAATACATTTCTCTTGTCATTCTCTTGCTATAACATATACTGGCTCATTTAGACATAGATGCATTGTCCTTTTTAAATTCGCATTGCTTTTGATTCATGTTCAATCTGAGATACAAGTTTTGGCCTCCTTTTTAATTAAAAAAATGAATTTGGACTTTATTAAAATTTACAACTTTTACTATGTGAAATATACTGCTAAGATAACTAAAACATAAGCCAAAAACTAGGAGGAAATATTTGCAAAACATATATCTGAGAAAAGATGAGTATCCAAAATATAAATAGTTTATCTTTAAATTTTTTAAAATAAATTTATTTATTTTATTCTGTTTTTGGCTGCACTGGGTCTTCGTTGCTGTGCGCGGGCTTTCTCTAGTTGTGGTGAGCAGGGGCTCTTCTTTGTTGCGGTGCGCGGGCTTCTCATTGCAGTGGCTTCTCTTGTTGCGGAGCACAGGCTCTAGGAGCATGGGCTTCAGTAGCTGTGGCACACAGGCTTAGCAGTTGTGGCTCATAGGCTCTAGAGCTCAGGCTCAGTAGTTGTGGCCCATGAGCTTAGTTGCTCCGCGGTATGTGGGATCTTCCCAGACCAGGGTTCAAACCTGTGTCCCCTGCATTGGCAGGCGGATTCTTAACCACTGCACCACCAGGGAAGCCCTCCCTTTAAATTTTTTTAAAACTTTATTTTTTAAAGAAGTTTTAGGTTTACCACAAAATTGAGGAGAAGATACAGAGATTTCCCATATGCCCTCCACCATAGAAGCTCCCATTTTCAACATCCCCTACAGAGTGGTACATTTGTTACAAATGATGAACCTACATTGACACAACATTAATACCCAAAGTCCATAGTTTACATTAAGGTTCACTATTGGTGTTGTACATTATACATTATATGGATTTGGACAAACGTATAATGATATGTATCTATCACTATAGTATCATACAGAGTATTTTCACTGCCCTAAAAATCCTCTGTGCTCCACCTATATATCCTTCCCTGCTCTTACCTTTCCGCTTTCCTCCCCGCAACTTCTGGCAACCTCTAATATTTTTAATGTCTCTCTAACTTTGCCTTTTCCAGGACGTTATATAGTTAGAATCATACAGAGTATAGCCTTTTCAGATGGCTTATTTCACTTAGTAATATGCATTTAAGCTTCTTCCATATCTTTTCATGGCTTGATAGTTAATTTCCTTTTAGTGCTGAACAATATTCCATTGTGTGGACATACCACATTGTATCCATTCATCTACTGGAGGACATCTTGGTTGCTTCAAGTTTGGGCAATTATAAACAAAGCTGCCACAAACATCCGTGTGCAGGTGTTTATGTGGACAAACGTTTTCAACTCCTTTGGGTAAATAGCCAGGAGCTCGATTACTAGAGAGCATAGTAAGAATATGCTTAGTTTTGTAAGAAACCACCAAACTGTTTCAACATAGCTGTGCTACTTTGCCTTCCCACCAGCAATGACTGAGAGTTCCTGCTGCTCCACGTCTTCACCAGCATTTGGTGTTGTCAGTGTTCTGTATTTCGGCCATTCTAACAGCTGTGTAGTTGTATCTCATTGTTTTATTTATTTATTTTTAAGTTTTTGCAGGGAATATTTAGCTTTTTGAAAAAAAATTTTAATTTTTAATACATTTTTATTGGAGTATAATTGCTTCACAATACTATGTTAGTTTCTGTTGCACAACAAAGCGAATCAGGCATATGCATACACAGGTCTCTATATCCCCTCCCGCTTGAGCGTCCCTCAGTCCTCCCTATCCCAGCCCTCTATGTCACTGCAAAGCCGTGACCGAGCCGATCTTCCTGTGCTATGCTGCTGCTTCCCACCAGCCAACTATTTTCCATTTGGTAGTGGATATATGTCGATGCTACTCTCACTTTGCCCCAGCTCTGCCCTCCTACCCATGTCCTCAAGTCCATTCTCTATGTCTGCCTCTTTATTCCTGCCCTGAAACTAGGTTCATCAGTACCTTTTTTTTTTTTTTTTTAGATTCCATATATACGCATTAGCATACGGTATTTGTTTTTCTCTTTCTGCCTTACTTCACTCTGTATGACAGACTCTATGTCCATCCACCTCACTACAAATAACTCAATTTTGTTTCTTTTTATGGCTGAGTAATATTCCATTGTATATAAGTACCACATCTTCTTTATCCATTCATCTGTCGATGGACATTTAGGTTGGTTCCATGTCCTGGCTATTGTAAATAGTGCTGCAATGAACATTGTGGTATGTGTCTCTTTTTAAATTATGCTTTTCTCAGGGTATATGCCCTGCAGTGGGAATGCTGGGTCATATGGTAGTTCTATTTTTATTGTTTTAAGGAACCTCCGTACTGTTTTCCATAGTAGTTGTATCAATTTACATTACCACCAACAGTGCAGGAGGGTTCCTCTTTCACCACACACTTTCCAGCATTTATTGTTTCTAGATTTTTTGATAATGGCCATTCTGACTGGCGTGAGGTGATACCTCATTGTAGTTTTGATTTCCATTTCTCTAATAATTAGTGATGTTGAGCATCTTTTCATGTGCCTCTTGGCCACCTGTATTTCTTCCATGGTAAAATGTCTATTTAGGCCTTCGGCCCAATTTTTAGCTTCATTGTTTGTTTTTTTGATATTGAGCTCCATGAGCTGTTTGTATATTCTGGAGATTAATCCTTTGTCTGTTGTTTCATTTGCAAATATTTTCTCCCATTCTGAGTGTTGTCTTTTTGTCTTGTTTCTGGTTTCCTTTGCTGTGCAAAAGCTTTTAAGTTTAATTAAGTCCCATTAAGTTTATTTTTGTTTTTATTTCTGTTACTCTAGGAGGTGGGTCAAAAATGATCTTGCTGTGGTTTATGTCAAAGAGTGTTTTTCCTATGTTTTCCTCAAAGAGTTTTATAGTGTCTTGTCTTACATTTAAGTCTTTAATCCATTTGGGGTTTATTTTTATGTATGGTGTTAGGTAGTGTTCTAATTTCATTATTTTACATGTAGCTGTCCAGTTTTCCCAGCACCACTTATTGAAGAGGCTGTCTTTTCTCCACTGTCTATCCTTGCCTCCTTTGTCATAAATTAGGTGCCCATATGTGCGTGGGTTTATCTCTGGGCATTCTATTCTGTACCATTGATCTATATTTCTGTTTTTGTGCCAGTGCCACACTGTCTCGATTACTGTAGCTTTGTAGTATAGTCTGAAATCAGGGAGCCTAATTCTTCCAGCTCCATTTTTCTTTCTCAAGATTGCTTTGGCTATTCGGGGTCTTTTGTATTTCCATATGAATTATAAAATTTTTTATTCTAATTCAGTGAAGAATGCCATTGGTATTTTGATAGGGATTGCATTAAATCTGTAGATTACTTTGGGTAGTACAGTCATTTTCACAATATTGATGCTTCCAATACAAGAACATGGTATATTTCTCCATCTGTTTATGTCATCTTTGATTTCTTTCATCAGTGTTTTATAGTTTTCTAAGTACAAGTCTTTCACCTCCTTAGGCAGGTTTATTCCTAGGTATTTTATTCTTTTTGTTGCAGTGGTAAATGGGAGTGTTTCCTTAATTTCTCTTTCTGATTTTTCATTGTTGGTGTATAGGAATGACAGAGATTTCTGTGCGTTAATTTTGTATCCTGCAACATTCCTAAATTCATTGATTAGTTCTAGTAGTTTTCTGGTGGCATCTTTAGGATTTTCTATGTATAGTATCATGTCATCTGCAAACAGTGACAGTTTTACTTCTTCTTTTCCAATTTGTATTTCTTTTATTTCTTTTTCTTCTCTGATTGCTGTGACTAGGACTTCCAAAACTATGTTGAATAAGAGTGGCAAGAGTGGACATCCTTGTCTTGTTCCTGATCTTAGTGGAAATGCTTACAGTTTTTCACCATTGACTATGATGCTTGCTGTGGGTTTGTCATATATAGCCTTTATTACGTTGAAGTAAGTTCCCTCTATGCCCACTTTCTGGAGAGTTTTTATTATAAATGGGTGCTGAATTTTGTCAAAACTTTTTCTGTGTCCATTGAGATGATCATATGGTTTGTTTGTTTGTTTGTTTGTTTTGTGGTATGCGGGCCTCTCACTGTTGTGGCCACTCTCGTTGCGGAGCACAGGCTCCGGACACGCAGGCTCAGCGGCCATGGCTCACGGACCTAGCCACTCCGCGGCATGTGGGATCTTCCCGGAGCGAGGCACGAACCCATGTCCCCTGCATCAGCAGGCGGACTCTCAACCACTGTGCCACCAGGGAAGCCCGATCATATGGTTTTTATTCCTTAATTTGTTAATGTGGTGTATCCCATTGATTGATTTGAGTGTTGAAGAATCCTTGCATCCCTAGGATAAATCCCACTTGATCATGGTGTATTGTCCTTTTAATGTGCTGTTGGATTCTGTTTGTTAGTATTTTGTTCAGGATTTTTGCATCTATGTTCATCAGTGATACTGGTCTGTAATTTTCTTTTTTTGTAGTATCTTTGTCTGATTTTGGTATCAGGGTGATGGTGGCCTCATAGAATGAGTTTGGGAGTGTTCCTTCCTCTGCAAATTTTTGGAAGAGTTTGAAAAGGATGATTGTTAGCTCTTCTCTAAATGTTTGATAGAATTCACCTGTGAAGCCATCTGTTCCTGGACTTTGGTTTGTTAGCAGATTTTAAATTACAGTTTCAATTTCATTACTTGTGATAGGTCTGTTTATATTTTCTAATTCTTCCTGGTTCAGTCTTGGAAAATTGTACCTTTCCCAAAATTTGTCCATTTCTTCATGGTTGTCCATTTTATTGGCATATAGTTGTTTTTAGTAGTCTCTTATAATCCTTTGTATTACTGCAGTGTCAATTGTGATTTCTTATTTTTCATTTCTAATTCTATTGATTTGAGTCTTCTCCCTTTTTTTCTTGATGAGTCTGGCTAAGGGTTTATCAATTTTGTTTAATTTCTCAAAGAACCAGCTTTTAGTTTTATTGATCTTTGCTATTGTTTTCTTCATTTCTATTTCATTTATATCTGCTCTGATTTTTATGATTTCTTTCCTTCTACTGACTTTGGGTTTTCTTTGTTCTTCTTTCTCTAGTTGATTTAAGTGTAGGTTTAGGTTGTTTATTTGAGATTTTTCTTGTTTCTTGAGGTGAGATTGAATTGCTATAAAGTTCCCTCTTAGAACTGCTTTTGCTGCATCCCATAGGTTTTGGGTCATTGTGTTTTCATTGTCATTTGTTTTTATGTATTTTTAAATTCCTTCTTTGATTTCTTCAGTGATCTCTTGGTTATTTAGTAGTGCACTGTTTAACCTCCATATATTTGTGTTTTTTAGTTTTTTTCTGTAACTGGTTTCCAATCTCATAGCATTGTGGTCAGAAAAGATGCTTTATATGATTTCAATTTTCTTAAATTTTCTGAGGCTTGATTTGTGACCCAAGATGTGATCTATACTGGAGAATGTTCTGTGTGCACTTGAGAGGAAAGTGTATTCTGTCACTTTTGGGTGGAATGTTCTATAAATATCAATTAGATCTATCTGGTCTATTGCGTCATTTAAAGCTTGTGTTTACTTATTTATTTTCTGTTTGTATGATCTGTCCATTGGTGTAAGCGGGGTGTTAAAGTCCCCTACTATTAATGTGTTACTATCGGTTTCTCCTTTCATGGTTGTTAGCATTTGCCTTATGTATTGAGGTGTCCCTATGTTGGGTGCATAAACATTTATAATTGTTATGTCTTCTTCTTGGATTGATCCTTTGATCATTATGTAGTGTCCCTCCTTATCTCTTGTAACTGTCTTTATTTTATTGTAACAGTCTTTATTTTAAAGTCTATTTTATCTGATATGAGTATTGCTACTCCAGCTTTCTTTTTATTTCCATTTGCTTGGAATATCTTTTTCCATCCCTTCACTTTCAGTCTGTGTCCCTAGGTCTGAATTGGGTCTCTTGTAGATTGCATATATATGGGTCTTGTTTTTGTATCCATTCAGCCAGTCTGTGTCTTTTGGTTGGGGCATTTAATCCATTTACATTCAAGGTTATTATCCACATGTATGTTCCTATTACCATTTTCTTAATTGTTCTGGATTTGTTTTTGTGGGTCTTTTTCTTCTCTTGTGTTTCCCACTTAGATAAGTTTCTTTGGCATTTGTTTTAAAGCTGGTTTGGTGGTGCTGAATTCTCTTAGCTTTTGCTTGTCTGAAAACTTTTGATTTCTCCATCAAATCTGAATGAGATCCTTGCTGGGTAGAGTAATCTTGGTAGTAGGTTTTTCTCTTTCATCACTTTAAGTATATCCTGCCACTCCCTTCTGGCTCCTAGAGGTTCTGCTGAAAAATCAGCTGATAACTTTATGAGGATTACTTTGTATATTATTTTTTGTTTTTCCCTTGCCTCTTTTAATATTCTTTCTTTGACTAATTTTTCTTAGTTGGATTAATATGTGTCTTGGTGTGTTTTTCCTAGGGTTTATCCTGTATGGGACTCTCTGTGCTTCCTGGACTTGGGTAACTATTTCCTTTCCCATGTTAGGGAAGGTTTCAACTATAATCTCTTCAAATATTTTCTCAGACCCTTTCTTTTTCTCTTCTCTGGGACCCCTATAATTCAAATGTTAGTGCGTTTAGTGTTGTCCCAGAGGTCTCTGAGACTGTCTTCAATTCTTTTCATTCTTTTTTCTTTATTCTGTTCCTCGGCAGTTATTTCCACCATTTTGTCTTCCAGCTCACTTATTCGTTCTTCTGCCTCAGTTATTCTGTTATTGATTCCTTCTTGTGTATTTTTCATTTCAGTTATTGTGATGCTCATCTTTGTTTGTTCTTTAGTTCCTCTAGATCTTTGTTAAACATTTCTTGTATTTTCTCAGTCGGTGCCTCCATTCTATTTCTGAGAGTCTGGATCATCTTTACTATCATTACTCTGAATTCTTTTTCAGGTAGATTGCCTATTTCCTCTCCATTTATTTGGTCTTATAGGTTTTACCTTGCTCCTTCATCTGTGACATTTTTTTTTGCCATCTCATATTTTTTTTCTTTATCTTATGAGTGGGATTGTGTTCCTGTCTTACTGGTTGTTTGGCTTGAGACTTCCAACACTGAAGTTTGTAAGCTATTGGGTAGAGCTGGGTCTTGACGCTGAGATGAGGAACTCTGTGAGACCTCACTCTGATGAATATCCCCTGGGGTCTGAGATTCTCTGCTAGTCCAGTGGTTCGGACTCAGAGCTCCCACCACAGGAGCTTTGGCCTGACTCTGGGCTCATGAACCACGATCTCACAAGCCACGTGGGAAGCAAAAATAAAAAAGAACAATAATATAGTAAAAAATAAAATTAGACTAGGAAACTAACAGATATGTTAAAAAGAATATAAAAATAAAAATATAGATGAATCAACAACCGGAAGGTACATAAGTACCACAATAGTAAAAAAGAGGAGGAGGGAAAAGAAAAAAAAAGGGGGGGGGGAAAGGCCTTGGCTGTGGAGGGTGGGGCCTAAGCAAGGAGGAGGTTTGGGTGGTGGGCAGAGCCAATGCTTAGGACCCCCAGGGCTGGAAAAGGCCCTGGGAGCTTTGGGGGGGTTGGGGCTTAGGCTCAAGGAACAGAAGGGCCCCAGGCGTGCCCCCCACACCTGGTCTCAGAGGGCAGCAGACCTAACCTGGGAGCCCAGCAGGCTTCCTGGGCTCGAATGGGTGGGGCAAACACCCTCCTCTCCTCTCCTGCTCCTCCAGTCTGGGAGGGCCCCTCCCGCCTGCCTCTCCTAATCTCTCTGGCCTCAGGGACACCAATCCTGTCTGGCTTCCATTTCTCCTCCCCCCTCAGTCCCCCTACGTCCTACCAGTTCACTTTGGGGTCCCTCCCATCTCCTTGGGCATCAGAGTCACCCACCAGCAGCCAGCAGGCACCCTAGTTGTGGGAGGATGTTAACTCTGCATCTTCCCACACCACCATCTTGACTCCACCCCTCTCATTGTTTTAATTTGCATTTTCCTGATGACATATGATGTAGAACATCTTTTCATATGCTTATTTGATATCTGTATACCTTCTTTGGTGAGATGTCTGTTATCCATAAGTCTTGGGCCCATTTTTAGTTGGGTTGTTTGTTTTCTTATGGTTGAATTTACATAGTTATTGGTATATTTTGGATAACAGTTCTTTATTAGATATATTTTGCAAATATATTTTGTCTGTGGCTTGTTTTCTCTTTCTCTTGACATTGTCTTTCTAGAGCAGTTTTTAATTTTAATGAAGTCTAGCTTATCAATTATTTTGTTCATGGATCATGCCTTTGGTGATGTATCTAAAGAGTCATCACCAAACCGAAGGTCATCTAGATTTTCTCCTAGGCTATCTATCTTTTATGAGTTTTATAGTTTTGTACTTTACATTCAGGTCTGTGATCCATTTGGGGTTAATTTCTGTTCAGGTTTAGTGTCTAGAGTAATTGTTTCTGCATGTGGATCCCTCTCCCTGTATTTAAGTTTGACATACATTTAGTTTCAAATTAGTTCTAGGACTCCTTACTTTTAGAAATTCTCCAAGGATTTTAAATGAAATTAAAGCAACTAAAATACACATGACATTACCTATTGCTAAAATTAGTCATTGCTCTGTTGACTTTTGGTAAAAGAGGGAGTGAGCTATCACTGAGCTATAGTTAACTGTGGACAGGAGGGAAGTAGACTGATTTAGGAGGAGGTGTCCTCACTTCTTATTTGTGATTCCATGACATGCTTAGAGGATGAGTGTAAAAAGATCCAGGGGAGGGGGAGGGGTGGCATCAGCAATATGCACACTGCATTTAGGTTTCAGTTTCCAGATTTTTGAATGTGAGTCTACAGAATCACTTCCCCTGAGTTAATTTGCAACGAAGCAAGGATCAAAATCCCCAAAATATATCAAAACAAAAGAAAAACATCAACAAAATCTTTGCTGCAGTGTAGTACAATGGATTCAGAGTGTGTTGGTTGCTATGGCAAGGGGATATGCATACATCAGTGGCTATCTGTTAGCATGGTGCGGGTGGAGTGAACTCACGACTGGAATCAGAGAAACACCTTAGGTGAACCATGGCTTGGACTCTTTGCCCACCTTGAGAATTACTTCTAATCTTAGAACTCCAGTTTCCTCCTGTGTAGCACATACAAATTTACAGGATTATTGTAAGGATAAGAAATAACCTATATAGCTCTTTATCAGGAATATATTAGGTCTTCAGTAAAAGGGTAATCATCTCCTACTGCTAGGCAATAACAAGATTCCTGCTTTGTACCTCTTATTTCCAAAATCACAGTGCTTGTAATGAGGTCTTATAGCTGACTTGTCTGAAATGAAAATTCTGAATATTTGCAGTCAATTACTGGAACACGCACAGTGTTTTTAGGTGGCACTTCACGGGCCTGCAGAACACCACACTGTGCATTCTGTTGGGGTTTTTCTCCGTTGAAAAGGTCCATTTACAAGATGCCATTTTGATAAGACATGATGAAAAATAATACACTATTTCACCTGTCATTACTTGAATTGGCTGTTGGTATGTTTTGTTCTTTAGAAACCAAATTTATGACAGGAAATATTTGTGTTGAGTTTGAAAGTTTAATAACTATTTTCCCTAAATAATTACTGCCTCATAACACTAAGCTGTAGGAAATATTTTCCATATTTTATAAATGAAAAATAGGGGCTCTCAGGATAAAAAGAATTGAGACTCAATTCTAGGTCATTTTACTGAAAATCCTCTCTTTACCTCGCTGTATTTACCTATCACAAAATGCAACGCAGCCATGACAGCATTAATAAGAGTTAAGAGTAAATGTACTGAGAAATTCTATTGGCATTAAGTAATGGTGAGTAAATAACTGGCTCTTCTAGGATGCTACCTTAATTTCACTTTGTGCACAATTGTTGTAATTGAAATACAGAGGAGCTTTTTCCTCTCAACAGGTCCTTATGAAGCACTGACACAGCACATGTCAGGTGCCAGGCTGATGAGCAAAATGACATGGTTCTGGTTTCATAAAACTTACGTTCTAGTTATCGAGTTCACTGCAGTCTATTATTGATGTCCTTTCAGCAGTATCAAGCAATGACAATTCAGGAAGATCGAGCTTATAGATGAATATGTTTAGAAATGACTGAATCGTTACACTGCACACCTTAAATGTGTACAGTGCTGTATGTCAATCATATCTCAGTAAAACTGGAAGGAAGGAAGGAAGCAAGCAAATACATAAACATATACATATATACATATATACCTATATAAATAAAATAAATGACCCAATATTTCATCCTTGGGAATAATCACAATATTACATTTTTTCACAAGAAACTCAAACGATTCTTAAATTCACCCTTGCTTTTAAGCATCAGTGACTACTTGTTTTCATACTTATTCTCCTGAACTCCTAATACTTCATGATTGGACTCTTGGATCTTATAATGTTCAAACCTATTTCCTATTTCCCTTTATTGAGATACTCTTAGCTTGATTCTGCCTCTCTGCCTTCTTAAACTTCAGGTTTCAGCTTAAGTATTGTTTCTTCAAATAACCTCCTCTGATTACTTAATTTACTGCAGGTGTTTCCCATAGCATCCAGGGGTTTTTCTCCTTTACAAGATGTTGCCCAATTTATACTTATATATATACTTGTATTTTGAAAATAGTATATCCAGTGCCTGAAAGATACTCAATAAATATTTGTTAAACAGCTGAATAGTTGGATATTTATATATTTTCTCAATGTTTAATATTCATAAAATTGGAGGTCATTAAATCAACAAATATTTTAGTGTTTACTCTGGCTAGAATATACTTCTACATTAAAAGTTTTTAGAAAATATTTTTCAATAATTCCTGTATTACCTGAAATTCATTTAAGAGTAGTACCCACTATTAGTTAAAATTCATAGCATATTAGAGTTAGAATTAAAATGTTCTAGAATGTTTCTCTTGATCATTGGAAGCAAATCAATGGAATTCCATTTCAGTTTGATCAGTTATTAGAATTGCTTACAAAAAAACATGAAAGTTTAAAATATTACCTGATCTTTCCTTCATCATTTTAACTTGCATTTAATTGAATGGCTTTTAAGGTGGTAGATTTTCGTATGATTCTTAGAAAAGAATAATCTTACAAGAAAGAATTTTGAAAAATGAAATCAAAAATAAAACTGCTAATAATATTTATGATCCAATTTTCACAAAACCTTTACTTTTTTGATATGTGTTATATACCTAAATTTATCAGATAATTGGTATGTCACTAAAAATCTTCAAATAGTAAATAATCACACATCATTATTTAAGCTTTGTTGTCATTACTGTTAATATGATTCCTTTCTTCAATTATTTTTTTTAATTTAGAGTTTACTCATTCAAACCATCTATTACTTATTTAAAATCCTATTTGTACCTCTTATCTGTTATTAGGTATAAAACTGACTTCAGCAATTTCTTTTAAATGCCTAAAATTTTACAAAGACTTGACATAGCATTGTATTTGTCCTTGACCAAGAGTACATTTATTCTCCTAAAATTAATTTTTCATCACTAAGTTGGTGACTTTTATTACAACTTTATTATTTTCATTCTGATAAGTGATGTGATGTTAGTCAAAAAGTTTAAGCATTAATCTTAATAATTAAAGACATGTCATGTTCTAAATTGCATTTTGAAATACTGTTTTCACCTCATATCCCAAACAGGCATCCCAAATGTCAAATCACGTCATCTAAAATTTGATCCCTTAGTCTATTATATTTAATTGATAAACAAGGTCTAGTGCCAAGAATGTAATTTTAATTTCTTGTTTTTAAGAAGCTAAGGCCTCACTTAGATTTGGGAACAGAACATTTTTGACAATAATGGCACAATTATATGTGTATGAAAAAGCAGTTTTTAGACTTTTTTAATCAGAATTAATTTCCAAAGATATTATTGAAGTCTAACAGTTTCTTAATGTTGACTTCTCTTTTAGAATTTAAAATGTCATGAGAACTACTTTAAAATAGTATAATACTGTTCAATACTTTGCCATCAAGCCATTTAAAACTAAGTGTAAAAATAAGTAATTTTCAATCTTTATCCATAACAAATAGTTTAAAAATACCTCATATTTTAATCATGTTGCCAACCTCTATTCCCTGAAAATCAAATTGGCCATTCACTCAGGTGAGTTTGATTATATTGTATAGTACTTTTTTTTTTTTTTTTTGCGGTACGCGGGCCTCTCACCGTTGTGGCCTCTCTCGTTGCGGAGCACGGGCTCCGGACGCACAGACTCAGCTGCCATGGCTCACGGGCCCAGCCGCTCCATGGCATGTGGGATCTTCCCGGACCGGGGCACGAACCCGTGTCCCCTGCATCGGCAGGCGGACTCTCAACCACTGCGCCACCAGGGAAGCCCAATTGTATAGTACTTTCATCATGGCATTTATGATGTTTTATTACATTCACTTGTCTTTATTTGCAGTGCCTACAAATTGAAAGCTATAGTAAATAACTGAATGAATGAGTAAATGAATACATGAACTATATCCATCCAACCAGAATTGCCCAAGAAATGATTTTGTGCCTTCTAAACTGATAAATGTTCATCAATTGAGTGGAGATTATTGACAAAACATTATCAGTTTTCCACTTAACGTATTTATTTGACAATATGGTCTGGTTGGTTATAGAAATAGTGCCATAACCAAGAAGGTAGGTATATTTATTTAGGGCATGGGTCTTAGGACTTTTGTGTTATCCTCAACTTTTCAGACAAATAGAGTTTTCTTTTTAAAAATTGTATAAATGGACATAGCCATGAACCTTTCTTAGTGGACGCCTGTTTGATGGGCGCCTGGCCTTTTGGCAATTACAAATGCTACACGTTGCTTTTCTGTGTTTTCTGTGTTTAGCTAGAGAGATTGCAGGCTGAAAATACATCTGAGTGGGACAAGAGGGAGATACTTGAAACAGAAAAACTAGGACTGGAAAGAGAAAATAGAAGGCTAAAATTCCAAGTGAAAGACATGGAAGAGCTCCTGGATAGGAAAAATAGATTAATTGCAAACTCTCAAGGTCCTGATTTCAAGAAATCACAAATTGAACTACAGGAAAAAAACAAGGTATGGGTACTCTTTGGAAGCAGATGTTCTCACTTTCTGTATATTCCTGCCCTGATGTCTAGTAGATGCTGGTTTAACTTTCACATACTTCAAATCTGAATATTTTCTTTTGTACTATCTCATATCTGATAGTTTGATTTTTTCCCATTGTAATATAAAAAATATATAAAATGTTCATGATAGGAAAAGAGAGTGTGACAAATTTTGTATGAAGATGTTAAAATATGACAAATCTGAGAGTTTCAAGCTTTTCCAAAAGGAAGAAAAACATGAAGTAAGGGATGAACCTTTGTGTGTTTGGTTTCCTGTTATAGCTTTGTCTCAGTTTTCCACGCAACTGATCTTATTTTCAATGAGTATATTTCTCCATTAGTTTGGGCAACTATGTAATAAGCATTTGTCAATAGCTATGGTAAGTATCTGCATAAACATTTAAATGTAGCTGGTTCACTCCTATTTGGTTTCTTTTTAGTTAGTCTCAGAAAAATTATTTTTGAGTCAATTAAACACATCGTGTTACAAATAGCCTTTATAGGCTATGACATAAATGTTAAAACCAGAATTAAATTCAAATTTTGACTTTGGGAAATTTAGGTTGTTTTGGAATTGTTCTGTCCTAAAGCCAACAGACACATTTATTGCTATGGATGGGATTTTTCTGATAAATGGTTTTTAGATTTTTAAAATATTCTCTTAGTGGCAGTTGTAATTTATGTGTTTTAGGGTCAATATGCTACAAAACATATACAGCTTGTTTCTATTTCTTCCATGAAAGTATCTATAGTACCTTAATGCACAATTGTATTTTTTTCACTCAATTCCTTTAACAGTGAGTTAAAAGTGAGTTTGAAAAGTTCATATTTTTGAGTTACGTAAGTAGTTCATACTCATATGAGCTCTAATAGCTAAATGGGCAGAAAAATTGAATTCTATATTACTTATTCTTTGTGATTTTAGGGATTTATTGCAAATGCAAGATTAAATTGGATTAGTGTTTCATGACTTGGCAATGCAAATAACTAAAGTTAACTGTTATGGTCAGTGATCATAATTTTCTATTATACGGATTCATAAACCATCCGTAATGGTGTATGGTTCTGACATGTACATAACTGATAAATCTGTAGAGAAATTTTTGCAGATTGCCATTGTGAAAGCACAATTGTTTCGATTATGGAACAAGTTTTGGTCATCAAAATATCTGTTTCCCTTTGGTTCACTTGAACAGAAGAAGCATTTACTTATATTATACTCTGTGTCAGTCACTGCTCTAGATGCTGGTGATGTGAAGATGAATGAATTTTTTTTTCATTTATTTTTGGCTGCGTTGGGTCTTCATTGCTGTGCGCAGGCTTTCTCTAGTTGCGGCGATTGGGGGCTACTCTTCATTGCGGTGTGCTGCGGTGGCTTCTCTTGTTGCAGAGCATGGGCTCTAGGCGTGTGGGCTTCAGTAGTTGTGGCACGCAGGCTCAGTAGTTGTGGCTCATGAGCTCTAGAGTGCAGGCTCAGTAGTTGTGGTTAGTTGCTCCGCAGCATGTGGGATCTTCCCGGACTAGGGTTCGAACCTGTGTCCCCTGCATTGGCAGGCAGATTCTTAGCCACTGCGCCACCAGGGAAGTCCCAAGATGAATGAATCTTTATCCTGCCTAGCATGGGCTTAGAGTCTGTCTGGGGAGATATACACAATATATCTATGTGTAACAATATACACATAAATTGTTATCAGTATTACATTGTGATGATTTTTAAGAGTAAAGTGGAATGAGAACTCAGATAAAGAAGTAATTCACTCTATTCCACTTTGATGCCTTTCTAGTTATATCAAACTGTTATAGCATAAAGTGTGTCATTTAGGAAATATGAGGGCTGATTGGGGTCTGTTTGGACCTAGTATATATGCCAATTGCTTGTCCTGTTAACAGGTCACCCTAACTTTAGACCTGGGCTCTTTGGGACCAATGTAGTTCTTTGGCCTAGAACTGAACAGACCTTGGAAACTGGGAAGATTCTGGAAGGTCTGAACAACTCAGTGGGTGTGCTCATCAATCAGAAGACTATTCCCTAAGTGTATATCATTTTGATGGCTGGGAGGAGGTGTTAGCAATATTTTACAATCTTCATTAAGAATTCAGACTCACCACTTAAACCAAAATAATTACTTGTCGTGGAGCAGCTGTTGGTCAAAATCCTTGGTGCCACAGAGATCCCCATAGGTCAAAATATCAAGATTCAGATGTCCCCAAATGTCAAATGAATCAAAGCTGCATATGGAACATGCCAAAGGCCAGGGAATAGTATAGATGTCATTATAACACAAAGCTAAATTGTGGTTTTAACATTTCAATGAAAACTAATCTATATGTATAAAATTATGTGCATAAGTGCCATAAAGGAGAAACATGTATATGTATGTATATAAGTACCCTATTGAATTACCAGATATCTAAATGCATAAAAGTACTATATATGAGTGAGATGGGCAAATAGGTGCTGGCATATAAGAGACACAACTGTAAACATCACTCATCATCGGCCTCTAAAAGAGATGTAAGATATCTTACCATTATATTTACATGTAACCACATTTAACAAATATTTGTGGCAGATACAATTCTACTTACTGCTCATAGAAATCTCCATATCAATAAATTTTGTTAATTTCTTGAGTTTTAACAATCTCATTATTCAATGAAATTTTTATAAATCCTACTTATTTGGGAGGGGAGGACTTTTACATAGTGTTTTTGGCTTTAGTATTATAAGGAATGCATTTTTAAAGAAAATGGCTTTCTATTTTAAATTGTACTATTAATTTAAAGACAAAGATTCTTCCTCACACGAGTGATTTCATCACATAAATCTCCATCTGGCAGTTGCTTTTATAGCTTATGTTTAAGGCTATGTGTGTATCAATTTTTTACAATTAATAAAAAGCAGTATACCTGAATTTTTAATGGCTAGATTGGAAAATTATTACTCTAGTAGTAGCAAATTATTTTTAAAGCCTAAACCACTGCCACAGACTTTTCTAGAACAGCTTCAGCATGTGGATCTTTTGGTTTGTCATTGCTTTGGGTAATAGTTGCACTGTTCCATGGCTTTAGTATAATCGACAGAGCAACTGATATCTGATAATGGACCTTCTGCAGCAGTATTGAGGATACTCTTATCAGAATGAAGCTGCCTTTTAAATGATGGCAAAGATGCTTGAGAATAGCTTTGGAAAACATAAAGGAATCAAAGTGTGTGGTTTAAGAGGAGAACCGTGGAGCTACATTTGAAACTCTGACTCCACGGCCAATAGGTAAGTGTGCTGGTGATGCCTGATCATTAGTCTGTGTATCTCCATACAACATTAAAAAAAAATCCACTTATGAATATACAGAAACACATACATTGGGATCATTAATATTTCATATTTTTAAAAACATATTCCAGGCAGTCAGAAAGTTTGAATTCAGTTACCTGAAATATTTGTTAAAAAATGTTCTTCATTTTCTTTCACAAGATCAATGTCACTAAAAATTTGAAGTGTATTAAAAATCATGGTGATATCTAAAGTAGGGAGTTCATGTCATACTGTAATGTGGAAAGAAATTACTAATACTTTTTTTAGCTCCTACTTTTTGAGTTTCCATGTGATGAAGAATAATAAAATAAAATATTTTAAATTAGTAAAATAGCATCTCCAAATATCATAATCAGATTAACATATTATTCAATTAATAATCATTTAAAAAATGCTAAATTCATAAATCTCATATAGGCATAAAATGAACACATGTGAAAGGTTTTATTTAATCCATTCATTCCTGAAGAAACCAGTAAGATGTTATAGCCAGTTGAGAGAAGTATGTAAGTATCAGACAAGGGACAACCAGGAATGCTGAAATGAATTTGGTTAATAGATGCAAAACTGATTTTTTCCGTGAGGGGTAAGGACATAAATTGCACTGCCACCAGGCAAAATTAATCTGCAGCTCTATGGATGAGAATAATATGCATTGCTGTGGGTTATATAGAAATTACAGAGTTGTTTTTAAATACCTTAAAGACACTGAAAGTTGCTGGTCCCTTTAGAGTGAGAAAACCCTACCTGGAGGACTGTGTTAGAAAGGACCATCTTCTCCAGGGCTTGGTGAAAAGAAAAAAATAAACAGCTGTATGTACTTTGCTAATTCTAATCCCTTTCTGAGCTCTTACTTGTCCCGTTTCTCCCTTTGTTCACTTCTTTGAACTTCAGGACAGAGGATAAGAAAAGATGAATGAGAGAAAAGGAAATGAAAAGTGGGGTTTGTGACCGCCATAAAGTGATAAAACAAAACAACCAAAGAGGAAACAGACACATATAACCTAATATTTATCAAAATATGTCATCCTTTTGCTGTAATGGAGAAAAGTAGAACTGCAATTCCCAATGATTTTTTTAAAAATCATGATACCTATCCTATAAAGGCTGATTTGCTTTCTTCAATGTATGGCACAGATTCTTGTGCTTGTGAAGCCTTAATTCTGTTGATGTGCGGTATATGTATTTCCCATTGCAAACAATACTTTTTCAAGTGAAATGTTATTGGAAAAAGTGGTCAGTATTCGACTGAGCAAAGCCCCATGGACTAGTCGACATGCCTCTCATGAAGAGCTTTGGAAGCTTGTTTTCTTAAATCATTCTGGCAACTGATTCCCTTCATTCAGGTCACATAATGGGTCATTCTCAGAAAGTTAATGTGACAGAGTGGTAATTGATGTGTCTCAGGAAAATGATGAATTAATCTGAAAGTGGAAAGGCATTCAAAGTCAATTCCTAATGAATTTACTGACAGTGTCCATTCCTACAACAAGGAATGGCATTATATTTATTTTGCTTGGCAACTTTGTCTTCAGAAGTATTTTGTTTCCATTCAGTGGTGTAGCAGTCACACCTATGGATCTGTTAATTTTTCCCCATTCATTATTGTTCTTCCAAAGCCTGCTTCTACTCATAGAATTATTGAACAATTTAAGAATAAACAATAATTTTATCTATTCTTTTACTGTTGTGAAATAGTAATAATTTAAATATAGAACATTATAATTTGATATTATTAGATATTATCATTTTGTCTTCCTTTAGCTGTTCTTAGCCAGCTTTGTTCTCTGAGATACATTAGAAATTTCAACTTTTAATATAGTTTTTAATATAAACTTTTATTACTGTAGAGACTTTTAGATATATGGAAAATTTTAACCCTTTTGTATGTGAAGTCTGTTATAATTTGTTTATAAAAAATGAAAATAATTTATTTTGAGGAATGACGTGTATATCAAAACACTAGGCTACACACAAGACATTCTTCAAAATAAATTATTTCATGAAATTTAGAAACACACCCGTGATTTCGTATACATTTTAACAAAGGTGAATGGGATTGTGTGGTTTGGGCAGAGCAATGTCCTTTTGCCCAAAAATTTCTGAAGTTAGCAGAGAGAAAAATGCTTAAGTACCATTTACTAATGTCATAAGGAAGGTATCTACTGAAAGTGCCCCAATGAACTGAAATAAATCAATATACTGCAAAATAGGGCGGCATTTACTTTAATATAATATGATTGCTTTCACTCTTTCTCAAATACACACACACGTGCAGGCACATACACATACATGCACACACACACACAATGAATTGATTTCTACAAGATTAATTCTAAAATAGGAGTATTAGTTTTCTTCCTGTCATTTGTCATTCTTTGCTGTCATTCTGGAGCAAAGGTACACACATAAGATTTTGTACGTGTGAAGCATTATTTCTAGGAATAAATTATTGCTGGGTGGAGTTTCACTTTCTCTTACTAAAACACCAAATGTTGTCATGTCTTGTTAAATTAAAATTATGAATATTAAATCTCAGTCCACAGAGGTTGGCACATTCTCATAAATGTGTGGCAGATTAATAAATAAATGTATGTGTTTATACTTTGATTTTCGTTATTTAAATTTTATTGTGTATTTTGATTTATCTTTAATTCTTGTAGTCTCCCTTTTATTCTATTACAGGGCAAATGTTAAGAGGACAACAAAGTCTGTAGGGTTAATGGAAGCTCTTATAATCTTTTAAAACCTCCTTCTTGTGTATCAAATAAATTACATTTTGTCCCATAACCAGTTAAAATGAAGATGTAAATTTTGATACTTCAGGTCACTTATATTTTACAGAATTAGAACTTCATGAAATTTTATAAGTTGTGATATTCAGGTATGAAATTATATCTCATTTTGTATTTGATGTGACTAGCATACTACTAATAATCCACTATTTTATTATAAAATGACTGGCAGTTCCCATAGCTGCTATCAGTTGATTTATATTAGCTTGATTTAAAGCAGTGATAAAAAAAATATTTAGCTTCTTATTTAAAATGACAAAACACTATGGTTATAATATTTCTTTAAAATTAAAGCTAAAATTCAAATTAAAAATAAAAGTATAAGATTAATGGAAACTCAGATAACTTGAATAGGTCTGAAACACTCACTATTTTTTTTCTTTATTTTTCTTTATCTTAAAGTGAAATCACATTACATGAAATTAACCATTTTAAAGTGAATAACTTAGTGGCATTTAATATATTGACAGTGTACAATCACCTCTAACTGATTCCAAAACATTTTCATCATCCCCAAAGGGAATCCTCTAAGCATTATACAGTAACTCTCCCAAGTCCCCAGCAACCACAAATCTGCTTTCCATCTCCATGGATTTACCTGTTCTGGCTATTGCATATGAATGGAATCAGACATGTAACCTTTTGTGTCTGGCTTCTTTAACATAACATAAGGTTTTCGAGGTTCATGCCCTTTGCAGTAAGCATCAGTACTTTATTCCTTTGTTGGCTGTATAGTATTTGATTGTATGGATATACCACAATTTGTTCATCCATTCATGGGCTAATGGACACTTGGGTTGTTTCCATCTTTTGGTTCTTTTGAACAGAGGTATTATGAACATGCATGTACATGTATTTATGTGGATACCAGTTTTCAATTTTTTTCAGTACATATCTAGGAGTAGAATTTCTGGGTCATATGGTAATTCTATATACAACTTTTGGAAAGACCAACAAAATTTTTTTTTTTTTTTTTTTTTTTTTTTTTACGACACAATGCATGAGAATTCCTATTACTCCAGATCCTCAGCAGCACTTGTTCTTTTTTGGTTTTGTTTCCGTCTTTTTAAAATTATACCCACCCTAGTGGGTGTGAAGTGGTATATCATGTTGTGGTTTTGATTTGCATTTCCCTTGTGACTAACAGTGTTGAAAATCTTTCTATGTGCTTCTTGGCTACTTGTGTATCTTCTTCAGAGAAATGTCTGTTCAAGCCCTTAGCCCGTTTTTAAATAGGGTTGTTTGCCTTTTTGTTGAGTTGTGAGAGTTCTTTGTATATTCTGAATACTAAACCCTTCTCAGATATATGATTTGCAAACATTTTATACCACTCTTTAGGTTTTCTTTTCACTTGCTTGATAATGTCTTCTGATGCATGCAGTTTTGTTTTGTTATTTTTTTGCATGCAGCTTTTAATTTTAATGAATTCCAATTTATATTTTTTCTCTTGTTGTTCATGCTTTTAAAGTGTCATTTCTAAGAATCCATTGCTAAATCCAAGGTTATGATGATTTACTCCTAAGACTTTTATAATTTTACCTGTTAACGTTTAGATCATTGATCCAATTTGAGTTAAATTTTGTAGTTGTTTGTAAGATAGGGGTCCAACTTCATTATTTTACATATGGATTTCCAGTTGCCCCAGCACCACTTGTTGAAGAGACTACTTTTTTCCCTATTGAATGGTCTTGGCATCTTTGCTGAAAATCAGTTGTTAATAGATGTATGCGTTTATTTTCTGGATTCTCAGTTCTATTCCGTTGGTCTACATGTCTACTATTATGCCAGATAATTCACCTACCTTTGTAGTAAGTTTCAAAATCAGAAAATGGGAGTCCTCCAACTTTGTTCTTCTTTTTCAATATCATTTTGGATATTCAGGGCCAATTGAAATTCCTTATCAATATGAGGATGAGCTTTTCCATTTCTGCAAAAAATGCCATAAGGAGTTTGATATGGACTCCTTTGGATCTGTAGATGACTTCTGGGGATATTGAGATCTGCTGAATATTTGTGTTTCTCCAAAATTCAAAGGTTAAAACCTAATCTCTAATGTGATGGTATTTGGAGGTGGGGCCCTTGGGAAGTGATTAGGTCTGAGGGCAGAGCCCTCATGAATGGAATTAGTGCCTTTATAAAAGAGGCTCCAGAGAGCATGCCACATTATTATTCAATGAAAGTGGTAACCGCTAAATGTGTGATTCAACTCACATATAACAGGAAAATAGGACCAGAGGTTAAAGAATGAAAGAATAAAACTCTTATCCTGGGTCCATGGTCAAAATTTGAGTAATTTTGGTGAAGTAATACTCTTTGTGCTTTAGTTTTTTAATTTTTAAAAGAAGAGTTTGGAATAAATACCTGAGACTCTTCCATTACCCAAATTCATGATCCTATTATGTTTTCCAAAATTTAGCTACTGATTTAAATAAAGACACTCATTCAGGTTCATGAGGACAATGTAATATTTCTTTGGAATTTCAGTTTATTTTCACTAAAATAGCTGTTGGCTCTTGGTACAGCTTAGTGTACTCTTTCTACTTGCTGAATCTATTTCTTTTTAATTCACACAGTTAAATTTAATATGGCTGTTGACATAATTGAGAGATTTTTCATTTCATATTTCTCTGCTACTGGCCATCACTTTCTGTTTCCCTATCAATTTATTATGCTTAATTTAATAGTATTTAAATCTCCACAGCATTTGGCAGCCTTTCTAATTCTCTCTAAATTCTAGGAAAATCGAGGAGAGGATGCATCAATACATCAGTAAATAACAAGAATCATCTCTTTGCTTTTTAACCAATTTCTATTTAATTTTCTATTACATAGTTTCTTTTTTTTTCTTTTGTGAGT
Organism: Orcinus orca; assembly: GCF_937001465.1. Lineage (NCBI taxonomy): Eukaryota > Metazoa > Chordata > Mammalia > Artiodactyla > Delphinidae > Orcinus > Orcinus orca. The sequence continues at coordinate 8,352,244 of NC_064573.1, read as the reverse complement.
GTGCTTCTGTTTTAGTGCAAAATGTATAGGAAATCAATCAAAAATAATAATTACATATAACACTCATATTTCACATTCTATTTTCTATTACTCTGAAAGCGTGTTACTTCATGTACATTTGGTAGAATTTACATGGTGAAGAGAAGGAATTTAAAAAGAGATTAGGTGTTCTGATCTCCTAGCGTAGGTGTTTCTTAACATCGCATCCTGATGCTGTCTGTCCCAGATAGGGTGCTGTCTGAAAATAAAAATTCTGAATTAGTAGGCATGTGACTTGGGAACTAGAAATGTATATATTTTAAAACAAATAACTAGGTGACTTCTTTGTGCTCTAAGACTTGGAAAACCACCAGTTAACATCAACGTTCTCAAAATATTTTATAATACCCTTTGTGATAACTGTAACGACTTCAGGTTGGTTCTGATTTGGCATTACTGAAGTTTGTGTGTGTGCGTGTGTGTGTGTGTATGTGTGTGTAACTTTAGGGAGGATGATGATTGGGGTAAATATCATCTGTTAATGGTAATTTTTAATTATTTATTTTCAAGGATGTTTTATATACTTTAGAGTGAATTTAAATAAATATCACAAATGAAATTTATTTTCCAATCTGCTACACCAGTGCTTGAAAATCTGGTTCTCTTTGCACTGGAGGCATGTTGGTGGCTGTTTTAGTGGCATGTCCTTGACAGTGTGGAGGACAAGCAGTGAAATGTGAGAGGTCTGCCATGCCAGGGTGAGGCAGGTTTAGGGGAACAGTAACGTATGGAGAAATAATTAGCTGGCTGAGTCTGTATTACAAGAATAATTTTACCTTTAGCCAGTTGAAATTAATTATCCTACTTTAAGCCAGATAGAATTAATTCAGTTTCTCCCAAAGAAACTGTGTATTTGGCATGATTGGGGGCTGGGGTGTAGCTGGAGTATTTTTTACCCGTATTAACGAGCATCTTATAATTAGTACTATGTCCTTTGGCTCTATGTACAATACAGGAAAAAAGAAAAAAATTCAGATCTACAAATTTTTAAAACCCAAATGTGTCCTTCTCTCCAGATAATTATCTGAGTTTTAATGTTTTCTAGTCTATATTTGAATGAGTCACTGCTTATTAGCCTAACCTGTACTGTATAAGAAATGTCCCTCTTATTCTTTCTTCTTATTAGATTTGTCTTATCTACTTTTTGTTTATTAGCAGGTAATCCATTTTAAGAAAAAAAACACATCAATTTCAGTCTGCTTTTAGTTTTAATAGCTGTATAAGAAGTATAAATGAAGAATTATTTTTCAAAATGAGTTAAAAGGATTTTCAGGTTTTTTCCTGTGATGTAGGGAACACGAGCTTTCAAATGTTGTAATCCATCTCACTACTTATTTCACATGTTTGTAACATATAATTTACAAAGAATAAAAAGATAACATTAAGACATGATTTTATAAAAGGTTCAAATTATCTCATCCTATCTAGTGTAGGTATAAGACATTTCATTTAAAGCCAGGTAGCACCTACTTTCATTAGTCTGTTGATTTAATCCACAAACATTTACTGAATTCTGTATCACTCAGAGTTCGGGTGTAGGGATCAGAAAATAGATAAATAACAAAAGTATACAATGCAAGGAATCAGATGATTTCAAAGGATCGGGGGAGCAGACTCTGCTTTAGACGTACAAGAAAGACTCCTGGTAGACCACCATGGAATGAGCCTAACTAGAGAATGGGTTCCCCCGGGAAGTTATCAGGAGGACATGGGGCTCGGATGTCCCTGTTTCATCCATACGTCCATGATCACTCCACCTTAGCTACAAGCTGGGAGTAAGGAAGTCACCCATAGCATTGGGCCTGCTAGCTCTGTAACTTCTTGTTGACTCTCTTCCCACTGAAATCAGCTCCCAATCCAAGCCTCGCTTGAGAGCATCTCTTTTCCAGCATCTAAATCTTAATCTGAAACTCTAGCTACAAGAGACTCAGGAAAACACAAATGTTTAGCATTACAAAAGGGGGAAGTAGAAGGAGTCTGGAAAAATGTTGATATAGTCAATCTATTGTATGTTTCAGACAGACACAGTGTAGATAGGGGATATAAGGGTGGCAAGACACACACTATTACAGCTGTCCTCCTGAAAACTACAGTCAAATCAAATCATCAGCATAGAGATCTACAATGGTGACTCTGTTAAATGCTGCATATTAGTAGATTCATGTCATTGTTTCTTCCTGGGAAATGATGATTCAGATTGAGATCAGAAAGATGGAAGGAAATAGTTACCTGGAAGAGTGATATAAGAGCATTCCACACCAAGTGAAGAAGGGCAAGAGCTCATTTGCTACTGGTGAAGTTTGTTTTTTAGGGGAAATTAAGTTCCTTGAAAACCACTAATTTTCTTTTCTTTTCTTTCCTTTTCTTTTTTCTTTTCTTTTCTGAGATCATTTTAAGTGTCTCATGGCTTTGGGGAGAGATACTTGGAAGAAAGCTGAGGTTCTGAGACTCTGCAGTCTATGTCTACTGTCTCCCAAGTCCCTGGGCTGGTGATAGAATTTCAAGGAATGCTGGTGAGTCTAGGGAGGAGACTTGCTCAGCCAGAGTTCGTGTGCCGTGGAAGTGGTAGGGCAAGCACAAAGAGAGGGTCATGGGATCTCCTAAATTAACCTCCTAACTACCCCCCTGGAAGAATCTGGCAGTTATACTTACTTAGTTGGTGCAGCTAATGGAATTGTTATGTTATGATCTTTTCAAGTTGCTTTATCCTTAGATCCTGTTGTTCTCTGTCCAAATGTATCAGCACTGAAATTAAAGTACCTTTGTATATTGTTTTAGGGACTTCCTCCATGAATTCAGGTTATTCTTGGTGTATGCTAATGACACAGTTTAGTTTCTTTAATTATCAAGCCTGTGTCAAATGGTTAGTTTGGACGTTTTCTGTTACCATCCTCTGCAAAATACTTGTTGATTACTTATTTACCTAAGAATGGCAATGTTTTGCTCTGAATCTTTATCTCTTTTTATGCCAAAAGCCTAAAGTACAATCAGTGTTTGCCTCACCATAGAAATACAGAGGTATTTTTATTGGTATACAACCTGAAAATAAATCTCAAGTAGAAAATGGACAGGGTGACACTGTCACTCCTGACATAAGAATATGCCCACTCCTTTTGTTTGCCACATGCATACTATAGAAACACATATTACATTTTCCCCTCTTTATACACACAGACATGCAGAGCTACATATACACAAGACGTTGTCACATATACATATGACAATGTGGTAGGCCAAATAGTGATAAATCCAATATGATAAAGACAAGTAAGACGTTCCTAATTTTTTTTTTTTAGAATAATGACATGGTCACCTGAGATCAGAAGATATAAAATCTACACATAAATCTCTATTTTATCAAAGCAAAACTTAGAAAATTAAATACTTTTGGAGATTCAACACTCATTTTGTCTTCTAAAGCCTCGTGGATGGTGGTTGCTTATGGGCCCCTAACCTCTATTCACCTGGCTTCTACTTAACATGCATTGGTTTCCCTCTAGGTTCAACTCCATCCCCAAATTTCAGGCCCCATCTTGTGGGTAGGGCTGACACCCCCTCTACCTCCAGGTTGGGTAAGTGATTCATCTTTAGCTAATCAAAATATTTAAGTTTTCTGGGCACACACACTAGTATGGGCAAGTAACCATATCAGAGACAATTTAGTGTAATGATGCTTAGACTTTTCAGAGACACATTTTCTTGCCTGTTAAAATTAAACCTGAAAAAATATAGCTTTAGAGCTGTAAAAGCCATCTTCCCATCACATGGAGCCACCTGGAAAAGCGAGAGCAGAAGCCTCCAGAGGGACCTGACCAGGAGACACACTGAGCCTCTGCCTTCAACATGGCCTGGATTAAGATGCCCCTGGGATTATCAGTTATTTGTGTCAAGGAATTTTCTTCTTCATTTAAGAAAATTTGAAATGAGTTCCCAATAAATTCCAATAAATCAAAATTTATTTTCTAATAAATTAAAACCATTGCAGTATGAAAAGCAAATATATTCTTTATAATAAGCAGTTTTTAAAGGAAAACAGAGTTTAAGTAGCTTAAAAAAAACTCTTCTCTTTCAAGAGAAATCAGGGAATTAGGATATGCAAGTGATATTTGGCTTCTAGCTATCAAGTGTGTGTTATATATAAAAAGAAAAGGGAAAGGCATGAGCACAGTCACATACACAGGCGTGCTTAATAATACATGTGAAATATGGGTAGATTTTTTTTCATATGTGTGTTGGAGAAAACTACTCCCTAATGTATTTTATATTTTTATATCTATTTGGAGAGGTGTATTCCATTATATAGATTATATTTTTATTACTTATAAATGGCGTAACATTAAATAATTTCCCCAACTGCTAGTTACCAACACAATATATTTAAAGTGACAATGAAACTAGGTTATTCAGTATCTATGTAAATATCTGGACAGTAGTAGAGGGATTGAAAAACTTATATTGACCACATTCTTATTAGCAGAAATCTAGACTTCTCTATGGCAAAACCTGAGAGAGATAAGTATAAATTTCTTACCTATGTTGAGGTGAAAAACATTGGCTTCCTCATAAACTCTACCAGGCATATTTCAGCAATTAAATTTTTTAAATTTGGACATTCAGAAGCAGCATTTCAGTGTCTGGAAAAACTATTCCTCTTGTTAAGGTAGTGATCATACTGGAATATGAGGAGATTTAACTTACAGAACTGTGTTTCCCTGAAAGTCTTTTTATTCTTCTAGAGGTATACAATGTGAAGTTGAACTCTGCTGCAAATTTAGTGCCAAAAAAAATTTTCTCTTCCTATTTAAGTCCTGAATTCGTTATGAAAATCGTCTTAGTATTTGTAGATGTGAGGGTGAGGTAGTTATACAGTTTCTCCGGTCAAAATTGTGTTGAGGTATTAGAGTTTATTCAGATGTGTGGTTCCAAGATTTGTGCGAAAATAACTTTAGTGCTTTTTGTGGTGAATTTTTCATGTGTTCTTGCATTCTTGTTTTATAACAAGGACTTAATTACCAAGATGCTATGCTATTTCAAAAGTGTAGTTGAATTTTGGCAAGAATCTGAATGATGCTGTATCCTGAGGGACCATATTATTAAACATAAAAAAAAGCCACAAGGTCCTCTTGTAGGTACTGTGGGAAGACAAACAAACAGATAATAATAATAATGATAAAAATCCCTGCCCCCGGGAATGCTGCATTATAGCATGTGATACAGATAACAGCATACAATACATAATTCAGTGCATATTCTTTATGAGGAAGAGCCCCAACTTCATGAAGGGTATTCAGAAGTAACAGGATTCCAAAGGAGATGACTGTATTCCTTTTCTAGGGTTGTCATAACAAATCATCACAAACCTGGTTGCTTAAACATCAGAAATTTATTCTCTCATAATTCTGGAGGCTAGAAGTTCAAAGTGGAAGTTTTAGCCAAGTAAGACCCATGTCAGACTTCTTTTTTTCTTTGACTGCTCCAAACTAATTTATTCAAAGAAAAATTTACAGAAATATATATAAAATTTCAGACAAACTCCTGCTCTTCAAAAGACCATGATCTGATAATATTAAAACAAGTACTAGGAAGTTAGTATCAATGAAACCCTTCAGCAGTGTGACAAACAGAATTTTTACTTCAATCTAACTCATTGCTCAAATTCAATTAATATATACTAAGAATCCATTCACCCTTGAAGAGGCTTCATAAAAGTATCAAAACACTAAATACACAAGTATTTGTGTAAATCCCAAATTATCTTTTTTTTTTAACATCTTTATTGGGGTATAATTGCTTTACAATGGTGTGTTAGTTTCTGCTTTATAACAAAGTGAATCAGTTATACATACACATACGTTCCCATATCTCTTCCCTCTTGTGTCTCCCTCCCTCCCACCCTCCCTATCCCACCCCTCCAGGCGGTCACAAAGCACCGAGCCGATATCCCTGTGCCATGCGGCTGCTTCCCACTAGCTATCTACCTTACGTTTGTTAGTGTGCACATGTCCATGACTCTCTCTTGCCCTGTCACAGCTCACCCTTCCCCCTCCCCATATCCTCAAGTCCGTTCTCCAGTAGGTCTGTGTCTTTATTCCTGTCTTACCCCTAGGTTCTTCATGACATTTTTTTTTCTTCTTAAATTCCATATATATGTGTTAGCATACAGTATTTGTCTTTTTCTTTCTGACTTACTTCACTCTGTATGACAGACTCTAGGTCTATCCACCTCATTACAAATAGCTCAATTTCGTTTCTTTTTATGGCTGAGTAATATTCCATTGTATATATGTGCCACATCTTCTTTATCCATTCATCCAATGATGGGCACTTAGGTTGTTTCCATGTCAGACTTCTGACCTCTAGAATTCTAAGATAATATATTTGTGTTGTTTAAACCTCTAAGTGCATTATAATTTGTTACAGCAACAATAGGGAACTACACCGTGCTACTACACTGCACTTGGATTTGATGTTCTGACAGGGGCTGGGATACGTACTTACATCTCTGTATAAAATACTTCTGCAAACTCTACAAAGTGTACATGATGCTAACATAATATACAGAAAACAGCTTCCACGAATTGAGCACATAGTATGTACCATGCCTTGAGCTAGGCATGCTGCAAACATGGCATCATATAAAAGTTACTGATAGGTATTTTTTTTTTATCATTCCCCTTCTATAACTGAGAAACCTGACATCCTGTGAGGTTAAGTAACACAGCCAATAAGTAGAGGAACCTGTATTCAAATGCAGGTTTCCACTGAATGATGAAAAAAAAATATTTGAGTCATGTTGCCTTCCTCTGAACTAGAAATTAAAGAGCTAGAAGCAACCTTGGTAACAGAATCGCATTAAGCTTGCTGTCTTTATATCACCTGGAAAATAATATCACACATGAGTAGCCACCAACACAGAGTACATGGCATCCTGGGACATGATTCGCCTGCATTTGCTGTGGGTGGATTCATAATAATGAATATATGGATCCCAGGGGAGTGCTTTTAATTTACTATGACAAGCGCTCATCAGCAAAACTTGCTGTTTGTACAGAGCTACTTTCATGAAGTGCTTGTTTTGTCCCACGTTTACTGCTGTAGGGGGCATCATAACCAACCAGGGAACTCTCCTGCGAGTGAAATGATTGAACTTCCTAGTTTACTAAAATTAGTCTTATAACTTCTGATATAGTCTCTGCCCCTCTCTCCCTCCTTCCCTCCGACACTTAGCAGATCTCTCTATTTCTACTGACGCATTCCTCACCTTTTCCTTAATGCAGCAGATTTGGTTGGAAATATCAACAATATTACAACATCAAAACATGCTGGATCCACAGCATTTCAAACTGGAAAGAATATTTCCATGTGAAAGGAAGCAAGTAGATTCACTGACTCTTATCTGCCAGGGCCCTCACTTTGGTCTCTGATGGGTTTTTTTTGGGGGGGGGAATATAGTTGCTTTACAATGTTGAAGTGAATCAGCTACACGTATACATACATCCCCTCTCTTTTGGATCTCCTTCCCATTTAGGTCACCTCAGAGTCCCACTGACATTACCTGTTAGCTCATGCTGGGCTTCATCGACCTGTGAACTCTGGTCAAGCCCTGAAGAAATGAATTCTTCTCTTGACCCCGCCTTAACCTAGCTGAGTTGTATCAACCTCTTACTTTCTGCCAGTAATTCTCAAGTTTTAGCGAGTTTCCAGAAACACCCAGATGGCATGTTAAAACACAGATTACTAGTCTCCATCCCCAGGTTTGCTGATTGGCAAGGTCCGTGGTAGGGCTTGAGTATTTGCATCTTTAACAAGCTCCCAGGTGATGCTTATGCTGCTGGTCTGAAGACCACACATTAGGAACCACTGCTACAGCTGAAGCACTCAGAAAGGAAGCATGAAAAAAGCAGGAAGAACAAATATTCCCCCAAATGACAGTTCTCTGATCCTGCTACGGATAAGCACTCTGTTAAGTCCTCCCATCTTCCATGCATCCACAGCCTCTCCGAGAGAACAGTCTTGCAACCCATTGGTTCTCAGCCCTAGCTTCGTATTAAACTCACTTGGGGGAAGTTAGTAAGAAGTACTCAGATACCACTCCCCAGATAGTCGTGAAGTCAATCCGGCCTGCTGAGGTGATAGCATTTTTTTTAAAGCACCCCACTTCCACCAAGTGATTTTATGTGCAGCCAGGAGGTAGACCCAAAAAGGGAGGCCTGAGTTTACAGGCAGGCGTCCAGCAACCAGCCCTCCCATTCCTTTATCCTGGATGCACTTTCATGGTCTCCTCCCATCACAATGGCCCAAAGATTCAAGGTTTCCCTAAGCTGAGGTCCTTTTCACTTCTTTCTTTATTCTCTACCTAGAGAGGCTTCTTTCCTAAAGGATGACACGATGAATGACTTCAAAAGGAGACTCTGCCCCTCTGCTCGGTGCAAAGCTCATCTGAGAAGGTGTGAGCACATATCAGGTCAAAAGTTTAGCCACAGCAGAAGAAAACCAGTGCACCACCAAGGTAGCAATTAGTAAAAGCTTATTGTGTGTGCACCAAAGAGACAGTTCATGAACCAGGAGCCCTCAAACCAAATATGGAAGGAGGCTCAGGGGTGTATTGAGTTAAAGCAGCTTATATAGTGAGGAGGCAGTGACTGTTTATCCTTCACAGAAGTTGGTTATAATATTAGAGTTTTCTTAAATGATAGGGATTGGTTAGTGGTTACCTCGTATCAATTTTGGGAAACAGTTTAAGTTTTGGCTTATGGTTTCCAGACACATAAGCAAGAAAGGACCCAGGTCATGCTAATCTGGCAAAATAATCTGCATTAAGCTTGTTTGTGTGACTAAATTGGTTTTGCCTGCTCAGGGAATTTTCGAGGCTGGTCTCCATTTGTTTTGGGTTTTCACAATCACCACACCACGCCCAGCGGACTACCCGGCAGTCACCTTGGAAGGGAGGGGAGGGAGGGAGCTGAGAAGAATCCAGGACGCGGGTCTCCGTTTTCAACCTCCCTCCAGCCCTCTTCTGAGGTGAGCTCCTCCAGATGCTATTTCTCTTCGGGATTACTTTTCTCTCCTAGTCGCACCCTCCACCGGGGGATGGGGGTGTCATCAAATCAGACAATGAAATGGAGCTCCAAATAGTCCATTTCCTGATTTCGGTTTCTCTTCATGATGTTCTTGACTACAAAGCCTCCTCCCTTACGTATGTGTGAGTAACGTCTCTCTATTCTTGTTTCATGAGTATCTACAATGTGTCAGTGCTTTCCCAGGCTGTGGCATCAATTATTTCATCTTGTATTTGTATTTGGTTACTAATGTTGCCAAAATTCGGCCTCTGTACACCAGTGCTGGATTAAATCTCGACAGAGTTTTGGGTGAAGTAGAAAGAAAGAGCTTTATTGCTTTGCCAGGCAAAGGGGGCCACAGCGGGCTCATGCCCTCAAGACTGTGTGTCCTGCCCTGGAGGGGGTCGTGAGAAGTCTTGTGTTCAAGGAGCGGGGCATGGTCAGCTCGTGGACATTGTTCTGACTGGTCGGTCGTGAGGTCATGGGGAGTCAGCATCATCAACCTTCTGGTTCCAACCGGTCTGGAGTCTATGTGCTTGTGGGCAGCATGCAGTTAACATCGTCCACCTGGTGAGGGTTTCAGTATCTGCAAAACAGCTCAAAGGATGTGGTTCAGATTATTATCCATAGTCCTTGAGGAAGAGCTAAAGGTCCTTGACTTTGTTTAATGGCTAAAGTATTATTTTGTCTGCTTGATGGTTTTCCTTTCTTTCTGCATTTTCTCACTTCTCTAAGTTTATTCTTTGACTAAAATTTTTCTACAGACAAAAGGAAGGCAGAGGACGTGGGTAAGGGGTCTGTTCTGGGAAGGCCTCATAGGGTCCTGCTTGGTTACACCAATTCAGATGAGCAGCGCTGATCTTTAAAAAGTGGCAGGAAGATGTCACTCTGAGCCAGTGTTTATTCGGAAGATCTCACACCGGTCTATAAATGTACCTACCGATGATCATTCCCCTACCACAAAGCCCACTGCCAAACGGTTAAATTGGGGAGCACCGTTACAGTGGACACACGTTTGTTCTAATAATTCAGTTATTTTGGTAGCACACTAGCTATACAAAAGCTATGAGACATATTTTAAAGACTGAATTAATAAAACACCAACGTCTCAACACATTGCTTTTTATGAACAAACTACTTAAAACAGAAATATTCTGATTGATATTACATTTATAAATTAAGAGTTTCTTCTGATGGGAATAATAAATTAGCCAAATATTGTTAAAACTGGATGAAAAATGAGGATGAAAAGAAAGAAAGCCAATGTGGACATATTATGGCTTTTGCTAACATTTCGTGAGAAATGTAGTGCAGGACTATTTTATTAGATTTTCTTAAATATTTATATTATAACAATAGTGGTAGTAATACAGATTATTTTTAAATATGTAAGGGCTAGAAAAGTTTCACACTCTAACCTAGAAAGGTAACTAGGAGAAAATGTAAAATTTTTTTCTGTTTAATTAATGTGGTCCCCAGATTTACAACTTTATATTAATCAGTTCTTCTGCCTATTAAAATGTCTATTATTTCTTTGCACCAGCAATAATGAATCAGATTATGAGATCAAATACGTATACTTATCGATAAAACATGCATTAGGGAAAAATAGATTTTAAACTCTTTATCTTTGACTTGCTCTTGGTATCTATCAATATAAATTAAAAAACAGTATAATATTCAAGGAGACAGGAGCTAACAAGAATATAATTCTCCTTTAGAACAACTACAATAGACATAGTTGTTCAATTGATTGAAAGTTAGTGTCTGTTATTTTCACACACATTAAAAGTCATAAATACCTGAGCTACTGTGAAAATATTTCCATAATGACAATGATTGCCCTCATTTCCATGAGTAACTTTTGTTATTATTAAACCTCCTTATGTAATGAATATCTTCGTGGCACTGCCTTCCTTCCATATCTACTTCAAGCTCCGTTTCACTTTTTTCTTTTTTTTTTTTGTGGTACGCGGGCCTCTCACTGTTGTGGCCTCTCCCGTTGCGGAGCACAGGCTCCGGACGCGCAGGCTCAGCGGCCATGGGTCACGGGCCCAGCCGCTCCGCGGCATGTGGGATCTTCCCGGACCGGGTACGAATCCGCGTCCCCCGCATCAGCAGGCGGACTCTCAACCACTGTACCACCAGGGAAGCCCTGCGTTTCACTTTTGAAATGCTTTTTCCTTCCAAGGTTTATTCAAGTTTGATTTGTGTTCATCATTCTTTATGGAGTATATTTATAATTAAAGTGCAGTATGGATACTTGTTTCTAAATTAAAAATTTCAACTTATTATCTGAAGCAAAATTTGGAAGATCAAGAATGAATGCATCAGGAAAACAGTAAATTTTAAGTCATTCTTTAAGATTTTTACAGGTCAAACAATATTCTCCTGCCAATGGCTTATACGAAGTTCATACAATAAACAAGCCAAAGATTAGCGTTTGTTTGAAATTTCATGTGTTTCTACTACCTGGAAATACTTGAGTCTAAAATAAATGGAGTCGGCATATGGAATGGGAAAGCAGTGCAGTGCACGAGAAAGTGTGGATGTCAGAATCAGACATGCATTTGTTCTGAAATCTATCATTAGATTCCTGATTAAAAATCCTCATAAAAATATTGTGAACATTAAATAAGATTATGTCTATTATACCCTGTTAATGCTTGACACATGAACGTTGTTTCATTCAGTTATGTAAGCATGTATTCATTTATTCAATAGCATGAACACCTGTAATGTAAGACCACTCTGGCAGGCATGAAAGGCCCTGTGTTAATAAGAAACTTAGCTTCTGCTAATAGCGTTTAGATGTTAATGCTCAATGTTTTTTTACCTCCCCTATTCCCTCTCCTCATGTAAGTGGTCTATTTTATCTAGTACATGATATATTGAATCGAAATTTTCCTAACTGAGAAGTGGCATAATAGCTGTCAGAAATGACAAGAGGTTTGTAGTTCTAAATTTCTATAATTACACATGATATAACATCAATAGTAAATACAGTTAGTCCATCGGTTAGAGTTTTTTTTTTGAAAGTCAAATAATTATAAATATTTCCCCTTCCTCTGGGGATACAATAGTGACCAAGACAGAAAATGCCCTAATGGTTTGTAAAGCCTGCTAGACACGCAGGGTCTTATATAATTGCAGATAATTTAAAGATTAGAAGTATGTCATCAAGAACAGGACATGCAATGGATTTTTCTTAGGGAATGGGAGAGGGGAACCAAGGCAGTCACCAGATCTCTCTCTGGTGTGTTTAGTTTGGAGCACAACAGACATCTCATTTGCAGACAATAAGTGGGCAATTAGGTAATGTTAACAAACTCAAACTTGGGACGCTGTTGAATTCTGATTCCTCCACCTGCTAACTGTGTGGCCTGAGCACCTCTTTGATCTGAGACTGTTTTCTCATTTATAAAGTGGTGATAATAATAAACATTTACCTTAAAGAGCATGCATGAGGATTAAATAAGATACTTCAGAGAGCTTATCCTCATGGTCAGAGCAGAGTAAGGGCTCAAAACATTTCAGTTATGAAGTTACGATTGTATTATACAGGCTTAGATATCAGAGGTGCTGTCTGGATTATAAGTACGAATTTCAGAATTTTGGACTCACAGGTGATGATTGATTCTGTTGGGACAGTGAAAAGGTTAATAACTGTCAGTGGAGGAAGCAAAACTAAGACACTGGTATTGATCCCATAGAAATCATATATGATAAGTAGTTAGAGAAGGTGGCATTGACCAAGTAGGCTGTGAAGGAGCATCAGAAGAAGGAAAAGTTGAAGGTGGTGTTGCTTGAAAAACACTGACTCCAGGAAAAGGAAGCTGTCACCTCTGTCAAGTGCTGCTGAGAGCACACGGGGACTAAATGACATCCTTTGCATTTAGGACATGAGAGTCCATGGTGATCTTGGTGAGAGCTTTTCAGAGATGTAATGGGGCAGAAGCCATTGGAATGGAATAGGAATAGATTGGCGTGAAAGGGGAAGAAATGGAATAAGCTACTATAGACCACTATTTAGAGTTGTTTGATTGTGAAATTTTTGAAAAAGAGAAATAGAATAATAACTATATTAGGTAGTGGAGTAATTTTTCTTTTATTAGAGACATGAGCCTTTTATTACTGGTGAGTAGAGGTAGGGTTTGAAATTATGAGGCAGAAAGGAGATAACGAGTAGTTTAAGTTTTCTGAACATAGATGGATGCATTGGCTGCAATGGGATGCTGTCACCTCTTTTATTTTGGTAAATCGGGAGGAAGACCAGATGTATGCTGATGCAGGGACCTTTTTCTGTCAAGAGTATGACTGATGCCTTTTTGGGCAGGTGGAATAGAGGGGAACAACAATTCTTGTAGGGCAAGAAAGTAGTTGAAATGATGGCTCTTGGTACCTAAGCTTAATAATGTAAGTGGTGGAGAAATTACAGGGTGATGGGCTGGAGGTCATGATGAAATAGCAGAATAGGTGTGTGCTCAGCTGGTGGTGATGAGAGCAATAAAGCAGGTCAGCTAGAAGATTAGGAATCGGTGCTCAATGAGTTGTTTAGGATTTTAATCAACTGTATTGTAAATCATCACAACTAAAGATTAGTATGTATAAAGTTATGTATTTTTCAAACCTATAAAGGACATTGAAAAAGACATTGAAAACTCAATGTCAGTTTTATTGGATTGGAGCAGAAGTCTTCATTTGAGCAGAAAACATGGCCTACCAGAGGGCTTTTCTCTCTCAGAAATTCCACACAGCAGGGGTATCAAAGCATTGATTTCACCCTTCAGTGTCTCATAAGACTAAAAACTTCAATTTTGACCAAATGGATGGAAAGGCTGTGTAAAGAGTTTTCTACCCGAAATGGAACCATTTAACCTTATGCTAAGTTTTCCACTTTATAAAAGCTTTGGTTTTCCATCAGACTGCCTTTGCATTGGCTTCACTGAGGCAAGCATGTGGCTTTTATGGAAGCCCCTGCTGGTGGACTCTACGAAGCTTCGGTTCCTGCCTCAGCAAGGCAGAAACACCAGGAGACCTGAGTATTTTAAGCATTAAAAACAGTGCAAAATTTAAGTTGGTATTTCAACTTAAATTCTTCTTTCTGTCTTGTTTGAAAATTTCTGGGAGTTAATGGGTCAAGTACATCGACTTAATTTGATTTTAAATTTCTAACCATGAACCATCTCAATAGCTTCTAAATATTTCAGAGAATGAGTTTCTGATAATTCAATAAAATTTTCTTGGGTCCTACCTTTCTTAGACCAAGTAGGGATGGAGTGTATGGGCACAAAGTGAAGAAATTTTGTGTGTGTATAGTATAACTAGAATCACCAAATCTACCTGGTCTTTAATATTTTGTGACAAAATGTATTACTATAGTTGCACACAATTCTGAAAATCAAAAGAGTAATTGTGTTGCCTGCTATGCCAGCATTAGTGTTTTACTTGTTTGGTTTATGGTTTTCATTTTGCTCCTCTTTAATGTCTCTAACATCAGAAGCTTCCTAGGACTGAATTGTGATAACCACACTGACCTTGCTGGAAAGATCTACAAGTAAACATAGGGCAATGCAAGCCATAAAGGACCCAGATATTTTGATTCATATTTACATGACATTTAAGTATGCAAGACATAGATTCATATTTTTACAGGCTATTTTTATTACAGGTGTTCTCAGGACACTAATAAAGGCAAATCTCACTGACTGACTGCCCTAATAGTGACTGTTAACCGATTTATCATATACTACACTATCCCGAGGAAAATAATTCAGTGAGTGCCACTGTTGTAGAAGGGTGATGATGAGTGACATGCAGTCAGGTCTGCTGTTTGTCTCTGTGCTGACTGGATCCTGTGGAAGGTCACCTGGAACAGAGAGTGAAGGGGCTGAAACTAAGAATGTGCCACGTTCCTCAAATCATGGGCTCTGGGCTTCTGCTCTGTGTCTGCTGGGGAATAACTTTTATAATCTATTGGAAAGCAGCATGTCAGCTACCCGCCCATAACTGTCAAATTGTATAAATATACGGGTCAAAATACTTTAGTAGTGACTAAGTGATTTCCTTTGAAAATTGTGAAAAATCGGCATTTTGATGGTTAACTTACCTTTCTATATCCCCAAAATGGCTCTTTGGTTACATTTAGGTATATTGTATTAGTAAAGCCTAGTTAAAAAGTGAATATTGATTATGTACAATGTTAAGAAATCTATAGAAAACACAAATCACTATAGCAATTGTATGCACGCATACACACAGACTTTTTTCTCAAACGTGATGTATTTGAAAAGCCTATTTTATTTCACCTGCTAGAGCACCCTCCAATTACTCTGATTTTGCTTTACATCACATATCTCACTTAGAAGCATGATCAATCACTTTAGTTTTTTACATTCCAATAGTTCAGACATCTTACAATTTAAGGTAGGTTTTACAATTTGTTTTTGAGATTATCAGTTTTCTTAGTCATAATGCAAATTCTTGGTAGAGATTTTTCTTACACTTATTCTAATCTGACACCACTTTTGTATACTTGGGAAATCAAAGGATCACTTTTTAATCAATAAATTTAGTCCCTTAAGTGACACATGCTATTAAGCTGAATGTTTTTTCTTTCACACTCATGAAGCCATAATAGATGAATTGGGAAATCTGCCACCCCTCTCTTCCAATTAAAAAAAATGACATAAATTATCATTAGTTGATAGAATTTCAGCTGAACCTTCAGTTGCCTATATATTTAAAAAATTAAAATGATTGGAGGAAAATGATAACAGAAATTTAACTGTCAAAGTAATAAGAATTAGAATATTTCATTACCTAATTAAATATATCAGAGGACAATTTGTATTCAGGAAGCATTCACTGTGCTTATATCATACAATTTAATTTAAATTTTTAAAATAATAAGTTATCTTGCATTTATGTACTCTACATGTTGCATTTATTTTATATTCCAGAACTAATGTAAATGTGAACTTAAAGGATTCTAAGTTTATTTCATTTTGATAAGCTTCTATATTTTTGTGGAAACACAAAAGGGAACTATTTGGACTGCAGAATGTTTTTACTACTATGTTTACTATGTGTTTAAAGTGAGAAATATTGGGTTTGGGGATATTCTAAGAAATGATGATTAGTTTTCTATAGAGACAGCTCTGAGGGCAGTGCGATTAGGTTGCTGGGTTGTAATTAGGCCCTTCATTGCCCCACCCTCTACCCCAACCCACCTTCTCCTTATGTTTGTTTTGAAGGGAGTTCTGTGTTTGAAGGGATAAACTAGCAGCCTGATCACATTGTGGTCAGACTTTATCTTTTAAAGGGAAATATGATCTGTAAGTCTCTACTGTCTAGAGAAATTATTTTGTGTTTTGTGTATAGAGGCTTTACAGTTTGTTGTATTTGGCCAACTGTTGGATTGTATAGCTAAACAGGCAAGGAATATTATTGCATTTTATATAAATACATTTTAAAGACACTTGTACTAGCCTACTTAGGATAGCCTAAACTGCTACAACATATGGGCCTAAAAAGTATAATGCCTCAACATACTGGAATGTATTTCATGCTCATATAGCCATCTAACTTGGACCCTGACAGCTTCCATTTTGTGGTTTCATGTCCCCTAAGGTATGCATTCTCAACATGGTGAAAATTGTTTTTTGGGGGGTGAGGGTGAAATATTTTAGATATTACAATAGTTTGTGGCCTTCTAAAGAGACACAGTATGTTAACAGATATACAATATGTCCATAGTATTAAAATTTCATGAGGAGGGAGGATTAAGGAAAAAAGATGTCTGAAGAGCCTCCTTGGGGAAAGTAATAATGGGAAGGGGTGTTTGACAAACAGTCTGCTGGGGCTTTGCTCTTGTTTGCTTGGGTTTTGTTTTGTTTTGTTTTTCCCCACCTGATAGAAGATAGTAGAGAGCAGAAGAGTATGTGTAGAAGGGCTTTATGACCAAGCATGCAAGTGGCCTGGAACACTCCCAGCTGTAACCACTGGCTAGAATGGAGTGACTGTAGCTAACTGCAAGGGAAGCTAGGAAACATAGTCTAGCTGTGTGTCCAGGACAAGACAAAAACAGATTTTGGCGAGTAGCTAGTGGTCGTTAAATTCCAACTCATCGACACATACCTATCACAGGGTGGATGTTCAGTGAATGTTTCCTGAACTGTTTGCTGAGCTGACATACACATCTCTGTGTCAGCTTCTCTCATACCTCAGTTCCCAGCTCTGTAGATCTTGTCAATGGGTTTTTGACCAACTATGGATAATTGAGTCCATTTTACCTTTTTTTGGGTTCTTTCTTACTCAGTGTTGACACTACATAATCTATTAGTATTTCTGTGAGTTTAGTCCAGGTTTTTGCTGTGTCTCTTATTTTTGAATGATATTATTTTGATATGTAAATATGAATTTATCTTATATAAAGTGCCTCTTATTGCTAATCTATAAACTTCTTTCTTAAAAATACTTTTTGAACAATTGTTTGTGTAGATATAGGATAAACCATTTTGAATGCAGAAGCAGTCCTTTTCTTTACAATAACCAGATGATAAAAATTTCTATACCACATTGTAGTTGTAGATTGCTTATATTGGAGAGGATTGTAGATAAAGACACCTAGATGCCTTAAACTGCAAACTACAGCATATGATTGCTTCCAGCATATTCCTTGGATTAATATTTCTTTCTCCTTTATTCCATTTTATGTAACAATCTTCTGAAAAAAAAATTGAGACAAATTCTATCCATTTCAAAAAAAATGTTTAGTTCAGGATTAGATTTGAGGTAATGGGGTTTGGGGAGAAAAATAAGTAACACTGTTATGGGAAGCAAGAAACCTTGGTTCTAGACCTGCCTTCACCATGAAACATACAGATCATTAAATCACTCTGTGTCTTAATTTCCTCAAGTAAATGGAGGGCCTTCCTCAGGTGAACTGTATAATCTCTTCTGCTTTATAGACAGGTGATACAGAAAGGCCCCTCTCTTTCTGAATCTCCTTTCTTCTCTTGGATGATAACACAAATAAATTTAATGCCCACTAGGCATCTTGAGAGCACACACTTCGTCTTATTTATTCAGCTAGGTATTCATTTCAGTAGTTGCAGCTGAAAATGTAGTGCACATTCTTTTTTATTTTGTATTTCTGCCAGTGTATATGTTGAGTGACTACAATTTCCTCAGCTCTATATTAAGAACTTAAAAAATATTATTTTATTTACTCCTCACAAAATCTTATGAAGAGGTTGTTTTCTGAGCATCATAATTTTACAAAGGAGAAAAGTGAGGAGGTGGCAGGAAGACCCAAAGCTTGTGAGGGGAGAGCGAGGTTTGGATCCAGAGCTGGCTGACTGCAAAGGCCACTCCACACAGAACTCTGAAGTGCTCCTCCATAACCTTTCCATAATCATTTAAAGGCAACTCTCATGTTTCTTTTTGCTAATTTGTTCCCAATTTAAAGTTGAATTTTAAGGAGATAAATTCATTTTTACCCAGGGTTTTTGGAAACCAAATATTCTTAATTTTAAACATAGTAATGTATAGTGTATACTTTTTATTTTTCTTAAGACATTTCTAGATCTCTTAATAT
Source organism: Orcinus orca (assembly GCF_937001465.1). NCBI lineage: Eukaryota > Metazoa > Chordata > Mammalia > Artiodactyla > Delphinidae > Orcinus > Orcinus orca. The sequence continues at coordinate 8,333,545 of NC_064573.1, read as the reverse complement.
TTTAACTGGTAACATTTGACTTTCTTGGGAAAGTAGATAATTTTGAATGGGGTATGTAGCCAAATCCACAGGGCCTTAAGGTTGGGGCAGTCATTCATGAATCTGAAATGTGTCCTCATCCTTTTTTTTTTTTTTTTTTAAACATTTCCTTTTCAACACATTAAAACTGTAATGAAATTAATCCAGGGCACTCAACATGCAGACTCTTAATATTCTATGATTAAGTGGCAATGTTGGATAATTCACTCCATTAGTGTACATAAACCCATGAGTAATAATGAATCATTTGAACATATGGGCATGCCAATTCTGATGTCTACTTTTGCCTACCACAAAATGTATCTATTCAGTGATTATATTGATAACATTATCTGTGACATAATCCGATAAGTTTGGTTTCTGTTTTTTCCAGGTCAAAGTTCAAACACCATTTTTTCAATATTCTATCTTTTAGATATTATGATCTTTCTGGAGAATAAAGAAATAAAGATTAGATGATACTAAGTAAGGGGATTTAGAAATATTGAAAAAAGTGAAATAAGAATTCTGCAAAGAGTAATAATGTTTTCTTAAATACCTTTAATCGTGATTTATTAAATATCTGCTTGGCATATAAAATATGTAGTTTTAGATATTAAGCCTTTATTATCATAAATATTTTCCCTTGAAATATGTTTGTGAAATGCTTGAATTTTCAAATGTATTGCAACTAAAGCAGAGAACAATATTTGTCATACTTGTTTCTTTTCTCTCTTTTCTGTCATTTTTTTTTTAAACAGCCAAAAGTATCCACAGATGATTCTATCTTTCTGCACAGGCTGTTTCTTTGCATTGATGAATCACACTGCACACAGGGAAAGTCATCTTATAGGAGCTAACATTACAGTATTTCATGGTCCATTACAGGAAATGCTTACTAACTCTTTGTTTATATATAAATTTGCTCTGGAAAATCTCAAAAGAAGCTTGTGATATACAAGTTAATGAATTCTCATTAGGAGTTGATCATTCCTCATTACATAAGAATTTTCTTTGCTTTTATAAACTTGGAGGAAAGCTTATTCTTTCATTTAAGTATTTGAAAAGGATATGCACAGAACTTTATAATGACAAAAATATATATAAGAGACTTAAAAAATAGAAGGCTGGAATCAAAGTACACAATTTAATTTTATTACACTTATTATAAATTGGGAAATTTCTTTGGCATATAGTAGCTAATGAAGTATTAATACCTTTACAGAAAATAGAAAGCACATGTGACTGAATCAACAGGAGTAAACTAGAGGTCAGTAATATTTCCCCAGGATGAACCTTATTTTTAAGGGATTAATGATTCATCCAGGTTGGATCAACTACTAAAAAAGTCAGAACTCCTGACAAGAGAGCATTATAATCATATTAAATTTAACAAGAAAATTCTGAAACTTGGAGGAAATATCTGTTGCATCAAATTGTAGCACTAGTCACAGTGGCCTACACTTAGCATTGACTTTATGCATATTTATATATAATTTTTAATATAAAAAAATAGAGAGACGTTGGTCTATTAACTAACCTCTATTTAGGAAAGCATATGACGTTTAAAGCCAGTGGTAGAGAGGTGAGCAAAACAAGGAAATTCATTTATAACCATGGTGAGCCAAAGAGTCAACTCAGAAATTTTAAGTCATTGTTTTTAATTTTAAGTCAAATAATTAAAAACTCATTTGGCAGGTAAATCATGGCATAATATTTAGTAATTAATTAAATTAGAATTTATCTTATTAAAGATGTGAACCAAAGGTTAAATAGAGTACGTGGTAAAAGCTAAATCTAAATTCATTTTTTCCAAACATATTTCTGTATAATAAAGTATGACAAATAATGTGTAAAATGTATGTGTTACCTCTCATGCAGTCAGTCCTGCTTCTACTGCTTGTTTCTTGCATGATTCCCAAGGTAGCGAAACTCCTTGGTACCCATAGTACTTGACAGTGAATGAGGACCTGTTGGATATTTCAGAAGTCACTTTTTTTTTTTTTTTTTTTTTTTTTGCGGTACGTGGGCCTCTCACTGTTGTGGCCTCTCCCGTTGCGGAGCACAGGCTCCGGACGTGCAGGCTCAGCGGCCATAGCTCACTGGCCCAGCCGCTCCACGGCATGTGGGATCTTCCCGGACCGGGGCACGAACCCGTGTCCCCTGCATCGGCAGGCGGACTCTCAACCACTGCGCCACCAGGGAAGCCCAGAAGTCACTCTTTTGAGTTAGTTTTAATTGAGATAGATGCTCAGTATTGACATATTTACTTGTTGATTACTCAGTAGAAAGCATAAATATCGGGTTGGCCAAAATGTGCTTTTGGTTTGTAAGTAAAAGACACATTTTTCTTTTCTTTTTTTAAACATCTTTATTGGAGTATAATTGCTTTACAATGGTGTGTTAGTTTCTGCTTTATAACAAACTGAATCAGCTATACATATACATATATTCCCATATCTCTTCCCTCTTGCGTCTCCCTCCCTCCCACCCTCCCTATCCCACCCCTCTAGGTGGTCACAAAGCACCGAGCTGGTCTCCCTGTGCTTTGCGGCTGCTTCCCACTAAATATTTGACATTTGGTAGTGTATATATGTCCATGCCACTCTCTCACTTTGTCCCAGCTTACCCTTCCCCCTCCCCGTATCCTCAAGTCCATACTCTAGTAGGTCTGCGTCTTTATTCCCGTCTTGCCCCTAGGTTTTTCATGACCATTTTTAATTTTTTTTAGATTACATATATATGTGCTAGCATACGGTATTTGTTTTCCTCTTTCTAACTTACTTCACTCTGTATGACAGAATCTAGGTCCATCCACCTCACTACAAATAACTCAATTTCGTTTCTTTTTATAGCTGAGTAATATTCCATTGTATATATGTGCCACATCTTCTTTATCCATCCATCTGTTGATGGACACTTAGGTTGCTTCCATGTCCTGGCCATTATAAATAGAGCTGCAGTGAACATTCTGGTACATGTCTCTTTTTCAATTATAGTTTTCTCAGGGTATACACCCAGTAGTGGGATTGCTGGGTCATATGGTAGTTCTATTTGTAGTTTTCTTTTTTTTTCTTTTTTTAACATCTTTATTGGGGTATAATTGCTTTACAATGGTGTGTTAGTTTCTGCTTTATAACAAAGTGAATCAATTACACATGAACATATGTTCCCGTATCTCTTCCCGCTTGCGTCTCCCTCCCTCCCACCCTCCCTATCCCACCCCTCCTGGCTGTCACAAAGCACCGAGCTAGTATCCCTGTGCCATGCGGCTGCTTCCCACTAGCTATCTACCTTACGTTTGTTAGTGTGTATATGTCCATGACTCTCTCTCGCCCTGTCACAGCTCACCCTTCCCCCTCCCCATATCCTCAAGTACATTCTCCAGTAGGTCTGTGTCTTTATTCCTGTCTTACCCCTAGGTTCTTCATGACATTTTTTTTCCTTAAATTCCATATATATGAGTTAGCATACGGTATTTGTCTTTTTCTTTCTGACTTACTTCACTCTGTATGACAGACTCTAGGTCTATCCACCTCATTACAAATAGCTCAATTTCGTTTCTTTTTATGGCTGAGTAATATTCCATTGTATATATGTGCCACATCTTCTTTATCCATTCATCCGATGATGGGCACTTAGGTTGTTTCCATCTCCGGGCTATTGTAAATAGAGCTACAATGAACATTTTGGTACATGACTCTTTATGAATTTTGGTTTTCTCAAGGTATATGCCCAGTAGTGGGATTGCTGGGTCATATGGTAGTTCTATTTGTAGTTTTTTAAGGAACCTCCATACTGTTCTCCATAGTGGCTGAACCAATTCACATTCCCACCAGCAGTGCAAGAGTGTTCCCTTTTCTCCACACCCTCTCCAGCATTTATTGTTTCTAGATTTTTTGATGATGGCCATTCTGACTGGTGTGAGATGATATCTTATTGTAGTTTTGATTTGCATTTCTCTAATGATTAATGATGTTGAGCATTCTTTCATGTGTTTGTTGGCAATCTGTATACCTTCTTTGGAGAAATGTCTATTTAGCTCTTCGGCCCATTTCTGGATTGGGTTGTTTGTTTTTTTGAAATTGAGCTGCATGAGTTGCTTGTATGTTTTGGAGATTAATCCTTTGTCAGTTGCTTCATTTGCAAATATTTTCTCCCATTCTGAGGGTTGTCTTTTCGTCTTGTTTATGGTTTCCTTTGCTGTGCAAAAGCTTTTATTAGGTCCCATTTGTTTATTTTTGTTTTTATTTCCATTTCTCTAGGAGGTGGGTCAGAAAGGATCTTGCTGTGATTTATGTCTTAGAGGGTTCTGCCTATGTTTTCCTCTAAGAGTTTGACAGTGTCTGGCCTTACATATAGGTCTTTAATCCATTTTGAGTTTATTTTTGTGTATGGTGTTAGGGAGTGTTCTAATTTCATTCTTTTACATGTAGCTGTCCAGTTCTCCCAGCACCACTTATTGAAGAGGCTGTCTTTTCTCTACTGTATATTCTTGCTTCCTTTATCAAAGATAAGGTGACCATATGTGCGTGGGTTTATCTCTGGGCTTTCTATCCTGTTCCATTGATCTATCTTTCTGTATTTGTGCCAGTACCACACTGTCTTGATTACTGTAGCTTTCTAGTATAGTCTGAAGTCAGGGAGCCTGATTCCCCCAGCTCCGTTTTTCTTTCTCAAGATTGCTTTGGCTATTCGGGGTCTTTTGTGTTTCCCTACAAATTGTGAAATTTTTTCTTCTAGTTTTGTGAAAAATGCACATGATAATTTGATAGGGATTGCATTGAATCTGTAGATTGCTTTGGGTAGTAGAGTAATTTTCACAATGTTGATTCTTCCAATGCAAGAACATGGTATATCTCTCCATCTATTTGTATAATCTTTAATTTCTTTCATTAGTGTCTTAAATTTTCTGCATACAAGGCTTTAGTCTCCTTAGATAGGTTTATTCCTAGGTATTTTATTCTTTTTATTGCAATGGTAAATGGGAGTGTTTCCTTAATTTCACTTTCAGATTTTTCATCATTACTGTATAGGAATGCAAGAGATTTCTGTGCATTAATTTTGTATCCTGCTACTTTACCAAATTCATTGATTGGCTCTACTAGTTTTCTGGTAGCGTCTTTAGGATTCTCTATGTATAGTATCATGTCATCTGCAAACAGTTACACCTTTACTTCTTCTTTTCCAATTTGGATTCCTTTTATTTCTTTTTCTTCTCTGATTGCTATTGCTAAACCTTCCAAAACTATGTTGAATAATAGCGGTGAGAATAGGCAACCTTATCTTGTTCCTTATCTTAGTGGAAATGGTTTCAATTTTTCACTATTGAGGACAATGTTGGCTGTGGTTTTGTCATATGTGGCCTTTATTATGTTGAGGTAATTTCCCTCTGTGCCTACTTTCTGGATGGTTTTATCATAAATGGGTGTTGAATTTTGTCAAAAGCTTTCTTTGCATCTATTGAAATGATCATATGTTTTTTCTCCTTCAGTTTGTTAATATGGTGTATCACATTGATTGATTTGCGTATATTGAAGAATCCTTGCATTCCTGGGATAAATCCCAGTTTATCATGGTATATGATCCTTATAATGTGCTGTTGGATTCTGTTTGCTAGTATTTTGTTGAGGATTTTTGCCTCTACATTCTTCGGTGTTATTGGCCTGTAGTTTTCTTTCTTTGTGACAACTTTGTCTGGTTTTGGTATTAGGGTGGTAGTGGCTTCGTAGAAGGAGTTTGGGAGTGTTCTTCCCTCTGCTATATTTTGGAAGAGTTTGAGAAGTATAGGTGTTAACTCTTCTCTAAATGTTTGATAGAATTCTTTTGTGAAGCCATCTGGTCCTGGGCTTTTGTTGGTTGGAAGATTTTAAATCACAGTTTCATTACTTGTGAGTGGTCTGTTCATATTTTCTATTTCTTCCTGGTTCAGCCTCCAAAGGTTACACCTTTCTAAGAATTTATCCATTTCTTCCAGGTTGTCCATTTTATTGGCATATAGTTGCTTGCAGTAATCTCTCATGATCCTTTGTATTTCTGTAGTCAGTTGTTATTTCTCCTTTTTCATTTCTAATTCTATTGAGTTGAGTCTTCTCCCTTTTTTTCATGATGAGTCTGGCTAATGGTTTATCAATTTTGTGTATCTTCTCAGAGAACCAGCTTTTAGTTTTATTGATCTTTGCTATGGTTTCCTTCATTTCTTTTTCATTTATTTCTGATCTGATCTTTATGATTTCTTTCCTTCTGCTAACTTTGGTGGGTTTTTTTTGTTCTTCTTCCTCTAATTGTTTTAAGTGTAAGTTTAGGTTGTTTATTTGAGATGTTTCTTGTTTCTTAATGTAGGATTCTATTGCTATAAACTTCCATCTTAGAACTGCTTTTGCTGCATCCCATAGGTTTTGGATCGTCATGTTTTCATTGTCATTTGTTTCTAGGTAATTTTTAATCTCCTCTTTGATTTGTTCAGTGATCTCTTGGTTATTAAGTAGTGTATTGTTTAGCCTCCATATGTTTGTATTTTTTACGGATTTTTTCCTGTAATGATATCTAGTTTCATAGTGTTGTGGTCAGAAAAGATACTTGATATGATTTCAGTTTTCTTAAATTTACCAAGGCTTGATTTGTGACCCAAGATATGATCTATCCTGGAGAATGTTCCATGAGCACTTGAGAAAAATATGTATTCTGTTGTTTTTGGATGGAATGTCCTATAAATATTGATCAAGTCCATCTTGTTTAATATATCATTTAAAGCTTGTGTTTTTTTTCTTATTTTCATTTTGCATGATATGTTCATTGGTGAAAGTGGGATGTTAGAGTCCCGTATTATGATTGTGTCACTGTCGTTTTCCCCTTTTATGGCTGTTAGTATTTGTCTTATGTATTGAGGTGCTCCTGTGTTGGATGCCTAAATATTTACAATTGTTATATCTTCTTCTTGGATTGATCCCTTGATCATTATGTAGTGTCCTTCTTTGTCTCTTCTAATAGTCTTTGTTTTAAAGTCTATTTTGTCTGATATGAGAATTGCTACTCCAGTTTTCTTTTGATTTCCATTTGCATGGAATATCTTTTTCTATCCCCTCACTTTCAGTCTGTATGTGTCCCTAGGTCTGAAGTGGGTCTCCTGTAGACAGCATATATATGGATCTTGTTTTTGTTTCCATTCAGCCAGTGTATGTCTTTTGGTTGGAGCATTTAATCCATTTACATTTAAGGTAATTATCGATATGTATGTTCCTATTACAACTTTCTTAATGGTTTTGGGTGTGTTACTGTAGGTCTTTTCCTTATCTTGTGTTTCCTGCCTAGAGAAGTTCCTTTAGCATTTGTTGCAAAGCTGGTGTGATGGTGCTGAATTCTCTTAGCTTTTGCTTGTCTGTAAAGTGTTTAATTTCTCCGTCAAACCTGAATGAGATCCTTGCTGGGTAGAGTAATCTTGGTTGTAGGTTTTTCCCTTTCATCACTTGAAATATGTCCTGCCACTCCCTTCTGGCTTGCACAGTTTCTGCCAAAAGATCAGCTGTTAACCTTATAGGGATTCCCTTGTGTGTTATTTGTTGTTTTTCCCTTGCTGCTTTTAATATTTTTTCTTTGTATTTAATTTTTGATAGTTTGATTATATGTGTCTTGGTGAGTTTCTCCTTGGAATTATCCTGTATGGGACTCTGTGTGCTTCCTGGACTTGATTAACTATTTCCTTTCCCATATTTGGGAATTTTTCAACTATAATCTCTTCAAATATTTTCTCAGTCCCTTTCTTTTTCTCTTCTTCTTCTGGGACCCCTATAATTCGAATGTTGGTGCATTTAATGTTGTCCCAGAGGTGTCTGAGACTGTCCTCAATTCTTTTCATTCTTTTTTCTTTATTCTGCTCTTCAATTGTTATTTCCACTATTTTATCTTCCAGGTCACTTATCCATGCTTCTGCCTCTGTTATTATGCTATTGATTCCTTCTAGAGAATTTTAATTTCATTTATTGTGTTGTTCATCATTGTTTGTTTGCTCTTTAGTTCTTCTAGATCCTTGTTAAACGTTTCTTGTATTTTCTCCATTCTATTTCCAAGATTTTAGATCGTTACTATCATTATTCTGAATTCTTTTTCAGGTAGACTGCCTATTTCCTCTTCATTTGTTAGGTCTCGTTGGTTTTTACATTGCTCCTTCATCTGCTGTGTGTTTCTCTGTCTTCTTATTTTGCTTAACTTAACTGTGTTTGGGATCTCCTTTATGCAGGCTGCAGGTTCATAGTTCCTGGTTTTTTTTCCTCCTTCACAGCTCCTTTACCTTTCCTTCTTCACAGATCCCTCCCAGAGGTGCAGGTCCCATCCCTATTCTTTTGTCTCTGTTTTTTCTTTTGCACTCCCCAGGTACAAGGGGAGTTTATTGCCTTTTGGGGGGTCTGAGGTCTTCTGCCAGCGTTCAGTAGGTGTTCTGTAGGAGTTGTTCCACATTTAGATGTATTTCTGATGTATTTGTGGGGAGGAAGGTGATCTCCACGTGTTACTCTACCACCATCTTTAAGCTCCCCCACAGTTTTCGTTTCCACAAGGACCCTTATTGAACAACATATTCACCCTTTGCTTCCACTACCTTCTGCCATTTTTCAGGCAACTTCATAATTCCATCTTCCCAAAACTTTTTATCTTTTTGAGCAAAGAACTGTTCTTTGTGCCTTTTACAGTCTTCCAGGGAATTGAAATTTTTTCCATTAAGAGAATTTTGTAAAGACTGAAATAAATGGAAATCTGAAGGTGCAGTATCTGGTGAATACGGTGGATAAATCAGAATTTCCCAGCAAAGCTGTAGCAGTTTTTGCCTCGTCATTGAAGAAACATGCAGTCTTGTGTTATCGTGATGGAAGATTATGCATTTTCTGTTGACTAATTCTGATGCTTTTCATCAAGTGCTGCTTTCAGTTGGTCTAATTGGGAGCGATACTTGTTACAATTGTTTGGTTTTCCAGAAGGAGCTCATAATAGTGGACTCCCTTCCAATCTCATCATATACACATCACCTTCTTTGGATGAATACGGGCCTTTGGTGTGGTTGGTGGTGGTTCATTTCGCTTGCCCCAACATCTCTTCCATTCCACATTATTGTACAGTATTCACTTTTCATTGCCTGTCATAATTTGTTTTAAAAATGGAATGTTTTCATTATGTTTAAGTTGGGAATCGCTTGTGGAAATAGGGTCAAAAAGGTTTTATTCACTTAACTTATGTGGAACCCAAGCATCAAAGGAATTAAAATAACTAAGCTTCTGCATATGATTTTCAGCACTTGATATGGATATTTTAAGTATGTCAGCTATCTCCCGTGTGGTATAACATTGACCTCAATTAATGTCTTGATTTTATCGCTATCAACTTCAACTGGTCTACCTGACCGTGGAGTATTGTCCAGCGAGAAATCTCTAGCACGAAACTTCACAAATCACTTTTGACACACTCGATCAGTCACAGTACCTCCATACACTGCAGAAATCTTTCTGTGCATTTGAGTTGCGTTTTTACCTTTCTTAAAATATATAAAGCATAATATGCTGAAAATGTTGCTTTTTTCTTCCATCTTCAGTATTAAAATGGCTACACAAAAATTCACCAATTTTGATTTTTTTAAAGGCACGCTGATATGACAGCTGTCACATACAGTCTAAGAAAATTGTTTTGAATGAATTAAAGACAACTAAGTGCTACTAGAGCTGTCTTACGAAAAAAGCGAATGGAACTTTTGGTCCACTCAGTATTTCTGAGGAATCATAGATTAGATACAAAAAACATCAAAATGCAATGTAATGTTATTATAAGTGTGAAATACAGAGGAACAGCCTCATTTTCTCAGAATGCAATATAACCAACATAACAGTAGTTTATCCTCAAGAGGATGATTCACGAAAGGAAAAAAATCATATTTCCTTTATGGAACATGTCTTGATTTTACCTATAGTAGACATTAAGCAGTTTGTATATTTTCTTCCTTCCCACTGGTGTATGGGCTACTTAATGCAAGCATAATGTCTTATTAATTTTTCTGCCTTTTACCATAAAAGAAAACCCCTAACCTTACCAGCTTATACTGGAAAAAGTGACTGAAAAACTCACTTACTATTTGTTAAAATAACTATACGGTCATAGTGGAGTGAACTGTGTAGGCATGAACTGGTTTTGTAGACATAAAATTTAAAAGCCAGAAAGCAATTTCAGTTTCCAGTGGAGATGTCTTGATTTTGTAGAGACATATTTTTTAAACCAAGTAATATGACTAACTAGTATTTCAACTTTAAGGGTCCATGTACTTCTTAATGACTTATAAAGTTTCTGATAGAATCAAAATACATATATTATTAAGTTGATTTTCGAGTGTCCTGTTATATTACTGGGTAGATATTACCCATATCTTTGTGCAAACAATTCTGTTGTCACTTCTTAAACTTTTATTGAATGTTTATTATGGCACTTTACTAGGCTCTAGGCTGTTTCTACAGTGTCAGGGCACATTCTCCTGCTTACCTTATAGCTATTCATAAATAATTAAAAATTGGGGGGTAAATGTCTCTTTTATAATGTGACACAGATTTATTTAAAAATTTGAACAAAACAGACATTTTGAGTCATGTACAAAAATGAAAGCTGCCATACATCCAACTGTTTACTGAGCACAGCCATTGAATTAGTGCATTATATAGATCCAGTCATCTAAAATTAATCATTAATAACAGATCAGTGTTAGTATCACGTTTCACAGATGTGAAATTGAGTTACCATGGGAAAAGTGTGATAAAATCACTTTCTTTTTGATAAAAAAATTTCTGAGTAGTCTGCATTGTAAGCTTTAGTTTAAGTTAAATCTAATAATCAATATAAATAATAAAACACAAATTGCACAATTAATACTTTCAAGGTCATGTATATAGTTTGCTTATCATGAGCAAATCAAAACTTAAAAGCCATGTTCATTTAACCACCCACATCTATGGATGTAGAACAAATCATTTCTTCTGACAATTTTAATTCCACAATTAACAAGTAGTCATATAAAAGTTAGCCACCTAGTTTATTTGACCTGACTTTGTTTTGCTGCTTGGTAGAGTATTTTATAGTTTGTTGACTCTCAGTAGATAATAGATTGAAACTGTTTTTAATAGTGTTGGTTACTGAAGCATGCGGTTACAATGTAACCTCAAGGTATCCCTCATAAATGTTGTGGAAAATCTCTTGTAGAATAGCAGTAAAGCAATTTGTCCTTGTTTATTCCCCAGAGAACACATCCATACACTTTGTTCCTATGATAGGATCCTTTCAGAATTGTCCGTTTTAATGTTGATATTGTAATTGGGGCCTGTTATTGCTGATACCACTACATTTTCTGATCTAATTTATAGATATTAAAACGATTGACCTTGTGTACTACTGCCTTGGACAAAAGGCATTTTTAAAAATTTTATTTATTTATTTATTTTGCGGTACGCGGGCCTCTCACTGTTGTGGCCTCTCCCGTTGCGGAGCACAGGCTCCGGACGCGCAGGCTCAGCGGCCATGGCTCACGGGCCCAGCCACTCCGCGGCATGTGGGATCTTCCCGGACTGGGGCACGAACCCGTGTCCCCTGCATCGGCAGGCGGACTCTCAACCACTGCGCCACCAGGGAAGCCCCAAAAGGCATTTTTAAATACAAGCTTCCCTAAAATGATCACTTTATTTTTTGCTTCTCTTACATATATTGTGTGTATTCATTTTCCTATTTTTTTTCCAGTACATTTTATTGAATTTTTGGTTTAGTGGCTTAGTTGTTCTTAAATATCTTTGGTTGCTAAGCACTTTGTAGCTTTTCTGTGGCTTTATTACTTTTCGTATCCCAAAATTATAGCAAAGGAAAAATCAGTGTATTGAAGCAAAACTGGAACTCATCCACAATTCTACCATCTAGACCAAAACACCATTAAACTTGTTATATACGCCATTAGGACTTTTTCTGTGTTTATGCGTACAAATTATCTCTCATGTACATCATATGCACATACTCAAAAAGAACTGTAGAGTTCAGCCTCTGCTTTCCACTTAGCAACATATATTCCTGCAACCATGATTCATGTACTTGCTTTATACCCACACATATAGATATATGTACACATATAAGCATAAATTGATCTTCCATCTTAATACTGTTTAAAATAACTTTTTATCATCTCAATTTATAAATTACAGATAGTTTATATCTAAGCACTTTAGAAGAATTTCTGAAATTTTCATATAATTGATCAAGCCCAGGTATTACTGATTATTTGAAGTGTGGCAGGGTTACATTTTGGGTATCCCAGTGGTAAGATGTTCCCATCTGGTAAATTGTTATTTAGCCAAACGTTAAGAGCTCTGGAGGTGAAATAGTTGTTGAATTATATTTCAATATGGCTTCTTAAAACTAAAAATTTAACTACTAAGATAAAGATTTTCATTCCAAATTGGACCACCCAGTCATACATGATTTACTTGTAAATTGCATTATTCTGTGACTGGAGTCATGCTTCAGTAATTTTGTGTCCTATATGTAATTATTACAGTAATAATCCCCAATGGATACACCATAGACCAGTGAAGTTCTTATAACATACAGGATGTAATATTTTTAGGGGAAATGAAGAATTGGATACATAATGTGTGTTGCAGGACAAAAAAAAAAATCACAGTATTATGTAACAATGTATGAACAATGCCTTAGCATGGACGTTCGAAACAATTTGAGAAAAGGAGTGAGTATGGGTGTGGCATTTTTATGTGGAGTAAAGCATTTATTTCTCTATGACCTTAGGGTAATCTGGTTTTGCATTCTCCTAGAGAAAGAGGGGCATCAGTGACCTACGATTTCTGAAACAGCCATCTCATCTAATGTTACCTATCATTTACATACAGTCATTGTTATAGGTGATCAAGTCATAGAATAATTGGAGTAAGTAAACAGATTTAAGGTTAGAGACTTTGAATGGAATTTGAAGCTCCTGTTAACAATGATACCCAGTGCTTACTTATAGGGCCCAAAATATAATGGCTGCACGTGCATTATAGGTACCTTAGGGAGCTTAAAAGTAAGGAAAAGGTGAGAGATGGTCACGTCTCTTTAGTTTATGGTGGATCCAGAAGTTTCTTTGTTTATTCCACAGTTACCTATTGTTCATCTGAAGTTCAAGAAATTAAGTGTGATATATTCACTTAAGTGGTTTCCTCTTAATAGATAACCATTTTTCAGCCTTTCCTCTGCAAGCTTCCCCGCCCACCACCCGTAACTCCACACATATTTATTTTTCTCATTCTGCAAGAAGAGGAACTTGGCATGTTTTAAGTTATTTTTGATTAATTAGAACATGTGTGTGTGTCTGTGTGTTTAAACTAATTAGAAATTTATGGCTTCTGAACTGTCACATGACAATATGAATGAAGTTAGCACATTTGTTTTCATGGTAGCAATACTGAAAATAAATTGGAATTACAATAAAATCTCACTGTTGATGTACAGGGTAATTGTTTTGCACCTGTTTACTTTTATTTTTTCCTCCTTAAACCCGGGATACCAGTCTCCTCCTTCTATCATAACTAAAATGCATAACTTCTTTTAAGGCACTACTTAAATTCTACCCACTCTAAGCTTTATTGTTCAGTGATAATACTTTTCTCTTTTATTGCCTATCTAACATATGTTATCTGGTATTATCATTTTTTTGTTATTCAATTTCTGGCCTTATCCATGCTGAGCCAAATAATTGAGGAATATCTGGAGAAATTAATGAAACATGGAAGATGGTACTGCCATCAGTGCGTGATCACTGCATCACCAGGAGCCTCAGATGGGTCCTCAAATTGCCTGGAAAACTGACCTTGGATCTCTTGCTTTTACACTCCCTGCACGCCTTCCCATTTCAGACCTTTTCAGCTCTTCTGAAACTTCTGATAGGTCTACTCTCTCTTCCCTCCTCTCTGTATCCTCTCTACCACTAGCAGAATATTTATCAAGCACCGGCTGGCCAGGCACTGGTGGTTCTGGGTGCTGAGTATACCTGTGACCCAAAGGTGCGGAGTTCATTTTCTCATACAGATTATGGTCCATAAGTAAAGAAGTATTCATTCATATGTTAGATGGTGACCAGTCAGGGGAGATGAAGACAAGTCATGGGAGATAGAAAATGACGATCATGCATTTTGGATAGGAGGATTAGAGAAAGCATCTGTCACTTGAGCAATTCATGCCAATACCCAGGTCTGGATGGTTTCATATGGAAGAAGTAGCAAATACTGATGCTATGAGGTGGGAGCATGCTTGGTTTATCCGAGCAACAAGCAGAATATGTTGTTTTATATTTCTGTATTTCATAGAGAAAACAGAATCCCTTAGGTGAGTATTTAATCATCTCTTCATCTCCCAAGTTCATGGTGGATGCCATCCAGTCTCTCCTCTTTACCTCCTGCTATGATGACAGAAGAACCCTTCTATCAGAAGCCAATCCCTCCATCAGGAATACTATCTGTTTTTTACTAAGAAGTCTCACCCACAAGCAATTAATTCTCTGTCTTATATATTCTGTCCTCTTCCTCTACTTTATATTTCTTATTAACACACTGTTGTCCTAAAAATAAAATAAAACAAAGTGTTAAAAAGCTTATACCCCCTTCTCACTATTGCACTTCTGAGAAAGCATCCATTTTGAATTTTTGTCTAATAAATAAATCATTTGACTAACCATATATGTTTCGCATTCAGCACTAACTCCAAGTGCCAGTTGAAGTAGAGGAAGGATTTCTAGTGTCAAAATCTAAGAGAAATGCCCTTAACCGGGACACTGGTTTTGTCATTGCTAAAATATTTTGATTCTTCTATCCATTTGTAATGATATGAATATACCTAAGAAGCTGACAACCTATAGATAATTACGTTAATTAAAGTACTTGATTTCTATGCAAGAGATATGACATAAAATCCTACAGTGCTTCCTTTCAGGGGTTGAATGTAACTAGAACTTGCTGAATGCTCTTGGCAGTGTTTTTATTCTAAAATATTTTTATCCAATGTAGATATAAGGAAGTTTTACAAACTCTAGAAGTACTTCAGAATGTACACATCTAAATGTGCAGAAGCGTTAATATGTGAGAAGTAGTAAATTTATTTTTTTCTGGTCCTTGTCCTTTTTCATTTTTTAATTATTTATTTATTAGTATTATTTTTTACAGTAGGTCTTTGGTTATCTATTTTAAATGTAGCAGTGTGTACATGTCAATCCCAAACTCCCTAACTATCCCTCCCCCCACCCTTCCCCCTAGTAACAATAAATTCATTCTCTAAGTCTGTGAGTCTGTTTTGTACATATGTTTATTTGTATATATATTTTTTAGATTCTGCATATAAGGTATATCATATGATTGTCTTTCTTGTCTGACTTACTTCACTTAGTTTGATAATCTCCAGGTCCATCCATGTTGCTGCAAGTGGCATTATTTCATTCTTTTTAATGGCTGAGTAATATTCCATTGTTATATATGTACCATACCTTCTTTATCCATTCATCTGTTGATGGACATTTAGGTTGCTTCTGTGTCTTGGCTCTTGTAAACATTGCTGCAATGAACATCAGGGTGCTTTTATCTCTTCAAACCATGTTTTCTCAGGGTATATGCCCAGGAGTGGGATTGCTGGGTCGTATGATAGTTCTATTTTTAGTTTTTTAAGGAGCCCCCATACGGTTCTCCGTAGTGGCTGCACCAATTCACATTCCCACCAACAGTGCAAGAGGGTTCCCTTTTCTCCACACCCTCTCCAGCATTTATTATTTGCATATTTTTTGAGGATGGCCATTCTGACTGGTGTGAGGTGATATCTCATTGTAGTTTTGATTTGCATTTCTCTAATAATTAGCAATGTTGAGCATCGTTTCATGTGCCTCTTGGCCATCTGTATGTCTTCTTTGGAGAAATGTCCATTTCGGTCTTCTGCCCATTTTTTGACTGGGCAGTTTGTTTTTTGGATATTGAGCCACATGAGCTGTTTGTAAATTTTGGAGACTAATCCCTTGACAGTCGCATCATTTGTGGATATTTTCTCCCATTCTGTGGGTTGTCTTCTCATTTTATTTGTGGTTTCCTTTGCTGTGCAAAAGCTTTTGAGTTTAATTAGGTCCCATTTTTTTTTTATGTCCATTACTCTGGGAGACAGATCGAAAAAGATACTGCTGTGATTTGTGTCAAAGAGTGTTCTGCTTATGTTTTCCTCTAAGAGTTTTATAGTATCCAGTCCACAGGCTTTTATACATGGGTTTCTGTATGTTTTCACAGCATTTGAACTTCTTTCTACATTATACTTGAGGAACTAAGTTTTAGATATATAACTTATATAAGTATTAAAAATGAAAATAAGCTGAAGAAAGTATAATATCATGTATACTATTAGGTAGATGCCAGATTTTTTTTAAATGTATTTGAGCTATATAACTTTTTAAAATGTTTGCTTTTTAATTTTCTTTTCTGGAATTTCTGTTATATTTCTATATAATGGCATTTTTACTATTCTAAATCAGTTTCCTATTTGACTCATTAGATTATGAGGACATTCATGATAATTTAAAAAATTTTTAATTGAAGTATAGTTGATTTACAATATTGTGTTTGTTTAAGGTGTACAGCAAAGTGATTCCATTATTTTTATATATATATATATAATTTTTAGATTATCTTCCATTATAGGTTAGAGTGTTTGTGAATATATATATATTCTTTATAAGATATGTGTGGGAGAAGTAAAAGAAGAAATATCCCCCTTGCAGCCTGTTCACTTATAAAAAATTATGCATAAGCCTCATATGTTTATAAAGATAGCAACAGGTTTTAGGTTGATTTATTATAGAAGTGATGTGTTAATCACCCAAAAGAACAAACTCATTTTTTAACTAGTATGTTTTTGTGTGAAAATTAAACATGCTAATGATAAATTATGGACATAAGAGATAAGCTAATTCAAGTTATTTATGTATTTTCACGTAATATAGAAAAACATCATCATCAACTACTGAAAGATACTCTTAGTATTGGAAATGTAAATATATGTGTGGCAGGGTTGAAAATTCCCAAGAATGATTAGTCAGATGGAGAGAGATTGACAGTGCCAAGTTTAGACATGGTGGGAGGAATGGGCACACAGAGAGCTGCAAGATTTTGTTGAGGAGGCCATTTTAGCTTTGCCGGGGGGATGGATAGAACTTAAATAAACACAGATGATGGGAAGAGGGTCCCAGAAGAAAAATGATAAGAAGCAGAAATGAGAAATTCAGACAAGGTGTTTGGGAAGCAGTTGACTGAGGATTTGGTCCTAGTTGAGAATTCAGAGTCCACCTTGGGAAGTGAAATTTGAGTGGTAAGCAGACCTCGGATTTCAATTTATCCACTTAATGAATACAGCACTTGAAAGCACTCAAAATGTTTCACTTGTAAAATATTTCAAAACAAGGATGACTTTAAGTGTTCTGACACCCTATTTGGAAAAGATTAAATGGTTCTAAAATGAAATAGCTAATGTTTCTTTCCTAACTGGAAATTAATCAAGTTTAATAAGAAAAAGAGGACATCACTGTTTTTTCACTTAACAACAATTTGTTTCATCCGAATTCATCTTCGAACTACGTTCATCAACATACAAACAAAACACTGATCTTTTTCATAACTTGACTCCATTATTAAGAAATGTCAAACCACCATATAGATTAAAACAATTTTGTTTTCAGAGTAATTTCTTAGTGGTTTTCGTGTATGTGTGTGTGTGTGTGTGTGTGTGTGTGTGTATGTTTGTGTTTCTCTTTTCACAACTCTTTGGTGGAGTTTAAGACTTTATATAAACTTAAAGTCTTTAAGTATATATAAAATCTTATATAAACTTATAAGATTTATATAAAGTGCTTAAAGCACTTTATCTAATATATTAGTTACCAGTTAAAACATCAGCAAGAATGAGCAGAAATATAGGAGTAGACATCTGTCTGGGATAGATGAATCAGGGAGGAAGATAAAATGTTCTTAGAATGAGTTGTTGTTGGGGGTGGAAGTCACGTTATTATCTGCCACCTTCGTGATTCAGCACTTGGTCAAATTTGGCGACAAGCCAAAGTTTAGGGGCCTGTGTTGAGAAGAGAAGCTAGACTGAAGTTTGCTCAAGCTGAAGTTCAGTGGGTGAAAAATGGGCCATTGTAATTCCCTGGTCAACCCCAGAGACACACAGTATTATTGCTACTTGGCCAAAATTATAAAGCTTGATAATGCCAAGTGCCATCAAGGATTTATATCAACAAAAACTTTTATACATTGTTGTTGGGAAACTAAAATGGTACAACCACTTTGGAAGAAGTTTTGCATTATCTCGTCTGAGTTTGCATTACTCATGAATCAACAATTTTAGCATTAGACATCAAGCCATACCAGTATCCTTGTACATGGAGACCGAAGATGTGGAAGTACTACATAAAGTAGCAAAACACAGAAACAACCCAAATGCTTATCAAAAATACAGTGGAAAAATAGTGATACAGACACACAATAGGATATTTTAGAAGAATGAGAACAAGAAAGCTAAAGCTGCATGCAGCAACATGGATGAATCTTAGAAACATAATAATATTGAGTGAGAAAACAAGTCTCAGAATACTACATCCAGGATAAATATAGTTTTATAAATATCAAAGACAAAAATCAAAACAGTATGTATTGTTGGTAACATATAATAGACACATGAGATAAACTGTTTAAAAATCTTAAGGATGATAAACATAAAATTGAATATCATGTTTACTTTGGGGAGAAGGCAGACAGATAAGATATGGAACAGACATGCAGGTAGAAACATAACAGTATTGGTAATGTTCTAGTTCTTAAGTCTATGGTTGGGTTCATGGGTATTCATTTCATTATATGCTTCATGTTTCATATAATTTGAAAGAATCGATTATCACCTTAAAAAGTTTAGATGAAAAATAACATGAATTTCATGACCACAATAAATGTCATGAGAGAGATTGTTTTATTTATGTATCATTATATATGGGAGAAAGAGAATTTCATTTACTGGGTAATTGTCTTTACTAAAGGGGAGTCATGTTTAAATTTAGGAATTGATTTTGGTTTAAATGACCAATTTTCCTGTCCTAGGAAAGAAATAGAATGAAATAAGTAAATAAAAACCTTGTTCTGGGATCTATTACATGCTTTGCTTAGACCAGTTGGATTCATTATTTTTGTCTACAAAAATCTTGTTTTGTATTCCTTTATTTGCTGTTGTGGAATTAGTTACATGAACATAAAAATGCTTCCTCAGGAGAACAATTATGATATGAGAAGGGGAAGAATACCAGGTGACACCTGAAGAAATCTTACTTTCCTGTAAATATCTCCCACCATTAATACTGGTGATTTCATGAAGCTCTAAAGAGCAAACTGACTTTTAGGATAATTTCATAACTTCTGGAGCATTATTTGAATCTATTTACATGGCACTAAAATGCTTGAGTGATTTTCATTGAATTGCCTCTTCCTTTAATGTCTGACTTATGACTGCATCACCTCATCACTGGCATTCTTTACTCGAATATTTGCAGGGACACATGTACTTTTTCAGTATGAAAACACCCTGACCCTGGAGTACACTTCCATCAGGGACACAGGGTTGACATGAAGTGCCACTTTACAGCAATGGCACAGCATCCGCGTGAAATGCTGATCTAGGGAAATATCCTGCCAGCTCTTCTAACAAAGAATAGAACTATTCACATAGCTTTATTTCACTTTTTTTTCATTTGTCTGAAAACTATCTAATGGAAAAGTACTGAACAATATCTACAGCACTAAACATCAGATATGATGACTTTCAAATGTATGCATTTATATTTAGCTTAAAAATTATTAAAATATTAACCTTACTTTATTCCTTTGGTAGACATGAGGACTATAGCAAAGTTAAATTTACCTTTTGATAATACAAAATAGTATTTACATGGAAGAAGGGGGAAAAATTAAAAGACATTTTCAGACATCCATTATCTTCTGTATTTTGTGCTAGGCATTTTGCATATATTATATGATTTAATATTTATGAATCTACAATAACCTTGTAGAACTATTAACAGTCTGACTTACAGAAGGAAAACTTGAGATTTAGAGACGCTAATGACCTATGCCAACAGCACTCACACAGTGGAAAAAGAATACTTGGAATGAAATCTTTCTTGCTAGAGCCAATTAGGATTCTGCTCACCACACCACTAAGGGAGAGATCCTCCCAGCACAGATAACAATCTGGGCCATTTCCATGAGCATGATATGTAAGTTGCATGTGCAAGTTGTAAGTTGCATACGTAAGTTACATGATATGCAACTTCTGATTAAGGAATTCAGAAACTTAAATTTCTTCAACTTTTTTTTTAATGCTTTAGTTACCATCTGCCCTACCATGGTAACCGTTTATTAAAAGTTCAGCATTTCCAAATGCTGATAAAAGAAAGACTTTATCATTTATATATGAAGATTTCAATATTGGTGACCAAACTTTGTATATCTTCTTTTTGAACATTGTAAGGATATCTTTGCTGCATAGAATAATTTTCCAGAATCTCTACTTGAGATTAGTTTATATTTACATAAGACAAGATGACTCCTGCAAAGACAAATAAACTTAAATGCCTCGAATAGCTTTCTCCTCGTGTTCATCAGAAAAGCAATGCCAATAGTATAAGGCTTTGAATTGAGAATTGGAAAAGTCACCTGTTTGTAAAGCAAATATTGATTTCTAAACATTCTTAAAGTGCATGTTGCTTCTGTATTAATTGTTTAAAATCAACATTATTTTTAAATGATTTTACTTACTAGAGGTACTCCGGCTAGATGGTCACACAGAGGTACCTGTCAATTTAGGAAAACACATTACTTAAAAATACATTCAGAAGATTGCATAGGGTGGCAGAGAAGTGATTATTTTCCATTTTAAAGCACATGTAGGAAAGTGGATGGAGTGTGTTTCAGTAAACTGGATAACTTAAAATACATTCATTTTTTTTCCTCGTGGTGAAGTGTATTTCTTTTTTTTCCCCCCTCCTCATCTCTATTAGTTGTTTTCTCCATTTATTCTGCTCCACCCTACCCCATCTATGCTGGGGGCAGCAGTATAAATTTTCTTTCTCTTATGTTTTATGTGACTAAGAATGTCGATGCGTGGCCCCTCAGAGACTTTGTGCTGAAGGTAAACCATTAGCTTCCATGCAGAGGGAGAACTATTTTTCTTGCTGCTGAATATCTTAATACATCTGTAACCCTGAGTCTCAGAAATCTACTTCCTCTGAACTTGTTGCCTTTAACCACCTCGTACCTTCCTTCCATTGGCATGTTGGAACTATTGTCTCTTATTTGAAAACAAGAAATTTATTTCTTTGGAAAAACAATCCTCAGTAAATTTGAGCTATTATATAATGGAGTTAAATGCATTTAACACTTTCCATACTGTCATAGATTCCAGAAGAGTGTGAATTCTGTATCTGTAATGCTTTCATGACTACTTGAGAAGCTGTCAAGAACAGCGGAGAAAAATGTGTCTAAACTCAATGCGAAATATGAAATATTCTTAAGGTTTGGACTCAGTCACTTTTTTATATTACTAAACTTAAAAAAACTTGGGGTACTTTGTGCATTTGTATTACATATTATCAGCTACCAATTTATTTTATACAGTAGGTTGTACGTATAAGTTTCGTGCAGAGAACATACAGATTCCAGTTGGCTACCTATGCAGGAAATTAATTCCTTCTTTCATGTCTCTACCCATAACATTCTATGTTTGAATATAATAAATAATAGAAATTTAATCACTTAGGAGTTTTGGGGGGTAATTTTTACATTTTTATTTAGGTGAAAAATGTTCTTGTGAATTTCACTGAACACTTGAAACATCTTTGGAGTGAAATGTTAATTAAGTTGCTTGGTCCTTTAGTGATGAATATTGCGACTGCCCTGGATCTTGGTAGAAATGCCTGACTTTGGATTTTCTTGTCAATACTGACCCTCACCTGCCTCTCATCACAGAAGCACAAGACCATATTTTCCATTAGTGGAGGAAAACATGATGACACATCATTTTCCTTTTTTGAACTTCACCTCACTGAACTAAGCCCCAAAACAAATATTCCATTGCCTTTTAAGATGTAAAAGTTTTAATTTAAGTTTGAAATATTAGAAAGCAAATGAATTACTACCTTATTGATGTTATAAAACAAATGGATTTTAATGTTAACTCAAAAGGGATGTGTTAAATGCATTGCCACACATAGACATAAATGCAAATTTGGATTTTCTCAGAAGAGCTTTTAAAGTATGAGAGGATTATCTTTCGTACTGAATTGTTTTGTGTAGCAAATACTTCACAGTAACATGGAAACAATGGTGAGCTTATATTTTCAAACAAAATTAGATATGGGATTATGAGAAAATTTTCATAGATATTACCAAATGTTCACACTTTGGTAATAAGACAAACATTACATTTTTAAAAGGAATTTACAATAATTCTTTTACATAGTACTTTCTTAGTATGTGATTAAACTTATAGGAATTTTTAGGATAGCATTTATTGTAAAAAGTTAGAATGTACCTCTAAAATAATCAAGCTATTCTGCCAAGAAAATTGAAATGAGTTCTTGAAATGAAAAAGGAATCTTTGAAATTCATCTTATACTTTCTCATTCTACAAATTGTATTGTAGCTTTTTTTTCATGTTGAATGTTTTATGCCTATGGTATTATGTGTATGCACATATAAAAATTGCATTTTTGAAGAAATACTATGGTAATTTAAGTTCTCCAAAAGGGTATAATTTGATACCAGCTAACATATCTCTTTATAGATCTTAGTAGAATTCTGCTTGTTTTTATATATCTATCCTCTGTGGGACTCTATACATTTATTTTTAAATTTCATAAGATATAGGATCTCTGAATGTCTTACTGCAAACATTTTTCTATATTGAGTATATGTCTTATAAACATTTCTTTCACTAGATGTTTTTGCTAATGTATCCTGGAGAATTGGTTCTTGCTTTTCCAAAGAGCAGCCAAATTATTATTTAGAAATGTCATCCTAAGAATTGTCGTATTTTCTAATGTATTCCAGAATATATCCCATCCTTAGATTTGTTTTACTTTAGTTTCTTTTAATTACTTTGAGGTAATGTTTCCTTAGTTTTGTGATGTAGTTCTGAAAAGCACATAAAGTTTTGTTCCATTTACTCTGTGGAGTCTCCTGAGATTTAGCTCATGGGCAACTTGTAAATGCATGTCTTTGGTCTGGTTCTCTCATGCTCAGTTCAACCCTTTACATCCAACTATCCAAGAAGTGAGTGCCTTGGGTGACTCACTAACACCTCAGTACAACATCTACTCTTTATTTCTATTTCCAGACAAAACATGCTTTTCAATGACAGTAATACTTTCCTTTATTCCATACTCAAAATATTTTAGTTATTATTATACCATAATTTTATATCATTGCCTATCTACAGAAATTGATTGAATTTTTATTATTATTTTGTCCATCTTCCAGTCAATCTATCCATTCTTCCAGTCAGTGTTCAATAATTATATATATTGACCACTTATGTTTAGGTCCTGGGCTAGGCCTGGTATATACAATAAAGTCAAATCCAACAAAGTCATTGCCTTCATGGAGCTTGGAGTCAAATAGGGAAATGCAGTTCATATCCTGTTGATGTTTTCCTTATGAATGTGTCAGGTATCCTCACCTAAATTTTCATTATTTTCCCATCAGTAATTGAAGTCCATCTATGGTGGCAAGCTCTAGACTTGCTTCCAGTGATTCCTACACACTGGCCAAAGCAGTTGTTGTATTGTTTTTCCTCTAATCAAAGACATTTTATGACTCTATTTCCTACCATGCCAAAGGATCTAAACTGTCATTCCTATTTTTAAAGGCATTGTTTCATTGATTCACTCCTTTATAAGTGTCCTTATATTGATTTGTTACTTTTTTTTCTAGCACTTATACATGTATAAGGCACTACACTTTAGCAACATGGGGACTGGCAGCATCTTCTCAGGGAGTCTGCAGTTTAACAGCGGAAAAGACTTGTAAACCCATAGTCCCAATCTAGTGAGAGATTGGCTGCGTTTGTGAGATCCGAAGAGAGTGCTATGACTTAAACAAGTCAGGAGGTTATAGAGAGCTTCCAGGAGGCAAGCAGTTGTAAATATAGAGAAAATAGGTGTTAGTCTTACATACTAGAGTGGTTTAGAGGGAGAATGAGTTGGGGCACAGGAGGGGGTGATAGAGAGAGAGAGATTCCGACTTGATCTCATGTTACATGTAATCAAGCAAGTCAAATATCAACACTTTAAGAAATTCAAAGAATACAGACTAAACAAATTTACCCTTGATAATAGCCTTCATTCTATTCTCATTTTCAGAAGACTTTGACCACTATTTTCAGTTCGTTCTGCATCTTTTCAGACCTTTTCTCTATGTGAAAAAAAATTTACTTGGGTTTTTCTGATGACTAGTAAATTTGAGTTCTCTTCTCTGATTGCTAGTAAATTTGGGTTTCTGCAGGTATGTGTCAACCCTTCTTGTTTGTCACTTCCTTGAGAATTACCTTTGTCATATACTGTGGTACTGGCACATGACTGGAGAAAAAGACCAATGGAGAGAGAGACAGGTTGTGTATGTGGAAACTTAATACATTATAAAAATGATAATTCAATTCATGTGAGGCAAGAAAGGATTCTTTAGTAGATGGCTTGGAGAAAAATAAGTCATACAATATGTAAAGATAAATATCCAGGTTTATTGTGGACCTGATTATGAATAGCAGAACCATAATGTTATAAAAATCTAGGTGAATATGTTCATGACATTGTCACGAGGAGGAAATTCTTAAAACTCCAAAGCAAAAATCAAAAGCAAAACATGGTCTATTTGTATGAATAAAAATGAAAGATTTCTGTTGGATGAAGCACACTTCAGTGAGACTGAAAACACAAGCCATAGAATGGGACAAGGTGTTTGCAATTTTAAAGTCAGTAAGAAAAAAGTCTATCTACAGATTATATAGAGAATTCCTATAAAGTAACTAGATAAAAAGATAGGAATAGAATAGGTTTTTAAAAAATAGGCAAAAATATATCCTACATATATTATATAAGTGATCACCTTTAAATATTAAAAGGTATATTTTTATTACCCCAAGGTAATTAATATGTATATTCCCTGCCCACCAAGACAACTTTCACATCTGCCCATTTCCTCTCTCCATCTGTTCTGTGCTGCTTTCCATAATCAGTCATCTGGGATTCTACTTAGAGAATTTTTTTTATAATAAAAAAATAGCAGATGTTGCATTAACATCTAACAACTATATTTGGAGATACACACAGACTCACACACACACTTATTTTGGTAAATCTTCTACTGCTTTTCTAGATAAACTTCATAGATGGTATCATCCCAGGTGGTACAAAGCTCTTCCTTTTTCAACCTGAGAACTGAATGACAGCTCCAAGAACTTTCAGGTATTGCTGATGACGCTCAGACACTGAAGACCAGATATGTTGTGGTGGATATGTCAAATCAGGAACTTGGAAGGCCAAAAAAGAGATGATGTTTGTCTTAAGTTGCAGAACGTTTCCATGTCTCTTGCTTCACATTATATAACCACAGATGTTTCTTCTTTTGGAAATTCAATTAGGTAGATATTTAAAGTTCTTGATATGCCCGCTGTTTCTTTTCAGTTTTATCTCATGCTTTCTACAAGTTGTCATTTGCAGTACTTTCTAGGCTAGTTTCTTGACTTGATTTTTGAGCTAACAAATGCACTCTTCAGCTGCACCTTTTTGTTATTCAGCTCACATACTATATCATTTTAATCTCCATGACCAAATCCTAATTTCCAAAATCTCAGGTTAACTTTTTATTGATACAAAAATTCTCTTGTATCTCTCTGAGGTTATTAATAATATCTAAATTGTTCTGCTTTTAACTGTTTCTTTGAAGGGAATACGTTGTGTTTAATATGGTGCTTCTTTTATGATTTGGCTTTTCTTAATTGATTATTGAATCTTGGTTGTGAATTTAGTTTTTGTTTAAGGTTTCTGGTTACATCATTGTCTTAACCAGCTCAGGCTGCCATAACAAAATACCACAGACTGGGTGGTTCAAACAGTAGACATTTGTTTCTCATAGTCCTGGAGGCTGGAAGTCTGAGACAAGGGTGCCAACATGATTGGGGTCTGGTGGGGACTCTTTTTCTGGCTTGCAGATAGCTGCCTTCCTTGTCCTCATGTGGCCTTTCCTCTATGCTTGGGGTAGGGGTTGGTGGGGAGATCTTCCTCTTCTTATAAGGCCACTGATCACATCATGAGGCCTCACTCTGATGACCTAATTTAAGCCTAATTATCTCCCAAAGGCCTCATTTCCAACTACTCACATTAAGTGTTAATGTGTCAACATATGAATTTGGGAAGGTGGGGCACAGAAATATTCAGTTCATAACTATCTTATTTGGTTGAAGTTAATATAGCTAACCCCAGTTTTCTTCTGCTCATGTTTTTCATGGCATTCTTTCTCCATCCTCTTTTTCCTTTTTATAACCAGCTGTGTCTTTATATCTAAAGTGAATTTCTTGTAGACAGCATATACTTGGGACATGGTTTTGTAACCAATTTAACAGTATTCCCCTTTTAACTGATAAGTTTAGACCATTTACCATGCCTGTTCTTTTCTTAGTGATAGCACCAGTTCAGGGTTCCTTCATTTTCTTCAAGATCATTAATCATATGTTGTACTATAATTTGCACAGGATTAAAATCATTAACCAACAGGATCATGTAACCTTAAAGAAGCATTAGTTTCATCAGGAAATATGTGATGTGCTGTGAATGCCAGTGTGAGGTACAGAGGCCTGGTGTTCAGGAATACAAGAACTTTATGAAAATTCTTAATGATCCCAAACTTATTTTTCAGATCCTAGAGCTACCAGTGCATTCATAGCACCCAGACAATAAATACACTTCCACCATATATTAGGAAGTGGGATGATTCAACAGGCATCCGCATGAGGAGAAACTATAACCAATCAACACATGAAAAGATGCCTAAATTTATGGTCATCCGGGATGTGCATCTTAAAATGATTAAGCAATATATTTTTCACACTTATTAGACTAGCAAAAATTAAAAGTCTAACAGTACAAGTATGAGAATGTAAAGAAATGGGAACTATTATACCTCATTTAGAAAACAATTTGGCGCTATCAAATAGTAAAACCACACGTACACATAACAGAGTCTACTGGTGTCACCATTAAACCAATCCAGTTGGTATAGAAACCCACCTTTACATCCCCGTGTTGTCATCTATTTATAACAGATCTATCTAAATATTTTCTCTATGATGCTTGAGAACCTCATTGGACAGTGTTATAATTTGTGCTTAAACTGTCAAACATAATTTAGAAAACTCAGGAGAAGGAAAGTCTATGATACCCACATTTCCCCCCTTTCTTTGCTTCCTTCTTTCTTCATGTTCTAAGATTTATTTTTTAAAATTATTTTCTTTTTAGAGAACTTTTGTTAGCCTTCTTTTAGCATAGGTCTACTGCTGACAAAATCTCTTAGTTTTCTTTTATCTCAGAATGTCTTCATTTTCGCATCATTCTTGAAGGATAATTTTGCTTGAAATAGAATTCTAGACAAATCATGTTTTTCCCCCAGCACTTGAAAAATGTTGAGCCATGTCCTATCAGTTTAATGGTTTCTTCTGAGAAATCTGTTTTTTTCCCCCATAGGTAAAGCATTATTTACCGTGACTGCTTCTAAGATTTTCTCTGCCTTCTGTTTTCAGAAGTTTCACTATGATGTATCTTGGCATGAATTGCTTTGAGTTTATCTTGTTTGGTGTTTGCTTACCTCCTTGAATCTGTAAGATCATAACTGTTGCCATTATTCCTTCTAGTGCCTTTTCAGCCTTCATCTCTTTCTCCTCTTATCTAGGACTCCAGTGACACACATGTTGGACCTTCCATGCTCATCTCACAAGTCCCAGAGGCTCTGTTCATTTCTTTCCACCTATTTTCTTTCTGTTGTTCATTGGGTAATTTCTATTGTTCTATCTTCAAGTGCAATGATTTTCCCCCCTTTGTCCCCTATATTCTGCCATCAAGCCCATGCACTGATTTTTTAAAATATTTTTTACTTATTGTTCTTTTCACTTCTACAATTCTGTTACATTATTTTGCATATATTTTCTTTCTTTATTGAGATTTTCTGTTTCTTATTGAGAATTTCTATTTTTTCCATTTGTTTCAAGTGTTTGTAATTGCTTGTTGAAATATTTTTATGATGGTATCTTTAAAATCCTTGTCAGATAATTCCAACATGTTTGTCATCTCAGTACTAATGTCTGTTAATGATTTTTTCTCATTCAAGTTGAGATTTTCCAGGTTCTTGGTATGATGGATGATTTTTTTTTTATTGAAATTTGAACATCTGAGGCATTAGGTTATAAGACTCTGGATCTCATTTAAAACTTTTGTTTTATCTGGCTGTCTCTGACACCACCTCAGGAGATGGAGGGGTATAACACCTCGGTACTTCCCAGTTTTGGTGAAAGTTTCCAGTTTCCTTGCTCAGCGTCTGTTATCACCCACAAGTGAGAGATGTCTCCTTACCGCTGGGCAGGGGTGTAAATTCAGGCTCCCCACGAGGCCTCTTCTGTTACCATCCCACTGACAGGTGGAGGGCTTCATTGTTACTACATACCCCATAGTTTCCATTGACACTTTGGTGTGGCTTTACACTGTTTGATACTTTCCTGCAGCCCTTGGATACTATTTTTCCACTTTTCTTTAATCTTACTCTTTCAATTCAATTAGTTTCTAATGACCTGTCTCCAATTTCATGATTCTTTCCATAGCTGTGCAGTCTACTAGTGATCCCTGTCTGATAGTCCCAACAAATCTGTCATACGTAGCTGTCTCATTCTGATGATTGCTTTATCTCTCCAGACTGTGTTTTCTTGCCATTTAAGCCATTCTATATAAGTAATAATCTTTCGTTGAATGCTGGACAAGTTGAATAGCACAATAAGTACGTACGTTTTTGTTTATGTCTGGAGATGAGCAAGACTTCCCTTTGATTAGCTCTATAGAGTGTGAGTTATGTTAATCTAATCTGATTTGGGGTGTTTTGGATGCTGGTTAATATGTCAGAGGGTTCATCTCAATATCTGATCAACTCTTTACTTTGGTTTATCCCTCTACACTGCTCTCCAGAGAACATCTCTGTCTTTCAGCTCTCCCTGCTATGTTTGACTGTTATTTTGTTATGTGTGGTATTGAGGGGATGGGAGAGTGAAATACCTCCTGAGGTTCTGACTGAACCTCAGTCTCAGGCAGGCACTGTGAACTCAGTATCAGGGGAGTGGCCTTTTCAAGTGTTCTTGCCCTTTCTCCAGATACAATGCTGAACGTAATGTGTATTCCTGCCTCTCCCATAGGAGTAGAGTTTTTGTTTTGTGTTGTTTTTCCTGATGCCCTGTCAGCAGCCATAAGCTCTATAAGGTCGATTCCTATATTTTCTCCATAACTACACAGGGCCTAGTACACAGTAGCTACCTAAATATTTGTTAACCCAGTAAATAAACAGTATATGTTAATTACCATACTATACACAGTGATAAAATATGTGCCACAAAATTCACTTTTTTTGATCTTATTTTTCAGGGTCTTATTTATTTTTTCCAACATATAGATTGACAAAAAACTTTTCTTAATACCTTAAACTATAATTTTTCTTTTGTATTAATTTGTATAACAAGATTTTTTTGATGAATGATCTTTTTTGTCTATCAGTGTGAGAAGTATATAATCAAAAATATTAGCACCCTCATATCAATGGGGGTATAAAAATTATTTAATTCAACAAGAGTAGATATTTTGTAACTTACATATACATATTCATTCTGGAAAGAGCAAATTATATAACCTTGAAATACGATTTCATTACTTTTTAGCAAATCTTTGATCATGTAAATCTATCAGCCCTGGCTATTTCCCTTATTGAATTTGAGAATGAGAAATTTAGGTTCCTTTTAAGCTGTCAGAATGAGAGACTTTCATAAAATATATTAGCAAATGAGAAATATTTAGCATATTTATTGCTATGGTAATCATAGACTGTATTTCAACAGCAAACAGAGATACAGTATTAGTAGTAAATCTTTAAAGAGCACTTATTTCTTTATCTTTCAAGTTTTTTGGATATCACATTTCTTACGAGAAGAATATAGCTAGGAGTTTATTTTTAGATTAAATAAATCAAACATAAAGAACAAGAACTTCTACTATAAATTAGAAGTAGCATAAATATTCATGGTTTTTTTATCTAACATAATTTTTCTTTTAAAAATGTTTTTCCATACCTTGTAAGAAAAACAACTGATGCTTCTGTTTGACACCAAACTTGGGGAAATGATGTGCTGAGATTCTTATATGTTATTCTTTAAAAATATGCACATTTAGACTTTATCATTTAAATTGTATTATTTACTGTTTTATTTTTTCTGCTGTTTTCTAATCCCATCTTTCCCGTATACTTGCCGTGTGCCCTTGGGAATGTTTAACTTGTTTTTACCTCGGGTTTTTGTTTTTTTTTTTTGTGAATGGCCTTTATTATGTTGAGATATATTCTCTCTATACCCACTTTAATGAGAGTTTTTATTATGAATGGATGTTGAATTTGTCAAATGCTTTTTTTGCATCTATTGAGATGATCATGGTTTTTGTCTTTTCTTTTGTTGATGTGCTGCATCACATTGATTGATCTGCATATGTTGAGCCATCCTTGCAACCCTGGAATGAATTGAACTTGACCATGGATCCCTTTTATGTATTGCTGAATTCAGTTTGCTAATATTTTGTCGAGTATTTTTGCATCCATATTCATCAAAGACACTGGCCTGTAATTTTCTTTTTTTGTAGTATCTTTGTCTGGTTTTGATATCAGGGTGATGGTGGCCTCGTAAAATGAATTAGGGAGTGTTCCCTCCTTTTCAGTTTTTTGGAATAGTTTGAGAAGGATATAAGTTCTTTATATGTTTGGTAGTATTCCCCAGTGAAGCCATCCAGTTCTGGACTTCTGTTTGCAGGGAATTTTAATCCTTGTTTTCCCAGTTGTTTTTGTAGTTCTTTGTTCATTTCTTTTTGTTTGTTTTTCCTTTTGTGGTTTGATGATTTTTTTTTGTAGTATGTTTGAGTTCCTTTCTTTCTGGTTTGTGTGAATCTGTTGTATGTTTTTGATTTGTGGTTAAGTATGTTAAGTATGTTGACCCATAACTAAATCTACTTGCTTAAAACTGATAGTTGTGGGCTTCCCTGGTGGCGCAGTGGTTGAGAGTCTGCCTGCTGATGCAGGAGACACGGGTTTGAGCCCTGGTCTGGGAAGATCCCACATGCCGTGGAGCAACTGGGTACGTGAGCCACAATTACTGAGCCTGCGTGTCTGGAGCCTGTGCTCCTCAACAAGAGAGGCCGCGATAGTGAGAGGCCCGCGCACTGCAGTGAAGAGTGGCCCCCACTTGCCACAACTAGAGAAAGCCCTCGCACAGAAACGAAGACCCAACACAGCCATAAATAAATAAATAAATAAAATTTAAAACCTGATAGTCTTGCAAGTTCAAACACATTCTAAAAGATCTACATTTTTATACTCCCCTTACCCACATTTTGTGATGTTGATGTCCTATTTTACATCTTCATATTTATCCTTTTACTGTTTATTGTATTTTTTAAATGTTTATTTATCTATTTATTTTCTTATTAGTCATACATTTTATACACATCAGTGTATGCAATGTCAATCCCAATCTCACAATTCATCACACCACCACCACCACCACCCCCGCCGCTTTCCCCCCTTGGTGTCCATATGTTCTTTTTTTTGTTTTTTTGAGTATTTTTTGTCAATAGATGTGAGATTTGCCCTTAGGAAAGGAGTATTACTACCTTTGTGGTTTTACTTGAGAAGCTTATGCATTACCCTAAAAAGTTGTTAAGATGCATGAAAATTTTTATTATTCTTTCCTTTTGAATATCAAAATTTTTTTTTTTTCGGTACACGGGCCTCTCACTGTTGTGGCCTCTCCCGTTGCAGAGCACAGGCTCCGGACGCGCAGGCTCAGCGGCCATGGCTCACGGGCCCAGCCGCTCCGCGGCATGTGGGATCTTCCCGGACAGGGGCATGAATCCGTGTGCCCTGCACCGGCAGGCGGACTCTCAACCACTGCACCACCAGGGAAGCCCTGAATATCAAAATTTAAATTTCCCTGGTAGAAGGTTGAATTATTAGCCCTTCAATGTGTAGATGTGGAGGAAGAGGGAAAAGGAAGAGCCTAAAATAATTTTCAGGGTTTTTCGTTTCCCATTCACCAAGTTAGCTAGTGCAAGTTCACTAGGTTGTCAGGTAAACATGTGAGTTTTCAGGGCCTGGGGATATTTAGGTAGAGAAACACCCCACGAAATGGAGTTCAGAAGGCCGTCTATGCTAGAAATAAAGATTTGAGAGTTGTCATACTGGCAATTATTGAAGAGTTACATGAGAGAAGAGGAGAGGCTCAAAGTCAGGGAGTCCTGAAGAATATTATCTTATAAGAGGAGGATAGAGGAAAAAGAGTCAGGAGTTTGAATGGGAGGAGAGCCAGGAGTGAGTGGTTGCCTCAAAGTAGAGGGATGTCAAATTCAACATAGCTTTGAAGAAAAGCATTATGCAGTGTGTATTGGATTCCACAGTTAAGAAATTATTGGTGGCTATAGCAAAGTAGTTCTAAAAAGAATGGGGAAGAAAGATGTTAAAAATACAAGTCCCCACTTTATTTTTAAATTGAATTCAGGGCTTCCCTGGTGGCGCAGTGGTTGAGAGTCCGCCTGCCGATGCAGGGGACACGGGTTCGTGCCCCGGTCTGGGAAGATCCCACATGCCGCGGAGCGGCTGGGCCCATGAGCTATGGCTGCTGGGCCTGCACGTCCAGAGCCTGTGCTCCGCAACGGAAGAGGCCACACAGTGGGAGGCCCGCGTACCGCAAAAAAAAAAAAAAAAAAAAAAAAAATTGAATTCAACAGACTTAAAATCACTGACAAACTGCTATTAAAATTTTTAAATGTTTACTCTTCGTTTTTGTACTTATCTGGCCAAGGACCTTTCAAACTCATTCTTAACTATATCTAAGGAATATCAGCATTTTCTCTCTCTCTTTTTTTTTTTTTACGTTTCACTATTATGTATTTTATTTTATTTTTCATTTAATTATTTATTTTTTACATCTTAATTGGAGTATAATTGCTCTACAATGGTGTGTTAGTTTCTGCTTTATAACAAAGAGAATCAGTTATACATATATCCCCATATCTCTTCATTTTGCATCTCCCTCCCTCCCTGCCATCCTCCTTATCCCACCCCTCTAGGTGGTTACAAAGCACTGTACTGATTTCCCTGTGCTATTCAGCTGCTTCCAACTACCTATCAGTTTTACATTTGGTACTGTATATATGTCCATGCCACTCTTACACTTTGTCCCAGCTTTCCCTTCCCCCTCCCTGTGTCCTCAAGTCCATTCTCTAGTAGGTCTGCATCTTTATTCCTGTCTTGCCCCTAGGTTCTTCATGACCTTTTTTTTTTCTTATAGATTCCATATATATGTGGTAGCATACGGTATTTTTTTTTTCTCTTTCTGACTTACTTTACTCTGTATGACAGACTCTAGGTCCTTCCACCTCACTACAAATAACTCAATTTCGTTTCTTTTTATAGCAGAGTAATATTCCATTGTATATATGTGCCACATCTTCTTTATCCATTCATCTGTTGATGGACACTTAGGTTGCTTCTATGTCCTGGCTATTGTAAATAGAGCTGCAATGAACATTGTGGTATATGACTCTTTTTGAATTTTGGTTTTCTCAGGGTATATGCCCAGTAGTGGGATTGCTATTAAAAATAGTTCTATTTTTAGTTTTTTAAGGAATGTCCATAATATTCTCCATAGTGGCTATATCAATTTACATTCCCACCAACAGTGCAAGAGGGTTCCCTTTTCTCCACACCCTCTCCAGCATTTATTAATTGCAGAATTTTTGATGATGACCATTCTGACCGGTGTGAGATGATATCTCACTGTAGTTTTGATTTAAATTTCTCTAATGATTAATGATGTTGAGCATTCTTTCATGTGTTTGTTGGCAATCTGTATACCTTCTTTGGAGAAATGTCTATTTAGCTCTTCTGCCCATTTCTGGATTGGGTTGTTTGTTTTTCTTTGAAAGTGAGCTGTATGAGCTGCTTGTGAATTTTGGAAATTAATCCTTCGTCAGTTGCTTCATTGTCAAAAGTTTCCTCCCATTCTGAGGGTTGTCTTTTCGTCTTGGTTTCCTTGGCTGTGCAAAAGCTTTTAGGTTTCATTAGATCCCATTTGTTTATTTTTGTTTTTATTTCCATTTCTCTACGAGGTGGATCAAAAAGTATCTTGCTGTGATTTATGTCTTAGAGGGTTCTGCCTATGTTTTCCTCTAAGAGTTTGACAGTGTCTGGCCTTACATTTAGGTCTTTAATTTTGAGTTTATTCTTGTGTAAGGTGTTAGGAAGTGTTCTAATTTCATTCTTTTACATGTAGCTGTCCACTTTTCCCAGCACCGCTTATTGAAGAGGCTGTCTTTTCTCTACTGTATATTCTTGCCTCCTTTATCAAAGATAAGGTGACCATATGTGCGTGGGTTTATCTCTGGGCTTTCTATCCTGTTCCATTAATCTATATTTCTGTATTTGTGCCAGTACCGTACTGTCTTGATTACTCTAGCTTTGTAGTATAGTCTGAAGTCAGGGAGCCTGATTCCCCCAGCTCCGTTTTTCTTTCTCAAGGTTGCTTTTGCTATTCGGGGTCTTCTGTGTTTCCATATAAATTGTGAAATTTTTTGGTCTAGTTCTGTGAAAAATGTCATTGGTAATTTGATAGGGATTGCATTGAGTCTGTAGGTTGCTTTGGGTAGTAGAGTGATTTTCACAATGTTGATTCTTCCAATGCAAGAACATGGTATATCTCTCCATCTGTATCATCTTTAATTTCTTTCATCAGTGTCGTATAATTTTCTGTATACAGGTCTTTTGTCTCCTTAGGTAGGTTAATTCGTAGGTATTTTATTCCTTTTGTTGCAATGGTAAATGGGAGTGTTTTCTTAAGTTCACTTTCAGATTTTCATCATTAGTGTACAGGAATGCAAGAGATTTCTGTACATTAATTTTGTATCCTGCTACTTTACCAAATTCATTGATTACCTCTCGTAGTTTTCTGGTAGCATCGTTAGGATTCTCTACATATAGTATCGTGTCATCTGCAAACAGTGACAGCTTTACTTGTTCTTTCCCGATGTAGATTCCTTTTATTTGTTTTTCGTCTCCAATTACTGTGGCTAAGACTTCCAAAACTGTTGAGTAATAGTGGTGAGAGTGGACAACCTTGTCTTTTTCCTGATCTTAGTGGAAATGGTTTCAGTTTTTCACCATTGAGGACTTGTTGGCTGTGGGTTTGTCATATATGGCCGTTATCATGTTGAGGTAAGTTCCCTCTATGCCTTCTTTCTGGAGGGTTTTTATCATAAATACGTGTTGAATTTTGTTGAAAGCTTTCTCTGTATCTATTGAAATAATCATGTGGTTTTTCTCCTTCAGTTTGTTAATATGGTGTATCACATTGATTGATTTGCATATATTGAAGAATCCTTGCATTCCTCAGATAAACTTCACTTGATCATGGTGTATGATCCTTTTAATGTGCTGTTGGATTCTGTTTGCTAATACTTCGTTGAGGATTTTTGCATCTATGTTCATCCGTGATATTGGCCTGTAGTTTTCTTTCTTTGTGACATTTTTGTCTGGTTTGGTATCAGGGTGATGGTGGCCCCGTAAAATGAGTTTGGGAGTGTTCCTCCCTCTGCTATATTTTGGAAGAGTTTGAGAAGGATAGGTGTTAGCTCTTCTCTAAATGTTTGATAGAATTCACCTGTGAAGCCATCTTGTCCTGGGCTTTTTTTGTTGGAAGATTTTTAATCACAGTTTCAATTTCAGTGCTTGTGATCGGTCTGTTCATATTTTCTATTTCTTCCTGGTTCAGTCTCGGAAGGTTGTGCATTTCTAAGAAGTTGTCCATTTCTTCCAGGTTGTCCATTTTATTGGCATATTGTTGCTTGTAGTAATCTCTCATGATCCTTTGTAACTCTGCAGTGTCAGTTGTTACGTCTCCTTTTTCATTTCTAATTCCATTGATTTGAGTCTACTCCCTTTTTTTCTTGTGAGTCTGGCTAATGGTTTATCTATTTTGTTTATCTCCACAAAGAACCAGCTTTTAGTTTTATTGATCTTTGCTATTGTTTCCTTCATTTCTTTTTCATTTATTTCTGATCTGATTTTTATGATTTCTTTCCTTCTGTTAACTTTGGGGTTTCTTTGTTCTTCTTTCTCTAATTGCTTTAGATGTAAGGTTTTGTTGTTTATTTGAGTTGTTTCTTGTTTCTTAAGGTTGGATTGTATTGCTATAAACTTCCCTCTTAGAACTGCTTTTGCTGCATCCCATGGTTTTTGGGTTGTCATTGTCATTTGTTTCTAGGTATTTTTTGATTTCCTCTTTGATTTGTTCAGTGATCTCTTAGTTATTAAGTAGTGTATTATTTAGCCTCCATGTGTTTGTATTTTTTACAGATTTTTTCCTGTAATTGATATATACTCTCATAGCATTGTGGTCAGAAAAGATACTTGATACGATTTCAGTTTTCTTAAATTTACCAAGGCTTGGTTTGTGACCCAAGGTATGATCTATCCTGGAGAATGTTCCATGAGCACTTGAGAAGAATGTGTATTCTGTCATTTTTGGATGGAATGTCCTATAAATATCGATTAAGTCCATCTTGTTTAATGTATCATTTAAAGCTTGTGTTTCTTATTTATTTTCATTTTGGATGATCTGTCCATTGGTGAAAGTGGGATGTTAAAGTCCCATACTATGATTGTGTTACTGTCATTTTCCCCTTTTATGGCTGTTAGTATTTGCCTTATGTATTGAGGTGCTCCTATGTTGGGTGCCTAAATATTTTCAATTGTCATACCTTCTTCTTGGATTGATCCCTTGATCATTATGTATTGTCCTCCTTTGTCTCTTGTAATAATCTTTGTTTTAAAGTCTACTTTGCCTGATATGAGAATTGCTACTCCAGCTTTCTTTTGATTTCCATTTGCATGGAATATCTTTTTCCATCCCCTCACTTTCGTCTGTATGTGTCCCTAGGTCTGAAGTGTGTCTCTTGTAGACAGCATATATACGGGTCTTGTTTCTGTATCCATTCAGCCAGTGTATGTCTTTTGGTTGGAGCATTTAATTCACTTACATTTAAGGTAATTATCGATATGTATGTTCCTATTACCATTTTCTTAATTGTTTAGGGTTTGTTACTGTAGGTCTTTTCCTTATCTTGTGTTTCTTGCCTAGAGAAGTTCCTTTAGCATTTGTTGCAAAGCTGGTGTGGTGGTGATGAATTCTCTTAGCTTTTGCTTGTCTGTAAAGGGTTTAATTTCTCCAACAAATTTGAATGAGATCCTTGCTGGGTAGAGTAATCTTGGTTTTTCCCTTTCATCACTTGAAATATGTCCTGCCACTCCCTTCTGGCTTGCAGAGTTTCTGCTGAAGGATCAGCTGTTAATCCTATGGGGATTCCCTTTTATGTTATTTGTTGTTTTTCCCTTGCTGCTTTTAATTTTTTCTTTGTATTCAATTTTTTTTTTTTTTTTTTTTTTGCTCTACGCGGGCCTCTCACTGTTGTGGTCTCTCCCGTTGTGGAGCACAGGCTCCGGATGCGCAGGTTCAGCGGCCATGGCTCACGGGCCCAGCCACTCCATGGCATGTGGGATCTTCCCGTACTGGGGCACAAATCCGTGTCCTCTGCATCAGCAGGCGGACTTTCAACCACTGCGCCACCAGGGAAGCCCAGTATTCAATTTTTGATAGTTTGATATTTTTGTGTTTTTGTATGTTTCTCCTTGGATTTATCCTGTATGGTACTCTGTGTTCTTCCTGGACTTGATTAACTATTTCCTTTCCCATATTAGGGAAGTTTCCAACTATAATCTCTTCAAGTATTTTCTCAGTCCCTTTCTCTTTGTCTTCTTCTTCTGAGACCCCTATAATTTGAATCTTCGTGTGTTTAATGTTGTCGCAGAGGTCTCTGAGTCTGTCCTCAATTCTTTTCATTGTTTTTTCTTCTGCTCTTCTGTTGTTATTTCCACTATATTATCTCCCAGGTCACTTATCCATTCTTCTTCCTCAGTTATTCTGCTATTGAGTCCTTCTAGAGAATTTTTCATTTCATTTATTGTGTTGTTCCTCATTCTTTGTTTGGTCTTTAGTTCTTCTAGTTCCTTGTTAAACGTTTCTTGTATTTTCTCTATTCTATTTCCAAGATTTTGGATCATCGTTACTGTCATTCTGAATTCTTTTTCAGGTAGACTGCCTATTTCCTCTTCATTTGTTAGGTCTGGTTGGTTTTTACATTGTTCCTTCATCTGGTGTGTGTTTCTCTGTCTTCTGATATTTCTTAACGTACTGTGTTTGGGATCTCCTTTTCACAGGCTGCAGGTTTGTAGTTTGCATTGTTTTTTTGTGTTTGCTCCCACTGGCTACGTTTGGTTCAGTGGGTTGTGTAGGGTTCCTGGTGGAGGGGGCTAGTGCCTGTGTTCTGGTGGATGAGGCTGGATCTTGTCTTTCTGGTGGGCATGTCCACATCTGGTGGTGTGTTTTGGGGTGTCTGTGACCTTATTATGATTTTAGGCAGCCTCTCTGCTAATGGATGGGGTTGTGTTCCTGTCTTGCTAGTTGTTTGGCATAGGTTGTCCAGCACTGTAGCTTGCTGGTCATTGAGTGGAGCTGGGTCTTGGTGTTGAGATGGAGATCTCTGGGGGATTTTCACTGTTTGATATTATGTGCAACTGGGAGGTCTCTGGTGGACCAATGTACTGAACTTGGCTCTCCCACCTGAGAGGCACAGCCCTGATGCCTGGCTGGAACACCAAGAGCCTGTAATCCACACAGCTCAGAATAAAAGGGAGAAGAAAATAAATAAATAAATAAGATAAAATAAAGTTTTTAAAATAAAAAATAATTATTAAAAATAATTAAAAACTAAATAAAAAACAAGAAGAATGAAAGAAAGAAGAAAGTAACCAAACCAAAAAAACAAATCCACCAATGATAACAAGCGCTAAAAACTATACTAAAGAAAAAATCCAAAAGTGGACAGACAGAACCCTAGGACAAATGGTAAAAGCAAAGCTATACAGACAAAATGACACACAGAAGCATACACATACACACTCACAAAAAGAAAAAGGGAAAAAAAAATATATCGTTGCTCCCAAAGTCCACCTCCTCAATTTGGGATGATTCATTGTTCAGGTATTCCACAGATGCAGGGTACATCAAGTTGACTGTGGAGATTTAATCCGCTGCTCCTGAGGCTGCTGGGAGAGATTTGCCTTTCTCTTCTTTATTCACACAGCTCCGGGGGTTCAGCTTTGGATTTGGCCCCGCCTCTGTGCGTAGGTCGCCTGAGGGTGTCTGTTCCGGCTCAGAGAGTACGGGGTTAAAGGGGCAGCTGTTTAGGAGGCTCTAGCTCACTCAGGCCGGGGGGAGGGAGGGGTACGGATGCGGGGCGAGCCTGCGGTGGCAGAGCCCAGCGTGACATTGCATCAGCCTGAGGCGCGCCGTGCGTTCTCCCAGGTAAGTTGTCCCTGGATCACGGGACCCTGGCAGTGGCGGGCTGCACAGACTCCCGGAATGGGGTGTGGAGAGTGACCTGTGCTTGCACACAGGCTTCTTGGAGGCGGCAGCAGCAGCCTTAGGGTCCAATGCCCGTCTCTGGGGTCTGCGCTGATAGCCACAGCTCGCGCCTGTCTCTGGAGCTCCTTTAAGCTACGCTTTTAATCCCCTCTCCTCACGCACCGGGAAACAAAGAGGGAAGAAAAAATCTCTTGCTTCTTCCGCAGCTCCAGACTTTTTCCCGGACCCCCTCCTGGCTAGCTGTGGCACACTAGCCCTTTCAGGCTGTGTTCACGCCGCCAACCCCAGTCCTCTCCCTGGGATCTGATTGAAGCCTGAGCCTCAGCTCCCAGCCCCGCCCACCCTGTTGGGTGAGCAGACAAGCCTCTCGGGCTGGTGAGTGCTGGTCAGCACCGATCCTCTGTGCGGAAATCTCTCCGCTTTGCCCTCTGCACCCCTGTGGCTGTGCTCTCTTCCACGGCTCCGAAGTTCCACCCCTCCGCCACCCACATTCTCTGCCTGCAAAGGGGCTTCTAGTGTGTAGAAACCTTTCCTCTTTCATTTCTCCCTCCCAGAGGTACAGGTCCAGTCTCTTTCTTTGGTCTGTGTTTTTCCTTTTTTCTTTTGCCCTACTCAGGTACTTGGGGGACTTTCTTACGTTTTGGGAGGTCCCAGGTCTTCTGCCAGCATTCAGTAGGTGTTCTGTAGGAGTTGTTCCACATGTAGATGTATTTCTAATGTATTTGTGGGGAGGAAGGTGATCTTCATGTCTTACTCTTCTGCCATCTTGCATACATTTTTTTTCTCTACTTCTGTGTCTCAATTTCTGCTCTGCAAAACGGCTCATCTGTACCAATTTCTAGGTTCCACATATATGCGTTAATATACGATATTTGTTTTTCTCTTTCTGACTTACTTCACTCTGTATGACAGTCTCTAGATGCATCCACATCTCTACAAATGACCCAGTTTTGTTCCTTTTTATGGCTGAGTAATATTCTATTGTGTATACATATATATATATATATACCATAACTTCTTTATCCATTCATCTGTCGATGGGCATTTAGGTTGCTTCCATGACCTGGCTATTGTAAATAGTGCTGCAATGAAAATTGGGGTGCATGTTTCTTTTTGAATTATGTTTTTCTCTGGGTATATGCCCAGTAGTGAGATTGCTGGGTCATATGGCAATTTTATTTTTAGCTTTTTAAGGAACCTCCATACTGTTCTTCATAGTGGCTGTATCAGTTTACATTCCCACTAACAGTGCAAGAGGATTCCCTTTTCTCCACACCCTCTCCAACATTTGTTGTTTGTAGATTTTTTTTTTTTTTTTTTTTTTTTTTGTGGTATGCGGGCCTCTCACTGTTGTGGCCTCTCCCGTTGTGGAGTACAGGCTCCGGACATGCAGGCTCAGTGGCCACGGCTCCCGGGCCCAGCCGCTCCGTGGCATGTGGGATCTTCCCGGACCGGGGTATGAACCCATGTCCCCTGCATTGGCAGGCGGACTCTCAACCACTGTGCCACCAGGGAAGCCCTGTTTGTAGAGTTTTTGATGATGCCCATTCTGACTGGTGTGAGGTGATACCTCATTGTAGTTTTGATTTGCATTTCTCTAATAATTAGTGATATTGAGCAGCTTTTCATGTGCTTCTTGACCCTCTGTATGTCTTCTTTGGAGAAATGTCTATTTAGGTCTTCTGCCCATTCTTGGATTGGATTGTTTGTTTTTTTAATGTTGAGCTGCATGGGCTGTTTATATATTTTGGAGATTAATCCTTTGTCCGTTAATTTGTTTGCAAATATTTTCTCCCATTCGGAGGGTTGTCTTTTTGTCTTGTTTATGGTTTCCTTTGCTGTGCAAAAGCTTTTAAGTTTCATTAGGTCCCATTTGTTTATGTTTGTTTTTATTTCCATTACTTTAGAGGGTGGATCAAAAAATATCTTGCTGTGATTTATGTCAAAGAGTGTTCTTCCTATGTTCTCCTCTAAGAGTTTATTTTATTTTTTTATATTTTTGTGTGGTATGCGGGCCTCTCACTGTTTTGGCCTCTCCCATTGCGGAGCACAGGCTCCGGACGCGCAGGCTCAGTGGCCATTGCTCACGGGCCTAGCTGTTTCGCGGCATGTGGGATCTTCCCAGACCGGGGCACGAACCCATGTCCCCTGCATCGGCAGGTGGACTCTCAACCACTGCGCCACCAGGGAAGCCCCTCCTCTAAGAGTTTTATAGTGTCCAGTCTTACATTTAGGTCTCTAATTCATTTTGAGTTTATTTTTGTGTATGGTGTTAGGGAGTGTTCTATTTTCATTCTTTCGCATGTAGCTGTCCAATTTTCCCAGCACCACTTATTGAAGAGACTGTCTTTTCTCCATTGTATATCCTTGCCTCCTTTGTTATAGAGTAGTTGACCATAGGTGTGTGGGTTTATCTCTGGGCTTTCTATCCTGTTGCATTGATCCATATTTCTGTTTTTGTGCCAATACCATATTGTCTTGATTACTGTAGCTTTGTGGTATAGTCTGAAGTCAGGGAATCTGTTTCCTCCAGCTCTGTTTTTTCCCCTCAAAACTGCTTTGGCCATCCAGGGTCTTTTGTGTCTCCATACAAATTTTCAGATTTTTGTTCTAGTTCTATAAAAAATGCCATTGATAATTTGATAGGAATTGCATTGAATTTGTAGATTGCTTTAGGTAGCATAGTCATTTTCACAGTATTGATTCTTCCAATGCAAAACATGGTATATCTCTCTGTCTGTTGGTATCATCTTTAATTTCTTTCATCCGCGTCTTA
The DNA here is from genome assembly GCF_937001465.1 of Orcinus orca. Lineage (NCBI taxonomy): Eukaryota > Metazoa > Chordata > Mammalia > Artiodactyla > Delphinidae > Orcinus > Orcinus orca. The sequence goes on along the minus strand of NC_064573.1, from coordinate 8,290,815 downwards.
GAGTTTTCTGCATACAGGTCTTTTATCTCCCTAGGTAGGTTTATTCCTAGGTATTTTATTCTTTTTGTTGCAGTGGTAAATGGGCATGTTTCCTTAATTTCTCATTCAGATTTTTCATCATTAATGTATAGGAATGCAAGAGATTTCTGTGCATTAATTTTGTATCCTGCTCCTTTACCAAATTCATTCATTAGCTCTAGTAGTTTTCTGGTGGCATCTTTAGGATTCTTTATGTATAGTATCATGTCATCTGCAAACAGTGACAGTTTTACTTCTTCTTTTCCAATTTGTGTTCCTTTTATTTCTTTTTCTTCTCTGATTGCCATGGCTAGGACTTCGAAAACTATGTTGAATAATAGTAGTGAGAGTGGACTTCCTTGTCTTGTTCCTGATCTTAGAGCAAATGCTTTCAGTTTTTCATTATTGAGAATGATGTTTGTTGTGGGTTTGTCATATACGACCTTTATTATGCTGAAGTAGGTTCCCTCTATGCCCACTTTCTGGAGAGTTTTTTTCATAAATGGGTGTTGAATTTTGTCAAAAGCTTTTTCTGCATCTATTGAAATGATCATATGGGTTTTCTCCTTCAATTTGTTAATATGGTGTATCACACATTGATTGATTTGCGTATATTGAAGAATCCTTGCATCCCTGGGATAAATCCCACTTGATCATGGTGTATGATCCTTTTAATTTGTTGTTGGATTCTGTTTGCTAGTATTTTGTTGAGGATTTTTGCATCTATATTCATCAATGATATTTCAGTTTCTTCATCTGTAAAATTTTGATATAATAGTGCCATGAGTTTTTTGAGAATTAGATTATTTCACGTTTGTAATTAGCATACAATAGTCTCTAGCACATAGTAATTAATAATGTATTGATGTTAGTATTTTCTGAATGCAATATACCATATTTTTTTAATAAAATTGCCTAACATGAAACACTTCAATAAGTTACATACAACATGTGTGGAATTTGTAATAATTTCTGTAGTAGGTACCTAGGGTGATCCTTGCATCCTAGATTAAAGGTGCAATATGAAGAATGTTTTGTTATGTACATGAGTTTCATAATTTGACTTAAGGGGTAAATAAACTAAATGTGATTTTAGTGTGCAGTAAAGTATGTATATAAATCTGAAGACAAATATTTCATTACAGTCAAGGTAGCAGTATTCAAGAAAAACAATATGAAATAAGTATATGTATTTTATATAAAAACATTACTTTCTGAGAGAACACTGTCTGTAGTTATAGTAATAAATCATAATAAAATATTTTTTTATCAAATTTTTCTCAGTGAGCTTTTAATCAAATTCATTTTGATTAGCTCCAATTTTTCCATACTTCTTTTTGTTACTGGTATGTGGACCTTAATGTGTGCTTGCAAAAGTATTTTCAAATTGTATGTAATTAGAATCACTTCTTCATCTGACCATTGCTTTAGCTAACTGGTTATCACTTATTGTTGCTTCTCAGGTTTACATTCTGTCTTACTTCCTTGCAGTTCCTCTTTCACATATTCATCCATTTGTCTCCCTGTCCCTCAGCAAATGTATATTTGTGTATATTTTCCTTTTATTTTTGCATAAGTAGGGTATTTTTTCACAAAGAACATTTTTTTTTTCAGAAAAAGGAACCTTCAAAATCATGGCAGATATGCTTATTGTTTAGGAACTAGGTTTTTAAGTGCTGACTAATTTTTTTCTAACACAAAATAGTCATAGATTTGCTTTTTGCTGTTTTGCAAATTCCACAAACATTGAATTCATTGCATCTTTAAGTTCTGCAGCACCAATCTGTGCAAGGCCTGAGCCACTCTATATAAATTATATAAAAAATACGCAGTCTGATAAAAAGGAATTAACTATGAATCATTGCTGAGTTTACAAATTTTATCAGCATTTTTATTGGCAATTTGATTTATATTTAATCATTTTATTAATAAAATTTAGAATAAAATTAAACTACTAAATACCTCTTTTTTTTTTAAGAAAAATGTTGCAGTTGTTGACCTGAAATAAACAGACTGTCAGATATTTTTCCAGAGATCATTATTAAAAGCATAATTTACCAGAAATAATTTAAAACATTTAGATAGGTTTTTTTTTAATAGGCAAATATATAATCTGTCAAAATTATCTCCTTCAGCCTCACACTATGTTGAAAAACACTGTGCTAAAAGCTGTGAGAAATTTAAAGATTCCTAAGACATCGCAATCCCTCAAGGGACATACAAATTAGTTGAGAATTTAAAACATGTCACATGAAAAGATTACAAGAAGCAATGCCCAAAGTCAAATAGGCATCTACCCAAGGCACCAATGCCAACCCTATCTATACTTTTATACTGTGAGATTAATTTTTCATGATTAATTATTCTGGGAATTTTGCCTGCCCCTGTCTTCTTATGGCTAAAATTTCTAATCACTGTTTTCTCATGAGTATCCCATAGGTTAAGGGAAAGCAGAAGTTTGCTTATTAAATATTTCACTTATTATTTTTGTCTTAAGAAAACAGTAAGGAGATTATAGAGCAATTCATTGTATAGCGGGACTCTCACCAAATACTGGAGTAGGGAAGCTGATACCTACTGTGCAGTCTACGATAATGTTTGAGAATTCTCTGTGAATTTATTTTTCTAATTTAACCTCTAACAGTTGTTATCATAGATATTGTCAAACTGATTCTGAGTCTTTTGAAGTGTATCATTTGAATATTTTGGATATTTTTGTCTCATTGAGAGGATACTAACTTGATAAATTAAGGCTATGAACTCCAGGTCTGTTTCCAAGTTGATGTACGTGGTTTGAGAATTTTTCTGAGGTTGATGGGCTTTCTGTGTACCATCATTGTTACCTAATAATATGGTATCATAAGCAATTGCTTAGAAATTTTGCACTCTCTTGGGCCATTCTACAAATGATTTCTTTCATTCAGTAATTCACAAACCCCGTCCCTGTTATGTGCAGAGGAAAAGCACATCCCATCTCCTACAGTGGCTCATTAAAAAAAAATTTCCCTCCATGAATCTGTGTAGACCAACCCAATGGGACCTCAGTTCTTCAGACTTTCTCATAATCAATATTTTTTGCTTTTCTTCCCTGGGATATTTAACAATAATTGTAGTTTTATGCCCATAGGATTCAATAGAAATCCACATACCTTTCAGAGAAGTTTGCTCTGAGAAGAAACTACCCACAGAAAATTCCCTATTCTCAGTTAAATGACATTTCCTCTTTATTGCTAAAATTATACCAAATTTTTAAAGTATAAAATATTTTCTCTTAGGTTTGGTTTAGGTTTCAAGTAATTGATACTTAGATTCCTATTTATTTGTACATAATCCATACAAAAACAGCCAACTATTTGATTAATGAAACTCAAAGTTGCACTAAAAATCTAACACATTTTCACAAATCTTAAGTGTCAATGTTAAAAAAATTAGCTAATTATGCTTAGAGCAGTAATTATTTTAAAACAACTCTTAAATTGTCTTATTTTGATAACAAAAATAATGTGAATTCATGTAGAAATTTTGGAAAATACAGAAAATATCACAAACGTTAAAAGGAATGTTTTATAAAATCATTACATTTTCTTCTGAAAATGATTTTAATGGATGCATTATAATGCATCCAGAGTAATGCATTTAACTAAAGCCCAATAAGTGATATTTAGGTTATCTTTAGCACATACCTGATTATTACTTTTGCAATCACTGAGTCAAAAGTTGGGCCCATTTTCATTATTAGCCTTGCCAAGTTGTCTCTAAAAAAGTATTATCAATTTACTTTCATTAGCAATGGACAACTCACATAAATCCTGACTATCTAGAGATAATTCTGGGTTTCTTCCTTCTTTAAACTCATCTGTTTGTCTATTTGTGTCATAATACCACCTGGTTTTAATATTGTGACTTTACTGTATTTTAACTCATGGAGGATTGCAGTGTATTTCTTTTCCAGGTCTTCTTGGTTCTTTTATCACACTCATATTGGCAGCTAACTTTTCATATTATTGTTCTGTGTTTCTAAAGAAAATCCCATTATGATCCCCTTGATGTGGGTGACATTAAATTTGTGAATTAATTTAGAGATTGGCTGTATACATCATTGATAACTGTTCACACTATTCAGGTCTTTTTTCCCCTTTAAAGAAGTTTCTTTATTTTCTTCATAAACTTCCTATGAATTTCCTATTCAGTCTATTCTTAGATATTTTATATCTTTTTTGGCTATATTTTGGAAATTATAGTTCCTCTCAGGTCAATTCTGGACTATAAGAGATGCTATGGTTTGTATATGTTTATTTTCTAACATATAATCAGATTGGCCCTAATATGTTTTCATGTTATTCAGTTTATAATCGTGTGGTTCACTTGTTTATAATCTTATGCAAAGAATAGTGATTTTTGTCCCCATATTTTTAATATTTGTAACTTTTAAGTATGTTAAAATATTTACTTGGCCAAATTTTAAATGGCTTCACTAAAAACTAGGGTTGAAAATGGGCATCCTAGGTTTTTCCCTGATCTTATAGGCAAAGTGTAATGTTTTAACAAACATAATGATGATGATGGTGATATGATGATTGATTATGGAGACTTTGAGTCTGAATATCCTGCTCTTTCTAATTTACTGAATTTTTATTTTTTGGAATACATTTAAAATGTTTAATCAAATGCTGTTGGGTTTATATTAATACAATTTAGGATTTTTTCCTCACATTTTATATTTGGCAGAATAAATTAAATAAATAACCTTATAGTAATAACATTTCTGCCATTCTAGAGTAAGCACTTCTTTGTCATGTTTTATTATTCATTTTAATTTACCAATGAATTCAATTCGCTACTATTTTAGTTTGGATTTATCGATTTATACTTAGTTTGCTTCCATATACAGTTGAAAAAGCTCATTTTTATTTGAAGATTTGTTGAATAGCTTAGAAAATGTACTTTATCATCACGTTAACAGTCAGATTTACACCCAATGTGACAGTACATAAGATGCTATTTATAGCAACCCTTTAATGTACTTGATTACTTTTGTTTTAATTAATTAATTTATTTATTTTTGGCTGCTTTGGGTCTTTGTTGCTGCGCAAGGACTTTCTCTGGTTGCCGCGAGTGGGAGCTACTCTTCGTTGCGGTGCGCGGGCTTCTCATTGTTGTGGCTTCCCTTCTTGTGGAGCACGGGCTCTAGGTGCATGGGCTTCAGTAGTTGTAGAACACGGGCTCAGTAGTTGTGGCTCGCGGGCTCTAGAGCGCAGGCTCAGTAGTCGTGGCACACGGGCTTGGTTGCTCCGCGGCATGTGGGATCTTCCCGGACCAGGGCTCGAACCCATGTTCCCTGCATTGGCAGGTGGATTCTTAACCACTCTGCCACCAGGGAAGCCCCCTTGATTACTTTTTGAAAAGGAGAGTTATGATTTGATTTTATATAAATTAACAAATTAGTGTGACATGATTTTCTTTAGGCTCTTATAATTAGCTTTTGGAACTTTTTTTTGGCCTTTGGAACTTATAATTGCTTTGGATGGAAATACATGTGCAGTTAAAGTCTTTAAAATAATGTAAAATTCAACATGGACATTGAGGGAGGGAGGGGAAGGGAAGAGATGAAAGGAATGAACGAAGTTTATAATAACAGTAAAGTGCAATTACCACAAAACTTATCCATTTATATGGTAATGCTAACCTCTGTGCTGGTAAATAATAATAATAACCACAACCAACTTAGAATCTCAGAGAGTAACCAAAACAAAAGATTATTTCTTGTTCACTCCACGCTCAGTGTGGAGGTCAGGTCTTTTTCCCATATTCACTCAGGGACCCTCTGAGAAGGAGCCATCTCAATATATTCTTCAGCGCTCCCTGCAGCAGACGCCTGCCCCTGAACCATGCTGACAGAACATTAGACCAGGACAGTCAGGTGCCCAGACTAACTGCAAGGCACGGTGGGAAATTTAGTGAGCATTGCAACTTTTATCTTAGGTAGAGAAAGAATAAAGAGAAAATAAGGAAGAGACATGGAGAACAGAGGAAAACAAGTCTGCCCCAGAAGTCAAAGGGAAAAGACCCTTTAAGAAGGACCAAGGCCATCATCAAGTTCTGCTACATGGATTAGAACACGGATAGATAACTACCCAGGGTCTTGGCTATCTGTAACATTTTAGTGATCTGAGTGAGACTTGTTTTGATAGAGACAGTAAACCCTGATTAATGTTGATTGAGAATAGAATTAGCGGTAAGACAATGGTAGCAGTGAATATATATTTTCTAGGAGTTTTGTTGTAATATGGATGGGAAAACCAGGATGATGCTTGGAAGGGCATTTTGATACTTTAAAATATTTAATGATATAAAGATCTTAGTATAATTAAATGTATCACATATATTTATGTATCCTTGAATATTTAAAGGTGTTAAAGATATTATATATGTCAAGGGGATTCGTCTACTGAGATATGAAAAAAATGATGTTGCAGGTGAGAAGAGGGTTGTGGTGAGAAGCGAAGTCCTTGGAAAGACCCTAAGGAGTAGGTGGAGAGGTTGGTCTTAAATAGCAAAGTACATGTTTCTTCCTTTGTCACAGGAGAGAAGACAGAAGGTGAAGATGTAGGTAGAGGTTGGATTTGGGTGCAGAAAAATGAGATACTTCTTGTCTGTTTCTGTTCTTCTGTGATGTTTCCAGTTAGGTGATTAGTGAGATTGAGGCTGAAGGAAAATGGAGATTTCACGAGAAAATGTCTTAGAAATTGGGGAAGTGAATTTACCAGTAATGTGCAGCGTTCATTACAGTTGATTTGACATTTGGCCCAACAAATGGTGAGAAAGACTCAGGAAAAGAATCTTGTTTACGAGGGAGAAGTTTTATTGAACTGATTTGCACTTTTGCTGGTTAAGAATTGATATGAAGGCAACAGGGAAGTAAAGAAAAAAGTATAGATTATTGACAAATGGTTTGGAGGTCTTGATACAGCCAGAGAACTGCTGACACAGAAATACTGGAATAGTTGAACTCAACAGTTAGGACCTGTTGACCAGAGAGATTTGAAATCAAGATTTATTATGACTAAGCCATTAACTCATTAAGAAAACAAGCATCTTTTAGTGCCTATAATAACTATTTCTGTGTTATGTGAAAGAACTTGGCAACAAAAGAACTAGACAGTGAAAGAACACATGAGAACCTTGGCCTCATGAAACTTGCTGTTTCATTAGTGTATTAAGGAACCAGTACAGAGACTTCTGAGATGATATCATAACCTATTCCTCCTGAACAGGGGATGAGAAAGTGACATTTAAGCTGGAGCTCTAGAAGAAGTAGGATCTAGAATCATTTAGAAAAATTAGTGGGGATATCAGAACTTTTCAAACAGAAAGGAGATTCCTTTGAGGATGAAAAACAAAGTCAGTGAGCTAGAGGTAATGTGGTGTGAGATATCACCATTATCTGTTGGTAAGATTATAACCTATTCTAGAGAAAACTTCTTGCAAAATTTTCTGTGGTTGAAACATATGATGCTTAATTGCTATAGTCCAATATCTCAAAAATGTTGTCCTCGTTCATCACCAACAGTGTAAGAAAACATTAAGTCCAGTATATGGGTAATTTAATTTATGATGTATCAGAATTAGTACATACATGTGTGTGTGTATGTATGTATATGGTAACTTGAAGAATTACACACACAATACACGTGTATGTATCTAAACGCATTAGTCGTGATGTTTTCTTCTTTCTACTATAACCAGACACATTCCCTTGGACTGTGTATCCCTCTTAAAAGACAACAGATGTATCTAAATCTCTTCTCCGTCTGCATCTCAATGCAATTTTTATTTTCTAGTACACTTAAACATTTTTACTTTTAGTAAAAGCTAGGTAGTTATATTTTAATTTTATATGGATAGGACTGGCAAATAAGTTCCTTTTTTTTTGGTTACAGGGCCAATTTTCTTTCCTTGTATTTTAGTCATTAGAATATGTTATTTTTCCTTCTAGATTACAATTTCTTTCCATAAGAAATAGACAGTGTCTTGAGAATAGTACCAATGAATAACATTTTTTAAATGACAAAGAACCTAGTGAAAAATCACAGTAATGTATCTTATATATGTCTATTTTCTTTCAAAATTGTACATAACTATTCTATAGAAAGTTTAGAATGTCTTCATGTCTTTTCTAATTAGCATCACAAACCACAAAGATTTGCACCATAAATAAAATACAGTTTTTAAAATAAGTGCTTTTATCATCTGTTTGTGTCTAGATTATTCAATTTCCATTTTTAGTATTTTTTCCTTATAATTGGAAGTATTCATTAATTTGAGAGGAACGCTAAAGGGTGATTGTTATTTTTGAGTATAATTTAATTAGGGTGAATATATAAATTCTTTCAGACACTTAGTAAATCATTCTCTCACTCCCATAGTCTTTATCTACGTGCCAAAGTGAAGTGGACATTTGGCAAGTGACCAGTTAATTTGATCAATGCAGATGCCAAACAGTATTATGCAGGGGAAAATGTCATTTGGCAGCTAAAGTCAAGTCTTAATGGACCAAATGGTTTGATGCAACTGCAGGGATAGTTTATCCCTAACCTTAGATGAACTGACCCTATAAAATTCACAGAAAATGGGGGTAGCTGGACATTTGAACACAAGCATTTTCAACTTTTCTTATTTTACAAGCCTGTGACCAGATGGACTGGATCCATCTCAACTACATATGCAACAATATGCATATTTTTTCTCAACTATGCATGAAACGCATAATAACCAAGTCCTCTTCTTTCATGATTTGAAGTGAAAAGTCTGAAAAAAAATTTTTATTATGATGTATCACCTTACATACTCAATTACCAGACGTTTACTAGAAGCTAACATTTATTATTGATAAGAGGAAACTTGTTCACTGGTTTTTTTAGGCTTAAAATAAGCATGATTTCATATTTACAAGTTGAAGTTAATTTAACAAAATGCTAGATAATTAGTCGTCTGATTTTTGGATGATACGAAACTGATCTTGTACAATTATTAACTGCGGAATAATTACAGCTGTATTTTTGAAGGAGGGAAAATTATTCTGAATAATAACAAAGTCATAATCAAATCAAAATGAATTCCAATTATATTGATTTTATAGCATTTCAAGAAAATTTTCCACATAAAGGAATTTAGAAGAAAATTGCCTTCTTGTGTAACAGAATTGCATTTTTCATTGCCTTACTTTTGCATCTGTAAGTGCATTTGTGCCTTTGGAAGAAATATACCATTTTCATGGTGGAAGAAACTCTTGCTTGCAATTGTGTTAGACCGTGTTAGTATCTGTGTAACACTTGGGCTTATACAGACTGAAATAACCACTAATATATTTCACTTATTTAAAAATTATGAACAGAATTCCATTGAAATTATAAATATTGAGTCTATTGACAATATAGGTAGTTGACAAAGTATTTTCAGAGCATGTACACTTAAGATATGCCATATAAACAGAGCAAATGAAGCAGTATCTAGAGCCCAGAATGCTTTGTATAATGTTTAGTATAGGACCTTTTAACCCTGTTCAATTTTGTATGTAAAGGGTTATATTTAAATTTTGTTACAGAAGCTTTGCATGAGTGATTTTTATTGAATAGCTATAGCATGAAAATATAAAAAAAGAGTATACAAACAATGTCTGTGGCTTAATTTTCAATTATGAACTTGGGAGGATACTGAAAGTTACAAAAAAAGAATCAAAAACATATTTGTAGAATCACTTTTTCCCTCCTGAGACTTAGGCCTGTTCATAAGATGATAAGAACATGTACAAATAAAGGACATTTATCAGGTAGGGATGGCAGATGTTAAAGTCTCTTAAATTCCTGATTTTAGCATCAAAATTTAAAAAGAGCAAATGAGATGATAGCAACTACCAGTGACCCAAGTAAATTTAACATGAATAACAGGAGTTAGAATAAGTTCTCCGTGTAGGAAAGTCACTCGGATTTTCTCCAACTGTGTTTATAGCAGCCATTCCCAGCCCTGACACAGCACTCACCGTATTCTATTTTCATGTATTTTAACTCAGCTCATTTTTCTAGTAGAATGTGAGCTCCCTTGGCCAGGAATGTGTCACACATGTAACATAGGGCTCACTACATTTTCAAAAGTTATCAGCTGGCTCTCTGTGAGCCACCCAAACGTTCCAGGTTCTGGGCAACTGGTACTTACTATCTGTGTCGACAGGCAGCACCCAGGTTCCAACTGCCAGACACGGCCAAGTAGAGCAGGAGGAAGGGCCGTCCCTTGACTGGAGGACACATCCAAACAGTGTTTCTAGCTCTGGAGGTTTTCCTTGATGTGTGGGACCCATGCCTTTTTTTCTGTTGTGAATCCAACCTTTCCAACTTGCTGTTTCCCTGAGAAACTCCATTCCTTAACCCACGCAATACCACATTGTTGAATTCATGACTCGTGACAGCAACCACAAAGGGACCCACTTTGTACAAGAGGCAACCCTTGGAAATTAGGTATGGGGATACTTACTTTTAGATGAACTAACTTATTTGTTTTCCTAATTTGATTTTAATGTTTTACCTAACTTTGGCTTCTAATGCTTCTCTTTTGTAAACACCAACACAATGAGAGGAGAGAAGCAATTCAGTTATTCCACACTGAAGGATTTATTTGTGTGCCTTAATTTTTCACTCATTAAACTGGTTTATATTTCCAGACTCCCTATGAGATCACCTTAATGTGCCAATTAACGTTAACCTATAGGGTAGTTTTGATAATTTCATATAGGTAACATAATTATTTCTGGATATAGAGGCAATCTGGAGGATTAAATGTTAATAAATGCTATGAATAGGTGTTTAATTCCTGAGTTCTGAGACAATCTGAGGTTGTGAATAAAATATGCTCGATCTTTCTCAGATCAAATTGGAAAACTGAGTTAGATTTGGGGTTCTAGATCTAAGTTTGGTTATTTCAACAGAAAGTAAAAGGCACACTCAATCTGTACACCTGTGATCTCTCATCTTGTTCCCAAAGCAAATACTCTCGAAAATGATGGTCCACTTGTATTCCAGGAAAGAGTAACATTTTAGAGGTTAATATTTATTTAATAACAAGTTATACAATATTTTTAGGAATGGAATAGCAAAAAAACCCTTTTCAATCTTTTCTACATCAACAGTTCATCTTTCAACTTGATATACTCCTTTTGAAACATCATCCACATGTAATATTACACATAGCAGGTGCTGAAAAAGATACAGGAATGAGTTAAGAGGAAACCACTTCCTTCTTACAACATGCACTTTGTATCTCTGAGGACGTGTCCAGTAGATGGAAAACGCTCTGTTAAATCCCCTCCGTTTGTAGACCTCAGGGTTGAAGCCTCTGCGTTTCCGCAGTTTGGCATCAGACCAGGTGGCAGGCAGTGAGGATGGGATCTTCTGCTCCCTCCTCCCTACGTTGCCCCCACCACCACCACCCCCGCCCCGACTAGATAGGCTTTCTTCTACTTCTCAGGGCTGGAAGAGAGGACAGAGGAGGGAGCAGTCCTATGAATTGGAGTGGTTTCAGGCACGGTGCTCCAGGCCAGCCCCTTCTGCCGCAGTGCCTCTTCAGTCAGCCCCTGACCTACCATCACCCTGAGCTCTCCCAGAATCCACTCCATGTGGGATTCTTCTGTTGGTGTCATCTCGCCCACCCGACTGGTCCTTTAAATTGGGGGACTTTTTTTTAAATGATGCAAATCCAGCTCTTCTCTGCAGGGGCCACTCAGACTCACCCCCAAACATTTATGCCTTCCTGTTCCAAGAAATTCTGAAAGGGCAGGCAATTGCCAGGGAAGCACCACCTCCCTGCTCTATAGCAACAGGCTGCTTATACTTTTTCTAGTATGAATGAGGAATCAGTCTGTCCCCCAAACGCCAGGTGACACTTCTAAGGTTTTTCTCTGGAAAAATTGATGTGTCTTCATGTGGGGCAGGTAACTCCATTCCATTTCCCAGGACAGAGGAGAGAAACTGCCCCCGGGCTCAGATAACAGGCCTTCCCAGGGTCTCCCTGTCCACCTATGATCCGCCCATTACACACCCTCCAGGTCGGCAGGGCCTAGTGGGTGCAGGACTAGGTTTCTACCACACTTTTATTTTTCTTGTCATTTGTTTTAGAAGGAGAGGAGTTCAGTGTTGAGGTCTTACGTAAAACTGGACAAAAGTAAAAACCCTATTTCATGTATGTCTTGTTACTGTGTGTTTTTGTGGTGTATACATACATACATACATAATTGGAGCCATGTACATAAAATTGTGCCTGTGCTTTGTTATTCCACATTATATAGCCTCATTATTGTTGCATCATCAAAATTCTTCGCACATAATTTAAGGGCTTATAATATTACCGTATAAGGATTAATTATAATTTACTCAGTAAGGGTCTGATCATATAGATTACTTTTTAACATATTATTGTTAGATATAATGCAGAGTGACTATTTTTGAACATAAAACTTTCATTCATATATATATTCATATATATATACACATATATGTATACATATATATATAGTATTTTCCTAGAATAATTTTCTTGTTATAAAATCTAGGACAGAGGTAAGAACTGATGATATATTTTCATAAATTATCTTAATGTCATGAAAATTTACATTTTCCTTCAGTGGTATATGAGAGTGTTATTTCTTACCATTTCTATATCGATATCCTTATTAATATTTTTTCATTTCTTGGATTATTATATTTCCTCTTCTGAGAATTTTTTCTATCTTTATCTTAATCTCTGGATTATTTCCTATTAATTTTTATGAACACTCACTGTGGTTTTATTTCTATTGGCCTTTCTGATCACTTCCTTTTTCTCGCCTTTATTGACCCTTCTGCTCTTTCTTTTCCACGAATGGAAGTAGGAATTGTTTGGCTATTGGGTCTGTCAAACTCAACACAGAAATCTATGTATTTTATTTAAATTATTTATTTCCCTAGAATTATGAGCAAAAGCAATACCCTTATCTGTCAGGAGAGTTTGCTGTATGCAGAACCACTTTCATGTAAAAGGGCTGCACGGAGGACCTGGAGAAACCCTGATTTATCAAATGAAATGAAATATTTTCCACAGAAAAGTATTTTCTCTGAAAATTTGTAGCTTTGTACAATTACAGGGCTCTTCTCAGTGTGGGTAGAGAGAAGGTTGGAAAGTTTGGTTATAAAGCATTACTTAGCTAAGTGTGCATGGCTTTAAGAAAAAACTGTGTGGGAGTGATGCATTCCCCACTGAGTGTGAGTCAGTGATCTCTCTCTCTATTCCCCCCATGGGAGCCGAGCCTGGAAAATAGAAAAAGAACTTCTGATTCCATCTACAATTTTGGTGACTCACAATTCAGGGTTTAACTTAATATCTGTATGTTCTCTGGAGACAAAGGATGCTGTATGAGTACTAAATTGTACTTGCAACTTATGGTTTAGCCGTAGGGTTAATAGCCGTATTTGCAATTCTTTAGAAATCTTTAAATATCACAGGATATGTATTATAATAACTATTTTAATGTATTGCCAACTATTACAAAACTTTATTATGTGTAGATTGAATTGGTGATGAATGTTTGCTGTTAAAAGGAAATGAGTGTAAAGAGACTCTTCCTTTTCCTGTGCACAGTACAATCCAGCCTGCATACAATCTAGAATCATAAACACATTTTGTTGTTTGCTTCACCAATCAGTAAGACATATTGTAAGTATATTCATTTATTCATATATTCATTTATCATTTGTTGAGCACCTTCAGTGTCCAGGCACTATTTAACACACTACAGATAATTGATGAACTATACAGTTAAAAGAAAAAGACCAAAAAAAGCTCTGTCCCTATGACCCTGATGGTATATCTGAGAGACAGACATCTTTTTGTAAAATGAGTCAATTTAAAAATGACTAAAAGCCTAGTAACCTTTGTTATGCACTGAAACTGCCAGTGAATTAGTCAATCAAAATGTTTTTTAAGCATGTCAATTGGTGTAACCTAATATTATTGTGCTAGACTATTAGTAAGGATAAAGCGCTACAACAAACTCCGGATCTCTGCAGCTGATACAAGTTTATTTTTTGCTCATTTCTTAATCCAGTGAAGCCAGGAGGCTCTCCTTGGTGTTTCTTCTCCATGTGGTGACTCAGGGATCTGTAACTGTCAGCTTTTAGCTTCGTCATCTTGTAGCCCTTCAGTTCTAGGTACTTAGGTAAGGAAGTGGGACATCCTGGAAGTTCCCATGGGATATCTCCTTGCTAGAGCTAGAAGAGCTATAAACCAGTTCCTTCCACATTCCATCAGGCGGACTTTAGTCTCAGTGCCCCATTGAAAGGCAAGGCTTAACAAAACTACTCCTATTTTATTAATCTGATATAAATACCAATTCATTTCCAATTTTGTATATTTTCAAGGTGTTCTTTTAAAAATTTTCTTTAGGCTGGCTCATAGTTTTTCTATACTATTCTGCTTGTTTACCAATAGACCAATATTGTTTACCAATAGTTCATTTTTTTGTACTTGTATCAATAGATTATTTTTATCCTTAATAATTCATTCCTTCAATTTTCCTCAGATAATATTGGTTTGCTTTATCCAGCAGTTTGAATTGATTGCTTGCCATATACAAAGATATATATATCTTTATATATATCTTTTTGTAGTTAAATTGAGATCGTATCTTTTCTGCTAGCAACAGCTTTCTCTCTCTAAAGTTTGCATTGTATATTCATTATTTCCAAAATTTTACAATTAGAGCTCCAGTTTTCTATGGACCTGACAACTAATTAATTTTCACATTTCCACATAACTCTAAATTGTTTCTACTCTACAGATATAGGTGCGTTAAATATATATTGACTAGTAGGATAAAGCAATCTTGAGTAAATGCACAAACAGGTATAAATTTCAACATGCAATAAAGACTATAAAGGAAATGAACAGGTATCTGAATGATAATTAAAAATAATACTGTGAATCATTATTCACATTTGAGTAATCAAGAAAGCGTCTCACAGGAAATCCTATTTAAACTGGGACCTGAATGTAAATTAGGAGCCACAAGAGTGTAGAGTTGCAAAAGCTCTTTGTAGGCGAAAGGAAAAGCATGTCCGAATACTTTGAGACAGGAAAGGATTTGATGAATTCAAAGAACTGTAGAAAGATAACTTCCTAGAGAACATCCTGAGTTCTTTCATCAAGAATATGTGGATGGAAAATCCTGCCTCTGCCTAAAACTAAAATTGATTTTGGGGCTTCCCTGGTGGCGCAGTGGTTGAGAGTCCGCCTGCCGATGCAGGTTCGTGCGGGAACACGGGTTCGTGTCCCGGTCCGGGAAGATCCCACATGCCGCGGAGCGGCTGGGCCTGTGAGCCATGGCCGCTGAGCCTGCACGTCCGGAGCCTGTGCTCTGCAACGGGAGAGGCCACAACAGTGAGAGGCCCGCGTACCGCAAAAAAAAAAAAAAAAAAAATTGATTTTGCCCTGCCTCTTGCATATTAGTTTAGCTGGGCTTAGAATTCTAGGTTACTCAGCAACTGAAGACATTACTGGATTTAATAAGGCTTCTTGTTGTTGCTGATTATAAGTTTACTATTAGTTCCTCTCTTTATACGTTTTTATTTCCCACAATCCGTCTGTGCTGTAATAATATCTCTTGGCCTTTGTTGTTTCTCAGTTTGTTTACAACATGTCTGATTTTTACTATATATTTTTATTCTGCTCAATATTTTGTGCAATTTTTTTGCATTTTTTTTCCCGAAAACATAACATTGAGAGGTTGCCTTATCAACAGAAAGGCAAAGTTTCACTTGGAGAAAACCACTTTTATCCTTGCTCGTTCCCTTCCTACTTCCTTCCCAGCAAGATTCAGCAGATATTTGGGGATTATAATACATCAAGTTTAAGGACAAAGACCACGTATGAGTTAAGGGTGACAAAGCAGAAAGGTAAAAAGAACCCAGTCCGTGGTGGCATTTGCTGAGATGCTCTATCTACTCTGGATTACTGACACTTCACCTTATTATTGCATTTGATAACTAACTAACTAAACTATCCTAGCCAGTTTTTCTACCTATCCTGTTATGTTTAATTAATGTATCACAAATGACTTACACATATTGTGTCTTTTGAAGGTTACAATTCTATGAAATTGCTATTGTATGCATTTTACAGATGAGGAAAGTAGGACTTAATTTAAAGTTAATGAAGCTTTTTTACATTTTCTAAAAAACTTGAATATTATTGGGAATATTGACATAACTGATTATATGAGAAATTAGTAGATGCTCAACAAACTTTTTTTTTTTGGTCAATTGCTTATGTATCTATGGTACTGAATAAGCACAAATGGCATTGAATAAACACAGACTCCAATGTGTGATATTCAGTCTATGGGCCTCACACACGCATACACACACACACATGATATAAGTGCCACAATGTAGCCACAGTATTGTGGCTTTGCACCCTTTTTGCACATTTCTTTCTTAGTAAAGTTTCCATCATCTATTTTCCATCCATGGTGTTTGTACTACGATATTTAATTCTATAGGATAGATCTCCCCAGGTGACAGCCATGGGACATGATGTTGGCGTTTGTGCTACCTGGGTAGCATATTCTGAGACAGATATCAAAATGTAGGAAGTTTATTAGGGAGTACAACACCCATGGGGAAAGAGGCCAGAGAGCAAAGGGCAGAGGGAGAAGTAGGACTGGGGAGAAGTGATAATAGTAATACCTCTGGATACCTCTGAAGCTGGCATAGATCTTTGGAGCTGTCCCAAATTGAGGTGAGAAGAGCAGTTCCTTCATACTTCTAAAATGACCAGGCTGCCCCAGGAAGGGGGTGTGGAGTTAGAAAGGAGGCTGTTTTTTGATTTTTGGGTTTTTAAAAATATTTATTTGGTCATGCAGGGTCTTAGTTGCAGCAGGTGGGCTCCTTAGTTGTGGCATGTGAACTCTTAGTTGCAGCATACGTGTGGGATCTAGTTCCCTGACTAGGGACCAAACCCGGGCCCTCTGCATTGGGAGTGTGGAGTCTTATCCACTGTGCCACCAGGGAAGTCCCAGGAAGGAGGCTTCTTATAGCCAAGGGGAAAGGGCTGTGATCAGACCTTTCCAGCAACCGGTGAAATACATCCTCTCATCCTGCAGGAGAACCTGGAGGGCACAGGACAGCATCCCCTCACAACATGTCCTCCCTGCTTATCATCCACCTTTCATAAACAGTTCCCTATCTTATTAGCTCATTGGATTAGCTCTTAGTATTTGTCACAATGGGAAAATTTGCTTGTTTAATTGTCTTTAATCTATTACCTCTACTAGGTTCTAATGTCTGTGAGGTTAAAAATTGTGTCTGCCTTGTTTGCTTTTATATATAGAATGTAGAAGCCATTCTACATGGCACGTGGTAGACACTCAGTAAATGCTCCTTGAATCACTGATAATGTGTCAAGTCTACAACGAGCACTAAAATCACTCTATACTTAACATATAAGATATTAAATGAACCCTCTGAAGATGCCACTTAAGACCACAAAAACGTTCTCATTTTAAAGCTATTATCTGACACCAAGTATCATAAATGTTTATGAATGACACTGAATTCTGTAGAAATATACGTTCCTTTGATTTCTGTATTTCTTGAGGTCAGAATTGAAGATATAGAGACTGACATTTATCCTTATAAGTAGGTGGTACAAGATATTTTTCTAATGCACTTAATTTGGATGAGCTTGTGAGTTCTTTATTCAAGTAGATGGATTTGATCGTAATAACCACCCAATGTGCCTGAGTCAACTTTTGAGAAGAGAAAATCTGCCCTTGTTGATAGCGTTATTACTCACAGCTGGAGTCTAACAAGGCTATCAACAGACCATGAGCTAGTTATTTCCAATTTTATGTGTTTCTCTTTATTAAATATAGTTGACTCATATTATACTGAGAATTTCAGGTTCTCTACATAACAGTACAGTATTGTTATGCATTTTTGAAATTACAGATGTCAACATTTCTAATTTTCTATGGATTTTTAAAAAAATTGAACAAATAACATATAATAACACTTTAATACTTCAAAATTTTCTGTATGTCATTTTGTTTTTCCTTCAAATTGATGCATATAAACTTATTTGATTCATTTTTAACCAGCGTTTCATGATGTCATTTAAAATGATAAGAAAATGTACTTTAGTTCTGGCAGCTTGGCACAATCAAAATCAGTTAAGCTTCAGCACTTCATGTATTGGCTACAATATTAATTCTAGGTAGAAAGCAATATTCTTACTTACAAGAGCATAAACTAATGCATGATTTCATAAGCCATGTACAGAATTTAAAACCTGCTATCAAATTCTTCACATCACTAGAAACAGAGTCAATCTATTTGAGGAACTAATGTTATTCTATCAGAAATATCCATATACAAACACATTGTATATGCTTATTTTCTATATCGATTCAACATTATTATTCATATCAACTTATAAAAGGATTGTGAATTATATTTACTGTTCAGTTTTATAGCTTTGGATTTATAGAGGATTACATACTGACAAATACTGTCTAGTACTGTATATTTTTTATATGTTTAATTTCTATTCAGATTTTTCTCTGCCAAAATAAAATATATCACATCATGGTTTTATGTATTTCTACCATTAAAAATATATTAGAATAAGCTTGCTCTAAAAATCCATATGGATCTTTTTTATTGACTTATTCTCTTTTTATATGCAAATTATTAACTCTTTAAATGAACATCTATTTGGATGCCTTCCAACTGGAGGTCTGTAAGTAAGCTACAGGGGAAATTGAGATTTCAGATAAAAGCATCAAACAAAACATATACAGGGGATTATGGTTTGTGATCCTAAGTGCCTTTACTCTAACGTGCATTCAAAGAAAGAACTGGGGGTGGGGGGGATCTCATCACAAGAATAACAAAAAAAATGAGTCTATAGTAGCAAAGGTCATAGCTTTGAGAATTAAGGAAGAAATCCATCTCTCTCCTGAAAGTAAAATTGGGGTATTGATGAACTAATGGATTAAAATGTCAAAGAACCTGTGAAGTCTTAGAAGATAAGGCCTGCTAACAAGGTTAAAGCCAGCCGGGATATTGTTTTGAAACAATGAAAAAAGGAGGAGTAATTTACAGCTAGTTTGGCCATAAGCAATGTGTATAGCCTCTCAGAGACTGAATGGGGAAAATAGAAAAGACAAGAGAGAGAAGGTATGTGACGAGTTCAGTGATAGTAGGTACTTGGCTAATACTAATCTCTTTCACCCTAAACTGATTTTTTTTAAATATCCTTACTAATGAAATAATTTTTTTTCTCCTATGTTGAAATCTAGTTTTCATCTTTTTAGAATAGAAAGTAAAAGGTATCCTATGAACATAATTAAAATACATTTGGCTATAGATTCAGTTTGATATATTTTCTCGTAATGAAATGTGCCCAAGGCCAGGCCAGGTCTGTGGACCTCAGCTGTAAGCATGATTCTCCTATTGGCCCAGACTGTTGTATCAGTACCTCCAGGCATACATCTTCCTTGTATATTTTTAAGTGCTTAAAAATCCTAGATCACCTCCTCCCACCCAAGGAGACGTCTCATATTTCATTGCTCGGTTAGGTTCCATCTACCTTCCTAAAACATTTACTGGCAAGAGTAAAGTTTACTACAGTTGGCATATACTAATGGTCCTCAGACTTTATGTTGAATTATAAACATCCGGAGGGCTTGTTAAACCCAAGGTTGCTGGGCCTCAACTCCTGAGCTTCTGATTCAGTAGATCTTGGATGGAGTTCTCAGGGTATGCTGATGCTGCAGGCTTGGGGACCACTCACAGAGAACAGACTGTTGGCTAACACATATCCACCTCCTGGGCCTGAGAATAAGGTGGCCCTCCCTGAGCAAATGGCCATGCAGTAGAGCATGAATGAGGTCTGCCTAAAGGATGACACATGCTTGGGGTGGAATTGGTACTGACAAACAGCAATGATTTTCCTTCCCTCCTCCCTCCCTCCCCTCCTCCCTCCCCTTCCCTCCCTCCCCTTCCCTCCCCCTCCCTCCCTCCCCCTCCCTCCCTCCCTTCCTATATGCACATCTCAAAGGTTCTTTTTGTTTACTTAGCTCCATTTAAACCAATCTAAGTGAATTGTACAAGCCTAAAGTCAAAGCATTAACTATCTGAGAAATAATTTTACTAAATCACAAAGGTTTTGTTTTTTTTTTTTAGCGGTATGCGGGCCTCTCACTGTTGTGGCCTCTCCCTTTGCGGAGCACAGGCTCCAGACGCGCAGGCTCAGCGGCCATGGCTCACGGGCCCAGCCGCTCCGCAGCATGTGGGATCTGCCCGGACCAGGGCACGAACCCGTGTCCCCTGCATCGGCAGGCAGACTCTCAACCACTGCGCCACCAGGGAAGCCCCACAAAGGTTTTTTAGGTAGTTGCATAATTCCTGAGGAAAAGCCATCATTTTACAGATTTGCTATAACTCTTCCATTAAGCTCTGCATTACTTTTGTGGCAAATTCTTTGTTTGCCAGATCAAGAAAATTTTCATTAAATGCTCCATTGTCATTCCAAATAATAGAATTGTGTTCCCCACTGCATATCTTTCTGTGAAAGCATAAGGTATATAATTTGGCATTGGAAAATTGTACTCTGAAGAGAAGAAAGGAGAAATCTGTTTGCATTTTAAATGTGGTTTGTGATGTAATTTGATAAAACACTGCCATGAAGCCGTAAACTGCACTGTTACTGTGAGGCAAGGGAAGGGACCATGAGCCTGTCGCATCAACTGAGGTCTAGCTGCCTGTCCAAGTTTGCCTGTTCCCAGCTGCCCTTCAGCACTGCTCAGGTTTAAATACCAATGGTTGTGATTCTGACTCTTATGGGGGCCAGGGTTTTCAGAACAGCAGCAAGATTCCAGGAATCTCTCAGTTATTTGATAGATTGCCATGGAGGCGTGGTGGGTGGCTGGTGGGCGTGGGAGCCCTCCTCTGCCTTTTCCTCCTCCGCCTTTTCCTCCTCCTGGCTTCCTGAGAGTGGTCAGCAATTTCTCCCAGGTCCTGCGCTCTAGTCCACACCCTCTTCTCACATCTGCAGGACATTTACCTGTTTGGTTGGAGTTCTGTGTTTCATAGAGACCAGGAGGCTACCAGTAATCAATGGTGTCATATCAAAATTCACTTTAGGGCTTCCCTGGTGGTGCAGTGGTTAAGAATCCGCCTGCCAATGCGGGAGACAAGGGTTCGATCCCTGGTCCGGGAAGATCCCCCATGCCGTGGAGCAACTACTGAGCCTGTGCCATAGAGCCTTCGAGCCACAGCTACTGAAGCCCACACACCTACAGCCCATGCTCCGCAACAACAGAAGCCACCGCAATGAGAAGCCACGCAGAGCAACAAAGAGCCAACGCAGCCATAAATAAATAAATAAATTTATTTAAAAAAAAAAATTCACTTCAGCTTTTTGTTTTTAGGCTCCACACTATTTTGCATTTTGCTTTACTTAATAGAATATTGAGAGATATCATTATACAAAAGGCTGCCATATTATATTTTAAGCATTAAAAAGCTTAATGTTTTATTTAATCAGCTCCATATGATAATATTATGACAATGATCTTCATTTCCAATCATTCACTATTAACATAAAAATAATGCTGTGCTACATGTCCACATGCATACAGCATTTCACACAACTGTGTGTGTATCTGTAGGACACAGTCCTGGAAGTAGAA
This sequence comes from Orcinus orca, assembly GCF_937001465.1. Lineage (NCBI taxonomy): Eukaryota > Metazoa > Chordata > Mammalia > Artiodactyla > Delphinidae > Orcinus > Orcinus orca. The sequence continues at coordinate 8,269,022 of NC_064573.1, read as the reverse complement.
TGGCTGGGTTGGAGTTTTAATGCATTTTTCATGTTAAATAGTTTTGTCAACATTTTTCCATGAATGAATCTCAGTTTCTTCACATTTTACCAACAGATTATTTTATCACACATAATCTTGCCAGTCTGAAGACATGAGGAGTAGCATCTTGATGTGTTTCTTTTCATTATACTTTTATTTTTGATAATGGTAGATTTATATGCAGCTGTAAGAAATCTGAGGCCAATTAATGTAATCTGTCAATTCATGTCTTGTAGAATGTTGATTATAACAAGATTGACTGGAGATCCAGTCACTTCATGGTGGATTCACTCTGGATTTTCCCCAGGGTCAGCCCCTTCAGGTCTCTGAGCCAGATTCGTGTGGTTTCAGGAGGGTGCCTTTCACGGCATGAGTACAGCAGCACAAAACTTTTTTTTTAAGAAAAATAATTAAAAGCAGATAGTCTGCTAACTTTTACTACTTAGGCTGATTTAGCAGATGAACAGTTCTTCTTGTGCTTATTTTTATTATATTTTATTCTTCATTTATGGATATGAGAGTCCTCTTTTGGAAAGCATACATAAAAACTAAATTTGCACAACATGAAAAATGGGTCATTCCCTCAAGCACGTAAAGAGTTGCACTGTATTTTAGCCACACAGAAATACACCTTCCACCTATAGTTATATGCGAATCATAATATGTAATTGCAGAAATGTAGCGTTCCAGATGCCTAATCTGAATTCTTCCTAAAGTGCTTTTCTATTTTTTCCAAACAAGTTGCCATTCTTCTGACTTTATCAGAGGAAACTATAAATAATGGAATGCCTGTTTTCTTTTAAAAGGAACTGTTGGACCTTCAACATGCCTACCATAAACTAAGCAGGCAGCACCAGGCAAAGACGGCAGAAATGACCCACGTCAACAACCTCATGGATCAAAATGAGGCCGAAGTGAAGAAACTGAGATTTCAAGTAGAAGAACTAAAATGGGGACTCAACCAAAAGGAAAATAAGGTATCTTATAAGTGGAACATATGTCACATAGATTCAAAATTGCATTTCATAGCATAGAAAAAGCATTTTCTTTATTAGCATATGGCATTGCTTGAGGTAAAAACTTCACATTTTTAAAAATTAAAATCAAAAAAGTGTAAGTGTAAGGAGAGGAAACTATTATGTAAACAACATGCTCATTTTTGTAGTGTTAGTAGTGCATTTTTTACGTGTGCCCTATCGCTTCAGGTATGTTTTAGCTTGGTCATGTGGGGAGGCATGGTACCATAGGTATCATTAAAACTTGGTATTGGGCTTCCCTGGTGGCACAGTGGTTGAGAGTCCGCCTGCCGGTGCAGGGGACACGGGTTCGTGCCCGGTCCGGGAAGATCCCACATGCCGCGGAGCAGCTGGGCCCGTGAGCCATGGCCGCTGAGCCTGCGCGTCCGGAGCCTGTGCTCCGCAATGGGAGAGGCCACAACAGTGAGAGGCCCGCGTACCGCAAAAAAAAAAACAAAAAACAAAAAAACAACTTGGTGTTTTAAGTTTTAAGCTTTAATTCTATATATTATAGAAACATGATGTATGTTGTAATTACATGTTATGATATATATATTCTCCCCAGCGCTCTCTGATGTTTAAAGAATGTAGGCATCTTGTTTTGTCGTGAAAGGTCAACTTGCTAATGATTTATGGCATGTTTAAGAATGGGATACCTTGACAGTACACCTGCAACAGGGAGGTGTGATTTCAGCTGCAATTACAGACAACAAAGAGATTTTTCTTGAAAGAAGCGGTCTCCACTGTCAGCATGATAGCGTCTGCCACCCCATGGCAGCAATTACTTCAGATGGGGTTCCAGGCATGGCATCTGCTTCTAGCGGACAACTTTTGAGGCAAAAATAATTACTTCCCTGGTTAGAGAGACTGTTTGCAGATAATGCCAAACAGTTGGAAATTTTAAAAAGAAAACGGAATTGTTTTTCCAAGGGGTAATTCAGTAACAGAACACAGTCCACATTTTAAGGTTTAATTTTTCATCAAAACTATCCCAGTCAAGCACACTAGATTTTCTAATCTCATAACATCACACGAAAATAGAATGATTGGACCAGTGAGGCTCATACATCGTCCCTGGTCTCACTAGGGCTGACTTGGCCGTGGGCATTTCATCCTTGATGTCTCTTTTTATGAAGACATATATGTAGTTTTTAATGGTGTGCGTGAGTAGTGAGGCTGGACTGTGGAAGAGTAATTCAGGAGAGGAATGTAGAGTGGTTTGGGGTTTTTATTTTCATCATAGCCATTATTCTTGTGAATAGTTTTGATATAAAAGCATTTGTTGCAAGTGGTAAATAACCTTTGTGTTTGCCAACATAGGCTTTAAGAAATTGCTTGGGACTGAATCATCAGCAAGGAAATTGTGATAATACACAGTTTTCCAGGGCTAATAAAGTACTAGTTCCCAAAAATCTGATACAGCCATCTAATCATGTAATTTTAAAAACGGCCGTGGTTTTAAGAAGAATTCTGTTAGTTGCCCCTCCCTGTAGGAGAATCATTCTTCTCACATCATCATCAGGCTTGGCACATGTGACATTTGCTTTGCCTGACGAGCAGAAGCTCCATGTGCCACTTACCATCAGGGGCTTTATGAGCCCAAACAGGGCTCTGCCGTGCCTCTTTTCCCATGTGTCTTTTCTGCCTTGTCTCATGTCATGAGGCCAGCAGGTGCAAAGTAGACATCATCCTCTCAGTGTGAATTCTGAAGTGGAAAGGATATGGAGCAGAGCCTTTGCTGACCCAAATGGATCCACATGGGTAAAAAAAAAATCAATATTTGTTGTGATAAGCCACTGACATTTTGGATTTGTTTGTTGCTATAGGAGAACTTAGCTAAAGCTGACTGGTATGGTCAGCTTATATTGCATTGACTCCAGTGCCAGAAGTAGGTGGTGAGAAAACTTATTGGAGGTTAGAATGATGGCAACGCATTTTATGGAGTCTTGAAAGGTTTGGTACATTATATCCTATAATACCTTGGAAAGCTGATGATGGACAGAATGAGCTTGTGGTTTTTAGATGAATAGGTATGTAGCTAGTATTTCTTGTTTGCTATTGGTGTGTTTGACAAGTGCCTAAGAGAGAGATGAACTCAGAAAAGACTTGTCGAATTTTCAAAAAGATATGTAAGATAATACAGAAATTTAAGTAGTTCTGTGACTGCCAGGGTCTGATTTTCATTTGCAAATGGTAATACATAAAACTGAGGATGGCTTTGAACAACGAACATCAATTAAGGTTAAGCTTAGGCAAGAACCAATTCAGCAGTGTGGCCTTCAAGCCTGTTGCTAAAAGCTCTTAATTAATGTCATTTTGTATAAATCCTTGAAGCTGAACAAAATGGCACAGGGAGAAGAGAATGAGATTGTGCTTCTCTCAGAACATCCCACAGATTCAAGGCAACTGCAGGTAGCTCAGAGACAATAGAATGTCTCCCAGAGAACTGCAGATGGGACAACTGACCTGTGGTATTTGCTGGAATCAAAAGAAAAAAGAACTTGTTTTTGTGAAAGATACGCTGGCAAATGAGCTTCCAGCCTGGGATAAAATAGACTGATTTATCAGGATTTGAAAGAACTCTTCATTCCTCCAAACTTCTCGGACAAGGAGCTGGCTGGGCATGCTGTCCACACCTGAGAAGGAGTAACGTCCAGAGCCATATTCAAATAAGGACATGGTGAATAATGCAAAAGGACCACCTAGAGAACAAAGACCATGGAGAACTACAGACTAGGCAGCTAATATCAGGGAGGAGAACCCAGGCCGGATAAAGGAGCATTCCCCATGAGCAGAACAGGAGCTCCTTGAAACATCTGCACAGTTAGATTTCATAAGTATTTTCGGTTTTCTTTTCTACATGGAAGTTTTTATTGCAGTTTTCCTGTCCTAGTTTCACTATAGTATATTGGGTGGGTGAGGGAGGAGAGTATAAATTACTTGCCTTTTGAGTACGTAGCTTCTGGAGCAAGAGAAGGTGTATTGAGATCTGACATAGATATGAGATCTTTGACTTTGAGATCAAGGTTGTGATTGGAAGGTTGCTTGGGTAATTTCTCTTGGAGAAAGGGTGAAAATTTTTGAATGCTGAAGGAAGGAAAACAAACATTTGTGACCAGGAAGATGGGCTGTGTTGTATTGTATGTGAGAGCAGGAATGAGTGAAAGGGTATGTGTGTGTATTTTAATATTTGTTGCTCCATCTGTGGGAGGAATATAGTTCCCAAGCATAAATGGTGGGCATGGTCCTGTGAGGTCTTTGGCGAGTGGAATTTGTGCAGATTTGAAATAGAATCTTTTGGAACTATAATTCCATATGGATAAGTATTTGGACATATTTCATATCTGAAGCTTAGAAATAGATGCATTGAAATATATGTTCAAAACATAAAATAGTTCAGTGTTCTGCACCTCTCCATCCAATCAGTTGATCACCGGAGAGGATTGATCCAAAGCACGATCAACTCATATGGGTATTGTAATCTGGATTATTTAATTGCAGTTGTCAGTCTTCAGTTTTTCTTTGATTAAAGGTCATACGCTTTCTGGTGGCTGGGAATGAAAATATTTCTCATGGAAATAAGATTTTGCATTAGATAGCAGTCAACATTTCTATAATTTGACTTATCATAGAGAAGCAAAGGAAATTCTGTCAGTTTCACTGCTGAGCTTTTAAATTTCATAGTAACAAATTCTTCAAATTGCAATTAGTTGAAATTAATGTTTAATTGGAACTGTCAAATACAGAGTTTCCAACTCCCACAAGTCAACAAATTTTAAATAAATGAAAATGAGATATTAATCCTCTATACTGAAAAGAGAAATAGACACTTGGGGGCCCATAAGAGAAAACCCGGGGTCTGATTAAAGAAATGAGCAAATTAAAAAATTCATTTTGGATGAGTTGCTTTTCTTTAAACAAACTTACTAAAAAAAAAAATTCTAAATTGATGTGTATTTGTTAGAAGTCAAACATTCTTTTCTCATCATTTCATTGAAGCCATTATATGATGGCAAATTTTAATTGAGACTTCATTATTGAATTGCAGAACTAATTACATATATATCCACATAAAAATACCAAAATAACTTAACCACTTTAATAAATATGGTGGGAAAAACAGTCTAATGAATAATACAATGATGCAATAACCAAAGTTGGTAGAGACAGAACAGATAGTACCTAAGAAGCAAGGAGTATAATATAAACAATTACTAAGACACATGGGTGCTCCACACTGTACTAGTATCAAGAAGACTGAAGGACTGAATGAGATAAGGCTTGCCAAGGAATATTTTAAATTTTGTAAAACAATATCATATCATATAAAGAAGGAAAAATTTTTAAAAAGTCAACTATCATAACACCATCGTATCATATTACTTCAGTGTATATTAACTTCTAATGCCTAGGCAATTTTATGCAGAATTGCAGTCATCATTTGAAATAATATACTCTGCTTTACCAGTTACCATAATCAGTTTTCCTGCTGCTATGTAGTTTTCATACTTGGTATTTCAAGGGGTGGGATAATATTTATTTCCTTGGATATAAATTTATTTAATCAACCAAGCCTCCTTTACTGAAGGTTGTTTGGATTTTTTTTTCTCAACATAACTGTACCATGACTACCTTCATGTACAGTTGACCCTTGAACAACATGGGTTTGAACTCTGTGGGTCCACTTAATACGAAGATTTTTTGATAGTAAATACTACTTTCTACGCAGTTCGTGGTTGGTTGAATCCGCACACATGTAGGGCCAACTCTAAGTTATAGGATGATTAACTTCTAAGCTGTTCAAATTCAACTGTACAGACCTTTTTTCCCCCATTGGAAAAAAAAGTTTTCTAAGTGGAATTATTGGGCTTAAATGTTATGAATATAATATGACTCTTGATATATTCAGAATTACTAATTTTCTGTGCTTCTCAGCGATAGGTCAAATTGTGGAATTGTTGGCTATTATGAAAAATCTTAACTGCATCTTAACTGATGCAAAAGTAAGTTAAATCTCAAATGATTTGTTTATAAAGCTAAGAGTTTAATCACTCAGTTTGCTGAGTTGTTAATTGGATTTACTCTCAATTTCAGTTTCTTCTTTTGTTAAATTCTTCTCCCTTACTCTAGCTCAATACTTACTCTTATTTTCTCTATTTATAGATTAGTAATAGATTCTATTAGTAAGAGGACTTTAAAAATACGTAGTGATTATGTTGTGTTAAAAAAGATGTAAATCAGGGCTCAAGTAGTTCTTAGCCCCTAGATGCCTACAATTCACAAACCAAGCAGCAGAGGGTGAGAGTTAGCCTATAATAATCAACAAATAAAAGTCCTATGGTGAGGGAAAAAGAATCACCTAACTTTTAGATGACATTCCTGCTTTCAGAAATTCATGGATTTTTTTCATAAAACTGAAGTTTGATATAAGTGCTCAGCACAATTGTAAGTCAAATATAGCTATAGATAAAATATATTCCCAGTGTAAAGGTCAAAGTCTAATATGATTTTCTAACCAGTCTGTGCAATAAATACCCTTTGGAGTATTTTTTTTTTTTAGATATTTAAAAAAATTTTTTATTTTATATTGGAGTATAGTTGAATAACAATGTTGTGTTAGTTTCCAGTGTACAGCAAAGTGATTCAGTTATACATATACAGGTATATATTCTTTTTCAAATTCTTTTCCCATTTAGGTTATTACAGAATATTGCATAGAGTTCCCTATGAGAAACAGTAGGTCCTTGTTGGTTATCTATTTTAAATACAGTGGTGTGTATATGTCAATCCCAAACCCCCAATTTATCCCTCCCCCCAACCTTTCCCCTTTGGTAACCATAAGTTTGTTTTCTGAGGCTGTGAATCTGTTTCTGTTTTGTAAATAAGTTCATTTGCATACTTTTTTTAGATTCTGCATATATTTGTCTTTGTCGGTCTGACTTCACTTAGTATGATAATTTCTAGATCCATACATGTTGCTGCAAATGGCATTATTTCATTCTTTTTAATGGCTGAGTAATATTCCAGTGTATAAATATACCACATCTTCTTTATCCATTCATCTGTCAATGGACATTTAGGTCTTCCATGTCTTGGCTATTGTAAATAGCACTGCAGTAAACATTGGGGTGCATGTATTCTTTTGAACAATGTGTTTTCTCTGGATATATGCCCAGGAGTGGGATTGCTGGATCATATGATAGCTCTATTCTTAGTTTTTTAAGGAACCTCCATACTGTTCTCCATAGTGGTTGTACCAATTTACATTTCCACCAACTGTGTAGGAGGGTTCCCTTTTCTCCACACCCTCTCCAGCACTTATTGTTTATTGACTTTGATGATGGCCATTCTGACTGGTGTGAGGTGATACCTCATTGTAGTGTTGTTTAGCATTTCTCTAATAATTAGTGATGTTGAGTATCTTTTCATGTGCCTTTTGGCCATCTCTATGTCTGTGGAGAAATGTCTATTTAGGTCTTCTGAGCATCTTTTGATTGAGTTGTAAAAATACTAATACTCAAGCCTCATCTCCACTAGCCAAGTCAATTTTTATGGGTGGAGCCTGTGTATGAGTATTTTTTAAAAGCTTCTCAAATGATTCTAATGTCTAGTGAAATATCAGAACCACTGGTCTAATGAGAAAAGACTGCCACCACTGAGACTCAAATTCATAACTTTGGTCCCCACTGAACACATGTGTTTACTGTAACAGATTTTACTAGTAGAGCATAAATGAAATGGCTTGCTACAGAAATGAGGCTTAGTCCATTGTAGTCTACCTGTAGCATTGTAATGTGCAAAACAAATTGATGTCTTCTAGTTTTGAGAGAAATTCAAAAGATAAAAAAATCACTTAAACAGATGGGAAGAATAGGTACTATTGAGCACTGTAAGTTCACTCTCAAAGTGCTAGTGTTTTTCTAAATGCATTGTCTGTGTGGCTTCACACTTAGCAATTATCACCTTATTACTGCTTAGCTAATTCTGGCCTCACATTTTAATGCTTCTGGTGTCAAAAAGGTGAATCTTTTCAAAAGTCTGATATCAGCAACGATGAATGTGAGAGACACTGTTTAAACCTACAGAACATTAATTATCTAAATTAACAGCTGATTTTTTAAGCAAGCCTTTATTTGGAAGGACACAGGAATTCTTTCCCAGCCCGAAATATATTTTGGTGAAATCTCATTAATTTACACCCTGCTAATTTTAAGATTGTGAGAATAGTGATAGACTGAAATTCACATTTATCTAAGGAAAAGATCTGGTAAGTGTTTCAGGTTAAGATTAAAAAAAAATAATAAAGAGGCCGGCTTCATGTTCACACGGGGACACAAGCGGTAACCACAGACCCAGGATCTGAACTGAACTGTAAAAACCAGCCCAGTTCATTTAATCTTAATTACTTCCTAACCTCTGTGTTAGATGTTAGAATATACTTGAGTGAGTTCTTCCCAAGAAGAGGTTTACAGTGTGGCTGGGGATAGTCCAACGTAAATGTCTGAAGTTAAATATAGCAAAATAAATGTCAAGATGGTGGTTTTCACAGGATGCAGCGGAAACAGGTGGCCATGTTTCTTTTCCTTCCAGGGCTATTTGTAATTATGAGTTTAATTATTTGTTGTCTGACACCCCAACCGGAATATATGGGCAAGGACCGGCACAGTCTGTGCCTCTAACTGGGCCAGCATCAGTAGAGTGGTCTCAGATGCCCCTAAAATCAAGACATCATAGCACTACAACATGAACAGAGGTCTTGCATCCTTGTACATGTATGCAGTTAATTTAAATCCTTCTAATAATTTTGCTCCACTTTCTGTGGATAATTTGAAGGGCACCATTTCCTGCAATCATTCTTCATGATCTTGCTCTTCCTTCACTTTACCAACCACCTAAATTGTCTCTGATGGTGTTCAAAACAGGCCACCCTAGAATGTGCCACTCTGACATGTGGATTATTTTGAGCTGAAAACAATCAAGGCCCATAAGACTCAGGAAGAACCTTTGAACTCCACTTACTGTCTAAAAGAACTTGCTGTCTAGGGCTTCCCTGGTGGTGCAGTGGTTGGGAGTCCGCCTGCCGATGCAGGGGACAGGGGTTCGTGCCCCGGTCCGGGAAGATCCCACATGCTGCGGAGCGGCTGGGCCCGTGAGCCATGGCCGCTGAGCCTGCGGGTCCGGAGCCTGTGCTCCGCGATGGGAGAGGCCACAACAGTGAGAGGCCCGCGTACCGCAAAAAAAAAAAAAAGATTAGTGTTTTAAGTTTCTGGTGGGTCATTTCAAAGAGAACATTCAGGGACAATTATTTTTTTTCTGCTCTAATTGGAATATTCTTTTCATGAAAAAAATCATAATTGAGCTTAATGGTAAAGCATTTCAAATAATGTTCCAGTAAGATAAAAATAAAACAAGGGACATTTTATTGTGTCAAAGGAAATAAAAATCTTTCTCAAAATTTTCTTATATGGAATATATAATGAGAAAGAGTGACATATTTAGGGTATTAATATTGTGTTGTAAAAAAATGTCAAGAGTGGAATTATACTTTTAGGTTTACATGCTTTTTAACTTTCTAAAATAATACTCATGATATTTGAACTTCTGTCTTTTTTAAAGATTTGTCAGGTAGGTCATTTATTACAGGACATTTCAGTTACCTAACTAATATGAAAACTTAAATTTTTTTTAGTGTTGCTCAACTGGAATTATGAAAAAAGGTATGACTGCTTGTATTTAAACACTCAGAACTCTAAGGCTATGAAATTCTTATGAGTCACTTTCCCTTCATGCTATAATAAATTAAGAACTTTTGAAGTTTAAAAAGCTATATATGCAAGATCTATAACTCTTCATTTGTGTGGTTCTGCTGTAGTTGGAAAATCAGATGACAAAATATAAACTGCACACAATTAGACATATTTAAATTTTTAATTTGATGCATTTCACACTCAATGAGTATAAATGCAAGACTAAAATTTATGTTGGCACAAATTATGAAGAAATATTCAACAAACAGTTATAGTCATCTCCTAAAGATATAAGATTTATGTTCTTACTATATCTTCACATATTATTGCTTTAATTAGCAGAAAATATTTTACTTTTGGTTAAAGTTATAGATTAAAAAACCCCACCAGATTCTGGTGGGCTTTTTTGTGTTGTTGTTGTTGTTTGTTTCAAGTATTTACCTGATTCATTTAAGAAAGCGAAAAGTATAGTTCTGTCACTTCTCGGTAATTGCACATTTGATTGGAAGCAATCACTTTTTGAGAGTTAAATTAGTGCATTGAATGACTGAATTGTATGTTCCAGAAGTGATAATCATATTTCAGAATACAATGGGACAGGACTCTATTAACAGTAGAAGGGTAGAGCAGAGTAAGAGAGTTGAGATCCAGAACTTGATCTAGAGGCTGGGATGGAGGGAAGCCAGAGCCAGGATGTCAACTCTAGATTGAAACCCTTTTGGTAGAGAGTCTACATCAGAGAAATCCAAAATGGGTGTTCTAGGCATGATTCTGAAGAAGCCAGGGGTAGTCTTTGAAGGTGGTGTATTGTACAGTCATCGGCATCCATCATAAAATGCACTTGCAGTCATTCGGATGGAGTTCTAAGGAAGAGCTCTTGTTCTGAAGGAGAAAACTGTAGTGATTCAATCAGGGTCCCGGGTGACAGGATCTTGGTGCTGCCCCAGCCTGGGGGAGGGGCAATGCAGTCAGTGTGTAGCTGTTCCTCTCACCTTCCCCCTCAGTCTATCTTGGTCTTTGGGGTGCAAGGCGACTGCCTCAGCCTCCTTCCTGTGTTCTAGGATTCTCCCAGTGATGCCTTGTCCATGAGTAGTTGCTAGTTGTTCTTCCTGTGTTGGGGAGTGAAGTCAAAAACAACCTCTGTCACCATCTTGGCAATGTCACTCCTCTATTCTTTTGGACTCTGGTACTGAGTACAGTATCCCAAATGAAAACTTTCAGCACTTTGCACTCTCAGTTCCTCAAATTCTTCTTTTCCAATTATCTTGTCCTTCACTCGACTTTACCAACCTACTCCCAAGGTCACATTGCAGATATTATCTTCACCAATTACTAGACTTTCTTCAGGGTCTCGAACTCTCCAAACATACTCTTTATCTTTCTGGTTTACTTTCTTCAGTACCAAGTACTACAAAACTTCAACCCCCTGGGGCATATAATCTATTGATGATACTGCTTTTTCTCTGTCACTTATCCACTTTCGTTTCTGATTTCACTCCTTGTCCCTAAATGTGATGTCTCTACATTATAATCCCTTCACTGCATATACCTTAATTTCCTTGCCCCCATATCCTTTGTAGACATTCACTTGTAAAGCTCAAGCTCTGCTTCATCATTAAATGCAACCTTCTGCTTCATCAGCTGTGCACGTGGCACTAAAGAACCTAGTGCTGTGGTAACAGGTCTTGGTTTATAGTCATGATCACTAGTCACAAGTAGCATCTTAGCATTCCAGCATTAACTTTTCTAAATGACTGTTTCACTTCCTATCTCTTTTCTAATCCCTCCTCACTCCTCCATACTCTCAGATGATAATCTTTCTTCTGAATTTACTGAGAAACAAAAACAAACAGGACTGTGGAATACAGAATATTTACACACTTCTCACCATCACATCTACCAAATTAGCTGTATCAGTTGGAACCATTATATTCTGCTTACATATCTGATCCTATGGGTGAAATTTCTCAGTTCCTATCTGTGGTCAGCCTGTATATGTAAAACAAGGGGCTTCCCTGGTGGCGCAGTGGTTGAGAGTCCGCCTGCCAATGCAGGGGACACGGGTTCGTGTCCTGGTCTGGGAAGATCCCACATGCCGCGGAGCGGCTAGGCCCATGAGCCATGGCTGCTGAGCCTGCGCATCCGGAGCCTGTGCTCCGCAACGGGAGCGGCCACAACAGTGAGAGGCCCGCGTACAGCCAAAAAAAAAAAACACAAAAAAAAAACATACACAAGTATATATATATATTCATGTGTATATACACATACATGTATATTTAAATATTTTATAAAGTATTGTAAATGAACTGACTTCCTTTAAGTACACGTTCCATTTTTGCTATTATTAAACTCTCTTTACAGTAAAAAAAAAAAAAAAAAAAACCTGAAAGAAATATATTAACTTCTTATCTTCACAACCTTCATTCTGTTTCTAATCACAGCAGTGATACTTCTGACCACTGCCTCTTTACCAATGGAAAAGTCCTCAAGGCCACAAATGTGCTCCATACTTTTAAAGCCAGTGCTCCATTCTTGGGCTTCATCTTTCTCAAACTATCATAATAATTTGACACAATCAGTCCCATTCTTAAAGTAACGTACTCTCTAGGCATCTAGAAAAATCAGTGTTTTTTTGGGGTTTCACCTTCTTCTGCCCTTCTTCATCTCAATCTTGATTTCTCTTCACGTCTTCAGTTCTATATGTGTGAGTGTCTTATCCTTTCATTTATTCTGTGCCTACCTACACTCGCTCCAAAGGTGATATCTTCAGGGCTTCCCTGGTGGCGCAGCGGTTGAGCATCCGCCTGCTGGTGCAGGGATTGCGGGTTCGTGCCCCGGTCTGGGAAGATCCTACATGCGGTGGAGTGGCTGGGCCCGTGAGTCATGGCCGCTGAGCCTGCGCGTCCGAAAGGTGATATCTTCAAACCTCGTGGCTTTAGATGCCATCTATATGCTGACAACTCTCAACTTTATATCTTTAAACCCACTTCTCTAGCTGTTCCATTACTCAGGCAAAACAATTAATCATTTTTAACTCCTCTCTTTCTCACTTATTCCATATTAAATCAATCCTCACATTCTTTAAGTCCTGTATTCCTAACATATCACAAAATGACCACCTATCACCACCCTCATGACTGCCAGCCTTGCTCAAGATGACATTATCTTTTGTCTGTTCGACACTAATGCAAGATGTTAATAACAGGGGAAACTGGGGTGGGGATGTGTGTGGGGCAGGCATAGGGACTACATGAGGACTCTTTACTTTCCTCTCAATTTTTATGTAAATCTAAAACTGCTCTAGAAAATAAAGTCTATTAAAATCCCTAAAAATCTTACATGCTAAAAGTCTATTAAGTCTGTAGTCAGTTAAACGTTTCTAGTAGTATAACATTTAACTTCAGTATCTATACTACTGAACAAACTGCATCTCCTTTTAATTACTAAGTAAACAAAATTAAATACTTTATAGCATATTGTCTGTTAGCAGAATATGGTCTTCTTTGGAAAAAACCCTCAGTTTAAATACAGTGTCTTCAAAAGGAGAAATATAATTGCCTTCCTAAATGTAGGAGGAGTAGGGCTGTCTTTTACGCAAGTGCAGTAATTATAGTGGTATCCTACAGTGATGTCAATTTTTCACAAAATTCCCTGGATAACAAAAAGTAAACAAATAGCCCAGGACATTCTGAATTGTAGGCTTTAGCTAATGCAACATTTCTTTGATGGTTACAGTTTATTTTTAAAACTGGAGGTCTCTATTACATAAAATATCTATTGTCATTTTAATGTAGAATATTTAAGGTATTAATAGCTAAATCAGTTTATGTTTATCAAAACTGAGGAAAAATTGGAACTCCAAGGAGTTGCATGATCTTTATTTCACGAAGTAGCTGTAGAAAGTCTTACATTGGCCTATCTACATGGGATGTATTCACATGATGACCTAGGTATGACGGGCAAAATGGATGTGTTGAGGGGAAAAAAAAGGCAGTAAATACCTTGTTGGATGCCCGATAGCATTCAGGAATTTTTCCAGTACATTTCCCACTTCATTCATTTATATGCATTCAGGGCATGTCGGTTTGCTTTCATTTATTTGCTTACCTCATAGTTCTTTATCAGGAGGCTAAACATGCTAGAACTTGCACACTATTAGTGGAAGCAGTCTCCATTTACAGATACTCTCAGGTGAACTGGACAGCAGCATTCCAAGCTGGTAACTTTTAAAGCATGTGTTGCTGTGTGATATTCTAAATATGAGAAGCCGCCATTCTCCGTCAGGTTGGATAATGTGCTTCCTTATTTATATATATAACCTATACACAAGGAGGTTTGGGTCAGATATTTGAGAATATTTTTCATACTGTTTCTAGAAACTTCTAGCCAAATGCAAAGTAAACCAATCATGTTTGAACTCATCCAACTTAGAAAGTACTTCATTGGGAAAACGTTCTTTGAAACAGCAGTTCTCAACTCTGAAGGTCCTAGACAATTTTTCTGGAGGTCTGTGAGGTCAAAACTGCTTTCATAATAACTTAAAGATGTGTTTCACCCTTTTTACTATATTGACTTTGTTTTGATAGTACAAAATAAATGGCAGGTAAATCTGTTTACAGTTGGTTCTAGTGACTCAGATGGTGGGCAGTGATTATGTTCAAAGAAAGGTGCAAGGAAATATTTTGAAATTTTGGAATCTGAACGTTACTCTAGTGAAAGAATGCTTCCTACCGTCTCATTGGTTTTCATATGTACAGAATTAGAATTCTGTTTTAACATATGTGCTCTACATATCTGTTTTCCATCTTTATTCCATCAGCACTAAGTCTCCTTTGACTTTCGTAATATTACTAAGGCTATGATGGCAGTGATGCATTGCAGTTAAAGTGTGCCAGCTTTATTCTACTTACTATTTAGGGGAAGAAATATTTTCTTCGTATTTCAATACTGTATAAATTTTGCAAATCATGACTACATTTCCATTTACTTATTCCTTGCTGTTATTTAAAATAGAGTTTTCTCTATCACTGTTAAGCTAAGTTGATCATAAACATTTTCTACCAGGAAATATGTAAAACAAAATACTTAAATATTTTTCTGTATTTTAAAACACTTATCCTACTGTGTCATTAACTATTTTTCTTATATTAAGCAATCCAGCTACTGCTATAACCGTAGATTATTTTAGATAACAGTCATCAAAATTATTCAGAGGAAATTAATCAAAGTTTCTTGGTAAAGAGATTTCTGGAATGATATGGCTGTTGGTTCAGTTACAAAATAACCAAGATTATAATAGACAGTTGCAGAAGTTTGGAACTCAGAAGCTTAAATATAATTCAACAAATAACGAGGTGTCCCTTTCTGTTTTAGAAACATTTTTAGAAACATTGCACTTTTGGAATCTCTTGTAGTTCTTTGAAACTTCGATTAGAAGTGACCGATAACCACGTTTATAGATTATGTATGCAGAAGTTCATTCCCAAGTAAGTTTGCATCTTCTCTTTAAAGGAAGAGTATAATATTTTAATTATAAAGTTTTCTATTTGAATCTTATTCAGTTAAAGAAGGATTTTGTTCCGTCTTAACTTTCCACCCCAGGAAAGCAACCCATATAAATGCAGTTAGGTGCCTATAAGTGAAAACAGTTTCATTCATGGAGAAGTTGCAGGGTAAGTAACTTCCACTCCATATGTTTCTGTCATTTTAGAAAATTGTAATCTGGAAAGATATTTGTATGATAGAGGAAAACATTTCTTCCTTTTATCATTATAATTATCCCTTTTATCATTATAGTCCTTTTCAAACACTTAAAGGTTCTCTTCTGAATAAAAGCTGATTCTTAGACTATGATGTCTTCCCTATCCTCTGTGGGAAATTAAGCACTAGTCCTTTGATTTATCAATCAAAAAATATCACTTGTTTCCCCTTCTCTTAACATACATATCTTGCTGTTTTTTTGTAGTCTGCTTATTTATGAAACATATTTTTGAAGACTTTTTCTTTTCTAGTTATTCTTTTCATGAATTTTATTTTGAAATAACATTGTATCTCTTTCTAATTTTGGCTATCTAATTGTTTTAAGAGCTTGAGCCTTAGCTGTAATCAATTAAGAGTAATTACTGGTTTTAAAATATTCTGTTAGTTTCTAACTTGTTTTTCTTTGTGTTTTTTTAGATACAAGTCATGTGGCTTTTAATAAGATTTCCGTTTTCTATGTTTTATAAAGGTTTCACCACATATTTGTAGAAACAGATTTTTCTGACTCACTAGCATGTTGTCACCTGTGTAGATGGCCTATAGGGTGGCAGGCACTTTCGTAATACCTAGGCTGAATTGCTAGAGTACAGAGCCATGAGGAAGAGTTTCCAAATCCTGTTATAATAAGTAAAATTGAGTAGTTCTGTACTGAATATTCTTGTTCTTAATGTTTACATTCCTCTAAAGAGTTTTACAATTCTAATCACATTTCATCTTTGCATTTCTGTAACTGATGTTTCTGCAATTTCCTTTTCTTTTGGTTAAAACAACGAGGAGTAACAGTATTTTTATACCCATGTTCAACATTAGTTGGAGATTAAGCCTGGTGATTCAAGACCTGTGATAAAAGATTAAAACTTGGGACAAAAATGGTGATTTCATTTCTTTCATTAAGTTTCATGATGCTGGAATTCACTACAGTATCCAAAGGCAAAGAGGCACATAGCCCAGTGCTCTTACAAAGCTTCCTTCTGAAAGCAGACATCTGTTGTGTGTTAATTGAGTAAAATAAAACAGGGAAGGAAGGATTGTTTGTTCCCTGGGTACTTTATTAGTGTTCTCTACTATTCAGATTCTCAAAGAGGAAAGTGGGAAATATATACATCATGGTGCTGATCAAATACAAGTGCTGTTGTCATGAAAATTAATATTATTTGACAATGTTTTGTCTTCCTTTGATGTTAGACAAGATATTGTTATTCTCTGCGCAAACACTTTAGCATATTGGTTAGGTGAATGCAACTTGAAGTCAGTGTTAATAAAGATCAATATCAAAACCTTTGTGAGATACCAGTTACAAATTAAATATACTTAGTGTTTTCTCACACATCTTGATGAAACTTTTCTACTCTGTGGAAATAGATGCCCTATAGTTGTCTGTAATTTGGATAAAATTAGCACCAATTAAGTGTCCCTTATCAAGAAACCACACCATAAACACTTGTAATATTGCTGCCCCAGGTGATCCAATGGAATCCTGAAGTGTTCTCTCAACTACAGATTTGTCACATAATATCATAGCTTTGATTGTACAGTTGCTATGGTACCCTGAACAAATACTCAGTATTAGTCTCTCAGGACATAAATTAAGAATCATCAGTATTGTAGGATGTCAGGTGCTTAGCTCCCACTGACCATGATGCTGTATTAATTTATTGAAAAGAAAAGAAAAATAACTCTGAGCTGAAATAAACTGTTTACTAGAATGCTTTGTATATAAATAAATAGTCACATAAGATTATCTAGGTCAATACATGTTAAAGCAACGCCAATAATTGTTAGACTCCTTAAGGCATCAAGTCCATCCAATTCTTGAATATTTCAGAAGTTCATTATATAGAGACAAAGCAATGAAATAGTCTAGATTCACGTGATACTATTATTTAAGATAACATTCTTAAGAGCTCGAATCCTTGGATATATCCAATTGGCTTAATTCTATTGTAGATACCTTGGAATTAATTTTCATTTGGCTTAATATATAAATATAGCAACTGAAATGTATGCCATATTTACTCTTATTGTGTTTATTTTAACGTCTTTATTGAGATCTAATTCATATACACTTTTAAAGTGTTCAATTCATTGGTTTCTAGTAAAATAGAGTTGTCCCACAATTACTACAATCTAAGTTTAAAACATTTTCGTTATCTCAAAGAAGAAAACACAAACCCATTATCAGTCATTCCCCAGTCTCCCTATACCCCCAGCCCTTGGCAATCACTAGCCTACTTTCTATCACTGTGGAGTTACCTATTTTAGAATAGGTAACTCCTATTCTATAGCATCTATAGAATATATGGCCTTTTGTGACTGGCTTCTTTCACTTAGTATAGTGTCTTCAAGGTTCATCCATATTGTAGCATGGATCAATACTTCATTCTTTGTATGGCCGAATAATAGTGCATTGCACGGATATAGCACATTTTTTTCTTCATTTTTCAGTTGATGAGTATTTGGGTTATTGGGTTGTTACACTCTTTGTCTACTATGAATAATGCTCTTATGAACATTCATTTACAAGCTTTGTGTAGATGTTTTTATTTCCCTTGGATTGCTGGATCATATGGTAACTCTGTTAACGTTTTCTTTTATTGGTGTATCGTTGTTTTACAATGTTGTGTAAGCTTCTATTGTACAGGGAAGTGGAGTTCCCTGTGCTATATAGCAGGTTCCCATTAGTTATCTAATTTATACATATTGGTGTATATATATCAATCCCAATCTCCCAATTCATCCCACGCCCCCCTTCCCCCCTTGGTGTTCAAATGTTTGTTGTCTGTGTGTCTATTTCTGCCTTGCACCAAACTCTTCCACAGTGGCTGTACCATTTTCCATTCTCACAAGCAATGTCTGAGGGTCCCAATTTCTCTGCATTCTCACCACCACTTGTCAGAGTTCATCTTTTTTATTACAGCCAACCTCGAGGAGGTGAAGTGGTACCTTATTGTGGTTTTGATTTGAATTTCCTTAATGACTAATAATGCTAATCCTGTTTTCATGTACTAGTTGACTATTTGTATATTTTCTTGGGAACAACTTATTCAGATTCTTTGTCCATTTTTTAAAAAAATATTGAGTTGTGTTTTTTGTATATTCTGGATATAAATCCCTACTCAAATACATGATTTGCAAATATTTTCTCTCATTACATATATTGTCTTTTCAACTTGATAGTTTCATTTGAAGCATAAAACTTTTAGAAATAATTTTAATCAAGTCCAATTTGTTTATTTTTTCTTTTGTTGCTTGTGCTCTGCTGTTCTGTGTAAAAAACATTGACTATTTCAATGTCATGAAGATTTACTCCCATGTTTTCTTAGAGTTTTATAGTTTTAGATATATTTAGGTCTATGATTCATTTTGAGTTAATTTTTATAAATGAGGTGAGCATAATTCAGAATTATGCTTGTGGATATCTAATTGTCCTGGAACTACTTGTTGAAAAGATAATTCTTTGCCTCACTGAAGTATCTTGACACCCATATCAAAATCCAGCTGACCCTGGACTCTTGATAGACATTTAGGTCAATGGAATAAAAGTGTATCCTTCTGCCAGTAAAGCATTGTCTTGATTACTACAGTTTTAGTTAAGTATTGAAATCAGGAAGTGTCAGTTCTCCAGATTTATTCTTCTCTTGTAATTCTTCTGTTCCTGTTTTCATACTTTTGTTGTTGCTAAGAATGTTGAGCTTCATCACAGATTTAACCACATGTGTTCCCAAAGAGAAGGAAATACTGGCACTACAGTACAGCTACTTGGAAAATTATTCTGGGTTGGTTTTGTTTTGTTTTGGTTTTGGTTTTGGTCACTAAGATGACAATAAAACCTTTGGGGAAATAATTGATTCACATCATTGGGAATGTAATTTTTATCATTCATTCACTGTAAGGTCCACTTAGAGAAAACTGTCTCCAGGTTTCCCAAAATAGTTTCCTTAAAATGGGAATCTCTCAAATCTGAACCATGTGTCATTCTTTATTGAATTACTCAGTTGAACCATTCACTTAAAAGCAAACTTATTCCTTTTGCTCTGAAGAATTTAATTCTGTCATTCAGCTGAGATATAGTACTTTCATTAACCCTATATAATAATTGCACTGTTACCTTAGCTCATTAGAAAATTTATAGTTTAGTAAATTATTTCAGCAATTACATTTATGCCCTGCTTATTACTTGTTTAACATTTCTTAAACATTTTAACAATTGTCTGGTAGGCAATAAATCTACTCACTTTACGTGGAAAGTACTTGGAAGAAATTTAGTAGCCAGTTTCATGAAAGGCCTGTGAAATTCAGTGACATGTATTTAAAAAGAAGGCCAGTAAGGAAACTGATAAATAATTCTGGCAAATCACACCTATTATCATGGATTACAAGACCACAGAACATTTAGTATTCTGTTAAAGTGAGATCACATTTTAATTTTGAATACCTTAGTAAGAATTAGCTGGAGTCACTGAATATAAATCATCCAATAATTTCCATATAGGTAGCAATAAGATATTATATTTAATAACGAACTTAATTATGACATTGAAATATATGTATAATCATGTAACACATGCTATATACTTAGCAAACTTCTCAAAAGGCAACCACTTTCCATCAGAGATCACCAGCAAGTTTTAGTAAAATGTTCCTGTTGATTTTAATGATTTGTTTTTAGGTGAAGAGCATATTGTGGTATAATCCTTAATGAAATGGTTCAGAATATTTCAGTTCCAATTAAAAATATCTGGAAAATTAGTCTGTACTAATTATTTAAAGTCAGCAAGTTGTCATGCCCACTTATTCCTTACAAAGGCTCTACATTACATGAGTTGGGTTTAGGGAATTTGTGAACAGGACACTTATCTGAATTTGTGCCATCTTTCCTCATTACCTTAATCAAATTCCAAACTGCAGAGATTATAAAGACACCCCACTGTGGATGCCCTAGAGCAGAGTTGGAGCAGGTTGGCCAGAAAGAGTTGCCAGAATACCCAATGCTAAACATGTCACTTCAATTTCTGTGCCATGGGTCCCGCTCAGTTGCTAATGGAAAGATGTATCAAAACTGATTATCAGAAAATAAGAAAGAACATTGAGTATAAGAACATGTGAAGGGACTTCCGGGAAGATGGCGGAAGAGTAAGACGCGGAGATCACCTTCCTCCCCACACATACACCAGAAATACATCTACGCGTGGAACAACTCCTACGGAGCACCTACTGAACGCTGGCAGAAGACCTCAGACCTCCTAAAAGGCAAGGAACCCCCCACGTACCTGGTTAGGGCAAAAGAAAAAACTAAACAGAGACAAAAGGATAGGGACGGGTCCTGCACCAGCGGGAGAGAGCTGTGAAGGAGGAAAAGTGTCCACACACTAGGAAGCCCCTTCGCGGGTGGAGACTTCGGGAGGCGGAGTGGGGGAACTTGGGAGCCGCGGAGGAGAGCACAGCAACAGGGGTGCGGAGGGCAAAGCGGACAGATTCCAGCGCAGAGGATCGGGCCGACCGGCACTCACCAGCCGAGAGGCTTTTCTGCTCGCCCGCCAGGGCGGGCGGGACTGGGAGCTGAGGCTCCGGCTTTTGTCGGAGCGCCGGGAGAGGACTGAGGTTGGCGGCGTGAACACAGCCTGCAGGGCGTTAGTGCACCGCGGCTAGCCGGGAGAGAGTCCGGGGAAAAGTCTGGACCTGCCGAAGAGGCAAGAGACTTTTACGTCCCTCTTTGTTTCCTGGTACACGAGGAGAGGGGATTAAGAACGCTGCTTGAGAGAGCTCCAGGGACGGGCGCGAGCCGCGGCTAAAAGTGCGGAGCCTAGAGACAGACATGAGACGCTAAGGCCGCTGCTGCCGCCACCAGGAGGCCTGTGTGCGAACACAGGTCACTAGCCACACGCCCTTCCGGGGAGCCTGTGCAGCCCGCCACTGCCAGGGTCCCGGGATCCAGGGACAACTCGCCCGGGAGATCGCACGGCGCGCCTCAGGCTGCAACGTCACGCCGGCCTCTGCCGCTGCAGGCCCGCCCCACACTCCGTGACCCTCCCTACCCCCCGGCCTGAGTGAGCCAGAGCCTCCGAATCAGCGGCTCCTTTAACCCCGTCCTGTCTGAGCAAAGAACAGACGCCCTCCGGCGACCTACACGCACAGGCGGGGCCAAATCCAAAGCTGAGCCCCTGGGAGCTGTGAGAACAAAGAAGAGAAAGGGAAATCTCTCCCAGCAGCCTCAGAAGCAGCGGATTAAAGCTCCACAATCAACTTGATATACCCTGCATCTGTGGAATACCTGAATAGTCAACGAATCATCCCAAATTAAGGAGCCCTGTGGATGAAAGGCTCTTGGTGCTGCAGCCAGGAGTCAGTGCTGTGCCTCTGAGGTGGGAGAGCCAACTTCAGGACACTGGTCCACAAGAGGCCTCCCAGCTGCACATAATATCAAACAGCAAAAATCTCCGAGAGATCTCCATCTCAACGCCAGCACCCAGCTTCACTCAACGACCAGCAAGCTACAGTGCTGGACATCCTATGCCAAACAACTAGCAAGACAGGAACACAACCCCACCCATTAGCAGAGAGGCTGCCCAAAATCATAATAAGTCTACAGACACCCCAAAACACACCACCAGACGTGGACCTGCCCACCAGAAAGACAAGATACAGCCTCATCCACCAGAACACAGGCACTAGTACCCTCCACCAGGAAGCCTACACAGCCCACTGAACCAACCTTAGCCACTGGGGACAGACACAAAAAACAACAGGAACTACGAACCTTCAGCCTGCAAAAAAGGAGACCACAAACACAGTAAGATAAGCAAAATGAAAAGACAGAAAAACACACAGCAGATGAAGGAGCAAGATAAAAACCCACCAGACCTAACAAATGAAGAGGAAATAGGCAGTCTACCGGAAAAAGAATTCAGAATAATGATAGTAAGGTTGATCCGAAATCTTGGAGATAGAATGGACAATAGAATGGACAAAATGCAAGAATCAGTTAACAAGGACCTAGAAGAACTAAAGATGAAACAGGCAACGATGAACAACACAATAAATGAAATTAAAAGTACTCTAGATGGGATCAATAGCAGAATAACTGAGGCAGAAGAACGGATAAGTGACCTGGAAGATAAAATAGTAGAAATAACTACTGCAGAGCAGAATAAAGAAAAAAGAATGAAAAGAACTGAGGACAGTCTCAGAGACCTCTGGGACAACATTAAATGCACCAACATTCGAATTATAGGGGTTCCAGAAGAAGAAGAGAAAAAGAAAGGGACTGAGAAAATATTTGAAGAGATTATAGTTGAAAACTTCCCTAATATGGGAAAGGAAATAGTTAATCAAGTCCAGGAAGCACAGAGAGTCCCATACAGGATAAATCCAAGGAGAAATACGCCAAGACACATATTAATCAAACTGTCAAAAATTAAATACAAAGAAAACATATTAAAAGCAGCAAGGGAAAAACAACAAATAACACACAAGGGAATCCCCATAAGGTTAACAGCTGATCTTTCAGCAGAAACTCTGCAAGCCAGAAGGGAGTGGCAGGACATATTGAAAGTGTTGAAGGAGAAAAACCTGCAACCAAGAATACTCTACCCAGCAAGGATCTCATTCAGATTTGATGGAGAAATTAAAACCTTTACAGACAAGCAAAAGCTGAGAGAGTTCAGCACCACCAAACCAGCTCTACAACAACTGCTAAAGGAACTTCTCTAGGCAAGAAACACAAAAGAAGGAAAAGACCTACAATAACAAACCCCAAACAATTAAGAAAATGGGAATGGGAACACACATATCGATAATTACCTTAAATGTAAATGGACTAAATGCTCCCACCAAAAGACACAGATTGGCTGAATGGATACAAAAACAAGACCCATATATTTGCTGTCTACAAGAGACCCACTTCAGACCTAGAGACACATACAGACTGAAAGTAAGGGGATGGAAAAAGGTATTTCATGCAAATGGAAACCAAAAGAAAGCTGGAGTAGCAATTCTCATATAAGTTATATATATATATATATATATATATATATATGTAGTTTGCTTGAGTGCAGTGTTTTTTGTTTTCTGTACTGAATTCATTAGCATGGGTCGGTATAAAATTTAGCATAGGTCAATATGTAATTTGTAAACTAATAAGGTCTTAAAAGTGAGGAATTAAGTCTTTTAAATTTAATTATTTATTGCAAAGAGCAGAATAGCATACATAAACAGGTGCCTAAGGAAAACTTGTATTCTAATATGGAACTCTCATGAACACCTTTTTTTTTTCTTCTAACGGTATGATAGTAGGCCATTTGATTATTTTTATGGCTTTAACTTTACAACAATGAAATATTCGTAAATTTTAAAAAGTATTTTTCTTTATTTGATGCGGGTGGGATACTGGAGAAATGAAAGGTCAAACATCTATTGAGGAATCCATACTTGTCTATATATTGTGTACTTTTATTTCAAGAACTGATTTAAAATTCCTAAAAGGATGCTATAATAAGTTATTATGCCATTTTACAGACTGAATTAAGTGAATTTCAGGGAGGTATGAAACTTGCCTAAGGCTATCCAGCTACCAAGCGGTAGAAGTGAGAATTAAATCCAGGTATACCTATAAAAAAAAAAAAAAAAAAAAAAAAAAAAAGGCGAGGGCAGCACCAGGGTATGGGGTTGTTAGTTTTATAGGGGTGAGTAATTTCATACGCTGATGAGTGGGAGGAGTATTCCAGCTATTTTGGGGAAGGGGTGGGGATTTCTAGGAATTGAGCCACCGCCCACTTTTTGACCTTTATGGTCATCCTTGGAACTGTCGTGGCACCTGTGGGTGTGTCGCTTAGCTTGCTGATGTGTTACAATGAGTGTATACTGAGGCTCAAGGTCTAGTGGAAGTAGACTCGTCCGCCATCTTGGACCTATTTTGTTCTAATCAGTTTATGTTGTGTCCTCGGGCTATGTAATTCTTTTAAAGGTTGTGCCCTGCCCCCTTTCCTCCTGTTTCATATTGAATATATAATATTTACCAGAGTATGTTTTAATAATTAATACATGATATATTGTATAATTAATTTATATATCATATAAAAAAAAAACTGATTATCAGTGGTTTCCAGCTAGATTTAGGTAAGGATGTATGTAATAAAAATAAAAATGGGTTTACGTGCTATTGTCTGCATCACCTAACAGGCTTTCCTTTTCTAGTCTTTCCTTTGTCATTTTATTTCCCTTTCTTTTCAATGATGGAGATTAACATTTTCCAGGAATTGCAAGTCCTTTTTAGCTGAAGTCATTGTCTCCATACTATCAAGTCTTAGACGGTAGCTGGACCTTATTATACTGCCAGTTTGATCAGATTATAATATATGGTGTAAACATTTTTCTTGAATCATAAATTTTTGGGAATCTACCCAGATTTCAGCCAGATTGGCCAGGGCCTTACCAGAGTAGCAATAGGAACAAAGCAATTATTCTGTGCTCAACAGTAAGTATTGAACTGAATTTATCTGGCATATGGAAGTTTTAGGATACTATGGATATAGAATTTGCAAATTATGGTCTTCTTTCTTGGCATAGATATTTAACAAAAGTGGAAGGGCATCTGTTGCTTTAGCCTACCCAACATTAATTTATTCTTTTTTTTAAACATGCAAAGACTATTCTAAGCACTTGAAATCTATACATGAATAAAATGAATATCCCTTCTGCATGGAATTTGCATTCCAGTGGAGAGAGACGGAGACAATTTATATATAAATCATATGACTGCTGGAAAAAAACAGGTGTTCTTGCTTTGGGTGCAGGTTGCAATGTTAAATATGGTGTCTGGCCTCAGATTTGAATAAATACATGGAAAATGTTAATGAAAGTTAATCATGCAGATAACTGTTGAAAGAAGGTTCCAGGCAGAAGGAACAGTCAGTGCAAAGCCCCTGATGGGAAGGATCAAGTAGAGAAAGAAACAGGAAGATATATGAGAGCACCGTGGTTTTTTTTTTAAATTTATTTTTGGCTGTGTTGGGTCTTTGTTGCTGCGCATGGGCTCTTCACTAATTGCAGTGAGCGGGGGCTTCTCATTGCGGTGGCTTCTCTTGTTGCGGAGCATGTGCTCTAGGAGTGCGGGCTTCAGTAGTTGTGGCTCGCGGGCTCTAGAGCGCAGGCTCAGTAGTTGTGGCGCATGGGCTTAGTTGCTCCACGGCATGTGGGATCTTCCTGGACCAGGGCTCGAACCCGTGTCCTCTGCATTGGCAGGTGGATTCTAACCACTGCGCCGCCAGGGAAGTCCCAGCACCGTGTATTGATGAAACTGTGTGTGTCCTTGAGTAGGTGAACGAGCATGGGATCTGGTGCACAAGTGGGAACAGGGAAAGTTAAAGTGTGTGTGTATCTGCAGCACTTTCAAGAACCTCACAGCCTGTGAGAGAGAGACGATGACTATTGTAATTTAGTTGGATAAGTTTAAGATCAAGGGTAAAGGTAAACAACAGACATAGCAGAGTATTTGTTTTTAATGTGAAGAGGCTTTTATTTGCTTTTCACAATCTAAATGCCTAAGAATACACTAAATGTCCCAAGACCTTCATCAACGGTTCATTCCTTACTTAATAAGTTTTTATTTGGTAAAGATTTGGGTTTCTTAAATTTAAAAACTTTTTTACTTTTTAAAATTTATATTGGAGTGTATTTGACTTAAATGTTATGTTTCTGGTGTACAGCAGTGATTCAGTTATACATATACATATATCTATTCTTTTTCAGATTCTTTTCCCATATAGGTTATTACAGAGTACTGAGTAGAGTTCCTTGCGCTATACAGTAGGTCCTTGTTGATTATCTATTTTATATATAATAGTATGTATATGTTAACCCCAACCTCCTAATTTATCCCTCCTTCTGATGTTAGACCCCCAGACTGGGGAGCCTGACATGGGGCTCAGAACTCTCACTCCTGTGGGAGAATCTGTGTGATATAATTATTTTCCAGTTTGTGGGTCACCCACCTGGCGGGTATGGGATTTGTTTGTATCATGAATGCACGCCTCCTGCCATCTCACTGTGGCTTCTTCTTTGCCTTTAGAAGTAGAGTATCTTTTCTGGCAGGTTCCAGTCCTTTGTTGTCAATGGTTATTCAGCAGTTAGTTGTGATTTTGGTGTTTTTGTGAGAGGAAGTGAGCTCAGGTCCTTCTACTCCACCGTTTTGTCTGGGGATTGGAAAATAAAAACTTACTTTGTTCCAGATCAACCTTGACAAGTGCATGTGGCCTTGGGTCCCTCTTAGGGAAGGATGGACCTTTGCCTTTACTCTGGTCCTATTTGTTCTTATAGGTTGTAAGGAAAGAGAGGCACTTTTGAAGGCACTGGATCAACACCAATCCAAACAGCACAGACCTCTAAGAGAGGATCCAGATTCTCTTGGTCCCTTTCCTATTTGTCCAGATTAATGCTAGAGTGGGTGGAGTATCGTCCCACCAGTAGTAAAGGGTCACTCTCCCGATGCCCTTCTTCTCCACAGGCCTCGCTGCAGGTAGGGCCTGCAGATTCCTCTCCTTCAGCCGCCTCAGAATCTGTTCTATCTTCCCCTCCACCTGCCAGGACCTTCCGACTCCATGACTCTGGCTGCATCCACTGCAGCCCGGCCTAAGCTCCATAGCAGAGAATTTAAGAAAAGCTACATCATTTGGGCCAGGGTAATTGTACTGACCTCTAACTCAGTGTGTTCCAAGGGCCAGCAGCATCAGTATCACCTGGCAGCTTGAGAAATGGAAAAATCATGAACCCTGCTTGACACCCACTGAGTCATTATTGGCATTTTAACAAGATCCTAAGGTGATTCATAGAATGTTAAAGTTTAAGAAGGCTGTTTTAAAGGATTTTTTTTTTTTTTGGCAGTACGTGGGCCTCTCACTGTTGTGGCCTCTCCCGTTGCGGAGCACAGGCTCCGGACGCGCAGGCTCAGCGGCCATGGCTCACGGGCCCAGCCGCTCCGCGGCATGTGGGACCTTCCCGGACCGGGGCACGAACCCGTGTCCCCTGCACCGGCAGGCGGACTCTCAACCACTGCGCCACGACGGAAGCCCTTAAAGGATTTTAGGAGTAGAGTCGTAGTCCATTGCATAGAGAAGAGAGAATGTGAGCAAAGACATTGGGGAAAGAAAGAAAATGAGCATGACTGCCACCCAACCCACCCTGTTGTGGGCTAAAAATACAAAAAGCTCAGGGCTGCTGGAGAACAAAAGAAAACCTGGGATTACCCTGGTAGGTAATA
This sequence comes from Orcinus orca, assembly GCF_937001465.1. Taxonomy (NCBI): domain Eukaryota; kingdom Metazoa; phylum Chordata; class Mammalia; order Artiodactyla; family Delphinidae; genus Orcinus; species Orcinus orca. The sequence continues at coordinate 8,241,225 of NC_064573.1, read as the reverse complement.
TGAGAGAGAAAATGGGAGGAGGGTTTATGTGCTCATCTGGGCACTGGGAGCTCTTGAGGGGTTCGTCAAGTGGGGAGATAAGATCAGAATTGGATGTTAGCCAAATCTCCAAGGTGAGGTCTGAATTACACCTTGGGTATTTTCCATTGCATTTTCAACATCCTTAACGCAAATTTAGAAAATATAACACTTCCACCAGTATCTTGTATCATTTTGGGTTTTTCTTTATATGTTATTTTACATAAGAAATGTCATGCATCACTCACAATATTGTGAGCCTGTTCTCCAAAGTTAAATATCATAAAATAGCTTTATGAATTCTAATTAAACATCTTAATGTCTGCAGAGTGTCCTGTCAGAGTGATGGATTATAATTAAACAAAACTCTCAGTAATCATTCAGGTCAGTTTGACTTTTTCATGAACATAATGAAAGAGTTTTTATGTGTCTGATATTATTTTTCAGACATTTCAATACATGAATTTTTAAAAATATGAATGTTAAAACTTTTGTTATACATTTCCAAACTGCATTACAAAATTTAATTTGAAATATAATAAATAACAAGTATCATATTCTATTTAAACTCTGCTGTTCTTATAGTTGTACCAAAATATTCCTTAAATATCTAATAATACCTGTCTGTAATTAAGCTTTCCAAGTAGTTACCATATATCCCATATTAGTATTCCTATATTAAAATCCCAAGTGATAGAAAAGCTGAAAATTTATAAATTGAAGAAAAAGTACAAAAAGATAACGTTTCTCATTCGTTAAGTAAATGATTTGGGAACTGCCCTTGGTAATGCCAAATAGGTGGGTTTTTTCCAAGTAGATATTTGAAAGAAAATGAAAATGTGAAATAATCCGACATTCCAGAATAATTAGTCAATCATTATTAGCCTATTACCTTATTCTTCTAATTTTCATCCTGATAGAAAATTAATCTTTAATGAGGCATGAACGTTGAGCATCCCGATTCCTCCCCAAATAATGAAATTGGATGCAAGACTGTATCTGAAGAAGCAAAATTAGTCTGGATGCCTGGCCTACTCGAATTTTATAAGAACTTTTAAGTAATATATATACAGACATGTTTGTACTTTAATAAATATTTTTGTCACATTTATCTAGCAAAATACGCAACACTTGATTTGAATAACTTGATGTAAAATATGATTAAATCCAACATGAGCCTAATATATTAACAAATACATGTTACATTAACTGCAGAAACATTAGAACTAGAGACATGTAGAATATCTGTAAAAAAATTTCTGGTTCAACATTTATCTATATAAAGCAGAAACTAGGAAAAGTGAGGTCCACAAAAACCTGCACAGGTTACATAAAGGAGAACTTTGATGGTAAGAAAGTAAACTTGGATTATGTATTTAAAAGTAATTCTGTTAGGTGTATATATAAACTTAAGAATTGTGGATGTCAAAAAAAGTGTGTATTACTAAAAATGTCTGAATGTTTGACATCTAGAAATAAAAATATTTGAGAGTTAATTTTGATACACCTTAACAATGTTTACTTCATGGCACAAGTAATTGATGAAAAGGGTTTATAGAATGGTGAGGGTATGAAGAGAAATAGCTTTTTTCTCCTGGAAAATAATAATGCCAACTCAACTCTATATCATTCTTTCTAATGTTTAAAATGATTTAACTTGAATAACACTGACCAAGAGATCAGAGAATTGGGATTCATTTTCATATTTAGCAGTAATTTGACTTTGCACATGGTGAGGAAGATTTGATTATCCTTACAGTTTTATTAAATACAGAAATTATTAACCTTATTTTACTGTAGCGCCATAGCTCAGCAGTCTGCTTGGAGAGGCAAGATTTTTGTCTTGAAGCTGCATATATGCATGGTAATTTCCACAAGATTTTGAAATATTCAATTGGAGGAATATGGTTGCTAGATATTGTTGTGAGGAAGAGAAGACACTAAAACTATCTAAACCTACCCCATGGAACCCCAATCAGGCTAAACAACTTGGCAACTTAAACACCTATTGAAATGTGTTTATATATAGAAAAAATAAAATTGGAGATCTACCTCACATCATGTACAAAAATTAACTCCATCTTGATCTAGGACTTAAATGACAAATACAAAACTTTAACAAATTTTAGTTGAAAATACAGATTAATACTTCTCTAAGCTTTGCATAGGGAAGTAATTTTTAGCATTATTAAATACATCCTAACTGTAAAAAAATTGATAAATTTTGCTTAATAAAATGACTATTATTCATCCAAAGAGCTCTTAAATAAAATGGAAAAAATAAGTTATAAACTTGATAACACTTGCTGAAGATACTTGGAACACTTATAACTGACAAAGGGTTAGTATCGAGATTATAACATAAACATGTACAGATAAAAAAGAAAAGAGCTCCAAATAGAGTAATGAACAGAAGACCTGAATAGGAACAAAAGAAAATCATCAAGCCAATAAAAATATAAAGAGGTATCAACCATAATCCATTGATCAAGGATTGGCAAAAGTTTTAATATCTCACATCAAGTGTTGGCGAAGATATGCTCAAACAGGATCCCATCTAACTGCCTTTGGGAGGTAAGTTAGTAAATCATTTTGGGGAGACATTTTAGCATTATCTTGAAAAATTAAACATTAAAAAGTATAACCTGGCAATTCTCCTCCTATGTATGTCTCCAGAGACTACTTTGCACAAATGCATCAGGAGATCTACACAAGAGTGTTCAGAGCAGCTCAAGCCTGCAAACAGTCTAATAGTTATGGACAGGAGGGTGGTGTACTCTCATGGCACCATCATGCAGTACGATCTGGTAAACCAGAACAAAGAGGCTACAGTGAGTCACCAATACGGATGAGTCTCAGCAGTTGAATTAAAAAAGAAAGTATTAGAAGATTACATAGAGCATGATACCCATTTTTTTTATGTTTAAGTTAAAAACAACTAAAAGAATACATTTTAAAGAATATTTCTATTTGTACCATTATGTGTGTGTGTCTATATAAGTGTACATATATACACTTAGCATATGTATATGCACACATATATGCTATACTTAAATACACACATGCAAATATGTAAAACTATTTTCAAAATCTTGAGAATAATAAGGTAGGGAAGCCCAGGTTAGAAATGGGGGAGGAGTGCCTAGGTAAGATTTTGTCAAATTCTAGACTCCATGTAGATGTTTATTTTATTATTGACTATATGAACTAATTCTATAATTAAAAATAAGTATTCCTACACATTCATGTATATATACAAAAAAGAATGTGTCATGCAAAAAACTTGCTTTTAAAAGGATTTTCTTATTTCAGTCATCTTACCTGAGGCATTTTCTATTTTGCTTTCAGCTTGATGATTTCCTGAATCAGATCCATAAGCTCCAGAGATCTTTGGATGAACAGAAAGAAACAAATGAAAACTTGGAACTTCAACTCAGGCACTTACAAAACTGGTAATTATTTCACAAAATATGTCAAATTCAAGATGGAGATCTTAGATAGGGAAATCTTGATGTCCTTTTTTCCTCATTTTCTTAACAAAAATAATGTTATAGATATTTAACTTAGAAATATTAAAAGAAACTTACAGGCACTCAGTACTTAAATTTATGGGCTTCTTGGCTCTTATTGTTTTTTCCCCCCAATAAATGTTACATGTTATGATAAAGACAATTTAAATATCATTTAAAAGCAGCTCTAGTTCTAAAGGTGTAAAATTTCTGAAAGGCAAAAGGAGCTTTCAGAATACATTTCACAAACTGAAAGGGTTATAATACCCGCAAGAAAACAGAAGTTGCAAACCATACAGTTTGCTGGGTAGTTGATAAGAGAATCACTGTACTTAAGTAATTGATAGACGTTAAACACATATTCACAATCTATGTGGTAAGGGTGGCACGTTGTGTGAAAAATGTTTTTACCCCAGAGAGGTAACAATAAATTTGGTATAATTCTTCATACAAGGCAAAAGTGGACAGAGGTGTCAAACACTATGATTTGCATTAGAAAGAGACTGAAGGAGCAAAGCTAAGATTTGCACTCCAAATGATATGAATACTCTCAAAGTAATAGATCACCTGTGACTGAAGTTAAGGAAAAGCAACAAGCACCTCAGAAACTAAGGGCTTTTGACTTTTAACTGGATAGACATTTTGCAGGAAAGTCATAGAAAAGCCCTCCAGCACTGGCAAGTACAATAGTATCTAGAAATAAATCAGGTGGAAGTAAAGCTATGATTTCCTTTGAGTTGGATGAAACAAAAGCAAAGTATAAAATTATACATAGAGGAATATTTGAGACCTTTTTATATAGTATAGTTTACTGCTTCATATTTACGTTTAGATAAAGAAATTTACCTTAAGAAGAGACCCTATATAATCCTACTTGTAAAATTTAACTCAGTCAACAATATACCTGGTCTTCCTCCTTTCCCATTAGTGCAAATGAAAATTTACTAATTGATTTGTAAGTAAAGCTTCCTCTCATCTGATCATCCAGCTTGTCTCTTTGTAAAAGCCTTCATCATTCACCCAGCCTTCCCTTCCGTGCCTGTGTCTTTCTCTAACATGGGGGAAGGTCTGACTGGTGGGACTCTAAGGCCTGGGGAGACAAAGAGGCCTGCCAGTGGCCTTCCATTGACCATTGCATATGCACTGGTGAAGAGTGTGGGCCCCAGGATGGGCTTTCGTCTCAGCACACCCTTCAAACTTCTATTAAGCCCTGTCTTAAGTCTTGCTTAGTTCTTAAAAGCAAATTGGCCATAACACTTCTTGTTATCTTTACCTGGAGACAGTTTCTTACTTTGAGACTGCCTTCTCTATTTCCTCTAAAATCTACTTGAAAAATGAATAATTAATTTCTTTCACTTATTTTTCTTTTAAGACCACTTAAAAGAAGACATTTATCACTTTCCCATTCTGCCTGGGAATCTTGTTTTTTTGACCCACAGGTTTATTACATGCTTGTTATAGGTTCCATGTTCTCACAGGTGACACTAATGCTAATTGTTGCACCAACGCATAAATGTCTCCCCTTCTCCAGCCTCCAGTGACCATCGCTTCACTGCTTTTACACCAGCCCTAACAACTTCCTCACCATCTTTCCATTCTCTACTTGTTGATGTTCCTAAACCAATGCCACCTATTTTGTTATGGCAGCCCCTCACTTCCAGATACCAGTGTCTGAGATCTCTATTGCTGCAAAATGAATCACCCAAATACTTAATTGCCTAAAACATTTATTGTTTATCACAGTTCTGTGGGTTTTTCTGGGTTCAGCTGGGTGGTTCTTCTCCTTCACATAGAGGTGGCAGGGTTAACTCTTGCATCTGCATTCCACAGAGAGCTCCCTGAGGCTAGAATGTCCAAAATGACCTCACTCCTATATCTGATACTTCAGCTGGAGTGAGAAATGGCTGTTGCTTCTTGGGCTTCTCCCTTGCTCTGAAGATCACCCTGGGGAGTCACACAGTGCCCCTTCCTTCAGATTCTATTGGTCAGAGTCTATGGCAGGTCACTAGGCCATCCCAGGTTCAAGAGTTGAGGAAATTGACCCCATGGCTTTATGGAAAGAACAATATGTGCACATAGGGACATCCTAGACATTGCTGCCATCATCTTTGCAGACAAGGCAGATACCACAAATGCAGCAACTTTTGATTAGACTTCACTCCTACCTGTATTCCTCAGGCTAAATCAGAAGATAAGCTTTACTATTTATTATTTCTGTGACCTTGAGCAAGTTACTTATAGAACTATATAACACCCCCTTAAAGACTGAATAAAATGTCATGTGCTGTGTCAGATGTTTCTTATACATTAATAAATATGCAACAAATATTAGTTTATTCATCTCTACTTTTTTTTTTTTTTTTTTTTGGCGGTACGAGGGCCTCTCACTGTTGTGGCCTCTCCCGTTGCAGAGCACAGGCTCCGGACGTGCAGGCTCAGTGGCCATGGCTCACGGGCCCAGCCGCTCCGTGGCATGTGGGATCTTCCTGGACCGGGGCATGAATCCATGTCCCCTGCATCAGCAGGTGGACTCTCAACCACTGCGCCACCAGGGAAATCCCACTCTACTTTTTAAGAGGCAATTTCCTTCAGAGAAAATATTTAGAGAGAAAATTTTTGTGCAAAAAAGAAAATATATTTTAAAGAAATCTTGGAAATGCCTCCTAAAAAAATTTTAAAAAGTAATACTACTTGCCCTTGACTTCAACTACATAAACCTATAACCTCCTATTGGGTATGTTTTCTTACCTGTTTTGAAATCGCTTTGTAAGATTATTCAGATTTTACTAAACAGCGTTTTACAATAATAATCCTGACATTACACACCTTAAACTCCTGTATGTTAGACTAAAAAATGTCAGGAACACAATATTGTGATATAAAAAGATAGGCACTAACCAGTAAAATAAACGTCAGAAATTTTTCCCTTTAAACATTGTTATCTGTCATTTTAAGGAAAATATTGTAAATATTAGAAAACTAATAAAAGAATTGAAATCTAAATATTTTCATAAATTAGAATACTCACAACCACATTAATGAAGAAACCCCAATGCTGTTTTAAAAATACCCCTTTGCACTAATTGTAACATCAACCAGTTTCAAATATAAACATTTTAAAATAGAATTATAGTAACTTAAGCATAGTTTATATTGAACACCCTAAAGAAATGATATCACAGTGGGGAATGTTTAGTATTATACTGCAAAGTGCCACCTATTTATGCCAAATATGAAATGATATATACAGAAAATATAATTCCTGTCTTATGACACTGCTCTTACAGAGGTTTATAAAAAATGCATGGAAGAAATGAGCTGTTAGCTGATTTTAAATCAAACTAATGAAGATATGGTATTGTCTACATATCCCAAGAGGAGCTGTTACACAGACTTCAAAGATTAGTGTCGACCTAACATATACATTGTGCATGTTTCCCTCCCAAATGCAAAGACCTTCTGTGTGCCCCCTGGCCCTCACTTACTCCTACGAATAAAACTGTAGTCTTTGATTGGTGTGGGGAATTAAATGACCTCCAAAGCATTCTCACCTTGGTAGGCATACTGCTGTCTTCACTGTGACTGAACTTCGGGTACATCATACCCGATGCAGTGGAAAGCATGAGAATGGTTATTTTTAATCTTAATATATTTTCATCTTGTTGGCATGATCCATTTCTAAAGAAGTACACATAATATTTTTCTCCCTTTTATATATTGTTGTGAAGACAGTAATATTTTCTGAAATCACCTCCAAGTATCTGCTTTCTGTATCTTCAGATGAAGGTTAAAATTTATATTCATCTGGGAACATAATTAATGAAGGAACATTTGAAAATTTCTACTCTCATTGAGGATGATTCTGCTGGCTGGAAAAGAGTAATTTTTAGAGATGTGTTCATACATCTATATGCACTGTATCCACCAAAGAAACTAAAACACTACAAAGACTTATTCAAAAGCAAACTAACAGACCGATATAATTTTTTCCACAATAACAGCTTTAGCAAGTTTAACTAGGAAGACAGTTTGTATACTGAATGTAATATTGTTCTTATTTGAACATATCTCATCTTTGAATGTATTCTATTGGGAAAAAATACTCCTGAGTCCATCTTCAACCATAATTATTAGAGTGAGGTATCAATCTTTGGCAACAAGTAATGTGAAAGAGATTTGTCCTATTCAGTAGCCACATTGATGCCTCAGATAAAGAAACAGAGAAACAGCAAATATGAAATTCTACATTATTTTCTGTTAGTAGAAATAAACACTTTTTCTAAAGAGAATGTAACCAGGAAAAATTTTAAAGAATGTCACATAATAAAACATAGTGATATAAGAAAGGGCTGCTGGGAATGGCCACCATCAAAAAATCTACAAACAATAAATGCTGGAGAGGGTGTGGAGAAAAGGGAACCCTCTTGCATTCCCTCTTGGTGGGAATGGAAATTGATACAGCCACTGTGGAGAAGAGTATGGAGGTTCCTTAAACAACTAAAAATAGAACTACCATATGACTCAGCAATCCCACTACTGGGCATATACCCAGAGAAAACCATAATTCAAAAAGAGTCATGTACCACAGTGTTCATTGCAGCTCTATTTACAATAGCCAGGACATGGAAGCAACCTAAGTGTCCTAAGTCACCTAAGTGAATGGATAAAGAAGATGTGGCACATATATACAATGGAATATTACTCAGCCATAAAAAGAAACGAAATTGAGTTATTTGTAGTGAGGTGGATACACTCTGTCATACAGAGTGAAGTAAGTCAGAAAGAGAAAAACAAATACCATATGCTAACAGGTACATACACAATCTAAAAGACAAAGGTCCTGAAGAAACTAGGGCAGGACAGGAACAAAGACACAGACTCAGAGAATGGACTTGAGGACACGGGGAGGGGGAAAGGTAAGCTGGGACAAAGTGAGAGAGTAGCATTGACATAATACACTACCAAATAGATAGTTAGTGGGAAGCAGCTGCATGGCATAGGGAGATCAGCTAGGTGCTTTGTGACTACCTAGAGGGGTGGGATAAGGAGGCTGGGAGGGAGACGCAAGAGGGAGGGGATATGGAGATATGAATAGCTGATTCACTTTGTTATACAGCAGAAACTAACACAACACTGTAAAGCAATTATACGCCAATAAAGATGTTAAAAAAAAATCAGTAATGAAAGTAAAAATTTCAAAGAAAAAAAAGAAAGGGCTGCTGGAACACAAATGTAATATTAACATTGGATTTCATTTTTTGGGCCTATAGGCACTATCTTACCTGCTTTATGAGATAGAAATTAGAATCTCCACTTCACAGGTGAGAAACAGTGACTTCAATGATACATGACTTACTTAAGTGTCATATGCAAGTCTGTGGATTGGAAAAGACCTTTCACTTTAGACCTGCCAGAATTACAGAGGAGAGGGTTGGAGACTGTCAGACATGCATAAGACATTTAAGCAATTCATTTGATCCTTTGACATGTCTGTTTTCTCATCTGTAAAGTGGAGTTAACAATGCCTGTTTAACCTAACCTACCACTTAAAAGAATTAGAAAAAGAACAAACAAAACCTAAAGTCAGCAGAATGAAGGAAATAATAAAGATCAGAGAGGAAATAGAGATTTAAAAATAGAAAAAAAAAATTAATAAAACCAAGGGCTGTTTCTTTGAAAGGAGGAACAAGATTGATAAACCTCTGGCCAGACTCACCAAGGAGAAAAGAGAGAACCCAAATAAACAAAATAAGAAATAAAAAAGGAGACATAATTGATACTGCAGAAATACAAAAAAACATAAGGGAATACTATGAACAAAATTCAACAACCTAGAAGAAATGGGCAAGTTTGTAGAAACATACAGCCCACCAAAACTGAATCAAGAAGAAATAGGTAATTTGAACAGACCAGTCACTAAAAATAAAAGAGAATCTGTGATTTAAAAACTCCCTACAAACAAAAGTCCAGGACCAGACTTCACAGGTGAATTCATAGGTGAATTCTACCAGACATACGAAGAACTTATACTGATCCTTCTCAAACTCTTCCAAAAAACTGAAGAGGAAGGAACATTACCAAAGACATTCTATGAAGCCATCATCATCCTGATACCAAAACCAAAGACATCACCAAAAAAGAAAATTTCAGGGCAATATCTTTGATGAATATAGATGCAAAAATTCTCAACAAAATATTAGCAAACTGAATCAACAACACATAAAAAAGATCATACACCATGACCAAGTGAGATTCATCTCAAGTTCACAAGGATGGTTCAACATAGGCAAATTAATCAATATGATACACCACATAAACAAAAGACAAGACAAAAACCACATGATCAATAGAGGCAGAAAAAGCATTTGATAAAATTCAACATCCATTCATGATAAAAACCCTTACCAAAGTGGGTAGAGAGGGAGCATATCTCAAGATAATAAAAGCTATTTACAACAAACCCACAGCCAATATAATACTCAGTGGTGACAAGCTGAAAGCCTTCCCACTAAAATCTGTAACAAGACAAGGATGCCCCTCTCACCTCTTCTATTCCACACAGTATTGGAGGTCCTAGTCACAGCAATCCGACAAAAAAATAAATAAAAGGTATTCAAATTGGAGGGGAAGAGGTAAAATTGTCATTATATACAAATAATATGATACTATATATAGAAAACCCTAAAGACTCCACACAAAAACTACTAGAACTGATAAAGGAATTCAGCAAGGTAGCTGGATACAAGATTAACGTACAGAAATCAGTTGCATTTCTTTATACCAACAATGAAATATCAGAAAGGAAATGTAAAAAAAAAAAAAACCTTTTAAAATCACACCCCCAAAAATAAAATACTTAAGAATAAACCTGACCAAGGAGATAAAAGACTTACATACTGAGAACTGTAAAACATTAATAAAGGAAATTGAAAATGATTCAAAGAAATGGAAAGATATTCCATGCTCTTGGATTGGAAGAATTAATAGTTAAAATGGCCACACTACCCAAAGCAATATATGGATTTAATGTGATCCCTATCAAATTACCCCTGACATTTTTCACAGAACAATCCTAAAATTCATGTGGAACCATAAAAGACTCAATTGCCAAAGAAATCCTGAAGAAAAAGAACAAAGCAGGAGGCATAACCCTCCCAGACTTCAAATAATATTACAAAGCTAAATTAATCAAAACAGCATGGTATTGGCACAAAAAGACATATGGATCAATGGAACACAATACAGAGCACAGAAATAAACCCACACACCTATGGTCAATTAATCTTCAACAAAGGAGGCAAGAATATACAATGGGAAAAAGTCCCTTCAAGTGATGTTGGGAAAGTTGGACAGCCACATGTAAATCAATAAAGTTGGAACACACCCTCTCACCATACGCAAAAATAAACTCAAAATGGCTTAAAGACTTAAACATAAGACATGACACCATAAAACTCCTAGAAGAGAACATAGGCAAAACATTCTCTGACATAAATCATACCAGTGTTTTCTTTGGTCAGTCTCCCAAGGCCATAGCAATAAAAACAAAAATAAACAAATGGGACCTAATCAAACTTACAAGCTTTTGCACAACAAAGGAAACCGTAAACAAAATGAAAATACAACCCACAGAATAGGAGAAAATATTTTCAAATGATGTGAACAACAGAGGCTTAATTTCCAAAATATAAAAACAGCTCATACAACTCAGCAACAACAAAAAAAACCCTATCCAAAAATGGGCAGAAGACCTAAATAGACATCTCTCCAAAGAAGACATAGAGACGGTCAATAGGCACATGAAAAGATGCTCAACATTGCTAATTATTAGAGAAATGAAAATCAAAATGACAATGAGGTATCATCTCACACCAGTCAGAATGGCTATCATCAAAAAGTCTACAAATAATAAATGCTGGAGAGGGTGTGGAGAAAAGGGAACCCTGCTACACTGTTGGTGGGAATGTAAGTTGGTGCATCCATTGTGGAAAAACAGTATGGAGGTTCTTCAGAAAACTAAAAATAGAATTACCATATGATCCAGCAATCCCATTCCTGGACATATATCCAGACAAAACTCTAATCCAAAAAGATACATGCACCCCCTATGTTCATAGCATCACTATTCACAATAGCCAAGACATGGAAGCAACCTGAATGTCCATCAACAGGTGAATGGATAAAGATGTGGTACATATATACAATGAAATACTACTCAGCTATAAAAAAGAATGAAATAATGCCATTTGTAGCAACATAGATGCAACTGGAGATTATCATACTAAGTGAGGTCAGAAAAAGAAAGGCAAATACCATATGATATCACTTATATGTGGACTCTAAAATATGACACAAATGAACCTGCCTATGAAACAGAAACAGAATCACAGACATAGAGAACAGACTGGTGGTTGCCAAGCGGGAGGGGGTTGGGGGAGGGATGGAGTAGGAGATTGGGATTAGCAGATGTAAGCTTTTATATGTAGATTGGATAAACAAGGTCCTACTGTATAGCACAGGCAACTATATTCAGTATCCTATAATAAACCATAATGGAAAAGAATATGTTAAAAAAGTATGTGAATCACTTTGCTGTACAGCAGTAATTAATACAACATTGTAAATCAGTTATACTTCAATTAAAAAAAAGTTGTGAAAAAAATACATTAAAAAAGTCATGTGAAATTCCAATAAATACCCCCCCAAAAAACCCCAACAATGCCTATTTAATTATGAGTTTGCAACCATAATTTAGTGTATGCTAACTGTGCCATTTCAAAGAAGGCCAAGATGTTTAATTTTATGAGGCTTAAAGATAGATTAAGATGAGAACTACACCAATAAAATGTTTCTCATTGGCCAGGATTTCACTAATAATTTTTTAATTTATTCATTTAATACATTTCTCTTTAATATTTAAATCTGACCATACTTTTCAGTCCTAGTCACCACAAATAAATTTAAGAGGATCTTGGGAAGAATGGCAAGGATGAGTAGGTTTCAGAATATTTCCCATAAAGGGATAGTAGAAGGAATTAAGTTTCTGTTACTTTTAACAGTTGCTCCAATTTGACTGTTACCGTCAAAGAAATTAAATTTTTTTCAGAGAAGGATGCTGGGCAATCCTCTGTAGCAAGAGATGACTAAATAGAAAAATGTGAACTTTAAAAAGACATTTTAACATTAAGCTATAAGTTAGGATAAAGAGAGAATAGTATTCAGATCTGTAAATTAGAATTTTGTGAATGAACATTTTACTGAACCCTTAGAGGTATGATTAATTCAGTTATGTAAAATCACATTATATAAGTTCTCTTTAGCTTGCTTTTAGGTCTATTTATTCTCTGTGAATGATTAGGTAATAACTCAGAATATTATGGTTGAGTGGAAATACTGCTTTTATACAAAATCTTTAACTTAATTTCTCTAAGTATGAAATATATTTTGGAGCTAAATTCTCTGATATTAAATGTGACATCTAAGAAGTGACTCTTTCAGTTTAACTGTTGAATAGAATCTAGTACTTTTATATCTTATTTTAGTAGAGATTCCTGCAGTGGTATGATAGGATTAAGTTTTCCAGAATCTGACCCATTATTTAGAAAATGAAAAAAATAGTATTTATTTGGAGCCTACAAAATACTCACAGGGGGCTTCCCTGGTGGCGCAGTGGTTGAGAGTCCGCCTGCCGATGCAGGGGACGCAGGTTCGTGTCCCGGTCCGGGAGGATCCCACATGCCGCGGAGCGGCTGGGCCCGTGAGCCATGGCCGCTGAGCCTGCGCGTCCGGAGCCTGTGCTCCACAACGGGAGAGGCCACAACAGTGAGAGGCCCGCATACCGCAAAAAAAAAAAAAAAAAAAAAAAAAATACTCACAGGCATTCACACGTCACAATCCCCCTACTTTGAACCTACACATGGTGCAGATGTTAGTAAGAAAAAAATGAGGTAATTTTTGAAAATGTAAGAATGCCAATACAATTGACCCTTGAACAACTCTGGGGTTAATCCATGTTCAGAAGCAGCAGTAGCTTCAACCAACCACTGACCCTGTCGTTCTATAGTATTTACTACTGAAAAATATCTTTGTACAAGTGGACCCACAGAGTTCAAACCTGAGTTGTTCAAGGATCAGTTGTACTTATTCCACATCAAAAGTAGGAATGAGGATAATATCTGGGGCTCTGATAACTCAGTGATTCCAATTATAAGCTGGTGTTTTATCTCAGTAAAACCACCAAAAGGGGCAATAGTTACTACAAGTATTTGGGAACTGGGAGGTAGGTCAACAAATGTTGACGACTGCCAGGTAACTTGGTGTTTTTTCATTACAGAAATTCATCAGAACCGTAAAATAAGTGTGATGTAATACTTAACAGCAGGAATTTCAGAATTGAAAAGCATGAATGCTTTCGTAACAGCAGTCTGCATTCCCTGTTGCCAAGACTCACCAACGATAGGATTGTTCTTAGTACACCTGTGCTGAGATTATCAATGGCTGTGACCTGATAGCTTGGCAATGCTGGCAGTGCCCCAATCTCAGAGACTGGAGGAGATCTAGAGGGAAAGTATGAATAACACGGCTTTCAGTAAGATTATATTATTCTACTGACACGTGACCAATGTGAGAAACTTTTATAGTAATCCACTGAAAACTATAGTTAGCCTCTGACGAAGGATTACTAATTCCTCTTGTATGAAATTCCCTTTATGTTTTAAAAATTCAAATCTATAATAACTACAAAAAGTAGAAAAGTAATATGCCTTAATTTGACTAAATTCTACTAGGGGATGACAGTGGCATTTGTGATACGTAAGACACCTATAAAATAATGTTGAAAACATTACAAAATAAATTTTATATGTTTTCCTCATTACAACATAATGGACTATGATTTTGAACAGAGAGAATGAGTCCATTAGCCCTCTACCTAAGTTTATTTAAATTAGTAACATTAAAAAAAATCTGAAAGTAGATACAGAGTTAGATAAAAGTTTCTTAAAGTGTCAATAACAAACCATATAAAATTAAGCTTGCAAGTAGATTTTAAAGAGAGAACAAAAGTAAATGGTGAAAGTGTTATAAGAAAATGAGAGATTGTTAACATTTGGGGAATGCCTTTTAAAGCAAACGCATATCTCAGAAGTTATAAATTATGACATATTTGATTTCATGAAATTTTAAAATTTATTTTAATCAAAGGCTCACTCCCCAGACCAACTACTTTTAAGTATCTTAGGTGCTTTTCCTGTTACTTATCCTCATGTATCTATATGTTTTTCCTACTATTCTTTTTATATTATCTCTTGAGAACTCATTATTGGATCAAGACTAAACTCTTACATCACCACAACTTCAACCACTCTTTACCTATCTCATCATGCCAATATAGTTTATGCCAAACTTTGCGTCAAATAGAGATACATTTTTAAGGAGAATGTTAAGATTATTTACTGCAGAGTCCAGTGGTGTACTATAACGAAGTGTTCTGTCTGAACCTGTTCCTTTTTCTTAAATATTTAATCATTGCCTAGTTTTATTTACTTGTGTAATTTTCAATGTACCCATCTTTAATTTTTTTCCTGCAGACTACCTTTATTATTACTCAATAAGTTAATTTCAAGTGAACAGTGATATCTGATAAACTAATAGGGAGTGATTCCTATTTAAGCACAGCTCTGTCATCTTGGAATTTCCATTTCCCAACATTCTTAAATTCGCTGTCTTTATCTTTTGTGCTTCATCACACATTTATTATAGTATATTACTCATAATTTAATAAAAAAGGCATCAAGGTAAAATATTTAATCCTTTAAGCTTTTTCTTATTCTCTTTTTTAAATATCATCTTTGTTTTATGGATGCATTGTCCTTTTGGACCTTTCTGAAGATAATAGGTAAATACTTACTTTTATTTTATTCTCTTTTTCTTTTTTCCTAATTACAATTTTCTTGCTTGTTGGTTTCAATCTTTGCTATTCTGAAGTTTCTATCTTCACCCAGGACTGGTAGGTGCCCCTGGGTGAATCTCTGCCTTCTCTGAGGCTCTCACCTCCTGCTTGCTGTATTTCCAGGCCCTTTTCTTTAGTGGAATGTAAGAGACTTTTTTCCAGAAACTTTTGGCTTAATTGGTTAGCCTCCCAAACAGCCTCAGAATTCACAAATGTCTAGAGAAAGCTGGCCTTCAACTCTTGGATTCGTCATTCCAGCCACTTGTGGCCCCTAAAAGCATTGTTTGTTTCCTCCCCCATCACAGTCCCCCCAGCAGCTGTTCTCTGCCTGAGCTAAGCCATCAGAACTGGCATACTCTCCCGGGAAATAAAATAATAAAAAACAACCAGGGGTCATCAGCTCACATCCAAATATTTCTCGCCTTTCTGAAGTTTTTAGTCCATCTAGTTCTGTTGTCTGCACATTTCAGATGACTTTAAAATTATGATTTTTGAAATCTGGCCATTTTCTTTTTAATTGTTGGCAGTAGGATTGGCCTGGGGTGATCTATTATCTGTTATTTTGAAGCAGAGGTCCCATCAATTAAATTAAAAATTTTATCATTATGTGACTTTTTAAGTTACAAAATGTAATTTTTATAGTCTGGTTTCATCCCCATGGGATTATTCTGTCTACTGGTCAAAGTACTATTCTAGATCATCATTTTGGATTTAATTTTTCTGTCCCTCAGTAGCTATACATTTGAGGATGTTAGAGTCCCTCAGCTGGAGCACATCCCATGGACGTGGAATGCCCCACAGTTTGCGCTCTCACTGTGACAGGGAGATACTGGAGGACTCACACTGGTGAGTGGCAGGAGAAAGCTCTTCTGCTCTCAGGCCCCTATATACTCACATGCATCTCACTCCCAACCCAGAGACTTTGAGACCATTCTCCAATGCCCTTCTCCAAAAATTCACCAGACCCTTAGAAGGGCCCTTTAGGAATAAGCCACAGTAAGGCACACAGTTTCCACTAAGGGATTCCTAGGGGCTGAGCTAGGACCTTCAGGGACCGAAAACCCCTCAGGAAGGCAAGGCTGCATTTGTTTTCCAACTGCATCTACCCAGTTCCATCAACCATGTGATCCCACACAGCTGTTCACTCCCATGATTCTAGTAGAAATCAAAACATAAGAAGCATCCTCTAGGGGCTGCACATCTGGGTCCACAATTCTGTATTTTTACAGAGAGCAGTGAGGGAGGGTCTGGAGAAGAAAAGCAGGTGCAGGTCAGGCATAAGGACCCAGCACTTGGTCTGTGCTCAAATTGCCATCTTTCGTCTTCCCAGATTCACTCTTGTGCCTCTTTTATACAGAATATAAGTGGGTGTTACTTTAAGTCAATGTTTCATCATGTGTAAAAGCTTTTAAAATATTAACAAAAATGTCATAAATTAAAAATTAGCATGTTTTCTTTATTGCTTTTGCATGCCTGAGATTGTCTCTGCATTATGTATTTTCCTACAGGGATTATGCTGTGCAGTACTACTTTTATGTTTTCTTCTCTGTACTTGGTTTGGGAGTTAAATATCTTGATTTTGTTTCTATGAAAAGTCATTTAAGTTTATTTTTAAAATCTTGAACCTCTTGATTACATCTCTGTAATTAAAGTGAATAATAAAATTACATTTTAAATATTCCCTATATGAAGAATTGTTTATCTTAATATTTGCCTTTGTTCTTCCTGTCCTTCTAGAAATTACATGAGTAAAAATACATAAACTGGAGCTATAAATTTATAGTTTTATTAAATAAGTTTTATTTACCCTGATTTTCCATTTGTAACTGTTATGCTTTAGATTTAAATCCATGACCCATCATTTTTTATGTTTGTAGTCAACCTACACCACACTTTCCATATTGCTGAATCCCTAAATTTATATCACTTTTCAGGTGATTGAGGTCTGTTTGTGTGCGGGGGACAGTTCCTTGGGTACTTTATCTTTTCCATCCAGCCAAACAAAGTCATAACTTCATATGCTGATACATTTAAACTTACAATAAAGGTCATGCTTCCAATTCATATTTATTAACTTATTTAGCATGGATTAGACCCAGATTCATATTTTCTTTGTTGACCATACTTTTAAGATTTTTTGGTATTTGCATTTTTTAAATGAAACCATATTTAAGTATTTTTGTTTGTACTCTTGCTTAGTTAAAGTTTGACAGTTTGATCTAGTTCTTGCTATTACTGACCACTTTATTTTGGTTCCTCACTCAGTAATCCGGGATATACATTTCAGTAATTTTGTCCCAGAACAATAAGCAGCTCCTGTTGCTTTTACACATGAAGAACAACTTGGATTGCTTATAATTCTAGATTCACAAAATATTGCCATCAATAGACACTGTTGTACTATATTGGTGTTATAGAAGAGATATCTGTCATCAATTTAATGCTTGCCTCTTGAAAGTATACTATTTTTCCTACAAAAGTACTAAAATTAGTCTTATTCTTTCACTTTGAATGTGAACAGACACTATTCCAAAGTAAATACAGAGTTAATAATTAGATGTAATTGTTTTTATTGAAGTATAGTCGATTTAAGTTAGATGTAAGTGTGAAGAGTACATTTAATCTATATGTTCACATCTTTAAATTTCAGTTAAGAGTTTAGATGCAATATTATTTCTTAGGTGTTATTTTTCTGTTTTCTTTCCACCTCAGGATCATCAATTATTCCTTCAGCAATGTCAATAGATGTTTGCTTCGCCTTTTTTTTTTTTTTTTTTAACCGTATCAATTACATTCTCTCCGTGCATTTTAAACTCTTAGGTAATTTCTCCCTCTGAATTCTGAGAGGGATTCTCAAATTTGTTAAATTTTCATTGCTGCTAGTACTCTGCATTCAAGACAATTTTAAGATCTGTTTTTTGGGTTTCCTTCTGTCTTTCTCTTATGTTAGACAGCTCTTTTTTCATGGTAGTCATTAACTAAGCATAGCTTCTCTCTATGTCTCATGCTTCCATCATAAAGGCCATTTCTCATTACATCTTGTAGGAGATGCCCAACAGAATTAAACACACACACGATTTCAAATTTAAGGTTTCTTTGAATGTTTCCTTTATTTTGACTTCTAACAATACTATTTCCTTTCCTTTTTTAATATAATATTTTTTCTTGGATAAAATGTCCTGGCTGTTCTCTTTTTTTCTGTTAAGTGTTTTGTATACTTAATTTTTCTTATATGAGGAGAT
This sequence comes from Orcinus orca, assembly GCF_937001465.1. Taxonomy (NCBI): domain Eukaryota; kingdom Metazoa; phylum Chordata; class Mammalia; order Artiodactyla; family Delphinidae; genus Orcinus; species Orcinus orca. Next base: position 8,222,506 of record NC_064573.1, on the reverse strand, counting down.
ACTTATTCAGGTCAAAGCACCTACATTATTATCAATTCATTTTCTAAAAGCTTTGTAGCATTCATAATATGTGGATAGAGAAAACATCACCAGCTCAAACTTATCACAGAATGAGTACCTCAACAATGTAGACAGTGAGTCATAGGGACTAAGGGTAAGAATAAAATTTGTTCCAGCTGTTGGTTTTTAAGCAATAAGATCTATAGCAATTTGGTAGTACCGTGTTAGTCATAGTTGAAATGCTCTGACACCTTACTTTTAAAATACCTATTAAACATTGCAAAATCTTAAACATTTCAGCAGCACTGGAAAAGAGTATACTGTAACTTTTTGGCACGGAGAGAAAATAGGGTTTATGTCGAGAAGTGGCAGGACCCGAGTGCCCAGCCCAAGCACCATCTAGGTCTTTGGTTTCCTTCTCTGTTGTTCTGTCTCACATACGTCCCTGCTTACTCTGACTGCTTTCTGTCCTAATTTTCATTTTTCTTCACTCTTTGTAACAGAAGAGCGTGCCTCATTTAGCTGGCAGCCCTTCTGTCGTCACATGAATGCCTTCCACTCCTCACCCTACTCTCTATCCTTTTCTGCCAGAATAATTCTCTCCTCCTGTTTTGACAGGGACTCTTGGCAGGGAAGCAAAAGACTATGAATGACTTGAGGATATGTGGCATAATTAGTTGATTCAGTCCCTATGTGTTTAAGGTTTTCTACTTGGCTGTCATTGTGGTATGTTTTATACCACAACAGCTATACTATCGTATCATAGTCCCAGTTGGTACTTGAAGTCTCTTGCAGTCATCAATGTCTAATGTTATTCAAAAGGGTCAACTGCTGACATGTTTTTTTCAATGGTTTATGGTCTAGTATCGCACTGGGATTGCTGTCGGTCAATTAAATGTTACTTGGGATTTAAGGCAGTGCATTGTCAATACCAAATAATTCACAGTAAGACAGCGTACCAAATTACCTTAATAACAGATACAGCAAATTGTTTAATGTACAGCATAAGCTCTTATTTCTACGACTTTCCCTGTGGCATCCACAGTGGATTAGATCAGCAGATTAGCATTCCTAAAGAATATTGAGAGTTTTCTGAAAAGGAGCTGACCAGAAAAATACCTATTTTCTCTTCTTCTCATTTTCAGTATTAAAAATTAATGTTTCAAATGGCACTGTGCCACAGAAATACAATGTGAGCCAGATACGAGCTACATTTAAAAGAGGAAAAAGGAGTTTCTGAAATTAACTATAATACTATGTTTTACTTGTAGCCTAACATATCCAGCATATCACCATTATCAGTGTACAATATAAAAATGAGATAAACAAATGGAAAGATATTCCATAATCATGGATTAGAAGAAGTGTTAAAATATCCATACTGCTCAAAGCAATCTACAGTCAATGCAAATCTCTATCAAAATTCCAGTGATGTTTTCCACAGAAATATACCCTGAAAAACTAAAATTTGTATGGAACCACAAAAGACCTTGAATAGCCAAAATAATCTTGAGAAAGAAGAACCAAGCTGGAGGCATCACACTCTCTGATTTCAAATTGTATTATAAAGTTATAGTAAGCAAATCGTTATGGTTTTGACATAAAAACAGACACATAGGTCAATGGAACTGAATACAGAGCCCAGAAATAGACCTGCACATATATGGTCAATTAAGTTACAACAGAAAAGCCAAGAATATATGTTGGGAAAAGAACAGTCCCTTCAGTAGATGGTGTTGGGAAAACTGGAAAGTCACATGCAAAGGAATGAAACTGGACCACTATCTTACACCGTACCCAAAAAATTAACTCAAAATGGATGAAAGACTTGAATGTAAGATCTGAAACCGTAAAACTCTTAGACGAAAACATAGGCAGTAAGTTCCTTGACATTGCTCTTGGCGATGATTTTTTGGATCTGACACCAAAAGCAAAGGTAACACAAGCAAAAATAAACAACTGAGATGACATCAAACTAAAAACTTCTGCACAGCAAAGGAAACCATCAACAAAATATCAATAAAAAGGCAACCTCTGAATGGGAGAAGATATTAGCAAATCATTAATCTGTTAAGGGGTAGTAACCAAAACATATAAATAACATAAAACTCTATAGCAAAAAACCGAACAATCCAATTAAAAAATGGGCAGAGGATCTGAATAGACATTTTCTCCAAAGAAGACATACAGATGGCCAACGGGTACATGAAAAAATATTCCACATAGCTAATCATCAGGGAAATGCAAATCAAAACCACAGTGAGGTATCACCTCAAACCTGTTAGAGCAGCTATGATCAAAAAGACAAGAAACATCAAATGCCAGGAAGGATGTGGAGAAAAGGGAACCCTGTGCACAGTTGGTAGGATGTAAATTGGTGCAGCCACTATGGAAAACAGTACGAGGTTCCTCAAAAAATTAAAAACAGAACTACCATATGATCCAGCAATCCACTACTAGTTATTTATCTGAAGAAAATGAAGATAGTAACAAGAAAATGTCTGCACCCTCATGTTTATTGCAACATTATTTTCAATAGCCAAGACATGGATACAGCCTAAGTGTCCATCAATGGATAAATGAATAAAGAAAATGTGGTATATATAAATATACACCGGAATATTATTTAGCCATAAAAAAAGATCTTGCCATTTTGGACCTTGCCATATTGGACCTTGCGCTCAAGGTCCAATACAGATGGACCTTAAGGGCATTATGCCACATAAGTCAGAGAACGACCAAAACATATAATCTTACTTAAATATGGATCTAAACAAACAAATGAAGCTCACAGATACTGAGGACAGATTGGTGGTTGCCAGATGCAAAGGGTGAGAGCAGGCGGTCAAATGGGTTAAGGGGGTCAAAAGGTACAAACTTCCAGTTATAACATAAGTCATGGGGATGTAGTGTGCAGCATGGTGACTATAGTTAATAACACTGTATTGAATTTTTTTTTTTTTTTGACCATGCCACACGGCATGCAGGATCTCAGTTCCCAACCAGGGATCAAACCCGCGGCTCCTGCAGTGGAAGCATGGAGTCCAAACTCCTGGATCGCCAGGGAAGTCCTGTACTGAATATTTAAAGTTGCTAAGAGAGTTTTCATCAAAAGAAAAAAATGATAACTATATGTGTTAATGGATGTTAACTAAACTTACTGTGGTGATCACTTTATAATATACACAAATATTGAATCATTATGCTCTACACATGAAACTAATATGTCAATTATACCTTAATAAAAAAGGGTATTTGCAAGTTTTTTATATTTATTTTATACTTAGAGCAACACATCTCTATTTGTACTACCACATTACTTTTGCTTGATAGCCAAATGGGGTTAGTGGCTACCACTTTGGAAAGTGCAGAAGCAAGCTGTGAGGCAGAGTGTTTGAATTCTTTGTTTCTAGAAGTCATAATAAATATTTGAGAAAAAGCAAAATTTATTTTTGTACTAATTCTATATATTCCAAATAAGGTTATTTAAACATTACAATTTAAAAGAGAGAAAAGCAAAAAGCAGTATCTATCCTAGATTAACTAAATTAACTAAATGATTTTCTGAATTACTATAGTACTTCTAAACATTTGTAATAGGAAAACACACACACACATTTTAAAATCTCATATAGATGTAATTAATTCTAATTATAATTGAGGAAGTCATAGCTACCACTTACTGGCCACTCTGTATTGAGCCAGTGAACCAGTGTCTTTACATGAATAATAATCTTTACATGTTAATAATCTTTGGAACATCTTAAAAATAACTGTTTAATGAATGCATTTATGAAAAATATTGTGTATGCTTCCTTCTTTTATGTTTTAATTATGTGGAATAGAAGTCTCTGGGTCAATAATTATTGAACATAATTGAAATATGTCTTTGGATACCATGTTATTATAGGTTTTTCCCTTATTTTCTGTTGACAATGTATTTTCACCAATACTAAATGGATGTCATCAAGACAAAGTGAAAATATATTTTCTCTGTTCAACTGTTGTGATTTAACTGAACTTTGCCTCATTTAAGGACTGAAGGAGTGAGATGGAGACCCACAATCTGACTTTCTGATCCTTCATGGCTGGGACTACCTTTTTAAATTTTATGTTCCTTAATTATTATTATTTTTGGCTTCCATCTGGACAACTTACAATGGTCGTTTTCTACCCCAAGCCACAAGTTACAAACATCTGCCATTGTTTTGCCAGTTTGTCTGTAGTGCCTTTCCTCCAAAATGTGGGCATATAAATAAATTTTGTAGAGCTTACTTATATTTCTATTGAAAATATAAGTCCTAACACTGTTCTAATTGTTTGATTGTGACCAGTGAATTTCTGGAATGTCTGTTTTCTGAAAAACAGAAATACATTGTGTGGAAAAGAAAGTTATGCACGTCAATAGCATTTTCCAGTACATTGCTTGCAAATACTTATTTAAATGCAGAATTATTTAAATTATGAGTTACTAAAATTTAAGTGTATTTTCCATTTCATCATTTTATTGCGTACCCCTCCAATACTGTAAGAACAGTGTAAAATGTTCATACAGTATAAGCTATCTCAGTAAGTTTGTTGTTTGTAAGCTACCCAGTCCATGGTATTTTGTTATGGCAGCCTCAACAGACTAAGACACTGCTGGTGCTTGCTGTTAATTCATTTTAGCACAGGTGTATTTTAACTTATACCCACATCACAGCAGAGCTCTTACTACTAAGGCATGTAGGGAATAGTGTTTCTGGTCTCAACTGCAAAGCTTATGTGTATATCAAGTTTTCTCCATTACAACTGGGAAGGAACCTCAACATTGCCCCAGTATTGGGAGACCTCTAAAACTCCTAGCTTCTCAGTATCTGTTCTCCGCGGAACCTTCTGGAATCGTGTCTTGCACATGGTCAGCTTAGGACCTGTCAAAGGACCTAGGGCATATTCTATGCAGATGTTTGGAATGCTTCTCTCTCCTTTGCTCCTGATTTATTACCATCTAAATCCCATCCACTTCCAGAGCCCCAGACTCTGATCTCTGTCTCCTCCATTCACTGAGACCAGTGCTCTCTGTCTGCCTCTATTTTTCGGTGCAACATTTTAAAAAATGTCCCCAGTGAGAATTGCAGGTTTAGTGTGGATCCCACTTCATATGCTTCCCTTCTATAACGTTCATAGCGTAGTCTATTGCTTTCAAACGTGTTTTATACATTTTGCACCATTTTTATAATTGTTTACAGCAGTTGAATAAGTTTGATACCAGCTATTTTGTCCTGCTCAGAAACTAATTCGTTCTTCATATCTACTTCAGCCACTCCCTAAAAATCAGAAAATTTGATTAAATTTTTTTAACATCTTTCTTGGAGTATAATTGCTTTACAATAGAGTGTTAGTTTCTACTGTATAACAGTGAATCAGTTATACATATACATATATCCCCGTATCTTTTCTCTCCTGCCTCTCCCCCCTCCCAATCCCACCCCTGTAGGTGGTCACAAAGCACTGAGCTGATCTCCCTGTACTATGCAGCTGCTTCCCACTAGCTACCTGTTTTATATTTGGTAGTATATATATGTCCATGCCACTCTCTCACTTCATCCCAGCTTACCCTTCCCCCTCCCCGTGTCCTCAAGTTCATTCTCTATATCTTTATTCCTGTCCTGCCCCTAGGTTCTTCAGAACCATTTTTTTCCTTTTAGATTCCATATATATGTGTTAGCATACAGTATTTGTTTTCCTCTTTCTGACTTACTTCACTCTGTATGACAGACTCCAGGTCCATCAACCTCACTACAAATAACTCAATTTCGTTTCCTTTTATCGCTGAGTAATATTCCACTGTATATATGTGTCACATCTTCTTTATCCATTTATCTGTCGATGGACACAGGTAGCTTCCATGTCCTGGTTATTGTAAATAGAGCTGCAGTGAACACTGTGGTACATGACTCGTTTTGAATTATGGTTTTCTCAGGGCATATGCCCAGTAGTGGGATTGCTGGGTCATATGGTAATTTTATTTTTAGTTTTTTAAGGAACCTCCATACTGTTCTCCATAGTGGCTGTATCAATTTATATTCCCACCAACAGTGCAAGAGGGTTCCCTTTTCTCCACACCCTCTCCAGCATTTATTCTTTCTAGATTTTTTGATGATGGCCATTCTGACTGGTGTGAAGTGATACCTCATTGTAGTTTTGATTTGCATTTCTCTAATGATTAGTGATGTTGAGCATCCTTTCATGTGTTTGTTGGCAATCTGTATATCTTCTTTGAAGAAATGTCTGTTTAGGTTTTCTGCCCATTTTTGGATTGGGTTCTTTGTTTTTTTGATATTGAGCTGCATCAGCTGCTTGTATATTTTGGAGATTAATCCTTTGTCAGTTGCTTCGTTTGCAAATATTTTCTCCCATTCTGAGAGTTGTCTTTTTGTGTTTTTTATGGTTTCCTTGGCTGTGCAAAAGCCTTTAAGTTTCATTACGTCCCATTTGTTTTTTTTTTTTAATTTTAATTTCTCTAGGAGGTGGGTCAAAAAGGATCTTGCTGTGATTTATGTCAGAGAGTGATCTGCTTATGTTTTCCTCTAAGAGTTTCACAGTGTCTGGCCTTACATTAGATCTTTAATCCATTTTTTATTTTTGTGTATGGTATTAGGGGGTGTTCTAATTTCAATCTTTTACATGTAGCTGTCCAGTTTTCCCAGCACCACTTATTGAAGAGGCTGTCTTTTCTCCATTGTATATTCTTGCCTCCTTTTTCAAAGATAAAACCCATGCACCAATGGGTATCTTAGCTCTGTGCTTTCTATCTGTTCCATTGAACTATATTTGTTTTTGTGCCAGTACCATACTGTCTTGATTACTGTAGCTTTGTAGTATAGTCTGAAGCCAGGGAGCCTGATTCCTCCAGCTCCATTTTCCTTTCTCAAGATTGCTTTGGCTATTAGGGGTCTTTTGTGTTTCCATACAAATTGTGAAATTTTCTGTACTCGTTCTGTGAAAAAAGCCAGTGGTAGTTTGATAGGGATTGCATTGAATCTGTAGACTGCTTTGGGTAGTATAGTCATTTTCACAATGTTGATTCTTCCAGTCCAAGAACATGGTATGTCTCTCCATCTGTTTGTATCATCTTCAGTTTCTTTCATCAGTATCTTATAGTTTTCTGCGTACAGGTCTTTTGTCTCCTTAGGTAGGTTTATTCCTAGGTATTTTATTCCTTTTGTTGCAATGGTAAATGGGAGTGTTTTCTTAATTTCACTTTCAGATTTTCATCATTAGTGTATAGGAATGTAAGAGATTTCTGTGCGTTAATTTTGTATCTTGCTATTTTACCAAATTCATTCATTAGCTCTAGTAGTTTTCTGGTAGCATCTTTAGGATTCTGTATGTATAGTATCATGTCATCTGCAAACAGTGACAGTTTTACTTCTTTTCTGATTTGGATTCCTTTTATTTCCTTTTCTTCTCTGATTGCTGTGGTTAAAACTTCCAAAACTATGTTGAATAATAGTGGTGAGAGTGGGCAACCCTGTCTTGTTCCTGATCGTAGTTGAAATGGTTTCCGTTTTTCACCATGGAGGACAATGCTGGCTGTGGTTTGTCATATATGGCCTTTATTATGTTGAGGTAAGTTCCCTCTATGCCTACTTTCTGGAGGGTTTTTATCATAAGTAGGTGTTGAATTTGTTGATAGCTTTTTCTGCATCTACTGAGATGATCATATGGTTTTTCTCCTTTAATTTGTTAATATGGTTTATCACGTTGATTGATTTGCATATATTGAAGAATCCTTGCATTCCTGGGATAAACCCCACTTGATCATGGTGTATGACCGTTTAATGTGCTGTTGGATTCTATTTGCTAGTATTGTGTTGAGGATTTTTTCATCTATGTTCATCCGTGATATTGGCCTGTAGTTTTCTTTCTTTGTGACATCTTTGTCTGGTTTTGGTATCAGGGAGATGGTGGCCTCGTAGAATGAGTTCGGGAGTGTTCCTCCCTCTGCTATATTTTGGAGGAGTTTGAGAAGGATAGGTGTTACATCTTCTCTAAATGTTTGATAGAATTTGCCTGTGAAGCCATCTGGTCCTGGGCTTTTGTTTGTTGGAAGATTTTTAATCATGGTTTCAATTTCAGTACTTGTGGTTGTTCTGTTTATATTTTCTGTTTGTCCTGGTTCAGTCTCCAAAGATTGTGCTTTTCTAAGAATTTGTCCATTTCTTCCAGGTTGTCCATGTTATTTACATAGAGTTGCTTGTAGTAATCTCTAATGATCCTTTGTATTTCTTCAGTGTCAGTTGTTACTTCTCCTTTCTCCTTTCTAATTTTATTGATTTGAGTCTTTTCCCTTTTTTTTCCTGATGAGTCTGGCTAATGGTTTATCAATTTTGTTTATCTTCTCAATGAACCAGCTTTTACATTTATTGATCTTTGCTATTGTTTCCTCATTTATTTTTCATTTATTCCTGATCTGATCTTTATGATTGCTTTCCTTCTGGTAACATTTGGGTTTTCTTGTTCTTCTTTCTCTAATTGCTTTAGGTGTAAGGTTAGGTTGTTTATTTGCGATGTTTCTTGTTTTTTAAGGTAGGATTGTATTGCTATAAACGTCCCTCTTACAACTTCTTTTGCTGCATCCCATAGGTTTTTGGTCATCGTGCTTTCACTGTCATTGGTTTCTAAGTATTTTTTTATTTTTTCTTTGATTTCTGCAGTGATTTCTTGGTTATTTAGTAGTGTATTGTTTAGCCTCCATGTGTTTGTATTTTTACAGATTTTTTCCTGTAATTGATATCTAGTCTCATAGTGTTGTGGTCGGAAAGGATACTTTATACAATTCCAATTTTCTTAAGTTTACCAAGGCTTGATTTGTGACCCAAGATATGATCTATCCTGGAGAATGTTCCATGAGCACTTGAGAAAAATGTGTATTCTGTTGTTTTTGGATGGAATGTCCTATAAATATCAATTAAGTCCATCTTGTTTAATGTATCATTTAAAGCTTGTGTTTCCTTATTTATTTTCATTTTGGATGATCTGTCCATTGGTGAAAGTGGGGTGTTAAAGTCCCCTACTATGATTGTGTTACTGTCGATTTCCCCTTTTATAGTTGTTAGCATTTGCCTTAGGTATTGAGGTGCTCCTATGTTGGGTGCCTAAATATTTACAATTTTTATATCTTCTTCTTGGATTGATCCCTTGATCATTATGTAGTGTCCTTCTTTGTCTCTTGTAATAGTCTTTATTTTAAAGTCTTTTTCTGATTTGAGAATTGCTACTCCAGCTTTCTTTTGATTTCCATTTGCATGGAATATTGTTTTCCATCCCCTCACTTTCAGTCTGTATGTGTTCCTAGGTCTGAAGTGGGTCTCTTGTAGACAGCATATGTACGGGTCTTCTTTTTGTATCCATTCAACTAGTCTATATCTTTTGGTTGGAGCATTTAATCCATTTACATTTAAGGTAATTATCGATATTATTTTCCTATTACAATTTTCTTAATGGTTTTGGGTTTGTTATTGTAGGTTTTTTCCTTCTCTTGTGTTTCTTGCCTAGAGAAGTTCCTTTAGCATTTCTTGTAGAGCTGGTTTGGTGGTGCTGAATTCTCTTAGCTTTTGCTTGTCTGTAAAGATTTTAGTTTCTCCATCAAATCTGAATGAGATCCTTGCTGGGTAGAGTAATCTTGCTTGTAGGTTTTTCCCTTTCTTCCCTTTAAATATGTCCTGCCACTTCCTTCTGGCTTGCAGAGTTTCTGCTGGAAGATCAGCTGTTAACATTATGGGGAGTCCCTTGTCTGTTATTTGTTGCTTTTCCCTTACTTCTTTTAATATTTTTTCTATTTAATTTTTGATAGTTTAATTAGTATGTGTTTTGGTGTATTTCTCCTTGGATTTATCCTGTATGGGGTCTCTGCCCTTCCTGGTCTTGACTATTTCCTTTCCCATATTAGGGAACTTTTCAACTGTAATCTCTTCAAATTTTCTCAGTACCTTTTTTGTCTTCTTCTGGGACCCCTATAATTTGAATGTTGGTGCATTGAATGTTGTCCCAGAGGTCTCTGAGACTGTTTTCAATTCTTTACATTTTTTTTTCCCCTTTATTCTGCTCTGCAGTAGTTATTTCCATTCTTTTATCTTCCAGGTCACTTTTCCGCTCTTCTGCCTCAGTTATTCTGCTATTGAGTCCTTCTAGAGAATTTCTAATTTCATTTATTGTATTGTTCATCATAGTTTGTTTGCTCTTTAGTTCTTCTAGGTCCTTGTTAAACGTCTCTTGTATTTTCTCCATTCTATTTCCAAGATTTTGGATCATCTTTACTATCATTACTCTGAATTCTTTTTCTGGTAGACTGCACATTTCCTCTTCATTTGTTTGGTCTGGTGGGTTTTTACCTTGCTCCTTCATCTGCTGTGTATTTCTCTATCTTCCTATTTTGTTTAACTTACTGTGTTTGGGGGTCTCCATTTCACAGGCTGAATATTCATAGTTCCTGTTGTTTTTGATGTCTGCCCCCAGTGAGTAAGGTTGGTTCAGTGGGTTGTGTAGTTTTCCTGGTGGAGGGGACTGCTGCCTGTGTTCTGTGGATGAGGCTGGATCTTGTCTTTCTGGTGGGCAGGGCCTCATCTAATGGTGGTTTTTGTGCATCTGTGAACTTATTATGATTCTAGGCAACTTCTCTGTTTATGGATAGGGTTATGTTCCTGTCTTGCTAGTTGTTTGGCATAGGGTGTCCAGCACTGTAGCTTGATGGTCATTGAGTGGAGCTGTGTCTTAGCATTGAGATAGAGATCTCTGGGAGAGCTTTTGCCATTTGATATTATGTGGGGCCAGGAGGTCTCTGGTGGACTAATGTCCTGAACTTGGCTCTCCCACTCAGAGGCTCAAGTCTGACACCCGGCCAGAGCACCACAACCCTGTCAGCCACACGGCTTAGTTCTGTGATCTTGGACCAGGCAGTTAACTTCTCTGTGCCTCAGATTTCCTCTCGTGCTGCACTTCCTCACCCCAGAGGTCCAGTCAGGTGCGAGAGAAGAGCTGTTGCTCACAGGCTGTGCAGGGAGGAAGCCCTCCAGGCTGCTGCAGGACCAAAGTCTCGATTAAATCTGTTACCTTCAGTTTTTCTGTCTACCTTTCTGCTACTACTCTGGTCTAGATTATCATAATCTCTTCCCTGGATTCCTACACTAGCTTTCAACTCATGTCTCCAGTTCCAGCACATACTCTACATTATAGAGTGGAATTCTAGAAAGAAAACCTATGTCCCTGTCTGGGTTAAATTTCTCAATAGCTTATTATTAAACTTACAGTTAATATTTGAACTTGTTACAGTGAGTTCAAATATTAACTACTCAAAGATGTAATGAAAAATGAAATTTATGAAAATTATTCTTACATTTCATTGAATGTTAAAAAATGACATTTCATTTTGGATGCTTTATCATTATTGGCATTCTTTAAGCTATATATTAGATCTATTTCTTTATCACTATGCACAGTTAATGATTCATATTTGTGTGTACTACAAGAAATTTTGAATGTCAGTCAAAATTAAATATAGATTAAAAAAATGAATTTATGGAAAGAAAGAAGTCTTTTAGCTAACATTAAAAAGAATAAGTCAAAAATTTTAAATATAGTGTTCATATCTGCCCATTATCTTATTGTCAAAAAAAAGAAATGAAAATGTTTTTGTGTATGTATGCATTACAGTAAATAGAGTAACTGTTTTGAATGAGAAGACTTATATGTAACATAGAAAATCTACTTAACCACTCAGTATGTGTGTGTGTGTGGTTTAGAAGCATATCTATACTCCATCTCACAGAATTGTAATATGATCAAATGAGAAAATACATTTGAAAGCATTTTCAAAGTTTTTAAATGAAATGTTCTAATACTGCCCACTGTAATCATAAATAATTTTAAAGAACTGGTATACATTTTTAAAAATAAGTAAAATGAAACACTAGTCACAGACACAGTTGTTTGCTTTTATATGCATGAAGTAATTTGCAAAATTGAATTATTTTGTTCCTTTGGCCCCTGTTTCTGAATCATTTTTATCACCACTATTCTTTGGGATGTAGAGGTTTGCTTACAGAGTGACCCACTTTCTCCTAGCTCTTCTTTGGGACTATATTAGACCCTTCTAAAATTGGAAGGGTCACTCAGATATCACTACACAAGTTATTGTTTCAGCACAATAAATTACATTTTCCAAATTGCTGCCAATGGATCATCATTAATCTGGGAAAATGGGAAGTGTTTGGTGGTCTAATTACATATCTGATCCTTTTAAGATTCTGGGTGAATAAAAATATAAACTATATGTGATATATGGGTGTTTTAGTTATCAAACTAAAATCTAATAGCACAAATCATTTATACATTCATATGTAAAATCCTGACATGAGAATATGTAAGCAATCCTTTTCAAGATGATGTGGTAAGATTATGCATTGATTATACTTTCTAGTCTAAACATAGCAGTAAGCAATAAGACCTGTTTTTAAAAAGTCGTTAAGAAACCTAGGCATGTTTAGGGGTACAAATAAAACATTCCATCGGCCAGAAACAACACAGAAACCCAAAATAGCAGTGTAGCTGCAGGCAAGAGTTTGCTTGTATCTGGATCCAAATGTGGGCCATGATGACTGGGAGTATGACTCAGAGGGGCAAGAACCAAACTCACCCCTTAGAAAACAGAGTGGAGGGAGAGAGAAAGGAAAAACATTCATGACAACCGAAGAATCCCCCAAATTTCTCATCATATCAAAAGCCTGTTACCAAAATTAATCAAGAAAAAGGAGGAAACATCCAACTAACTTAAAGATTGAAAAACAGAATATAACTACAGTTATAGTTGACATTTACAAAATACAACTAAAGATTCTGAAAAACCTTAATACATTAAAATTATAAATTGAGATATTTCAAATATTCTGGAAAATAATTTCCAGTACTCCATCAAAAGTAAAAAAGAAACCTGATAGAGTAATTATTATTATTAAATACTTTGCTCATGCCTCAAATTTCTTATTCCTCCTTGAAACAAATAAACCAAGTTTTACAGCTGATTTTTTATAGGTGAGTTTTATCAAAACTGTAAGAAACATAAAAAATGTTTTAGAGAAATTCAAGAGTGCATTTCCTAACCTATGTTATGAGACAGGAAATTATTGAAACAAACTTGATGAAAATAGTATAAGTGAATTATAGATTTATCTATGATTATGGGTGAAAAAATTCTAGCTGATAATCTTGGCAAATGGAATATACAAGGGTTATAAAATATTCATCATGACCATATCGTGTTTATTCTTAGAATTCAACGTTCTCTATCAAAAATGTATTAACGTATTCCACCACTCCAATTGAGAAAAATGGGATTATTACATAAAATAAAATCATTAAAAAATATTAACCCATATTCATGGTTAAAACTAATATAAAAGAAGTTCCACTATCCACTTAGGATTTTTACTTTAAAGTATCAAACATTGTTCCTCACAGGGAATCGTTTAACCTCCCGAGTTCAGAAACAAACAAAAAAACCCAAAACTAACCAGTAAATCTGCTATTCAATGTTGTACCACAGTAGGTCATAAATAAGCAAGAAATAAATGGTGTAAATACTGGAAAAAAGAGTCAATTTTTCTGTTTTATACAGATGAAATACACATCCAAGGTACCGACCAGTTGTATAAAAAGTTAAACAACTTTTCTTGATAAAAGTTCAACAATCTAAAAACATAAGAAAAAAGTTCCAATAATAATCCAAAATTTATGAACCAATAATTTAAAAGATGTCTTTGAATAAATCAAAACAACTTCTCCTTTTGAGAAGTTTCCAAAAATTTTTTAGGTGCTGAACGGGGCCTTGAATAAATAAGGAGCTCTATTACATCCATAGATAATATGTTATAATAATGATGCCGTTTCTCTCCAGACTAATCTTTAAGTTTACGCATTTCCAATCAGAATATCAACAGAAATCTGCATGGAACTTGTCAAATTGTACTGATGTTCACAATGAAGAGAGTAAAGTTTCAAGAATAGCTATTTCTGACAGCAAATAAAAAAGAGGTGCCTTCAATCATCATCAGATATTAATAATCACTTAAAGCTATAATAAGGTAATGGATGTTGGTTTCATAGATATTATGACATGTTTACTGACCTTGTGAAAAATTGTATAGCAAGCAAGTAGAATGTGTTCAACTTATTCATAGATAAACATTGTCTGAATAGTATTTCCTATTAAAGTCAAATATATCATAAGAATGTCCATAACATTTTCCTAGGAACATTTCTTTTAGCTATCTTAGAAATCACAAATTTAAAAACAAGATCAGGTGGTGGTGTTATGTCTTCTAATAATTTATATTACTTTAAAAATGGGGGCTTCCCTGGTGGCGCAGTGGTTGAGAGTCCGCCCGCCGATGCAGGGGACACGGGTTCGTGCCCCGGTCCGGGAAGATCCCACTTCCGCGGAGCAGCTAGGCCTGTGAGCCATGGCCGCTGAGCCTGCGCGTCCAGAGCCTGTGCTCTGCAACGGGAGAGGCCACAACAGTGATAGGCCCGCGTACCGCAAAAAAAAAAAAAGAACTAACACAGTGAACATAACCAAATTCCAAAAGTCTTTTTTTTTGTGGATGCAATCTTTTCAGTTTTGATAAAATAGTTATACATACATATATGTTATAGATAAATGGGGATGGATGGATGGATAGATACACAGATACATAGATAGAAAGGTAGCTCCATGATTTCAAGGATATTGCTTGTCTCGCTCATTACTTTATAACAAACACTTAGAACAATGTCTGGAACACACGACATGTATAAGAAATATTTTCTTTGATAAAAAATCCTAGTTTTCCATTAAAGAAATAAATTATATACTGTTCTTAACTGTATCCCCTTTATTTAAAAACACTATCATGACAGCTGGATTAGATAATTTTGTGTTAAAAATACATAAAAAGGGGTCATTCTGTGTATTTCCAATTTGCAAAAGGTAATTTTTTTGGTGGGGTAACTGAATAAGACATTTTATGGAAATGTTATCCTAATGTCAGTTTGCCAATTTTTCTAGACTTGTAAGTTAATGAATCTTTGAAACATATACTATTCGGGTTGAAAATGTAATAGTATCTACAAGACCTATAGAAATAGAAGCACAATTTCTGTTCTTTTGTTTCTGAGTCCAGAATCCAAATGCTGTTAGTAAAGCCTTATATTTAAGTTTTGGAGGCAAGGTGAATATTGTAATAGGAAAGCTTTGACATTTTTAAAGATGGAATTCCAAGATAGCAAACAAACATTCTAATTTTTCTTGGGGGTCGTGTATGTATGCATGTGCTTGCATTATTTACAAAAAAATGAACTGGTAATCACCTTACATATTTATTCGCATTTAATATTGATTTATATTGTTTCTCAATAGATTTTCTTCATCTTCCTCTTATTTTGGTTTAGAGAAGAAAAATTTCAATGTGAATGAACAAATCTGCTCTTTTCTATGTAGTTTATATATTTCTAAATCCTTTCTTATTTTCATGAATGAGATTATAAAATATGACACCATCCTGTGATTATTTTTTCATTGTACAGTGGGAAAAGGATATTGAAACCAAATTTCACCAACCTCATGAATGAAAACCCACATTTTACATTAAATCTTATCTAACTGCTATTTTATAGTATAGCTAAGTAACTCACAATCACAGTTATAGTGGAGCTACACTTTTAAGAGAATTCTTAATGCAGCTACCTAGAACACTTTTAAATGTTCTGTTTTCAGACATATAGAAATATACACACACATGTGATCATTACTTCTATTCTTTTAACATATAAAAGTTAAGTAGAATTTGGTGAAAATAACTGACTGAGAGGAAGCAAGTAAAAGATATAGACTTAACTAAAGATCTTTATGTATGTAGTATATATATAACTTAAGATGGATTAATATAATTTATCATTCATATTTTTGTCTTACATGGTATTCTGATTTACTTATATCCTCTAAATACTACTCTATATATTATCCTCATCTTTTTTTTTTTATAATATCTTAGTTCACTGCTAGATCTTTACATAGAAATATGCTTCAGAATATGAAAGCAGGGCATTTTATCTGTTTAAGGGAATATCTCCCCATTTTTGTACCCACAGTGATTTCTAAAGACAAGAGAAATGGCCTTGATTTCAAGGGTAAGTGTCTAACTCTTCACAATGAAATATTGGCTATATTCCCTGTGCTGTATATTACATCCTTTTAACTTATTTTATACCTAGTACTTTGTACCTCTTAATCCCCTTCACCTACCTTGCCCACCCCTTGCACTCATTCTCATCTTTGGTTAACCACCAGT
This sequence comes from Orcinus orca, assembly GCF_937001465.1. Lineage (NCBI taxonomy): Eukaryota > Metazoa > Chordata > Mammalia > Artiodactyla > Delphinidae > Orcinus > Orcinus orca. The sequence continues at coordinate 8,206,142 of NC_064573.1, read as the reverse complement.
TTGTTCTCTGTATCTGTGAGTCTGTTTCTGTTTGTGATATTCATTTGTATTGTTTTTTAGATTCCACATATAAGTGAAAATATACACCATTTGTCTTTCTCTGTCTGACTTATTTCACTAAGCATACTATCCTCCAGATCCATCCATGTTGTCATAAATGGCAAAGTCATTCTTTTTATATGGTTGAGTAATACTCCATTGTGTGTGTGTGTGTGTGTGTGTGTATTACACCTTTATCCATTTATCTGTTGATGGACACTTAGGTTGCTTCCATATCTTGGCCATTGCAAATAATGCTGCTATGAACATTGGGGCACATATGTCTTTTTGAATTACTGTTTTCATTTTCTTTGGATAGATACCCAGAAATAGAATTGCTGGATTATCAAGGAAACACAAATCAGAACCACAATGAGATATCAACAAATACGTGTCAGAATGCCTACTGTCAAAAAGACAAGAAATAATAAGTGTTGGCAAGGATGTGGAGAAAAAGAAACCTAGTACACTGTTGCTGGGAATGTAAATTGGTGAAGCCCCCATGGAAAACAGTATGGAGTTTCCTCAAAAAATTAAAAAAGGATTATTTTTTCTTTTGCTTTTTAAAACACAAACTTTTACATACCGACACCCAGCCCTACATTCCTTATTCCAGGATCATGTAAAAGTTTTTCCTCTTTAAAACAAATTTATCCCATTTGCTCTGATTTTCCCTAGCTTTTCTGGAGTCTAAATTTGGCCATGAAGCTTATTTTCTCTCTTCATAGATTTTCTAAGTTTCTTTTTGTACTGGCTTCTTCAATGCTGCCTAGAAAATGTATACTTAAGTCTTAGAATTATAAAACCCAAACTTTGCTAGACAGATATTGCCTTCTTCTACAATTTCACTTTTTTTTTTAACCTTCCTTTCTTGCAAATCTCTTGAGCTAAATATTCTCTAGTTACTAATTACTGTGTCCAACTCCTCAATTACCATTTATATTAATTTAATAAATGTTTCTGTAAGTCATCCTATGGGCTGAGCACTGCTTTAAGCAGCACTGTATTTTTAATACAGTATTGTACTTTAAGCACATTATATGTGTGTGTAACTCAATCCATCTGTTCTTAAATACCATGCAAACATTTATCTCTGATTATAAAAGTATGATTTGCTCATTCCAGAAAATCTTGGAAAACAGAAAAAAACATGTAAACACAAAAGTTATCCACAATCTAAAACGTCAGAAATACTGATAACATTTTGCTCGATTTTGGATAGTTTTGCAATTGTCTGTGTGTATGCATAGGTTCATTTTGTGCACTTATAATGTGTGTATATATTTAGATGATCATAAGAGCTAAAAATTATATACTCTCTGTTATGCATTGTTCTAAGTAGAATTCACCCATCTAATCTCAACATCAACCATATATTTATTTTCACCATTTCACAAAGGAGGAAATTGAGGAAAAGAGAGGTTAAGTAATTTGCTTATTAAATGGCAAAACTGGGATTCATATTCAGGCAGCATGACTCTGGAGTCCAAACTCATATATATAATGTCTATTCTACACAACCTCTCTCTGGGGATACACACACACACACACACGCGCACACACACACACACACACACACTCTCTCTCTCTCTCTCTCTGTCTCATACATATGCTAAATATATACCTATATGTTAATTACATGATTATGTATATAGTATAACCACAATTATGATGTCTATGCAGATTTGACCCTGCTTTTTATTCAAAATTATGTTTTAAATATTTTGCTATTTAAAATTATTAAAACACCATTTTAATGGATTCATAATATTCTAATGTATGATTATATTATTTGAAGTTATTTTCTATTAAACATTTTTCTCCTTTCAGATCTTTAAATATTGTACATATTAATGCAATAAACATCTATGGATATAAATTTCTGCTCTAATTTTTCATTATTAGAATACTCTAGAGACAGAGGAGACAGATACAGTCACTGATGTTTGGGTGTGTTAGTGAGTCAATATGTGTGTGGGGGGGTGGCAAGGCAGCCAAAACTAGATGCAAATGTGAATAAGATTCCATGCTATTTTGACAGGAAGTGTCAGGATACTGTACAGACAATAGTGTGAGAGTAGAAGCTACTTTATGGTTTCTATTATTTGTAATAATATAAAAATATCATAGCTAAGAACTATCGTTTGGCCAGGAAATCTAGAGGGCTTCTAAAAATTCCTTCCGGGGATCTTTGTTTGGAAAGGAAAAATGACCATCCATACGAATAATTTGATAGATGTAGACTATTCATTCAAATAATCCTAGCCTCACTGCTAATTTTGTTTTCTTCCACAAATCACTTGGCTTCACTGAAGGCCGAGGCCAAATTAGCTGCATATTATTCAACCTCTCTTGCTTTTAATGTAGTGAATTTCTTCCCTTTCATTTTCTTACTCTGTGCTTGGGTTTTTGGTAAAATGTTCTACTGCTTTTCACTTTAAATCGTTTCAACACCATGGATAGTTTATGCACTTTGGTCTGACTCCAAGACGTCACTGAAGTAAGATTGCCGGGGACGAGTAGACCTTGAGGCTAACCTGATTTTTGTGGCTCACTGCATCCTTATTTCTTCCCAGGCACTGCCTCAAGGCCAACTGGATTTGGAATGATATACTTACATAATTCTGATTTAATTTTTCTTATGGGAAATTATGCAAGTTCAGGAGCCCTACACCCTTTTACTGAAATAATTATTTTCAAATTCCATGAGAGTGTTTTCACAATTCAAGGGAAGTAAAACATTCATTGCAAGACTAATGTCCACCACTAAAAACTTTTTTGAAAAGGGATGTTTAATTTTTTTCTTCATATGCTTCTTTTTTTGTAAAGGGAAATGGTGTTTATGTTCAGAATCATGAAGCAAGAAACTATTCCCGATTCTTACATACTAAGCTTGCAAAGGAAATGATGCTTTATCTATTTCCTTAAGTATATTACTGCAGTTAGACATTCTGATAGTTTTATTATGGGTGAGAATCTGATCAATGTGTTTTAATGTCTTCAGAAGGGAAGCTCCCATCTGTAAGGAAATTACATTGTGTCATGACTGAGCATACAGAAATTATTTTTCAGAGAAAAATAGAGAGAACTACAGAACTACAAAAAGAATTCATGTATTCTGGATCAAACCAAAGGAAGGGATAACTTGTGGATGTCCCATTAGAACAGAGGACCTCATTGTTAATCTTTATAAACCCACTTGCTCAGCCTTCCAGAATCATGCTAATTACTACTCATCCCTCTCCTAGTTTTATTTCCTTTGTCCAAAATATATAGCCTTAACATCAGAAATACTTAAATATTTCTTGTATCAAAAGATACTATTTATTTAGTGTTAAAACAAATTCTAGCAACAATGAGTTTTCTTCAATCTAAAGTGAAAATTAGTAAAGAATCAAGGTAAAATTGAAATTGATAAAACATTAATATCATTAAAAATACATCATTTTTCCCCTTTCTTGTTTGTTTCTGTCCTGGGGGGCTGGGAAGACCAGTTAGCATAAATTGTATCCTATCCCATTTTCCTTCTGCTTTCATTTCTGAAAATATTTCAACAGTCCCACCTCCATATCTGTTTTAATCTGTTCAGGCTGCTATAACAAATCACCACAGACTGGGTGGCTTATAAACGAAAAAAAAAAAAATTGTCACAGTTCTGGAGGCTGGAAGTCAAAGATGAAGGTGCCCACATGGTCAGGGGAAGGCTGTCTTTCAATGACAGACTTCCTTTTATATCCTCATGGGGTGGATGGGGCTGGGAGCAATGTGGAGTCTCTTTTACGAGGGCACTAATCCCACTCATGAGGGCTCCACCCTCCTGCCCTAATCACCTCCCAAAGGCCCTATCTTCTAATACATCACAATGGGCCTTAGAATTCCAGCATGTGGGGCTTCCCTGGTGGCACAGTGATTGAGAGTCCGATGCAGGAGACACGGGTTCGTGCCCTGGTCTGGGAAGATCCCACATGCCACGGAGCAGCTGGGCCCATGAGCCATGGCCGCTGAGCCTGCGCATCCAGAGCCTGCGCTCCACAACGGGAGAGGCCACAACAGTGAGAGGCCCGTGTACCACAAAAAAAAAAAAAAGAATTCCAGCATGTGAGTTTTGGGGGCCACAAACATTCAGACCATAGCAATATCTTCCCTAAATCCAACATTCCTTGTTCTACTCCTGTCTTACCTCTCAGCACCAGCATTAAACATAGTGGTATCAAAGAGTCTGCAAAATGCCAATTAAGGTTTGAGCTCAATATAACCATCATTTGAGGTCCAAAAAAGAGATGCCAAAAGTGTAGGTGAACAAACTCCTGCCATGTTCTGACACCACTGCCTCTGCATTTATGCATTTCTTCTCTTAATGCAGCTAGAACTCACAGCACCTCTGTTGCAGGGTCTCAGGCACATCTTTTGACTATTAGCTTTACTCCTGCCTGTATGACGTATTCAGAAGTTCAAGTAGTCTGTTGTATGTATGCATAAGATTATGTTTTGTTCTGATACATGATTTTAGAGAGAGCTAAAATCCAAAGATAAATATATTTATCTACAAAATAGATAATTATAAGCTAATCTATGCAGCAGTGTCCTGTAGGTTATTTGTGCCAGATTCCCTGTGGGAGAATGTTTTCTAGATGGGATATTAGTTGTTCCTGTGAGTGCAAACATGCTAAATCTATAGCAAAATTTAGTTTTACCTTGACTGATGAAGGCAATAAAGGAAAGAAATTATATTTCTGTCTACTTTGTTATTATTGTGGCTTCTTATGTGCATTAACAATCATTTTTCTTTTATTTTAGGTGATGCCTTTGGCTAGAAGACTGTCATCTTGCAAAGTTTAGAAGTGGAATAGAAAAGCTTAAATACTGTCCATTTTGTGATTGTTACCCTGGTTCTGTTTTTGTCTCTGTCCTATGGAATTGCTACCTTTCCAACTTCACTATTTGTAGATCATGAGTGTCAAATAATGTTCCCCTATGCAAAGATTTTTCTCTTTTAAGATAACCTAAGAATTCAGGTGAAGTTATGTTCAATTGTCGAGAGTTTTTCTGTATGTTTAATGATTTATATTAGTATCTCAATAATTAACTTTATTGTTATTATCTCATTTTCTATCCTGTTTTATGAAGGGTACCATGGCTCTATCCTATTGAATTTTTTTTTTTTTTTTTTTTTTTTTTTTTTGCGGTATGCGGGCCTCCCACTGCTGTTGCCTCTCCCGTTGTGGAGCACAGGCTCCAGACACACAGGTCCAGAGGCCATGGCTCACGGGCCTAGCCACTTCACGGCATGTGGGAACTTCCCGGACCGGGGCACGAACCCGTGTTGCCTGCATCGGCAGGTGGACTCCCAACCACTGTGCCACCAGGGAAGCCCCCCTACTGAATTATTTTAATCATCTTATTCTGCTTGGAAAAGCAGATATTATGTCCTATATCATGTGGCATATCACATTTATATATTTAAATGACTTTAAGGCTGTTCATATATTGATTTGAAAGCAGAGTACGGTTGACTTGGTATTTGATTATATACGTGTATATTGTTTACCCAATGGATAATCATGGCTTCCATTTCTCTGCCTTCCCACTAGATCACTTAATGATGAGTTGAGGTGACCCAAGGGTGTTTCTGGAAGTTGTCTCCAGCTACACGTGCCAAATACAAGCATAAAGCTCACTGTATATTTATAAGTATTCTACTAGAAAGACTCACAAAAAATGTATTTATATGCCAAGGCTTGGGAACAAGGTTTCATACTAAGAATTCGCCTGGTAACCTAGTTAGTCCTCTGTATGCTTTTCACACCTGCCATAGGCATGAAATGCCTATGCAGCAAGGTGACTTCATTATATAACAATACCACTTTGCAACAGACTTTAAAAATAGGCATCCTTATTTAACTCCTTCTGTGTGCTGTCCACTGCACTTGGTGAATTTCCTGGGGTACGGTTATTATCTATGTTATGTAGACAAACAAATCAAGGTTCACACATGTACTGGAACTTGTCCAGTTACAGATGGGTAGAACATCGTGGGCCCGACTTTCAAGCACATTTCTACCAGACCCTATGGCTCATTTTATACTCATTTTGTTGCACTACAACCCTGGGCCCTAGTATAAAGACTCTGCCACGTGAGGAAGAATAGTGGGAAATCTGATGCTCAGTTTTATTTGTATGAGAGGTATCCCTGTGACACGGTAGCCACTGAATTAAGGAAATCTACTTTTGATTCAGAATATTTTCTCATAGTTGCAAACAACCTGTCATCCCTCAATTAAAACTAGACTTAGCTTCTCACCTATGATTTTGTTTACCTTGCTTGTAAACCTACAAAATACATTTAATATTTAAAAATACAAAAATGTATATGGTCTTTTGGGCTTCCCTGGCGGTGCAGTGGTTAAGAATCTCTCTGCCAATGCAAGGGACACAGGTTCGAGCCCTGGCCTGGGAAGATCCCACGTGCCACGGAGCAACTAAGCCCGTGAGCCACAACTACTGAGCCTGAGCTCTAGAGCCCGCAAGCCACAACTATGAGCCCACATGCCACAACTACTGAAGCCTGCGCGCCTAGAGCCCGTGCTCCGCAACAAGAGCAGCCACGACAATGAGAAGCCCTAGCACCGCAACGAAGAGCTCCCCACTCACCGCAACTAGAGAAAGCCCACACACAGCAACGAAGACCCAACACAGCCAAAATAAATAAATAAATAAATGATTTATTTTTTTTAAAAAAATGTATAGTCTTTCGACATTAAGGTTGCATAATGATTTTCTTCCTTGAAATTTTAACTGTTAAAATATAAACAGTTTATATTTTAAAACTGTTAAAATATAAACAGGTTTATGATTAGTAATTTTAAGAGATGGTATTTTATCCTTTACATTGTGAATCCTTGATGGTTTGCATTAATTCACGCATTTAATGTTTATTTTTGAAATTTCACATTTTTATATATGATCTACTTAAAAGCATAAAGTTTTATCAAGGAAGTTACACTACAGATTTTTAAAAATAAAACAGCAAAATAATTAAATTATATGCAGTTTATATGCAGTTTAAGTTTTTCTTGCAAAAGGAATTTTGGAAATCAATGGGTTTTGGCCAGAGAAGTTTTGAATTATTATTGATAAAAATTATGAATAACTTTATTAGTTGTGGTATTATTGAGCACTTTTTAAGGACCATAAACCGAAGATTGGCTTGCTTATTCAAAATTTGACCACCTGACATTTTTTCTTCAGTAGTATAATACCAAAATATATATCAACATTCTTTTCCATTGGCCAAATATAAATCCTCCCTTCCTTGTGGCAAAGAGTGACCTGCTATTTTCGATGCCAACTTGAAGTCCCTCTCAATGTTATCAACACACTCACACACATTTTAAAACAAACAAACAAAAACTAACCTTGAAAGGTTTAATTTTATAAGCCACCATTCCATACTCACTTCTGTTTGGAAATGTTAAGAACTCTTAACAATTAAGTCATTTGTATTGTTGAGACTGTGATTTCATCAGTCTTGTTCTGTGACATACATATTGTCATTTTCAGCACTATTGGTGGTATTGCTAACCAAGGATTTTTAATCACATTCGTACTTCCTCCAGCAAAGAAACAATGGGGCTTTGAGGGATGGTGTTTATGTTATGTGACCATTTTAAGGGTCATATTTCCAAAAAAAGAATCTCAGAGTCACCGTCTTTATGCTCATGAAACAAATAAAAATTTTTCTAATAGTCTCACAACTGTATCACATTTTCTCTAATAAACTGAGGACATAAAGCAAGCATAGATTTGGGAGTCCAACACAGCTATTTATTACTTAGAAGATGTATGATTTTGAGAAGTTATTCTTAGCTCCTGCTTCTGTATCTGTAATATGAATATTATATCTATTATATTGAATTATTTTGACAGTGAAATGTGTAAAAATATATAAAATTTAGCATAATTGTTAGGACATTGAAGGAACCCAGTACATTTCAGTTTGCTGTTGATTACTTTGAGGAAAAGAATCGCTCTTATATCTTAGCCAAGAGCTGGTGAAAATATTTGAAATATTCGGTACAGTTATGATAGATAATATTCTTTAGGGTTTTGACTTTTAGAATATGCCTGTATAGACAGGAACAAAGACACAGACGTAGAGAATGGACTTTAGGACACGGGGAGGGGGAAGGGTAAGCTGGGACGAAGTGAGAGAGTGGCACTGACATATATACACTACCAAATGTAAAACAGATAGCTAGTGGGAAGCAGCTGCATAGCACAGGGAGATCAGCTCGGTGCTTTGTGACCACCTAGAGGGGTGGGATAGGGAGGGTGGGAGGGAGATGCAAGAGGGAGGGAATATGGGGATATATGTATGCATATAGCTGGTTCACTTTGTTACATAGCAGAAACTAACACAAACTTGTAAAGCAATTATACTCCAATAAAGACGTTAAAAAAAAGAAAATAAAAGAATATGCCTGTATAAATGTATTTTAAAGCATGGTCTCTTATTGAATTTAATCCTATATTTATAAACAGTGTTTCTATATTTAAAATCAGCTACTGATAATGATCTGGCCAAACCATTGACTCATATGTGCAGGCTTAATTTTTAATTCTACAAAAGGGAGGAACGTATACAGGGAGATAATTAAAATAAAATAGGAGTCTTGCTTACACGACTCATATAGCCAAGAGATACTAAGTCTTCTATATTGACAAAAGAATCAACATAGTTGATATAAGACAGTTAAGAATTAAAATCAAATTTGCATGATCGTTCTCTCTCTAGCTACTATGTGACCTATTATAGCTTTTCACAGCAGAAAATCAAAAAGTATGAAGCAAAATTATTTGAGTTTGCCAGGTGCATTCTTGCTGAATCAGCCTACTTGGTATGATGCCAATTTCTACTGTTTCTCACTGAGGAAAAATATGCCTAAATAAAATGTTAGTAATGTTTAAAAGGAAAAAACAGACCTCATCATCTAAACTCCAAAGTTATGACTAAGAAAAGATTTTGCCACAAAAATAAATAAGAAAAAAGAAATGTTAACTTTAAATAAGTATACAACATTGAAATTACAGGATCATTTTTAACCCAAAGAGCTTATTATGGAATTGCTGTATGCTGACAATACAAAAATAAATAAAACACATTCTTTGTAGAGAAAGTGTTCAGGAAAACTACATAATGAAAGTGACAACTGGCTAGTCTTTGGGGATGAAGGGGCAATCACCAGGTAAGCAGGGTTGGGAAAGGCCTTTGAAGTACAGGAAGTACTTCAATTTGTTGGAAAAAGTACATCGAATCATGGAAAGATCTTAGACTGAGAAGTCAGAGTAGACATATGCTTTGGCGATTAGATCATTTAGTTTCCTCATCTACAAAACTGGGTTAATAATAGTTGTCCATGCAGCCACTAGTAAGTAATAGCCAATAGTGTAAAAATCATCTTGGATATTAGACAGATCTAGTGAACTGAAGTGTTAGCAGGAGATTTGGTGCCCTGTGTCCTATCAATCAACACGTGTATTCCCTATTAGATAACTATTTTTAAGGAGAAGAAAATATTTTGGAGAAAGTCTGACCTGAGTTTGAGACCTGCCCCTGCCTCCTTGGCTTGTGTGACCTCGATTCCTCACCCTAAAAGTGGGAAATAGTTTGGCCCATTGTCCCTTTTCAATAAATGTTAGTTCTTGTTGTTAGTATTCAAAGAATTATATTATCCTAGTGTATAATTGACAGACATGCATCAATTCTGTTCCTAGTTGACTCTGAGAGCTTGTGCCCCATTCTCACATGTGACATAAATAGCGAAGAGGCTTATCCAAAAAACTTGGAAACATGCTGTCTGGAATCACGAATTTAAAATTATCATCAATAGTGTCACGGTGCCGTAGAACTATATTCAAGACACTCATTTGAAGCACTCAAGGGGCTCCTTTGCTGGTAGAAAAGAGGAGTTATACAGGTGTATACATTTCATTCACATTCAAGCAACTCTGACACAAGGCAGAATGAGAAGAGGTATCACAGAGAAATAGGTTATTGTGTGGCAAATACATAGGTGTGTATAGGTGTTGTGGGAATTCAGAGACAGGATGATCTAGGTGGAATGGATAGTTTTGGACAGGATCTGTGGAGAAGGTGAGTTGGGGCTGGGCACTTAAATGTCAAAAAGTTTTGGGTAAATGAAAAGATGGGACCTTTAGCAAAGACAAGAGGAGAGAATGCAGAAGCATGACAAGGGGACAAGAGATAGTTTCAATGTGATGTTGGAGGAATAGTAGGGCATGCGGTTGGATGGATAGAAAATTAAAGGCATATGGTGGAGGTCACAGATCATTCTGCTTCTATGTTTGGGCTAGGCATCTCTCCAGAGGCTTCTGGGAAAAGAAGAAGGGATGCTTCCTCCCCAAATAGGCAGGCTGGAATGGTTTGCAGTTCTAAGCTACCCTAATGGTAATACGTTAGAATGTTCATCAGTTCTGGAAGTTGCCACCAACTTCTTTCAGATTTGGGAGCTGTTCTGTACAAGACTCTGAGGTGTTCTTCTAGGTATCTCCAGAAGATACTTTCCTGTTTGTTCAAGTCTAAAGCTGTTCAGCCGCAAAAATACAGACCCTATTAGCTCTCTTAGAGAAAATGAAAGTATTGTATCAATCCAAAATTAGATTTGGAGAGGAAAACATAATATAAAATGATTTTAGAATAAAATGTATCTCAAACTAATGCTTAAAAATGTTGCCCATTTAATTTTTATGGCTTGAGAAAACTACCAATTTCAAGTGTAAAATATTTATTAAGGTATTTCTTTATTTTTGTTCATTTCACCCAAGATAAGGATTCTCAGATTTGTCTTTCATGGTCTGGCCCATGGAGAGTAAAAAGAGCAGAAGCAGTGGCCTTCACCTTTTGTTACTGAGTGGAATGGAGAGAAGATTAATGCCAGGTCTGTCCCAGAGAAACAGTTCAGGGGTCAATTAACCAATCTGATTGTAAGAGAGAGACAGAGACAGAGACCCCAAGACCATGAGAACACAGACCACACATCTTGCCCATCACAGTTTATCCAATGATAAGCAGGATGCCTGGTCATAAAAAAGCAACAATAAAGAGAGGGCGTGGCAAAAGTGGAAGAGTAATCATAATCTCAACTGATCTCTGAAAGTATAATGTGTCTATTGAATATGGAGTTTGCCCAACAGGCTGGTCAGATTAAGTTCTCTGTTCCATGGGAAATAAAACAAGTGCAAAGAGGAAGAAGCACTTTGAGTACGACTCAGAATGTCTCCCCTAACGTACATATTACACATGTTTACAAAAGAAGAAACTCATACTTAGAAAGATCACCTAAATTCATGATATCATATTTATTATGTGTTTAGAAAAGTGCCTGTCACAGAGGAATCCCTCAAAACTTTAAAAAAGTCATTCCGTAGAGCTAATGTTCTGGGCTTAGGTTTTTACCAGAGTCAGTGTCCTTCCATCAATGTCTGCTGCCTCCCTCTCAGAAATCGAAATATAAATGATGTCTCTGAACACAAAATGCTCTGGATTCTAGACTTCAAAATTAGATATCTGACTTCTAAAGCCAAAGACACTTTCAATGTTCTAATTAGTATGTTTCATTACTAGGAACGCTTAGAACACACACACACACACACACACACACACACACATTTATTTTATTGGCATCATCTGAATTGTTTGAGTAGATTCACCAGAATAAGGGGTAAATGATTGTGTGGATATATATTCCACACAGCATTGGAGGCTCTGGCATGTTTAGCTACCTCATGCCTTTTGGCACTTGAGGACACACACAAAAAAGATATTAAGTTCTTTCATTTTTAAACAATACTAAAGTAGGACTTTGGTATTCTAAAAATGATATGTACTATTTTATGCAAATGTCACCTTTTTGATAAAAGTGTCCGTGCATAATTCTCCCACTTGCTTTAAATGTGGTGTCCTAATTGATAGCTTTCTGAAGTTAAATAAGTGTCAAATAGAGAATCTGTTCTCACCAGGCAATTACGTTCGGTTAATAACCTGGCTGTATTTTTTGTTCACATAGGACATCTTTGTAAAAGCCCAAGCATTAATGGATTTTATTCAAAGTGACAAAGGAAATATTAAAATTGCAATACAATTTCCTTTATTTTCTCTTATCTAAATGGGGAAGGTATCCACATCATGGCATTAACTCACCCAGAGAAGAGAAAGTTAAGGTACTATTATTTCTGCAGAATGATTCTTCCACTGCAGTATCTGCTTGGCTTAGAAGCATAATTTGGCTAGAGACATGTTGTTTAAACTATACGGAGCTGGACATCAGCAGGAAACCCAGTTTTTGAACATAGACAATGAACTTGCACAATCTCCCTCTACTCAGTATTTTTATCTTCCAATACTGGAATCAAAATATTGCCAGTGCTTTTTATATATCTTTTCCTAATTTCCCAAATATATATTTTCTATTCTCCCAGCTAAATAGTTTTTAAAAAGTTGGTAAAGCTGACATTAAATAAATAAATAAATAAATATATATATATATATATATATAAATTCTTTCAACACTTAAAATCTAGTTCTTATAAAACATTTGTAAAATGTCAATTTTAATAGTTACTCATTCCAATTTAGAGGTTAAAACAGATGAACTGATGGCACTAAGAAAATAAGTAATAGATATCTAATTCAACAGCATCTCTTATAATAAAAAAACACATTATATGTAGCAGAATGTTCCTGAGAAATACAAATTAACAATTAAGTAAGTAAACAAACTCAATTAAATTTGTGCTTTAATGTCCTGCTCAATACATATTTGGTAATCAACCTGGGATTCTGCAGTTTGGATAAAAGAGACAGAATCAGCTCAAAAAACATCTATTAGACACTTACTAATAGATGTGGGAAGCATCTGGTTTAAGAGTAATTCATAATACATTCCATTCATTCATTCATTCATTCATCCTGCTATTAACTGTTGTGAGACTGCAATAAGCCAAGATTTTTTTCTAGACACTAGGGAAGGAACAGTAAACAAATAGTGACAAATTTTGATGCTTTTGGAACTCATATTCTAGAGGAATAAGAAGACATATAATCTTACACTTTCAGTAAAATGTGATAGAAATCTGTACAGAACACTGGGCCTGAACTTGTGTGTTTGGGGTTATAATCAGGATGTTTGTAAATACAGTTGACCCTTGAACAACGCAGAGTTTAGGGACACCAACCGACCACTGAGTTAAATCATGTATAACTTATAATTGGCCCTCCACATCAGCAGATTCAGCCAACGACTGATCATGCAGTACTGTAGCACTTACTACTGAAAAAAAATCTGTATAATTGGAGCCATGTAGCTCAAACTCATGTCATTCAAGGGTCAACTGTGTAACACCGTACCTTTTTTATTACTAAACCCTCTCTTCCAAACCCAGGTCTGTAAACTGCTTAGCTGCAAAGAACATTCTTCCCAGAGATTTAATTAAACAAAATCATTATCATTTTGTAACAATCACCATGTATTTGGACGTAAGTTGAAACAACAAATGAAGTATAACGTTAAGGAAGTTTATTTTATCCTTTGTATTTCAATATCTTCTATCTTACATAAATATGTTTAAAATAAATCAAATTAAGGAATAGAAGCCAATAAGAGGAGTTTACAAAATACACACCTATGGGTGCACATGACAGAAGATAGAATTAATGATTTGGGGGTTATCTTCCTCAGGTTATATCCTTTTCTAATAATAAGTACAAATTAATAATAACCATAATATTAATCATTCTCTTTTTAAACGTTTCCTTCATTTTCTTGTAAAAGATATTGGATCCTTTAAACTTCATTGCTGTTTCAACATGTCCGATAATATATAAATTAATGTGAAATTAAATCATGTTGCTCAAATTTTAATTATAGTTTAAACAATGTTATTTTAGCATTTAAGATATCTGATATTTGGCAAAAAAATGTTGAATTTAATAGAACCTGATTTTTATATCTATAAACTTTATGAATTCACCTTACATTCTTCTGGGAATAAAACCTATATACATGAAGAACTGGAAGAATACTGTAAATATTTCAATTATTTGCACTTATTACCATGTTTCTATATATCCTAATGTAAGAGAATATATTTTCCCTCAGTTCTCCAGTTTCCAGATTAAATAAGCGACCAACACCAAAATCCAAACTTATATTGCAATGCCCACTAAGCAAACACATGTGCCTTTGATTCTGAATATACATAATGCCCCTGAATCAATATTTTCCGACTTGACTCTGTTACATCCTTAATAATAAAGTATCTCCACATAACTGATGTGATTTGGTTATAAAAAGCTATTCAGAAAAAGGAGAGGAGGAGCTTCAAGATGGTGGAAGAGTGAGACGTGGAGATCACCTTCCTCCCCACAGATACACCAGAAATACATCTACATGTAGAACAGCTCCTACAGAACACCTACTGAATGCTGGCAGAAGACCTCAGACCTCCCAAAAGGCAAGAAACTCCCCACGTACCTGGGTAGTGCAAAAGAAAAAAGAAAAACACAGAGACAAAAGAATAGGGACAGGCCCTGCACAAGTGGGAGGGAGCCGTGAAGGAGGAAAGGTTTCCACACACCAGAAGCCCCTTCGCGGGCGGAGACTGCGGGTGGCGGGGGGGAGGGGGGAGCTTCAGAGCCGCGGAGGAGAGCACAGCAACAGGAGTGCAGAGGGCAAAGCGGCGAGATTCCCGCACAGAGGATCGGTGCCGACCAGCACTCACCAGCCTGAGAGGCTTGTCTGCTCACCCGTGGGGCGGCGGGCGGGGCTGGAAGCTGAGGCTCGGGCTTCGGTCGAAGCACAGGGAGAGGACTGGGGTTGGCGGTGTGAACACAGCCTGAAGGGGCTAGTGCGCCACGGCTGGCCGGGAGGGAGTCCGGGAAAAAAGTCTGGACCTGCCAAAGAGGCAAGAGACTTTTCTATCCCTCTTTGTTTCCTGGTGAGCGAGGAGAGGGGATTCAGAGCGCTGCTTAAAGGAGCTCCAGAGACGGGCGCGAGCCGCGGCTAAAAGCGCGGACCCCAGAGACAGGCATGAGACACTAAGGCTGCTGCTGCCGCCACCAAGAAGCCTGTGTGCGAGCACAGGTCACTATCCACACCGCTCCTCCTGGGAGCCTGTGCAGCCCTCCACTGCTGGGTTCCGGGGATCCAGGGACAACTTCCCTGGGAGAATGCACGGCGCGCCTCAAGCTGGTGCAACGTCATGCCTGCCTCTGCCGAGCCTCCGAATCAGCGGCTCCTTTAACCCCGTCCTATCTGAGCGAAGAACAGACGCCCTCCGGAAACCTACACGCAGAGGCGGGGCCAAATCCAAAGCTGAAACCCAGGAGCTGTGCGAACAAAGAAGAGAAAGGGAAACCTCTCCCAGCAGCCTCAGGAGCAGTGGATTAAATCTCCACAATCAACTTGATGCACCCTGCATCTGTGGAACACCTGAATAGACAACAAATTATCCCAAAGTGAGGCAGTGGACATTGGGAGCAATGATATATGTATATTCTTTCCTTTTTCTCTTTTTGTGAGTGTGTGTGTGTGTGTATGCTTCTGTGTGTGATTTTGTCTGTATAACTTTGCTTTTACCATTTGTCCTAGGGTTCTGTCTCCATTTTTTTTTTTTTTAGTATAGTTTTTAGTGCTTGTTATCATTGGTGGATTTGTTTTTTGGTTTGGTTGCTCTCTTCTTTCTTTTCTAACTTTAAATTATTTTTAATAATTATTTTTATTTTAATAACTTTGTTATTTTATTTTCTTCCTTCCTTCCTTTCTTTCTTTCTTTTCTTTCTTTCTTATTCTAAGCCGTCTGGATGACAGGGTCTTGGTGCTCCTGCTGGGAGTCAGGTCTGTGCCTCTGAGGTGGGAGAGCCAAGTTCAGGACATTGGTCCACCAGAGACGTCCCAGCTCCATGTAATATCAAACAGCAAAAATCTCCCAGAGATCTCCATCTCAATGCCAAAACCCAGCTCCACTCAACGACCAGCAAGCTACAGTGCTGGACACCCTATGCCAAACAACTAGCAAGACAGGAACACAACCCCACCCATTAGCAGAGAGGCTGCCTAAAATCATAATAAGGTTACAGACACCCCCAAACACACCACCAGACATGGACCTGCCCACCAGAAAGACAAGATCCAGCCTCACCCACCAGAACACAGGCACTAGTCTCCTCCATCAAGAAGCCTACACAACCCACTGAACCAACTTTAGACACTGGGGACAGACACCAAAAACAACGGGAACTACGAACCTGCAGCCTGCAAAAAGGAGACCCCAAACACAGTAAGATAAGCAAAATGAGAAGACAGAAAAACACACAGATGAAGGAGCAAGATAAAAACCCACCAGACCTGACAAATGAAGAGAAAATAGGCAGTCTACCTGAAAAAGAATTCAGAATTATGATAGTAAAGATGATCCAAAATTTTGGAAACAGAATGGAGAAAACACAAGAAATGTTTAACAAGGACCTAGAAGAACTAAAGAGCAAACAAACAATGTTGAACACACACAATAAGTGAAATTAAAAATTCTCTAGAAGGAATCAATAGCAGAATAACTGAGGAAGAAGAATGGATAAGTGACCTGGAAGATAAAAAAGTGGAAATAACTACTGCAGAGCAGAATAAAGAAAAAACAATGAAAGAACTGAGGACAGGCTCAGAGACATCTGGGACAACATTGAACGCACCAACAATCAAATTACAGAGGTCCCAGAAGAAGAAAAGAAAAAGAAAGGGACTGAGAAAATATTTGAAGAGATTATAGTTGAAAACTTCCTAAATATGGAAAAGGAAATAGTTAATCAAGTCCAGGAAGCACAGAGAGTCCCATAAGGATAAACTCAGGAGAAACACACAAAGATACATATTAATCAAACTATCAAAAATTAAATACAAAGAAAAAATATTAAAAGCAGCAAGGGAAAAACAACAAATAACATAAAAGGGAATCCCCATAGGGTTAACAGCTGATCTTTCAGCAGAAACTCTGCAAGCCAGAAGGGAGTTGCAGGACATATTTAAAGTGATGAAAGGGAAAAATCTACAACCAAGATTACTCTACCCAGCAAGGATCTCACTCAGGTTTGACGGAGAAATTAAACACTTTACAGACAAGCAAAAGCTAAGAGAATTCAGCACCATCACACCAGCTTTGCAACAAATGCTAAAGGAACTTCTCTAGGCAAGAAACACAAGATAAGGAAAAGACCTACAATAACAAACCCAAAACAATTAAGAAAATGGTAATAGGTACATACATATCAATAATTACCTTAAATGTAAGTGGATTAAATGTTCCAACCAAAAGACATACACTGGCTAAATGGATACAAAAACAAGACCCGTATATATGCTGTCTACAAGAGACACACTTCAGACCTAGGAACACATACAGACTGAAAATGAGGGGATGGAAAACGATATTCCATGCAAATGGAAATCAAAAGAAAGCCGGAGTAGCAATTCTCATGTCAGAAAAAATAGACTTTTAAACAAAGACTATTACAAGAGACAAAGAAGGACACTACATAATGATCAAGGGATCAACCCAGGAAGAAGACACAACAATTGTAAATATTTAGGCATCCAACATAGGAGCACCTCAACACATAAGGCAAATACTAACAGCCATAAAAGGGAAAATTGACAGTAACGCAATCATAGTAGGGGACTTTAACACCCCACTTTCACCAATGGACAGACCATCCAAAATGAAAATAAATATGGAAACACAAGCTTTAAATGATACATTAAACAAGATGGACTTAACTGATATTTATAGGATATTCCACCCAAAAACAACAGAACACACTTTCTTCTCAAGTACTCATGGAACAGTCTCCAGGATAGATCAAATCTTGGGTCACAAATCAAGCCGTGGTAAATTTAAGAAAATTGAAATCGTATGAAGTATATTTTCCAACCACAATGCTATAAGACTGGATATCAGTTACAGGGAAATATCTGTAAAAAATACAAACACATGGAGGCTAAACAATATACTACTAAATAACCAAGAGATCACTGAAGAAATCAGAGGACATCAAAAAGTACCTAGAAACAAATGACAATGAAAACACAATGACCCAAAACCTATGGGATGCAGCAAAAGCAGTTCTAAAAGGGAAGTTTATAGCAATACAATCCTACCTTAAGAAACAAGAAACATCTCATAAACCACCTAACATTCACCTAAAGCAATTAGAGAAAGAAGAACAAAAACACCCCAAAGTTAGCAGAAGGAAAGAAATCGTAAAGTTCAGATCAGAAATCAATGAAAAAGAAATGAAGGAAACAATAGCACAGATCAATAAAACTAAAAGCTGGTTCTTTGAGAAGATAAACAGAATTGATAAACCATTAGCCAGATGCAAAAAGAAAAAAGGGAGAGCCTCAGATAAATAGAATTAGAAATGAAAAGGAGAAGTAAAAACTGACCTTTGCAGAAATACAAAGAATCATGAGAGATTACTACAAGCAACTCTATGCCAATAAAATGGACAAACTGGAAGAAATGGACAAATTCTTAGAAAAGCACAACCTTCCGAGACTGAACCAGGAAGAAATAGAAAATATAAACAGACCAGTCACAAGCACTGATATTGCAACTGTGGTTAAAAATTTTCTAACAAACAAAAGCCCAGGACCAGATGGCTTCACAGACGAATTCTATCAAACATTTAGAGAAGAGCTAACACCTATCCTTCACAAACTCTTCTGAAATACAGCAGAGTGAGGAACACTCCCAAACTCATTCTACGAGGCCACCATCACCGTGAAACCAAAACCAGACAAAAATGTCACAAAGAAAACTACAGGCCAATAACACTGATGAACATAGATGCAAAAATCCTCAACACAGTACTAGCAAACAGAATCCAACAGCACATGAAAAGGATCATACACCATGATCAAATGGGGATTATCCCAGAAATGCAAGGATTCTTCAGTATACACAAATCAATCAATGTGATCTACCATATTAACAAATTGAAGAATAAAAACCATATGATCATCTCAATAGATGTAGGAAAGGCTTTCAATAAAATTCAACACCCATTTATGATAAAAACCCTCCAGAAAGTAAGCATAGAGGGAGCTTTCCTCAACATAATAAAGGCCATATATGACAAACCCACAGCCAACATCATCCTCAATGGTGAGAAACTGAAACCATTTCCAGTAAGATCAGGAACAAGACAATGTTGCCCACTCTCACCATTATTATTCAACATTGTTTTGGAAGTTATAGCCACAGCAATCAGAGAAGAAAAAGAAATAAAAGGAATCCAAATTGGAAAAGAAGAAGTAACGCTGTCACTCTTTGCAGATGACATGAGACATAGAATGAGACTTAATCTATGACAGGATAGAGAATCCTAAAGATGCTACCAGAAACCCACCACAGCTAATCAATAAATATGGCAAAGCAGCAGGATACAATATTAATGCACAGAAATCTCTTGCATTCCTATACACTAATGATGAAAAATATGAAAGTGAAATTAAGGAAACACTTCCATTTACCATTGCACAAAAAGAATAAAATACCTAGGAATAAACCTACCTAAGGAGACAAAAGACCTGTATGCAGAAAATTATAATACACTGATGAGACAAATTAAAGATGATACAAACAGATGGAGAGACACACCATGTTTTTGGATTGGAACAATCAACATTGTGAAAATGACTATACTACCCAAAGCAATCTACAGATTCAATGCAATCTCTATCAAACTACCACTGGCATTTTTCAGAGAAATAGAACAGAAAATTTCATAATTTGTATGGAGACAAAAAAGATGCAGAACAGCCAAAGCAATCTTGAGAAAGAAAAATGGAGCTAGAGGAATCAGGCTCCCAGGATTCAGACTATACTACAGAGCTACAGTAATCAAGACAGTATGGTACTGGCACAAAAACAGAAATATAGATCAATGGAACAGGATAGAAAGCCCAGAGATAAACCCACACACATATGGTCACCTTATTTTTGATAAAGGAGGCAAGAATATACAATGGAGAAAAGACAGCCTCTTCAATAAGTGTTGCTGGGAAAACTGGCAGCTACATGTAAAAGAATGAAATTAGAACAGTCCCTAACACCATACACAAGAATAAATTCAAAATGGATTGAAGACCTAAATGTAAGGCCAGACACTATCAAACTCTTAGAGGAAAACAGAGACAGAACCCTCTATGACATAAATCACAGCATGATCTTTTTTGACCCACATCCTAGAGAAATGGAAATAAAAACAAAAACAAACTAATGGAACCTAATGAAACTTAAAAGCTTTTGCACAGCAAAGGAAACCACAAACAAGACGAAAAGACAACCCTCAGAATGGGAGAAAATATTTGCAAATGAAGCAACTGACAATCTCCAAAATTTACAAGCAGCTCATGCAGCTCAATATCAAAAAAGCAAAGAACCCAATCCAAAAACGGGCAGAAGACCTAAACAGACATTTCTCCAAAAAAGATATACAGATTTTGAAGAAATACATGAAAGAACGCTCAACATCATTAATCATTAGAGAAATGCAAATCAAAACTACAATGAGATATCATCTCACGCCAGTCAGAATGGCCATCATCAAAAAATCTAGAAACAATAAATGCTGGAGAGGGTGTGCAGAAAAGGGAAATCTCTTGCACTGTTGGTGGGAATGTAAATTGATACAGCTACTATGGAGAACAGTATGGAGGTTCCTTAAAAAAGTAAAAATAGAACTACCATACGACGCAGCAATCCCACTACTGGGCATATACCCTGAGAAAACCATAATTCAAAAAGAGTCATGTACCACAATGTTCACTGAAGCTCTACTTATAATAGCCAGGACATGGAAGCAACCTAAGTGTCCATCGACAGATGAATGGATAAAGAAGATGTGGCACATATATACAATAGAATATTAGTCAGCCATAAAAAGAAACAAAGTTGAGTTATTTGTAGTGAGGTGAATGGACCTAGAGTCTGTCATACAGAGTGAAGTAAGTCAGAAAGAGAAAAACAAATACTACATGCTAACACATATATATGGAATAAAAAAAAAGTGGTCATGAGGAACTGAGGGGCAGGACAGGAACAAAGACGTAGACCTACTAGAGATTGGACTTGAGGACATGGGGAGCTGGGACGAAGTGAGAGAGTGGCATGGACATATGTACACTACCAAATATAAAGTAGATAGCTAATGGGAAGAAGCCACATAGCACAGGGAGATCAGCTCTGTGCTTTGTGACCAGCTAGAGGGGTGGGATATGGAGGGTGGGAGGGAGGGAGATGCAAGAGGGAAGAGATATGGGGATGTATGTGTATGTATAGCTGATTCACTTTGTTATAAAGCAGAAACTAACACACCATTATAAAGAAATTACACTCCAATAATTTTTTTTTTTTTTGAAAAGGCTATTCAGTCCCAAGGCTTTGGTCCCAGGAGTACAAGATAAAGATTACTAAAGGAAAAACAGATGGTGATACTTATGTTGCTAGAAGTTTTCCCTGCTACAATTAATTTAGGTGGTTTAATGGGAAAAAAACAAACTACTTTTTTGTGTTTGCTCCATCAATAAGTTGTGACTCAAATTATTTTAAAATACTTTAACATGACAGAATTAAGCAATATACCAAACTTACATTATTAACCTATATTTTAGGTCAGTTACACCTCTGAGACATGTTTTTTTGTTTGTTTAAGCCTTGTTGTACCCTAGAAATCGGGAAAAATATGACACAGCTATTCCCTGCTTCTCCAAAGTTCCTTTTCTGCCACTTTGGCTTTATGAAATACCTACTTTAGTACCTGTTTTTGCTAACTGAAAGAAATCCAGATGATTTTTGCATGTACAAAAAAAAAAAAAGGCAAAAAGCAAATATAACATTCAGCATTTATTTTGCACGGAGCTGTTACAGAGGCAGTGAAAGTGGCACCACGAAGCTCCTTTCCAGCATCTCAGCATGAAGCCGCCAGTGCTGTAACTGTGTCTGTGAGCACCTCTGTTTATTTCCATTTATCTTGTGCTTCCATTAACTGGGGAAACTTGTAGTCTAGGTGGTACCCGGTTTAGGATTGAAGTTGAGCAGTATGAGAACTCCATCAAATTTGGAGAATTTAGGGTAGGAATAGGGCTCTAGGTGAAAAAAATGTCAGTTTTTGGAAATTGGATTCAGAATATATTTAGATCTAAAACTCTATTATCATTGAATTAGAAGAAAGTGGGGAGAAAAATGAGACAGAAGTCTCTGCATTAGGAATAATTCACTCATTTCACAATTGCACTAAGAATGTGTGTGATTATATATGTATATATTACCTACACAAATATCTGGATATGGATAGACATAGATATAAGAAGTAAAGGAATTTTTATGTGGAGAATGGACAAATGTACAAGTTTATATTAGAAATGTCCATTTATGCTATCTATGAATATTGCCAGCATGTAGCTGGAAACGTAAGACACAAGAGCAGAGGAGAGATTATTTGGGGATGAGATATAGTCTATTTTATGAAATATATACCTTCCTCAGGCATGCCACAGATGTCTTCCCAGAATGGAGGAGAGGTATCAAGTTGTTTTTAATGTTTTATTTCTTATAGGACCACACTATGCAGTGATGGACTTTGTCACTATAAACAGTACAGGGACTGAAGCTGCATAGCTTAAGCTGGAGATCACTGCTGTTTTCTGATCCTCAAGTATTTCTTTAATGAAAAAGAGACCAGAGGTTGATAGTCTTTTCCAAGTTTCCAAACCCGTAACAGCAGGCTTCAGATGTGCCAGGTAATTCAGTTACTGCCGTGGCTACAGTTAAAGCACAGTGCTTTTTTTTTTTTTTTAACATCTTTATTGGGGTATAATTGCTTTACAATGGTGTGTTAGTTTCTGCTTTATAACAAAGTGAATCAGTCATACATAAACATATGTTCCCATATGTCTTCCCTGTTGCGTCTCCCTCCCTCCCACCCTCCCCATCCCACCCCTCCAGGCTGTCACAAAGCACCGAGCCAATATCCCTGAAGCACAGTGCATTTTGACACTGGAAGTTTGCTTGGTAAATGGGCATCCATTCTATGACGGGGGCCAGTAAATATTTTAGGTTTGCTTTCTGGATTGGTTGGTTGAGATGCCCCATATCTTACATCAATAAATTTGCCTTGTGTCTTTTTTTTAATAAGAAGAATAACACACTGCTTTCGGTGGCGCAGTGGTAGAGAGTCCGCCTGCCGATCCAGGGGACACGGGTTCGTGCCCCGGTCCGGAAGATCCCACGTGCCACGGAGCGGCTGGGCCCGTGAGCCATGGCCGCTGACCCTGCGCGTCCGGAGCCTGTGCTCCGCAACGAGAGAGGACACAGCAGTGAGAGGCCCGCGTACCGCAAAACAAAACAAAACAATTTCTTGTTTATATAGCACCTAATACGTATCAAAAAAGCACTTCAAAATATTCCTCTAAATTCTGTTGTGTTTAGAAAAGATAATAGATTTTTATATAAAGGAATACTTTGCGGGAATCTCTATGCTATGAGAATGTTCTGGGAATGATTTAGATGCTCAAAATTTATTACTTAATACAGAAGCACTTTGCCTTGATTACACAGAGATAATTACCTCTATTTACTGTCTTTTTCTATGGCTATCCTTCAAGTGCATGTACTAAAATGATAACTAGCGATACACTACAGGTTCTCTTGCTTTGTACTGTGCTTACAATGGCTGTGGCAGTGGCTACATATAATCACTATGGGTAAAAACAAAAAATATCCACTTGTCTATGATGAGTATAGTATCTCCCATCACACAATGCCGCTCAATGTCTGTATGGAAATCTAAGAGTCTATTGGTTCTGAGTTTGAGCTTAGCTGGGAATAGTCCAAGACTTTGTCCTGTGGTGGTTACTATATATGAACTACATAGGACACAGGTTCTTGGGGGACAATACGACATATAACATTATTCCTAGCCTTAAAAGCCTCTTGATCTATTCTGATAAGTAGGGTACAAACTTTTCAGGAAGTTATAAAAATTTTTAAGAAGTGTGAGGGGATGGTAAATTGTCAAGGACTGATGTACAAGGATTGATAGGGTATAATTTAACTGGGGCTTAAACAAAGAGTGAGCCTTGGGCAAATGGATTGGAGCGAGGAAGTTATTCCATGTGTTCCTATTTTTATTATGAAACTGTGGACACCACTCTTTTGTGTGGTTTAGATGAGAGCATGAAAATCAGTTACATATTTGTATATTACTTCAGTAACTGATTTGAAAAGAAAACCTAGTGATCCAAGTCTATACATATCTTAGTTAAGGAATAGGTATTACACATACATGGCGATAATTAATGATTGCATAATTAAAATGATTGCTTTCTGCTCCATTTTATATGCATAAGTTTTACTTGGTAATTCCTAATCTAAGAGGATCAATTAAATATAATGGATATTTCTGTCAAAAAATCCTGTCATAGAAAACTCATTTTATATGGCTTGATGATGGTTTACAATAAATATGTAGAAGGTTGTCTGTTTATGAATAGATTATCTGCTCCAGTACAAAATCTGAGGTAGTTAAAAAGTATAAGGACTGAGTTACAATGTCATGGATTGTTTTTGCATAGATGGTGAGTTCATATAATGAATGCCTTGATGGATCTAGAAATGATCAGCCTGGTCTATTGTCATTGACTTTATGTATTAGGATTTTCCCACTAAAGCAAACTGCAGATGGAGAATAATTGCAAGGCTGGGAGATACTACATATTAAACGTGAATCTCAGTGTATGGCATGTAGAAGATCTCAAAAAATCATCAGTCACATAGCTACTAAATTTTACTTGGAGGTAGTACTGAAAATGGTGTCACTCTTGTTTTCTGAGAAATTGAATATTTATTCTACAGAGATGCTTACCTTTGGAGTCAAAAGTATCAGAAACACCGACAACTTTATGGTCAATTTTTTCTTATAAAATTAAATTTATTAGATATCATAATTATTTTCTTTGTAGTCACCTGAAAAGCAGTTATTCTTATTTCTATACTGCATGAAAGTTTAGAATTTCTAAATTCCTTGTTCAGATACTGGTGGTGTTTTTGTTTCTTGACTGGATTGTAACTGATATACATATTCAATAAGTGTTACCTCTAACCACTCATCTTGTTTGTTTACAGCACATACGGGGCTTTTGAAATTAATCCTTATAGTGACAAAAGCTACAATATCTAAAGTATTAATGGGCTACCTAAAAATAAAGACTATATTTTAGGGAACATTATGTTTCAGTATTAGTACTGTTATAACAAAGCAAAATGAATTCTAGAGGTACTACTAAGATAACTGCTTAAAAGTTGTCTGCAGCACGATAGAGATCATCTAAGATGTAAATCAACACACTAATTTCCTCATTAATAAAGTCTTACTATATATATATTTTTAAGTGAAGTAAACACCATGCTTAGTTGCTTTACCTGCAGTTGCTTCATATTCTGGCACAAATTCCTCATCTTAATGAAGGACCAGCATCAATCTGCAAACCATGATTTGAATAGCACAGTTTCAGTGAATCTAACTGAGCATTGCATCTATATTTATTGAAGACTCTAAACTTCTGTGTGTGATTCTCTTGAAGTCTCTCTCTTCCCAATGCTCTTCTAAAGCCTTCGGATGACCTCATTTAATGCTTATGGAATTCTAGCTATAATTAGTGTTATTTTTTAATCTTCATTTTTTTCTGTAATGAATATAGTTTTTCTTAGAAAGAATTTCCCACCTGTAGACTGCTGCTTAATCCTTTTCATTGAGTTATAAAAGGTATGGCTCTCTCACCTATTCTCCTGTATATATGGTATCTTTGGCTACTTCTCTGTTAGATGGAGTCCATTTTTCAGTGGTTGTTATCCTACAGAATCAGTTTTTTTTGTCACTGCTCTTTTCTAGTCCAGTTTTAATTAGCACCGTTTGTTTCGATTAGTGTCTGCAGCTGTTACTGAAAATGAAGATGCTCTGTCCCACTGCACTTTCTCCCATTGTAACGGGCAGGCATTTTGGTAATTAGATTACTGTTTACTTCAGAACCTGAAACTGAGTAGTCATTGTCAACCTTTGAAAGCACCAGTGAATGAATTCACCTGCCATCTGTTCCTTTCATGGGGTCATAACAGATCATTTCTGAAATTTAACTGCGTTTCCATCATTTCCCTGAATGGTGTATAAAAACAGCCAGTAATAGCATCAAGCAATACACCTAAATTTTCTTCTTTTATATACCTGTCTAATCAAATGCTAAAATGCTTGAAGCCTGTAAACAGTGTCGGCCTCATAAACGATCAAGTAGAAATGGTTTCCCTATGTTAGGAAACAGGAGGGCTGTTTCCATGCAGAGCGAGCTCTGCACTGTTCTCTCTACACTCTTTGGATTTTCAAAGAGAAAACCGAACCTTAAGGAATACAATCTCTTTCTCAGTTCTCCTTATATGTTTATCCAGTTCACATTTTAATAGAGGGGTGGCTAAACAACCAATGTTATGCATTGACAGATTTACAAATTCAAATTTAGAAGGTGTAGTATTTATCTTTCATGCAGTTATTTAGAGCATAAGAAACCATTTTCTTGGTGGACAAACTGTGCTATGAACCATGAATGCACACATTTTACTCATAGAAACTTGCTTGGTTAGGTTCAGCTGGTAAAGGTAGTCTCTTGGAAATTTTTTCTCTGCTTTGATTTTCAATCAAGTTATTCCACCTCTCCATTCTTAGGAATATATAGTCCTTCAAGGGTGCTCTCCACCATGTGTTCAGACAATCAGGCCAGTCCCTATGCTGTTTCATTCATCGAGCCTTTCCTGTGCCCTGACGTCTTCTTTCCAGGTTATCCAGTCTCGGTCAACTAGCCCGTGTTTTTCTCAAGGCACCCAGTCTTGCTTCTTAGGATTTTCTCTGTGACTCAACCTATACCACAGCAATTTATTTTGTGTTTCCTATTATCACCCACACTTTCAATTCTTTTTGAGATTTTCCTACCCAGTCGAGCCAAGGTTGCACATATTTTCCAGTTCTATTTACAAATCACATTCCAATGAGCACAAATGTATTCATAATGTTTAAGAATTAACATCTACAGGAAAAATGTCCACGTACAATTAAGAGGCTGCTCACAACATCCTATTTAGATTCCTATATGTTTCTTCAGCTCATGTTTCATGCAAGATGTTAAAATAGAGGTATCTGAATAATATATGACACACTTGACAGAGTCTATAAATCCAAAGTTAGAAGATGAAACGTTAATTTCCTTTTATCTACTTTGTTATAAAGAGAATGAATGACAAGCAGAAAAGCCGGGCAAGTGTGGAGGTGTCAGAATTCTGTGAATCAGCTTGTTTTAATAACTAGTGTTTGGAGGCAGTTGCTTGTCAATTTATATTCTTGAAGATTCACACTATTCAAATGTTGCTTAGAATTTCACCAGGTGCACGAATCCCTCTCAACTAGAATCAATTAAAAGTGCACGAGTGCCATTTAACTTATCGACATCCATGGGGTCTCACTGAAACCAGAAACCAGAACAGTAACTGCTCAGTAAAACACTTGTTCACCTCTATTTTAATGTGATAATTTAAAAGCACTCTCGTTATTAAATTACCATTGTTCACTATTTTGAGGTTTTCAGTTTGACATTTTTATGCAAAATTAAATTTACCTTTATGAAATGGGAATATATTAAATACACAGATCAGTATTTGCCTATTTTTGTTTAGGCAAGTTCTTTATGGTTTATGAGCTATGTGTAGTTATTTCTTTTTAATTTTTATTATTTTGGTATTTATCCTGCTTGGTAGTCACTGGTCTTCCTGAATCTGCGCTTTGATACCTGACAATTTTAGGAAATTCTCAGGCATTATTGTTCCATATACTTCTTCTATTCCTTTCTTTCTTCTCCTTCTGTATTCCCATGACTAGTATGGTAAACCTTTTGCAATTGTCCCACAGTCCTTAGATAGGCTGTTCTGGCTTTTACAGTTTTTGTTCTTTTTGCTTTCTGGTTTGAGGATTCCGTTCATATAGTCTCCAGATCAGAGATTACTTGTTGTGTCCAACCCATCAAACACATTCATCATTTCTGTTATTTTTAAAATCTCTAACATTTTTTTGGTTCTTAGAATTCTGACCTCTCCTACACTGCCCACCTGTTTTCGTGTGCTGTCTACTTTATCCATGAGAGCCCTCACTGTATTAGTCATAGTTGATTGAAATCTCTGGTCCGATAACTCCTGCCATCCCTGCCCTATATGTTTCTGATGCTTGATCTGTCATTTCAGATTGTGTTTTTTGCTCTTGGTATGCCTTGTATGTTTTTATTGATAGCCGGACATGATGCACTAGTAAAGGAACTACTGTAAATAAGCCTTTAGTCACGTGGTGGTGAGGTGTTGGGGGAGAGGACACATTCCATAGTCCTGTGAGCAGTCTTCAGGGAGCCTGAGCCTCTGCACTGTGAAACTCAGTGTTTGTTTTCTCTCCCCACTCAGGTGGAATAGGATGGCTGGAGTTGTGTGTTGCCCTACCCCGGGGCAGTGAGGCTCAGGTAATATCCAGCAGGTTGGGATCTAGTTAACTAGTTTCTCCTTAGGGCAGGACTCCTTAGGAAGAACAGAGTGCCCAGGTATATTTCGAACGTTTCTTTTTCCCTCTCCCTGCAGGAAGTCTGAGGGGAATCTGGCCAAGCTCCGGAGGTAAATCTCACACTACTACTGGGACCCTCCTGTGACTGGGTCTCCCGGAGTTTAAAACTCTGAGTTGTCAGCACTGAGCCTCCAGCAATTCATCAACTACAATCCCCCCAAACCTGGTTCGCAGAATGTTTCTGTTTGAGTCTCTGTTCCGAGAAGCCTTGACTCACTGCAGTCACCTGTCTCTGCAATCTTGGGGGCAGTGATTTGACTTCTGTCTTCCTTTTCTTACAGATCCAAAGAGTTGCTGATTTCCCAGTCTGTTCAGCTTATTGTTAGGATAAAGTGGCACCTTCCAAGCTTGTTACATGAGGAACTGGAAAGCGGAAGTCTACCATTTGATTTTTTTAGATTTTAACCTTTAAGTGAGACTTGGTCATTACATTTTATAATGAAAACTTTAAGTTGGCATCATTAACTGAAGTAAAACTTCCGATTAGTTAGATATGTTGATTTTTCAAGGGAGAAGTATTTCCCATCTCTCCAGGACTACACTTTGCTTTTGCATGGATTTCTACCACCTGGTTCCTTCACCAGGTTATTACTTGTATCTCTGTGTTGGTAAATAAAACCAGATTGTGAAAATGATTGCATGACTCAATAAATTTATGAAATATCATTGAATCTGAATTTTTATTCCTCAAATGGGAGAATTTATGGCACGTAAATTATACCTCAATAAAGTTGTTTTAAAAAGTCAGGAACCGAAAAATTTAGTTGGATACACAGTGTATTTGTTTGTTATTCTCTTTTAATATTGTTCTCACTGGCTTGAAAAATCAGTGTTTAATTTTACATAAAAACTATTTTTTTCCTAAACGTAATATGCATTAGGAATCACTGGAACGACCAGAAATAAATCTTTGAATGGTAAGGAATTTAGATTTTTATTTGACAAAAATGTAAAAATTAACTTTTTAAAGCTATAGAACAAATTTCATGCCTATTAATCCACCACAGTTTTTCCGGAAATCTTACTTTAGTACAACTAGTAAACATAACTGTTCAGTAAAGATAAGGAGATCGAATGTGTGATTTTAAGTAGCTTTCCATTCTTTGAATTAGTATTAGGGATTAAAAAAACAATCTAATTTTAGAATGGAAATTACAATAAAACTAACACATAACATGAAAAGTATTCAGCTATCTTTTATTAAGACATAACAACTTTAAAGTTAATGTCAGGAGGAAAAGCTAACATTTTGCTGATAGCCATGATTTTCCATTTTAATAATTAACTTTTAAGAAAGTCACATTTTATTAAAATGACTAATTACTTTCCTAATAGCACAGGAACCATGGTAATTGAAAGGAGGTAAGAGTTTTTAGCAAAAGGAATACTTGAGTAATGATAGGGTCTTTGAATTCCACGGTGTCAATTTAAATGTAAATATTCATCACAATATTAATCTTCTTTGTTGAACCAGAAAGGATGGAAATTTTTTGCTCTACATATGAAAAACAAGCTTAATGATAACGGTGAATATACTATAAGAAGATTTAAGATTGAATTCAAATCTCAAGCAAAATGTATCTCTAATAGGGGCAGGCAAATTGCATATGAGACAACCTCATCTTAGCACTCTGCTAATCCCATTAATATGGAAGCTAATTTCTTTTACATTATATCTTATGTCTCATGATTATATTGAATTTGTACCCATAAATATCCTAGGGTCTTGACACAAGATTCAGCATCTGTTTTTTAATCCCAGTTATATAAATAAATAGTATTTTGTTCTATATATGATGACCTAATTCATCTGTATCCACAAGGAAATGGCAATTCCTTCCACTTACAGGGATTTGCAACTATACTGACAATTAAAGGGTATTATCAACAGCATAGAGATTGGGTATTTTTAGTACATTCAAGAAAATGTCCTAGTTGTTGTAATTGAGGTTTATCTGATAGAATGAATCCACTTAATACTACAAAGAGGAAATCATTCAGAATCAACTTGAGTTCTCCTTCTGAGGGGTGTTTTTGCCAGGGAAACAGAGTCTGTAAAATTGTATTGCATTTTCATAAATTCATGTAATCACTAATTCCCCATGGCGACTGAATATGGTATTTAAAGGTATCAGGTATATCCTAACTCTAAAATTCTGAAGCTCCATAAAAATATCAATTCTTATATTTGTAAGGCCAACTGGCCCGAGGCAGGGGAACGCAATCAGATTCACAGGTTGCATCAGACCGAAACTCTCCAGACCACCCAGTTCCAGAAACTGACCTGGCGACTTTCCACCCGGCCCAGCCTTCCCGCCTTTCGAGGGGCGGGACTAACGGTCCCAAGACTGATGCAACTGGCACCAGATATTGCCACGATACCCGAAGAGACCACCAAATAAGGAATACCCTGCGCCCTCCCAGATTCACCACACCCCTTTCCCTTCTTCCCCTATAAAATCTTGCCCAGCCCTCGCCCGGGTGTGACTTCTCTGGCCCCTTTCTCTCGAACCAGTGAACCTCGCCCGGGAGCGCTCCCTAATAAAGCTCACTTGAAGCTTTCCTCTGTTTCGCGGTGCCGTTTGTTAAGATCCGACCTTACAATATTATCATTATGTTATATGAAATTGTTAGAGAATTATCAATACCATCTTCTGAGTAAGTGCTGTTGTATCTTTTGGGATATCAACAGTAACACCTAACTAGGATAGGCGTGCCTTCAAGGGGGAAAAAAAAACCTCAAATAAGCAAACAAGAAAGAACATTCTACACTAAAAATGAGTCTCTGGCAGAATGGCAGTCCAGTCCTGGCAAAGTAGTTTCATGTTGTTGCCAGGAACTCAGGCTTCCAAGTTTCTGCATCTTTATACTCTTTGATGACTGCTAGGCACTGAGCTGTCTGTCATGTGCCTGTTTCACAGAGAAGGGACGTACAAAAAGAAGGTGCCCTGTTCTAGGTAACTTCCCAGAAGCGCCCCTGACAATGGTGCAGACTTCTCACGGGCCAGGTTTTAGTCACAGGGCCACATGGAACAGCAAGGTAGCCTGGAAATTCTGCCTTCATCACAGTGGCAATGCACAGGAATAACAACTGGGGTATTATTACTAAAGAAAGTGAAAATGGAACTTGAGAGCCAACAGCCGTCTCTGACAAAACCAAAGTGTATCTCCTTTTATTATATAGTAGTGTTAACCTTAATCAAACCCCCAAAGGAATTGTTTCTTCCATTTTGGCATGTTTAAAATCAATATGAAAATACAAACTCACATTTGAGACGGTTCCAAATTTTCCATATCGGTTATAAACCCCTCACATCTTGTTATCAAAGAATTTCACTACCTCCACTTAAACAATAACTTCCCCACCTTCCAACTCAGCAAGGAAATGCCATCTCTCACCAACAATCTCTATGAATACCTTTCTTTACCAGCCAGAATATGCCCTCTATGCTTTTCTAGGTCTCTTTCTCTCTCTAGATGTTTTAACAAGAGAGCTTTCTCTATTTGGGGGAAATATCAAAGCCACAGCTTTCAAGGCTGCGATTTTCTTGCCCTTTCCTCTGAAAATTAATGTATTCTGAACAATCGTGCCCATTTGTTTGCATAGCAGGGAATGGGTTTCCTGATTCCTTCAAGTCTGTTTGGTTATCTTTGTCTTTATAACTTAGTCATAGAACAGATAGTATTTTGCATTCCTGTGCTCAGTTTTTATAGAATAAAATGGAAAAAATGAACAGGGTCTGAACTTTTTTCATTATCCTTCCTCAGCCCTAAAGTCCAGTAAATCCAACATGTGGCTTTCACTTGTGTGCTTAAGACAGTACCTCAGGGTCTGTGAATGTCCAAGCAGGCAAAGTAAACCCAAGTAATCCAAGTAAATCCTAAGAGCTGGTTAGCTCTGCAGTGCTGCTACAGGGTAAGTCAACAGAAAATAGATACTGTAAATATCTGTGTGCATTAAATTTAAGAATATATACCTTGATATAGAGAGTCACTTGGCTTAATTAGCATTTTTATTACTCTTCTTGATAGCCAGTTCATCACTATGAATGCATTTGTGTGTATATGTGTATACCCATATGTACAGACACATCATATATAATGCATATTTAATAGGTATTAATCTTAAGAGTATAGTATGTCGGCCTATATTTGCAGGTGGCTTAAATGTTACCCTCAAGGATACTTCTTGATAAAATTTAACATAAGTAAATGCATCTTTTAGAAAATAAGTTGGTGAGCATTTAGAAGTAGATAAATACATAAGTATGTAAATATATAGTAAATTTAATATATTCATATAAGAATATACATATTATATTTGATAGATAGGTAAGTATAGATAGAGGTAAAATATGTATAAGCAGGGCTTCCCTGGTGGCGCAGTGGTTGAGAGTCCGCCTGCCGATGCAGGGGACACGGGTTCATGCCCCGGTCTGGGAAGATCCCACATGCCGCTGAGAGGCTGGGCCCATGAGCCATGGCCGCTGAGCCTGCGCTCCGCAACAGAAGAGGCCACAACAGTGAGAGGCCCGTGTACCGAAATAAATAAATAAATGTATGTATGTATGTATGAGCAGAAGAAATATATGGAAGAGATGCCCAAGCAGAGTGTCTCACGTATACGAGTATTTGTGTGTATGCTGGGGGCTGGGAGAGGGGGAGCACACTAGCAAGGTCTCTGGACAGGTTTGGGTTCTTGCCCACATTCTAGGAACAAGCCATATAAAACTGTTACAAAGTTGTATGCTAGGTCCTCATTTTCAGTTTGCAAAATGAGGGGGATTGTCTTAGTCTGGATGATTTCTAAATTTTTTGTAATATCTACGACCTTTAAGAAATAACATAATCACACAAAAGCAAAAACAAGGAAATATGGCATTTCTGAATCAGTTTTGGATCTAACGATGTCTTAACTAAGATAGCCATCTAGGATTTTAATTGAGAACCTGCTATTTCTTATAAGTCTTCATTATACATATTGAACTCAGACTAAGTCAATTTACATTTGCAACAGTGTAACTAGATGGAATCAAAGCATGTCTTCAGCACCGACCTCCTCTAAGGATGTGTCACCTCTTAAATGCTTCATTTTAATTAAACAAAAAAGTAATTATGATTTTCTTATTCCTGCAAATACATTTGGATCGATATATAAAATTTAACTAAATTGTACTTTGTTTGGAGGATCGTTTTTATACTTCTTTGAATCTTGCACCTAATAGGTCCTTGAAGAAGATGAACCAATAATAAGAATACTTTTCAACCAGTGACACTGGCACAATATGGAATGTGGATTGTCGGAAAATTATGTATTCAAGTATGAAGATTTATGTAAGAAAAGAGCCCTATCCAGACATGTGACTATTGCTATTCTAATTCAGAGATTAGATTGATAGAGTTCTATCAACTCCATGCCCTCACGTCCCATAATATTGCTTTTGAAAGCAATAAAAAGAAGGCCTGGATATTTTCAGGCAGCATCCCTGAGGTGCTGACTCTGATCAGAAAGATCACAAGGAAGTAAGAACAGCCAAAGAATTCAGGGAACTTTCCCGGCAGACCAGAAGCTGAGGTGTAAGGAAGACACATCTCAGCTGGCATCAATGGCATGGTCATTTTCAGTGCAATGAGGGACTTGGGGTATCGCCGCTGAACGGGACCTTAGAGACCATTTGTTCCTCACCATTTAAGGTTTATCAATAAGAAAATAAAGGCCCAGAGAAACTAAATGATCCATGCAAATTTCAAGCATTTTGCGGGTTTGCCACTTCACTTAAACTGGACTCTTAGGTCTCTTTCACTCTTTCTCCAATTATCCACCTTAGAAACCATCTACCTTCTCGTTGCATTAGAGAGCACAGTCAAGTTTTTAAACTTTTCAATGTTTCTCATGTGTGTTTGTGTTTTGTTGCTCTAGTTCAGTCAACTGAATTACTGGAATGAGGATTTTTGAAGAGGGTTAGTCAAAAATAAAAAGTCAAAATTAAGCTGTGTGTGTGTGTGTGTGCGTGTGTGTACGTACTTGTATGCATCAGTCCTTGAACTGACCCTGTGAAATTTCTTGAAGAAAATTGTGTTCTTTCCAGTTTCAGTCCACATGTTCTTGCATGTGTGAGCAGATGTGTATGTGTGAGCATGTGTTGAGAGGCAAATAAACGGAAAAAGTGTCTAATTTTCACTCATAAACTGACATTTTTTCTTACTCCTTGATACATACCTTTATAACGCACAACAGGTAAACAACCTTAAAGTCGCATGACCTTATCTATTAAGGTTTTCTAACTTACTTTGATTTTTCCATTTTAGTGCTTCATTTTTATGTCCATGTAATGGTGCTAACCTGGATGAACATACAACTACCAGTCCCCAAACACCTTACAAGACAAAGGAGAAGCTGCTTCCATGTCCTGGCTATTGTAAATAGTGCTGCAATGAACATTAGGGTGCATATATCTTTTTGAATTATGGTTTTCTCTGGGTATACGCCCAGTAGTGGGATTACTGGGTCATATGGTAGTTCTATTTTTAGTTTTTTAAGGAACCTCCATACTCTTCTCCATAGTGGTGGTATCATGGAATATTACTCGGCCATAAAAAGGAACGAAATTGGGTCATTTGTAGAGATGTGGATGGACCTAGAGACTGTCATACAGAGTGAAGTAAGTCAGAAAGAGAAAAACAAATATTGTATATTAATGCATATATGTGGAATCTGAAAAAATTGATAGAGACGATCTTATTTTCAAATCAGAAATAGAGACACAGACGTAGAGAATAAATATATGGATACCAAGGGAGAAAGGGAGGTGGGATGAATTGGGAGACTGGGATTGACACATATACACTATTGATACTATGTATAAAATAGATAACTAATGAGAACCTACTGTATAGCACAGGGAACTCTACTCAATGCTCTGTGGTGGCCTAAATGGGAAGGAAATCCAAAAAACAGGGGATATATGTATGGCTAATTCACTTTGCTGTACAGTAGAAACTAACACCTTGTAAAGGAACTATGCTCCAATAAAATTTTTTTTAAAAAGACAAAGGAGAATCATAGCAGAGGCCACATTAGTTCTAGTAGACACTGATTTCATCCTTGTGTTCTGTCAATAAATCATTGAAAATGCAACATTTTCTTGGGAAAGTTCTTAGAACCAGGTCACCATTCATGGCTTTAAACTAACTTTCAACGTTCTACAAATAGGAAAAATACTTAATACGAATCAAAAGTGAATTAATGTGCATAATGAACTTTTCTGTTCATCCATGGACAAGGTAAGGGAATTCTCTGCAAGTTGTTAAATTATGTTTCTGCTTTGTTTCAATGCACCTGAAAAGTACAAAGTAATAAATCTCATTTGGCGAAAAGGATACTAGCTATTCAACCTTGTTTAAGATCCTTACATCTTTGGATAAAATTATTCTGTCAAACCTAGCTACATTACTGCCAAAATTGACATAAGCAAAAGCAAGGGTAGAGATAAAATGTGTCTCTTACTCAGAGAGAAATGAGAAGCTACTGGGTCAGTGTTTTGGGCAGAGCAGTGACATGACCTAACATATTTTAGAAGGACCAGTCTATCTGAGAACAGAGCGTGGAGGATGAATGCAGATGTAGAGGGACCAGCTGGGAGGCCTCTGTGACAAGGCAGGAGAGAGTGCCTGGTAGCAGTGTAGAGACAAGAAATGATATATTGCTAATTTATATATATCGTACATACAATCGGATTATAACTATGCAGAAATTATGGATTATAGGTTGCATCCTTAATTTTTTTAGACATTCATAGGTTTTTATTGTCAAATAAGCCTGAATATATTACATTTATATATGTTGACCTTCCAATAACATTAATTACAGAACTCCAAGAACATGCCTTATTCTGAAATAATAATCAGGGACTTGGGGTATCGCCGCTGAACGGGACCTTAGAGACCATTTGTTCCTCACCATTTAAGGTTTATCAATAAGAAAATAAAAGCTTTAAAATTTAAAGCTACCTTATAGCTTTAAATTAAGAAAAAAAGTCATTGCTATAAGGTGAACCAATCTTTCATCACCTATTAGAGTTGATATTTTTCTTAATGTAATTATAGCCTGTCATGTAGCTATGAAACTGTTTTATTTCAATACTTTGGTCTGTCCAGGAGAATAATATTTTATGACATTCTTCTGCCCACTGCAAAATCCAACACACACAAAAGTAATACGCAATAGGGAATAAAGTTACCATTAGGCTATTTCAAAAATACTAAAGAGTTGCTCTAAGAAAGATGTCCTAATCTATGTTAAATATGGGTGAATGAAATAAGTCAGGCAAATTAGAGTACATACCATATTATTCCATTTCTATAAAATTCTAGAAGAAACAAACTAATCTATTAAGAAATAAAGCAGATGGGTGGTTGCCTGGGGGTAGAAGGGTGGGGGCTTTTGGAGGAAGGAGCACGATATTTTGGGGGATGATGGATACGTTCATCAAGTAGATTGCTGTGATGTCTTATAAGTGTACACATATGACAAAACTTGGGTTTTACAATCTAAATATAAGCAGTTTATTATATGTCAATTATCTCTCAAAGATGTTAAAAATATTTAGTTAGATTTGCAAGATTTATACTGACCAAAGGTATCGAGCCATGTTTACTTCATGGAAAGACAAGCACAGTGAAAGTTCCACAGATTTCTAAAACTATCATCATTATCCTGTTTGGTATGTGCTGTGCTTGTCCATGAATTTTGTGTTAATTTTATGAAAATAGTACCATGAAAATTAGTACACAATAATGGGTAACAAACTTTTTAAATGAAAATTTTAAGATTAATAAAATTATACAATTTTAGAGTAATATGTGTTTCTTATAACACAGTTCTCAGCAGTATTATAATCAAAATATTTTAAAATGCTGAGACACACCAAACACAATTAAAACCCAAATTCTGTCATCAAGAAATAATCTGTATAAATATCAGGTGAATACCATTCCAGAGTGTGTGTGTGTGTGTGTGTGTGTGTGTGTGTGTGTGTGTGTGTGTGTGTGTGTGTACACAGACATGATGGATGAAGAAGAAGAAAGCATTTGAATAGATTTATATGTGTTGAACATTGGGAAGTCCTTTTAATCTATCAGCACTTCCAATCTTTCTTTTCGATTATGTTCTCCCTTAATAGCTGCTTGTTTATCCCGCCATGCCTTCACACCCATGACATCAGAGCACTTATTATTTGGGGAGTGAAATGTATTCATACAACACGTGCATTTTCTTTGACAGATACTTGTCAAGTTATCTCTATAATCAAGGAACTTATTGCTTTCTTTCCCTTTAAAGGAATTTTTGTCAAGAGATAACAGGGGTGAACATTCCCCTGTGAGAAAGTTAAAACGATACTATGTCAAATCCAGCCATGTAATTTAGGAAAGCTGTCAAAGGGAACCATAAGATGCTCTTTAATATTTTACCCTTTATACTATAAATTTGATGAGTTTGAGATATTTTCCCAACTATGAGTGTCTGTAAACAGCTCACACAAAAACTTCATCTTCATACATTATTTCCTATCCAGAAGCCTCTAGTCATTTAGCACCCTGCTTCATCACCTGGTAAAGAAAAGAGATGAAGAAATGCCTGTATCTAAACAGTTCCACAGTGGAGTAATGATAAGTAAAGGTGTTATTTGTTTTTGAATTACCACTAAAAGAACCAAAATTAACAAAAATGTGAAATGAATGCCTGTGTCTAAAATGATGTCATGCTTGGACCAAAAATGAAGCTGTCTAAACATTATCTAGAAACATCCCTGGTCTTTGTCACATGTGAAAATCTCTGCCCAAATCTGAAGAAGCAATTTTGAGTTATCTCTGCACGAAGCAAATGGGAGACAACATATGAGAGACAGTTTTCTCTAATCATCTATTTTGTCCACTTTTTTGTAAAATATATTTCAAGATACAAAACTTTAGACAACATATTGTTATCATAAATATCATTTCTGTTTTATCTATAGTCAGGCAATTTATTCAATCGTTTAAAAGTTTGGTTTTTTAAAAAAATTCTAATTCTAGAAACAGTCCTTTGTGCTCCCCTTGTGTGAATTAAGTGACCTGCATGGTAACAGGGCCACTCGGTACACAGTGGCCTTCAGCCTACACTGTGCTATGGGCTTTGCTGTTTATTTTTATTAAAGACATATTTAAGAATAATTGATTCCACTTTCCTATTTTTTATTATTATTTTGTGAATACAGGAGGGCTAGCCTTAATGCCAGGTTAGAAAACGTGATACATGTTCCTCCTGACTTGCCCTCTCTTTGGGGATATGACTTTAGATCCCTGAGTCACTATGTAAGAAATCTGGTGACGTTGAAACCGTCTTGCTGGCGAGATACAGAGACCACCACCGTACAGACAGATGCCCCAGCAGCTCAGCCTTCAGCTGTGTGAGTCTTAGAGCACCGGACACATGAGTGAGTCTTTATAAGATTCCACACCTCAGTCTTCACACCTTATGATGAGGCTT
Source organism: Orcinus orca (assembly GCF_937001465.1). NCBI lineage: Eukaryota > Metazoa > Chordata > Mammalia > Artiodactyla > Delphinidae > Orcinus > Orcinus orca. The sequence goes on along the minus strand of NC_064573.1, from coordinate 8,166,804 downwards.
TAGGCATCACTAAGCAGAGAAAATCCCCCCTCCTGTGCCCTCCTTGAATTCCTAACCAGTGGAATCTGAGTAAAATAAACAGTTCTTTAATGGCACTAATTTGGGAGTAATTTGTTTTATAGCCACTAGAACACAATGGACTAGCTCCAGCCGTAATACTGTGTTTTAGGGACAGTGAAACTCACTGGGATGTGTTAACTAACTTTCTTGTGGTAATCATTTCGAGATGTATAAATGTATCGAGTCATCACGTTGTACACCTTAAAATTACACAATGTTTTGTGTCAGTTATGTATCAGTAATGGTTGAAAAATGAGATAAAAATAAATGAATAAATTAGTCCACTGTTTCTAGATGGAGGAGGATTGTTACATGACAAGAGTTACCATCTGCTCTACACTGAGTGTCGCAGGATTCCCAGGCACTTCTAGCATTACCATTGAGGTATCGGTATCCTTTATGGATGTGTTATGTAATATATCACTTTTTGATATGTTACCAAAAAAATAACATATCACTTTTTGAACTTTTGTGCCCCAAATTTGTTCACTTCCTCATTAGAAATAATACTTTAATATTAATTGAAAGTTTTCATTGCTAAGACTAGTGCTTCCTTGCAGTAGGACAAAATAATCAAGATTTTTGGAACTCATTTATGACAGTTCTTTTTTGCTATTGAGAAGTATAAAAATGATACGGCAGTATAAAATAAATGAGTACAAGTTGCGAACATTTTATTTTTCAAGAAATATGAACTTTGTTAATATTCTGAGTAAAAATATCTTGACTGTAAACAACAGATGCTTAAATTCCTGTGTGAAGACTCAAACCACAGGTAGGAGCACTCATTTGAGTTGAATTCTTTAATATTTAATATTCTTTGCTAAATTGATTTAAAGGAATTTTCTCTTCCACTCATTTCAAATTGATAGTCACAAATATCTGAAAATTCATTTAAATTGTCAATCGTCTTCATTCTTAGATATCTATTACTGTCTTTAATTAAATATCAAAATGGATGAAATTGAGTTTTCTCTCTTTTTTCTGTGTATTGGCTTTTAGAACCTGCTCTCCAGTTTCTGCACCCCCTACACACAACAGGTATGGGGAGCAGCAAAAAGTGGCCAACTGGAGGAAACCTAGAGGATAAAAAGGTCCTGGGATACAGACAAAGCAGATAATTAGTCTCCCAGTAATTAAGGACTACTCCGAACACAAAATTTATTACACATAAGAAACTTAAAGTAACCTTTGCATAGGAATAATTTTGTCTGTTTGGTAATATTTTCCTGATTAAGAATTTTATCTTAATCTTAATTAGAAGGTAAAAGAAGTGTATTTGTTTCAAATTATTTTTCTCTATAATTGCATTGAAACACCAAGATTACCATTCTTCTATGATTGTTATTCTTTACTTCAACACTGTACAGCTAATAAATATAATTATTGCAGCTTCCTCCAAAATTGCCTTTAAAACTTACTGCTTCTCAAATATTCCCAATCATTTTTCAAATTTTTACATGTTATTAGCACCATGCTCTAACTGACTGAGCTAACTGGCCACCTTTACATGTTCGATCTTGTGGAAGAAATTGAGTCATAGCATTTGTAGACAATAAAAACACTATAAACGAATGCTAGCCATTTATACTAGCCAGTTAATTAATATTAATTTAATATTAATTTAATTATTAAATTAATTAATAATAATGTGCTAGCCATTTAATTAATATTAAAAATAAATTTTTTGTTCCTATACTTTTGCCAAGTACTTTTCCATATTATTCTTTTTGCATCATGCATACAGCCCCCTGGTCAAAGTTTCCCTCAACACTTTTAAACTAGTGCAGCTTTAAATGTTAGAGAGGCAACTAGTAGAAACAGGGCAGCGTTGGTCTGAGTCTAGGACTGCACACTGCTAACAAGGCACCCCCAAGGCCCTTGCTTCATAGCTCCTATGTTATCAGTACATCTTATCTCAGGGTCTGGCACAGTGGCACAGAAGCACCCTTCTGAGGACAGCTCCCTTGACTCTTACCACGGTGGCTGACAGCTGGGTACCCAGGGAACTCTGACAAGCCTCCGGATGACTTCTCCTTCAATACCTATTCTAGATATCTTGGGCATGAATGGAAACTCTCAACAGGGTCATCTGAAAATCTTTAACCAAGCAGCATACACCTTCTAATTAGACAAAATATATCTGTAATATGTGTATATTTGGGGATGAGTGTCCTTTGGGGATTTACAGACTGCGAATTCCCTCTACATGAACCCAATTACCACACTACCACCCTGGTAAAAATACCTATCGAGTATTATTCAATTGTCACATTGGGAAAGCCAGCAAAGCTTAATATAGACCAACAAGAAAATACACAGCAAGCAAACGATTGAATGATTGAATGCTACATTTAAAGCATCACTGGCACTTGTTATGTGAAACATTTAGTCAGAAAATCAAGTTCTAACTCTAAATTCTTGATATGCTGTTTGGACAAGTAACTTAATCTTGCTGACTCTGGACTTTTCATAAGAAAAAAAAGAACCACATCCATATGTCTGTTATAAATATTAAATGGGAACATCCACAGTCAAAGACACCACACTGAATCTCTAGCATAAATAAATTAGATAACTTGGTTCCCCGTGAGACTGTACTAATAAGTCGCTAAGATCTTGAGCTACCAGGGGTCCCAGACTTAGGTTCACTCCAAAAATTAGGAGGCCACCTCTCTATCTTTAGCCTGCTAGGGCTTAAGCCAAGAGACCATTTTTAGGTTTTCTAATGAAGTGCTATGAACACCTGGATTTGAGTCTTGCCAAAACTGAGCATCTGTCATACAAATCTGCAGAGGTTATACTTGAGTGTAATAAGCCCAAAGGCTGCATTCTTTCAAATATCGTTAAGATGGAAGATACTACTTAAGCCTGACGTCTCAAGTATCCCTAGTCCTTTAGGGTTATGGGCAGGTTGGTATTTATCTCAGTGGCTTTTTAATCTATGCACCACTGAGTTCTACCAAATAAGTGAAAACCACCTATGGGGCATTTGCTAGACATGCTGAGCCCAACCATTTCTTCCTGAAAATTCAGCAAATTCAGCTCATGTGGGTACACAAACTTCCTTCTGTAAGCCGTATTACCTAGACTGAACTTCCATGTTTCATACTCTGCCATGTGTGCCAAGTTATTACATTGTTTATAGTTTATAACAAAATGAGGAACAATCACTATACTTTTGCACTGACTTTTGTAGTCATATTGCATCTATAAAACCGTAACTGTGGACACTTTTGATTGATTATCCACTAACCTAAGACGTGCTGAGTGTGACAGGCTTATCCAGGGCCCACTCAACAGGACTTCCTTGCTCCATCTTGTTATATAAAATGTGGTCCTAGACTCAGCAGCAACAGTAGTACCTGAGAGCTTCTTAGAACTGCAATCCCACCGCAGACCAACTGAATCAAAATCTACACTCTAATACAATCACTGGGTGATCTATATGTTTAAGAAGCATGGCTCTAGAACTTGCTACAGTTTCATACCAGGTCTTCCTGGTTTCTGTGATTACACAGATGCCAGTGTTCCTTCAATCATCAAGAAATGCGCTCAAATTGTTTCAACTACTGGCAATCATCACTGTGTGTGTGCATGAGTTTAAGCGTATTTGTATTTTTTTTTTTTTTTTTTTTTTTTTTTTTTTTGCGGTACGCGGGCTTCTCACTGTTGTGGCCTGTCCCGTTGCGGAGCACAGGCTCCGGACGCGCAGGCTCAGCGGCCATGGCTCACGGGCCCAGCCGCTCCGCGTCATGTGGGATCCGGGGCACGAACCCGTGTCCCCTGCATCGGCAGGCGGACTCTCAACCACTGCGCCACCAGGGAAGCCCCCATTTGCATTTCTGAAGTTACATTTTTACCTATATCATTTGCATTTCTGAAGTTACATTTTGTAATCAGGAAAAACACTGTAAACTAAGTAAAATAAATAAAAATACTTTATCTTTTGAAACATACTTTTGATCCTTGATATACAATATCCATACAGTGAAATACCTCAAATCTGAGAAAGCTCAAATAGTATTTTACTTGGAAAATGGTTACAATATAAAACTCATAAAAAGATAAACTCTGATTTTATTACCTATAATTGAATACGGGCATCTTCAAAATTTTTTTAAATTTTTAAAATGAGAAATAAGTTACGTGTAACATTTTTATAAGCAACTTAGTTATTGAAATCCTTAAAGTTTCTGCAAAAAATATTGGAATATGGTTTGATTCTATTACCAATTCAATGGACAAAGGTGAAAAGGATAATAAGCAAAAATAAAATTATTAATGTATGTTATAAAATATCCCAAATTGCAACTTATGAAATTAAATAGCTGATTAATGTCTTAAAATTTAGTGATAAATTTTTTTAAGTATTGGGAATATTCTGAACATTATCCATCCCATATATTCTGATACAATAAGAAAATAACCAAAGATCAAAGACTTCAGTTTGCCATTCATACACATGAACAATCTAAACTAAGATCTGTACAATCCCAACTCAGAAGTAAAGATTTTGAAACAAATCCTTCTTTGATAGCTAATAAATACTTAGCATTTGCTAAGAAATGACTTCCATTATGCCATAAATATGAACTGTTAAATTTATCCTAATAGTGTATTCCTAGTTGACTGCCTCCTTCAAATCCTCTGGGTTTTATGCTTTTTCACATGCTCCAGGGTAGGTTGGTAATTGCAGTTTACCAGTGAGATAGATATGGGCCCTCACACATCCTAAGGATCCAATCCCATGCATTGCTCTTGAGGGCTTCCTACCATTATGAGGACAGGAAAAAAATCTCCAAATGGTTGAAGAAGAGAAGACACAGATTATTCAAAACTTCCAGCTACTAAAATGACAGGCTGTTCTACTGTGAGTTCTGTGAAGGATTTGAACACCAGATGGAGTGTCAAAATGCATAACCTAAGAATGAAGTAGAAAACCATATGAAAGCAAGGCAGGACAGACTATCAGAGCAAGTGACATTAAACCACAGATTCATCCGGCAGGTGGATCACAAGTCAGTCCTAAAATAAGCCTCCAGGGAGATGCTTGTCACAAAGACTATTTATTACATAAACGCAGACACATGCATCCATCTACAACAACCGCCCCCAGTTTCTCTTCTTAATCTGAAGATCTTTTATAAGAGGTTAATGTAGTAAGAGAATATATCATGAATCTCAAACAGAAAAAATGAAAAAAAAAAAACCATGAAGGAGCACCATCTGGTAGTTAATAGAGATGCACATGCACCCTTTATGTTTCTGTGTCTGAACATGCCATGTGTCGGAGAACCAGCTGCTTGTACCAAGGGCAACGTGAAGTCAAAGTTATGTGGCTTTGATTTGCCTTGCCCTTCCATATCCACGTATTTTAAGAGTATTGTGATTCTTTTAGATGATTTTTTAAAATTCTTTATAGAGTCTAACAAATACGCAAAAGGCGCAAATACTACTTTGAATTTTTTTCCAACTATGACCCATAATTACCAATCAATTTGAATGAGTATTTATGGCAAGCTTGCGCAGTACAAACCATTATATTCACCAAGATATTCAAAGGCTTGTCTTAATCTTGACTCCATGATGTTCACAGGCTAAGAGTAGTTTCTTGTAACTAGAAAAGTCCTTTAAGAATTTATTTCATGACAAACTTTTTCATGCTATCCCTTCAGACTTTATCATATCACTTGTTAAGACTGAATGGATTTCTTTTAAGATCTGCTTGACAAAACAGATAGGGGTGTGAGTGTGTGTGCACACATGCATTTGTAATGATTGAGTTACATCCCTTAATATGTGACTGTAAACATTTCAGCCCTTTATATTGCAAGTATTCTGAGAAAAAGAGAAGATTCAGGGTATAGGGAATGTGCTCTTTCAAATATTTTAAAAGCTCTAATGTTAATGGATGGTAAATTTATGCCCTGTAGCTCGAAAACTCAGAACAAGAACAAATTGGTGCAAATATCAGAAAATCTACCTAACACAAAACATATTCTCATAGCATTGCTCAAACCATGGTGAGCTTAGAATCATAAGCACTCAAGATGGGGCTGAAGGAGCAACAATGATTTCCTCTATGGAATTATGGCCGATCAAGAGACTGAAGGGATACATCCATCCATCACAATTCTGTTAGGTCTTTTTTACTCCCAGGAAAGATATTCTCCTATATGTTGTATCAGTTTCATATGACACAGAATGAGGAGGAAAAAGTCAAAGCATCAAAACCTGGATGGCTTAAAACAAGAGTTGCATGACCCCACAATTCTGGAAGCTCTAAGTCCAAAATAAAGAGCGTCAGCAGGGTTGATTCCTTCTCTGAAAGACGTAGGGCAGGAACGTTCCTTGCTTTGCCCTAGCTTCTCATAGCTACTGGCCATCCTTGTGGTTCATCATCTTGGCTTGCAGATGCGTCCCTCTAATCTATCTCCATCTTCACGTGACCACCTTCCCTGTGTCTGTCTCTTCTTACAAGGTTACCAGTCATATAGGGTTAAGAGTATCAGTCAAAGGCTTGAGGAAATTATTGAAGAACTCAATACAAAACAATAGGATAAAAATGTACACCATATCAATTCTACTATATTAAAAACTCTTCTTTAGTACAAGGTATTCGAAGCTATTACCTAATTAGCATCATTGTCATGATTGAAAGCGTGGGCAAGCATTTTAAAAAATAAACAACTCCATGTTTGGGGGTTATTTTGTTTTGTTTTTTGGTCTGTTGTTTCAGTTACTCACTACTTACTCACTCTAGACTGAGGTAAGCATCTCTCTTACCAGAAATTCTACTGCCCCTGGGACGTTTGATTCAGATAATGAGGTAGTTATATCCTCTAAGTGTGATGTCTCAGATAGGGAGATATCTTCATCTCTGCTGAAATGTTTCAGAAGTGACTCAAGGCAATCTTTTTCCTAATAAAATTAGCATTTAGCATTTTTTGTTGCATTAGGCAGTCTCAAAGATACACTGAAATTTATCCCTTTTTTTCTCTTAATTTTTGTACTAAAGACAGACCTGGGGATTCATTTTTCAAGTGAAAGTATAAATGCTATTTTTATTTTTGGAAAAATCATCATTAAATACAGGGAAAACATTTTCGTTTATTCCAGATATTTTCTTGTTATGTTTGTAGATGAAACTGGAAAGTACAGGGTCCCATGTGAACCTTTCTCAAAATGTGTGCAGAGTTCGTTTTTATTTTTATAGTTGTCACAATAGTTAAATGGACTTAACTGGCCTCTATTTAGTCATTAATGTGTTTTTGATGTCCATACAAATTATATAATTAAATATCTTTAAAACGAATTAATATTTTGAATTTGGATTCTTCATTTCACTTAAAATTCTTGCTCAGAAATCCTACTTAAATGAATATGGAGTAAAATACACAGGCTGGAGGAATAACCCAAAATGCTTAAGTATGAACACCATGTTTACCTCTCTGTCTTTTACAAATCCTATAGGAGTTAACTGGGGCTTTCCATCAAGGAGCAATTACATGACTCCGTGTCAGCCGAGGAAAATGTGTCCTCCTCTTTAAACATAGATAATCATTAACTTTCAAAATATTTAATGTCTAAATTGTCACAAGTCACTGAGTCTACATTTTCCTTTTAAAATACTGTGCATGGGCTACCCTGGTGGCGCAGTGGTTGAGAGTCCGCCTGCCGATGCAGGGAACACGGGTTCGTGCCCCGGTCTGGGAAGATCCCACATGCCGCGGAGCGGCTGGGCCCGTGAGCCATGGCCGCTGAGCCTGCGCGTCCGGAGCCTGTGCTCCGCAGCGGGAGAGGCCACAATAGTGAGAGGCCCACGTACCAGAGAAAAATAAAAATACTGTGCTATTTGATATCAATATGTTATAACATAAAAAATAAATATCAATCGAAACAACTAATTCAGATGCACCAAGAACTTCCACTCTAAATTCTACCTGTAAAGTATGTGTACATTTGGAAATGTTTGCTAGTGTTTTTTTATTAATCATGTGATCTCTAGTATTCTGTCTGTTAAGAGCTATAGTTATGAAAAAACATTTGAAAATATAAAAAAGCTTGAGGAATTTCAGTTTAGTTCCTAGAGACCTGATATTTAATCAACTTATTTAATCAAGCTTTAGTAAGTATTGATCAATATTTGTCTAAATCTAAGCTTCTTTATTTCGACTTGGGGTTCAAACTATAAGAGATACTCATCTGGTAAAAATCATTTATATTGTTGCCCATAATTCCAGTCTAGGCATATAATCTCACATGTATTGCAGAGGCTGACAATAATAATTCTGTTTTCTTATCAATTCTTTATAATTCTGACTTTTCAAATCCATTTTAGGGGCTCGCCAGGATTGGAGAAATAAAGAGCATTACTTTTCCTGCTCTTTAAAATTAAATAAAGCTGGAAATTTTATTCTATTTTATATTTAACCAATAAAATACTTAAAATTTCAAGCAAATTTATCTTTCTTTTGCGTCTGAATGCATGAGAATTTTTCTAAGATAATCTTTGTTACTATTAAAATTTTAATTGGGAGAAAACAGAAGAAATCATAAAATAAAAATGTACAGCTTAACAAATTAGTACACAGAGAACACCATTATCACACCACTTAAGTCAGGAAGTATCAATACATACAGCTTTCATTCCAGAACATTATAGCCTGCCCCTACCGAATACAACCACTAAATTAATGTCACTCCCCTAACCTTTCTAGAGATCCCTTCCTTGCTTTTATCACTTATATATCCTTAACCACTTTAATCTGTTTCGAACTTTATATAAACAGGAATAAAAATGTGTATAGACTCACTTATTTGGATCTCTTAAATAATAACTTACAGGTGAAAATACGAAATGATGTAGATAGGAATACAAGAAAATTATCTTCAAGTATAATGATGTTAAAAAGAGGACAGGCTTCTTCCCCCAGTTTTCTGGAAGCCCAGATCCATGCTCCTCACGTGTAACTGTGACTATTTCCCTTGAACCTACAACTGCCTGGTGAGACAGCTGAAATGTATGTGACTACACTGAACCTTATTAGGCCAATCAAGACTTCTACAATTAAGAGGCTAGAAAGAGCCTCCTTAATGCCACTATGACTAGCTCTAAGAGGAGTCAAAACAAAAGCTTATGTTAAAACACAAGTGTATCTCTAAAGAGAACAAATGCTGTAGTTTATGAACTGAGAGAGGTGATAGTGATTTTTTGTTTTAGAGTCTTAAAGGAAATCACTTATTTTGTTTCAAATGGGCATCTAAAGACCAACTGTAGAGCAAAGAGCAGGGTGAGCCCCCAAAGTTACTTTCCTTGTCCAGCCTGAGGAGAATTTCACTCAAAGGGATTTTGACGCACAATTTTATAGCTTAAGGAGCTTTTCTGGGTAATGAAGTGACTTTGGCTCCTACAGTTCTGTCAGATGCTATGTTTTTTGCTGTTCTGACAACTCCATTTTTAGGGCTGAGAATAAAGAAAGGGCCCCAATATTCAAGAATTGCAGAAATAATACTGGAGTCTAGACACAGATGAAAATGAGCTTTGGTGAAACACTTGGTGAAAGACCTGATAAGATAATGTACCCTGTAAGAACTGAAGTGACGAAGCCTCTCTTTCTTCATTTTTGAAACAAATTTCTTTCTCTGCAACCATTGACCTATCACAGAAAGTTTTGACTATTTTCCTATGTAAAAGGAGTTTTTGTCTTTATTCTAAGTATCTCTATTTCAGTTGTTTCACTGACCTTTACCATTAAGTGGAAATTTCTAGAGTTTGTACAGATGAGCTAAAAGTATTTTTAATTCAGAAAAGAGGCAATTGAAGATAATTATACCTTACTCTGAAAATGGCAAAGGCAGGCAAGGTATTTTCATGTGGCGTATTTCTCTTCCTAAGGTGAAATACTTGTAGGATGAGCCTTAGGATGAGTTTACAAAAACGTTAGTTACAGGGACGTACACTGGGAGCCAGAAACTCCTTCTCATCGTGACAGCTCTCTATTTAGAAGTATGATATCAGGTAAAAAGGGTATTGTTATTGTGACTGACAACACGTGTGCATATTCAACTGTAAACGTAGCAATTAGTTACTAGGAAATAAACTTGTCCTTTTCCATATATTAGGTAAAAATTTCATCTGCACCTTTCATCAGACCCAGCCATTTTTAATGAGAAACTGATGTCAAACTTAGTATTTCACACACCTTTAATTAGGTTTGGTGTATATGTTTGTGCACCTCCTGAGCATTATTCCTGGTAGATGAGCTTTGTGCACGTTTTAATCCTAAAATCGAACTGACAGAATTGACAGCAGCTTCTCTAATCCCTCGTCAGAGAGCTACACCAAGATGAAGAATCTTAACGCAACTCATGATGCCCTCCCCTAATTCGGAAAGAAACAAAATGGAGTAAGAGCAGAGACTCTGTCTTGGTGGAAAGATGTAGGCTCTCTCTCCAAACGAGCCCTCGCTCACCAGAGCCAAAGATAAATTGTGAACACTCAGAAGCCTCAAGAATGGCCGGGACACTTTCACTGCGTCTTTGAGGGAGAAAAAGTGAGAAAGAGTCGGGAAGAATAACCACCCAGAACTAATGGCATCATGACCAAATAATGGCGGAAAGGAGAGGGAAGCACTGTATAAGAAACAAATGATTTTACCTCTAAAATACGTAGAAAATCAAAAAAACAAGCCAGAAAGCAACTCATCTCAGTACAAGAAATAACCTATACTAGGTATATACCTACAGAACTTGATGTGTAGATAAAAAGCCATGCATGTGAACTTGTCTTCGTTAGGATTCTAGAAAGTGGTGCTGGCAGCCTGAGGTGGGAGGCAAGGGAGATGAAAAGGAACCCACGCACCTTCTTTATTAGTTATTTAGCAACCTGTATGCAGTACTCATTCTGTGCTAAGAACTACTTTAAGTGCGTTGCAAATATGAACTCATTTAATCCACTTTGCAAACCTATGAGCTGGCTGCTACAACCCGGCATGCTTCACAGTTTAGGAACCTGAGGCACACAGGTATAAAGGCTCCCCAAGACCACACAGCTAGTAAGTGGCAGAGACAGGATTTGAAACCAGACAGGACGGCTCCACCATCCGTGGTCTTACCTTCTGCCGTGCTCCTTCTACCGAGTCACTTGGTAAGATGTTTCAGGTTTAGCTTTAATTGCTCTTTTAAGAACGAACAAATAAACAAGAGAAGCTCACCGGGAATGATTTTAACTAATTTTTCTTGCTTTGTTATTAGAAAGCGCCCACTCACACACAGATGGTATGTGAATTGCGGAAGGTGGCATAGCTAGAAAATAACAAAGCTAGAATTTGTATCTAGTGAGTTAGAATGTTTCTTATCATATAGGCTTAACTGTTTAACTTCAGTGCCTTAAAAGCTAAACTATTCCACATGGGAAAATAAATATTTTCTTAAAATATAGAAGAAAACCTTTCTGGAGTTAAAAAAATTAAATATGCATTAAAATAAACCTGAACAAAAGCAACACCACACGTAAACACAGAAAATTATTGACAAACATCACTTCAAACTAACGGATGCAAGTGTACTATATATTAGCAAATTGAATTTAGCTGTACATTGAAATAATAATATGACAGACACAGAAGGCTTATTCAAAGAACACATGGATAGTTCAATTTAAAAATGTTAGACTCCATTGAGATTTGAGGGGGAAAAACATTGTAATCAGCACAACAAATGCTCCTGTCGCCACAAAATTGATAAAGTTCAAAATTTGGAAAGGGAGGGCATTTAACAACCTAGGAACAGGGCAGAACTCTGATAGCCTGATCAAAATGCATAAATATCAAAAGATTTTCAATAAAATACAAATATTTTCTACCAAATCAAAGATAGAAAAATAAACCTATACAATTTCAAGCAGAAAACTGAATTTTTACAGATGAAAAAACAGAAACGGCTCACATAAAAGTTAAAACAAACGTTCAACCTCATAAGCAACCAAAGAGATACAAAGTAAAACCCCATGTAAACGCTATTTCTCATCTACCAGCTTGACAACATTTTTTAAATCAGATAATATAAAACTTGGTTGAAGATACGTAATACCAGAAACACTCACCCACTGCCACTGGAGTTGAAGAATGGAATATGACTGATTTGAAAGGCATTTTTGGCATCACCTTGTAAAAGTCACCCCTAGCCTTGTGGCTCCCAAATTGGTGCAGGAGGGAATCATCCTGGGATCTTTATAAGCTTCTGGTTCCTGGCTCCACCTCTAGCCAGTCTGATTTAATTGATGAGACGTGGGCGTTGGGAGCTTTGGAAGCTCCCCAGGTGATTCTAAGGTGCTATGTTGTTTGGGATGCACAGCCATTCTCTACAATGCAGGACCTACACTATCGAGTGTGTAATTTAGAAAATCTCTCGCACATGTGTACCAGGACATTTACAAGAGTTAAGAGTAACAATGGTCATGATAGCAAAATACTGAAAACAATCAGAATGTGTATCAATCTAGAATGGATAAATCATAGTGGAATGTTCAATAAAACAGAAAAAAATAAAATCAAACCTCATGCATTAATAGCATTGATTCCCAGAAGCATAATTTGGAGTGAAGGAAGTCTGTCTTAGAAGATAAACACAACATGATTCCCAGTTATATGGTGTCTAAATACAATACTTGATAGAATTTTAATTATGGATGCATAATTGGATAATGAAGGAGATAGAAAATGTGGGAGGAATGGGTATAGGTTTCAAGATGGTGGTTGATTTGAGGAGGAGAGAAAAAAGGAAGTGGTCAGGGAGTGGATGCTGGAAGCTGCGTTTAACGTTCTATGCCATGACTTGGTTGTAGGTACACAGCTGTTTATTTTATTGTTGCTCTTTACCTCTATTTCAGGTTTTATACACTTTAATATGCTAATTGTATTTCACAATAATTTAAAAATAAATTAATGTAGAGATTTTAAACAGGAGAGTGAATTACAGATTGTTCATGTAATAACCATCACTCGGGCTATTGAGAGAAGAATATGTGGGTGATGTGTCAAGTGTGAATACAAATAATGAATAGAGTCCTGTTGCAGAAGCTGATAAGGGATTGTGTCCTTAAGATGAGGACAATTACAGCGAGGTCTAAGAGTCATAGACGGATTAGGAGGTACTCAGGATTTAGTGATTCAGAAAATGGAGCAGAAGGGGAAGGCAGGGAGGGAGAATGGAAAGTCAAGAGGTCTCTCAGGTTTCTAAATTGAATCACAAGGACACTGATGTTCTTTGTTAAGGTGGGAAACCACGCAGGTGGAGTAAATATCTTCACCACTAAGTGCAAAGGTCATGCTCTTGTGGGCATGTTCAGTTAGACCCAACTGACTCTAACCTACGTGCAGGTGTGAAAAGAGAGATATAAAGGCTTGTTCTCAGGAGAAAGGGCTGAGTCAGGTGCATTTTTGAGGGTCATCAGTGTATACATACTAAATGTATTTGTGGCTAAAAGAGAGATTTCAGAGGATAATGTAAAGTGAGAAGACAAATTCTGAGAAAGAAGTATGTAGAAGTCTGGGCAACGAACACTGAGAAGACATGCTGGAGAACTAAAAAGAAATAACTCCAGTGACGTGTTTGGATAATAAGGAGACAATAAATACTGCCATGTATCATCAGAAATCACTTTTACCTATTACATATCAAGCTGGTTTAAAAAAATTAAAACCTATGTTATCCTAGGGCTGATACAAGCCAGTGGTTAAAAAACAAGAAGCATTTTGTCATGCTTTATTTTTTTAAAATAAAGAACCCTGTCACTGACAATATGAAAATATATAAACATACTTCATCAATGTATAAAACTAAGCATCAGTTATTTCTTTACTAGTCAAGAATTTTAAGGAAATAAGAAAACATAGTGACTGTATAGCCCTTTTATGAATCCTTTAAGTATTTCCATGGCACATTTTTTTAAATTATCGAGTTTTATTGAAAGCACTAAAATTTCAACATACCTAGTCTTCGCTGACATTGTGGAATAAAAGCAGGACAGCTACAGTCGTTTTCCTTTCAAATAAGAGTTCCCTAAATATTTGAAAGTGAAATGAAGGTAACCTGGAGAATCAGAGAAAGCAGTAATTAGAAAACTGAACCATCAACTAATGTGATAATATTATTTTATGCTAGACATCCCTTCTTTAAAAATGCAAACATTTCTGTAACATAGGCATATTCCCATATTACAAATAGTACTGATGAGTCTTATGTGGTTTAAATAATTGTTTGAAGGTCATAGACCTATATATAGCTATTGAGAGCTGAATCCATGGTGGTCTAACTCTATAGGTTCATGACATTAGAATGAGAAAATGTTGTTTCTGGAAGCAGGACTGGTCTAAATGTTCTTAAAATTTTAAATTCCACCGTTTTCATAACTTTACTCTAGTGCCTTAAACTCAGTTTTCCTTTTTGTATACAGACTGATTTCTTAGTGAAATAATTTGTGCAGCTTATTCAAAAGCTGTCTACCATTTTATTCATAGAATGAATATGAATTCCTTTGTGTAACATCTCCCATTATTCATTCACGATATTAGAGCCCATTTCTGTACAAACAATCAATCACGGATTTCAATTTTGAAACAATATTAATCATTAACGGGATCTAAATCTGTCTACTTTATGGGCATGCACAGATTTCTACAAGGTAGAAATGTCACATGGAGCAAAAATAAGCAAAATAAATCTAACATTTCAGGAACATAAAATGTGTTCTTTATTCCCTAGAAATTATATCAGGTTCCAATTATTATGATTATTTTTATAATCGGTGTTATTTACAACTACATCAAAGTTCACACGTTTATTTCCTGAATAATAGAGCCCCATCTCCTTACTAAGGACATTCAAGCCCCTTTGCCAATCTAGCCCAAATCTTCTTTCATAATCTTTCTTTCATTACTTCCCATGTTTATTTTATGGTCAAGATACCTTGGACCATCAGTGGTCCTTGGGTAACAACGTATTTTGTGGGTTATCACTACTCTGAACCACCTGACGTCTAAGTTCCTCCTCTCTCCAGCTCAATATCATTTTTGTCCCCCAAACTGTCATATATGCCCTTCCTCAGTCAACTCATACATGCAGCCTTCCTTGAAGCAACTCCCTCAAATTTCTATGACCCACCGTCCTGCTTGAATTAAATACTCTTTGCTCAGTTCTCCTAAATAAGCATATGAAAAGATACTCAAACTCAGCTCTCAGGTGAGTTAATAACAAAATACCACTATGCAACCAAAACACAGAATGTATGTGTCAACTAGGGCTTGGGGGTAACTGGAAATCTTATGCACTGCAGTTGAAATGTACATTGTTATTTCCACTTTAGGAAGCCATCGGCAATATATACTAAATGTGAACTAACATACCCTGTGACTCAGCAATTGGACTCCTGGTTATTTATGCACAGAAATACGTATTATATGTACCAACAGACATATATGAGTGAGAGGATTATAAAGCAAGAGCTAAGACCAGAACTCACCACCAACGCCTATCAAAATAGAAGGGGTGAATACACTTTGGTATAGTCATAAAATGAAATAACAATAAAAATGAAATTAGAAACTTCTTTTACAAGCAACTACATAAGTAGTATCCACTTAAGATGACAGATATGAAAGAAGACACATGTATGATATACACCAAATTCAAAAATCAGCAAAATTATTCTCTGGTGTTCGAAATCAGATAGTGGGTACCTTTCTGGAGAGGAAAAAGAATAAAGTGAAGGTATGGGAGCTGGTCAATGATGCTAAAAGTATTCCATCCCTTGATCCAGATGGTGTTTTGTGGTTAAAATTCTTTGAGCTATACAACCATGATGTCTGCTTGTGTCTATATATAACCTACTTCCAAAAAAAGATTATTAAAATATGAAACTATGAAGTGTTTGGCATTCTGAATCTCAGAGGAATATAGAATTGGTCTCCAGGACTTATACATAAAAGTGCTTTCAAAATTCTTTTTAATTCAATTAACTGTAAAAGACAATCAAACTAATGGCATAATTAAGCCAAATAGTAGAGAGGGAAAATGTCAGAGTTGCTGTATGGAAACCTCTGTGGGTTCAAAAATATTATTTATTCCAAAGTTGTGAATGTTGGTTTGAAACATTAAACTGTACAGTTGTTAGAGTGGGAAAAACATGTAGGTAATACTCTTTTGGTCTATTTCAGTAAATTTCTCTGGATTTATTCTGAGTTATAATGAAGTGAGGCTGTGTTAAATGGAATTTGATCTCTCAAATGCTATAGTTTATATTAAGGACAGCGTTGACCTGTCAATAGCTCATTTATCTGTTAACCTTTGTTTGACAAGGAAAAGTCCACAACTTCAGTATGCGTATTTTTCCTGTGTATTTTCTCTGAGTTTGAGAAATGAGTGGATTGCTAGGAATTTATAAAACTACATTAAAACAGCATGGGAATTAATGGACTCAAGTGTTAGTAACACCACTGTGTAGGATTTCGTTAAGTTGAACCCATTCACAACATTTTACATTATCAGGGACTGACAGGAAGGAATAATTGTCTACATTTTATCTTCTTTGAACAGCAAAGTGATCAATTTATGGCATAAATTTAGTATGGGGAAGTACTGGAAACAAATTAGCATTAAGCTTCCTACCAGCTCTGGGATTTGTTAAATGCATTATGCACTAATATTTCTTTGTTTAGCTTTTAGAGAATTACTTCTAACCCAAATGGCCTGTCTTGTATAGTGTGTAACCTGAAATGCAGCATGCACCCTGAGGTGGAGATTTCCACTCAATTTTATTTTTTAATTAATTAATTTATTTTTACTAAAGTATAGTTGATTTACAATGTTGTGTAGGTTTCGGGTGTGCAGCAAAGTGATTCAGTTATACATACATATATATCTTTCGTTTTTCAGATTCTTTCCCCTCAATTTTACATGCTTGAAAATCTTATATAAGGGACGACGTAAGTTTTATAGGATTAAATAACTAGAACATTGAAAATCTAGCTTCAATTACAGATAAGTCTTTTGTCTGCATGTTTTGTTTTCAAGTAAAACCAATAGCACAATCTGCATAATAACAATTCTCTTCTCTTGGTGTTAACATTTACATTAATCCTTAGGAATCTTGAATTTTTAATAAGCAACTTCAAAAATGTGTATTTCCGAAAATCTTTCTAATGATGTGTAATTCTCAAAACTGATAATTTCACAATAATAGTATCCAGTATGAGAGTGTTATTTATTTTACCCTTGAAAATTTGTTTTAGGCTACTAGGAGAACCAGATCGCTTTAGCTGTTTACACCTCAATTTCATTTATGTTATTAAGTCTTCACTCTTCCTGAGTCTCAGCTGGTCCAGCTGTAAAACAAAGACTTGCTATATGTGTAATCACAGGAGAACAATTGTGTTATTCTCTGTTGCTGCCATAACAAATTACCACAGTAAAAAAATTACCACAAACTTTAAAAAGTTTACCTCACAGTTCTGAAGGTCAGAACTTCAATGGGTCTCACTGGGCTTAAATCAAGGTATTTGGCAAGGCTGTGCTCTTTCCTGGATGCTCTAGGGAGAATCCTTTTCCTTGTCTTTTCCAGCTTCTAGAGGCTGGTCATATTCCTTGGCTTGTGGCTTCCTTTCTTCACCTTCAAAGCCAATAATGAAAAAAAAAAAAAAAAGCCAATAATGTTTCATCTGTCTGATCTCATTTCTGTCATTAAATCTCCCTCTGACTACAGCTGGGAAAGGATCTCTGCTTTTCAAGGATTCATCTGATTAGATTTGACCCACCCAGGTAATCCAGGGTACACCCCATATCAAGTCCTTAACATCGACCCCATCAGCAAAGTCCCTTTTGCAAGTAAGGTAAAATAATCACTGGCCACGGAAGCTTCCTTGGGAGCAGGGGTGTGGCATTGTTCTGCCCACCAAGGCAGAAAACCTTTTAATGTGTTATATTTTAGGATCAGAGTTTTTTGAAGATGAATAAACAAATTTATTCTGCAAATATTTTCAAATACTCATTGGATGGCGGGAACTAGGGAATCATACGATAAGGTGTCACAGATGATGACCGGTCCTCTCTTGATTTGGTGTACAGTGAACAGGACAACACATAATTGGTGTTATTATTTGGTGGACAGGAAAGGCCCTGAGGATTTCCATTGGTTAGTATGTGTTCACTGGTTGTGATTTATTTTGTTTGCCTCCCATAATGTAAACTCCTTTCATATACGTAGGTATTTGACATCAGGCAGACTTTCGCTGGGAGGGTTTTCCACCGTCTGTTATGGACTTTTAACTCCCTCTCTCTATGTTCTGGTGGCCAGGCTGTGTCCATATAATCTAAACTCTGTGAGTCAGATGTGTCCACTGGTAGTGCCACTGCCCTTGCCCCTCCACGTGCCAGCATTAGTGCCCTCAGGTGCTTCCTGTAGCATGAGTTGAACATGGTTTCTGTAGCCCAGGGTCCCTTGGGTTTTCTTTTGTTTCCCCCTGCCCCACCCCCGCCATTTTCTGAGAATTGTTTGTCAGCTGTATGTTGATTCTGTGAGCATCCTGACAGCCTTCATAAATTTTATCTCTGCTCACAACAGCCAAAACAGGGATCTGGTATTTACAACCAAGAATGCATAGCTGAGTCTGTTAATTCTTAACCCCAAATCTGAGGAAGTAAATAATTTAACAGGAAAGAAAGACTAGTATCTGCTAAGATATTATAGCCAGTCTTGCGTATATATTCCATTATGGAAATAACCAAAAATCTGGTAAGGAAATTTTCTATAATACACAATGAGAATTGAAAACTAGCTGGGATTTGGAGGTCATGTACGCATGATTTTTTTAAAAGGCTAAATTATAAGTCCAGATATTAAAACACTTTGTATCGTCGTGCATTTAATGAAAGGAAAGGATGTGTGCTGATTTTACTTTCCTATCTCTTGATGAAAGTAACTCCATTTGAGAGTCAGATTGCCATATTTTAGGCAGCCAAAAGAATGGAGTCCCTGATTATATTGATTTTCTTAGCACAGTATAACATTAAAAACTCTCTTGGTGAGGGATTAAATTTATACAATAGAGTTTTCAAATATTGTTCCAGAAAGGCATTGTAGACGGGCGCTCTGTTTGTTCCCCCACCCCTCCTCAGCCTGCGCACAGCTGACTGTCTGAGCCTACCTCACCTCCACCCCACCCTGGTGTATCCCCTATCACACGAGGTCTCTTGCTCTACAAAAGGCTTTTTTTTTTTTTTTTCGGTACGCGGGCCTCTCACTGTTGTGGCCTCTCCCGTTGCGGAGCACAGGTTCCGGACGTGCAGGCTCAGCGGCCATGGCTCAGGGGCCCAGCCGCTCCGCGGCATGTGGGATCTTCCTGAACCGGGGCACGAACCCGCGCCCCCTGCATCGGCAGGCGGACTCTCAACCACTGCGCCACCAGGGAAGCCCTACAAAAGGCTTTTAAAGCAAAATGATGGAGAAGAAAGTGGGGGGAGGAAGTGGTAGAACACCATGTTTGGGACTATAAGATGACCAGTTTGGAAAAAGAAAACTTCCTTTGTATGTTTACTCTGGGACTGCAAATGGGAAACACATCTATAGTTAGAACCATCCGCGCTAGTCCTATCAAAGCAGCGTAAACCGCTTCTCCAGACTTTTAGATGTGCTGTCAAATGGTTGGATCCAAATGACAGAATTACAGCCTGTGGGTCAAAATGTGGTCTTTCTCCTTAGGTGTGCCAACAGATGAAGATGCTAGAAGGAAACAGATGTGCAAAGGTGGAGAGGAACCAAATTAGAAAGATTTACGCACAGGGACCCAGCAAGATGTGCCTACATGAGCGTGAAGAGCACAAGGGGGTTGGTTTTAAAATACAGAGGAGTTAATATTTCAAACAGAGATGGGGCGGACAAGCCTCTGGAAAGCACACACTTTAGAATTATGTGTTTAAAGAAACATTCTATTTTAAAAGGTGGGAAGGAGGCAATTGACCATTGTGTGGTCAATAGTACTGATCGACGTTGGCTTGTTTTCAGTGAGTTTTCCCGTTAATGGTTGATCATTAACCCATTTAAAAGTGGGTCATTTTCTGCATCACAGTTCAATGACTCTCAAGCTGTCACCAGCCACTTAATGAAAAGCAACTTTCATTAGACCAGCCATTCAACCAACAGTTGAGATAGACTGAATTGAAATACAGCATGAGGAGGGTAACCTGACTTTAAAAAATAGACTTGCCTATATTATTTTATCAGTTTAATAGCACAGGAGTACCTCTCAGAAACATAATCTCTGTGAAGTCTCAGAATGCCCCAAGTTTCTTCTTAGAGAACCAACAAAAACAGACTAGTTTTGTGCCTAGTTTCCATGCCTAATGAATACAACTGTTTATGTTTTTCTCTTAGCAGAAACAAGGAGATTTCAGTATGCTTGCATCCATTAAGCATTTCAAATAGTTACTGATGGCTAGCGTTTCAGCAGGGCTATCCTTAGTTGCCTTTCTTTAAAGATATATTACGCAGTTGCTCTTTAGGACTGAAAGCTTCCATCAAGGACAGTTTTCTAGGTTCTCATGACTGTGGAGATAATGTCTTAGAGCCGCTGTTCTCTGTACATTAGGTAAGACACTGATGGAAATCTGATTGGATTTAATACCTTCCTCTGCTAATGGATTGAACTGTACCTTATAGATTTGTGCTGCTTAAAACTAGTTCTGAAAAGTGTGTCCAGGCTTCCTCTCCACTTCTCTCTGCCCAATAACTCACGAGGTAGCAGCTGATATTATAGTCACCTCTTCTCAAAATAGATCAAGACGATGCATTTTCTATTGGAGTTGAGTTAAAAAGTGGGTAAAAGTGGACTTGGCAAAGGTAGTGCTTTGTGTTTACGCTTGTGAATTTCCAATTAGGTTTTAGGATCACTTTCTTGAGGGTTCATTTTAGTGGAATGGTGCATACTCTGACTTTCAAAAAACATGTAACCCAATATTGAAGTACCTAATGACTAAGAACTCATCAAAAAGAACTTATGATCTGCATGAAAATTAATATGTCACTTACCACCCTACATCTTCATGTTGTTATGCAATTGCCTTTAGAGGGAAAAAAAAAAAGTGCCTTTAGTCCCAACCAAGCCATTCAGCTACATTATTTAGTTATTTAGTTTTGGGTCCTTATATATATAATTATATAATATTTAGTTTGGGGTCCTTATATATATAATTATATAATAATTATATTATTCTTCCTTGATTAAACCAGAATTCAGGTGTTTTATTTTTTTTTTATTTATTTATTTTTTTGCGGTACACGGGCCTCTCACTGTTGTGGCCTCTCCCGTTGCGGAGCACAGGCTCCGGATGCGCAGGCTCAGCGGTCATGGCTCACGGGCCCAGCCGCTCCGCGGCATGTGGGATCTTCCCGGACCGGGGCACGAACCCGTGTGCCCTGCATCGGCAGGCGGACTCCCAACCACTGCGCCACCAGGGAAGCCCAGGTGTTTTATTATGTCACCATTCCTTGACTGTTTTTACGGTATACTGATGAGTTTAAATGTGCTTGTACATTTTACCTCATCGGTATTTTTATGTTTATTTTTAACCATTGGTCTTTATTTCTCTCTTAATCCTGTATGGTGTAAATTAAAGGACTCAAGAAAACTAATGTTACAGGTTGTTGCTGTTTTCCTATCCTAACATCTAAGTCATTCCAAGTTTATGAAATTTCCATTTAGGTAAACTAAGATGAATATAAAGATCCTTCCTTTGGCTCGATTTTATCGTCAGGAAAAAAAGCCCCTCAATTTTTAATAGATACACATAGGAATATATCATTAAATAAGATACCTGAAATAATGAGATGGTATTTGCCAGATAGGCATGTTTTCTTGTCAGAAAGACCTTATTTTAGTAAGAGATCCAAGATTTTATTTATAATAAAATAACATGCAGATGCCCATACTAAGGAGGGAAAAAGAGGCAACCTCACAGAAAGGAAAACTGTCGGCATATTTGAATTCTAATTAAGAAAGGAAGCATGTGAGCTGGAAAAATAGCTAAGCCAGGTGGGAGGGTGAGTGGCATCTAGCCCACAGAGCACATTTCTATGCAAAGAATATGGCAACCGTTGTCCGTCCTGTTCTAATTACCATATATCAAATAAAGGGCTTGACTCTATGATGAGATGTGGAAGAATGTAAAGAAGGCCCTGCTTATCTTTTTCAAACGCAATTACATTTATCAGAACATGAACCTGACCTGCAAGTCAGTGGTTTCTTCCAAAAAAAAAGAAAAAGATTCACCAAGCTGGTACATCTCAGAAGTGCCAAACCCCATGGTAATTCTATGGTGATTCCAAGGCTACAATCACAAGCAGGGCAGGCTCTGCCAGTGAGACAGATGCTATCCTTGGAAGTCCTTTCTCATTTTGTGGGGTAGCATCTGAGCCTTCTTCATTACCAAATGATGACAAATAAAAGATGATAGTATTTGTAGTTTCCATGAACATTTAAATTGAGTCCTGCACAAGAAGAATACGCATGGCAACACATACCTGTACTGAAGGCCTGCACATACATGATAAAAATACAAACACATTGGTTTTCTCTTATTTCTCAAAAGCATGCTCATTTCATTGACTGTGCAGATAAAGCAGCAGCATTACATCATCTTTACCTCCTGCCCTTAGAGATAATGCTTCTTGGAATCTTACTGGGTGACATGTGGTGAGAGAGTTTGATATTTGTTCATTTAAGTCAAATCCAGGACTGTGTATTCAAAACACATTACAAGTCTAATGTCTATAGAGCTTGTGTTCTATAAGTGGTAATGCCTTCTATAATGTCGATTCTGAATTTTCCTCTAGTGATAGATTTAGAAGCATTTACTGCTCATTGTCCTCTATAAAAAAGTTAATGGGAGAAAAGAGAAAATAGTTCCTTGCAATATTTCTACATGTATATGTAGCCATGTACATACTGATGCAAGAAAAAACGAACAAGAATTCTGCTTGTCCACAACCATAAATTCAGAGAACAAAATGCAAAGTAAATAGAATGATGTATGTGTGTGTGCATGCACTTGTATGCATATTTTTTCATAATACTGAAAATTAAAGATTAAATTAAAATATCAATATAAGCAAATTATTGGGTAAAATGGAAGTAAATACCAAATGAAAAAGCTAAGCAATTAAAATAGATGTTTCTGGAAAGTGAGACTTGGAAGGGGATAGCTTTTCAATATGAATTAAATTTTAAAATTTAATTAGGAATAAAAATAAGTGACCACCAAATGGAAATATTAACTAAATGAATATACATCCATAAAATGCAGAACCATTAAAAATGAAGTAGATCTAGGTTGTTCTGAATTTTAAAGATGTTCCAAATGTTGTTAACTCAAAAAGTGTTAACGCATGCCACGCATATTCTAGGTGTGGAGGCAACAGCAGTGAACAAAAGAGAAACAGTTTTAATTCTCCAAGGCTTACGTATTAGTGAGGGATGACATAAAATATACACACATAAATGTAATATTTTAAATGGACATCAGTCCTATAGAGAGAAACAAAACAAATTAAGGGGTACAGGGTGTGTACATGATTGAGGTGGGGGGCTGTGCGTATCCTCTCTCCTGAGCCTTCTCTGAAATATTATATATAAGCAGAGATTAGAAGGAAGGAGGACCAAGTCAGGCAGATACATGGCATCACGGAAATGTGTTTATCAGCAGAGTTAGGAAACTTGGAATAAAACTGAGAGACAGGTAGGGAGACAACTATTTTTCTGCCAGAATTCATTCTATTAGTGGAGGATGATATAAAAATAAGAATGATACTATTACTACCATTAATTCTACTACCAATACTAATACTGTTAATAACAACAATGGCTAACATCACTTGAACTACTGACTATGTGTCCCTGATTGTGCCTTGAATATCTTAGTCAGCTCAGGCTGCCATAGTAAAATACCATAGACCGGGAGGCTTAAACAACAGCAATTTATTGCCTCACAACTTTGAAGCCTGGAAGTCCAAGATCGGGGTCCCAGCATGGTTGGCTTCTGGTGAAGACTCTTTTCCTAGCTTGCAGAAGGCCACCTTCTCAATTATTTCCTCATGCGCCTGAGGCAGGGGTTGGGGGAGGGAGACACAGAGAGAGAAAGAGCACTTTTGCTCTTGTTTCTCTTCTAATAAGGGCATTAATCCCATCAAGAGAGCCCCACCCTCATTACCTCAACTAAACCTAATTATCTCCCAAAGGCCCCATCTCCAAAAACCATCACAGTGAGAGTTAGGGCTTCAACATAAGAATTTTAAGGAAATACTGCACCAGAAAAAAAAAAAACAATTTTAAGGAAATGCAATTTAGTCCATAGCACAGAACTTTACATGGAGTAACTTATTTACTAGTTTATATCATCAATAAGTTAGCCAACTAAGTTACATCATCAGTAAATCAGTTAGTCATACTCACTAGTCAAAACTAAATACAGAACAAGAGTTTTCCAAATTCCTTCTTATGTCTTCTAGGATATAAAAATATAACTGGTGTCTTGGTGAATCAATGGAAGCTACTTTTTTAACATAATTGAAAGACTGTCTGAATTAAAGAAATTCAGTTTTATTATTTTCAAATATATATGCTCATTTAAACCATGCTAAGAAGAATTGCCTAGACTTTGGGGTAATCTGACATATATATATATATATAAATGTATATATAAAATATAAAATAAAGGTATGTATATAGAATTTATTCAAATTTATTTTATATATACAAACGTGTTTTAAATAAATATATACATAGAATGTATTTAAATTTATTTTATATCTATATAGTTTTTTCACATACTCATAAAGAGAATGCATTCTTTACATTAGTAACGTAAAAGGTAATTCTCTCTAGTGGCCTGGGCTTTCTCATTCATACATTCATTCATTTATTCAATTATGAACTTATTTATGCTGAGGTGTATCTTAAATACTATGCAGAGTATATTATTGAACACTGCCGTGTCAAAATGCCTCAAAATTGAACATTTTAAAGAAATCAGACACTGATTATTTCACTCAGTTTATGAGGCTGAGGATTCTGGATGGCGATTATCAGAGTGGCTGTGACTCAGGCTCTCCCGTGAGGTTGGATCAAACTGTAGGTCTGAGCTGTTGTCTCCACACTCAGAGTTCTGCTAATGAAGCTGTGCTTCCAAGCCCAGTTGTGTGGCTGTAAGCCAGATGCCCCCATTTCTTGCCTCAGGGATCTCTCCTGCGGATTATAGGGGCTCCTCCTGAGTTGTGATCCGAGAGAGAAACTGAGAGAGAGAGTGTACTCAAGATGGAAGCCACCATCTACGTATAATCTAACCTCAGAAGTGGCATGCTGTCATTTCTGATATTTCTACTTAAACACAGTAAGTCACTAAGTATAGTCTGCTTCAGGACGGAGAAATTAAACTCCATCTCTTAAAGGGAAAAGTATCAAAGAACTTGTTGATATCTTAAAATCCATCTACAAGAATACTTTATCTTCTTATTTTGACTACCAGAAATAGTGCAAAATTGGTGCACAGTGTTTTGTTTTCATAGATCTTACAATTCATAAAAATATCTGTAATATTTAAATCGAGGCTGGTATAGTAGGAAGTGCACAGCCTTTATAAGTAAGAATATCTGGAACTGAATCTCAGTTCTTCGACTTATTAAATGTAACCATGGGCAAATTACTTTGCTTTTTTACTTCTGTAAATCTAGGAGAATAATGACACTTGTGAAAATTAAGTAAGTTTATAAATTTAAAGAAATTAAAATAGTGACTAAAAATTTTAATAAATATTAGCTAACATTACTTTTAAAGATTCTTAATTTATAAAATTCTCTTCATACTCATATCCCTTAAAGTAATTTATGATGACAATCAGTATAAGTAATAAAGGAGTCATTACAATATTGAGAGTTTACTTATACAATATAATCCATATTTGCACATGCACATATGCAATTAAAATGCATTGGTGGTTTTAGCTGGCAAGAGCACTGAAATGCACAGTTAGGCAGGAAATGTGCCGTATGCCGTATTACACCTGGATGGTATGGTTGCACCTAATCATCTTCCTAATGTCCTCAGTACCTGAATATCGGAAGACACATGGCGTTTTGCCTCCTTAGTGGTGCTTTCCCATCCTATACGTGGACAGTTATTTACTATTAATCTTCCGCCAGCTGTAAATATGAAGTTATAATTATAAAACCTTCTCTAAGAAGGACTTACTCTTGGGCATTTTACTTGCTTTTCCTTGATTGGCATCAGCTTGGGTTGGGAATTCTGTTACTTGTGCTTTGTATCCCCTTGTAAGCAATTATTCAACATATAGTCTTTTGGTATGAATGTAATTTTTAAAATAGAAAAATAAAGCGATTTAATTCCTTAATTGCTATCCATGCTACATCATAATGTAAAGCCCTTTGGCCAATCTTTGGATTCCAAGATGTAAAAATGATAAAAGACGTTCTTAAGCAGAACTAATCTGAACAAATATCCTTTTAAAAATTTTCCAGAATGCATGAATTAATGGGACTCAGAAATTACCATCCTGTTATTTGAAAAAGAGTCCTGAGCAGGTTTTAAAGGACAGAATCCTCACCTCATTAAATAGCAGACCGGGAGGAGGAATTTGGTGAACCTCGATCTTCACCTCATTAAATAGCAGACTGGGAGGAGGAATTTGGAAAAGTAGATAAACGGTGTTTTGTTTTGTGGTCATGGGATTAACAAATGATGCACTGCCTCTTTCTTAATTTACTGCTTGGAAAAAATCTGCCATTTCCAACGTCTAGTTTGGGAGTCTGATTCCAGTGCGGTTGAGAGTTGAGGCTAAAAACAAACAAACAAACAAAAAACTGGTTCTAACTAAGAATTACTTCTGGGAGTAAGGCCACTAACACTAAAAGGTCTTCTTTCATACCAGTGGCAAATGTGAACAAGGAAGACTTGAGAAATTTGGAGGAGGGCCTACAGGGTAGAGAGTTAGATGTCTGAATCTCCCGAGTTAGGAGACGGTGTGACTGCTGTAAGAACACACCACCCATTGCTGGGGGTCGAAGCAGAGGGTGGGGACTGCCCTTGGGGCAGCCCAGGGCCACGGGCATGGCTAAGAGACCCATACCACGCATGCAAGAGCCTTTCTGCCACCACAGAAGAAAGCAAAAACCAAAACAGGGCAGGAAGCAGAAAAGAAAGCCTTTCCTTTCTCCTCCAGCCCTGCAGTCTCCCCTGTGGGCTGGGGTATATAGGCTGACGCTGGTAAGTAGAGCAGGCAAAGGGAAAACATAGTTTGCAGGATCCAGGTCCTGTATCACAAAGTAGGACAAAGGCGGGGGGATGTGGAGGCAAAGAAGGAACAAATAACTGGTAAATCAAGTCTGAACAGAAACGAGCTGCTCTACTTGACAAACCGTGTGTTACCGCTGTTGCATCTCATCTTTGGTAGCCGTGACTGTGACGATATTTCATTGTTCCATATTTTTGTTTTGTCGGTGTAGCACCTGATAATTCCTTAAACCTGTACTACCCATTTCTTTATATTAAATTTTATTGAAGAGCAAAAAATATGGTCTACGATCCCACGATCTAAAACAGAGCACACGAAACCCAATGCCCATAATTGCCAATGATGCAGAACCGCCCCATATGTTTGTTTTTTGTTTTTTTCTCTGTGGTACGCGGGCTTCTCACTGTTGTGGCCTCTCCCGTTGCGGAGCACAGACTCCGGACGCGCAGGCTCAGCGGCCATGGCTCACGGGCCCAGCCGCTCCGCGGCATGTGGGATCCTCCCGGACCGGGGCACGAACCCGTGTCCCCTGCATCGGCAGGCGGACTCTCAACCACTGCGCCACCAGGGAAGCCCCCCATATGTTCATAACTGTGGTGACATAACATTTGTGCCATACTGAGGGATGCAAATATGTTTGTCCTGCCTTAACTGGTCCAAAGTAGCTAGAATTCTATAACTCTGCTTATTTATCTATAAGCCACTTATATTTTCTATTGTCTGTAGGTCTTCTACTATATTATTTTGAAGTAAAATCAATCATTATTAAATACTTACTTCAGACAAACCAGAAGAGCTATGATGTCACAGACTAAATACATAGGGATCAATTTTGAAGACTCCCTATCAACCTGATATAGAGGAGTCACACAATAAATACAATGTTGAAATCATTTCATTACCATTAGCTTTGTTGTGAAAACTAAAATAAAATGGTATCTTAGGAAACTAGAACATAAACAGACAAAGCAAGAGCATATTTAAGTAACAACTTAAAAAAATAATAAAAGTTTTCATGAGATGGGATAATATCAATTGTGAAATATTAAATAAACGTAATGTATTTCAGGCTGTGACTGAGTAAACACTTGGTGGGTTGGATACAAACAAAAGGTGAGAATTGCCGCAAATGTTTTCCAGGCTGTTACAGTGTCCATGAAAATTCAGGTGGGGAAGTGTAAATTATTTTCAAGAACAATTAGCTACTTTGAGGAGAGATTTTGGAAAGTAGGAAGTTGGCCATCATGTTTATAGAGCCTTACCTAGCTGCCTGATTCTGTCCCAGATGCTGGAAGGCAGTGGGGTGAAAAAGATGAACTAAGTCTATGCCCTTAAAAGCTTCATTCTAGTGAATAAAATAATTTCTGATGGTGTTAAGAGCTGTAAAGAAGTTAAAATAGTTAACAGATTAGAAAGGAGAGTAGTCAGAGGACAGGTAAATTAATAAGATTTTAAAAGTTCTTAAACACCAGGATAGCAAAGTTCAGATTTTAGTCTGCACATAAAAGAAAGAAGTTAAAAAATGTAAAACAGGTATATTAAGAAAAATATTTTTAGAAAGGCTAATTATGTGTATCTATAGAGTCGCCTAGAGTGATGGCATGAGGAAAGGTGCTTGGCACCCAGAAGCATTATTTTTTTGTAGTTTCAGCAAAAAAAGATCAACTGGGGCTTATTCCCTCCCACATTCTCACTCATCAAATTGTAAACCCCAGGAAAACAGAGAGCATGGCTGTCTTTGCTGAGTAACCATAACCATCATCTGCTGAGAGTCAGCACTCAGTAAATATTTTTTTGAATGACTAAAGAAGCAGATGAATCACGTATAAACAGTGTGTGTGTGTGTGTTGACAGCTCTCTGGTAGAGTTGTGGATGTTTTTACGAAGAGTATTTTTTAAGACAATGGCCCTGTTTCTTCTTGTTAAAAGGGACAGAACCCGTGACTCTTGCATGTTCAAAGCATTATACTATTAACTCCCTCCCAAAAGAGAAAAAAGTGGATTGCTCTCAGAACTCTTTTCCAATGTAACTCCTAATTCTTATCTCTTTGTTTTCATAAATCTGAATCTAAAAATTCAGTTACCTACAACTGCTACACATTTAAAGACTTAAGAATAATTGTTCTCAAAATGTAATATATGTCATTTCCACAAATTTAGGAGTTCCATATATGCCAGTTAACTAAGATTAATTTGTGTCCCTGTTAGTCAGAAACGTTAGATATACTTTTATCTTCACTCTTCCCTCTGCTCCCATCCCCCAGTGAAGGTCCTTTAACTATAACTGAGATTTTAAAACAGAAAGACTTAACTGTGAAAAATGACTAGCAGTTACCATTAAATTAGAATTGTTGTTACAAAAAAAAAAAAAAAGAGAGAGAGAGAGAGAAAGAAAAAGAGCAATTGCTTTGAAATACATGCATTATAAGTACCCAAGATAATCACTGGCCAGGAATTGAGGTGTATCCTTTTTATGCAGAGTTTCCAGTTGGCGTTTTTCTTTTAATTCCCTAATTTTCTGCATTTCTTCAGACATAGAAGAAGAGGACAATTAGTGCTGTGTATTTGGAGTTTTGCTGCCTTGGAGGCTGAGCTCTGATGCCTTGAAATAAATTTGCATACTAGCACCTGCAATTGATTTGTACCAGTCAAAATATTAATGGAAATGCAAACTAAAATGTTCATAAAGTTCTCTAGGACACTATTTGATGATTTTGTAAAGGTTTTAATTAAACCTCATTAGGTATGATTTGAATTGATTTATAGAAACCATTAAGTCCAGTCTTTTGTGTAATATTAATCTGAAAATCAACTCTACTCATTTTTCTTTAATTTTTGAATTTTATTTGTTTTTTTATACAGCAGGTCCTTATTAGTCATCAATTTTATACACATCAGTGTATACATGTCAATCCCAATCACCCAGTTCATCCCACCACCACCACGCTCCCCCACCGCTTTCCCCCCTTGGTGTCCATACGTTTGTTCTCTACGTCAGTGTCTCAATTTCTGCTCTGCAAACCAGTTCATCTGTACCATTTTTCTGGTTCCACATATATGCATTAATATATAATATTTGTTTTTCTCTTTCTGACTTACTTCACTCTGTATGACAGTCTCTAGATCCACGTCTCAACAAATGACCCAATTTCGTTCCTTTTTATGGCTGAGTAATATTGCATTGTATATATGTGCCAAATCTTCTTTATCCATTCATCTGTCGATGGGCATTTAGGTTGCTTCCATGACCTGGCTATTGTAAATAGTGCTGCAATGAACATTGGGGTGCATGTGTCTCTTTGAATTATGGTTTTCTCTGGATATATGCCCGGTAGTGGGATTGCTGGATCATATGGTAATTCCATTTTTTGTTTTTTAAGGAACCTCCATACTGTTCTCCATAGTGGCTGTATCAATTTACATTCCCACCAACAGTGCAAGAGGGTTCCCTTTTCTCCACATCCTCTCCAGCATTTGTTGTTTGTAGATTTTCTGATGATGCCCATTCTTACTGGTGTGAGGTGATATCTCACTGTAGTTTTGATTTGCATTTCTCTAATAATTAGTGGTGTTGAGCAGCTTTTCATGTGCTTCTTGGCCATCTGTGTATCTTCTTTGGAGAAATGTCTATTTAGGTCTTCTGCCCACTTGTGGATTGGGTTGTTTGTTTTTAAATATTGAGCTGCATGAGCTGTTTATATATTTTGGAGGTTAATCCTTTGTCCGTTGATTCATTTGCAAATATTCTCTCCCATTCTGAGAGGTGTATTTTCGTCTTGCTTATGGTTTCCTTTGCTGTGCAAAAGCTTTGAAGTTTCATTAGGCTCCATTTATTATTGTTTTTATTTCCATTACTCTAGAAGGTGGATCATAAAAGATCTTGCTGTGAATTATGTCAAAGAGTGTTCTTCCTATGTTTTTCTCTAAGAGTTTTATAGTGCCCGGTCTTACATTTAGGTCTCTAATCCATTTTGAATTTATTTTTGTGTATGGTGTTAGGGAGTGTTCTAATTTCATTCTTTCACATGTAGCTGTCCAGTTTTCCCTGCACCATTTATTGAAGAGATGGTCTTTTCTCCATTGTATATCCTTGCCTCCTTTATCATAGATTAGTTGACCATAGGTGTGTGCGTTTATCTCTGGGCTTTCTATCTTGTTCCATTGATCTATGTTTCTGTTTTGTGCCAGTACCATATTGTCTTGATTACTGTAGCTTTATAGTATAGTCTGAAGTCAGGGAGTCTGATTCCTCCAGCTCCTTTTTTTTCCCTCAAGACTGCTTTAGGTATTCAGAGTCTTTTGTGTCTCCATACAAATTTTAAGATTTTTTGTTCTAGTTCCATAAAAAATGCCATTGGTAATTTGGTTGGGATTGCACTGAATATTTAGATTGCTTTGGGTAGTATAGTCATTTTCACAATATTGATTCTTCCAGTCCAAGAACATGGTATATCTCTCCATCTGTTGGTATCACCTTTAATTTCTTTCATCAGTGTCTTATAGTTTTCTGCATACAGGTCTTTTGTCTCCCTATGTAGGTTTATTCCTAGGTATTTTATTCTTTTTGTTGCAATGGTAAGTGGCAGTGTTTCCATAATTTCTCTTTCAGATTTTTCATCATTAGTGTATAGGAATGGAAGAGATTTATGTGCATTAATTTTGTATCCTACAAGTTTACCGAATTCATTGATTAGCTCTAGTAGTTTTCTGGTGGCATTTTTAGGATTCTTTATGTATAGTATCATGTCATCTGCAAACAGTGACAGTTTTACTTCTTCTTTTCCAATTTGTATTCTTTTTTTTCTTTTTCTTCTCTGATTGCCATGGCTAGGACTTCCAAAACTATGTTGAATAATAGTGGTAAGAGTGGACATCCTTGTCTTGTTCCTGATCTTAGAGGAAATGCTTTCAGATTTTCACCATTGAGAATGATGTTTGCTATGGGTTTGTCATATATGGACTTTATTATGTTGAAGTAGGTTCCCTCTATGCCCACTTTCTGGACAGTTTTTTATCATAAATCGGTGTTGGGCTTTGTCAAAAGCTTTTTCTGTATCTATTGAGATGATCATATGGTTTTTATTCTTCAATTTGTTAATATGGTGTATCACATTGATTGATTTGCATATATTGAAGAATCCTTGCATCCCTGGGATAAATCCCACTTGATCATGGTGTATGATCCTTTTAATGTGTTGTTTGACTCTGTTTGCTAGTATGTTGTTGAGGATTTTTGCATCTATATTCATCCGTGATATTGGTCTGTATCTTTCTTTTTTGTAGTATATTTGTCTGGTTTTGGTATCAGGGTGATGGTGGCCTCATACAATGAGTTTGGGCGTGTTCCTTCCTCTGCAATTTTTTGGAAGAGTTTGAGAAGGATGGGTGTTAGCTCTTCTCTAAATGTTTCATAGAATTCACCTGTGAAGCCATCTGGTCCTGGACTTTTGTTTGTTGGAAGATTTTTAATCACAGTTTCAATTTCATTACTTGTGATTGGTCTCTTTCTATTTTCTATTCCTTCATGGTTCAGTCTTGGAAGGTTATACCTTTCTAAAAATTTGTCCATTTCTTCCAGGTTGTCTATTTTATTGGCATAGAGCTGCTTGTAGTAGTCTCTTAGGATGCTTTGTATTTCTGCGGTGTCTGTTGTAACTTCTCCTTTTTCATTTTTAATTTTATTGATTTGAGTCCTCCCCTCTTTTTCTTGCTGAGTCTGGCTAATGGTTTATCAAATTTATTTATCTTCTCACAGAACCAGCTTTTAGCTTTTTTTAATCTTTGCTATTGTTTTTTTTTGTTTGTATTTCATTTATTTCTGTTGTGATCTTTATAATTTCTTTCCTTCTGCTAACTTTGGGTTTTGTTTGTTCTTTCTCTAGTTCCTTTAGGTGTAAGGTTAGATTGTTTATTTGAGATTTTTCTTGTTTCTTGAGGTAGGTTTGTATAGCTATAAACTTTCCTCTTAGAACTGCTTTTGCTGCATTCCATAGGTTTTGGATCATCGTGTTTGCATTGTCATTTGTCTCTAGGTAGTTTTTGATTTCCTCTTTGATTTCTTCAGCGATCTCTTGCTTATTTAGTAACATTGTTTAGCCTCCATGTGTTTGTGTTTTTTATGTTTTTTTCCCTGTAATTCATTTCTAATCTCATAGTGTTGTGGTCAGAAAAGATGTTTGATATGATTTCAATTTTCTTAAATTTACTGAGGCTTGATTTTTGGCCCAAGATGTGATCTATCCTGGAGAATGTTCCATGTGCTCTTGAGAAGAAAGTGTAATCTGCTGTTTTTGGATGGAATGTCCTATAAATATCAATTAAATCTATCTGGTCTATTGTGTCATTTAAAGCTTCTGTTTCCTTATTTATATTCATTGTATGATCTGTCCATTGGTGTAAGTGAGGTGTTAGAGTCCCCCACTATTACTGTGTTACTGTTGATTTCCTGTTTTATAGCTGTTAGCAGTTGCCTTATGTATTGTGGTGTTCCTATGTTGGGTGCATATATATTTATAATTGTTATATCTTCTTCTTGGATTGATCCATTGATCATTATGTAGTGTTCTTCCTTGTCTCTTGTAACATTCTTTATTTTAAACTCTATTTTTTCCGATATGAGAATTGCTACTCCAGCTTTCTTTTGATTTCCATTTGCATGGAATATCTTTTTCCATCCCCTCACTTTCAGTCTGTATGTGTCCCTAGGTCTGAAGTGGGTCTCTTGTAGACAGCATATATATGGGTCTTCTTTTTGTATCCATTCAGCAAGCCTGTGTCTTTTGGTTGGTGCATTTAATCCATTCACGTTTAAGGTAATTATCAATATGTATGTTCCTATGACCATTTTCTTAATTGTTTTGGGTTTGTTTTTGTAGGTCTTTTCCTTCTCTTGTGTTTCCTGCCTAGAGAAGTTCCTTTAGCATTTGTTGTAGAGCTGGTTTGGTGGTGCAGAATTCTCTTAGCTTTTGCTTGTCTGTAAAGCTTTTTGATTTCTCCATCAAATCTGAATGAGATCCTTGCCGGGTAGAGTCATCTTGGTTGTAGGTTCTTTCCTTTCATCACTTTAAGCATATCATGCCACTCTCTTCTGGCTTGTAGAGTTTCTGCTGAGAAATCAGCTGTTAACCTTATAGGAGTTCCCTTGTATGTTATTTGTCATTTTTCCCTTGCTGCTTTCAATAATTTTTCTTTGTTTTTAATTTTTGCCAATTTGCTTACTATGTGTCTCGGCGTGTTTCTCCTTGGGTTTATCCTGTATGGGACTCTCTGTGCTTCCTGGACTTGGGTGGCTATTTCCTTTCTACGTTAGGGAAGTTTTCGACTCTAATCTCTTCAAAATTTTCTCTGGTCCTTTCTCTCTCTCTTCTCCTTCTGGGACCTCTATAATGCGAATGTCGTTGCATTTAATGTTGTCCCAGAGGTCTCTTAGGCTGCCTGCATTTCTTTTCATTCTTTTTTCTTTATTCTGTTCCACAGCAGTGAATTCCACCATTCTGTCTTTCAGGTCACTTATCCGTTCTTCTGCCTCAGTTATTCTGCTCTTGATTCCTTCTAGTGTAGTTTTCATTTCAGTTATTGTATTGTTCATCTGTTTGTTTGTTCTTTAATTCTTCTAGGTCTTTGTTAAACATTTCTTGCATCTTCTCGATCTTTGCCTCCATTCTTTATCCAAGGTCCTGGATCATCTTCACTATCATTATTCTGAATTCTTTTTCTGGAAGGTTGCCTATCTCCACTTCATTTAGCTGTTTTTCTGGGGTTTTAACTTGTTCCTTCATCTGGTACATAGCCCTCTGCCTTTTTATCTTGTCTATCTTTCTGTGAATGTGGTTTTTGAACTCTACTCATTTAAAAAATGTATTAGTATGAAACACATATAAATTCCAGTAGATCTAATTGATTTTTTTAATTTAATATTTTAGGGTAACATTTTATCTATACAAAAAATTAAAATAGGTTTATATATTTAAAGTATTAACCAAATGAAGTTATTCATTTTTTACCTAGACTTTTTCTGGGTAACTTTTACATGTTACTCACTAAGTATTGAGCATAAAAAGTACATGCTCTGGATTAGCTCACAACCTAGAAGGAAAGGTAAATTTACAACATAGATACATGTCACTTGCCTACATACACCACACACACACACACACACACACACACACAATGACAATGCAGAAGAGGAAGTGAAGGGTAGTGAAAGGCAGCTTTAGAGACTATGTAGTTTGTGGTTGTAAAATGTTCAACATATCTGCTCTGGCATGACAGAATAAACAAAGCTTCATTGTAGCATTCATTTGTGTACGTGAAAAAGGCCTTTAGTACCTAATAGAGCACCTGGCCTGTAGCACATTCTGAACATGCATTTGTTTAATGAATGAACAAAACAAACAACTGCAACAAAAACCAGGTTGAACTCTGAGGTCCATGTGCTTGACTCATGTTGCATTTCATGGACCATCCTGGGAGCTGAGTGGGTTGTCCTGTAATAAGGGAACATGTTCACAGAAAATGTCACAACATTTACCACGGTATTTTTCATGGCAACCTTAGAAACTGAATTGAAGAATCTGAGAGTTGTGAGGGGGAAACATTCCTTGAAAAGCATCTTAAATTCAAACCACTTGAAAAAAATGGGGAGTTGTGGAGAATTTAAATACTTTATAGCACAAGACTCTCTTATGAGTTCAATATGATTATCTTTCGTGATCTGCCATTTGCAGGAAATGACATTGGCAAGGAAAATGTGCAAGTGTGTGGAGGTAAAATAACTGCCTATATTAACTGAAGTCACAGACTATTTTTTGACTGTACAGACGGTAATTGAAACCTCCTCCTTCTGAGCAGGAGGAAATCTTCCAAGAGTCAGATAATCCAATAATGTACATGGTTTGAAACATTTGCCTGAAACATGATTATCATTCAAATAGCATTTGCTTCTTTAAGCGTGTGTTCTTAGCTATTTGGATTACTTTACAGCTTTTTGTTTTGTTCTAGATTTGGGTATTTTGTCTGTTAGTCACGTTTTCCCTCTTTCTTTTGGATTAGAAAAGCAATAAAGATCTCTGTTTGAAACTAAGTATCAAAAGCACCCGTGAAGATTCCACAGAAGTGAGTAATGAATAGGAAGAGTCATACAAAATCAGTCCATAGAACACCTGTGGAAGTCTGTGTGTGTGTGTGTTTATGGTTATTAATGAAGAGAAACAGACATTAATTCTTGGGAAATTCACAAGGAATTTTCATGCTCAGTTGTATATGAAAATTTGAGTTTGATCTCCTAAGTGTGAAATACAGTTCAAGTGAATGTTATTTTCTTAAAACAAATCTTAATTTCAACCTAGAACCCCTCCTTTATTTTCTAAAAAAATGTTTTAAAAGTTAAATGTATTATTTAAGAGGTAAATGACTAAACTTAAACATTTATGCCTAAGGTAAAAGCAACACTTCAGCTTGCTTTTAACCTTCCTCGAAGTGTTCATGTGATACAAAAATTGTCTCTAAGCATCTACCATACCCATACACATTCTAACAGTGAATAAGAGCTGTGGGTGAAGAGGAATACCCCTCAATTTTTCAACCATGAAAATAAAATGAACCTTTATATTGCCCTAAAATAAATGTAAGCAATGCCAAGTCTGGTTAAAAGGGCTCTTTTTGGATAGTGAGGCACAAAATATTTTGTGATAGTTCAGAAAATAGATAGACCCTATAATTGGCTTATGCTGAAATTGGCATTATTTTATTTTTTCCTTTCTCATTCTACAGAAAGGTTTTACTAGTTGCCTACACCTATGATTATAATCATTTAAAATCTCTTGATGAGTTGCCTTTTTTGCCTGTGAATCTGTGTGGTCTATTTTTTACTAACTACTATGCTGGCTCCATAATACTGAAGAGATAAATATTCACGAAGCTCATTCCATGGCAAATGATTTATTAAATCGACAGCTTTTGCAAGCACATGATTTTTTTTTAAAGCATAGCTGTACTTATGAGACTTTAAGGCTAATTCAATTTTCCTCTCAGTTATTGAGTTCGATTAAGTGTTATCTCCATTCATTCAGCAAAAATCTAGTGAATACCTATTCTTCACTAGGTGCCGGGGCTCCCAGCAGGCCAGCAAATAGCATTCTTCTTCCTCTGTTCTGAACAAATTAAGAAATAAAAAAGAGCAGCATATGATGTCAGAAACACCAGCTCTATAACTTGCATAGGCTCTGTTGGAGTTGGTGGTTTAGTGGGACTGCCAAAGGACTGCCAACTGAACCCTCCCATGAGGCGCTCACCCACTAATAAGGGCAGAGAAGGACCTGCCACCAGAGTACTCCTTGCTCCCTGGAGGAAAAACAGGAGGCAAGCACTGCATGGAGTATGTATGTGTGATCTCTCTCTTCCAATGGCCACTGAATCAAGGAGTAAGATGAGGGCAGATTTTATAATGGAGCTTCCACCAGGGTTGGGGGCAAAACACTCCCCCTACTTCTAGCTTTCATGTCAGCAAAGATGAGGAAGGATCTTATTCTTCATTCCAGAAGCTCAGAGCCTACACGGAATGTAGTCTAAAAGAAAAGAAGCCCCTCCTTCCTGAGAGAGTAGGCTGGCATTGCCAGGGCAAGTGATGTTGTGTCTGGAGTGCTTCTATGTTTAGTCAGAAAGGATAAGGAATTTGGCTAGGGAGAGAATATTTTAGGCAAAAAAAAAAATTCTCAAGTAATCACAATACATGTTAAATCACAACACATAGAAGATACTATCTTTTACTATCAATATGCTTCCATTCCTTCTGCCTGAAGGGAGCATCAGGCTATAAGATTAGTAGTTGACATTTATTGAGAGTTATGTGCTAAGCATTTTACTTAGGTAATATATATGTTCTCATTTGGTCTTCCCAACCAACTTTTATGATTACACTGAGGTTTACATAGGCTAACTAGCTTGCATAAGATTATAAAGATATTAAACGTTAGACATCAGGAAAAACCCATGTCACCCAGAGAATGAACATAAAAATATTTCAAAGAGCCCTGAAGGCCAAGCATGATTGGATCTCTGCCTACATTTCTAGCCTTGCCTCTCTGTGATCCCATATCATTGGCTCTCTTTCAGTTAGCTAAACGTTTGTAATCTTTCCTATGAATGCCTCAAAGGTGTACATTGAAAGGAAAATATCTGTAGTTATTTCTAAGATTTATTTAAAAGTTACTCTTTAATTTTTTGATAGATTTATATTCATACCGTCAAATTAAAAATCGAGCCCAATATTTTTAATTTAAACATCAAGTGTATTTATGAACTGCACAATTGTTTTCTGAAATGAAGTCAGTTTTATCATATTTTTTTAAAAAAATAAAACTATGCCCAATTTCATATTGATTAATTTGGCACACTGCATAAATTTAGCTTCTAGTTTTCTTTTCTTTTTTTCTTAGTTGCGGCATGCATGTGAGATTTAGTTGCCCAACCACGGATCGAACCCGGGCCCCCTGAATTGGGAGTGCAGAGTCTTGCCCACTTAACCACAGGGAAGTCCCAGTCTCCAGGTTTGAACTAGATAATCTCTAGTTCTAATGCTATAGGCCATTGTATATATCAGTCATATATTTAGTATTGAGATCCAATTGTTAAGAAATATTCTTATTTTTACTCAAGAAAAATCTTCACATAAACAGATTCAAAATTAAAATGAGCCTTTGCCTAACAATTGGATCAAACCTCAGGACTATTTACTCATTCTTTCTTATCTTATACCCGTTTTACACAAGTATTTCTAAGTAATGATTATGTCTGATTCACCACATTACATTCTGGAATTACAAAATGGTAAATAAAGGGAAAAAAACATAAAAGCATTTGGAGAGTAAGTGACAGAAGTTCAGAGAAAGGACTAAGGACTAAGGACATTAGAAAAAGGTAAGTGAAAAAGGTAGATATAAACTGGTTTTTGGATAAACAACAGAAAAATAAGGGCAGAGGGAAAAGGAAGGTCATTCTGGGCAAGTCAAACTTCAGAGGTAGGAGGTTGAAGAATCCAGTTTTAAGAGAGGAGACAGGAAGATGAAAACCTTCCCTTAAGGCTGCTTGAGACATCGGTGTTTGGGAAGACAAGACAGTGACATTTCCAAACACTCCTGGAATCAGTATAACATTTCTGAGCCCCAGAGCTCATAGACACAGCAGCTCTGTTTGTCTCTTCTTCAACATTTAGTGTCTTCACCACTTAGGAACATTCCCACTTCTTTCCCACACCTTAGAGAGTAATTGCAAAGGTTTCTCCTTCAATAACAAGGAGGTTTTCTTGGGAGGAGGATGGGGCGGGGAGTACAGTAGGGGACAGAAAGGACCTGCATTTCCTCAGTTCCAGACACTGTCAGACTTCCTGGACCATGGAACTATTTTGAGAAAAAATTCTCAGTCTGAGTTCGTGCTTCCAATATCATCCTCACCACCACCACCACCATCATCCCTGCTCCCACATTAGGTTCATCCTCCTCAGTACCACCAGGGTCAGCTTTCTAAATCTCAAACCCGAGCAAGTAATTGCCCAGCTCAGGATCCTTCAGCCCCTCTCCCCATATCACAAGGTAAAATTCCAATCTTTAACATGGCAGGAAACATTTAGAAGGTGAGAGAGGGGCCTTGCTCCCTTGTTCCTGCTATCTATCAAAAAATTAAAAATCTATCAAAAAATTAAAGAGTAACTTTTAAGTAAATCTTAGAAATAACTACAGATATTTTCCTTTCAATGTACACCTTTGAGGCATTCATAGGAAAGATTACAAACGTTTGGATAACTGAAAGAGAGCCAATGATATGGGATCACAGAGAGGCAAGGCTAGAAATGTAGGCAGAGATCCAATCATGCTTGGCCTCCAAGGCTCTTTGAAATATTTTTATGTTCCTGCTGTGTGCCCAGTTCTGGCATGAAGTGTGGTCCCCACAGACCCACTTAACCAGGTGATGGTGTCTTATCTTTGCCATCCCTGTGCTGCATTCCTGAACCACTGCTGGTGGAATTCGCCAATTCCACAGTCCCTCAGGTCCCTCTCACTTGTTTTCTCCTCTCTTTTTTCAGGACGCTCTTTGGTTTTCCATCTTTACTTTCCTCCTTAACCTCCACATCAGCATTTTTACACTTTGCTAATCCTCCCCACTTTTCAAGACTACTAAAAGGTTACTCAGTGAAGTTTTCCTTGATCTCCACATGTAATAAAATATCTCTATCGAGATTTCTACAAATTTTAATTATAGCACTTTCCTCATTGCCCTTAACATATTTCTCTATATCACACAAAAGCTTTTGACAGTCTTAAAGGCAGGGAATGCATTATTCATTTTTGTATGCATGACGACCAGCACAATCCTTGGCATAAAACCATTTTTCACATAAAAGCATTTATAAATTGTTATTAAACACAACTAGAGAACAAACTTTTCAAGACTCTCTTCTGTTATTGTTTTTGACTGACAAAGTCTTTTTTTATCTCCTTCTAAAACGATAATTTGACATGAGAACATTTATTCCCTAGTTATATAACAATTACCCTCATTAGTAATAGAGTAACTATTTGGTTTTTAGTGGAATTTTAAAGTTGGTTTATTCCATTGACTTATTTCTCTTTTACTTTTCTTAAGAAGAAAATTGTCCAGGTGTTTCTGAATGAACACAAACATGGGATATTTCTGTTCTTGGTTCCGCTTCCAAAGAGCTGTGACCATGGACTTATTTGGACCTCAATTTCATCTATAAATCAAAGACATGGACAGATGATGACTAAGATTCCATCTCAGTGTAATATTTTACATTGTAAATACTTTATAGAAGCTATGTGTGATTATAAACCCATGCATAATTTCCTGGTGTTTTTTTTTAGTAAATATTCTAGGACTGTGAAAATATTCTGGAGAAATATGCCAAAGCAGCTGGGAAAAATCCAGTTGGTTTATTGTCCATTTTTTCTTTCCATTTTTACATTCTATTATTTTAATCTAGTGAATCAGTTCATTTACACTGAAAAAAACAAATAATTTGTGATTATTAAGTTAATTTCTATTAGTAGAATAGCCACATTAATACTTTTTAAGTAATTTCTCTCATCTACAAAGAAAACGACATTTTTCCAGTGATTGCACTGTTTGATGATAACTTGAGTTTTGCCTACTTTACATGCTAGTGATAAAAAATATACATAAAGCCAGCTTTGTGTATGTGAGAACAATTTCACTAAGCATGAGTGTCTTCTGAAAATGGCACTTTTTTATCATGGGGAGAATTTTGCCTCACCATGTGACCTTATTTGAGATTACATTATGAAATGTGGCATGAGAGATGAAATAAGTGGAACTTGAATGATTTCTAATTGCCTTTCCAATAAAACCAGCAGGGAGCTATTAAATAATCTCATTTTAAAAGTACATGTTTGCAGGAGAAATAAGGCTTCAATCCTCATTCTCTGTAGGCAACTCTATATAGGCAAGCTGAGAGATTTCATTAGTTTCATCCATGTAGGTTTTTTCCTTCCTGTTTATAGAATTTCACACTCTTATTGGTATGCACAGGGCTCCAGAAAGTTCTGCTTCATTGGAAATATTTTCTTTGGACCTGGTTTATGAAGATTATACCATTTTTTAACATATTTATGGTTATTTGAGTTTTAAGTAAGGATATATGTTAGGTTAAATATTAACATGTACCTGAATGTATTATTGAATCATAGATGCACATTGATCACTAATTTTTCATCATTAGTGTAATGTGTTCAGTTTGTCTCATAAAGTATACTGGTTAGACTTTTAAATTTTCAAAGAATCTTTGTAACATTCATACCTCTCCTTTTTAAATAGCTTAAGGGGTTTTGATGGTAACAAAATACATATTTTTCAGGCAAGAAAACAGAGTTGGTTTAAAATAAAACAGAATTGCCTGTTGTTGAGTTCCTTTGTGAAAGGTCCAACTGGATACAAATGACTCTAATCAGTAGCTATGACCCTCCTTCCCAAAAGAGCCTTCTGCCACCTCTGATTATTTTAAATTAACATTTTTAAAATTATGATTTTCTGCAAAGATAAATATGTATGGACATTAATATAGCAGAGATCCATAAAATGATTACCCACATTTAACTACTGTAATGTATATTTTCATGTATTTTCCATCTATTAAAAAAAGCTTTGTAGATATATTACTACAGACATTCTATCCTGCCCCCATCATACCTCTTTCTATCTTTTTCCAGAGATGCTGAGAGAATGTATTTCTTTTCTTTCA
Organism: Orcinus orca; assembly: GCF_937001465.1. NCBI lineage: Eukaryota > Metazoa > Chordata > Mammalia > Artiodactyla > Delphinidae > Orcinus > Orcinus orca. The sequence continues at coordinate 8,124,116 of NC_064573.1, read as the reverse complement.
TGATTATGTGTATGTGTATATATATATATGTATATGTATACACACATATGTTTATAAAAAATATATTGTCAATAATATTTACGTAAGTTATTATATAACATGGTCTGATCGTTTTGCAATGTTTTTTATTTACTTAAAATTATGTACTTGAAGTTTACTGATTTTGGTGAATATACCCTTTATTTCAGTTGATTCCATTGTTTGACCATGCTAAATTTATCCATTCTTTAATGGAAGAATATTTATTCCTTCCAGATTTTTACTACTGAAAGCATTGCTCATTGAAGATCTTTATGAAGTTCTCCTAAAACCGTGAACACAATTTTCTCAAGGGTGTATTTTCTCTAGTTGTCAAATTCCTGGGTCACAGGGTCATTGCTTTTTGCTTCTAAATGTGTGCAATAAACAAAAAAGGGGGGTGCACATTTTACCTTTGTAATCTCTTCTGTGTCTTCGCCAAATAAATAAATGAATAATTAGTTTCAGATAACTTACTAGCGGGGAGATTGTAACTTTTCTGAGGCTAAGTGTAAAGCATTCCTCTCTGTGGTGACGAGTAAAGTTTATTTCTCCTTTAAAAATGTCCTTTACTCTTGCTTCATAAAAGAATAAAAAGCAGTGAGGTTTTTGAAGTGTAATGGACTCAACCTGCAATCCTGCTAATGAGAAGTTCTTCACTGCTTTTTAGAACTGCAAAGTTCCTAATGCCTCTTCTTAGCACATGACTCTTACACGCAGTTGCTTGACTCTACTCACCCTACATGCATAAAGGATAAAAAAAAAAAAAAAAAAGCAAAGAGAAGAAGAGGAAATAGATTTTTCTAGGATTAGAATTCTTAATGAAAACCTGTTAAGTTATAATATCTGTTATAAAAACATATGGGAGGGCTTCCCTGGTGGCGCAGTGGTTGAGAGTCCGCCTGCCGATACAGGGGACACAGGTTCGTGCCCCGGTCCGGGAAGATCCCACATGCCACGGAGCGGCTGGGCCCGTGAGCCATGGCCGCTGAGCCTGCGCGTCGGGAGCCTGTGCTCCACAACGGGAGAGGCCACAACAGTGAGAGGAGGCCTGCGTACCGCAAAAAAACCCAAAAAACAAAAAACATATGGGAGTTAGAGCTAAGATATGTTTAGCATCTCCAATAATCGGTGTTTTAAACTGTAAAATTCAAAAGTGTAAAATGCAAATAACTGATTTGAAAATTGATGCATTTGAAGACTAAAATCTTAAAAATATACTGAATACATCATCAATTAAAAATATCACTTTTATCCAATTTCATTTTTTGTGTATCTTTTCTCTATCAATACATACCGTGCTGATAAAGAGTACCAGAATAGTGCCCATAATAGGCAATTATTGAGTTACCCATTCCATTATGCACACTGCTTATATGTATACTTAAAAAAATAAGAGACAACCATTTGTGATGATTAATTTTATGTGTCAACTTGGCTGTACCCAGTTGATTCATCAAACACATTCTTGATATTGCTTTGAAGGTATTTTTTAGATGCAAGGTATTTTTAAGAGCAAAGATTGAGGTTTCCAGAGCAAGAAGCAATTCAGCCACAAGACTGTGACATAGAAACCCCGCCTGAGTTTCCACCTTGGAGATTTCAGACTCAAGATGGCAGCATCAGCTCCTCCCTGACCTGCCAGTGTCTGCCTGCTTGTTCTAGAGATTCTGGACTTGCTAGCCCCACAGCACATGAGACAACCCCTTCAAATCTTTCTCTTTATACTTTTCCTTTCGTCTGAGTTTTTCTATATTTTCATTTTCTTTGTGCATATTTTTCTTTACAGTCATCACTTCTAATGTCTGTTATAAAAACCTGTGTCTGGTAATTGCAACAGCCTGGTCATCTTGTGGGTAGCCTCCACTGATTGCTTGGTCTCTCCAGTATGAATCACCTATTTCTAGCGCTCATATGAGTAGTGATTTTGGATAGTGTGATGGTTAATTATATGGGTCTTCATGACTGGGCTAAGGGATGCCCAGATGGCCAGTAAACCATTATTTCTGGGTGTTTCTATGAGGGTGTTTACAAGAAAGATTAGCATTTGAGTCAGTAAACTAAGAAGATCTGCCCTCACCAATATGGGTGGGCATCATCCAATCAACTGAGATCCCAAACAGAACAAAAAGGTAAAGAAAGAGGGAATTCTTTCCCTCTCTTCTTGAGCTGGGACATTCATCTTCTCCTGCTCTTAGATATTGGAATGCCCAAGTCTCTGGATGTTGGACTCAGACTGACTTATACAACTGGCTTTCCTAGTTCTCCATCTTGCAGCTGGCATGTCACAGAATTTCTCAGCTTCTTCTCTGAGCCAATTCCCATAATTAATCGCCTCTCATATATTTCTCTATCTATCCTATTGGTCTGTTTCTCTGGAAAATTCGACTAATACAGATTGTATGATTGACATCATGAATGATACATCATAAAGACTCTAGATACTGTTTGTTTTCCTTCTGAAGGAAATAGTTTTCAAGGTAATTTAAAAACATTAGCCCACAGTTAGCTTTTTAAATTGTCATTAACTTTATTAAAATTTTTATTAGCTTCAATTTTTAAATTTGACATTTTGATTTTAGATTTCTAAATTTTGACTTTTATTTTTCTAAATTATGTGCTGAAATAGTATTTGTCTTGCTTGCTGGAGTCATCAACAGCCCCTTAAATTCTGCACCCCACATGAGTACTGCATCTGTCTCTCCATGAGTCTCACCCATTCTCAGAGAAGAGGAAGTGTCTGATTCTGGCCTGGTTGTTATTACTGTGTGCCAGTGTGGTGGAACATTAATGCCCTGCCCAACTGGTCCTTGCTGATGCTAAATGATTTCAATACCATGACCCCAGAGGATGAATGTTCCAAATGTAGGTTGAATATCTGTTCAGCTTACTATTTCCGTAGCTACCGTTCCCTCTGCTTCTATTATTGGCACTGACACACATAAAAATGAAGTCATAAAGATCCTATCACTTTCCCCTACAGACTGAGGAACAGCTTGCTCATACATGGTATCAGAATTATTTAAGTTCTCTCCTTGTCCATGAACATCCTTTCTACTCCTCTTAACCTTGTAGAAAACAATTCATCCCTCCACTCTGATTTCTTCCCCCAAATTAACAACGTTTAAAAAATGGTGTTCTTGAGACTTCCGGGAAGATGGCGGAAGAGTAAGACGCGGAGATCACCTTCCTCCCCACAGATACACCAGAAATACATCTACGCGTGGAACAACTCCTGCGGAGCACCTACTGAACGCTGGCAGAAGACCTCAGACCTCCCAAAAGGCAAGGAACCCCCCACGTACCTGGTTAGGGCAAAAGAAAAAACTAAACAGAGACGGAAGGATAGGGACGGGTCCTGCACCAGCGGGAGAGAGCTGTGAAGGAGGAAAAGTGTCCACACACTAGGAAGCCCCTTCGTGGGTGGAGACTTCGGGAGGCGGAGTGGGGGAGCTTGGGAGCCGCGGAGGAGAGCACAGCAACAGGGGTGCGGAGGGCAAACCGGACAGATTCCAGCGCAGAGGATCGGGCCGACCGGAACTCACCAGCCGAGAGGCTTGTCTGCTCGCCCGCCGGGGCGGGCGGGACTGGGAGCTGAGGCTCCGGCTTTTGTCGGAGCTCCGGGAGAGGACTGAGGTTGGCGGCGTGAACACAGCCTGCAGGGCGTTAGTGCACCGCGGCTAGCCGGGAGAGAGTCCGGGGAAAAGTCTGGACCTGCCGAAGAGGCAAGAGACTTTTACGTCCCTCTTTGTTTCCTGGTGCACGAGGAGAGGGGATTAAGAACGCTGCTTGAGAGAGCTCCAGGGACGGGCGCGAGCCGCGGCTAAAAGTGCGGAGCCCAGAGACAGACATGAGACGCTAAGGCCGCTGCTGCCGCCACCAGGAGGCCTGTGTGCGAACACAGGTCACTAGCCACACGCCCTTCCGGGGAGCCTGTGCAGCCCGCCACTGCCAGGGTCCCGGGATCCAGGGACAACTCCCCCGGGAGAACGCACGGCGCGCCTCAGGCTGCAAAGTCACGCCGGCCTCTGCCGCCGCAGGCCCGCCCCACACTCCGTGACCCTCCCTACCCCCCGGCCTGAGTGAGCCAGAGCCTCCGAATCAGCGGCTCCTTTAACCCCGTCCTGTCTGAGCAAAGAACAGACGCCCTCCGGCGACCTACACGCACAGGCGGGGCCAAATCCAAAGCTGAGCCCCTGGGAACTGTGAGAACAAAGAAGAGAAAGGGAAATCTCTCCCAGCAGCCTCAGGAGCAGCGGATTAAAGCTCTACAATCAACTTGATATACCCTGCATCTGTGGAATACCTGAATAGACAACGAATCATCCCAAATTAAGGAGGCCTGTGGATGAAAGGCTCTTGGTGCTGCAGCCAGGAGTCAGTGCTGTGCCTCTGAGGTGGGAGAGCCAACTTCAGGACACTGGTCCACAAGAGGCCTCCCAGCTGCACATAATATCAAACAGCAAAAATCTCCGAGAGATCTCCATCTCAACGCCAGCACCCAGCTTCACTCAACGACCAGCAAGCTACAGTGCTGGACATCCTATGCCAAACAACTAGCAAGACAGGAACACAACCCCACCCATTAGCAGAGAGGCTGCCCAAAATCATAATAAGTCTACAGACACCCCAAAACACACCACCAGACGTGGACCTGCCCACCAGAAAGACAAGATACAGCCTCATCCACCAGAACACAGGCACTAGTACCCTCCACCAGGAAGCCTACACAACCCACTGAACCTACCTTAGCCACTGGGGACAGACACAAAAAACAACAGGAACTACGAACCTTCAGCCTGCAAAAAAGGAGACCCCAAACACAGTAAGATAAGCAAAATGAGAAGACAGAAAAACACACAGATGAAGGAGCAAGATAAAAACCCACCAGACCTAACAAATGAAGAGGAAATAGGCAGTCTACCTGCAAAAGAATTCAGAATAATGATAGTAAGGTTGATCCAAAATCTTGGAGATAGAATGGACAATAGAATGGACAAAATGCAAGAATCAGTTAACAAGGACCTAGAAGAACTAAAGATGAAACAAGCAATGATGAACAACACAATAAATGAAATTAAAAGTACTCTAGATGGGATCAATAGCAGAATAACTGAGGCAGAAGAACGGATAAGTGACCTGGAAGATAAAATAGTGGAAATAACTACTGCAGAGCAGAATAAAGAAAAAAGAATGAAAAGAACTGAGGACAGTCTCAGAGACCTCTGGGACAACATTAAACGCACCAACATTCGAATTATAGGGGTTCCAGAAGAAGAAGAGAAAAAGGGACTGAGAAAATATTTGAAGAGATTATAGTTGAAAACTTCCCTAATATGGGAAAGGAAATAGTTAATCAAGTCCAGGAAGCACAGAGAGTCCCATACAGGATAAATCCAAGGAGAAATACGCCAAGACACATATTAATCAAACTGTCAAAAATTAAATACAAAGAAAACATATTAAAAGCAGCAAGGGAAAAACAACAAATAACACACAAGGGAATCCCCATAAGGTTAACAGCTGATCTTTCAGCAGAAACTCTGCAAGCCAGAAGGGAGTGGCAGGACATATTGAAAGTGTTGAAGGAGAAAAACCTGCAACCAAGATTACTCTACCCAGCAAGGATCTCATTCAGATTTGATGGAGAAATTAAAACCTTTACAGACAAGCAAAAGCTGAGAGAGTTCAGCACCACCAAACCAGCTCTACAACAACTGCTAAAGGAACTTCTCTAGGCAAGAAACACAAAAAGGAAAAGACCTACAATAACAAACCCAAAACAATTAAGAAAATGGGAATGGGAACACACATACCGATAATTACCTTAAATGTAAATGGACTAAATGCTCCCACCAAAAGACACAGATTGGCCGAATGGATACAAAAACAAGACCCATATATTTGCTGTATACAAGAGACCCACTTCAGACCTAGAGACACATACAGACTGAAAGTAAGGGGATGGAAAAAGGTATTTCATGCAAATGGAAACCAAAAGAAAGCTGGAGTAGCAATTCTCATATCAGACAAAATAGACTTTAAAACAAAGACTATTAGAAGAGACAAAGAAGGACACTACATAATGATCAAGGGATCGATCCAAGAAGAAGATATAACAATTGTAAATATTTATGCACCCAACATAGGTGCACCTCAATACATAAGGCAAATACTGACAACCATAAAAGGGGAAATCGACAGTAACACATTCATAGTAGGGGACTTTAACACCCCACTTTCACCAATGGACAGATCATCCAAAATGAAAATAAATAAGGAAACACAAGCTTTAAATGATACATTAAACAAGATGGAGTTAATTGATATTTATAGGACATTCCATCCAAAAACAACAGAATACACATTTTTCTCAAGTGCTCATGGAACATTCTCCAGGATAGATCATATCTTGGGTCACAAATCAAGCCTTGGTAAATTTAAGAAAATTGAAATTGTATCAAGTATCTTTTCCGACCACAACGCTATGAGACTCGATATCAATTACAGGAGAAGATCTGTAAAAAATACAAACACATGGAGGCTAAACAATACACTACTTAATAACGAAGTGATCACTGAAGAAATCAAAGAGGAAATCAAAAAATACCGAGAAACAAATGACAATGGAGACACGACGACTCGAAATCTATGGGATGCAGCAAAAGCAGTTCTAAGAGGGAAGTTTATAGCAATGCAATCTTACCTTAAGAAACAGGAAACATCTAGAATAAACAACCTAAACTTGCACCTAAAGCAATTAGAGAAAGAAGAACAAAAAAACCCCAAAGTTAGCAGGAGGAAAGAAATCATAAAAATCAGATCTGAAATAAATGAAAAAGAAATGAAGGAAACGATAGCAAAGATCAATAAAACTAAAAGCTGGTTCTTTGAAAGGATAAACAAAATTGATAAACCATTAGCCAGACTCATCAAGAAAAAAAGGGAGAAGACTCAAATCAATAGAATTAGAAATGAAAAAGGAGAAGTAACAACTGACACTGCAGAAATACAAAAAATCATGAGAGATTACTACAAGCAACTCTATGCCAATAAAATGGACAACCTGGAAGAAATGGACAAATTCTTAGAAAGGCA